>NC_090028.1:26346326-27808826 GCF_037176765.1 Anolis sagrei
ATGCCTGATCTACACTCCAGGATTAATGTAATTTAATGCCACTTAGCTCCAGGATAGGAGGCACAAGGCCTTAGGAAACTATAACTCTCACCTTGGAAAGCTCCTCCAACGTTCACACTAAGCACACCGAATGGCATAGAAACTACCAGCCGTGGTTTCAGGCAGGGCTGATAGGAGCTGTAGTCTGTAGGATGGCAAACTTGGGGATGGAACTTTTTGCACCATCTCTTTGTAGTATCCGCATGGGATTTGTAGCTTGGGAAAGGCTTGCAAAACTACAACTCCCAGGAGAGCCAACAGCAGTGAAAGTGGTGCCAAGCAGCATTCCTCAACGGCAGCCGTGGGTTAAGCTAGGAATTGTAGTCCTAGCTTAACAAATGAGATCTATATGCTGGATTTTGTATCACAATATCACAAGTCGAACACTTCCCAATAATGCATCACACAGTCCATTTAGGACTGTGTGATGCATTATTATTATTATTATTATTATTCCACCCCATTTTAGGAATATATTGTATTATTATTATTATTATTATTATTATTTTCCTTCTATCCCATTTTAGAAGTATTTTATAATATTCCTGCTATCCCTCTGCTTTTGGGATTTTGCTTTGTCAGCCCTGGCTTTTTCTTTGGATCTATGGGCCTCTTCCTGCTTTTCTCTTTTTCCTGTGGAATGCTTTCCCTGGGCAACTCTTGTGTGATCTATATAAGTATGTCTGTTTAAGGTCAACGTTAACATTTCCGGCTGGCAATCTTTGCAAAAGGTAAATAAGGTTTCTTAAAGCTGATATGGCTGCAGTTGTGCCACGTGGCACTCTTTCCTTCTGATCCAAGGCTTCTTCCATTGACTTTTAAGGCTCTTTGCGGCTTCCTTCCCAACTTTGGAGCAAAACGTTGCCCTGGCTTTGTCAGTGACTCCTCTCTTTCCCATCCAAACATCATCTTCAGATTGCACTATGTAACAAAATTTGGAAAAAAAAACCTGTTCCTGGTTTGAAAGTGTTATTTCCTGTTTAATTGTGCAGTACTTACTTTGAAAGTGATTGTTATGTTCCAGAAACTTCATTTTGTGTGGTACAAACTATGTTGAATTGGTTGAGACTTGGTATATGAAGTCTTGGCATATCAAGCTCAGTCCTGTTTCAATGCAGTCGTATAGGGAAATGAGAGAGTGATGGTCATGGGGGTTCTGTGTGGGAAGTTTGGCCCAAATCTATCATTGGTAGAGTTCAGATTGCTCTTTGGTTGTAGGTGAACTATAAATCCCAGTAATTACAACTCCCAAATGTCAAGGTCTATTTTCCCCAAACTCCACCAATGTTCGCGTTTAGGCATCTTGAATATTCGTGCCAAGTTTGGCCCATATCCATCATTGTTTGAGTCCACAGTGCTCTCTGAATGTAGGTGAACTACAACTCCAAAACTCAAGGTCAGTGCCCACCAAACCATACCAGTATTTTCTGTTGGTCATGGGAATTCTTTGTGTCAAGTTTGATTCAGTTCTATCATTGGTTGAGTTCAGAATGCTTTTTGATTGTAGGTGAACTATAAATCCCAGCAACTACAACTCCCAAATTACAAAATCAGTCGTGTCCCCCCCCCACCCCCGACCCCACCAGTATTCAGATTTGGGTATACTGAGTATTTGTGCCAAATTTGATCCAGTGAATGAAAATTCATTCTGCATATATATTGGATCTGGAAGGCCAAGTGAGAAGCTGAGTTTTGGGGATGGATTTGGATAGTGTCCTCCTCAAGTTTTGGTTCTATCTATTAAAAGCAAATTGTGCAAATGTTGCTGTTGATGTAAGGAAACATTGCAGGAAATGATGAAAAATTGTGTATTGGGTCTGGAAAATCAATAGAGGAGTTGCATTTTTGGAGTCTCAGAGGGTTACCCTGAATCTCTTGTTTCTATTTGCTCTAGAGAAAGCAAATTTTGGATATAAGGAAACTTTGCAGAAAATGATGGCAAACACCAATAGGTCTGGGAGTTCAAGAGAGGAGACGTATTTTTAGTCTTGGAGGGATACCCTGAATCTCTGATTCTCTTTCCTTTAGAGAAAACAGACTTAGCACAGCAGGCATGGGCAAACTTTGGCCCTCCAGGTGTTTTGGATTTCAACTCCTTCCATTCCTAACCACCGGGAAGGAACCAAAGCACAGTGAGATTGCCGGGCCCATAACCAGTGATTAATTTGTCTGATGTTATTTCTTTCCAATAGCTCCTCCATCCTCTCCTCCTTTCCAGTAGGGCTGAAGTTTGTCCATACTTTCTATACAGCAAGCTTTGGATAGATGGGAAGGAACCAAAACACAGCGAGATTACTGGGCCCATAACCGGTGATTGATTTGTCTGACATTATTTCTTTCCAATAGCCCCTCCATCCTCTCCTCCTTTCCAAAGAAGTTTGCCCATACCTGCTATACAGAAAGCTTTGAATAGATAGGAAGGAACCAAAACACAGAGAGATTACTGGACCCATAACCAACGATTGATTTGTCTGACGTTTATTTCCACTTCCCACTGGCCCATAACTAGTGATTGATTTGTCTGATGTTGTTACTTTCCAGTCGCCCCTCCATCCTCTCCTCCTTTTCAATAAGGCTGAAGTTTGCCCATGCTTACTGTACAGCAAGCTTTGGATAGATGGGAAGGAACCAAAATACAGCGAGATTGCTGGGCCCATAACCGGCCATTGATTTGCCCAATGTTGTTTTTTCCACTTCCCACCAATAGCCATTCTATCCTCTCTTTCTTTCTTTCTTTCCTCTTTTTCTCGTCTTCTTCTTGTCTTCCTCTTGGGGAGTTCATTCGATCCCTCTCTTTCTCTTTCTCTCTCTAGCTCACTCCTCTCTGTCTCTTGGCTGAGCTCTCTCATGCCTGCTTTACAGCAAGCTTTGGATAGATGGGAAGGAATCAAAACACAATGGGATTGCTGGACCCATAACTGGATAATTGATTTGTCCAACAATATTGTTTTTCTCCACTTCTCACCAATAGCCGTTCTATCTTCTCCTTTCTTTCTTTCTTTCTTTCTTTCTTTCTTTCTTTCTTTCCTCCCCTTTCTTCTTCTTCTTCTTATCTTCCTCTTGGGGAGTTCATTCGCTCCCTCTTTTTCTCTTTCTCTCTCTAGCTCACTCCTCTCTTTCTTTTGGTGGAGGCCCCTCATGCCTGCTATACAGCCAACTTTGAATAGATGGGAAGGAACCAAAACACAGCAAGATTGCTGGGGCCAAAACCAGTGATTGATTTGTCTGACGTTTCTTCTTTCCAATAGCCACTCCATACTCTCCAATAGGGCCGAAGTTTGCCCATGCCTGCTATACAGCAAGCTTTGGATAGATGGGAAGGAACCAAAACACAGCGAGATTGCTGGGCCCATAACCGGTGATTGATTTGCTGACGTTGTTTATTTCCACTTCCTACCAATAGCCTCTCCATCCTCTCCTCCTTTCTTTCTTTCCTTCCTTCCTTCCTTCCTTCCTTTCTTTTCCTCTTCTTCTTTTCTTTGGGGAGTCCATTTGTTCACACTCCTTCTGTCTGTCTGTCTGTCTGTCTCTCTGGTTCACTCCTCTGTCTCCTGGCTGAGGTGTTGTTTCTTTCCAATAACCCCTCCATCCTCTCCTCCTTTCCAATAGGGCTGAAGTTTGCCCATGCCACCTATACAGCAAGATTTGGATAGATGGGAAGGAACCAAAACACAGCGAGATTGCTGGGCCCATAACCAGCCATTTATTTGTCCAACATTGTTTTTCCCCCACTTCTCACCAATAGCCATTCTATCCTCTCCTCCTTTCTTTCTTTCCTCTTTTCCTCTTCTTCTTCTTATCTTCCTCTTGGGGAGTTCATTCGCTCCCTCTCTTTCTCTTCCTCTCTCTAGCTCACTCCTTTCTGTCTCTTGACTGAGGCCTCTCATGCCTACTATACAGCAAGCTTTGGATAGATGGGAAGGAACCAAAACACAGCGGGATTGCTGGGCCCATAAGTGGCGATTGATTTGTGCAACGTTGTTTCTTTCCACTTCCCACCAATAGCCCCTCCATCCTCTTTCTTTCCTTCCTTCCTTCCTTCCTTCCTTCCTTCCTTCCTTCCTTTTCCTCTTCTTCTTGTCTTCCTCTTGGGAAGTTCATTCGCTCCCTCTCTTTCTCTTTCTCTCTCTAGCTCACTCCTTTCTGTCTCTTGACTGAGGCCTCTCATGCCTGCTATACAGCAAGCTTTGGATAGATGGGAACCAAAACACAGCGGGATTGCTCGGCCCATAACCAGCGATTGATTTGCCCAACGTTGTTTCTTTCCACTTCTCACCAATAGCCCCTCCATCCTCTTTCCTTCCTTCCTTCCTTCCTCCCTTCCTTCCTTTTCCTCTTCTTCTTCTTCTTGTCTTCTCTTGGGGAGTTCATTCGCTCCCTCTCTTTCTCTTTCTCTCTCTGGTTCACTCCTCTCTGTCTCCTGGCTGAGGCGTTGTTTCTTTCCAATAGCCCCTCCAACCTCTCCTCCTTTCCAATAGGGATGAAGTTTGCCCATGCCACCTATACAGCAGGATTTGGATAGATGAGAAAGGACCAACACAGCGGGATTGCTGGGCCCATAACCAGCGATTGATTTGTTTGGTGTTGTTTCTTTCCAATAGCCACTCCATACTCTTCTCCTTTCCAATAGGGCCGAAGTTTGCCCATTTCTGCTGCACAGCAAACTTTGGATAGATGGGAAGGAACCAAAACAGAGCAAGATTTCTGGGACCATAACCGGATAATTGGTTTGTCCAACAATGTTGTTTTTCTCAATTCCCACCAATAGCCCCGCCATCCTCTCCTCCTTTTTTTCTTTCTTTCTTTCCTTCCTTCCTTCCTCCCTTTTCCTCTTCTTCTTTTCTTCCTCTTGGGGAGTCCATTTGTTCACACTCCTTCTGTCTGTCTGTCTGTCTGTCTCTCTCTCTCTCTCTCTGGTTCACTCCTCTGTCTCCTGGCTGAGGTGTTGTTTCTTTCCAATAATCCCTCCATCCTCTCCTCCTTTCCAATAGGGCTGAAGTTTGCCCATGCCACCTATACAACAAGATTTGGATAGATGGGAAGAAACCAAAACACAGCGAGATTGCTGGGCCCACAACCGACAATTGATTTGTCCAACATTGTTTTTTTTCCACTTTCCACCAATAGCCGTTTTATCCTCTCCTCCTTTCTTTCTTTCCTCTTTTTTTCTTCATCTTCTTGTCTTCCTCTTGGGGAGTTCATTCGCTCCCTCTTTCTCTTTCTCCCTCTGGCTCACTCCTCTCTGTCTCCTGGCTGAGGCCTCTCATGCAGGTTTCGGCGGATATGATAATGCGGAAAGTTGAACTGGCCCCATTACTGCGCCACTGATGGTTGCCGCGATAAGGGCTTGATAATGGGGGAGATAGCCGGAGCTCAGTAGCCAATCGCTCCGTCTCTTCTCCCATTAAAATTCCCCACCACGGCCCCGGCTCGGAGCTGCCTATCTGCTCTCCATTTCCACTCCTCCACTAGATAAGAATGGAAATACTGACTTCATAGCTCACTGATTAAAGTGTCTGGATTTCTTGATAATACACAGATAAATTATGTTTTTCAAAAAGAAGGTAGGGACGGGAGTGCGAGGGCAGGAAAAGGGGGGGAAAGAAGGGGGGAAGAGGGGGAAGAAAGAGAGAGAGACTCGAGTCCATTTTGTTCCCTCCGATAGCCATGTTCCCACTACAAAAACTGGCCTTTTTAAAGGAGCTTTGTGTGAAATGCAATACAGGGACACAATTGGGAAGATTTGCAAGAGGCTCCCAGGTGCATCTACACCAGGCATGGGCCAACCTCAGCCCTCTCTGTATGCTGGTACCCACACTGATTGATTTTGCAAACTTCGTGGCTACTCGATGCTATTCAAGCTTGCAAAGTTGCCCATAGAATTGCCCTGGAGTTTTATTTGGGACCAAATCACCCAAACTAGAGATCTGGCCTTTATTTGTAGGTCCTCCAGAATCTTGACGTGGTCAACTTTGGACCTAGACAGCTCTTAATTGAACAATGTTCTAGGTCCTTTGCAGGCATGGGCCAACTTGGGCCCTCCGGGTGTTTTGGACTACAACTCCCACAATTCCTAACAGCCGGTAGGAGAGCCAGGAGAGCCAACTTCCAGGAGAGCCACGGCGTTGAAATGGTTCCAAGCAGCATTCAATGGCAGCCTGTTTTAAGCTGGGGATTTTAAGAGTTGTAGTTCTGCATATCTGTACGGTGTCAAACTCGAGATGGGCTTTGTTGATGATGCTGAACTTTTCTGTATTCTTTCTTTGTGGGTTGTGTAGTTTGGGTGGGACACCAGCACTCTTTCCTTCCAAGAGAAGGTGCAAGACCTTGCAAAACTACAACTCCCAGGAAAGCCACAGCAGTGAAAGTGGTGCCAAGTGGCTTTCGTCAATGGCAGCCGTGGTTAAGTCAGGGATGATAGGAGTTGCAGTCCTGCGTATCTATAAGATGCCAAACTGGAGACGGGCTTTGTTGATTATGCTGAACTTTTCTGTACTCTTTCTTTGTGGGACGTGTAGTTTGGGCGGGGCACCAGCACTCTTGGCAAGAGCAGTTGCAAGACCTTGCAAAGCTACAACTTTCAGGAGAGCCACGGCAGTGAAAGTGGTCCCGAGCAGCATTCGTCAATGACAGCTATGGTTTAAGCCGCTGGAGATGATAGGAGTTGTAGTCCTGTGTATCTGTAAGGTGCCAAACTGAAGATGGGCATTGTTGATGATGCTGAATTTTTCTTTGTGGGATGTGTAGTTTGGGCAGGGCACAAGCACTCTTTGAAAGAGCAGTTGCAAAACTACAACTCTCAGGAGTCTACGACATTCAGCCATTGCAGTGAAAGTGGTGCCAAACTGTATTTTTTAATGACAGTGTAGATGCATCCTTTTTGCAAGATCGAAGCTGGGCAATGGACCCTTTTGGAGGTCTCTTGTCCATAAGGGAAAGCCAACTTGATGGTCAGTAAAGGCAGCAATTAAACCAAATTGTGATGGAATCATTGCCTTCTTGAGCAGATTTTGGCCTCAACAGACCTTTGCATGGATGGTACTCAATTCAATTCCCAGTTGGAAGAGTCAGCTTCTAGGCGTCTCCCTTTCCTTTCCTTTCCTTTCCGCGCCATCACTCTTGCTCTCCTTTATCCTGTACTTGTGGACATTTAGATAGTTCTCCAAGCAAAGGAGTCAATGAAAGCATAATATTATAAGACAGAATGAAATTAATACAGTCTGGATCAGTGTTTCTCAACCTAGAGGTCGGGACCCCTTGGGGAGGGATCACGAGGGGGTGTCAGAGGTGTCGCCAAAGACCATCAGAAAACATTGTATTTTCTGTTGGTCATGGGAGTTCTGTGTGGAAGTTTGGCCCAATTCTATAGTTAGCAGGGTTCAGAATGCTCTTTGATTTTGGTGAACTATAAATCTCAACTACAACTCCCAAATGTCAAGGTTTATTTTCCCCAACTCCGCGAATGTTTACATTTGGGCATATTGAGTGTTTGTGCCATGTTTGGTCCAGATCTATCTTTGCTTCAGTGTTCTCTGGATGTAGGTGAACTACAACTCCAAAACTCAAGGTCAATGCCCACCAAACCCTTCCAGTATTTTTTCTTTGTCATGAGAGTTCTGTGTGCCAAGTTTGATTTAATTTCATCATTGGGGGAGTTCAAAATGCTCTTTGATTGTAGGTGAACTATAAATCCCAGCAACTACAACTCCCAAATGTCAAGGTTTATTTTCCTCAACTCCACCAGTGTTTACATTTGGGCATATTGAGTGTTTGTGCCATGTTTGCTCCAGATCTATCTCTGCTTCAGTGTTCTCTGGATGTAGGTGAACTACAACTCCAAAACTCAAGGTCAATGCCCACCAAACCCTTCCAGTATTTCCGTTGGTTATGAGAGTTCTGTGTGCCAAGTTTGATTTAATGTCATCGTTGGTGAAGTTCAGAATGCTCTTTGATTATAGGTGAACTATAAATCCCAGCAACTACAACTCCCAAATGACAAAATCAATCCCTCCCAACCCTGCCAGTATTCAAATTTGGGCATTTCAGGTATTTGTGCCAAATTTGGTCCAGTGAATGAAAATACATCCTGCAAATCAGATATTTATATGACGATTCATAACAGTAGCAAAATTACAGTTACGAAGTAGCAACGAAAATAATTTTATGGTTGGGGAGGGGGGGTCACCACAACATGAGGAATTGTATTAAGGGGTTGCGGCCTGAGGAAGGTTGAGAAACACTGGTCTGGATTGATGTTCCTGTTTCTTATGGTGAATGTCCTGCCAAGGAAGTGGGTCCACACCACTATCACCTTGATGCAGGTGACATCTAGCATCTTAATGGTGTTGTGTGCCTTCAAAGTCAATCCCAACTTATGGCAATCATCAGCAAAATCTTCCATCAATAAAACAGACTGTAACTTTATATTCATGCCAGTTATAAAGTCCTGCTTCTTTTGCAAATTGAGACATTGGGCAAAACCAGAAGTGAGCATCTTTCTGCATGCACAATGCATGTTCATGTATGTGTAACTCCATTTGCACCATCTTGCATTCAATGTGGCCATTTCACAATTGAATCAGTTGCCAAACCTAAGGCCCCTTCCACATGGCAGTATAAAATCCACACTGTACTGGATTATCTAACATGTGGACTCAGATAATCCAGTTCAAAGCAGATCTTGTGGATTATCTGCCTTGATAATTCTGGTTGGAAGGGCCCTTCTAGACACCAGCAGGATTGTATCCTGGGATAACACAGAACCGTTTATCTCTGGCTTCGCTTCTAATTGAGGTTGGGTTTCTCCAATTTGGTGATCATCCAGATGTTTTGGATAACGATTCCTAGCATCCCTGACCATTGGGAAGCCAGGACCAATGGGAGTTGGAGTCCAAAACAATCCAAAAGGCAGCAGGTTTCATGCAAAACACTTGAAAAGTTTGAAGAAGTCCGTTATCTATGAATGTCCGCAACTGAGCCTTTGACTAGGGTTAACACTGAGTGGGCACTGCGTTCATGGATTCAAGCCTTTACAGTTTGAGAATGTTCCAAAAAATGACTATACCATTTTATATAAAAGGGAATTATTGTTATTATTATTATTATTATTATTATTATTATTAGATACATAACAAGATTAGTATACTGCAAACTAGATCACTCTGCTGGTTCTTGTATTGGATCACACGTTGGACACTTCCCAAGTGTCTAGGACTGTGAGATGTATTGGCGAATAATACATGTAGATCCAAAGAAGGTGGCCTTTTGCAGATGACAGATGGTAATTTTGTCAGCACTAATTGTTTTTGAGTGCAGGCCAAGGTCTTTTGGCACTGCATCCACTGGGACCACCTTGACTGGCTTGTGCCAGAATTTTTGCAGTTCGATCTGTAAATCTTCCTCCTCTCCTCCTCCTCCTCCTCCTCCTCCTCCTCCTCCTCCTGCTCCTCCTCCTCCTCCTCGTTGTTGTTATGATTATTTATCTCCTTTTTCTCTCCACATAGGAGAATCAAAGTGACTATGTATCTGTATTAGTAGTGGAATGTATTATTGTTGTTGTTGTTTGTTATTTGATACACAACAAGATTGGTACACAGCAAACAAGATCACTCTGCTGTCTTTTGTATTTGATTACACGTCGGACACTTCCCAAATGTCTAGGACTGTGTCATGTATCAACGAATAATGTGTGCAAATCCAAATAGGGTGGCCTTTTGAAGATGGCCGATGGTAATTTTGGCAGCACCGATTGTTTTTAAGTGCAAGCCAAGGTCTTGAGGCCCTGCACCCAGTGTGCCGATCACCACTGGGACCACCTTGACTGGTTTATGCCAGAGTCTTTGCAGTTTGATCTTAAATCCTCATGTTGTTGTTGTTGCTGTTGTTGTTATGATTACTATTCCTCTGCATATAATGAGACGTGAGCATCCACACTTTGGAAAATATTCCCCCCAAAATCCCAAAAGTAAACCTTGATTTTGCTATTTGTTATATAAGGATGTCGGTGTATATGTTTGTGTGTGTATGTGTGTGTGTATACACACACACACACACACATACCCCAGTCGTGCAGCGGGTTAAACCACTCAGCTGCTAAACTTGCTGACTGAAAGGTAGGCAGGAGCGGGGTGAGTTCCCACTGTTAGCCCAGCTTCTGTCAACTTTGCAGTTCGAAAACATGCAAATGTGAGTAGATAAATAGGTACCACTCCGGCGGGAAGGTAACAGCGCTCCATGCAGTTATTCCCATGGCTACATGATCTTGGAGGTGTCTATGGACAATGCCGGCTCTATGGCTTAGAAATGGTGATGAGGACCACTTGCTAGATTTGGACACGACTAGACTTAATGTCAAAGGGAGAACTTTACTTTTACTTTATATAAGGGATGGCATTTTATGACGCCTGGAACCAACCCTCATTGGAATGGATATCAAAAACCCACTTTAGTTTTGATTTCAAAATAACCTTGAATTCCTCCGTCTTCCAAGCCAGTGACCCTTGAATGCATCTCTACTTCAAATCTGCATTTTTTGTTGCTTTGCCTCTGATTTTTTTTCCCCCCTAACAAAAGACCAAGGTTCATTTTCAGCCGGCTGGCCCATTCCAGTTGGGTTGTTCATTCTTTTCTTCCCTCCTTCCTTCCTTCCCTCCCTCTTTTTCTTTAAAAAAAAGAGAGAGAAGGAACTGCGATAAAAAGCAGCGATAAGGCCCAGGACTGTTTTGTGTAGGAGTTGATATCTGCGTTATCTATCTCCCTTTTTCACTCTCTGAGCAGCTCTGTTGTTTTTTACTCTTATCTCGCTCCACCAAAATGCCAAGAACAGAAAACACACAAACCCCAGCGCCTTGATAATTCATGGAACTGGTGATAAAATGTTACCATTAAATTAAAATTGCACGTTGTTTTTTTTTTCTTTCCTTCTTCTTCTTCTTTTTCTTGCAAATGAAGTCAAAACACTGCCCAGGGAACAAAACATGGAAGAAGAAGAAGGAGAGAAAGAGAGAGAGAAAAGCGAGAAAGAGCAAGAGAAGGAAAGAGAGAAAGAGAGTGAGAGAAGGAAAGAGAGAGAGAGAGAGAAAGAAAGAGAAAGATAGAAAGAGAGAGAAAAGAGAAAGAGAGAGAAGGAAAGAAAGCGAGAAAGAGTGAGGGAAGGAAAGAGAGTAAGAGGGAGAAGGAAAGAAAGAGAGAGAGAGAGAAAGAAGGAAAGAGAAAGATAGAGAGACGGAAAGAGAGAAAGAAGGAAACAGAGAAAGAGAGAGAGAAAAGGAAAGAAAGCGAGAAAGAGCAAGAGAAGGAAAGAGAGAGAGAAGAAAACAGAGAGAAAGAAAGAGAGAGAGAAAGAGAAGGAAAGAAAGAGAGAAAGAGAGAGAAGGAAAGAAAGAGAGAGAGAGAGAGAAGGAAAGAGGAAGAGAAGGAAAGAAAGAGAGAGAGAAGGAAAGAAAGAGAGAATGAGAGAAAGAAGGAAAGAAAAAGAGAGAGAAAAGGAAATAAAGAGAGAGAAGGGAAGAATGAGAGAAAGAGAGAGAAGGGAATAGATTGAGAAGGAAAGAAAGAGAATGAAAGAGAGAGAGAGAAAATGAAAGAAAGAGAGAGAAGGAAAGAGAACGAAAGAAAGAAAAAAAGAAAGGAAGGAAAGAACAGAGAGGTTTTGGGGTTCCCCTTTTTTCTATTCTAGCTTCCATGCATATACAATAAATAAATATTATTTGGGGGCAAGGTAATGACCAAAGAGGTAACCAAAACCACTGCTGTTTTCTCCAGAGCAAAACCGAATTAGATCATGAAACATAGTCTAAAAAGTCTTTTTAAGGACTTATTGACAATTTCTTTGTTGGTTTAAGTCTCGTTTAAGAAAGGAAAGTGAGGTAATAATAATAATAATAATAATAACAACAACAACAACAACAACAATAATAATCTACAAAAGGCCACCCTACTGGGATCTGTATGCATTATTTGCCGATACATCACACAAACCTAGACTCTTGGGAAGTGTCCGACGTGTGATCCAATACAGAAGTCAGCATAGGGATCATAGTTTGCTGTGGACTCGTCTTGTTGTGTTTCTAATACTACTACTACTACTACTACTAATAATAATAATAATAATAATAATTCCCCCTTTCTTAAAAAGTACAGTTGGCCTTAGCATTCTAGCTGGCTCATAAAAGGAGATGTGTTCAGACAGGTAAGCTGGGCCAGGACCATTTAGGGATTTATTGGTTAAAGCCAGCACTTTGAATTCTGTTTGGTAGCAGACTGGCAGCCAGTGAAGCTGGTGCAACAGCGAGCTTCTATGCAACCTGGCTGCCACCCGTTGGACCACTTAAAGCTTCCGTACAGTCTTCAAGGGCAGCCCCACATAGAGCACATTGCAGTAGTCTATTCAAGATGTAACCGCTGTGGCCAAGTCTGGTTTCCCAAGGTACAGGCGCAACTGGTGCACAAGTTTTAATTGTGCAAAACCTCCCTTGGCATTGACAAAGTGTGAGGTTCTAGGCTCAGCATTGAGTCCAGGGTCACTCCCAAGCTGCAAACCTTTGTCTTTGGCAGGAGTATTACCCTGTCCGGGACAGGCTGTAACCCTATGCCCTGTTCGGCCTTGTAACTGACTAGGAGTACCTTTGTCTTGTCTGGATTCAACTTCAATAATAACATTAATATTATTGTTGTTGTTATTATTATTATTTGATACATAACATGATTGGTCCACAGCAAACAAGATCACTCTGCTGGCTGTTGTATTGGATCACACGTCAGACACTTCCTAATAATGCGTGCAGATCCGAGAAGGGTGGCCTTTTGCAGTTGACAGGTGGTGATTTGGTCAGCGCAGATTGTTTTTAAGTGCAGGCCAAGGGCTTGAGGCACTGCACCCAGTGTGCCGATCCCCACTGGGACCCCCTTGATTTGCTTGTGCCAGAGTCTTTGCAGCTCAATCTTTAAATCCTTGTATTGTGTCAGCTTTTTCAGTTGCATTTCGACAATTCTGCTGTCATCTGGGATTGCACAATTGACAAGTTACAATTTATTTATTTTTTTCATGATCATGAGGTCAGGCGTATTGTGCTCCAAAATTCTGTCAGTCTGAATTTGGAAGTCCCAGACTATTATTATTATTATTATTATTAGTAGTAGTAGTAGTAGTACTAGTAGTAGTAATAGTAGTCATAGTATTAATATTATTACTATATTTATTTATACCCCGCTTTATCTCTCCCAAAGGAGACTTATTTAAGAATATAGCATATAAATAAGCTATTTAAGCTATTTGTCCAAAAATGGGGGGGGGGGGGGGAGCACAAGATCGTATACTTCAGCAAATGGTTGATTGACGTGGAGCCCAAAGGAGTAAATTGACGACAAATCAGATAGGATTGGATATAAAATAAGCATCAGCTTATATCTATGAGGCGTATATGAAACATACATGAATTTTGGTGGTTAAGTTTGAATTTTATCTCCAAAATATATCAGTATGCAAACATAGTCTACTTTGGGGATGTTGCGAGTTTTCCAGGTTGTATGGCCATGTTCCAGAAGCATTATCTCCTGATGTTTTGCCTGCATCTATGGCAGGCATCCTCAGGGGTTGTGAGGTCTGTTGGAAACTAGGAAAATTGGGTTTATATATCTGTGGAATCACTTCCCAACAAAGGATTCCCCCGGGCACTAAGAAGCTAGCTAATCATATCCCAATAAAGGATTCCCCCGGCAGTAAGAAGCCAAACCTTAAAACTACTAGGCCATTAAATGCTAATCAAGGTGGCCAATTTCAACTTTCACACCTACCTTAAACAATTAAGAGTTCTTTCTCCCACCCTGGACATTATTCCACAGATACATAAACCCCATTTTCCAAGTTTCCAACAGGCCTCACAACCTCTGAGGATGCCTGCTATGGATGTGGGAGAAATGTCAGGAGAGAATGCTTCTAGAACATGGCCTGGAAAACTCACAGCAATCCGGTGATTCTGGCCATGAAAGCCTTTGACAATACATAGTCTGCTTTCTCTGTTTGCAGGACTTGAGTATCCACGGATTTGGATATGGTATGCTCTTTCTAGGAATTTCTAGGTTTTGCATGGCAACGTTGGCAGAGAATGCAGTGGGTTGTTGGCAGTGTTTACATCTTTGCATACAGAGTGAATGTGCAAATAGAGGCATTAACCAAACTACTTCTGGTCCAAGCATCTTGGATACGCAACCTATTCTTCTTGCCTGCAGTTCTGAAGTTCTTGCGCAGACAATCTTCGTTGTTTCGACCTATATGCGTCTTAATTTTGGCAAGATTTGCAGAGTGAAAGAAGGCAAAGGGAAGCATCGGAGGATGCTTTCCATTCTCCTATTGCTCCCAACTCTGTAATGACACCCACTTCTTGCTCCGTTCTGTATTCCAGGCTCTCATTTCCCCAAAAAGCTATCAGATGAAGGGCTCAGCAATACATTAAAGAGTGGCCTTGCTTGGTAATTCTTTCTCAAGTTGTTTCTCTTCTTCTCCTTCTCCTTTTGCAAAGCAGTTTCTTCCTATCCATCTGATGATGTGTCTTAACAGGGTTTCGAGGAAGGGGTGCATGGAATGGCTCTCTCCGAATCCTTTCCATCTCTCATTGGGTCTTTTATTGGGGTGATGTGTCGATTGGTGCATTCTTTCTCTTGTTATTTCCCTCCTTCTCCTCCTTCTCCTTCTGCAAATCAATCTCTTCCTATCCATCTGATGATGTGTCTTATAGGGTTTTGAGGAAGGGACACATGGAATGGCTCTCTCTGAATCCTTTCCATCTCTCATTGGGGCTTTTATTGGGGCGATGTGTCACTTGGTCCATTCTTCTCATGTTGTTTCCCTCCTTCTCCTTTTGCCAAGCAATCTCTTCCTATCCATCTGATGATGTGTCTTAGAGGGTTTCGAGGAAGGGGCACATGGAATGGCTATCTCCGAAAACTTTCCATCTCTTATTGAGGAATTTATTGGGGTGATGTGTCACTTGGTGCATTCTTTCTCTAGTTTCCCTTTTTCTCCTCCTCCTTCTCCTTTTGCAAAGCAATCTCTTCCAATCCATCTGATGATGTGTCTTACAGGGTTTTGAGGAAGGGGCGCATGGAATGGCTTTCTCTGAATCCTTTCCAACTCTCTTTGGGGTATTTGTTGGGGTGATGTGTCACTTGGTGCATTCTTTCTCTTGTTCCCCTTCTTCTTCTCCTTCTCCTTTTGCAAAGCAGTTTCTTCCTATCCATCTGATGATGTGTCTTATAGGGTTTTGAGGAAGGGACGCATGGAATGGCTCTATCCAAATTCTTTCCATCTCTCATTGGGGCTTTTATTGGGATGATGTGTCGATTGGTGCATTCTTTCTCTTGTTACCCACCTTCTCCTTTTGCAAAGTAAACTCTTCCTATCCATCTGGTGATGTGTCTTATAGGGTTTTGAGGAAGGGGCGCATGGAATGGCTCTATCCGAATCCTTTCCATCTCTCTTTGGGGTATTTATTAGGGTGATGTGTCTCTTGGTGCGTTCTTTCTCTTGTTTCCCTCCTTCTCCTTCTCCTTTTGCAAAGCAATCTCTTTCTATTCATCTGGTGATGTGTCTTATAGGGTTTCAAAGAGAGGGCTCATGGAATGGCTCTCTCTGAATCCTTTCCATCTCTCATTGGGGCTTTTATTGGGGTGATGTGTCGCTTGGTGTGTTCTTTCTCCTGTTATTTCCCTCCTTCTCCTTCTCCTTTTGCAAAGCAACCTCTTCCAATCCATCTGGTGATGTGTCTTAGAGGGTTTCAAGGAAGGGGCGCATGGAATGGCTCTCTCCAAATCCTTTCCATCTCTAACTGGGATGTTTATTGGGGTGATGTGTCACTTGGTGCATTCTTTCTCTTGTTTCCCTCCTTCTCCTTCTCCTTTTGCAAATCAATCTTTTCCTATCCATCTGATGATGTGTCTTATAGGGTTTCAAGAAAGGGGCGCATGGAATGGCTCTATCCAAATCCTTTCCATCTCTCTTTGGGGTATTTATTGGGGTGATGTGTCTCTTGGTGTGCTCTTTCTCATGTTGTTTCCCTTCTTCTTCTCCTCCTTCTTCTGCTCTTGGCTTGCTCTTTCCTCCCTCTCATGCGCCCGCGCTCGCACGATTAGTATTAGTAATCGCGTCCCCTGAAGTGAAACAATCTTTTGTAATCTATCAGTGGTTTATCGGGGCTAATCTGAGAGCTGAGAATGGCCGGCCGCTGAGATGGCGCCATCCTCGAGAACTGATAAAGTTTCAGAGTTCAGCCCGTGATGAATGTTAAGTAACTGCACCCGCCTCCAAAGAGAAGAGGAGGAGGAGGAGGAGGAGATGGACTTGGCAGCAGCCAGAGGAGAGCGGCTCCGGCTGAAACCAATCTCTCCGATAATAAGAAAGGCAACAGGGCTGGCTTCTCTCAGGCCGGGGCTCCCCTTCCTCGCTTCCCACCCTGTCTTTCCCCTTTCCCACTTCCCAAAAGGTCCCGGGAAACCATTTGCACCCCTTCCTTGCCCCCGAACCCGGCTCCGTTCTTGGCCTTTCGGACCCAATCGCCGTCCAGAGTTCTCTATTCAGGAGTTGCTTTCTCTAGAACCAAAGATTTGGGGTGCCCATTGTAGAACCCTAGAGTTGGAAGGGAACCCTAAAGGCAAGCCAGTCCAACAGAAAGACACCATCCAATCCCTCCTGACAGATGGCCATCCAACCTCATGGACATTAGCGGACTCATAGAGAAATATGGCTATAGTATCACAGACTTCTAGAGTCGGAAGAGACACCAAGTCTGACCCCATTATTCTACCAGGCTGGGAGACACAATCCAATCCTTCTCTACAGATGGCCATGCAACCTCATAGACATTAGCAGGCACATGGGGAAATAGGGCTATAGAGGCAAAAGAGATCCCAAAAGCCATCCAATCTGACCCCATTGTTCTGCCAGGATGGAAGACACCATCTAATCCCTCCCGACTGATAGCCAGCCTGCTTGATTATCATTTGCAGGTTTTTGGAGAAATAGAGCTACAGAGTCCAACCCCATTATTCTACCAGGAAAAAAAAAAACAGAATCTGATCCCTCCCTAAAGATGGCCATGAAACCTCATAGAACACGAGCAGGATCATGGAGAACTAGAGCTATAGTGTCAAAAACTCCTAGTCAGAAGAGACTTCATCCAGTCTGACCCCATTATTCTGCGAGTTAGAAAGATACAATCCGATCCTTCCCTACAGATGGCCATTCAACCTCATAGACATGAACAGGCATATGGAGAAATAGGACTATAGAGTCGGATGATGATCCCAAGGGCCATCCAGTTCGACCCCATTAGTCTGCTAGGAAGGTAAACACCATCCAACCTCTCCAGACAGATGACCATCCGACCTCATGACCAGGTAACCTTATAGACATTAGCAGGAAATATAGGGCAATAGAGTCGGGAGAGACCCCAAAGGCCATCCAATCCGACACCATTATTCTTCCAGGTAGGAAGGCACCATTCAGTCCCTCCCAAGAGATAGCCATCCTGCTTCATAGATACCATGTTTCCCCATCATTTTCTGCAAGAGTTCCCTTTCCTTACATCCAGAATTTGCTTTGAAGGGTTTGCTTTATTTCGAGCAGAAAAAAAAGTATCAATGATTTAGGGTGTTTTCCAACAAAAACCAATCATGGAGGAGCAATCTTCTCTCTCGAAATCCTCAGGTCCTCCAGGTCAACACTGCAGTCAACTTCTTCAAGGGATTTCTATCTGTGCCTCTCCGAATGATGCATTGTGTGTCTTTGTGTGTATCTGCATCTCTCCCAGAAGGATCCAGTCAATCGCTAAAAAAGTGTGTGTTGACTCGAGTGATTAACAAACAAAACCGAATAAATAAATTAGCCAAATATTTTGGCTGCTGCTTCTTCGGCGGTTGCTGCAAACAAAAATGAATGGCGCCAAGACGGAAGCCAAAGCGCTTTGCTCATTTCGTTTCTTCATTAAAGGCTGTTTGTTAATCAGCCTAATACACAGATACACAAAATATTAGCAATTTTGTGCATCTTTCTGGAATCCTCAATGAACATGCAGAAAGTCCTGTTTAATAGTTTTACATCTCTATATGCGTGTGTTTGTGTATATGTATGTAAAATTGTATATGTATATTTACATATGTATGTGTGTATATGTGTGTGTATGTTTTATATATGTATGTATGTGTGTATATGGGAATATATAGGCATGTGTATGTATGTTTTTATATATGCATGTATGTATATATGAATATGTCTGACTGTATATAAATGTGTATATCTGCATGTATATTTCTGCATATGTGTGCATATATGTATATGTGTGTATATAGGTATATATGTGTGTATGTTTGTACATATGTATGTCTGTATGAATATACATATATACAAACATATATATATATATATATACACACACACAAACATATATATATATATACATACACACACACACATATATATATACACACAAATATATATATACCCACACACACACACACACACACACATATATATATATATACACATACACACACATACATACATATACACGTATATGAAGCCCCCGGTGGCGCAGTGGGTTAAACCACTGAGCTGCTAAACTTGTTGACCAAAAGGTTGCAGGTTCGAATTCGGAGAGTAGGGTGAGCTCCTGCTGTTAGCCCCAGCTTCTGCCAACCTAGCAGTTCGAAAACATGAAAATGTGAATAGATCAATAGGTACTGCCTTGGCGGGAAGATAAGGGCAGTTCATGCAGTCATGCCGGCCACATGGCCTTGGGGGTGTCTATGGACAACGCCGGCTCTTCGGCTTAGAAATAGAGATGAGCACCACTCCCCAGAGTCGGACACGACTGGACTTAATGTTAGGGGAAAACCTTTACCTTTTTAATATACGTATATGTGTGTATATAGGTATATATGCATGTGTATGTTTCTGTGTATGTGTATGTGTGTATATATATACACACATATATACATATGCATGTATATATATACATATGCATGTATGTATATGCATGTATGTGTGTATATGTATATATAGGTGTATGTGTGTATGTTTGTGTATATCTATGCATGCATGTATGTATGTATATAGGTATATATGTGTATGTTTGTTTATATGTATGACCATGTATATAGGTATGTAGGTATATATGTGTGTGTGTGTGTGTATCTTTCTGTATATGTATAAATGCATGCATGAATATATGTATATGTATATATATATAGATGTATATATGTGTGTATATATATATATATATAAACATACATAAATATATATATACCTTCTCCCCCTGCTTTCATCTTGTAATTTAATTCAATGTTACCCAACTTACTATTTACTCAATTTTTATTGCATTTTAATTTATTTTAGTTAACGATTCCAGGTGTTTTAGATAGTGATTAGTATCTATTTGTCTCTATATTTTGGGTTTTTTTGTCTTTTATTGTTAATATTGGTCAGTGGACTAATCAATAAACAGATCTATCTATCAACATTCGCATAGAGACTTCAGTATCCTTTAAGCAAAAGATCTGATTCAATTTTGAATCTTCATCTTTATCATCATTGCTATTTATTCCCTCTTTCTTCCAAGATGGAGTGGTTTACATTTTGGAACCACTACAACATAGTTCAAAGGCCTAACTAACCCTATAAAGAGACCAGATCCCATTTGGTTTTGAAAGTTAAGCAGGGTCATCCCTGGTTAGCAGTTGGATGGGAGACCACCAACGAATTACCAGTGAAGTTCATAGGGTCACCATAAGTTGACAGGTAGCTTGGAGGCGCATGCATAATATACATATACATATGTTGAGTGCTGTATTCTTCTGCTTGGCTTCTGGGCTGGGCGTTTCCTCCTTCTTATCAGCTTCTCAAACTTACTAGACCGATGGGAACGTTATCTTTGGACAAGATGCAAAATACTTTGGGGAGGGAATGGAGAAAGTGAAGGCGAGGCGCCAGACAGGGGTTCCTAGACATCTTGCAAAGTATGAGACTTATGGACCTTTTCTTGCGAGTGGACTACATCTCCCAGCAGTCTGCTTGGAGTGCCATGCAATTCCTACTTTAGTGCTAGACATGCTATGATAGGGAAGGACACTTCTCTATGCAGTTCAGTGGCCAACTTCCAACAGAGTTGTGCATTGAGGGACACTTCTCTTGGGACTTCTCTGTTGCAATTCAGGTCGCAGGTTCAAATCCATGGAGAGGCGGATGAGCTCCCTCTATCAGCTCCAGCTCCTTATGCGGGAACATGAGAGAAGCCTCCCACAAGGATTATAAAAACATCAATTCATCTGGGTGTCCCCTGGGCAACGTCCTTGCAGACAGCCAATTCTCTCACACCAGAAGTGACTTGCAGTTTCTCAAGTCGCTCCTGACATGACCAAAAAAGTTGCAATTCAGTGGCCAACTTGCAATCGACTTGTGCATTGATCATGGAGTTGCATCAGAGAACGTCCTGCCAATAGAAATTATCATTCTGCCAAATCTTTCACCTTTTCAGCTCCAAGCAATTCCTCCTTTAGTGATAGACATGATACAGTAGGGAGGACACTTTTCTCAGGACTTCGCTGTTGCAATTCAGTGGCCAACTTGCAATTGAGTTGTGTCTTGATCATGGAGCTGCATTGGAAGAGAATCTATTTTCAATAGAAATTATAATTTTGCAAAATCTTTCACCTTCCCTTTTTCATGCAATTCTTCCTTTAGTGGAAAACATGATGTGATATGGAGGGACACTTCTCTCGGGACTTCCCAGTTGCAATTCAGTGGCCAACTTGCCATCGAGTTGTGCATTAATCATGGAGGTGCATCAGAGAACCTCCTTCCAATAGAAATTATCATTTTGCGAAATCTTTCACGTTCCCTTCTCCATGCAATTCCTCCTGTAGTGATAGACATGATACAATAAGGAGGGATGCTTTTCTCAGGACTTCGCTGTTGCAATTCAGTGATCAACTTGCAATTGAGATGTGCATTGATCATGGAGTTGCATCAGGAAACCTCCTTCCAATAGAAATTATCATTTTGCAAAATCTTTCACCTTCCCTTCTGCATGCAATCCCTCCTTTAGTGATAGACATATTATATGGAAGGATGCTTCTCTCGGGACTTCCCAGTTGCAATTCAGTGGCCAACTTGCAATCGAGCTGTGTATTGATCATGGAGTTGATTTCCAAAAGAAATTATAATTTTGCACAATCTTTCACATTTCCTGCCCTATGCAATTCCTCCTTTAGTGGTAAACATGATACGATATGGAGGGACACTTCTCTTGGACAGGGCCTTCTCGGTGGTGGCCCCCTGCCTTTGGAACTCGCTCCCTAGCGAGATCATAGAATCATAGAATCAAAGAGTTGGAAGAGACCTCATGGGCCATCCAGTCCAACCCCCTGCCAAGAAGCAGGAATATTGCATTCAAATCACCCCTGACAAATGGCCATCCAGCCTCTGCTTAAAAGCTTCCAAAGAAGGAGCCTCCACCACACTCCGGGGCAGAGAGTTCCACTGCTGAACGGCTCTCACAGTCAGGAAGTTCTTCCTAATGTTCAGATGGAATCTCCTCTCTTGTAGTTTGAAGCCATTGTTCCGCGTCCTAGTCTCCAAGGAAGCAGAAAACAAGCTTGCTCCCTCCTCCCTGTGGCTTCCTCTCACATATTTATACATGGCTATCATATCTCCTCTCAGCCTTCTCTTCTTCAGGCTAAACATGCCCAGTTCCCTAAGCCGCTCCTCATAGGGCTTGTTCTCCAGACCCTTGATCATTTTAGTCGCCCTCCTCTGGACAGCTTCTTCCCTCCAGTCTTTCGGGAAAAAACTGAAATTGTGGTACTGGGACCAGGCCTTTGGACAATAGACTCTACAGCACTTTGTTTATGGAATTGAATTGGAATGGCATTACGGCTTTGACGAAATGCTTTTAACTTATCGATTTATCTATTGTTTTAAACTGTTGTTATATTGTTGTTTGCTTGTATGTATGGTGTCGAATTGTTGCCGAGTGTAAGCCATCTTGAGTCCCCTTTCCGGGGTTGAGAAGGATGAGGCTTATATTGTTTTGTTAATCTTATGGTTATGTCGTTTTATTTATTTATTTATTTATTTATTTATTTACAGTTCTTATATTCCGCCCTTCTCACCCCGCAGGGGACTCAGGGCGGATTACAGTAAACACATATATGGCAAACATTCAATGCCAGTTTGACAAACAACATTTAACAGACAAAGGCTATTTAAGGTTTTTTGGCCGCCAGGGGAGCTGCTGCTTTTCATCGTCCATCAACGACACCGATGAAGTTATTCCGCATTCCACATTCCCCGGAGTCTTCTTTCTTTATGGCCTCATAAATTAGTTAAATTTAGCCTCCCACACAAGGTGGTCCCTTATTTTCCTACTTGACAGATGCAACTGTCTTTCAGGTTGCAAAGGTCGACAACAGGCTACACAATGTCTGGACACCCACTCCAGCCTGGGCTGTCTTTGAACTCATGACCTTTTGGTCAGAGTGATCTTAATGCAGCTGACACTCAGCCAGCTGCACCACAATCCCGGTGTTTTACTTTGTATGTTTTGTGATGTTACCTGGGAACCGCTCTGAGTCCCCTCGGGGAGATAGAGCGGTATAATAAATATTATTATTATTATTATTATTATTATTATTGTAAATAAATAAATAAATTTTCCAATAGAAATTATAATTTTGCAAAATCTTTCACCTTTCCTACCCCATGCAATTCTTCCTTTAGTGGTAAACATGATACGATGTGGAGGGATGCTTCTTTTGGGACTTCATTGCAATTCAGCGGCCAACTTGCATTGTTCACAAAGTTGCATTGGAGGATAACTTGTGCATTGATCATGGGGTTGCATCAAAGGTGGACCTATTTCCCATAGAAATAATACGTTTTCAAAATCTCTTGCTGTCTCTTAATTACAACTCCCAGGATTCCATTGCATGGATAGCAGTTGAAGTGGAGTCAAACTGGGTTAATTCCACAGTGTAGATGCACTGTTGTCCTCCGAATGGCTTCGCAGTCCCCACAGGGAAGGGAAAAGCCACTATGGGCAGAAGATTTCCGATCTCCGTCGATTGAGACATCCCTTGTGGGCCTTGTATCTCCACTCTCTGTCTGGCCGAGGGCTCTTCTTCTCCTTTTATCTGCCCAACATCCTCTTTGGTGGTATCCGCCACTATCTCTTGGCTTTAACCCATCTTCCCTAATGCAGATAGGAGCCCGACGGTCCTTTTATTTGGGGTTTGGGTTTCGTGACCTCCTCCGGGGTGAGAGTCGGCATGTCTACACTATAGAATTAACCAAGTTTGACACCACTTTAACTCTCAGGGATACTGAGTTGCCCAAGCCTTCTTTGTCAGAGAAGGCAAAAGGGTCCCATAGCCTTGTAGTTAAAGTTGTGCCAAAACTGCATTAATTCCACAGTGTAGATGCACACAGCTTGTTGACTCATTCTGGAAGAAATATCTGGGCTTATCTAAACCACCATGTAATGCAGTCAGAAACTACATTATACTGTTCTAATGTAGCACAAATTCTATGTAAAATCATACTACGTATTTTTGAAATTAATATTGAAATCTGAAATACATACAGAAAGTCTTTACTTCTGTTGGTCATGGGAGTTCTGTGTGCCAACATATCCTGCATATCAGATATTTACATTACGATTCATAGCAGGAGCAAAATGACAATTATGAAGTAGCAACGAAAATAATTTTATGGTTGGGGGTCACCACAACATGAGGAACTGGATTAAGGGGTCACGGCTAGAGAAAACATACAGTGCAAAGGTTGCTATTGATTTACAGGAAAGGAAACATTGTAGAACTTGAGAAAGGTTGAGAAACAGTTTGCAAAATTACATGAGTGTCTTAACATAATAACCATATATTTGTTTGTTGGTTGGTTTTGGTTGCTATTATTTGTTGCTATTACTATTATTATTTGGCTATTACTATTATTATTTGATATACAACAAGATTAGTACACAACAAACAAGATCACTTTGCTGGCTTTTGTATTGGACATAACAAACACTTCCCAAGTGTGTTGTTGGAAACACAACAAGATTAATACACAGCAAACAAGATCACTCTTCTGGCTGCTGTATTGGATCCCACGTCAAACGCTTCCCAAGTGTCTAGGACTGTGTGATGTATCAGCGAATAATGCGTGTGGAACCCAGTAGGGTAGCCTTTTGTAGCTGACAGATGGTAATTTTGACAGCGCCGATTGTGTTTAAGTGCAGGCCAAGGTCTTTAGGCACTGTACCCAGTGTGCCGATCACCACTGGGACCCCCTTGACTGGCTTGTGCCAGAGTCTTTGCAATTCGATCTTTAAATCCTTGTATCGTGTCAACTGTTCCAGTTGTTTCTCTTCAATTTTGGTATTGCAATATCGACAATCCATACTTGTTTGTTTTCCACAATCGTGAGGTCAGGAGTCTTGTGCTCCAAAACTCTGTCTGTCTGAATTTGGAAGTCCCAGAGTAGTTTGACATGTTAATTTTCTGTAACTTTTTCAGGGTTGTAATCCCACCAGTTCTTTGTCACCGGCAGATGGTATTTGTGGCACAAGTTCCAATGAATCATCTGAGCAACGGTGTTATGCCTCTGCTTGTAATCTGTCCGCACAATCTTCTTGCAGCAGCTGAGGATGTGATCTATTGTTGCATCTGCTTCCTTGCAAAGTCTACACTTGGGATCTGTTGTCGACTTCAATTCTGGCTTTGATGGCATTGGTTCTAATGACTTGTTCTTGGGTTGCCAGAATCAGGCCCTCCGTCTCCTTTTTCCAAGTTCCATTTATTATTATTATTATTTTACTGACACAAAATCACAGTATGTCACAGCAAACGTGATCTATATGCTGGATTTTGTATCACAAAATCACAAGTCGAACACTTCCCAAGCGTCTAGGACTGTGTGATGTATTTTCGAATGATGCGCGCAGATCCAAGTAAGGTGGCCTTTTGCAGTTGACAGATCATGATTTTGTCAATGTTTATTGTTTCCAAATGCCTACTGAGATCTTTTGCCATGGCACCCATTATTATTATTATTATTATTATTATTATTATTATTATTATTATTATTATCATTGAAGGCTCCATAATATTTAACCTTTCCTCTCCTTCTCGTGTTCTCCCTTTGGGAGGAAAAAGAAGGCCAGCCAGACCATCTCTGTCTTGTCTTCTTTTCTTTCTTTCTTTCTTTTTCTTTCTTTCCTTTTTTTTTCCACCCAACTTTTCTGTCTGGTGGGAATGACCTCGCTTGACTGCAGGGGAGCCGGCTTGGCCTTATCTTTTGGGAGGGGTGCATCTATCCCTGCCCTGTTATCTCCGATGCACAGAAAAGTCCTGTGTTTGTGTTCTCCGTGTTCCCTCCAAAGAAGGCGACTTTCTTCTTTCCCAATGTATTTACCTCCCCGTGTCTTTATAGTTTTGGTGGCGATAGACCCAACTTTTGCATCCGTCACCTTTTTCATTCTGTTCAGTTCCCCCATAAGTCATTGGATGCTCCTACAATGTAGAGTTAATGCACTTTTGTTGCCATGGCCGCATGCTATGGAATCCTGGGAGTTGTGGCTGGGCGCTTGAAAACTACAGCTCCCAGGATCCCATAGCACTGCGCCATGGCAGGTAAAATGTTGTCAAACTGCATTAATTTGGCAATTCAAATGCACCCAAAGAAAGCTCAAGACCTTGCAGAACTACAACTCCCAGAATCCCATAACATTGGTCCATGGCAATTAAAGTGATGCCGGACTGCATTAATTTGACAATGCAAATGCACCCAGAGAAGGCTCAAGTGTGAAGACCTTGCAAAACGACAATGCCAAGGATCCCATAGCATTGAGCCATGGCAGTTCAAGTGGTGCCAAACTGCATTAATTTGACAATACAAATGCATCCAGAGAAGTCTCAAGACCTTGCAAAACTACAACTTCCAGGATCTCGTAGCATTGAGCCATGACAATTAAAGTGGTGCCGGACTGCATTAGTTCGACAGTGCAAATGCACCCAGAAAAGGCTGAAGACCTTGTAAAACTACAATTCCCAGAATCCCATAACATCTATCCATGGCAATTAAAGTGATGCTGGCCTGCATTAATTCGACAATGCAAATGCACCCAGAGAAGGCTCAAGTGTGAAGACCTTGCAAAACGACAATGCCAAGGATCCCATAGCATTGAGCCATGGCAGTTAGTGGTGCCGAACTGCATTAATTTGACAATACAAATGCACCCAGAGAAGTCTCAAGACCTTGCAAAACTACAACTTCCAGGATCCCGTAGCATTGAGCCATGGCAATTAAAGTGGTGCTGGACTGCATTAATTCGACAGTGCAAATGCACCCAAAGAAGCCTCAAGATCTTGCAAAACTACAGATCCCAGGATTCCATAGTATTGAGCAATTGATATCTATATGTATGTATATGTGTGTGTGTGTGTAATGTAATATAATATAATATAATATAATATATAATGCATTAATTACCTGCCTCTCCTTACAGCTCTAGGTGATGGGTTATATGAGTCTACACTGACCATTATAACCCAGTTTCAGATTGAATTATATCTATATCTATATGTATGTATATATAATGTAATATAATTAATATTATACAATATAATTAATATAATATAGTGCATTTTATCTGCCTCTCCTTGCAGCTCTTTGCAGTGTACTGCTGGGTTATATGAATCTACACTGACCATATAACCCAGTTTCAGACTGCATTATATATGTATCGGTATCTATATCTATGTATATGTATGTGTGTATATAATATAATATAATATAATATAATATAATATAATATAATATAATGCATTTATTATCTGCCTCTCCTTACAGCTCTAAGTGATGTACCACTGGGTTATATGAGTCTACACTGACCATTATAACCCAGTTTCAGACTGATTATATATATATCTATATCTATATGTATGTATATATAATGCAATATAATTAATATTATACAATATAATTAACATAATATAGTGCATTTATTATCTGCCTCTCCTTGCAGCTCTGTTACCGCAGGATTATATGAGTCTACACTGACCATATAACCCAGTTTCAGACTGCATTAGATATAGCAGTGTAGATGCGGCCCTCACAATCAGCCCAATGCGCTCTGGGCCATTCTTTGACCATTTTCTCTCCGATTAAACATTCTTCCAGATTTGGAACAATAAACCTTTCTCTTGATCCTGCAATTTTTTTCCTTCTCAAGCTAACTCCCTATCTGGCTATATCTATATATACCGAAGATATGTGTTTTTTTCCCTCTTCTTCGGCTGCCAAGAGAGAGACCCTGGACTATCCGAAAGGCAAGGCATGTAGACAAGAGCTCCGCGATAAAAGGCCCCGATAAGAGCCAGAAAATAGCAACAGACCCAAACTTTCCCACCGACTGGGAGACCAGGGAGGCAGAGCAAGTGACAGCTTCCCCCCTTTTGCAAGGCAGAGCCATCAAAGCCTTGCAAAAGGGGGGGCAAATGGGAGAGATAAAGGGCCAGCGTCCTCCTTGGGAGCCAGAATTCACCTGCCTTGTGTGCTCTTGTTGTTTTGGGCCCAGCCTATGAAAGAAAAGGAATTTCAAAATTGAATTCTTATTTACAGAATAGGGCATATTTATTGTCGAAGGCTTTCATGGCCGGAATCACCGGGTTGTTGTGAGTTTTCTGGGCTATAAGGTCATATTCCAGAAGCATTCTCTCCTGACATTTTGCCTGCATCTTTGACCTTACAACCTCTGCAGATACCTGCCATAGATGCAGGCAAAACGTCAGGAGAGAATGCTTCTGGAACATGGCCATACAGCCTGGAAAACTCACAACAACCTAGGGCATATTTGCATAAACAACTGGTTCGTTCACCTATTTTATTTTTATTTTTGGATAGATAATGCTTCTCCTAAAGATACAATAATGGTATTATTTACATGGCGATTTATTCATTCCTCTTATTTATCCCCACCCCTTTTATTTGCAAGGAAGTCATAATATGTTGTCAAAGGCTTTCATGGCCAGAATCACTGGGTTGCTGTTAATTTTTCAGGTTGTCTGTCCATGTTCCAGCAGCATTCTCTCCTGACATTTCGCCTGCATCTGTGGCAAATGGCATCTTCAGATGTCTATTAGCAGTGAAGCAAGTGGAGTGTATTAATAATATAATGTTAATGTTATTAATATTACGATATTAATATAATATAATATAAATATTAATAATATAATATAAATATTATTATTAATATTATATAATAATAATATTATATGTGGAATAATGTCCAGGGTAGGAGAAAAAACCTTTGTCTGTTTGAAGCTACTGTGATTGTTGCAATTAGCAAGCTTGAATAGCATTGAGTGGCCATGAAGCTGCAAAGTCAATCAGTGAGGGAATCTTCATAGATGTAGCCTGGTCTCTGTTGCCTGGAGGCATCCTCTGTGGAATGATGTCCAGGGTAGGAGAAAGAACCCTTGTCTGTTTGAATCAAGTGTGAATGTTGCAATTAGCAAGCTTGATTAGCATTGAGTAGACACTAAGTTGCAAAGTCAATCATGGAAGCTATCTGCATAGAGGTAGCCTGGGCAGTGTTGCCTGGAGGCATCCTCTGTGGAACGATGTCCAGCGTAGGAGAAAGAACCCTTGTCTGTTTGAAGCAAGTGTGAATGTTGCAATTAGCCAGGTTGAATAGCATTGAGTAGCCATGAAGCTGCAAAGTCAATCAGTGAAGGTATCTGCGCAATCAAGTAACAGTGAACACCTCCCAAACAGAAGATGCCTCCAGGCAACAGAGGTCAGGCTATCTCTATGCAGATACCCTCACTGACTGACTCTGCAGCTGCAAGGTTACTCAATTCTAATCAAGCTTGCCAAATGCAACATTCACACTTGCTTTAGACAGACAAGGGTTCTTTCTCCCACCCTGGACATTATTCCACAGGTATATGTACATTCCACTTGCTTCACTTCCAACAGAACCTGTAAAGATGCCACTAGCCACAGATGCAGGCAAAATGTCAGGAGAGAATGCTACTGGAACATGGCCAAACAGCCTGAAAACCTCACAGCAACCCAGAACACATAATGGCCCTTTTAAATGTACACTTAAATGTACAGTTTGACATCACTTGAAATTCCCTTGTTCAAGGTTATGGGATCCTGGGAGTTGTAGTTTGACAAGGTCTGCACTTTCTCAGCCCAAGAGTATCTCACCAAAGCCAGGAAAAGTGGCATCCAACTGCAGATAATCTTACAGTGCAGATGCACTCCAATATTGCTTGAACGAAACGGCAGGACTTGGGGTGCCATGGTTGATCAAGCCCCCAAGCGATCTGGCTTTGGGATCTGTAGCGTGTCCTCAAGGGATCAGGCAGGAAAGGTGAGATGACAAGAAGCAGTAGCCGGATCTGCAAAGAGCAAGGGTCAACTTGAATAGCGGAAGCCAAAGATCAAAAGGAGGCCACGGATAGAAATCTAAGGTCAGGACTTGAACTTGGCAACCGAAGATGGCAAGGGTTGGGTTTCTACCTGTAAGTTTACCTGGGCTTTCCGATTTTCCAAGGAGGCCTTTCTCATCATCCCAATGCCCTCCGTGCATCTTTCTACACTATAGGTTTAATGACACCACTTTTACGTACTGCCATGACTCAGTGCTGTGGGATCCTGCTGGAGATGCTTGAAAATACTACTACCACTAGTACTACTACTAATACTACAAATATTACAAATAGTAATATTAGTATAGTAGTATTAGTAGTACAAATAGTAGTATTAGTAGTACTAATAATACTATTAGTAGTATTATTATTATCAATAACAACAAACAACAACAACAACAATAACTTATGAACTCTTGCTGGGGGTCCTAGAAAATAATAATAATAATAGCAATAATAATAATAATCTATCTATCTATCTATCTATCTATCTATATATATATATAAATGCTCTGTGCATAATGAGTACCTTAAAAACAAAAGAACCAATGAACAAAATCATGCCAAATTTGGCAACAAAACGTCTCACAACACAAGGAGTGACCATCACTCAAAAAAATTATGATATTGTCATTTGGGAGTTGTAGTTGCTGGGATTTATAGTTCACCTATAATCAAATAGGATTCTGAACTCCACCAATAATGGAACTGAACCAAACTTGGCACACAGGACTCCCCTGACAACAGAAAACACTAGAAGGGTTTGGTGAGCATTGATCTTGAGTTTTGGAGTTGTAGTTCACCTACATCTAGAGAGCACTGTAGACTCAAACAATGATGGATCTGGACCAAACTTGGCATAAGCACTCAATATGTCCAAATATGAACACTGATGGAGTTTGGGGAAAATAGACCTTGACATTTGGGAGTTGTAGTTACTGGGATTTATAGTTCATTTATAGTTACTGGGGGTCTTGACTTCCCAGGTTGAGAAATGCTACCTTAAGGTCATCCAGTCCAACTCCCTTCACCAGGGCAAGAAAACATAATCAAAGCCCTCCTGACAAAGAGCCATCCAGCCATTCACACACACACATATATGTATATGATAGATGCAGTATCAAAGATTTGAAAGGGACCCCTAAAGAAGGACAATGATATGTTTCATGTTCCAGAGTAGGCAAACCAGACAATCTCCACATCAACACTGACAAAGAAATAACAAGAAATACTGTTTACCCACAAGCAGAAAGACATTACATATATTAGAAACCAACACTTTCTCATTACTTTATTTTCCAGATCACCAGACTGGGCCACAGCAACACATGGCAGGGGACCGCTAGTAATCTATATAAATAAAAATGTAATGTTCGTTTGTTGGATTCTCCTCCAAAATATATAGAAAAATAGCATTAAATGAAAGTACCTTGGAAAGTGCCCGGAGTGGAGGCGCTGCCCCATTGGAATGGGGCCCATCTTTCTTGGGGTGCATTTTGGGGGGGATTTTTCAGGAAATATTGCCTTGTTATGTCTTATACACGTTACTGGATCCTTCTACAAAATACATCTCATAGAGAGGAGGGGCGAGAGAAGTTGAGCTATCACCCAAATTAGAATTAGTTATAATCAGCACCTTGGAAAGTGCCTTTTGAGCCTCATGCAAAACTCGGAGTTGATGTGCTGCCCCATTGGAATGGGGTCCATCTTTCTTGGGGTGCGTTTTGGGGGGATTTTTCAGGAAATATTACTGTGTTCTGTCTTATACACATTACTGGATCCTTCTACAAGTCTCTCTCATATATATATACTCAGAGAGGTAGGGGAAGTTGAGCTATCTCCCAAATTAGAATCAGTTAGGATCGACACCTTGGAAAGTGCCTTTTGAGCCTCATGCAAAACCCGGAGTTGATGTGCTGCCCCATTGGAATGGGGCCCATCTTTCTTGGGGCGCGTTTTGGGGGGATTTTCAGGAAATATTACTGTGTTCTGTCTTATACACATTACTGGATCCTTCTACAACTCTCACATATATGTATGTATATATATGTGTGTATGTATATATATATGTGTGTATGTGTGTGTGTGTGTGTGTGTATATATATATATATAATATATTTTCTCAGAGGCATGGGGAAGTTTAACTATCACCCAAATTAGAATCAGTTATAATCAGCACCTTGGAAAGTGCCTTTTGAGCATCAGGCAAAACCTGGAATTGATGCGCTGCCCCTTTGGAATGGGGCCCATCTTTCTTGGGGTGCATTTTGGGGGATTTTTTCAGGAAATATTGCCTCATTCTTATACACATTACTGCATCCTTCTACAAAATACATCTCATATATGGGGGGGGGGGGAGAGGAAGTTGAGCTATCTCCCAAATTAGAATCAGCACCTTGGAAAGTGCCTTTTGAGCCTCATGCAAAACCCGGAGTGGATGCGCTGCCCCATTGGAATGGAACCCACCGCTTTTGGGATGTAAGAATAGGAAATATTGCCTTGTTCTTCCTTATATACATTACTGGTTCCTTCTACTCTGAAATATATAAAAATAGTATATATTTGTGTATGTGTAGACCCTTTCCATTAACTCCCCTTCCATTAAGCGAAAGGGCGGAGGGAGTGCCAGTGAGCACCTGCCCACAGTTAACTTTGCCTCCTCACCTCCGATTAGCGCAACGCCTTCCTTACAATCATTGCCATTTTTATAAAAAAAGAAATCCATCCCTTATTTTTGCGTATTTTAAATCAAAACGAGGCCGGGAGGGGGCCGTGTGGGAGGGAGGGAGGGAGGGGGGGGAGGGCCCCCGTTAATCGGTCTCCACAGAGTCTCTTGGAAGCGGGCGAGTTTTCCTGGGCTCATCATCCCCTTCTCTGCCAAAGCCAGCCTTCAGTAATTCAGTTTTTAAAAAGCATGAAAAAAGGGAGTTGATGAAATTCCGCTATCAGCACCGAGCCAATATGCAAAATATCTCGCCGAGAATCAAATAGCTATTATGTTTTCATTTCCATTTCGGCGTATTTGCTTAATGAAGAATAGACAGATCAGGCCGGCGGAGGGAGCCTGCGTGAGGTGATAAAACCCTTCTAGGCTTCCAGCAAAATCCCACGGAAAGAAAGAAAGAAGGAAGGGAAGAAGGAAGGGAAGAGAATGACAAACTGCCTTTTCTCTCTTCTCCTCCTTTTCTCTTTTATGAAATGCATTTTTGGCCCATTGAACCCATAAAACTTGGCAAAAGGAAAGATGAGTGGCATGCTTCCTTCTCCAGAGTCTTCTCCCCATCGTTTTTCTCCTTCCTCTCTTTCTCCTTTCCCTTCTTTTCCATGTTGTTCTCTTCCTCCTTTTCCTTATTTTTCTTTTCTCCATCTTCCTACATCTCTTCTTTCCCTTTCTCTCTTTTCCTCCCCTTATTTCTTCTTTCTCCTTCCTCTTTTTCTTTTTCTTCCTTTTCCTTTCTTCTTCTTTCCTCCTTCCTTTCCCTTTTCTCTTCCTCTTCTTCCTCCTTCTCCTCTTTTCCTCTCTTCCTTTTCCTTCTTCTTATTCTATTTTTCCCACTCCTCCTTCTCCCATTCCTTCTTTTTCTCTTCCTCTCCTTTTCTTTCCTTTCGCCTCTTCCTTCTTCTTTTCTTATTCTCTTCTTCATCCCTCTCTTCTCTCCTACTCCTTCTCCTTTTGCTTCTTCTCTTGCTCGCCTTCTTTTTCTCACCTCCCTTTTCTCCTTTTTACTAGCTTTCCTCTCATATCTCCTTCTTCTCTTCTCTTCTCTTCTCTTCTCCCCTCCCTCCCTCCCTTCCATCTGTCCAATTTTATTTTCTTCCTTCCTTCCTTCCTTCCTTCCTTCTTCCGTTTTTCTTCCCTTCCTTCCTTCTGTCTTTATTTCCTTCTTTCCTTTTTTCTTCCTTCCTTCCTTCTGTTTTTCTTCCCTCTCTCCCTTCTTTCCTTCCTTCCGTTTTTTCTTCCCTCCCTCCCTCCCTTTCTTCCTTCTGTCTTTTTTCTTCTTCCATCCTTCCTTCTTTCTTTCCTTTCTTCCATTTTTCTTCCCTCCCTCCCTCCCGTCTTTCCTTCCTTCCTTCCTTCCTTCCTTCCTTCCTTCCTTCCTTCCTTCCTTCCTTCCTTGAGAACTAGATAATGATGAGGAATGCTGGGAGTTGCCATCAATATTGAACATTCAGAGGATATATATGTTTTAAGGCAGGCATGGGCAAATTTAGGCCCTCCAGGTATTTTGGACTTCAACTCCCACAATTCCTAACAGCCTCAGGCCCCTTCCTTTTAAGCTTAAGCGGCTGGGGGGGGGGGAGGGCCTGAGGCTATTAGGAATTGTGGGAGTTGAAGTCCAAAACACCTGGAAGGAGGGTCCAAAGTTTATTGAACTGCACAAACTTGGTTTCTGCAGGAAGGACATCATCCCGCTGTAGCACATTTTGCTCTCTCATATTTATTTATTTGCGCATTTTGGAAGAGAAGGATCCGGTAATGTGTATGAGAACGAGGCAATATTTCCCTAAGCAAATGCACCCCAAGAAGAATGAGGCCCATTCCAATGGGGCAGTGCATCCACTCCGGGTTTTGAATTAAGGGTTGAAGGACACTTTCCAAGGTGCTGACTCTATTTTAGGATCCAGAAATGTTCATAAGGAAGAACACGGCAATAAATACATTTTATTTGCAGTTTGGCATCACTTTTACTGCCTTGACCCAGTGATATGGGATCCTGCTGGAGATGCTGGAAAATACGACTATGTCTTCTAATAATAATCATCATCATAATCTATAATAATCATAATCATAATCTACAATAATATTATGATCTATACTGATATTATAAATTAGGAAGAACTGAACATTAGGAAGAACTTCCTGACTGTGAGAGCTGTTGAGCAGTGGAACTCTCTGCCCCGGAGTGTGGTGGAGGCACTTTCTTTGGAGGCTTTAAAACAGAGGCTGGATGGTCACCTGTCAGGGGTGCTTTGAATGCGATGTTCCTGCTTCTTGGTAGAATGGGGTTGGACTGGATGGCCCATGAAGTCTCTTCCAACTATGATTCTATGATTCTATATTATAATCTATTATTATTATTATATATTATATTGTATCTAATATTATATCATCTCCATAATTATAATATTATACTGAACTTGTTGACCGAAAGGTCACAGGTTCGAATTCAGGGTTCAGTGTGAACTCCCACTGTCAGCCGCAGCTTCTGCCAACCTAGCAGTTCTAAAACATGCAAATATGAGTAGATCAATAGGTACCGCTCCGGCAGAAAGGTAATGGCGCTCCATGCAGTCATACCAGCCACATTTTGGGGGTGCCTACGGACAATGCCGGCTCTTCGGCTTAGAAATGGAGATGAGCACCAACCCCCAGAGTCAGACTCGACTGGACTTAATGCCAGGGTAAACCTTTACTTTTTACTTAATCTATAATAATATGATATGATAATCTATAATAATAATAATAATAATAATACTCTATAATTATAATCTATAATATAATAATATAGTTTATAATTTATTTTTTTATTTATCGTGTCAGGAGCAAACCAGACAGTTGTATTGCATTTTTAACAAATAAACAAACAAACAAAGCACAAAGTTTGCAAGCTTGGTAGTTGATTAAATGTCCTTTGACACTGTAGAAGTTTATAATAATAATCTATAATAATAGTAATAATAATAATAATAATAATAATAATAATGCATCACACAGTCCTAAACGCTTGGGAAGTGTTCGACTTGTGATTTTGTGAAATGAAATCCGGCATATATATCTTGTTTGCTGTGTCATACTGTGTTTTTGTGTCAGTAAAATAATAATCTTTATTTATTTATTTATTTATTTACTGCTATGGAATTTTGCTAAAGGTCCTAGAAAATAATAATAATAATAATAATAATAATAATAATAATAATAATAAATGTTATTTGCAGTCTGACACCACTTTTACTGCCGTGACTCAATGCTGTGAGATCCCTAGAAATGCTTGAAAATATTACTAATATTTCTTGTTCTAATAATAATAATAATAATAATAATAATAATAATAAATCTATTATTATTACGATTTACTGCTATGGAATCTTGCTGGAGGTCCTAGGAAATAATAATAATAATAATAATAATAATAATAATAATAATAATACAACAGCCAGCAGAGTGTCTGCTGTGGATTCATCTTGTTGTGTTTCAAATAATAATAATAATAATAATAATAATAATGCCTTGTTCTTCCTTACACACATTACTGGATCCTTCTTCTCCAAAATACATAGAAAAATACATCATGTATATAGTTGAGCTATCTCCCAAACTAGAGTCAGCAACTTGGAAACTGCCTTTTGAGCCTCAATTCAAAACCTGGAGCGGATGCGCTGCCCCATTGGAATGGGACCCATCATTCTTTGGGGTGCATTTTCTTAGGGAAGTATTGCCTTGGGATTATAGATATAGTATCCCTCTTGTGCTGGGCTATATAGTCCCAATAGTAGAATAGCTTTTCAATTAATATTTTCTTGAATCTCAACCAATTAAGCATAGTTTGTGCCACAAAAACAAAGTTTCTGGAGTACAACAATGACTTTCAAAGTAAGGACATTACACACAAACAGGAAATAATACTCTCAACCCAGGAACTGGGATATATAGTCCCAATGGTAGAATAAAATCTCAGATATGTATCGTTCCAAGGAATGCCGGCATCTTATTGTGTGCGTACATGGGACTATATATCCAAAGCGTCTCAATTGAGAAACTTATTGGCATTCCTTGGGTCTATATTTATCTTTCTCATGCTGGGATATATAGTACCTATGGTAGAATAGAATCTCAGATATAGATCATCCCAAGGAATGCCAGCACCTCATTGTGTACATATATGGGACTATATATCCAAAGTCTCTCAATTGGGGAACTCATTGGCATTCCTTGGGACTATTTTTATCCCTATCATGCTGGGATATATAGTCCCAATTGTAGAATAGAATCTTAGATATATATCGTCCCAAGGAACGCTGGCACCCTATTGTGTGCGTATATGGGACTATATATCCAAAGTCTATATATCCAAAGTCTCTCAATTGGGGAACTTATTGGAATTCCTTGGGACTATTTTTATCCCTATCATGTTGGGATATATAGTCCCAATAGTAGAATAGAATCTCAGATACGTATCGTCCCAAGGAATGCTGGCACCCTATTGTGTGCGTACGTGGGACTAAATATCCAATGTCTATATATCCAAAGTCTCTCAATTGGGGAACTTACTGGAATTCCTTGGGACTATTTTTATCCCTGTCATGCTGGGATATATAGTCCCAATGGTAGAATCAAATCTCAGATGTATATCATTCCAAGGAATTCCGGCACCCTCATTGTGTGCATATATGGGACTATATATCCAAAGTCTCTCAATTGAGGAACTTATTCCTTTGGACTATTTTTATCCCTCTAATGCTGGGATATATAGTTCCAATAGTAGAATAGAATCTCATATATCGTCCCAAGGAATGCCAGCACCCCATTGTGTGCATATATGGGACTATATATCCTAAGTCTATATATCCAAAGTCTCTCAACTGGGGAATTCATTGGCTTTCCTTGGGACTATTTACATTCCTCTTATGCTGGGATATATAGTCCCAATGATAGAACAGAATCGTGGATATAGATCGTCCCAAGAGATGCCACCCCCCCCCCAATTGTTGCCCCTCTTTCTCCCCAATTAAGGGGGTCTTTATGCCCTCTTATCCGTCTCCAAGGGGGTCTTTCTGGGACCCATCATCCACAAGGGACTCAAGAGCCCATCATCCACCAATAGCAAAGGGGGGGTCCCTCCCCGCCTTTCCCCCAATGACTCCAGGCCCTGTCTATTTACGCGCGGCAGAACAAAGGCCCCCCTAATCGAGACAAAGCCGGCGACAATGAGCGTGAAGAAAGGGGCTGCGGCGGAAAGAGGGAGGCAATTTATTCTAATTCTACTAATTTCAGTTCCAGCACAATTAAAAAGACTCTGATAATATTCAGAAACAATCGCCGGCTAACAAATCGGGTTCGCTCGCTGTAAATGAAACATCGTTAGGCTAATTTCCCCTTTCACGCCTGCCTGCCTGCCTGCGCGGCTCCCGGTCTGATAAAGTTAACCCGCTCCATCCGGATGGCGCATCCGCACGGCACACACAAAAGACCTATTTTCTATCACACACATATATATATGTGGCATTCTTATAAGTATTGATTTGTTTGACATGCTTGTGTTCCACCACCGGTTGTAGTCTGAAGTCAGAAGACCCTGGAAAACTACCATTTCCAGTAGTGCATAGCGTTGAGCCGTGGAAGTCGTGCATATACATTCATACATACATACATAAACACACACAAACACACCATATGTATACCACATATATACCATATACATACATTCATGCACATACAATATATTATATATGGTATTCTTATAGGTATTGATTTGTTATACATTCCTGCATTCTACCACCAGTTGTAGTCTAAAGTCTGAAGACCTTGGAAAACTACAACTCCCAGCCTTGAGCCATGTCAGCTCATACACACACACACACGTACCATATATATATATATATATATATATATATATATATATATATATATATATCACATACATATATACCCACACTATATATATACCACATATATACCACATATATGGTGTGTGTGTGTGTATGTATGTATGTGTGTGTGTGTGTGTGTGTGTATATATATATATATGGTATTCTTATAGGTATTGTTTTGTTTTACATGCCTGTGTTCCACCACTGGTTGTAGTCTGAACTCCAAAGACCTTGGAAAACTACGACTCCCAGTACTGCATAGCCTGAGCTGTGGCAGCTCATGCATACACACACATACACAATCATATATATACCATATATATAACCACATATACAGCATATATATACCAAAAATATAACTTACATATATATCATACACACACACACGCACATATATTCTCTCTCTCTCTCTCTCTCTCTCTCTCTATATATATATATACTAGCTGTCCCCTGCCACGTGTTGCTGTGGCCCACATGGGGGTTCTGTGTGGGAGGTTTGGCCCAATGCTATCGTTGGTGGGGTTCAGAATGCTCTGTGATTGTAGGTGAACTATAAATCCCAGCAACTACAACTCCCAAATGTCAAGATTCTATTTCCCCCAAACTCTACCAGTGTTCAAATTTGGGCATATTGAATATTCATGTAGAGTTTGGTCCAGATCCATCATTGTTTGAGTCCACAGTGCTCTCTAGATGTAGGTAAACTACAACTCCAAAACTCAAGGTCAATGCCAACCAAACCCTTGCAGTATTTTCAACTGGTCATGGGAGTTCTGTGTGCCAAGTTTGGTTCAATCCCATCATTGGTGGAGTTCAGAATGCTCTCTGATTATAGGTGAAATATAAATCCCAGCAACTACAACTCCCAAATGACAAAATCATAATTTTTTGGGTGATGGTCACTCCTTGTGTAGTGAGACATTTTGTCGCCAAATTTGGTGTGATTTCGTTCATTGGTTCTTTTGTTTTTAAGATACTCATTATGCACAGAGCATTTATATAGATGATAGATAGATAGATAGATAGATAGATAGATAGATAGATTATATTATATGTATAGTCATTTCATTTTGCATTATTATTTTATTTCTAACCCGCCTTGCCTCATGGCTCAAGGCGGGTTATAGCATAATTAAAACACATAAACATTGCAATAAATATATAAATACACATATTAAAATGTATTTCTATAAAAATACATATTAAAATATATTTCTATAAAATGCATATTAGTTATACACAGAACATCGTGTTGCGCTGTGGCAGTTCAAGTGGGGTCAAAGTGCATCTTATGTTCTTAAACTTTCTTTATTTCTTTTCCCTCCTTTAGAGACCATGTGTCGCTAACGTTTTCCAGCTGCCTTTTACTGTAAATGAAAATTTCTGCAAAGAATGCAACTCCCCACTGAATTTTCTGTCTCTTGCTTTTCTTTAGGCACCTTTGGCGAGATGGAGGAAGGCGAGGAGGCGCCCTTGCAGGACAGCGGTAGCAGCCAATTGGAGAAGGAGGGCGGGGCTTCCGACCCGGACGGCGACAGTTCCGTGGAAGGCGATTCGCCCGCTTCACCTTGTAGCGAAAGTGAGCCCCGCCTTTTTTTTTTTTTTTTGCACTGAAAACTCTGCAAAATTATACCGCTATCATTCCCTTTTAACTGCAGTGTTTCCATCCTGGGAGTTGCGGTGACTATATCCAAACTACACATCCCAAATTACATAGGATAGACAGCCATGGCACTTTAAAGGGGTTGTGATAATGATAGCACTTAACTGAACTACAAACCCCTCAATTCCATACATTGCAGCCGTGGTATTTGAAGTGTGATGCTGCCATACTTTGAATTTTCCACCTCTAGTGACTCTATCCAAACTACAAATCCCAGGTTGCCTAGGATGTAACCATGCAGGTAAAAGTGCCATGATAGTGCAATAATTCTGTTGTACTTAGAATTTTCCACCTCCTCAATTCCATACATTGCAGCCATGGTATTTGAAGTGTGATGCTGTCGTACTTTGAATTTTCCACCTCTTGTGACTCTATCCAAACTACAAATCCCCGATGGCATAGGATGTAACCATGCAGGTAAAAGTGCCATGATAGTGCAATAATTCTGTCGTACTTTGAATTTTCCACCTCTAGGAACTCTATCCAAACTACAAATCTCATTATTCCATAAGATGTAGTCACGGCCTAAAGTGGAATGTAAAGCAATGAGTGTTGCAGAACTTAGAACTTCCCACCTCTCATAGCTCTATTCAAACTACAAATTCCAGGATTCCATAGGATGCAGCCACATCTGTGTTATAACAATATTATAATAATTGTATAGTACTTGGGATTTTCCACCTCCAGTGCCTCTGATTAAACTACAAATCCTAGGATTCCATAGGATGCAGACATGACTCCTATAGTGTGTTAATAATAATAATAATAATAATAATTGTATAGTATTTGGAATTCTCCATCCCTAGCACCCGTGATTAAACTACAGATCCCAGGATTCCATATAATGCACAAATCCCAGGATTCCATAGGATTCAGCAATGACATAATAATAATAATAATAATAATAATAATAATAATAATAATAATATAGTTCTTGGAATTCTCCACCTCCAGTGCCTCTGATTCAACTACAATTCTCAGGATTTCATAGAATGCAGCCATGACTCCTATACTGTGTTATAATAATATTCTAATTGTATAGTACTTGAAATTCTCCACGTCTCGTAACTCTATCCAAACTACAAATCCCAGGATTCCATGGGATGCAGCCATTACTGTGTTATAATAATTTTATAATAATTGTATAGTACTTGGAATTCTCCACCTCCAGTGCCTCTGATTCAACTACAAATCCCAGAATTCCATAGGATGCAGTAATGACTATTATAGTGTGTTATACTAATACTATACCTGTATAGTACTTTGGATTCTCTACCTCTCATAACTCCGTCCAAACTACAAATCCTAGGATTCCATGGGATGTAGCCCATGACTATTATAGTGTGTTATAATCTATATATATAAATTTGTTAGGGGCATCCAACAAGGAAACAAAACTCAAAACCCCCCCAACGAAACTTAACCAAAATTCCCATGCCCATAACACAACCCACAAGGTACAAACATATCTACTCAAAATGAAAAACAACACAACAACACACTCACAAAACGGCAAAACAACAAAACTCAAAAATCCCCCAACGAAACTTAACCAAAATCCCCGTGCCCATAACACAACCCACAAGGTACAAACATATCTACTCAAAATGAAAAACAACACAACACACTCACAAAACGGCAAAACAACAAAACTCAAAAATCCCTCAACGAAACTTAACTAAAATCCCCGTGCCCATAACACAACCCACAAGGTACAAACATATCTACTCAAAATGAAAAACAACACAACAACACACTCACAAAACGGGAAAAGAACAAAACTCAAAAAAAACCCTAACGAAACTTAACCAAAATTCCCATGCCCATAACACAACCCACAAGGTACAAACATATCTACTCAAAATGAAAAACAACACAACAACACACTCACAAAACGGCAAAACAACTGAGCATGCGCATTGGCGCCCAGCCGCAAGTTCCCTGGCGCGCGCACATGGCCTTCCGGCCAACGTTCCCTCTGCGGAAACCATGCCCACTCCAAGCCCCGCCGCGCCGCTTCCCACACACACACCCCCCTGCCGCACACACACACGCAACCCCACGCTCCATCACTCCCCCCGCCGCCGCACACACACGCAACCCCACTCCCCCCGCCGCCGCACACACACACGCAACCCCACTCCCCCTGCCGCCGCACACACACACGCAACCCCATGCTCCATGACTCCCCTCGCTCCCGCACACACACACGCAACCCCATGCTCCATCACTCCCCTGCTCCAATCTTACCTTCTTTTACTTCACGCCACCTCCAAACCTCACCCCGCCCCTTCCCGCCCTGTCAAAATCTAGGAAAGACAGGAAGGAAGGAAAGAAGGAAGAAAGAGAAAGGGAGGTAAAGAAAAAGGTGGAAGGAAGGAAAGATAGAGGAAGAAGAAAAGGAAAGAAAAGGAAAGATGGAAGGAAAGAAAAGAGAGACAGCAGAAGAGAACGAAAAAGGGGGAAGGAAGGAAAGAGATAGAGAAAGAAGAGGAGAAGGAAAGATGGGAAGGAAGGAAGGAAGGAAGGAAGGAAGGAAGGAAGGAAGGAAGGAAGGAGGGAGGGAGGGAGGGAGGGAGGGAGGGAAAGAAGGAGGGAAAGAGGGAAGATTGGCCACAGCAACACGTGGCGGGTAAAGGTTGTTATTTCTATTATTATTATTATGCTATTGTTCCTATGAGACCCTTTTAGGGGGAATGGGAGAGGTGTCAGGTCCCGGAGGCAATGCATTGCATTATTGTTATTGTTATGATGGTGGTGAAATAAAAGGAAATAAAAAGTGAAAGAAGGAAGCAAACAGGGAGGGAAGAAAGGCAAAGGAAGAAAGGGGGAGGGAATGAAGGAAAGAGAGAAGGATGAAACCAAGTAGTGAAAGAAAGAAAGAGGTAGAGAAGGAAGAAAGGAGAGAAAGGGGGAGGAAAAGGGGGAAGGAATAGGGAGGGACCTCTCTTTCATAATAGTCCAGATATCTACCTCAACTTTGATAAGTTTTACTATAGGCCACAGCAACGCGTGGCAGGGCACAGCTAGTAATATTATAATAATAATTGTATAGTACTTGGAATTCTCCACCTCCACTGCTTCTGAGCAAACTACAAAGCCCAGGATTCCATAGGATGCAGCCATGAATATTATAGTATGTTATAATAATAATAATAATAATAATAATAATAATAATAATAATAATTGTATAGTACTTGGAATTCTCCACCTCCACTGCTTCTGAGCAAACTACAAAGCCCAGGATTCCATAGGATGCAGCCTATGAATATTATAGTGTGTTATAATAATAATAATAATAATTATTATTATTATTATTTTATAGTACTTGGAATTCTTCACCTCCCATACTTCTGACACAAACTACATATCCCAGGATTCCATGGGATGCAGCCATTACTGTGTTATAATAATTTTATAATAATTGTATAGTACTTGGAATTCTCCACCTCCAGTGTCTCTGATTCAACTACAAATCCCAGAATTCCATAGGATGCAGTAATGACTATTATAGTGTGTTATACTAATACTATACCTGTATAGTACTTTGGATTCTCTACCTCTCATAACTCCGTCCAAACTACAAATCCTAGGATTCCATGGGATGTAGCCCATGACTATTATAGTGTGTTATAATAATATTATAATAATAATTGTATAGTACTTGGAATTCTCCACCTCCACTGCTTCTGAGCAAACTACAAAACCCGGGATTCCATAGGATGCAGCCTATGAATATTATAGTGTGTTATAATAATAATAATAATAATTATTATTATTATTATTTTATAGTACTTGGAATTCTTCACCTCCCATACTTCTGACACAAACTACATATCCCAGGATTCTATAGGATGCAGCCATAGGGCTTAATAATAGTGCTATCATTTTGCAGTGTGAAAAAGCCTTTGAACTCTTAGATTAAAAAAAAGACTTGTTTAATTATTCCACCTGTGGTGAGGGAAATAGCACTCTGTTTATGCTCAGAGGCACTCTTGGTTCCTTCTGTTGCATTAAAAGCAGATCTTCCAAGGAAATGCCATAAAGGAAATGCTATAATATTTTGGGGGCTGCGTTGGCGTAGTTTAAAGGGGTAATGAGATACTAAAAATTTGGAGACCAAAGGAGAAAAAAATCCATGGCAATGGGAAGGACTGATGACTATTTATTCCTCTCCTAGCTCAAGATTCAAACTGGGGGCGATGCATAATGCAACCTCCGGCCATATCTTCGCTATCTGTTCTGGGTCACATTTCAGTCAATACGCTCTGCATTCTCTTTCAACAGCCATTTCTAATCTAATTAAAGGTCTGGATTTCTTGCTGCGGAGCTTTGAAAAAGTGCAAAGAGGCAGCAAAGTGAACAAATGCTCACCTAGAGATGCAACATTTTTTGTGGCTTTTTAAGAAGTCCAAACCCACGATTGGAATTGTTAACCTTGCCAAGAAAACCCAACAATAGAGTCATTATACGTTGAAAATTATTCAATACTTTAGGATGATAGTAAATGCAAAACATGGCTATGGAAATGTAGTTACATAATAGGCGTCTATCTATCTCCATCAATGTTTAACATTTGCACAAATGACCAACCACTGCCAGAAGGGACAGAGAGTTCCATCTATGCTGATGATCGTGCCATCACCGCTCAAGCGGGAAGCTTTGAAATAGTGGAACAGAAGCTCTCCAAAGCTTTAGTTCTTTTTACTGCCTATTACAGGGAAAACCAGCTGATTCCTAATCCATCGAAAATGCAGGCAAGTGCTTTTCACCTTAAGAACAGGCAAGCATCTCGAGTTCTGAGGATGACCTGGGAAGGAATCCCACTGGAGCATTGCAGCACATCCAAGTACCTGGGAGTCACTCTGGACCATGCTCTGACTTACAAGAAGCAGTGCCTGAATGTCAAGCAAAAAGTTGAGGCTAGAAATAATATCATACAAAAGCTGACTGGGGATCACAACCAGACACAGTGAAGACATCTGCCCTTGCATTTTGCTACTCTGCTGCTGAGTACGCATGCCCAGTGTGGAACACATCTCACCATGTTAAAACAGTGGATGTGGCTCTGAATGAGACATGCTGCACTATCACAGGATGTCTAAGCCCTCCTCTGCTGGAGAAATTATACTGTTTAGCTGGTATTGCACCACTTGATATCTGCCAGGAAGCAGCAGCCAATAATAAAAGGACCAAGGCAGTGACATCTCCGACTCATCCTCTGTTTGGATATCAACCAGTATGCCAATGGCTTAAATCAAGAAACAGCTTCCTAAGATCTGCAGAGATGCTCGCAGAAATACCTCAGCAAGTGAGAGTCCAAAAGTGGCAGGCTAAAACCCAGCACTTTAATCAGTGGTTGAGATGAGAAACTCCTTCCTGGGGAGACAGAAGACTGGGCGACCTGGAATGTGCTGAACAGGCTATGCTCCGGCACTATGAGTTGCAGAACCAACCTTAAGAAGTGGGGCCACAAAGTGGAGTCCATGACATGCGGGTGTGGAGAAGAGCAAACTACAGACCACCTACTATATGGCTCCAGTCCAGTGTACCTGTTTGAATGTATCTTTTTCTACGTCCCACCTCGGAGTTTAAGATCTTCTGGGAAGGCCGTGCCTCTGTTTCAAACTTGGTGGGGATGAGGGACAGGGCCTTCTCAGTAGTGCCCCCCACCTTGCCTGTGGAATTCACTCCCCGGAGAAATTAGGTCATCGTCATCCCTCCTCACCTTTAGAAAGAAGGTAAAAATGTGGATGTGGAACCAGGCCTTTAGGTAATTAGGCGGAAATAATAATGACAATGTTGACAATGGTTTAGAAATGGATTATGGATAAGTTAAATGGAGTACTCAATCATAGAATTCGGCTAGATAATGGCCACTAGACTAGTACTATTTTATGGAAGCAACACACACTTATCTGCTAGTGCAAATGTTGGATCTTGTTCTTCCAAAAAAAGATAGTGTTGCTTCCAGAAAATAGTGTGGTCCAATAGCCTCCACTATTGGAAGTTGAGACTTGGACTTGTTTGCCTTGCGAAGAAAACCCTATGACAGGGTCACCATTGAAATGTCCTGAAGGCAATTTTGGGGAGATGGCATAGCTATGGAGATGTAGTTTCATGTCAAGTAGCTGCCTATCTTGTGAAGAATACCGTATGATAGGGTCACCATATGTCAGAAATGTCTTGAAGGCAATTTTGGGGAGACGGCATAGGGAGACATAGCTATGGAGATGTGGTTTCATGCCAGGCAACTGTCTTATCTGTTGGTGCCAGTGTTGGATCTTCCCAAAAAATAGTGCAGTCCAGTTACTTCCAGAAAATAGTGTGGTTCAGTAACCTCTACTATTGGAAGTTGAGAGGGTTTGTGTCTCCACATTTTGTAAGTAGAGACTTGGGACTTGTTTACCTTGTGTAGAAAACCCTACTATAGGTTCACCATATGTCAGAAATGTCTTGAAGGCAATTTTGGGGAGATGGCATAGGAAGACATAACTATGGAGATGCAGTTTCATGCCAGACAACTCTGTTATCTGCTGGTGCCAATGTTGGACCTTCTTCTTCCCAAAAAGATAGTTTTACTTCCAGAAAACAGTGTGGGCCAGTAGCCTCCACTATTGAAAGTTGGAGGGTTTGTGTCTCCACATTTTGTAAGTAGAGACTTGGACTTGCTTGCCTTGTGAACAAAACCCTACAATAGATGTCTTGAAGACAATTTTGGGAAGATGGCATAGGTATGGAGATGTCATTTCATGCCAAACAGCTGTCTATCTCCTGGTGCAAATGTTGGATCTTGTTCTTCCCAACTGTGGTCCAATTGCTTCCCAAAAATAGCCTCCACTATCAGTTTGCGTGATTTTGGGGGCAGTAACTGGGCCCAGCTTCTGCCAACCTAGCAGTTCGAAAACATGTAAACGTGAGTAGATCAATAGGTACCGCTTTAGCAGGAAGGTAACAGCGCTCCATGCAGTCATGCCAGCCACATGACCTTGGAGATGTCTACAGACAACGCTGGCTCTTCGGCATAGAAATGGAGATGCGCACCACCCCCCAGAGTCGGACACGACTGGACTTCATGTCAAGTGAAAACCTTTACCTTTTTAAACTAGGCTTGGAAGTTGAGAGTGTTTGTGGGAAGTCGAGCACATGAGTGCAAACGGAACCGGCTCTCCCGGCGGTAGACTTTGATCCGCCGAAGAGAAGGAACTCTCCTTTATCTGATTGTGAAGCTCTCTGTGAAAGCCTGAGCCCGGAGCAGAGCCAGAGTTGACGTTCGTGTGTGTGTGTGTGTCCATATATATATATATATATATATATATATATATATATGGAGGGGGATTGCTGAAGGCGCCCATCGGAGCTTGCACCTGGCCCTAAGCGCACCGCGATAAAGAGGAGCGATAGTGCATGATAGCGCAGCAGCCGGCTGCAATAACCACCGTGAAGGTTGAGCTTTCAACGGGGGGATGGATAACAATCAATATGCCAGCCACTTTGATTTATAGCCAAAAATAATGGGACTTTTATACCCGGCGATTGATTTATTTGATGTTAATCATCGCCTCCTCGTCCTTCCCACCCCCACTCTTCCTCTTCTTAATACCACCTGTATTAATAATGCCCAATGGCCGGTGACGTCACTCCCGGGCCACCTCCCTGGTTGCCTTTATGGCGCCCGTCGATGGGACCGGCTCGGTTATCATCGGGGCCTGGATGCGAAGGCAAACATGCACTCTGGCCGCTAATCTCCCCCGCTGTCTTATGCAGATAGGCTTATCGGCCACATCTCAGACAGCAGTTAATGGGGAAAATAATTGTCCATCACGTTGCCGTGAGTACGCCACCGAGGGACGTGTCCCAGGAAGTCGCTTCTCCTATTTTATTATTATTGTTTTATTTTTTATTATTTTGCACACGGTGGACAGCTGGCGAGCAGCACCAAAGCACATGTGTGCTGGAAAGAAAGGGAACCGTTTCCCCGAAATATCCGGGAAAGCCCATTGCTTTAGATGGGTTCACACCAGGTCACTGGGTTGAGAGAGTATAGCCCTGGAGTGGCACAAGCTTCCCGTTTTCATCCATGAGTTGCAACGAAAGCTCCAACTTTCATTGACAAAGTGAGACTCAGAAGGCTTAATTCTTCTTTTCCGAACCATAGAAAGCTGGCACGTCTTTTGGATCTTATTTCTCCAAAGCTCAATTTCCCAACAGTCCATCCAAGTAGCACAGCTGCCTTCCCAAAATGGCCATTTCCATAATGTGGGAGATCAATGGAGATGGAGCCATCTTTTTGCCAGTTATTTGATGTACCTTTAGGATACGTTAAGACGGTGTTTCCCAGCCTTCCTCATGCCATGACCACTTTATAGAGTTCTTCATAACATAACATAACATTATTTTTGTTGCTACTTTATAACTGTCATTTTGCTACTGTTGTGAATCGTCACGTAAATATTTGATATGCAGGATGTGTTTCCATTAACTGGACCAAATTTGGCAGAAATACCCAATACGAGTGAACTACAACTCCCAAACTCACGGTCAATGCCCACCACGGTCAATGCCCACTCACGGTCAATGCCCACCCAGTCATGGGAGTCCTGTATGCCGCATTTGGTTCAATTCCATCACTGGTGGAGTTCAGAATGCTCTTTGATTGTAGGTGAACTATAAATCCCAGTAACAACAACTCCCAAATGTCAAGGTCTATTTCCCCCAAACTCCATCTGTGTTCATATTTGGGCGTATGGAATATTCGTGCCAAGTTTGGTCCAGATACATCATTGTTTGAGTCCACAGTTCTCTCTGGATATAGGTGAACTACAACTCCCAAACTCAAGGTCGATGCCCACCAAACCCTTTCTGTTGGTCATGGGAGAACTGTGTCCCACCTTTGGTTCAATTCCATCATTGGTGGAGTTCAGAATGCTATCTGATTGTAGGTGAACTATAAATCCCAGCAACTACAACTCCTAAGTAACAAAATTAGGTTAGTAGGTGTTTTGTGGCCAAATTTGGCGCAATTCGTCCAGTGGTTTTTGAGTTACGTTAATCCCACAAACGAACATTACATTTTTATTTATATAAATAGATAGAGAGAGAAAGTGTGCATGTGTTACAGCTTCCTCTTATTCAAGGTACTTAAGAACCGCAAAGTTCTCCCAAAGCCTTATATTTAGGTCTGCATCGAGGGCAATTTCAGTCAGAATCAGAGAAGTGGGACCCCCAAAAGCCAATCTAGTCTCACCCATTGTCATACAAAAAAGATCCATTATTGAGATCTGTGTTCTGCTATTTCAGGAGGTGAACTTAAAGAAAACATGGAGAGTCCGATGGAGCCGGAGAAACAAGAGACTCCGGAGAAGCCCCAAGAGCTGAAACCATGGAACGGACCAGGTAAATCCCATTTTTGGTATCATTTCTTTCCTCAAATGGTTCTGGTTTATGACAAAATGATATACAAGGAGTATGGGCGTAAATACGAAGAAGACAACTTGTGTAGTGAGGCCTAAAATATGGTGGAAATCATTTATTTATCATTTATTTATTTACTCCATTTATATACCGCTTTTCTCACCCCTGGGAGGACTCAAAGCAGTGTACATATACGGCTCCGGTCCAGCGTACCTGTCCGAACGTATCTCCTTCTACGTCCCACCTCGGAGTTTAAGATCTTCTGGGGAGGCCCTGCTCTCGGCCTCTATCTCAAACACACTTGGCAGGGATGAGGGACGGGGCTTTCTGGGTAGTGGCCCCCCGCCTGTGGAATTCACTCCCCGGGGAAATTAGGTCATCTAAATCCCTCCTCATCTTTAGAAAAAAAAGTTAAAAACGTGGATGTGGGACCAGGCCTTTGGGTAATGAAGCAGACAATGATAATAACAATGTTGACAATGGCTTGGAAATGGATTATGGATAAGTTTGATGGAGCATCCAACCACAGTTTTCAGCTAATGATGGCCACTAGAGTGGTAATTCTTAGTAGATTTTAAATGTATTGTTTTAATGTATTGTCGAAGGCTTTCATGGCCGGAATCCATGGGTTGTTGTAGGTTTTTCTGGGCTATATGGCCATGTTCTGGAGGCAATTTTTCTCCTGACGTTTCGCCTGCATCTGTGGCAAGCATCCTCAGAGGTAATGAGGTCTGTTGGAACTAGGAAAAATGGGTTTATATATCTGTGGAATGACCAGGGTGAGACAAAAGACTTTTGTTTGCTGGGGCTAGCTGTGAATGTTTCAGCTGATCACCTTGATTATTGTTTTAATGTTTTTAACTATTTATAATTATTGACAATTTATTATGTATATATTGAGGCATCGAATTGCTGCTGATTGGAAGCCGCCCTGAGTCCCCCTCCCCAGGGGGTTGAGAAGGGCGGGGTACAAATATTTGAAATAAATAAATAAATACATCAAGTCGTGGCAAGATTCAGTGTCAACGTTCATATACAACCAAAGCATAATATCTAAAGCGATGACATGTCACTATAATTTAAAACAGTTAAAATCATATTAAACATAGAACATAAACAAACATTTAGGCAGTTAATTAAAATGAGGATGCACCCTTACTATTCTGAAGTCTGCAGTGGACTCATCTTGTTGTGTTTCAAGTAATAATAGTAATAATAATAGTAATAGTAATAATAATAATAATAATAATAATAATAATTATTATTATTATTATTATTTATACCCCATCACCATCTTCCCAATGGGGACTCGGGGTGGCTTACATGAGGCCAAGCCCAACAACGCAATACAATAAATGAAATCAAAACACAAACAACAACATAATAAATTACATAAAACATAAGAATACAGCAAACAATATAAAATTACAATAAAACCATTCACAAAGAGTGAATACCGTAAAAATGCAAACCAGAACAGAAGAGAAAACTGGTAAAAGAAGGTTCTCCATGGACAGGTCCTGAGAAAAATTGAGAGCAAAATTGACAAGGAAAAAATATGGCTGTGGCTCACAAATGGAACTTTGAAAAAAGGAGACGGAGGGCCTATTCTGGAAGCCCAAGAACAGGCAATTAGAACAAATGCCATCCAAGCCAGAATTGAAAAGTCGATGACAGATTCTAAATGTAGACTCTGCACGGAAGCAGATGAAATAATAGATCACATCCTCAGCTGCTGCAAGAAGATCACACAGATAGACTATAAACAGAGGCATTACACAGTTGCTCAGATGATCCACTAGAACTTGTGCCACAAATACGTCTGCCTGTGACAAAGAACTGGTTTGATCACAAACCTAAAGTGTAGACTCTGCGAGGAAGCAGACAAAACGATGGATCACATACTCAGCTGCTGCAAGAAGATCGCACAGACAGACTACAAGCAGAGGCACAAGACAGTTGCTCAGATGATCCATTGGTACTTGTGCTACAAATACCATCTGCCTGCGACAAAGAACTGGTAGTATCACAAACCTGAAAAAGTTACGGAAAATGAACACATCAAACTACTCTGGGACTTCCAAATTCAGATGGACAGAGTTTTGCAGCATAATACTCCTGACCTCATGATAGTGGGGAAAAACAAGTATGGATCGTCAATGTTGCAATCCCAGGTGACAGCAGAATTGATGAGAAGCAACTGGAAAAGCTTATACAATATGAGGATTTAAAGATTGAATTGCAAAGACTCTAGCACAAGCCAGTCAAGGGGTCCCAGTGGTGATTGGCACACTGGGCGCAGTGCCTAAAGACCTTGGCCTGTACCTAAAAACAATAATCACTAACAAAATTACCACCTTTCAGCTGCAAAAGACCACACTACTTGGGTCTGCACACATTATTTGCCAATACATCACACAGTCCTAGACACCGGGGAAGTGTTCGACATGGGATGAAATACAGAAGCCAGCATAGTGATCTTTTTTTGCTGTGGACTAATCTTGTTGTGTTTAAAATAATAATAATAATTATAATTATAATTATTATTATTATACCCCACTTTATCTCTCCCAAAGGAGACTCACTCAAAGCAGTTTGGCACATGCAACCTTCACATCCATCAACTGAGGACCCTTCCATTAGCTGAGAATCCATAATATATTAATCTTATGATATCTTGTTATGTATCTGATGATGATGATGATGATGATGATGATGATCCCCAAGGGGACTCGGGTTGGTTTTCAGAACAAAAGTGGCAAACATTCAAAGCCGTAATAAACAGACCAAACAGATCAAAACAATAAATAAATAAATATAATCTGAGGATGCTTGCCATAGATGCAGGCGAAACGTCAGGAGAGAATGCTTCTAGAACATGGCCATATAGCCCCAAAAAACCTACAACCACACAATAAATAAATAACGTCAATGTAGACTTATACACTTAAAGGACTAACCAGAGAATAATTAAAACAGATAAGCCTCATCATATGCATCCACACTGTAGTTGGGAGTTGTAGTTTGGTCAAGCACCAGTACTATTGCGAAGACCTTGCAAAGCTACAACTTCCATGATTTCATAACATCGAGCCATGGCAGTGAAAGCGGTGCCAAACTGCATTCCTTCTCCAGCATAGATGTAGAGAATGCTAAAGATCTTGCAAAGCTACAACTTCCATAATTCCATCACATTGAGCCGTGAGACCCAAAGTGGTGCCAAACTGCATTCATTCCGCAGTATAGGCGACTCACGGAAGCGTCGTGGAGTCACCATAGGTTGGGAAAGAAGGTCAACTCCAGATTATTTGCTTAGCGAAGTTATTGGAATAATACGTGCTTTTCTTCCTTCTCCTCCTCTTCTTCTCCTTTTCCCTTCTTCAAATATTGATCGATCTGGAGGTACGCTGCACAGATAGTAAAACAACATTAAACAATTGTAAAGCAATTTAGAGCCATTCGACAGAATAGGACATGTGTGGAAATCCACAAAGCATGCCAGCCACAATCACTGAGGACCATTCAAGGGGTGTCAAACTGCATTAATTCTACAGTGTAGACCAGTGGTTCTCGACCTTCCTAATGCCGCGACTTCTTAATACAATTCCTCGTGTTGTGGTGACCCCGCAACCATAAAATTATTTTCGTTGCTACTTCATTACTATAATGTTGCTACTGTTAGGAATCGTAATGCAAATATCTGATTTGCAGGATGTATTTCCATTCACTGGACCAAATTTGGCACAAATACCTGATACGCCCCAATTTGAATACTGGTGGAGTTTGGGGGGGGGGGGGGGGTATTGTCATTTGGAACTTGTAGTTGCTGGGATTTATAGTTCACCTACAATCAAAGAGCATTCTGAACTCCACCAATGATGGACTTGAACCAAACTTGGCACACAGAACTCCCATGACCAACAGAAAATACTGGAAGGGTTTGGTGGGCATTGACCTTGAGTTTGGGAGTTCAGACAGCACTGTGGGCTCAAACAATGATAGATCTGGACCAAACTGGGCATGGATACTCAATATGCCCAAATGTGAAGACTGGTGGAGTTTGGGGAAAATAGACCATGACATTTGGGAGTTGTAGCTGCTGGGATTTATAGTTCACCTATAATCCAAGCGCATTCTGAACTCCACCAACAATGGACTTGAACCAAACTTGGCACACAGAACTCCCATGACCAACAGAAAATACTGGAAGGGTTTGGTAGGCATTGACCTTGACTTTTGGAGTTGTAGTTCATCTACATTCAGACAGCACTGTGGACTCAAACAATGATGGACCAAATTTGGCAGTTGTAGTTCACCTACCTTCAGACAGCACTGTGGACTCAAACAATGATGGGTCTGGACCATCAACTGAATGTGCCCAAATGTAAAGGCTGGTGGAGTTTGGGGGAAATAGACCATGACATTTGGGAGTTGTAGTTGCTGGGATTTATATTTCACTTATAATCCAAGAGCATTCTGAACTCCACCAACAATGGACTTGAACCAGACTTGACACACAGAACTCCCATGACCAACAGAAAATACTGGAAGGGTTTGGTGGGCATTGACCTTGAGTTTTGAAGTTGTAGTTCACCTACATCCAGAGAGCACTGCGGACTGAAACTATGATGGATCTGGACCAAACTTGGCATGAATATTTCATATGCCCAAATATGAACACAGATGGAATTTGGGGGAAATAGACCTTGTAGTTGCTGGGATTTGTAGTTCACTTACAAAGAGCATTCTGAACACCACCAATGAATTGGGCCAAACCTCCAACACAGAATTCCCATGATCAACAGAAAATACTGTGTTTTATGATGGTCTTTGTCGACCCCTCTGACACCCCCGTGACCCCCTTAGGAGTCTTGACCTCCAGGTTGAGAAATGCTGGTGTAGACCAAGTGTAGATGCAACTGAATGTATTCATTTGACACTGTAGATGCACCCTTAAGCCCCTTCCACGCAGCTTTATAAAATCCACATTGAGTTGTATTATATGTCGGTGTGGATTCAGATATTGTGGATTATCTTCCTTGATATTCTAGGTTATATGGCTGTGTGGAAGGGCCCTGAGTCTCTTGAAACTGCAGTAAATCACCAAGTGTAAATGCACCTTTAAGGCTCCTGGGAATGTATTCGTTCCACAAACTTAGTCTCCTGAAACTGCATTAAATCCACAGTGTAGATGCACCGTTAGTCTCCGGAAACTGTACTGAATCCACAATGAGGATGCACCCTTACTATCCTGAAACTGCATTAAATCCACAGTGTAGATGCACCTTTACTATCCCGAAACTGTATTAAATCCACAGTATAGATGCACCCTTACTATCCTGAAACTGCATTAAATCCACAGTGTAGATGCACCGTTAGTCTCCGGAAACTGTACTGAATCCACAATGAGGATGCACCCTTACTATCCTGAAACTGCATTAAATCCACAGTGTAGATGCACCTTTACTATCCCGAAACTGCATTAAATCCACAGTGTAGATGCACTCTTACTATCCTGAAACTGTACTAAATCAACAGTGTAGATGTACCCTGAAACTGTTCATGAATCCACAGTGTAGATGCACCCTTACTATCCTGAAACTGCATTAAATCCACAGTGTAGATGCACCCTTACAATCCTGAAGTTGTCCCATGCCTGCTACAGACACAGGCAAGTGGTGCTGAAGTTTTGCAAAGGCAAAGATCTCCCTCTTGTTTTATTTTCTGCCTGAGCGCAGCCTCTGGCCCCGTGCCGCACCCCTCTCCCGGTCCAGGAAGGGAAATGTGTGTCCGCAACCGGGCTGATATCCCATCCCTTCCTGGATGCGTTGTCCGGAAACATATCAGCAGGACTTCCTCATCTCCTCCTTGGTTATCGGCTCTCTCCTGCCCCGGCCCTTTGCCCTCTGCGGGCGGATGTGGGGCCCGTCTGCTCATCCTCTGATCCGCGCTTGGCAGCCTGGATGCCTGCTAGGGTACCCTCCCCATTCCTTTTTGTGTCTCTTCAATCCATCTCCAGGGGAGATGGCTGAGTGGCCATCTGTCAGGAGGGCTTTGGTTGTGTCTTCCTACATGGCAGAATGGGACTGGATGGCCTTTGGGTACCCTTTCTAACTCTAAGATTCAGTGTGTTTTGGAGTCTCTGAGGTTTTTTAAACAGAGGATGGATGGTTATCTGTCGAGAGGGCTTGAATGGTGTCTTCCTGTGTGGCAGAATGGGGCTGGATGGCCTTTGAGTACCCCTTCCAACTCTAAGATTCAGTGTGTGTTGGAGTCTCTGAGGTTCTTTAAACAGAAGATGGATGGCTATCTGTTGAGAGGGCTTGAATGGTGTATTCCTGCATGGCAGAATGGGGCTGGATGGCCTTTGGGTGCCTCTTCCAGATCTATGATTTGGAGTGTGTTGCAGTCTCCTTCCTTAAGGGTATTTAAACAGAGCCTGTATGGCCATCTTTCGGGAGGGCTTTGATGGTGCCTCCCTGCATGGCAGAATAGGGTTATACTATTATTCTCTGAGATTCAGAGTGTGTTGGAGTTTCTGAGGTTCTTTAAACAGAGGCTGGATGGCTATCTGTTGAGAGGGCTTGAATGATGTCTTCCCACATGGCAGAATGGGGCTGGATAGCCTTTGAGTGCTCCTTCCAGATCCATGATTCGGAGTGTGTTGCAGTCTCCTTCCTTAAGGGTCTTTAAACAGAGGCTGGATGGCCATCTTTCGGGAGGGCTTTGATGGTGCCTCCCTGCATGGCAGAATAGGGTTATACTGTCATCCTCTGAGATTCAGAGTGTGTTGGAGTTTCTGAGGTTCTTTAAACAGAGGCTGGATGGCCATCCGTCGAGAGGGCTTTGATTGTGTCTTCCTGCATGGCAGAAGGCGGCTGGACTGGATGGCCTTTGGAGGTCCCTTCCAACTCTGGTGTAATATTGTTTGCCTGGGGCAAAGGTCTGGAAAGTATCAATGCTACCTGGAAGGGCTTAAGGAGCTTGTTGGTTAACTTTGAATATGTTTGATGGATTAAATAGTGTTTGGGTTTCATTCTGCTTTAATGTTTGTGTATGTGTATATTTTAATTTGCATTCCATTGCTTTTATATCAAGCCACTTTGTGTCCCCTTGAGTGAGACAAATTGGGGTCTCAATAAACATTATTATTATTATTATTATTAATAATAATAATAATAATAGGACACAATGCAGCCATGGATTCAAATTGCAGGAAAGAGGATTCTACGTAAACATTCAGAAGAATTTCCTAATGTTAAAAGCTGTTTGGCAGTGGAATGTTTTGCCTGGAAATCTGAAAAGAGTCACCTTCGCTGAAGGTTTTTATCCAGAGGCTGCATGGCCATCTGTAAGGAGTGCTTTGATGGTCTTTCTAGTTGGTGGTTGGACTAGATGGCCTTTGGGGGTCTCTTCCAATGCTAGGATTCTATCATTGGTTAATACTAATTAACTAACTCCTGAGTCCATTCGGGGAGAGAGGGTGGGTTATAAATAAATAAATTATTATTATTATTATTATTATTATTATTATTATTATTTAAACACAACAAGATGAGTCCACAGCAGACACTGTGCTGGCTGTTGTATTGGATCACACGTTGGACATTTCCCAAGTGTCTAGGACTGTGTGATGTATCGGTGAATAATATGTGCAGATCCCAGTAAGGTGGCCTTCTGCAGCTGGCAGATGGTAATTTTGTCAGCATCAATTGTGTTTAAGTGCAGGCCAAGGTCTTGAGGCACTGCACCCAGTGTGCCGATCACCACTGCGACCACCTTGACTGATTTGTGCCAGAGTCGATCTTTAAATCCTCATATCGTGCCATTATTATTATTATTACTATTATTATTATTATTATTATTATTATTATTACTATTATTTGAAACACAACAAGATGAGTCCACAGCACTCTGCTGGTTGTTGTATTGGATAACACGTCGGACATTTCCCAAGTGTCTAGGACTGGTCAAGGTCTTGAGGCACTGCACCCAGTGTGCCGATCACCACTGGGACCACCTTGACTGATTTATGCCAGAGTCTTTGCAGTTCAATCTTTAAATCCTCATATCGTGCCATTATTATTATTATTATTATTATTATTATTTGAAACACAACAAGACGAGTCCACAGCAGACACTGTGCTGGCTGTTGTATTGTATCACATGTCAGACACTTCCCAAGTGTCTAGGACTGTGTGACGTATAGGCGAATAATGTGTGCAAATCCCAGTAAGGTGGCCTTCTGCAGCTGGCAGATGGTAATCTTGTCAGCGCCAAATGTGTTTAAGTGCAGGCCAAGGTCTTGAGGCACTGCACCCAGTGTGCTGATCACCACTGGGACCACCTTGACTGATTTGAGCCAGAGTATTTGCAGTTCAATCTTTAAATCCTCATATCGTGCCATTATTATTATTATTATTATTATTATTATTATTATTTGAAACACAACAAGGTGAGTCCACAGCAGACACTCTGCTGGCTGTTGTATTGGATCACACGTCAGACACTTCCCAAGTGTTTAGGACTGTGTGATGTATCGGCGAATGATGCATGCAGATTCCAGTATTATTATTATTGTATTATTATTACTATTATTATTATTATTTGAAACCCAACAAGACGAGTCCACAGCAGACACTCTGCTGGCTGTTGAATTAGATTCTCACGTCAGACACTTCTCAAGTGTCTAGGACTGTGTGATGTATCAGCGAATGATGCGTGCAGATCCCAGTATTATTATTATTATTGTATTATTATTATTATTTGAAAAACCACAAGATGAGTCCAAAGCAGACACTTGCTGGCTGTTGTATTGGATCACACGTCAGACACTTCCCAAGTGTCTAGGACTGTGTGATGTATTGGCAAATGATGTGTGCAGATCCCAATATCATTATTATCATATTATTATTATTATTATTACTATTATTATTAGAAACACAACAAGACGAGTCCACAGCAGACACTCTGCTGGCTGTTGTATTGGATCACACGTCGGACCCTTCCCAAGTATCTTGGACTGTGTGATGTATCGGTGAATGATGCGTGCAGATCCCAGTATTATTATTGCATTATTATTATTATTATTATTATTAGAAACACAACAAGATGAGTCCACAGCAGAGAAGATCACTCTGCTGACTGTTGTATTGGATCACACATCGAACACTTCCCAAGTGTCTAGGACTGTGTGATGTATCGGCGAATGATGCATGCAGATCATAATAATAATAATAATTATTATTATTACTACTACTACTACTACTATTATTATTATTATTATTATTGTTATTACAATTCCATTACTGTGGAGTTCAATACCCAATTGGTCAAAGGTTCATTTTGCATTTTGTACATTCATGTATTTACATTTGAGAGCATCTCTGGCACCCCAAAAAAGACTTGGGAAGAGAAGCACACTCCAAACATGCTCAGAAGCACTCTTGTGCCACGGATTCCAGGGTTCGAATTCTAGTCCTAAGACTGGAGGCAATAGGAGGAAAGGAGTGAGTGTAGTACCATCTTCTTCCCCTCCTTCCCTCCCTCTTTCCTTCTTTCCTTTTTTTTTTCAATGCTGGAGTTAGTTATTTGCATTCTTTATGTAAAAGAGATTTTTTATTATCGCTGCCGCGCAGCCCATCTCCACTCTGGTAATTGGAGTGATATTAATTTCTGTGTGGCTGGGAGTTGATGTGAGTCCGGCGATGCTGCGGCGATAGGCTTTTTTTCCCTTTCGCTGCTAACCGCCGCGATAGGGCTTTCTATCAGTCTCCATGCAGGCACCGCACTTATCAGGAATGGAATGGGCAAAAAAAGAAAAAAAGAAAGAAAAGAAGAAGAAGGAAACTTTGAGCAGCCTGAAATGGCGTTATCTGGCAGGATCCGCCATGTGTCAGCATCGGCAGGCGGGGAAGATGGGGCCGGCGCTGCAGAGAAGAGCGGGTGGGGATCAGAGACCGGCACTTTGGCTTTCTTCCCGAGTTTTGTCCCTTCTCTAGACCCACATCGATGGGACAGTGAGGCCACTCCACCTTTGGCTGTAGGTCCTGTGCTTTTTGCAGAGGTTGTTGGCACAGAATATCTAAAAAGTGGGGGGAAACCCTATTTTTATTTTTTACTAGCTTGGTTACCTGGGTTATTTGGAAAAAGTCAGTTCTGTAATTGTACAAAATGCATATTGTTGTGAATGAACTACAACTCCCATCATGCCAGGTCAACTCCGAGAAACTCCATCATTACTTAAAGTTTGTGATGTTGGACAACTTTGCTCTAGAGCAGTGGTTCTCAACCTGGGGTCCCCAGATGTTTTTGGCCTCCAACTCCCGGAAATCCTAACAGCTGGTAAACTGGCTGGGATTTCTGGGAGTTGTAGGACAAAAAACATCTGGGGACCCCAGGTTGAGAACCACTGCTCTAGATGCATCATGAGAAGGGTTCAGTGTGCTCTCTGGCTGTAGGGTAAACTAGAACTTCCACTAGAGTGAGTCCATCCCCTCAAACCCTTCCAGTAGGTTGGTTTATTAATGGGGGTTCTGTGTGCCAAGTTTGGTCCAGGTCCATCATCGGTGGAGGTCAGTTTCCCTGGTTGTGGGTCAACTACAACTCCCATCATGCCAGGTCAACTCCGAGAAACTCCATCTGTACTTAAAGTTTGTGATGTTGGACAAGTTTGCTCTAGCTGCATCATGAGAAGGGTTCAGTGTGCTCCCGCTGTAGGGTAAACTACAACTCCCACTAGGGTGAGTCCGTCCCCTCAAACCCCTTCAGTAGGTTGATTTACTCATGGGTGTTCTGTGTTCCAAGTTTGGTCCAGGTCTATCATCGGTGGAGGTCAGTTTTCCTGGTTGTGGGTCAACTACAACTCCCATCATGCTAGATCAACTCCAAGAAACTCCATCAGTACTTAAAATTTGTGATGTTGGACAAGTTTGCTCTAAATGTATCATGGGTAGGGTTCAGTGTGCTCTCTGGCACACTGAACTACAACTCCCACTAGGGTGAGTCCATCCCCTCAAACCCCTCCAGTAGGTTGGTTTATTCATGGGGGTTCTGTGTGCCAAATGTGGTCCAGGTCCATCATCCATCATTCTGGTTGTGAGTGAACTACAACTCCCAGAAAGGAAGGTCAGTTCTGCCCAAACCCCTCCAGTAATCAATTTTAGGCATATCAGGTATGTGTGCCAGATTTGGTCCAGATCCTTTAGTGTTTAAGTTCATAGTGCTTTCTGGATGTAGGTGAACTACAACTCCTCCAAATCTTGAATTTTCCCCAAAGACCTCCAGGATTTTTTGCTCCTCTGTGTGCCAAGTTTGATCCAATCCCATCTTTGGCGGAGTTCAGTGGGCTCATTGATTGCAGGTGAACCATAAATCCCAGTACCTACAACTCCAAAATGTCCAGGCCAATTCCACTCAAAATCCATCAGTATTCAAATTTGGGCATATCAGGTCTGCATGCCAAGTTTGGTCCAGAATCCATCATTGTTTGGGTTCATAGTGCGCTCTGGTTGTGGGTGAACTAGAACTCCCAGAAAGGAAGGTCAGTTGCCTCCAAACCCCTCCAGTAATCAAATTTCAAGTTTGTGTGCCAAGTTTGGTCCAGATCTTTGTTCTTTGGGTTTACAGTGCTCTCTGGATGTAGGTGAACTACAACTCCCCCAAATCAAGATGAATTTTTCCCAAAGACCTCCAGTATTTTTTGCTGGTCATGGGGGCTCTGTGTGCCAAGTTTGGTCCAATGCTATCTTTCGCGGAGTTCAGAGTGCTCTTTGATTGCAGGCAAACTATAAATCCCAGTACCTACAACTCCAGAATGTCCAGGCCAATTCCCCTCAAAACCTACCAGTATTCCAGTTTAGGCATATTGGGTATGCATGCCAAGTTTGGTCCAGATCCATCCTTGTTTGGGTTCACAGTGCACTCTGGATGTAGGTGAACTACAACTCCTATACATCCTGCCAAATACCTCCAGTATTTTTTGTTGGTCTTAGGGATTCTGTGTGCCAAGTTAGTTCCAGGTCCATCGTTGGTGGAGTTCAGAGTGCAGTACTTAGATTGCAGGTGAACTATACATCCCAGTACCTACAACTCCTCTAAATCATGGTGAATTCTTCCCAAACCGCTTGTTTGGTTGCTGATCAATTCCTTTTGTTTGCTGTGTGCTATAGGAAAGGGTAGGAAAGGGTTAAGAGTCATTCAAATTCCACAGCAATGGAAAGAGAATTATGAAAAGAGGCTGGGTGGCCATCTGTCAGGAGGGCTTTTGTTGTGTCTTCCTGCCTGGCAGATTGGGGGCTGGACTGGATGACCCTCTTTGAGATCACTTCCTACTCTTGTATTACTACTACTTCTACAAAGGCTGGGTGGCCATCTGTTGGGGGTGTTTTAATAGTATTTTTCCTGCATGGCGGAAGGGGGTTGGACTGGATGGCCCCTGGGGTTTTCGCTATTATTATTATTATTATTATTATTATTATTATTATTACAAAGATTGGGTGGCCATCTGCTGGGGGTGCTTTGACTATACTTTCCCTGCATGGCAGACAAGAGTTGGACTTGATGGCCTCTGGGGTTTCTGCTATTATTATCTCTACTATTATTACAAAGACTGGATCGCCATCTGTTGGGGGTGCTTTGATTGTGCTTTCCCTGAATGGCAGGGGGTTGGACTTGATGGCCTCTGCGGTTTCCACTGTTATTATCACTACTGTCAATACAAAGGCTAGATGGCCATCTGTCAGGGATGCTTTGATTGTGCTTTCCCTGCATGGCAGGGGGTTGGACTAGGTGGCCCATGAGGTCTCCTCCAATTCTATTATTATTATTATTATTATTATTATTATTATTATTATTATTATTATTAGAAACACAACAAGATGAGTCCACAGCAGACAAGATCATTCTGCTGGCTGTTGTATTGGATCACACATCGGATATTATTATTATTATTATTATTATTATTATTATTATTATTATTATGCCTGGATGGCCACCTGTTGGGGAGTGCTTAATACTGTTAAGTTTATGTTGATTAAAATTGCTCTTCATCTATCTATCTGTCTATCTATCTATCTATCTATCTATAGCACTGTGTAAATTAGTTCACACAAGCACTCTCCATCCATCTGCCACTGTCCCAGAACATTTCTGATATATATATATATATATATATATATGTGTGTGTGTGTGTGTGTGTGTGTGTGTGTGCGCGCGCGCACACACATACACACAAACACATATAAATACACATGCATACATACATACATATACATACACATACATGCATACATACATACACACATAAACACACACATACATACACAGACAGACAGACAGACAGACAGACAGACAGATAGACAGATAGATAGATAGATAGAGGAAAAGGTAAAGGTTTCCTCATGACATTAAGTCCAATCGTGTCCGACTCTAGGGGTTGGTGCTCATCTCAATTTCTAGGCCGAAGAGCCGGCATTGTCCATAGACACCTCCAAGGTCATCTGGCCGACATGACTGCACGGAGCGCCGTTAGCTTCCCACCAAAGAGGTACCTATTGATCTACTCACATTTGCATGTTTTCAAACTGCTAGCTTGGCAGAAGCTGTAGCTGACAGTGGGAGCTCACCTGGCTCCCCAGATGCGAACTGCTGACATTCCAGTCAGCAAGTTCAGCAGCTGCACCACCAGGGGCTCCAGATGTATATGTAGGTGTATATATATTTGTATGTATATGTGTGTATGTATGTATGTATATATATGTGTGTGCATATATATCTACATATACATATATACACACATATACATATACATATTTATTTATAGTATTTATATGCCGCTTTTCTCACCCCTGGGGGGACTCAAAGCGGTTTACATACACACATACATTATATATAGTATAATATATAAACCTTTCTTGGGGCTCCACAAGAAATTTTTGCTTCCCAAAGGGCTCCACAGCCAAAAAAGTTTGAGAAACCCTAGCTTAGAGAGATCTAGATATTCCTAGCTTTAGGAATATCTAGATCTGGTGGACGTTGACCATCAAGTCGAGATGGAGGACTTTGATAAAAAGGAAACTTCTCTACGTCCTCCAGCACAATTCTGTAACCGACTTCCAGTATTAAATCCACAAATAATCAAATTCTCCAAAGCTAGACCTGCAAAAGGGCCCTCCGGTGGCGCAGCAGATTAAACCGCTGACCTGATTAACTTGCTGACCAAACGGTTGGTGGTTTGATTCCAGGGAGCAGGATATACATACATATCTATATCTGGAGCCCCCGGTGGCGCAACTGCTGAACTTGCTGACCAGAATGTCAGCAGTTCGAATCTTGGGAGCGGGGTGAGCTCCTGCTGTCATCCCCAGCTTCTGGCAACCTAGCAGTTCAAAAACATGCAAATGTGAGTAGATCAAAAGGTAGATAAATAGTAGATCAATGAGTACCGGTGGGAATGTAATGGCTCTCCATGCAGTCATGCCAGCCCCAGCTTCTGCCAACCTAGCAGTTCAAAAACATGCAAATGTAAGTAGATCAATAGGTAGGTCAATAGTAGATCAATAGGTACAGCGGGAAGGTAACAGCTCTCCATGCAGTCATGCCAGCCCCAGCCTCTGCCAACCTAGCAGTTTGAAAACATGCAAATGTGAGTAGATCAATAGGTAGGTCAATAGTAGATCAATAGGTACAGTGGGAAGGTAACAGCTCTCCATGCAGTCATGCCAGCCCCAGCCTCTGCCAACCTAGCAGTTCAAAAACATGCAAATGTGATTAGATCAATAGGTACATCAATAGTAGATCAATAGGTACGGTGGGAAGGTAACAGCTCTCCATGCAGTCATGCCAGCCCCAGCTTCTGCCAACCTAGCAGATCGAAAACATGCAAATGTGAGTAGATCAATAGGTAGATCAATAGTAGATCAATAGGTATGGCGGGAAGGTAACAGCTCTCCATGCAGTTATGCAGCCCCAGCTTCTGCCAACCTAGCAGTTCAAAAACATGCAAATGTGAGTAGATCAATAGGTAGATCAATAGTAGATCAATAAGTACCGGCACGAAGGTAATGGCTCTCCATGCTGTCGTGCCAGCCCCAGCTTCTGCCAACCTAGCAGTTCGAAAACATGCAAGTGTGAGTAGATCAATAGGTAGGTCAATAGTAGATGAATAGGTATGGCGGGAAGGTAATGGCTCTCCATGCAGTCATGCCAGCCACATGACCTTGGAGGTGTCTAAGGACAACGGCGGCTCTTTGGCTTACAAATGGAGATGAGTCGGACACGACTAGACTTGAATGCCAAACTTTCACCTTTACTTAGACCTGCAAATGTGGAGGGCCGACAGAAATTTAGATTTTAAAGGTGTCATCCAAGGTGCCGAAGCTACTTCCGCCAATGGTGTGAACTCCTGGGAGTTGTAGTTTGTGCTCTTTGCCGGAAAAGGCAAAAGACCTTGCAAACGACATCTCGAATTTGGGTTGGAAAAGCGCCTCGGCCACGTTTTTGTACCACGCGACGACGACAACGACGCTTGCTTCGGCTGAAACAAGAAAGTCAAGGGAAGGAGAGGAAAATATGAGCGAGGATCTTTTTTTTTCCCCTTCCCCGCTTTTTAATCTTTCCGCTGACCTTGTTCGCTGGAAGGGTCTCGGCTGCTTTAAAATTCTGATATGCAAATAGCTGATAGCTATAATCTATAATCCTCAACTTGGGAGCGTTTGCAGATGTGGCTGCCCATTCCCTTTCCTTCCGCTCCTTGCGATTCTTGGGCGGCTCAGCAAAACAGGCCGCTTTCCCTTCCGGCCAGGCATCTACGCATCAGACGTGGCCCATCTCCAAGATATATATATATGTACATTGAGGCCTCCGTATCCGCGGGGAATGGAGCGGAGGAACTTGAAACCATGTTGATGTCCAAATACCATGGTCTCTTTAGGCATTTGAAGGTCTTTCGCCAGAGATTTGACTATAGAATCCTGCTGTAGGACAGGCATAGGCCAACTTGGGCCCTCCAGGTGTTTTGGACTCCAACTCCCATAATTCCTAACAGCCGGTAGGCTGTTAGGAATTATGGGAGTTGGAGTCCAAAACACCTGGAGGGCCCAAGTTGGCCCATGCTTGCTGTAAGACCTACAGACTCCAAATTCAGTTGGAGGAGGGCCTGCAAATAGCTAGAGAACTACAAGTCCCCTCCAGGGATCTGTAGACCCTCCTACAGAATCATGCTAAATGCCTAAGCATGTTTTTTTAACTACGTCTAGGGCAATGATGGGGATGGACATATATGCAACAATCTGCAAAAAGTATCTGTGAATGTATGTATGTATGTTGCTAGGTGAAGTGGCCCTTTGTGACATCACTACATTGGCTGGGTGAAGTGGTCCACTGTGATGTCACTGGGGGAAAGGAAGGAAGGTAAGAAGGAAGGAAACAGAAAAAGAAGGGAATGTAAGGGGAAAGGGAAGGAGAAAGGAAAGAGGGAGAAAAGAAGGAAGGAAGGAAGGAAGGAAAGAAGGAAAGAATGAAGAGAGTAGGAAAGAAATAGGAAAAGAAAGAAAGAAGGGAAGAAAGAAGAGAAGGAAATAAAGAAGGAGGGAAAGAATGAATGAAGTAAGGAAAGAAGGAAAGAAAGATGGAGGGAAAGAAGGAAATAAATGGTGAAAGAAAGAAGGAAGGAAAGAAGACGGTAAATAAAGAAGGAAAGATGGAAGGAAGGAAAGAAGAAGATAAAGAAAGAAGGAAATAAGGAGGGAAAGAAAGAAGTAAGGAAAGAAGGAAAGAAAGAAGGAGGGAAAGAAGGAAATAAATGGCGAAAGAAGGAAGGAAAGAAGAAGGTAAATAAAGAAGGAAGGAAGGAAAGAAGAAGGTAAATAAAGAAGGAAGGAAAGAAGAATGGAAAGAAAGAAGGGGGAAGGAAGGAAGGAAAGAAGAAGATAAAGAAAGAAGGAAATAAGGAGGGAAAGAAAGAAGTAAGAAAAGAAGGTGGGAAGGAAGGAAGGAAAGGTTGAAAGAAAGAAGGAAGGAAAGAAGAAGGTAAATAAAGAAGGAAAAGGGAAGGAAAGAAGAAGGGAAAGAAGGAAATAAGAAGAGGAAGGAAGGAAGGAATAAGGGAAAGAAAGGAGGAAAAAAGGAGGGAAAGAAATAAGGAAGGAAGGAAGGAAGGAAGGAAGATAAAGAAAGAAGGACAAGGGGGAAAGAAAGAAAAGAGGGAAAGAAGGAAGCTAAGAAAGAAGGAGTGAAGGAAAGAAGGAGGGAAAGAAGGAGGGGCAGAAAGAAGGAAGGAAGGAAAGAAGGAGGAAAAGAATAAAGGAAGGAAAGGAGGAAGGAAGGAAGGAAGGAAGGAAGGAAGGAAGGAAGGAAGGAAGGAAGGAAGAGGGGGCAGTGACCCCTCTGACACCTGGGCTATGCTTTCGATATTTCCAAATTTTCCAAAAATCCCCATGGTTTCAATATTTCCTCTTTGTCCTGATCTGCACTCAGGCCTGCGCTAGGTTGGATGTGATGGGATTAGCAAGCGGTCCTCCATGGCGGCACCTCCGTCCGATGACAGATGCGGAGGCCGCACAGATAGATCAAACTGCCAAGCCCATCGTCCCCCCATCCATTCCTTGGCTGCTTCATCAGCCTGATCGGAGGGGCCTTTGGAATACCTAATCAACCTGCTTTAAAATCCAGGCAGAGGTAATTGCAAGGCTGCCTTGCCAACCTGTAACTGGGTCCTTGTGTTTTATCGCCCTATTTCCCTTTTTATGGCTCACTTTATTTCCGCACCCCATCAAATATTCAAATGCACGGAGGGCCCTTTTTATGCGGGGCTGTTTGTCACTTTTTATTTCCCTTTTGTCTTTTGGAGACAGCGCTTTGGTCATTAATTACTGGCTTCACGGAAGGCTGATGGGCCCAACAAACGCCCCACTCCTTGCTTTCTGTTTAAAGGTCAGAAGGCACAACAGTTGTCTCCCTTGGGGCAAATGGCATGCATTGGAAAATGGCTTGAAGGAAGGCAAGAAATGCAGATACCTTGGCAATATCTCCAACTGCAACTCCCAGCATTCCCTTTGGGGATGCAGGGAGTTGTTGTCCTTCTCCAAGAGCTGCAAAGGACAAGGGATATTGTCAGATTGTTGCTATCGAATTCAAACAGCACACTCTTGCTTTTCCCAGAGCAGTGTTTTCGACTGCAATTCCCAGCATTCACTTTGGGGTGCTGGAGTTGTAGTCCTTCCAAAAAAGAAAATGTTTCCAAGTTGCAGTGATAGTAAATGAGAGTTGGTAGTGTTCTATCTAATTAAAACATCCCTCCCTCCCTTTTCCTCTTTCTTTTTCCCCACTCCCCCTTTCCTTCTTTCCTTCTTTCTTTCTTTCCTTCTCTCTCTTTCTTTTCTTCTTTTTCCTTCCTTCCTTCTTTCTCTCTCTCTCTTATCTCTTTTTCTTTTCTTTCTTCTTTCTTTCTTTCTTTCTTTCTTTCTCTCTCTTTCCTTCCTTCCTTCCTTCCTTCCTTCCTTCCTTCCTTCCTTCCTTCCTTCTCTCTTCCCTTCTTTTTCTCTTTCTCTCTTTCTTTCTTTCTTTCTTTCTTTTATTCTTCTCTCTCTCGCTCTTTCTTTCTTTTCTTCCTTGTTTCTTTCTTTCTTTCTTTCTCTCTCTTTCTTTCTTTTCTTCCTTCCTTCCTTCCTTTTTTCTTTCTTTCTTTCTTTCCTTCTTTCCTTCCTTCATTCTTTCCTTTTTTCTTTCTTTCTTTTCCTTCTTTCTCTCTTTCCTTCTTTTTCTCTTTCTTTCTTTTTTTCTTTCCTTCCTTCCTTCCTTCCTTCCTTCCTTTCTTTCTTTCTTTCTTTCTTTCTTTCTTTCTTTCTTTCTTTCTTTCTTTCTTTCTTCTGCCCTGTCTGAGTAATCTCTCCCAGGCTGAAGTTTTATTGTTACTGGTTCTGATGGACAGGGCAAGGCTGGCCCCGATCCTTCTCCCAATTATTTTGTATTTCTTCCCCTTCACATTGGTATGTGTGGGTGCGGAGGGGGAAAATTATTCCAGCTATTTCTCTTTATCACTCTGAGCAGAGTTTTGCACCAGATAGCCCTATTTGTTTTAGATTAACTTTGCAGAAGCGGAGGGGTTGGGTTTTTGTTTTTTTGCAATGCATGCTGGGATCTGAGCAGTCTCCATGTGCCGAGAACCAAACCCCCAAAAACATATTTTGGGGGGTATTGCAGAACCTAGCAGCCCCTATCTATATATCTATCTGTCTATCCTTTATGCATTTTGGAATAGTTCCATGGTCTGCTTGTCTATATATTAAGAGGAAAGAGTTAGGCTAAATATCCCTGAAAGCACCCCCATTTTTGGGATTGCAGCACCCAGAATCTCTTATCTATCTATCTATCTATCTACCTATCTATCTATCATTTCTGTATCTGTCATTGATTTTAAAATATTTTCATGCTCTGCTTGTCTCTATCTTAAGAAGGAAGTGTTAGGCTGAACATCCCTTAAAAGGTTCGCTTTTTTTGGACTGCAGCAACCAGGATCCCCTATCTATCTATCTATCTATCTATTTATCATTTCTGTGTTTATCATTGATTTTGGAACATCTCCATGCTCTATATACCTATATTTTTAAGAGGGAAGGGTTAAGCCAAACATCCCTGAAAGCATCCCCTTTGTTTGTATTGCAGCACCCAGAATCCCCTATCTGCCTATGTATCCTCTCCATAGCTATCAATGATTTTGGAAAATAATGGGGAATGTTTCCATGCTCTGATTCCCTAATACATTATAAAGGGAAGAGTTAAGCTGAATATCCTTGAAAACATAATAATACTAATAGTAATAATAATAATAATAATAATAATAGGTGACAGCAAGATTGAAGCGAAAAAACTGGAAAAGCTGACACGATATGAGGATTTAAAGATCAAACTGCAAAGACTCTGGCACAAGCCAGTCAGGGGGGTCCCAGTGGTGATCGGCACACTGCGTGCAGTGCCTAAAGACCTTGGCCTACACTTAAACACAATTGGCGCTGACAAAATTGGCATCTGTCAGCTGCAAATGGCCACCCTACTCGGATCTGCATGCATTATTTGCTGATACATCACACAGTCCTAGAGATTTGGGAAGTGTCCGACGTGTGATCCAATACAACAGCCAGCAGAGTGATCTGGTTTGCTGTGTACTAATCTTGTTATATTTCAAATAGTAGTAGTAATAATAATAATAATAATAATAATAATAATAATAATAATAATTTTATTTCTTACCCATCTCTTCCCATCTTTATTTCGTCCTTCCTTCCTTCTTTCCCTCCCTCCCTCTTCCTTCTTTCCTTTTTTCCTTCCTTTCTTCTGTCCCTTCCTCTTCCTTCCTTCTTTTCTTTCCTCCCTCCCTCCCTTCCTTCTCTCCCCCTCCCTCCCTTCCTTCTTTCCTTCCCTCGCTCCCTCTCTCCCTCTCCCTTCATTTTTTCTTTCCTCCCTTCCTTCCCTCCCTCTTCCTTCCTCCCTCCCCCTTCCTTCCTCTTTCCCTCCCCCTTCCTTCCTTCCTTCCTTCCTTCCCTCCCTCCCTCCCTCCCTCCCTCCCTCTTCCTTCCTTTCCCTCCCCCTTCCTTCCTTCCTTCCTTCCTTCCTTCCTTCCTCCCTCCCTCCTTCCTTCCCTCCCTCTCCCTTCTTTCCCTCCCCCTCCCCCCCTTCCTTCCTTCCTTCCTCCCTCCCTCCCTCCTTCCCTCCCTCTCCCTTCTTTCCCTCCCCCTCCCTCCCTCCCATCCTCCCTCCCTCCCTCCCTTCCTTCCTTCCTTCCTTCCTTCCTTCCTTCCTTCCTTCCTTCCCTCCCCCTTCCTTTCCCTCCCCCTTCCTCCCTCCCTCCCTCCCTCCCTTCCTCCTTCCCTCCACTCCCTTCTTTCCCTCCCTCTTCCTCCCTCCCCTCCCGCTCTCCCTCTTCCTTCCTTCCCTCCCTCCCTTTCTCCCCCTTCCTCCCTTCCTTCCTTCCTTCCTTCCTTCCTTCCTTCCTTCCTTCCTTCTTTCCATCCATCCTTCCTTCCTTCCTTCCTTCCTTCCCTCCCTCCCTCCCTCCCTCCCTCTTCCTTCCTTTCCCTCCCCCTTCCTTCCTTCCTTCCTTCCTTCCTTCCTCCCTCCCTCCTTCCTTCCCTCCCTCTCCCTTCTTTCCCTCCCCCTCCCCCCCTTCCTTCCTTCCTTCCTCCCTCCCTCCCTCCTTCCCTCCCTCTCCCTTCTTTCCCTCCCCCTCCCTCCCTCCCATCCTCCCTCCCTCCCTCCCTTCCTTCCTTCCTTCCTTCCTTCCTTCCTTCCTTCCTTCCCTCCCCCTTCCTTTCCCTCCCCCTTCCTCCCTCCCTCCCTCCCTCCCTCCCTCCCTTCCTCCTTCCCTCCACTCCCTTCTTTCCCTCCCTCTTCCTCCCTCCCCTCCCGCTCTCCCTCTTCCTTCCTTCCCTCCCTCCCTTTCTCCCCCTTCCTCCCTTCCTTCCTTCCTTCCTTCCTTCCTTCCTTCCTTCCTTCCTTCCTTCCTTCTTTCCATCCATCCTTCCTTCCTTCCTTCCTTAATTCCTTCCTTCCTTCCTTTTGGACTGCAGCCCCCAGAATCTTCTGTCTATTATAATTGTTGAAAACTCGGCGTTAGATTCCAAAAAAGGGAACATTACTCCCCCCCCCCCCCCAAGATATTGTAGTACTTTGGCAATAAGATTTTTTGACTTTGCGCAGATACATTGACAATATAGTAGTAAATCGTATTGAAATCAAATACATCTGGTTCAAGAATACCATAGGATCATGCTGGAGGACCTAGAAAATGCCTGGAGAAGACAATACTTTGTCCAATGTGGCCCAAGCAAACTCTAGACAACAGTTGAATCCTGTTGGGTGATGGACTTCTGTCCAAAGGATGTTATGCATTTGTCATATACTCCTAGTTCATAATAATAATAATACATTTGGGTAAATGAGGAAGCGAAGTAACCCCTCTTGTTGCCACCCAAATGGACAATATTTGGATCATTTGTATATAAGGGGCATCCAACCTGTCCTGTGTTTCTATGGCCCAGGTCTGGACTTTGTGCAAACCTCTGGATTGAACAGCTTTGGCTTCTATTCCTGGGGAAGCCCTGCATTTGCAACCCGGAGGCTGAAGGAGGACCACTTGAAGGGAGGACGAATTGGGGGAGGAGGAACAATGTAAACACAGAAGAAAGGCCCATGCAAAAGGAGCCCCGTCCCTTTCATTAGACACAATAAGCCAAGCCCCAGCAGCCGGGAGAGATAGGATCATCGCGGTTCATTCGAGGCCTGAATGCGCCAGGATATCATCAGGCCCTCCAAAGGCCCGTCTCCCTTTTGTCCCTTCTCTTTGGAGCCGATGCTATCGCTTGCAGAGCTCCCTTTCTCTTATGAGAAATGCTCTCGCCAAGGGTTTGTGGGGTGGGAAAGCAGGAAGGAGACATGAATTGGACCCAGTGCAAGAAAAGCAAGGGGTCGGGGCCTTTGGTTTGGACAGGCCATGCACCATAGAATCATATAGTTGGATGAGACACCCCAAAGGCCATCTAGTCCAACCACCTTCTTTCTGCCGTGCAGCAAAAGCACAATCATAGCAGCCCCTACAGATAGCCATCCAGCCTCAATTATGATGATGATGATGATGATGATGATGATGATGATGATGATGATGGAGGAAGAAGCTGCATGGGCCATCTAGTCCAACCCCCTTCTGAAAGGCAGGAAAAGCACAATCAAAGCCCTCCTGACAGATGACCATCCAGTGTTATTAGTAGTATTAGTAGTAGTAGTAGTAATAATAATAGTAGTAGTAATAATAATAATAATAATAATAATAATAACGGTATTGGAAGAGATTGCATGGGCCGTATAGTCCAACCCCCTTCTGAAAGGTGGGAAAAGCACAATCGAAGCCCTCTCAACAGATGGCCATCCAGTAGTAATAGTGATGATGCTGCTGCTGCTGATGATGATGATGATGATGATGATGGAAGAGACTGCATGGGTCATATAGTCCAACTCTCATCTGAAAGGCAGGAAAAGCACAATCAAAGCCCTCCCAACAGATGGCCTTTCAGTAATAGTAATAATAATAGTAGTAGTAGTAGTAGCAGTAGTGATGATGATGATGATGATGATGATGATGATGATGGTGTTGGAAGAGACTACATGGGCCATATAGTCCAACCCTCTTCTGACAGGCAGGAAAAGCACAAGCAAAGCCCACACGTCTGATGGCCATCCAGTAGTAGTATTAGTAGTAGTAGTAGTAATAATAGTAGTAGTAATAATGATGATGATGATGTTGTTGGAAGAGACTGCATGGGCCATATAGTCCAACCCTCTTCTGAAGGCAGGAAAAGCACAATCAAATCCTCCCAACAGATGACCATCCAGTAGTAGTATTATTAGTAACAACAACAACAACAACAACAACAATAATAATATAGTTGGAAAAGACTGCATGGACCATCTAATCCAACCCCCTTCTGACAGGCAGGAAAAGTACATTCGAAGCACCCTCAGGAGATAGCCACCTAGCCTCTGTTTAAAAACCTCTTTGGAAAGAGCTTCCACTGCACTCAGAGGCAGTGAGTTCCACTGCTGAACAGCTCTCCTTACAGTCAGTTCTTCTTAATGTTCAGGTAGGAGCCCCCGGTGGCGCAGTGGGTTAAATCCCTGTGACAGCAGGACTGAAGACCGACAGGTCGCAGGTTCAAATCCAGGGGAGAGGCGGATGAGCTCCCTCTATCAGCTCCAGCTCTCCATGCGAGGGCAAAACATCAAAACATCCGGGTGTCCCCTGGTCAACATCCAATTCTCTCTGCAGACGGCCAATTCTCTCACACCAGAAGCGACTTGCAGTTTCTCAAGTCGCTCCTGACATGACAAAAAAAGGTTCAGGTGGAATCTCCTGTCCTAACATTTGAAATGAAGGCTCCATTGAGTCCTAGCAGAATGGCTTCCCCAAGAGCAGAATGGGTTTGGATTGGATGGCCTTTGGAGTCTTTAGATGACCTTTGGAGTGATACAGCGGCTCAAAAGGCCAATGTGATTGTCTTTTCCTGCATAGCAGAACAGGATTGCATGGAATGGCTCTTGGAGTTGTGATACTATCACAAGCTAAACATGAGCCAACAGTGTGATGCAGCAGCTTAAAAAACCAATGTGATTGTGTTTTCCTGAATAGCAGCACGGGATTGCATGTAATGGCAATTGGAGTCTCATCCAACTCTGTGATACTATCATAAGGTGAACATGAGCCAACAGTGTGATGCAGCAGCTTTAAAAGCCAATGCAATTGTGTTTTCCTGCATATTGGATTGGATGGCTCTTGGAGTCTAATCCAACTCTGTGATTGTATCACAAGTTAAACATGAGTCAGTAGTGTAACACAGTAGCAAAAAGGACCAATGCAATTGTGTTTTTCCAGCATAGCAGAATGGGATTGGATTGGATGGCCTTTGGAATCCCATCCAATTCTGTGATTGTATCACAACCTAAACGTGAGCCAGGAGTGTGATGCAGCAGCTCAAAAGTCCAACGCGGCTGTATCTTTCTGCATATCAGAATAGGATCAGATGGCCTTTGGGGTGTCTCCCAGCTCTGCGATTCTCGGTGCAAACCTCCCCTGTTGCCCTTTCCTCCGGTTGCCACTGACCCTTGGCCCGAACTGGTTTCGGAGGCCAATGCCACGCTGGAGAAGGAGGCGGCGGGTAACTTTCGCCCGCCGCCATCGCTCGGCAGCCTTGGTAAGAGCTCCTCCATTAATGGGGTCAGGGTTTGCGGCGATAAAGATTTGCTGTTGTTAACTGTGTCAAAAAATCAATACCTTCCCAGGCGATGCTGGGCTGCGATAGGAGGGGAGAAATCCCCGATAGCCGGCTATAAGCGGTTGAAATGGGGAGGAGGAGGAGGAGGATGTGGGGCACGTGGCACATGAAAGGAAGGAGGTACAGGCCGGGTCAGGGGTCCAAGGGGTGCCGGTCAGGACCCACAGGTGTCCAGAAAAGGTGCATTTGGTGGCACAGGTGCCATGTCAGAAAGAGAGTGCATCTCGGCACCTCTCCGTGGAGGGCACCTGGAGAAAATGGTGGCCCAGAGGCCAAGGTGAGGGGTAGAGATCGGAAAATGGCGGGGGGAGGAGGAGGAGGGGAGGGGTCACCTGGTTACCTGCCTACCTGTTTGGTGGCACTCTCCTCCCGCCATGTTGCTCAACCAGAAACGCCTCTTTCTCCCTGGACAGCCTAGAGGAACACCTGAGCCTTTGCTCAGGTGTGCCTCCAAGACACGGCTAGCAGAGGGTGCATCTATATTGTCAATCTAATGCAATTTCAGGAGACTGTGCATGGATTTAATGCAATTTCAGGAGACGTAAAGGTGCATCTGCACTGTGGAATGAATGCAGTTTCAAGAGACTTAATTAAGGGAGCTCACTATGGAATGAATGCATTTCCAGGAGTCTTAAAAGGTGTCTTTACACTCTGGATTTAATGCAGTCTCATTACATTAAGAATGCATCTACACTGTCGATTTAATGTAGTTTCAGAATAGTAAGGGTGCATCTACACGGTGGATTTAATACAGGTTCAGGATACTAAGGGTGCATCTACACAGTGGATTTAATGCAGTTTCAGGATACTTAGGGTGCATCTACATGGTGGAGTTCATACAGTTTCAGGATAGTAGGGTGCATCTACATAGTGGATTTAATGCAGGTTCATTACATTAAGAATGCATCTACACTGTTGATTTAATGCAGTTTCAGGATACTAAGGGTGCATCTACATGGTGAAGTTCATACAGTTTCAGGATAGTAAGGGTGCATCTACATGATGGATTTAATGCAGTTTCAGGATCCTTAGGGTGCATCTACATGGTGAAGTTCATATAGTTTCAGGATAGTAATGGTGCATCTACACGATGGATTTAATGTAGTTTTAGGATACTAAGGGTGCATCTACACAGTGGATTCAGCGCAGCTTCCGAATAGTAAGGGTCCATCTTCACAATGGATTTAATGCAGGTTCAGGATACTAAGGGTGCATCTACACGGTGGAGTTCATACAGTGTTAGGATATTAAGGGTGCATCTACAAGGTGGATTTAATGCAGTTTCAGGAGACATAAGGAAGCACACTGTGAATGAATGCATTTCTAAGGGTCTTAAAAGGTGTGTTTACACCCTGGATTTGATATAGTTTCAGGATACCAAGAGTGCATCTACACTGTGGATTCAATGCAATTTCAGGGTACTAAGGGTACATATACACTATGGAATTAATGCTGTTTCAGGAGCTTTAAAGGAGTGTTTGTACTGTGGAAAGAATGCATTTCCAGGAGTCCTAAAGGTGCATTTACATTGTCAATTTAATGCAGTTTCGGGAGACCTACGGCCCTTCTACAGTGCCATATAAAATCCAGAGTATCTGCTTTGAATTGGGTTATCTGGCAGTCTAGACTCAGATAACCCCGTTCAACGCAGATAATATGGAGTATCTGCTTGATAATCTGGATTATATGGTAGCGTAGAAGGGGCATAAGGGTGCATCTCCTTTGTGGAATAAATACATCCAGTCTTCGCTTGAATGCCATTTCAGGAGTATCTACTCTGCCGTATAATGCGTTATACGGTCAATGTCGAGCCATGTCAAGCAGTTCAAAGCAGTTATATGGCTCTCTATACTAATCATATAATGCATTTTGCATTATATGGCAATATAGATACAGCCTGAGGGTGAATCTACATTGTTGAATAAATGAATTCTGTTTCAGGAGACTAAAGGAGGTGCATTTACACTGCTGATTTCCAAAAGATTACAGCTAATGCATTGTATGGTCAGTATAGACCTGTATAACGCAACTCAATACAGTTAGAATGCATTATATGAGCCTACAGTAAGCATGGGCCAACTTGTGTTCTCCAGGTGTTTTGGACTGCAACTCCCACAATTCCTGGAGGGCCCAAGTTGGCCCATGTCTGGTGTGGATGTGCCCCTAATTTGGGAAGACACTGCTTCAGTTGAGATGGTTGATTGTGCCAAACGCCCAGGTCTTCATCTTGCCTTATTACTCCCATCGCTGGCCCTGATTTTCCTCTGTTGCTTGCGCGCTCACGCCGGTAAAGAGGGGATAATCTCCTTAGCCCCTTTGGAGAGATTTCCTTTTGTGCGGGAAGGTGAAGAGCGAAGGCGTGGGGCTTGTACGCCGCTTTAAAACTCTTCCCCAATCGGCCCCTCCATCTTATCCTCTCCATCTTTTGCTAGTTGAGTTGTCAGGGCTGGCTTTGCCTCTCTTTTTTTCCCTCTCTCTCTGATAGATTCCTTCTTTGCCTCGAGTTTGCAAGCTTCTCAAAAAGAAAAGTGACTTTTAATAAACAGGCGGAGAACCCTGTTGTTGTTGTTGTTGTTGTTAATAATATCACCACCACCATCCCATTATTAGCATCACTGTCATCATCATATAGTAATAATAATAAACTTTATTTAAAACCCGCCTCGATCTCACCGAAGGGGGACTCGGGGCTGCTAACATGAGCCCAAAAACAATACAGCATAATTAGATACAAAACAACAGAAAAATTACATCACAACAAAATACATAAAGTAACAAAATAAAATATCATAATCGTTATTATAAACATCATCACATCATCCTCCCGTTATTATTATTACTATCATTATTATCATCGCCATCATCATCTTCACATTATCATCCTATTATTATTATTATTATTATTATTATTATTATTATTATTACATCATCACCACCATCAGCATCCCATCATTATTATCATCATTATCATCACATCTTATTATTACTACCACTACCACCATCATCCCATTATTATTATCATCAATACCATCAGCATCCCATTATTATTATTATTATTATTATTATTATTATCACCATCATTATCATTATCATCATATCTTGCTATTATTATTATTATTATTACTACTACTACTACTACTACTACTGCTACCATCATTATCCCATTATTGTTATTATTACATCATTAGCATAATCAGCGAGCCCCCGGTGGCGCAGTGGCCGAGGCCCTGTGCCGGCAGGACTGAAGACCGACAGGTTACAGGTTCAAATCCGGGGAGAGGCGGATGAGCTCCCTCTATCAGCTCCAGCTCCTCATGCGGGGACATGAGAGAAGCCTCCCACAAGGATGATAAAAACATCAAATCATCCAGGCGTCCCCGGGGCAATGTCCTTGCAGACAGCCAACTCTCTCACACCAGAAGCGACTTGCTCCTGACATGACAAAAAAAAGCATAATCAGCATCCCATTATTATTATTAGTAGTAGTAGTAGTAGTAGTAGTAGTAGTATCACCATCAACATCATTATCATCCTCATCCAATTATTATTATCATCACCCTATTATTCTTATTCTTCTTCTTCTTCTTCTTCTTATTATTATTATTATTATCATATCATCAGCATTCCTTCATTATTATCATAATCATCACTATCATCATTATCGTCACCTATTATTATTATCATCATCATCCTATTATTATTATTATTATTATTATTATTATTATATCATCAACACCATCAGCATCCCATTATTAATATCGTCACCATCATCCTTATCATTGCATCTTATTATTTTTACCACCATCATTATAATCATCCTCCAATTATTATTATTATCATTATCATTATCATTATCATTATCACCATCATTACGCCATTATTATTATTGTTATTGTTATTGTTGTTATTATTATTCGATGCACAACAAGATTAGTACACAGCAAACTTGATCCTTCTGCTGGCTTTTGTATTAGATCACATTCTAGACACTTCCTAAGTGTCTAGGACTGTGTGATGTATCGGCAAATAATGCGTGCCAATTCGAGCAGGGTGGCCTTTTGCAGCTGACATATGGTGATTTTGTCAGCGCTGATTGTGCTTAAGTGCAGACCAAGGTCTTGAGGCACTGAGCCCAGTGTTCCAATCACCACTGAACAACCCTGACTAGCTTGTGCCAGAGTCTTTGCAGTTCGATCTTTGAATTCTCATATCGTGTCAGCTTTTCCAGTTGCTTCTCATCAATGCACCGGGACTGTGGCCCAGCTGGCTGAGTGTCAGCTGCATTAAGATCACTTCTGACCGAAAGGTCATGAGTTCGAAGCCAGCCCAGGTCGGAGTGAGCTTCCGATCAATTGTGTAGCTTGTTGTCGACCTTTGCATCCCGAAAGACAGTTGCATCTGTCAAGTATGAAAATTAGGATCATCTCTATGTGGGGAGGCTAATTTAAGTAATTTACGAGGCCATAAAAAAGATTCCAGCAAAGCACTCCAGCAAAGCATGTGGAGAATGGGGAAGTACTTCATCAGTGTCGCAGATGGATGATGAAAGCGACAGCTCCCCTGGCGGCCAGAAAAGTTAAATAGCTTCTGACTGTCTGTCTATATCTGTTGTGTGTCTTTGGCATTGAATGTTTGCCATATATGTGTACATTGTAATCCGCCCTGAGTCCCCTGTGCGGTGAGAAGAGCGGAATATAAATACTGTAAACAAACAAACAAACAAACAAACAAACAGTGCTGCTGTCACCTGGGATTGTAACATCAACAATCCATATCCATCACTCTATTATTATTATTATTATTATTTCATCAGCACCACCATTATCCCTTTATTATCATTGTCATCACCATCATAATAATCATCATATATTATTATTATTATTATTATTATTATTATTATTATTATTACATCACCATCATCATCCCTTTATTATCATTATCATCACCATCATAATAATCATCATATATTATTTATTTATTTATTTATTTATTTGCTTTATTTCTATACCGCATTTTTCAGCCCTTAACAGGCGACTCAATGCGGTTTACATGGTACAATTATCAAACAGTGTCAGTGCAATTAAAACATAACAATGCAACAAACAGGATCAACAGCATCAATCCACAACAGTTAACAATCAACAAGACAGATCAACAAAACAGACATAACATAACGCCTCAGTTGAAATCAGATCCGTTCTCATAATCCTTGTGCCATTCCTATGTTCCATTTACCGTCTTCCTATGATTGGTTGCACTGCTTAACCAAACGCTTGTTCATAAAGCCAGGTCTTAACCATTCTCCGAAACGTCAGCAGCGAAGGTGCCTGCCTGATGTCTGCCGGTAGGGCATTCCATAGCCGAGGGGCCACCACTGAGAAGGCCCTGTCTCTCGTCCCCGCCAAGCGCGCCTGTGACGCAGGCGGGATCGAGAGCAGGGCCTCCCCAGACGATCTTAATGTTCTGGTCGGTTCATAGGTGGAGATGCGTTCGGAGAGGTAAGCAGGGCCAGAACCGTTTAGGGCTTTATAGGCTAAAGCCAGCACCTTGAATTGTGCCCGGTAGCGGATTGGCAGCCAGTGGAGCTGGTTCAGCAGAGGAGTGGTATGCTCCCTGAGTGCCGCTCCCGTTAGCAACCTGGCCGCCGAGCGCTGGACCATCTGAAGCTTCCGGGCAGTCTTCAAGGGCAACCCCACGTAGAGCATGTTGCAGTAATCAATCCGAGATGTAACCAGAGCGTGGACTACCGTGGCCAAGTCAGACTTCCCAAGGTACGGGCGCAACTGGCGCACAAGTTTGAGTTGTGCAAATGCTCCCCTGGACACCGCCGAAACTTGGGGTTCCAAGCTTAGCGAAGAGTCCAGGATCACACCCAAGCTGCGAACCTGCGTCTTCAGGGGGAGTGTAACCCCGTCTAACACAGGCTGTAACCCTATACCCTGTTCGGCCTTTCGACTGATCAGGAGTGCCTCTGTCTTATCTGGATTATTATTATTATTATTATTATTATTATTATTATTATTATTACCACCATCATCACCCCATTATTATTATTGTCATCATCATGACTGTCATCCCAATATTATTATCATCATCTCATTTTTACATCATCATCATCATCTCATTATCATCTTCATCCTATTATTATATCATCATTATAATGACCATCATCCTATTATCTTGTTCTTCATCATCATCTTCATCATCATGCCTCTTTCTTCTCTTAAGTGAGAGTCATATATTGCCATGCCGGATTCCGCATTATTGCTTTTGTAGGATTTGTGTGTTTTTGTAGGTTTTCTCTGTTCTGAAAACTTAGAACACCTTCTCCTTAAGCATCGCTCTTACTTATAAAGGTTGAGCATCTCTTATCTTGAGAACAGAAGTTTCTTATTTCGGATTTTGGAATACTTGCATTTATATATAGTAGAACACAGTTTGCATACATTGGAAAGTTTAATTTCGAGCTGAAGAGGGAAGCTTTGCCTTTGCATTGTTGTTGTTATTGCTGCTGCTGTTATTGTTGATATTATTACTACTGACGTCCCACTTTTTCTCTCCAAAAAGAGACCCAAAGTGGCTAGAAATACTCTTAGCATTTCAACGGTTTTGCCATTGCATTTTCAAAATATACCCTTTATGTTTGAACCAACACAGTTTCATTTCATGCCATTCCGATGTTGAGTTTTCATTCATGTTCACTTATTCCAATCCAGGGATTGCAAACACATCATCCTCCAAGTGCAATTGAACTACAACTCCCAGCAGCCAATATCTGACAATACTAGAAGGCTGTTTACACTGTAGAGTGAATGGAGTTTGATACTGCTTTTTCACTGCCGTGGCTCAATGCTATGTAATAATGGGAGTTGTAGTTTTGCAGGCGTGATTGATGAGGATGAGGGAGAGGGCCTTCTCAGTGGTGGCCCCTCGACTTTGGAACTCACTTCCCAGGGACATTAGACATGCCCCAACTTTGGCAGTCTTTAGGAGGAGCCTGAAAACGTGGTTGTTCCAGTGCGCCTTCCCAGAATAAGGAAACTCTCTGCAACATGCCCTCAAAATGCTCTTTACCATTGATCTAGGACTAACTGCATTCCCTCAATTTTCTCTGAAAATGCTCACGTCACGTCAGCATTATTTTAATTTTAATCTATTACATTTGGCCCAGCCATCGGTTTTTAACATGTTTCCATGTCACTGTTGATTGTTTATTGATTATTTTTGTTATGTTTATATGAATTGTATTGTATTGATTGTTTTATTATCAATAAACAATGTTTTGTTTATTGATGTGTTGTGGGCTTGGCCTCATGTAAGCCGCACTGAGTCCCTTGGGGAGATGGTAGCGGGGTACAAATAAAGTATTATTATTATTATTATTATTATTATTATTATTATTAGGTTTCGAGCCTGCTCTGCCAAGAAATGCAGGTGCCTCCTCATACTACATCTCCCGGATTCTATATAGCCTTGAGACATGGCAGTTCAAGTAGTATCCAACTGCATTCATTCAACATTAATTGAATGGAGAGAGGAGGGGCTTTAAAGTTCGGACTAAAACCCATCACTATCAGTTCCGGAAACATTCAGGACTTTGGAGAGCCCCATTAGACCGGCTTCCTTGGGGCAGGTTCCCAATATGAAAGCATATTGGACAGCTCCTCTGAAGTTCGGACAAGAAACCAAAGCGGATTCACTTAACCAACATCTAATGGAAAAGATGGCAAATCTGAGCTGTTCTTTCTCCCAGCATCCCACCTTTGTGCCCCCAATCCTTACTCAGTGATTGATAAGGTGTCGAGAAATGATGATACTTCTTGGACAGCTCCTATGAAGTTCAGATTAGAAACCGGAGCGGATACTCCTAACCAACATCTGATATGGAAATGACGACAAATCTGAGCCGTTCCTTCTCCCAGCATCCTACCTTTGTGCTCCCAATCCTTACTCAGTGATTGAGAAGGTGTCGAGAAATGATGATACATGTTGGACAGCTCCTATGAAGTTCATACTAGAAACCGGAGCGGATGCTCTTAACCAGCATCTGATATGGAAATGATGACAAATCTGAGCCGTTCCTTCTCCCCGCATCCCACTTTTCTGCCCCTAATCTGTACTCGGTACTCCCACTTCCCACTTTTCTGCCCCTAATCTGTACTCTCAGCACCTCGGAGAAGGTGCTGAGAAATGATGGTGCACCTTGGACAGCTCCTCTAAAGTTTGGACTAGAAACCAAAGTGGATTCTCTTAATCAAGGTCCGATATGGAAACGATGGGAAATCTGAGCCATTCCTTCTCCCCGCATCCCACCTTTGTGCCTCCAATCAATACTCGATGATTGAGAAGGTGCCAAGAAATGAAGATGCATCTTGGACAGATCCTCTAAAGTTCGGACTAGAAACCAAAACAGTTCGGAGTAGAAACCAAAACCTAGCCAACTTCTGATATGGAAACGACGGCAAATCTGAGCCATTCCTTCTCCCGCATCCCACTTTTGTGCCCCCAATCCATACTCAGTGATTGAGAAGGTGCCGAGAAATGATGAATCTTGGACATCTCCTATGAAGTCCAGACTAGAAACCGGAGCCGCATACTCCTAACCAATATCTGATATGGAAATGACGACAAATCTGAGCCGTTCCTTCTCCCCGCATCCCACCTTTGTGCCCCTAATCTGTACTCAGTGATTGAGAAGGTGCCGAGAAATGACGATGCACCTTGGACAGCTCCTTTGAAGTTTGGACTAGAAACCAAAGCGGATTCTCTTAATCAAGGTCTGATATGGAAACGATGGGAAATCTGAGCCGTTCCTTCTTCCCGCATCCCACCTTTGTGCCCCCAATCTGTACTCAGTGATTGAGAAGGTGCCGAGAAATGATGATCCATTTTGGAGAGCTCCTCTAAAGTTTGGACTAGAAACCGAGGTGGATTTTCTTAATCAAGGTCTGATATGGAAACAACGGCAAATCTGAGCCGTTCCTTCTCCCTGCATCCCACCTTTGTGCCCCCAATCCGTACTCGGTGATTGAGAAGGCGCCCAAGGGAGTTCTATACCTTTCTTTCTTCCGACGCTTTGTTTCCCTCCCTCTTTATTCCTTTTCTCTTTTTTGGTGACTTTATTATCACAGGCGCAAAAGCAGGCCCGATACCGGCCCCATTTGGTTAATGATCCCGGCGATAAGCGCGATTCCGATAACTTCCCGGCCAGCTGGCTGGTGGGAGCCAATCGGATGCCGTCTTTGCCAGGAAACCGATGGGGAGATAAGATAAGGGCGGAATTGTATTAACCTGCAGGGTGGTGAAACAAGCCCGGCACCACCAATGATCCAAGATTAGGGGCAGCGAGGCGGCAGAGAGAGAGAAAGAGAGAAAAGGAGAGCCTGTGCCCGCCGCGCAAACACCACCGAGAGACGGACTTTGTTCCCTGCGATAATCGGAGAGATTGGCTCCAGCCATTAGCCGGACTGGGCCGGGCTTTGATTAATAGGCGCGTCATCGGAGTTTCTGTTCTTGGACTGTTTTCCATTAGGAACACAGGACTGGAATGCCCTAAAAGGCGCCGAAGCCTGTCCAGTCTTGGCCGCTAAGAAGGGTCAGCCCCGGTTGGGGCTTGGATGGGAGGCCACTGATGGATCTCACCTGTCCAAGCAAGTTCTGAGTCTTCCTTGCCCAAGAAAATCCTATAAACGCATGGGGTTGCTATATGTCAACAGGACACATACACACATAGCTTGAGTTTGAATGCTAAGTAGGGTTGGCCCTGGTTAGGACTTGGATGGGAAGCCACCAATGGATTCCACCTGTCCAAGCCACCTCTGAGTCTTCCTTGCCAAAGAAAACCCTATTAAATGCATGAGGTTGCTATATGTCAACAGGACACATACACATCTAGTTTGAGTTTGAGTGCTAAGTAGGGTCGACCCTGGTTTGGGCTTGGATGGGAGGCCACTGATGGATCCCACCTGTCCAAGCCCCCTCTGAGTCTTCTTTGCTAAAGAAAATCCTATTAAATGCACGGAGTTGCTATATGTCAGCAGGGCACATACACACCTAGCTTGAGTTTGAATGCTAAGTAGGGTTGGCCTTGGTTAGGACTTGGGTGGGAGGCCATCGATGGATCCCACCTGTCCAAGCCACCTCTGAGTCTTCCTTGCCCAAGAAAATCCTATTAAACGCATGGGGTTGCTATACGTCAACAGGGCACATACACACCTGGCTTGAGTTTGGATGCTAAGCAGGGTTGGCCCTGGTTAGGACTTGGATGGGAGGTTGCTGATGGATCCCACCTGTCCAAGTCGTCCTTGCCCAAGAAAATCCTATTAAACGCATGGGGTTGCTATATGTCAACAGGGTACATATGCACCTAGCTTGAGTTTAGATGCTAAGCAGGGTTGACCCTGGTAAGGACTTGGGTGGGAGGCCACCGATGGATCCCACCTGTCCAAGCCACCTCTGAGTCGTTCTTGCCCTAGAAAATCCTATTAAATGCATGAGGTTGCTATATGTCAACAGGACACATACACATCTAGTTTGAGTTTGGGTGCTAAGTAGGGTTGGCCCTGGTTAGGGCTTGGATGGGAGGTTGCTGATGGATCCCACCTGTCCAAGCCACCTCTGTGTCTTCCTTGCCCAAGAAAACCCTATTAAACACATGGGGTTGCTATATGTCAACAGGGTGAACACACACACCTGGCTTGGGTTTGGATGCTAAGCAGGGTCGGCCCTGGTTAGGACTCGGATGGGAGGCCATTGATAGATCCCACCTGTCCAAGCCACCTCTGAGTCTTCCTTGCTCAAGAAAATCCTATTAAATGCATGGGGTTGTTATATGTCAACAGGACACATATACACTTAGCTTGAGTTTAGGTGCTAAGTAGGGTCATCCCTGGTTAGGACTCGGATGGGAGGCTGCCAATTAATCCTAGCTGGTTTCAGAGGAACGAATTGGAAAAACCACCTCTGGGTACTAGTACTATATTATCATTATATGCATAATTATATACAGAGGTCTCAATACCATAAAGTCATCGGATGGGAGACTAAAGTTGAATCCCAGCTGCTTTCAGAGGAAGGAATTGTCCAAACCACCTCCACGCCCAAGAAAACCCTATTAAATGCATGAGGTCGCCGTAAGTCAATAGACTTAATGGGATATACAAAGACAGGGTAGTCTAAATACCCTAAAAGCACCAAATCACATCCGGTCTTGAATGCTAAGCATGGTCAGCCCTGGTTAGGACTTGGGTGGGAGACCGCCAATGAATAGCAGGTGATATTTCAGAGGAAGGAACCAGCAAATCCACCTCTTGAGTCTTTCTTGCCTAAGCAATCCTTTCAAACTTAATATGTTTGCCATAAGTCGACAGGCAACGTGAAGGCCCTTGCATACTCTAATGCATCGTTGGTGAGAAATGAATGAGATGAACTTAATCTCTTAACACAGAAAGGCAAAGATGGCTATTTATGTGATAGCCATAACAGGTGATTTCATGAAAACACTGCTCCAAGTGTTGTTTTCTATGTGAGGCACATTATGTGCAGAATAAATCCCTCCATTACAGCATTAAATTGTGGAGTATCCAATGAGACTCAAGGAAGACCTGAACCTTTGTCTATGGGAAGAAAAAACCAAAATACTATGCTTATTTACTTGTACACAGTGCAGTGCTTTCTTGATGGTTACGCTGTTCAACATATGCTGCTACCTGGGTGTCCACTTCTCCGGAGGCCGGATGGCCATCTGTCGGGAGGGATTGAATTGTGTTTTCCTGCCTGGCAAAATGGGGTCAGGCTAGATAGCCCTTGGAGGCCTCTTCCAAAAGTATGATTGTATGATTTTATGACAGCCAAGGGAGGGTGAAAGGGGATAGTTGGCTTGCCCTATTTTAGTCCTGGAACGGTTTGCCTCCTCCTCCTCCTCCTCTCCTCTGCTTATCAGGGCCTGCGTGTTTTCCTCTGGTGGGGATAGATACACACAAGATGGAGTGCTCTGACATGGAAAGTGTCAGGCAAAGGCTCTTATCGCAGAGACATGGTCTCCTGACCCAAACGCAACTGATTAGCCGGCAAGAAACGCAGGAAGAGGAGGAGGACCAGGCAGAAAGAGAGAGAGAGAGAGAGAGAGAGAGGAAAAGAGAGGATGGCCTCTGGGCACCAAGGGGGCTCCTTGGCAGGAAGGCCAGGACTTGGCAAAGTAGGCATTGCCCCAAGGAAGCCGGTTTGGAAGGATGAGCAGCGGTCAGGAAATCAGGGGGATATTCCCCCTCTCCTTCCCAAAATAGGGAATAAGGAAATCAGTCCTTTTTTGGTTTCTCTGCTTGACCTTTCTTTGGAAAGAGCTCAAGTTCTTTAGAGCTTGTATATGAAGAAATGAGCTCCTCCTCCTCCTCCTCCTCTTCATCTTCTTTGTCTTCTTCTCTTCATCCTCTTCTTCATCTTCATCTTCTTCTTTGTCTTCCTCCTCCTCCATTTTCTTCCTCTATCTCCTCCTCCTCCTCCTTTTTCTCCTCTCCTTCATCTTCTTTATCTTCTTCTTTCACCTCCTCTTCTTCTTTTTCTTTCTCTTCCTCTTCCTCATCTTCCTCGCCCTCTTTCTCATCTTCTTCTTTTTCTTTTCCCTCCTCCTCCTCCTCCTCCTCCTCTTCATCCTCCTCATCTTCATCTTCTTCCACTTCGTCATCTTCCTCCTCCTCTTCTTCAACTTCTCTTTGTCTTCCTCCTCTTCATCCTCTTCCTCATCTTCATCTTCTTCTTTGTCTTCCTCCTCCTCCTCCGCCTCCATTTTCTTCCACTATGTCTTCCTCCTCCTTCCCCTCCTCTTTTTCCTCCTCCTCCTTTTCCTTCTCTCCTTCATCTTTATCTTATTCTTCTTTTGCCTCCTCTTCTTCCTCTTTTTCTTCCTCTTCCTCATCTTCCTCTTCCACCGCTCCTTCATCTTCTTTGTCTTCTTCTTCCCTTCCTCTTCTTGCTCTTTCTCTTCCTCCTCCTCATCTTCCTCTTCCTCCTCTCCTTCATCTTCTTTGTCTTCCTCCTCCTCCTCCTCATCTTTCTCTTTCTTCTCCTCCTCTTCATTTTCTTTGTCTTCTTCTTCTTCCTCATCTTCCTCCTCCTTCTCTTCATCATCCTCTTCTTCTCCTTCTTCCTCCTCCTTCTCCTCTTATCCCAATAAGGCCTCCAGTATTTTTTTTTGCTGGTCATGGGGTCTCTGTGTGCCAAGTTTGGTCCAATTCCATCTTTGATGGACTTGAGTGCTCATTAATTGCAGGTGAACTATCAATCCCAGTATCTATAACTCAGGATGTAGATGAGCTACAACTCCTATAAATCCCTCCAAAGTCTTTCAGTATGTTTTTTGGTCATGTGGGTTCTATGTGCCAAGTTAGTTCTAGGTCCATCGTTGGTGGGGTCCAGAGTGCTCTTAGATTGCAGGTGAACTATAAATTACAGGACGTACAACTCCTATAAATCATGCTGAATTCTCCCCAAACCTCTTTAGTATGTTCAGTTGCTTATCAATTCCTTTTGTTTGCTGTGTGACATAGAAAATAATAGGAAAGGGTTAAGGGAGAGGCAGTGGGCGGGGTTATGCAAATTCCACACCAATGGAGAGAGTAAGAAACACTGTGATGTCTGTGGTGGAGGAAACAGGTAAAATCTAGAATGGAATTGTCCCCTTATGAAAATCTTCACTTGGGTGGTGGGCAGTATGGTGTTTGTGGAGAACATTGGCAGGGCTTTTGGACATGTTCATGGTGCTCACTATAACCTGCAGTGTCACTGGAAGAAGGGCTATTGGTGTCTCCTGAGTAGTGGGAGCTGTAGCTGTTTGTGGAGGCCGGAAGCTGTCTGTGTAAGTGGACACCTCCGTTACTTACATACACACAACACATTCACATTTTGATTGTATTATGTGTATGTTGATGTAAATGTGTATAGATGTATAGATAGAAGATATATAGATAGATTATATCATTATATTATTAATATAAGAGAGAGGCATTGTATGCATGGATGGATGCAATTTCAAACTGCATTATACAGCAGTGTAGATCCAGCCTTAGAGCCCAGAGCATGCGGCCGATCCTTCAACCAAGATTTGTGACATACATTTGATCATAGCTAGTAATGAAAATTATTTTTTTATTTACGACATTTATATGCTGCCCTTCTCACCCCGAAGGGGACTCAGAGCGGCTTCCAAGGTATATATTACATATAATATATTATACTAGCTGTACCCTGCCACGCGTTGCTGTGGCCTATAGTAAATCTTTTCAAAGTAGAGGTAGATATCTGGAGTATTATGAAAGAGAGGTACTACCTATTCCTTCCCCCTTTTTCTCCCCCTTTCTCTCCTTTCTTCCTTCTCTACCTCTTTCTTTCTTTCTTTCTTTCTTTCCTTCTTTCGCTCCTTGGTTTCATCTTTCTCTCTTTCCTTCATTCCCTTCCCCTTTCTTCCTTTGGCTCCTTTCTTCCCTCCATGTTTCCTTCCTTCTTTCATTTTTTATTTCCTTTTCTCCTTCCTTCTTTACCTCTTTCCTGCCTTTCCCTCCTTTTATTTTTCTTTCCTTTCTACTTTCTCTTCTTCCTTCCTTCGGTACCTCTTTCTTTCCTGCCTTCCCTCCTTCCTTCCTTCCTTCCCAATGCTTACCAAACCCTTCTCATGGGAGTCCTATGTGCCACGTTTGGTTTAATTCCGTCGTTGGTGGAGTTCAGAATGCTTTGATTATAGGTAAACTATAAATCCCAGCAGCTACAACGGAGGGGGGTGGGAGGAGGAGGAGGAGTGCAGGAGTGGGGCCTCGGTGGGTGTGGGCGGGGCTTCGGCGGAGGGGGGTGGGAGGAGGAGGAGTGCAGGGGCGGGGCCTCGGTGGGTGTGGGCGGGGCTTTGGCAGAGCGGGGAGGGAGGTGCGCAGGATGCGTTGGCATGCTCAGTTTTTTGTCATTTTGTGAGTGTGTTGTTGTGTTTTTTTATTTTGATTCGATTTGTTTGTACCTTGTGGGTTGAGGTATGTGCATGGGAATTTTGGTTAATTTTCGTTGGGGGGTTTTTGAGTTTTGCTGTCCTGTTGGATGCCCCTTACAGATTTATATATATAGATTATTAGCATAGTACAATATCAGCATTAAACATTGCTATATTGCACTATACCACTACATTGTAATATTATTAGTAATATTAGGTAAAGGTTGTCCCCTGACATTAAGTCCAGTCATGTCTGACTCTGGGGTGTGGTGCTCACCTCCATTTCTAAGCCGAAGAGCCAGCGTTGTCCATAGACAGCTCCAAGGTCATGTGGCCAGCATGACTGCATGGAGCGCCGTTACCTTCCCACCGGAGCGGTACCTATTGATCTACTCACATTTGCATGTTTTCGAACTGCTAGGTTGGCAGAAGCTAGGGCTGACAGCAGAAGCTCACACCGCTCCCTGGGATCTAACCTGCGACCTTTTGGTCAACAAGCTCACATGTAATATAAATATATAATTATAATATTATATTATTATTATATTGCATTACATTATAATATTATAAATATATGTATATACAATATATTATATTATTAAAATAGCATAGGAGACAAGGTGGAACTGTCCCCTGGCTCCCTCTCTCTTCACTCTGGCCCAGAGCGACATATAGGAATATGCTTATGTTATATCATCATCATCTATATATATAAAAATTCTCTGTGCATAATGAGTACCTTAAAGACAAAAGAACCAATGAACGAAATCACACCAAATTTGGCAACAAAACGTCTCACAACACAAGGAGAGACCATCATTAAAAAAAAATATGATTTTGTCATTTGGGAGTTGTAGCTGCTGGGATTTATAGTTCACCTCCAATCAAAGAGCATTCTGAACTCTATCAACGATGGAATTGAACCAAACTTGGCAAACAGAACTCCCATGTCCAACAGAAAATACTGGAAGGGTTTGGTGGGCATTGACCTTGAGTTTGGGAGTTGTAGTTCACCTACATCCAGAGAGCACTGTGGACTCAAACAATGATGGATCTGGACCAAACTTGGCACAAGCACTCAATATGTCCAAATATGAACAGAGGTGGGGTTTGGGGGAAATAGACCTTGACATTTGGGAGTTGTAGTCACTGGGATTCACAGTTCACCTACAATCAAAGAGTATTCTGAACCCCACAAATGACAGAATCGGGGCAAACTTCCCACACAGAACCCCCATGGCCAACAGAAAATACTTAAGGCCATCCAGTCCAACTCCCGTCATCAGGGCAAGAAAACATTAATCAGAGCCCTCCTGACAAACCTCCCTCCAGCTATAGATATAGATAAATATATATGATTCACACACAGAGATATAGTATCCTAGATTTGAAAGGGACCCCTAAAGAAGGACAATGATATGTTGCATGTTCCAGGGTGGGCAAACCAGACACTCTCCACATCAACACGGACAAAGAAACAACAAGAAATACTGTTTACCCACAAATATAAATTACATATATTAGAAACCAACACTTTCTCATTACTTTATTTTCCAAATCAACAGACTGGGCCACAGCAACACCTGGCAGGGGACAGCTAGTATATTATATTATTTTAAGAGAGAGGCAGGCAGTGCGTGCATGCATGGACGCAGTCTCAAACTGCATTATATGGCAGTGTAGATTCAGCCTTAGAGCCCAGCGCATGTGGCTTATCCTTCAGCTGGGATGTATCTCTTGCAAATGCTGATCTATGGAAGGGTGGCATTTATCAGTTGGAGGTATATCCTAATCCAGGGCAGTTTTTTTTTCTTTTGCTGATGAATTACGGTTATGGGAAGTGCAAAAGGGGTGATTTCGGAATGAAACATTCCAAAAAGCCTTGACCGGATCTCCCAAGCGCTGTGTTACTTTTGCTAATCCCACACGGAGCAAAGCAGCATCAATCGTGTGGGTGGGCTTTTGCTTAAAGCGTGGGGTCCGTCTCTTTCTCTCTCCGCCGTAAATCAAACCAAGCTTTGGCATCTGGCTTCAGGAGCATTTAAAAACCCTCCCAATGGATGCAAAAAGGGGAAACTTACATGTACTACAAAGTGCCATGGATTCCTCTTTTCGGCATCATTTCTAAAGTCAATTGAATTAGCCACAATCTCTTTGCGTCCTTCTGTTCTTTGCCAAAACTGTGCAGAATTGTAATGTACTTTTCAAGTCTCTTTCTGTGATTTTATTTATTTATATTTATATATTCCATTCTAATGTATTGTCAAAGACCTCACAACCTCTGTGGATGCTTGCCATAGATGCAGGCAAAACATCAGGAGAGAATGCTTCTAGAACAAGGCCATATAGCCCGAAAAACCTACAACAAACCATTCCATTCTAATGTTTGTGTGTTGTAGGCTTTTCAAGTTGTAATTCATGTCATTTATAGTGTCGGGAACCACGTTGAGTCTCGCTTAAGAGAGGAAAGTGGGATGTAAACAAACAAAGAATTTATTATTATTATTATTATTATTATTATTATTATTATTATTATTTCTGATGGCAGAAGGGAGGTGGATTGGATGGCCTTTGCATGCCCCTTCCAACTTTGTGATTCTATGAAAGACCAGGATTTCTCCCTGCTCACATGCCTCTTTTCTGGATGTGTTTAAACAGTGGCTGAATGGCCATCTGTCGGGAGGGCTTTCATTGTGTCTTTATGTATGGCAAAATCAGGTTGAATCGGATGGCCCTTAGGTGCTCCTTCCAACTCTAGGATTCTATGATTCAGTCAATGGACCAATATAATTTCTATATTTAATAACAGGGTTGGACTGGATGGCCTTTGGGTTCCCCTTCCAACCCTAGGATGCTATGATTCAATCAATGGACCAATCAATCCATGTCTGTATTTAACAATGGTGTTGGACTGAATGGTCCTTGGGTGCCCCTTCTAATTGTAGGATTCTGTGATTCAATCAATGGCCAATCAATCAATGTCTATATTTAATTATAGCTTTGGATTGGATGGCCTTTGCGTTCTCCTTCCAACTCTGTGATTCCATGAAAGACTAGAATTTCTCCCTGCTCGCTTGTCTCTTTTCTGGATGTCTTTAAGCAGTGGCTGGATGGCCATCTGTCGGGAGGGCTTTCATTGTGTCGTTCTGCATGGCAGAAGGGAGGTGGACTGGATGGCCTTTGCATGTCCCTTCTAATTGTAGGGTTCTATGATTCAATCAATGGACCAATCAATTAATTTGTATAATTAACAATGGGGTTGGACTGGATGGCCTTTGGGTGCCCCTTCCAACTCTGTGATTTTATGAAAGACTAGGATTTCAGCCTGCTCATGTGTCTCTTTTCTGGATGTGTTTAAACAGTGGCTAGATGGCCATCTGTCTGGAGGGCTTTCATTGTGTCGTTCTCCATGGAAAAATCAGGTTGGACTGGATTGCCATTGGGTGCTCTTTCTAATAGTAGGATTCTATGATTCAATCAGTGGACCAATCAATCCATTTCTATATTTAATAATAGGGTTGGACTGGATGGCCTTTGGGTTCCCCTTCCAACCTTAGGATGCTATAATTCAATCAATGGGCCAATCAATCCATTTCTATAGTTAATAATAGGGTTGGACTGGATGGCCTTTGGGTGCCCTTTCCAACCCTAGGAAGCTATAATTCAATTAATGATCCAATCAATCCATGTCTATATTTAATAATAGGGTTGGACTGGATGGCCTTTGTGTGCCCCTTCCAAATCTAGGATTCTATGATTCAATTAATGATCCAATCAATCCATTTCTATATTTAATAATAGGGTTGGACTGGATGGCCTTTGTGTGCCCCTTCCAAATCTAGGATTCTATTATTCAATTAATGATCCAATCAATCCATTTCTATATTTAATAATAGGGTTGGACTGGATGGCCTTTGTGTGCCCCTTCCAAATCTAGGATTCTATGATTCAATTAATGGGCCAAATCAATCCATTTCTATATTTAATAATAGGGTTGGACTGGATGGCCTTTGGGTGCCCCTTCCAACCCTAGGATGCTATAATTCAATCAATGGGCCAATCAATCCATGTCTATATTTAATGATAGGGTTGGACTGGATGGCCTTTGGGTGCCCCTTCCAACCCTAGGATTCTATGATTCAATCAATGGGCCAATCAATCCATTTCTATAGTTAATAATAAGGTTGGACTGGATGGCCTTTGGGTGCCCCTTCCAACCCTAGGATGCTATAATTCAATTAATGGGCCAATCAATCCATGTCTATATTTAATAATAGGGTTGGACTGGATGGCCTTTGGGTGCCCCTCCTAACTCTAGGATGCAGTGATTCTTATGCCTGGAGTAAGGGAGCCTCTCCATTTGGCTTCATTAGGACCCTCTGCTTGGAGCACGCTTAATGGCCCCGATGGGCCGATAAGCGCCTGGGTTTAATGGCCAAGATAACATGGAAATCGGGCGGCCGAAAATGTTTTAGCTGCACCTTCATCTTTCAGCGGGCAGATAAGGTGGCAGCTAAGCAATACCACAGATGGATGGGAAAGGGAGACTCCCCTTGGGTTGGGAAACAGGGAGAAAATGGAGAAATGGACAAAGCGAAGGAAGGAGGAGGCCCTAGAAAGGGAGGCTGGATGAGATCCAGTGCGGACGGGCGCCCTGCGTGGGCTTTGAAACCGGATTGCTCCGTTCCGTTGATCCACATCAAACGCTCTGGAGAAGGAAGTAAAAGGTTCCAGAAAAGCAGTCACCTACATCAGGAAAGAGAGAGGAGACTCTCGGCATGCGCTGCGCACGTTGAGCAGTTCACATTCCCAAACTCAGCCCTTTGTGGGAGCTACAACTCCCAAAACTCTGTGTTTGGAGAAGCCGCAGCCCGAGTTCACATTCCCAAGCTCGGCCCTTTGTGGGAACTACAACTCCCAAAACTCTGTGTTTGGAGACGCCGCAGCCTATTGCTTTTGCAAGCAAAGGGATCCATTTGGGTTTGGATCTGGTGCGCTGCGAAGCATAATTATTCCCTCCCAATTGTTATAATGTTGATGCAGTTTGACGCCACTTTTTAACCTCTGTAGAATCATAGGAGTTATAGTTTTACAAGGTCTTGAGGCTTTTTCTGGCAAACCAAGACTCCATTTTTATTTGTCGTGTCAGAAGTGGACCAAGGGTGCGGTTGTAATGTATTTAAAAAACACAAAGTTTAGAAAACTTGGCATGATACTAAATGTCCTTTGACCAGAATCTGGCCGCTTGGATGCCTCTGGTGTTGCTATAAGAAGGTCCTCCATTATGCATGTGCCAGGGCTCAGACCACATTGTTGTTGGTGGTCTGTGGTTCGTTCTTCTCCGCACTCGCATGTCATGGACTCCACTTTGTCGCCCCATTTTTGCATCTCGTGGTTCCAGAGCTCAGTCTGTTCAGCACCTTCCAAGTCACCCAATCTTCTTGTGTGCTCAGGAGGGAGTCTCTCATTTGGTATCAGCCATGGATTGAACTCCTGAGTTTTAGCCTGCCACTTTTGGACTCTAGCTTGCTGAAGTGTTCCTGCAAGTATCACTGTAGATCTTAGAAAACTATTTCTTGATTTAAGGTGTTGGCATGCTGGCTGATATCCGAACAGGGGGTGGGCCGGAGATGTCACCACCTTGGTTCTTTCATTATTGGCTGTGACTTCCCAGCAGATGTCAGGTGACGCTAAACAGTATAATTTCTCCAGCGGTGTAGGGTGTAGACATCCTGTGATAATGCGGCATGTCTCATTAAGAGCCACATCCATGCATGCCACATTGGGCATGCGTACTCAGCAGCAGAATAGCATAGTGCAAGGGCAGATGTCTTCACTGTGTCCAATTGTGATCCCCAGGTTGTGCCAGTCAGCTTTCGTATGATATTGTTTCTAGCGCCCACTTTTCTCCAGTGGTGTAGGGTGTAGACATCCTGTGACAATGTGGTATGTCTCATTAAGAGCCACATCCACTGTTTTAACGTGGTGCTATGTAAACCACCCTGGGCATGCATACTCAGCAGCAGAATAGCAAAATGCAAGAGCAGATGTCCTCACTGTGTCCAATTGTGATCCCCAGGTTGTGCCAGTCAGATTTCGTATGATATTGTTTCTAGCGCCCACTTTTTGATTAATATTCAAGCAGTACTTGTTGTAAGTCAGAGACCCGCCTACCTTCATGACCGCTTCTCCGCCCACAAACCTGCCCGTTCTCTTCAATCTTCGGGGGAGGCCCTCCTTTCGCCTCTTCCTCCATCACAGGCTCAACTTGTGGAAACGAGGGAGAGAGCCTTCTCCGCGGTGGCCCCCCAACTCTGAACTCACTACCTGGTGAGATTAGGCAAGCCCCTACCATAGCAGCCTTCAAGAAGGATCTCAAAACTTGGCTTTTCCGTTGCGCTTTTGGAGAGTGACCATGTACCTCTTTTTTGTCATTCCTCCCATAATGTTGTCCTCTTATTGTACTTCCCTTTGCCTCTGTGAAAGCCTGTCTTCACTATTCCATCTCCTACAAGTTTATCCCTCACAAACATTTCTTCTTTTTCTCATCCAGAGTTTTCTCATTTTATGTTGTACATGTGGCTCGCTCATTGTGATTGATTTCTCATTCCATTATTTTGTTGTTTTATTTTTTAAATTTTTTCCTGTTAACGTATTTTTGGGCTCGGCCTCATGTAAGCCGCCCCGAATCCCCTTTGGGGAGATTAGTGGCGGGGTATAAATAAAGATTATTATTATTATTATTATTATTATTATTATTATGGTATGCTGCAATGCTCCAGTGGGATTCCTTCCCAGGTCATCCTCAGAGCTTGAGATGATGTCTCTTCTTGAAGTGAAAACCCACACGCCCGTATTTTAGATGGATTAGGAATCAGCTGTTTTTCCATGTAATACAGCTGTAAGAGCACCTCAAGCTTCAGAGAGCTTCTGTTCAACCATTTCAAAGCTCCCTGCTTGGGTGGTGATGGCGCGATCATCAGCATAAATGAAACACGACCATCAATATAGATGAAACTTTACACAAATGATCAGCCACTGCCAGAAGGGACAGAGAGTTTAATCTATGCTGACGATCTACAACTCCATTGATCCGATGACATTGAGCCATGGCAGTTCAAGCGGGGCCAAACTGCATTACTTCTAAATGTACGAGGGTTGAATGAAAAGTAATGCCTCCACCTTCGTAACTCCTCAACAGATGGCAGTACTGGTATGCAGCAGGTACTGGCTTGTTCAGTAGACTCTCCTCTACAGTTCCGTTTTGACGGGAAGCCTTAGCATTGAACAGTTGTGTTGTTAAAGTGCGAAGTATGGAACCCTGCGCAGACGGTCGGTCAATGCAACTTAAGCAACATGCAGTCATTGAATTCTTGACAGCAGAAGGTGTCACCCTGAGGGAGATTAATCAGAGAATGCAAGCTGTTTATGGTGATTGTGGTGATGTGAGTACTGTGCATCGTTGGGCGAGAAAGTTTAAAGATGTTGAGGTGGGAACATCCGACTTGCAGGACAAAGAGTTGGACATCCTGTGACAGCAACCACTGAGTTTCACAAGCAAAAGGTTGACAGATTGATTCAGCACGATCGTCGTATCACTCAGAGAGAATTTTCAAGCATAATCGGCATTTCACAAGAACATTTGGGTCACATTAATGCTTTGCTTGGCTATTGGAAGATCTGTGCACAATGGGTTGTGAAAACAGAGTGTCGACTTCTTCCGTGACGGCTTCAGAAAACTTGTTCATCGTTGGCAGAAATGTATCCAATTGTCTGGTGATTATGTGGGAATTATGTGGTGATTATGTGGGAAAGTGAATAGGGTTGACTGAATATTGTTTTAATTACTGTTATGATAATTGGTTATAATTAATTGCTATTGTTTTAACTCTGTATGTATTTATGATTTTATACTGTGCTATTGATTTGTGGCATCGAATTGCTGCCTTTGTTAGCCGCTCTTGAGTTCCCCCCACCCCACCCCGCGGGTTGAGAAGGGCAGGGTAAAAATGCTGCAAATAAATAAACAAATAATAAATAGTGGTAGATAAAGAGCAAAATCTAAGGATTATTTCTGCATTTGATTTATTAAAATATTCCCATCCAAACCCAAGTAACGAAGGTGGAGGCATTACTTTTCATTCAACCCCCGTAGATTACGGTTGGCTCGGTACTGCCGTATAATGCAGTCTGAAACTCATAGAGTGCCTTATATGGATCTATATTGAGCATATAATTCAGTTTCAGGCTGTGTTAGATGGCAATGTAGATCCAGCCATAGACTCTTGAGACCCACACTCTCTCGGCCTCAAAGGGCAACAGAAGAAAAACCCCATAAGTTGGAAACAACATTGCATTTTTGCATTTAGTTTCCGTCTGATGCAAAGAGAAAGTCATTAATGAATGTATATTTCTCGTATTTATTAATAGCTGAGCTGGAGATGATGACTTCCGAGGAGGGGAAAAAACTGTGGGCCAAGCAGAATGTGCCGGAAGGATTGTCGTGGGGTCCCTATCGGGGCAACATCCAAAGCGAAGCCTCATCTCCTGGACATGGAGAGCAGGTAAAGATACAAAGCAATTGCTTATAGTCGCTAAGAAAATTATTTTTCCCATGTGGAACGGTTTTCCTTTTGGTGTATTGCAATTCCCAGCTTTGGGGGGAATTCTGGGATTTGCAATCCATCCAAAGGATAATCATCCCAAGCTTTTCTGGTAGCAAAGTGACCGTCCACAGGTAACAACCTCCCCTGTGCAGCTAATCCTATTATTTCTCGAAAGCTTCCCTTTTTGTAACAGACCTTGCAATGTTTCCTTTTGAAATCCCAACAGGAGACAGGCTTAATTTCCCGCTGCTGCGCTGCAGTTCCGTTGGGTTCAGGCCATTTAATCCGCATTCAGCAACCGTGAGCGCATGCAGGTGACCAATGAATGTGCAAAAAGATGCACAAGAGTCAAGGCAAAAAAGGGAAAGAGCATCTTGATGCATCTGCACTATAGAGTGAGTGCAGTTTTGACACCCCTTTAATTGCCACGACGGAATCCTGGGAGTTCTAGTTTGACAAGGCAGGAACACTCTGTTGTAGGGAAGATTAAACCTCTTGCAAAACTACAACTTGGCTGAAACTGCATTAGTTCTATTGCATAAATGCACCCAAAGTCATAAATGGGATTTAGGTGAAATCTGCAAAAATAAAAGGACGTTGCTGCGGATAACAAATCCTAAATTTGGATATGCAATCATCTGGATTGTGGAATCAGGTGGGAAAGAAAGAAGGGAAGGAGGGAGGGGAAGATGAAGAATAAGGGAAGGGAAGGGAAGGGGAGGAGGAGGAGGAGGAGGAGGAGGGAGAAAAATAGAGGGCATGGTGGAGGGAGGAAAAGGAAAGAAAGGAAAGATGGAAAGAAGGGGGAAAGGAAGGAACGAAGGACTGAAGAAAAAATGAAGGGAGGGAGGATGGGAGGAAAAGAAAGAAGGAAGGTGAAAAGAAGGGTGGAAGGAGAAAAAAGAAAGGGAAGAAGAAAGAAAGGATAGAAGAAAAAGAAATTGGAGAGAAAGTGGGGAGGATGGATGGAACGAAGGCAGGCAGGGAGGAAGGAAAGAAGGAAGGAAAGAAGAAGGGAAAGAAAGAAGGAGGGAAGGAAGGAAAGAAGAAGATAAAGAAGGAAATAAGGAGGGAAAGAAAGAAGTAAGAAAAGAAGGTGGGAAGGAAGGAAGGAAAGAGGAAGGTAAAGAAAGAAGGACAAGGGGAAAGAAAGAAGCTAAGAAAGAAGGAGTGAAGGAAAGAAGGAGGGAAAGAAGTAAAGAAGGAGGGGCAGAAAGAAGGAAGGAAGGAAAGAAGGAGGAAAAGAATAAAGGAAGGAAAGGAAATAAAGGGAGGGAGGGAGGGCGGGAGAAAAAGGAAAAAGGAAGTAATGGAGGGAGGGAGGGGGGAAGTGAAGCAGGAAGGAAAGAATGGAAAGAAGTGAACAAGGAAGGAAGGAAGGAAGGAAGGAAGGAAGGAAGGAAGGAAGGAAGGAAGGATAGAACAAACGAAGAGAGGGTGGAAGGAAGGGAAGCAGGAAGGAAAGAAAGAGGAAGGAAAAGAAAGAAAAGGGAGAAAGGTAGAAAGGAAGGAAAAGAAAGAAAGAAAGAAAGAAAGAAAGAAAGAAAGAGAAAGAGTCAACGGGGGAGGAGGGAAGGCAGTTGAGTCAGGGCTGGGAACCATCAACAGGGCTTGATAAGGGAAGCTGCTGAAATGGGAGCAAAAATATTTAGACAATAAACGAAGTATCAGAAAAAAGCAGCCGAGGCCTATCTTTAAGAAATCAATCATCCTGCACCGGTTGTCTGGACATGCGGCGCCACAGGAGAGATAGCCGCCAAGCTGGCAAGATAAGGGTTAATCAAGGATTTAATTCGGCGCAAAAAAAAGAAGGAAAGAAAGGAAGATAAAACTGGGAGGCTGGAGTTGAGAGACAGAGCGAGAAAGAGAAGGAAGGGAGAGGCGGACCAGCACCACTGAAGAGCCTTGGACTGGTTCCCAGTAGACCCACCGCATCCTCCCTTTTCTCCTCCCAAACTTCCCCCCAAAAAGATTTACTCTTCCCTAGGTCAAAGGGCAAGAGTTGGAAGTCAATAAAGGTACATTTGTGGGGGTTTCGTACGTTTGGGGGTTCAAAGGATGGGGAGGCCGAAAGGGTCCCCAAAATGTGCATAAGCTCCAGAACTAGAACCACATTCATAACATTCAGAAACCAATAGACCAGTGGTTCTCAACCTTCCTAATGCCGCAAGCCCTTAATACCATTGATTTCATCATTTGGGAGTTGTAGTTGCTGGGGTGTTTACTTAACCTACAACTTAAGAGCATTCTGAACTCCACCAAGGATGGAATTGAACCAAATGTGGCACACAGAACTCCCACGACCAAGAGAAAATACTGGAAGAGTTTGGTGGGCATTGACCTTGAGTTTTGGAGTTGTAGTTCACCTACATCCAGAGAGCACTGTGAACTCAAACAACGATGGATCCGGAGCAGACTTGGCACAGATACTCAATATGCCCAAATGTGAACACTGGTGGAGTTTGGAGAAAATAGATCTTGACACTTGCGGGTGGTAGTTGCTGGGATTTATAGTTCACCTACAATCAAAGAAGATTCTGAACCCCACCAGAAAGGGAATTGGGCCAAACTTCCCACACAGAACTCCCATGGCCAAGAGAAAATACTGAAAGAGTTTGGTGGGCATTGACCTTGAGTTTTGGAGTTGTAGTTCACCTACATCCAGAGAGCACTGTGGACTCAAACAACGATGGGTCTGGACCAGACTTGGCACAGATACTCAATATGCCCAAATGTGAACACTGGTGGAGTTTGGAGAAAATAGTCCTTGACATTTGGGAGTTGTAGTTGCTGGGATTTATAGCTCACCTACAATCAAAGGATTCTGAACCCCACCACCGAGAGAATTGGGCCAAACTTCCCACACAGAACTCCCATGACCAAGAGAAAATACTGGAAGAGTTTGGCATTGACCTTGAGTTTTGGAGTTGTAGTTCAACTACATCCGGAGAGCACTGTGAACTCAAACAACAATGGATCTGGACCAAACTTGGCACAAATACTCAATATGCCCAAATGGTAACACTGGTGGAGTTTGTGGAAAATAGACCTTGAGATTTGGGAGTTGTTGCTGGGATTTATAGTTCACCTACAATCAAAAGAGCATTCTGAACCCCACCAACGATAGAATTGGGCCAAACTTCCCACACAGAACTCCCATGGCCAAGAGAAAATACTGGAAGAGTTTGGTGGGCATTCACCTTGAGTTTTGGAGTTGCAGTTCACCTACATCCAGAGAGGACTGTGAACTCAAACAACGATGGATCTGGGTCAAACTTGGCACAAATACTCAATATACCCAAATGTGAACATTGGTGTAGCTTGGGGGAAATAGTCCTAGACATTTGGGAGTTGTAGTTGCTCTGATTTATAATTCACCTACAACCAAAGTGCATTGGTTGTGGGAGTTGTAGTCCAAAACACCCGGAGGGCTGAAGTTTGCCCATGCCTGCTTTAGACCATCCACCTTCTCCCTATATTATTCTTATCACTTTTTGTAATTTTTATATTATTATTTGTTTATTTTGGGAAGGGAAAGATTTCGCAATATTTTTACTGGAATCCGACAAGAGAGAGAGAGATCTTCCACTCCTCTTTCGATCTGATCTTGATTTCAAATTCCTGGAACTTTTTATTTCTTTTGCCAAGAAAGAAAGGAGTCAGATTATAAAATGAATGTGGTTCAATACTAAGGTTCAATTCTATGAGAACCTGGGACTTGTAGTTTGGTGAGGCCCTGGCACATTTTGGCATAAAATACAAAAGGCCTTGTAAAATTGTAACTCCCAGGATACCATATCAGTGAGCCATGTAATACTACAACTACCAGAATTTCACACTAGTGAACCTTGTGAAACTACAGCTCTCAGGATTCCATAGCAGTGGGATGTGTAATGCTACAACTCCAGAAATTTTGTAGCAGTGAACCTTGCAAAACTATAGCTCTCAAGATTCCATAGCAACGAGCCTTGTGAAACTACAACTACCAGAATTTCACACTAGTGAACCTTGTGAAACTACAGCTCTCAGGATTCCATAGCAGTGGGATGTGTAATGCTACAACTCCAGAATTTCATACCAGTGAACCTTGTAAAACTACAGCTCTCAGGATCCCATAGCAGTGAGCCTTGTGAAACTACAACTCCCAGGGTTACATAGCAGTGAACCTTGTAAAACTATAACTCCCGGGATTCCATAGCAGTGAGCTGTGTAATAATACAACTTCAGGAATTTCATAGCAGTGAACCTTGTAAAACTATAGCTCTCAGGATTCCATAGCAGTGAGCCTTGTGAAACTACAACTCCCAGGGTTACATAGCAGTAAACCTTGTAAAACTATAACTCCTGGGATTCCATAGCAGTGAGCTGTGTAATACTGTGTAATACTAAAACTCCAGGAATTTCATAGCAGTGAACCTTGTAAAACTACAACTCCCAGGATTCCATAGCAGTTAGCCATGTAATACGACAACACTCAGAATTTCATAGCAGTGAGCCTTGTAAAACTATAATTTTTGGGATTCCATAGCAGTGAGCTGTGTAATACTAAAACTCCAGGAATTTCATAGCAGTGAACCTTGTAAAACTACAACTCCCAGGATTCCATAGCAGTTAGCCATGTAATACGACAACACCCAGAATTTCATAGCAGTGAACCATGTAAAACAACAACAACACTTTATTTATATCCTGCCCTATCTCCTTGTGAGGACTCAGAATTTCATAGAAGTGAACCTTGCAAAACTACAACTCCCAGGATTCCACAGAAGTAAGCCATGTGAGTGAAAAATGTGCCAAACTGCATTCATTCGCAAACTCCAGGAACTTGTGCTTGCATGTGGCTCTAACGGGATCCCTTAATCCAAAAATGGTACCCGGTTTGGACAAATCCCGTCCACAGTCTTTGCTGGAAGGAATTCCCTTTCCCCTCGATGCCGGCTTCCGTTTAGAGCCGCCAAATCCCTCTCCTTCCCTTCCCTTCACTTCCTCTGGCACAAAACGGGGTCCGCACTGCCCCAGATCCAGCGTCCCAAGCGGATGCAACTGGGATCCAGTTTCCGATGGTTATCGGGGCCTCCGCAGATCGGAGACACTGACCTCTTTGTTTCGAGGGAGAACAAGGGAGGTTTATCCGACTCTTCTCTCTCCGTCCGGTCCCTTTGTGTATGTGTGTGTGTCTGGCAAGGCCAAGGCTGTGAACGGAGCCCCACCGGAATGGAGTCACACCGTGCGTGCGCCAATGTGGGCCTGTTTATAGGGGAACAAGGGGGAGATTTTGGGGAAAACTTGTCTGGAAAGGATGTGCACACCTATGGAATGGTCTCCATGAGTCCGTATTCAAGAGAGATGGGGGAAAACATCCAGAGAGCACTGTGGACTCAAACAATGATGGATTTGGACCAAACTTGGTATGAATATTCTATATGCCCAAATGTGAACACTGGTGGAGTTTGGGGAAAACAGACCTTGACATTTGGGAGTTGCAGTTGCTGGGATTTATAGTTCACCTACAATCAAAGAGCATTCTGAACTCCACGAACAATGGAATCGAACCAGACTCGCACACGCACACTCCTCTCTTACACACTCGTACGCTTCTGCTGATGGTGCAAGAAAAAGCAGCGGTCTCCATTCCAATGTGCCGCCAAGGAGTGACTCCTGTATCAAGGTATGTGTTTGGCCCAGAAAGAAGCACAAAAGTCATGCAAGAGCCTCTTTCTCTGGGGTGTTTTTAAAGCAAAGGCTAAATGGCCATCTGTTGGGACTGCTTTGATTGTGTATTGGCACACAGAACTCCCATAACCAAGAGAAAATACTGGAAGAGTTTGGTGGGCATTGACCTTGAGTTTTGGAGTTGTAGTTCACCTACATCCAGAGAGCACTGTGGACTTAAACAAGTATGGATCTGGACCATACTTGGCACAATATGCCCAAATGTGAACACTAGTGGAGTTTGGAGAAAATAATTCTTGACATTTGAGAGTTGTAGTTGCTGGGATTTATAGTTCACCTACAATCAAAGAGCATTCTGAACCCCACCAATGATGGAATTGAATCAGACTTTGCACAGAGAACTCCCATGACCAAGAGAAAGTATTGGAAGAGTTTGGTGGGCATTGACCTTGAGTTTTGGAGTTGTAGTTCACCTACATCCAGAGAGCACTGTGAGTTTAAACAACAATGGATCTGGACCATACTTGTCACAAATAGTCAATATGCCCAAATGTGGAGTTTGGGGAAAATAATCCTTGACATTTGAGAGTTGTAGTTGCTGGGATTTATAGTTCACCTACAATCAAAGAGCACTCTGAACTCCACCATTGAGAGAATTGGGCCATACTTCCCACAAGACCCCTATGACCAACACTGTGTTTTCTGATGGTTTTGAGATCCAAAAGCACCCCCAACACACACAATGTCCAAAACAGATTTCAGCGCCTGGTAGGCTGTTAGGAATTGTGGGAGTTGAAGTCCAAAACACCTGGAGGCCCCAAGTTTGCCCATGCCTGACCTACACTGTACATCTGCACTTGAGGTTTGTAAACAGAGGCTGGATGGCCATCTGTCAGGAGGGCTTGGGTGGTGTCATCCTGCCTGGGAGAAAGAAGAAGGCTGGACTAAATAGTCTTTGGGGATCCCTCACACGTCTGTCATTCTGCCAAACACGTGTGACAGAATGAGGTTGGACTAGATGACCTTTGGATGCCCCTTTCCAACTCTAGTATTTGGAGTGACATAATCCCCTTCTCTGGAGTGTTTTGCAATAGAGGCTGGATGGCCATCTGTCAGGAGAGCTTTGATGGTGTGTTCCTGCATGGCCAAAGGATCTTAGAATACATTATGATTCTGAGTATAGTAAAGTCTCCTTCTTTGGAGATTTTCCAACAAAGGCTGGATGGCTATCTGTTGGGGGTGCTTTTATTGTGTCTTCCTGCCTGGGAGAAGAAAGAAGAGGGTTGGACTAAATAGCTTTTGGGGATCCCTTGGATGTCTGTCATTCTGCCAACCACATGTGAAAGAATGGGGTTAGACTGCATGACCTTTGGAGGCCCCTTTCCAACTCTAGGATTTGGAGTGACAGAATCCCCTTCTCTGTAGTGTTTTGCAATAGAGGCTGGATGGCCATCTGTCAGGAGAGTTTTGGTTGTGTGTTCCTGCATGGCCAAAGGAGCTTTGAATACATTCTGATTCTGAGTATAGTAAAGTCTCCTTCTTTGGAGGTTTTCCAACAGAGGCTGGACGGCTATCTGTTGGGAGTGCTTTCATTGTGCCTTCCTGCCTGGGAGAAAGAAGGGGGATGGACTGGATGGCCTCTTCCACCTCTAGGAGCCTTTGATCCATTTGCCCTATTTCTCCACGAATCCGCAAATGTCTATGAGGTTGGATGGGCATCTGTCAGGAGGGCTTTGATTGTGGCATAAATGGGTTTGGACTGGATGGCCTTTGGGGGTCTCTAACAACTCTAGAATTCTCTGATTGAATCAACTGATCAGTCAGTTGATCAATTTCTGCATGGCAAAATGGGGTTGGACTGGATGACCTTTGGAGGTCCCTTCCAACTCTAGTAGAATATAGAGTCAACCAATAATCTCTCTCACTTCTCTTCTTCTTTGTGCGCAGGTTGGCATAAGGAAACTAAAGGCAGCACCAGGCTTAATGCAGCTTGCTATGCCTTTTCTACGAAGCCCCACATCTCGCCTCCCGCCCCATGGCATGGCCACCGGCCAACAGAGCCGTGACTGCGATCACAACAAGCTTGTTATTTCCTTTCCGCCTTAACCTGGGGCCTGACCCGCGGCCGGCTGCGGAGGAAGCAGCCACTTCATTCCTTGAACCTTGGCTCCACGCTGGGAGGAAACAAGGTCCCGCATTAACCAGACAATAGCGCTGGAAGGGAACCCCAAAGGCCATCCAGTCCAGCCCCCTCCTGCCAGGTGGGAAGGCACCACCCAAGCCCTCCCGACAGAGGGCTGCCCAGTTTCACCAGACCCGCTTTCCCAACAAAATATGTCCTCTCCTAGCAATTCTATGACTTGCTTCTGCCAGAGAGTCACATTGGCAAACTTCTAGGACAACTTCATGATAACGTCCAGCAGAAGTTACTCATTTCCATAGGGTTCACTATTATTCCCAGTTCTCTGTTCCTACAGTAAATTCAGGTATGCATCCCTATGGATACAGGGGTCACAGAATAGTATAGTATAGTAGAATAGTATATGGTATAACCCCTATATCCATAGGGATACTATACTATATACTATACTATACTGCAAAATCCAAAATTGTACACCTGGTTGGTTGAGATAGTGTGACACCTTTGCTTTCTGGTGTTTAAATTGATACCAAATTCATTCCATGCACAAAATTGATTTATTCTGTGTATAAAATGACCTTCACGCTATGTGTGTGTGTGTGCATACATATATGTGTGTGTTTATGTATGCATACATATATGTGTGTATGCATATGTATATGTGTGTAGATATGCATATGTATATATGTGTGTGCATATATGTGTGTATGTATGTATTCATATGTATTTGTGTGTATATGTGTGTGTGTTTATACTGTATATATGTGTGTATGTATGCATATATATGTATGTGTGCATATATGTGTGTATGCATATGTATATGTGTGTATATATGTATGTGTTTATATATGTGTGCGTATATATGCATATACACACTCTATATATGTGTGTGTATGCATGTGTATATGTGTGTATATGTGTGTGAATGTATGCATATGTATATGCGTGTAGGTATGCATATGTATATATGTGTGTATGTATGTATTCATATGTATTTGTGTGTATATGTGTGTGTGTTTATATTGTATATATGTGTGTATGTATGCATATATATGTGTGTATATATGTGTGTATGCATGTGTATATATGTGTGAATGTATGTACATGTATATGTGTGTGCTTTATGTATGCATGTATATGTGTATATGTGTGTGTTTTTATGCATATGTAAATGTATGTATGCATACATATGTGAGTGTGCATATATGTGTGTATACATATGTAGGTGTGTATATATGTGTGTATGTTTATATATGTGTGCGTATATATGCATATACACACTCTATATATATGTGTGTATGCATGTGTATATGTGTGTGAATGTATGCATATGTATATGTGTGTATATATATGTGCATGTATATATGTGTGTGTGTTTGCATGTGCGTGTTTATGCATGTGTATGCATATATGTGAGTGTGTGTATGTGTATAATAAAGGTAGGTAAAGTGTTTCCCCTGTCATTAAGTATAGTCGTGTACGAATCTGGGGGGTGGTGCTCATCTCCATCTCAAAGCCGAAGAGCTGGTGTTTTCCGTAGACACCTCCAAGGTCATGACTGCATGGAGCACAGTTACCTTCCTATGGGAACGGTACCTGTTGATCCACTCACATTTCAATGTTTTCAAACTGCTAGGTCGGCAGAAGCTGGGGCTAACAGAGGGAGCTCACGCCTCTCCCCAGATTCGAACCTGTGACCTTTTGGTTAGCAAATTCAGCAGCTCAGCGGTTTAACCCACTGCGCCACGGGGGGCTCCATATGTGTACGTGTTGTACATAAGAAACCTCAATGCATTTCATGCTTAGACCTGGGCCCCATTTCCGATAAGCTAATTATGTACGAATATGTAAATACAAGTAATCTATATAAATAAAAATATAATGTTTGTTTGTGGGATTAACATAACTCCAAAACCACTGGATGAGTTGACACCAAAATTTGGACACAAGACACCAATCAGGCCAACGAGTGACCAACACTCATAAAAACACTGAAAAACACAGCAAAAGAGACTTAAAAAGCCAAAAAACAAAAAATGCATTACAATGTATGCTTAAAACCACACATATATACACATATACATAAATATACACACACAAAAAACACATGTAAGCAGACCGGACCACAGCAATGCGTGGCAGGGGGACGGCTAGTAAACAATAAATAAATTCAAATACTTTTGGTCCCAGACAAGGGATTCCCAACCTTGACATGTGCCTTAAGGACATTTCTAGTTTGTGACACCTCTATTATGGGTTTTTAAAAAATAAGATGTGTTTGGGCGAGTCTGCCTTGGCTTTCCTTTGAGGCTGAGAGAATGTGACTTTCCCAGACGGCCAAGTGGGGTCTCCAGAGTCACAATCCCATAACTACGGTGCAAATTCAATGGGAGTTTAATGGGAGAAGACCCTCACTTTCTTTCTTTAGATATTGGGACCCAAATGCCCCCTTTTGCACATATAGTACCTTTCGATTCCCAAAAGCTCCTTCCCCAAATATGCCATCGGTTGGGCTTTCCTTCCTTCTACCTTCATGTGCCGCTAATGAATATTAATGAACCGGAGGGAGGGAAAGAAAGAGAGAGAGAGAGAGAAGGGAGGGAAAAAAATTAATCTGCCTGATCCTTCGATGGCTGCAGCCATAACGATATGAAATCTAATTATTCGTCCCAATATTTCTAAACCCTCCAACTCAGACTGACAGTCTTGGTCGGTTTAGGGCTTATCACTCCAAGGAGCAGAGTGCTCACGGCGTGATAAAAAAAATAAAATAAACCCCGCACGCACACACATTCGCACACGCACACTCCTCTCTTACACACTCACACACTTCTGCTGATGGTGCAAGAAAAAGCAGCGGTCTTCATTCCAATGTGCCGCCAAGGAGTGACTCCTGCATCAAGGTATGCGTTTGGCCCAGAAAGAAGCACAAAAGTCATGCAAGAGCCTCTTTCTCTGGGGTGTTTTTAAAGCAAAGGCTAAATGGCCATCTGTTGGGACTGCTTTGATTGTGTATCTCGTATGATTGCAGAATCATAGAGTTGGAAGGGACTTCCAAAGGCTGTCTAGCTAAACACCCTTCTGCCAGGAAGTAAGACACAATGAAAGCACTCCCAACAGATGGCCATCCGGCCTCCATTGAAAAACTTCCAAAGAAGGAGACTTTACTATACTCAGAATGGTAAAGTAGTCTAAGACCCTTGCAAGAACCCAGGCTCTGGTGTGGAATAATAACAACAATAACTATTTATAATATTACTAGCCGTCCCCCGCCACGCGTTGCTGTGGCCCAGTCTCTGTATATGTGTTTTATGTGTGTATATATGTGTATATTGTGTGTATATATGTGTATGTGTGTGTATATATATGTGTGTACATATGTATGTGTATATATGTGGTTTTGTGCATGTGTACTGTGGCCCAGTCTGTGTATATGTGTGTTTTTGTGTGTTTGTGTATGTGCATATTTGTGTATATGTGTATATATGTGGTTTTGCGGATGTGCTGTAATGCATTTTTTGTTTTTTGGCTTTTTAAGTTCCTTCTGCTGCTGATAGGTGTGTCATGTCCAAATTTGGTGTCAATTCGTCCACTGGTTTTTGAGTTCTGTTTATCTCACAAACGAACATCTCTCCACCTGTCCTTCTCTTCCTTTTTGGAAAAACAGAGGGCAAATCCTCCCACCAAAAGCCCTCCTCCACTGTGATTGTAGATGGCGGTTCAAGTGGTTCCAAAATACAAATATATCCAAATACGAACCCTTCTTGTAGAACTATATATACCAGCAACTACAACTCCCAAATGTCAAGGTCTATTTCCCCCCAAACTCCACCAGTGTTCACATTTGGGCATATTGAGTGTTTGTGCCAAGTTTGGGCCAAATCCATCATTGTTTTAGTCCACAGTGCTCTCTGGATGTAGGTGAACTACAACCCCAAAACTCAAGGTCAATGCCTACCAAACTCTTCCACTATTTTCTTTTGTTCATGGGAGTTCTGTGTGCCAAGTTTGGTTCAATTCCATTGTTGGTGGAGTTTAGAATGCTCTTTGATTGTAGGTGAACTATAAATCCTAGCAACTATAACTTCTGAATGACCAAATCAATCTCCCCTCAACTCCACCAGTATTCAAATTTGGGCGTATGGGGTATTTGTGCCAAATTTGGTCCATTGAATGGAAATACATCCTGAATTTCAGATATTTACATGACGATTCATAACAGTAGCAAAATGACAGTTCTGAAGTAGCATCGAAAATAAATTTATGGTTCGGGGTCAGCACAACATGAGGAACTGAATTAAGGGGCCACGGCATTAGGAAGGTTGAGAAACACTGCTCTATACCACTCAATATCTTTGTTGGACTCTATATCCCATCAGTTCCATCTCAGCCTGGGTTAAATTCGTAATCCTCCTGTATATTACGATACCTTGGAAGCCAGAAATCATTTTCAGTAATTATTAATATGTATTTGTGTGTGAATTCTTGAATGCAATGGTGGATTTTGTTTTTTGGCCCATCAAGCAGACATTGAGCATAAAATGTTTGGAGTTTGTGCCAAGATGCAGGCATATTCCTCTGTGCACCAAGTTGGAAAGTGTTGAAAAATTGCAGATTTGTAGTTCTCTTCCAGAATATAAATGCACATTAAATACATTCTGTTTTTGCACTATTTTCTAGCCAAATCACCCAGTGTCCCTGGTGCTGGAAGACGAAGATTGCTGGCTGTCGGCGCTGCCTTTGGTTCCTGGTGAAAGTGATGCCAATTCAGTGATCTACAAGAAGGGTTCGTATTTGGATATATTTGCAGTTTGTAACCACTTGAACCGCCATGGTTCAATGCTATGACATTCTGGGAGTTGTAGTTCCATAAAGTCTTCAGCCTCCTCTGGTGGAGAGTGTCAAGGCCTCTTAAAACTACAACTCCCATCATTCCATAGTCTTGAGCCATGGCATTTCTAACTGTTGTCAAACTGCAGTAGATGCATCTTAAGTTGGAGAAGACAAAATGATGGGCTGGGAAGGCATTACGTTGTCGAAGGCTTTCATAGCCAGAATTACTGGGTTTCTGTGAGTTTTCCGGGCTGTATGGCAATGCTCCAGAATCATTCTCTCCTGACATTTCACCTGCATCAGTGGCAGGCATACTCAGGTTGTGAGGTCTGTTGGCATTATAGTTTGTAAAGGAAGGAAAAATGCAATGTTTTCATCAATATATATAGATGGACCGATGCTGCCACCTTTGGGCACCCATTTGTATTGCAAATGCCAACCTTTTGCAAAGTTTGCCCACTTTCCCCCCCTCATCTTCTATATAAATAAAAATGTAATGTTTGTTTGTGGGATTAACATAACTCAAAAACCACTGGACGAATTGACACGAAAATTGGACATAACACACCTAACAGTCCAACAAGTGTCCATTACCCATAAACACACCCACACACAAAACCCCAGCGGAACAGACTTAAAACCCCCAAAAATACACCATATATACATACACACATATACTGATATACCTATGCACATGCACACATTCATAGACACACACGTATATATATGCACACAAACACAAATACACACATATACACACATGTGCATACATATAGACATGCACACACATATACATATCCACATATATACACATATACACACAAATATGCATATCGACAAGCACACACATATACACAATATGCATGTACACATATAAACACACAAATACACAAATATATACACACACACATATATATACACCCATATATATATATATAAGCAAACACACATATATACACAAATATATACACACATATACACAATATGTGTGTACACATAAACACACAAATACACAAATATATACACACATATATGCTCACACAAAACACATATACACAGACTGGGCCACAGCAACGCCTGGCAGGGGACGGCTAGTCTATATAAATTATTATTATTATTAATAATAATAATAATAATAATAATAACAGTAATAAAAAATTTCCAGGATCAGTTATCATACAGTCTACTATATTTAGTTTTATTATTATGTTTATGCTTATTTATTCCCTGCTTTATCTCCCGATGGAGACTCAAAGAGGAGACTCATGTGTATCTCAGCTATAGTTTTACAAAGTCAACTCACAATATAAGGTGAGTTCAGATCTGGACTGCTTTTGGGGTGCAAAGTCTCCTCCAAATAGATGTTTTCCAAGGTTTGGACTTGAAATCAAATGAGGTTTTGTCTTATGGCCAACCCACCTTTTCTGACTGTCCCTGGTCTTTTCTGCAGACGACGCGATTTGGTGCAAAACCACGACGGCCATTGCAGAAGGGGAGGTGCTGAAGGCATTTGTCATGGCCGAGCCCATGGGGATCCCCAACCACACTGTGAAGACCGAGAGTGGGGAGCCTGCCTTCTCTGCCTCGCTGCCCCCCGAAATCCAGCTCCTACCCCAGCAAGCCGGCATGGCAGCCATATTGGCAACGGCAGTCGTGAACAGTAAGTGGCTCTTCTGAAACTGGGAGGTTTTACACAAGCATCACCTTTTAGAGATCATAACCTTTTAGAGAAGAGTCTCAAAACCCGTTTGAGTAGAATCTTCTCAAGTGGCATAAAACAAAATGCAATTATGCCAAGCGACCCGCCTACCTGCGTGACCACATTTCTGTATACAAACCTACACAATCTCTTGGATCACCTGGGGAGGCCCTGCTCGTGCTCCTGCCTCCTTTGCAGGTGCAATTGGTGGGGACGAGGGAGAGGACCTTCTCGGTGGTGGCCCTCAGACTCTGGAACTCACTTCTCAAGGACATCAGGAGTGCCCCAAATCTGGCAGTTTTTCGGAAGAGCCTGAAAATGTAGCTGTTCCAGTGTGCCTTCCCAGAATAAGGAAAATTTCCAGCAATATGTCCTCAGAATGCACTTTACTACTGGTTTAGGATTGACTGCGCTCCCTCGTCTCTCTTTTAAAACCCTATACCAGATATATCTTACCTTGTTCATGCCCAGCGTTTATTTTTTAATTTTTAAACTATTACATTTAGCCCGGTCATAGGTTTTTAAATCTTTGTGTGTTACTGTTTATTGGTTAGTGTTTATATGTGATTTATATTAATTGTATTGTATTATTGTTTTTGTTTATTGCTTTTTGTTTTTATTGATGTGTTGTTGGGCTTGGCTTCATGTAAACCGTTCCGAGTCCCTTGGGGAGATGGTGGCAGGGTATAAATAAAGTTATTATTATTATTATTATTATTATTATTGTCTTCAGTTGTTAGACTGAATAACCTATTGTCTCTGATAAAAATAGCAGTTCTTCAGAAGTGTTTCTCAGTGTCCAAAAATATATCTACTCTCCCATAAAACAACTTGTATATTATGTACTCAAGAGGCAATATAAAGTAGACTTTGGCAAAAATATTTGGTGTACTCACGACCTTCATGTGTTCAGCATACACAGGTAGAGAACTTATCAGTCAGTTACACGTATGTTTGAGATAGTTTCTGTGCCTTCTGGTCAGAACAGCTCTCGTATAATCAACAGCAAGCAAGTGTTTGCATGTTTGAGATCTGAGCAGTCCCAAAGTCTCGTCTCAGAGCGGATCATGTGGCCTGTAGCCCCTCCCACAACTTCTCAGGAAAACATAGAGCAAGGAAAGAAAGCTGCATAGAGAACCCTAAGAAAGTACTTCAATCCACTGGAAGGGGAACCCAGAGGCTATCTAGTCCAAACCACTGCCAGGCAGGGATACACATACAATAGGATTATAGGATTCTAGATAAACAAATTACTAGAGGAGGCTTGAAGGAGGTTGTAATTTACAAGAAGAGGGGGTCCAAGATTGGCCATTTGAACCTGGGACTCTATATCACAATCCAAGACCCTACATTAGGGATGGAGAACCATGTGGTTCATCATAGATTTGGAAGGGACTACAATGCCATGTGGACTAGATGACCTTTGTAGTCCCTTCCTAGACTACAAAGGCCATCTACTCCACATGGCATTTGTGGACTAGATGGATACATTCTCATGGTTACACAAAACCACGGATAATGGCAAACACTATTGTTTTCAAAGAGAACAACGATGGAGGGACCAAAAAAAAGTGTGTCAAAGTGAATAAGTGAAGCCTTATATATGGTTCCACAGATATGGAGGTTGCATTGTATAGAAATCACTCCCCAAAAATGCCCATCCAGACTTGGTTGAAGGACCTCCTAAGAAAGTCCTTCAATCCACTGGAAGGGGACCCCAGAGGCCATCTAGTCCAAACCACTGCCAGGCAGGGATACACAACTAAAGCACTCCCAACAGAGGCCCATCCAAACTCATGCTTAAAGACATCCAAAGGTGGACAATCCACCACCCTTGAAGGTAATCCATAATCCCAGCCTTGTTTCCAAATCAAGGGGGGCAAAGGACTCGTGGCTGGAAGGAAGGAAAGGTTAATCTACAGTTAATCTACAGTATATCAGTGTGTTCCCAGCTCTGATCTTCCATGTTTTGGATTTCAAACATGAAGTTTTGGTGCTTAATTTGTAAAACTATAACGTAATATGACTTTTAATAGGTTTTTCCTTAATTCCTCTGTATTGTCCAACATTTTCGCTTATCCAACATTCTGCCAGACCATTTATGTTGGATAAGTGAGACTCTACTGTATGTATATGCTTTTATAGTTTTAGTATATTGGGTTTTACTGTTATTTTATTGTCTGAATCTGGCAGTGAATTATTGCCATAATTTGTAAGCCACCCTGACTCCCCCTCCAGGAATGAAAACAACAGGGTATAAGTACAGTAAGTAAATAAATAAGTTATATTCTATTCATGGTGTCTCTTCTGCGTTCATTCCTTCCCTGCAGAGGACGTCTTCCCCTGCAAAGACTGTGGCATTTGGTACCGGAGCGAGCGCAACCTGCAGGCCCACCTGATGTATTACTGCGCCAGCCGGCAGAACGCGGCTTCACCTGCGGTGGATGAGAAGCCCAAGGAGACCTACCCCAATGAGCGCATCTGCCCCTTCCCGCAATGCAAGAAGAGCTGCCCCAGCGCCAGTTCCCTGGAGATCCACATGCGCAGCCACAGTGGTAGGGGACGGGCCTCTCTCCGCACATCCAGAGGTGGTTTGGTGGGGGGGGGGGGGGGCAAAAGAAGGGCACTGCCCACTCCCAAATAAGAGTTCTGCCCTGTCTCCAGTTTGTCCTTGGGTACCTAAGTTGTATTTCTTGGGAAGGCCCTGTTTTCAGGTTGTCTTTCAGCAGTTGTCCTAGCAACCTCTACTTGGACCAACTTTGTTGTTTGGGTAAGGCGAAAACATACATGGATGGATAGATGGATGTGTGGATAGATAGATAGATAGGTAGGTAGGTAGGTAGGTAGATAGATAGATAGATAGATAGATAGATATTCTTCTACTGCCATTGTGTCTGGTTTCTCTTTCAGGAGAGAGACCTTTTGTCTGCCTCATCTGCCTTTCTGCTTTCACCACAAAAGCAAACTGTGAGCGACACCTGAAAGTCCACACGGACACATTGAACGGTAAGTATTTTCAGCCAACTATACTGATGCCAAGTCACTGAAACTAGCATCGTGGAAAACATATCCTATCTGGATGCCATAGCTTTTGAGCCAGCTATGTCGGCACCATGTCCGACATGGACACCTTTGCTTTGGAACCACCATAGTTTTGGAAATAGCTATGTGGGTATCATCTTCTACATGGACACCATGTCTTTGGAAGCCGTTATGGTGAAACCGTAACCTATATGGACCCCTTAGCTTTGGAATTAGCTCTGTGGACACCATGTCCTATGTGGACACCATAGCTTTGGAGCTAGCTATGTGGGCATCATCTCCTGCATGGACACCATGCTTTTGGAAGCAGTTATGGTGAAAGCGTATCCTATATGGACCCCATACCTTTGGAATTAGCTCTGTGAACACCACGTCCTATGTGGACACCATAGTTTTGGAGCTAGCTATGTAGACACCCATTCCTATATGAACACCATAGCTTATGTGGATACCATAGCTTTGGAGCTAGCTATGTGGGCATCATCTCCTGCATGGACACCGTGCTTTTGGAAGTAGTTATGATGAAACCGTGTCCTATATGGACCCCATACATTTGGAATTAGCTCTATGGACACCACATCCTGTATGACACCATAATTTTGAAGCTAGCTATATAGATACCAATTCTTATATGGACACCATAGTTTATGTGGACACCGTAGCTGTGAAACTAGCTATGTGAGTATCATCTCCTGCCTGAACACCGTGCTTTTGGAAGTAGTTTTGATGAAATCATATCCTATATGGACCCCATATCTTTGGAATTAGCTCTGTGGACACCATGTCCTACATTTACACCATAATTTTGGAGCTAGCTATGTAGACACCAATTCCTATATGGACACCATAGCTTTGAATTAGTTATGTGAGCATCATCTCCTGCATGGACATCATGCTTTTGAAAGTAGTTATGATGAAACCATATCCTATATGTATCCCATAGCTGTTGAATTAGTTCTGTGGACACCATGTCTTATATGGACACCATAGTTTTGGAGCTAGCTAGGTAATCACCAATTCCTATATGGACACCATAGTTTCTGTGGACACCATAGCTTTGGAACTAGCTATGTGAGCATCATCTCCTGTATGGACACCAAACTTTGGAAGTAATTATAAGGACCCCATAGCTTTGGAAATAGCTATGTCAATTTCATATCCTATATGGACTCCATTGCTTTGGAATTAGCTTTGTGGTCACCATGTCCTATATGGACACCATAGTTTATGTGGACATCATAGCTTTGGAACTAACTATACTGGCATCGTATTCTATATGGACCCCATAGTTTATGAACCAGCTGTGTGGGCACCATGAGAGAAGTTCTCCACCGCATGCCTCATCCTTTAGTCATGTGTTGCTCAAAGTCATGCTCTACCATCATCACGTAAGGCTTGGACCATCACATGGTAGTAGAGCATTGGCTTTGCGTGGAGAAGGTCCCACATTTGATCTCATGGTCTTCTAGTTGGGATGAGGAATGAAGCAGGCCTTGACAGACCACAGGCAGCCTCAAGATCAGTGTTGTAAGGCAGTTTCCAACTTCCATGTGTCATCCTTTTTCTCTGCAGGGGTCTGTCACAGCTGTGGCTTCATCTCCACCACCAGGGATATCCTTTACAGCCACCTGGTCACCAACCATATGATCTGCCAACCTGGTTCCAAGGGAGAAGTCAATTCCCCAGGCCCCACCGGCCCAACTCCTGGCAAACCACTCACCCCAGGTAAGTCTTGATCAAGAAAAAAGGTAAGAGTAGAAATCCAATCAATAAATAATTACATATCCAGAACCTGTGATGGAATGGAGCCAGTCCTACCTGGTGGCTAAAGTGTCAGAATATATGGCCAGAGAGACCCAGACTTCAATCAGCCCCATCAATAAGAATATTCAATAATATTTTAAAAAAAGTTGAAAATGTCATGTCACAGTTCCAGACCTATTGTATACAAAAAGTGCCTTTTTGTGCAGAAAATATGGTTTTCTGCTCAGAAAACAGTTGTGCGTTTTTTAATGCATAAAAACCTGCTTTTGCAGAAAATACTATTTTCTGCGCAAAAATTTCAAGTGTGAATTTTGCACAGAAAATGTTCTGTATTGTGAATACACACATTATAGTATATTTACTTGAATATTGTGAAGTAACTCTAAGTAAGAGCTGTAACTATATATTATAAATGTACAAGGGGTATTTTTTAAGTAAGGTCCATTTGAACATAAGTACACAACGAAAGTTTATTTCAAAAAAGTAAATTTATTTTCAGAAAGTACATACTTCACTCTATTTTTCGACATAGTTGCCAAGTTTGTTCAAACACTTATCATACCTTTGAACCAATTTTAAAATACCCTCTTCATAAAAACTCGCTTCAACTGAAGCCACCAAATCGTCTGTAATCAAAGAAGGGCGACCAGAGCTGTCCTCATCATGGACGTTGTCACGGCCATCTTTGAATTGTCGTACCCACTTACGCACTTTGCTTTCACTCATAACAGTATCACTGTACACTTCACAAATCTGTCGATGAATTTCTGCAGCAGGCCGGTTCCTTGCTGACAAAAACCGTATCACCGAGCGAGCCTCACTTGCAGCGGGTGAGTTGATAGTCTTAAACATTTTTAAAGCACAGAACAGAACCATACAGGTTAGCTACAGAGCGGAAACTGAGCACAGTTGTTCCCAAGACATGCCGGTACATGACGCACTCGCTCGTTGCGGTATGCACACGAACTACTAGTGTCTACAACAAAATGGACCTTACTTAAAAAATACCCCTCGTATGTATCATGGTCTCTAATTCGGGGTCTTGGTTATGATTTCCAAGCTCTTAACACACCTGGGATATAGGCAGAGAACAACTAAAGACACAATAATACTTCCCCTAGATCCAAGTTGTCCAAAACCCTCCATAATGGGAAGGTTCAAAGGCCATCTTTGTGTTTCTTTTTCCTCCACCTGCAGGTGTGAGCACGCCCATCCCGGCGCCTAGTTTCAAGTGCAGTTTTTGTGGTTATGTGGCGGACTGCTTGCTCAGCCTCCAACAGCATGTGGTCCTCCACAGTGCCGCCGTTGCTGCAGCCTCGGCCTCCGCCTCCACCGCAGCCATTCCTCCAGGTTCGGATTCCAAAGCTGCTCAAAGCCAGCTAGATGTCTCAGCCAAGCCGGCAATACAGGGAGCATCATTGCCCACCACAAACGAAGCAGCAAATGGCTCCCCTCCCCAAGAAGCCAGCTCCTCTGCAGCCTTATCCGATGGGGTACTGCAAATACGGATCAAGGAGGAGCCCATAGATGAGGGGGAGGCATCTGCCGGACCCCCTTTGGCACAAATGACAACTGGTCCTGAGTCGGAGCCAGATGCCTCTTCCCGAGCATCTTCTCCCCACAGCATGCACTCCGTGAAGGTCAAGTCCGAGATCGCCAGCCCTACTCCAGGGTCCAGTCCGGTGCCCAGCGAACCTGGATCCAGCATTCCCGGCGGCACGATCTTTCTGCCCCAATATGTGTTCGGCCACGAGGCTACGGTGGTGCCGCAGGCTTCAGAGATCTTGGCCAAAATGTCGGAGCTGGTGCACAGTCGGCTGAAGCAGGGCCATGGAGGGGTTCCCCCCAACCTTTTCCCAGGTACCCCAGTGCCCAAGGGGGCCACTTGCTTTGAATGTGAGATCACGTTCAACAACATCAACAACTACTACGTCCACAAGCGGCTGTATTGCTCCAGCCGACGGGTGACGGAGGAGAACTCCCCCAGCGCTCGGAAGTTGAAAGCAGCCCCTTCGTCCGCTGCCCCCAAGGGTCCCCCTGCACCACTCATCTCACCGCAGCAGCCTGGAGAGGACAAGGCCATGGAAGAAGGTGAAGCTGCGGGAGGGGCCACTCCACCCGCCACAGAGATCAAGCAGGAGGTGAAGACGGAGGAGAGTGCAGCCAAAGCCAGCCCCTCACCCGAGGCGGATGCAGCAGGTCGCATGAGTGAGGACAGTCAGAGTCCTGGAGCCAGCTCTGTGGAGGAGCCAGACGACGATCCCAGCCGCACCATATGTGAGGCCTGCAACATCCGCTTCAGCCGGCATGAGACCTACATGGTGCACAAGCGCTATTACTGTGCCTCCCGCCATGACCCACCACTGCGCCGGAGTGGGGCAGCTGGAAAAGTGCCCTTCCTGCCCCAGCCCATCCGCACTCGCAAACGGCGCAAGCTGTATGAGATCCACAATGCCGCCAGCCAGCTCAATAGCAGCAGCAGCAGCACCCCAGAAGCCCACCGCTCCGAGGTGCCCCCGGTCGTCCCCACTCTCATTTCTGTGGTCAAGGCTGCCCCTTCCCCAAGCTCAAGCCCCGATGCTGATGGACCCATTGACCTGAGCAAGAAGCCCCGACTTCATGGCAGTAGCAGTGGAGATGTGCTCCCGGCCTCCCTGCTGCCGCTGGCGGACTACCACGAATGCACTGCCTGCCGCATCAGCTTCCACACCCTGGACAGCTATCTGGCCCACAAGAAGTACTACTGCCCGGCCACACCGTTACAACCCAGCACTCTGGAGCAACTGCAGAAGATCAAGGGAACAGTCCCGGCTCTTCTGAAACCTCGGGGAAGCCCAGAGAGGCTGGGGGACGAACACGAGGGGGGCCCACAGGTCAAAGTAGAGAAGGCCACACCATCCTTGAGCCCCGCCGCTCCTCAGACCACCTTTCCTGGCGTGGAACCACTTCAGCAGCGCTACCTGGATGCCAAAGCCCTTCACCTCCAAGGTGCCAAGGTGTCGCTGGCAGCGTGCCCCTACTGCCCACTCAACGGGGCCGTCAAAGGGGACTTAGTGGAGCACTTCCGCAACGCCCACGGCCTCTTTGCTGCCAAAACGGTCTCTGGCGCCACCTTGATCGAGGCCACGCGGACGCTGGCGGAGGGCAGCCACTTGCTCCCAGTGCTCCCCGCCACCTCCCCACCCCAGACCCTTCCCAGGTTGCGCAAGGACAGCCTCAATGGCAAGGAGCCCCCCGTCCCCCCAATGTCGAACGGGAGCCCGCGCCCCTCTGCTTCCCCACAGCCCCTTTTGTCTGCCTCCCCCGCCCTCCCTTTGCCTGTCTCCCCATTGCCCGAGGTGCCCCCCAACGCCCTTCCTGGCTATACGGACAAAAGTGTTCAGACCCCGCCTGGCAAAGGTCCCCCGGCCCCCGTGGCCAACGGCAACCACCGGTACTGCCGCCTCTGCAACATCAAGTTCAGCAGCCTCTCGACCTTCATCGCCCACAAGAAGTACTATTGTTCCTCACATGCAGCCGAACACGTCAAGTAACGTGAGGCGTGTGTGCATCCCGTGCGCAGAGGATGCTTACTGGTCGAGAAGCCCAGCTTCTTTCTGGTTACTCATGGAAGAATACGGCGCTTGGGAGCCATTCGGTCGAGAGACAAACTCTTCTGCCCTCGGTGGAAGGATGGCTTTTGCACTAGAGCCGCTCAAGGGCTGACTGGTTGTCCCTTCAAAGTCCAGCAAGGTCAAGCAGAGATTGCTTTCAGGGACTGAGAGGTGGGAGTTTGGAGCATTTGGTTCAGGCATGGGCCAACTTCGGCCCTCCAGGTGTTTTGGACTCCAACTCCCACAATTCCTAACAGCCTACCGGCTGTTAGGAATTGTGGGAGTTGGAGTCCAAAATACCTGGAGGGCTGAAGTTGGCCCATGCCTGATTTAGACAAATTGGAGGGCATTAAAATAGCGCACACTGTAAAAGACTGGAGTCCGAACACAGATGCAAGAAGACCACCCCACTCGCTCTCCCCAATCCTAAAGAGAAATCAGGCATTGCTCGTCATTGTTTTGGAGGAGTTGGGTTAGATGTCCTTTTGTTTTGCTTTGGGTAAGCAGATCTCGGCTATATTCAGATGCACCTCTTTGGCTGGGAACTTGGAAGCGAAGGGGTAAAGAGGCACAAATACAATGCAGCATCTCACCTTGGGGATAAAAATATAAATGTTCCCCCTCCAAACATACCATTTCCCCTTTTCTCATGGGGACAGACCATCTCTTTTTCCATTTTTTTTCTTTTGGAATCATTTTCTCCATGCTCTTGTGACTTCCACCTCCCAAAAGACACCAATCTAAGTGACCCATTTCCAAGAAGAAACCCAAAAGAGACATAGAACACTTCCATGGCTCTCCGTATCCATGCAGAAAATATATAGTGCTCAGCGCAACTGCTCCTGAGCATGTGCAGAACATCAGTGGGTCACTCAAAAGTAAACATATATCCATTCAAGGGATATAAAGTGCTTGGCGCAACTGCTTCTGAGCATGTGCAGAGCATCAGTTGGTCACCCAAAAGTAAACATATATCCATGCAGGGTATATAAAGTGCTAGATGCAACTGCTCCTGAGCATGTGCAGAACATCAGTGGGTCACTCAAAAGTAAACATATATCCATTCAAGGGATATAAAGTGCTTGGCGCAACTGCTTCTGAGCATGTGCAGAGCATCAGTTGGTCACCCAAAAGTAAATATATATCCATGCAGGGTATATAAAGTGCTAGATGCAACTGCTCCTGAGCATGTGCAGAACATCAGTGGGTCACTCAAAAGTAAACATATATCCATTCAAGGGATATAAAGTGCTTGGCGCAACTGCTTCTGAGCATGTGCAGAGCATCAGTTGGTCACCCAAAAGTAAATATATATCCATGCAGGGTATATAAAGTGCTAGATGCAACTGCTCCTGAGCATGTGCAGAGCATCAATGTGTCACCTAAAAGTTAACAAAGATCCATGCAGGAATATGAAGTGCCAGGTGCAATTGCTCCTGAGCATGTGCAGAACATCAATGTGTCACCCAAAAGTAAACATATATCCATTCAAGGGATATAAAGTGCTAGGCACAACTGCTCCTGAGCATGTGTAGAACATCAATGTGTCACCTAAAAGTAAACATATCCATGCAGGGAATATAAAGTGCTAGACACAACTGCTCCTGAGCATGTGCAGAACATCAATGTGTCACCCAAAAGTAAACATACATCCATTCAGGGGATATAAAGTGCTAAGCGCAACTCCTCCTGAGCATGTGCAGAGCCTCAATTGGTCACCCAGAAGTAAATATATAACTATGCAGGGTATATAAAGTGCTGGCTGCAACTGCTCCTGAGCATGTGCAGAGCATCAATTGGTCACCCAAAAGTAAACATGGATCCACACAGGGAATATAAAGTGCTAGGCTCCTGAGCATGTGCAGAGCATCAATTGGTCACCCAAAAGTAAATATATATATCCATTCAGGGAATATAAAGTGCTAGAGAAACAATAACTCTCTGCCCTGGTGCACCATTGCAAGCGCTGTGATTCCGTTTTGTTGCTCTATCTTATGAGATCTTGGGATTTGTAGTTGGTGAGGAACCAGATCTCTCTGGCAGAGAATCCTAAACTACAAACACTGGGGTTCCATAAGAGGCTGCCATTGCAATTCATAGCAGAGTTTCTTTTTACACAGGACTAAACTCATTCCGCATCCCAAATCCCTGGGCATTTCTGGACGGACTTCTAGCAGGATATAGGTGTCCAATAACAGGTGGGGTTTCATCATCCATTGGTCCCTTTCTGCAACAGATAGGAGCGAGGGGCTCTCTGCCTGCCTTTGGGGCTGTGTTTCCACCCCCCTTCCCCCCCTTTGTCCCTAAATCGTCTTTCCGGTGGGTTTATGTAGAATCGATGTGGACTGGAACTGAAAAAAAATGCAAACAAGACAGCACTGAAAAAAGGAGAGCTCGACTCTCCGTTTGGCAATTCTATGTATAAGTTGTGTACATAAATAAATGTCTAATGAACCTGTTGCTTTTGGAGACTCTTTGCAGACATTTGGGGCAGGAGGGGTTGAAAATGGATTCGGACAAATAGGTTGGATTTTCTTGCTATCCAGGTGCATTTGGATACTTTGCAGAGGATGCACTGCACTTCTATGTTATATTAATGGTTATCGTGTACCTTTTAAGTTGTTTCCGACCCATGACAACCCTATCACAGGGTATTTATTCATGGCAAGATACGAGGGGCATTCATTACAGATTTTCTCTGACCAATTTCCTGTGGACTGAGAGCAATGAGACTTGGCCCAGTTCTGAGTCCTTCTCTCCATCGGTGTCATCTCAAGAAACAAATTTCTCCCATCTTTTGAAGCAAATTTATTTATTTATTTTATTTTATTTATTTACTACATTTATATACCACTTTTCTCAGCCCTTAGGTGACTCAAAGCGGTTAACAACAGTTACAATACACACATTACAAAATCATTGGAACATTTAAAAGCAATAGCATAACAACAATTAAACATCAATATGACAAATCCTTCATGTCTCATCAATAGAATCAGAATCCAGTCTCATCATCCGTTATTCCGTGTTCCTATAATCAACCAAGGGCAAGATGGATGGATGGCATCCTTGAAGCGACTGGACTGACATTGAAGGAGCTGGGGGTGGTGACGGCCGACAGGGAGCTCTGGCGTGGGCTGGTCCATGAGGTCACGAAGAGTCAGAAGCGACTGAACGAATGAACAACATAATCAATTACACTGCCTAATCGAATGCCTGTTGTTCATCAGCTACTCGAAAACACAGACATGTGCCTTTCATCTCAATAACAGAGAAGCATCCCGAGCTCTGAGGATCACCTGGGAAGGAATCCCACTGGAGCATTGCACCGCACCCAAATACCTGGGAGTCACTCTGGACCGTTCTCTGACCTACAAGAAGCACTGCCTGAACATCAAACAAAAAGTGGGTGCTAGAAACAACATCATACGAAAGCTGACTGGCACAACCTGGGGATCGCAACCAGATACAGTGAAGACATCTTCTCTTGCGCTGTGCTACTCTGCTGCTGAGTATGCATGCCCAGTGTGGGACACATCTCACCACACTAAAACAGTGGATGTGGCTCTTAATGAGACATGCCGCATTATCACGGGGTGTCTGTGCCCTACACCACTGGAGAAATTACACTGCTTAGCCAGTATTACACCACCTGACATCCGCCGGGAAGTAGCAGCCAATAGTGAAAGGACCAAGGCAGAGACATCTCCAGCTCATCCCCTGTTTGGGTATCAGCCAGCACGTCAATGACTTAAATCAAGAAATAGTTTTCTAAGATCTACAGAGATACTCGCTGGAACACCTCAGCAAGCGAGAGTCCAAAAGTGGCAGGCTCAAACCCAGAACCTCAACCAATGGCTGATACCAAATGAGAGACTCCCCCCCCCCCCCCCCCCGGCACACAGAAGACTGGGCAACTTGGAAGCGCTGAACAGACTGCGTTCTGGCACCACAAGATGCAGAGCCAACCTTCAGAAATGAGGCTAAAAAGTGGAATCCACGACATGTGAGTGTGGAGAGGAGCAAACCACTGACCACCAGCTGCAATGCACCCTAAGCCCTGCCACATGGAGGACCTTCTTGCAGCAACACCAGAAGCACTCCAAGTGTCCAGATACTGGTCAAAGGACATTTAATCAACTACCATACTCACAAATTCTGTATTTTGTCTGTTTGCTTTGTTCTGTTAGAAATGTAATATAATTGACTGGCTGCCCTGACACGACAAATATAAATAAATAAAATCGAATGCCTGTTCAAACAGCCAGGTCTTCACTTTCCTCCGAAATGCCAATAAGGAGGGGGCCGATCTGATGTCTGTAGGAAGGGTGTTCCACCGCCGAGGGGCCACCACTGAGAAGGCCCTGTCTCTCGTCCCCGCCAGGCGTGCTTGTGATGCCGGCGGGACCGAGAACAGGGCCTCCCCAGATGATCTTAATATCCTACCTCGCTTGTAGAAGTCAATAGGTTGCTCCAAAAGCCATGTTGTGACTTCAGAAATCAGAGTCTCATCACCTGAGAAATGTTTACCAATTTGCAAAGAATTTCCTTGTTGGAAAGAGGTGGAAGTCTGATTGGGTGAAGAAGGGGGATGCGGCAGAATTCCAAAGCCACAGGAGAGCAGGCTTCTTCCATTTGGGCAACAGGTGAGTTGTGAACTGGTGCATTGTCTTGCAGAAGGTGGATGGACATCTTTGGAGCATGCCACATTGTCTCTTGGTTTTGATGGCCTCTCACAATTTCTGAGGCAGTGAAGCCTAGTCTGCCCCAGTGATCATAGTCCCCTTTGCTAAAAACATAAATCCTACTCTGTGCTGGTCCCAAAATCCTGTGAGCATGACCTTGCCTGCCGAGAGTTGGGCACATGCCTTCTTTGGAGGTGGTGAGTCAGGATGCTTCCATGGCATTGACTGGACTTCAGACTCAGGATCAGAGTGATGGACCCAGCTTTCCTCCTGTGTGATCAGTCTGTTGACAAAGTCCTTCTGGTTTCCACGGCACATCATTGTCAAGAGAGTCTGAGAGCATTCACCTCGTTCCAGCTTCTGGAAAGGCGTGAGCAGCGAGCGGAGACCTTATGCATGTGAATATGGTCTTTGATTTTTTTTTTCCCACGGACCTCACACTAATCTTGATATTTTGGACTAGGTGGAGAATGGTTATCAGCGATCCCCTTGCTGGATGATATGATATGTGGGGTCGGCCTGGAATTGGAGCTGTTTCCACCGAAGTCCAACCACATTGGAATCATAGAATCAAAGAGTTGAAAGAGACCTCATGGGCCATCCAGTCCAACCCCCTGCCAAGAAGCAGGAATATTGCATTCAAAGCACCCCTGACAGATGGCAATCCAGCCTCTGTTTAAAAGCTTCCAAAGAGGGAGCCTCCACCACGCTCCAGGGCAGAGAGTTCCACTGCTGAACAGCTCTCAAAGTCAAGAAGTTCTTCCTCATGTTCAGATGGAATCTCCTCTCTTGTAGTTTGAAGCCATTGTTCCGCATCCTAGTCTCCAAGGAAGCAGAAAACAAGCTTGCTCCCTCCTCCCTGTGGTTTCCTCTCACATATTTATACATGGCTATCATATCTCCTCTCAGCCTTCTCTTCTTCTGGCTAAACATGCCCAGCTCCTTAAGCCGCTCCTCATAGGGCTTGTTCTCCAGACCCTTGATCATTTTAGTCACCCTCCTCTGGACACATTCCAGCTTGTCAATATCTCTCTTCAATTGTGGTGCCCAGAATTGGACACAGGAATTAAAGATGCCAGTTCTTGACTCCATTATATGATGGGAATACTCGCTATAAATCTCTTCCATCTCATGGAACGTCTCCTTTGGTGTGCGACTTGCAAGGAAAGGATCTTGAGGACTGCTCTATCTTCCATTGGGTCCATTCTCAAACCTCACACCACTTCAGCACCTGTCACATCAAGACTGTTCTCAGTTCTGAGTTGTAAATTGGCACGTAACCTAGAGAGACTTAGATCATTACACATGGACAGTTTCAGCGTCCTGTGATAAACAGAAGTGGGTCAGGAGAAATATCAACAATGACATTTTTCAGTTGTATTTTTTTTCTTTCTATCGATGGTGGGCAATTAGGATTTGGAATCCTTCCAGTGGGTCTGTGAGATGGGTTGCAAATGACAGCAAAATCTGGGTTGTAGGTTTTTTCGGGCTATATGGCTATGTTCTAGAGGCATTCTCTCCTGACGTCTTGCCTGCATCTATGGCAAGCATCCTCAGAGATGGTGAGGATGCTTGCCATAGATGCACGCAAAACATCAGGACAGAATGCCTCTAGAACATGGCCATATAGCCCGAAAAAACCTACAACAACCCTGTGATTCCAGCCATGAAAGCCTTCGACAATACATCGATTCAAAAGTTACTGTTTCCATTAGCTTTCTTGGTACAATTGCTTTCCGATCAAGGAGAAGTTTGTGATACTAAGAATGGAAAGCATTTTGACTTGTTTTCCAAAGATTGGAAAACTTCTAGTGACTGGTGCATGCAATCTGTCTGTGAGGCTTGGTGCTTTCCATCACAAATTAGATTCCCTTCTTTTATGTCAGCATTTCTCAACCTGGGGGTCAAGACACTTGGTGGGGTCATGAGGGAGTTTCAGAGGGGTTGCCAAAAGATAATCAGAAAACATATACTTCTGGTGGTCTTAGGAATCCCTTTGGCAGAGAAGGCTGAAGATCTCCCCACCTGTCCTTATCTTCCTTTTTGGAAACAGGCGGCAAATCCATCAAAAGCCCTCCTCTGCTGTGATTGGCTGACCTCTCAGCCAAGGGGAGGGCTGTTTTTGAGACTCCAAGTGGAGAGGGGAGAGCAGGCGTGCTCGGCGCATGGCAGCATGGTGTGCATGCACGGGTGAGGAAGAGAATGCGAGACTGGAGGGAGGTTCCTGCCAACAACTCCCTTCAAGGCATGAGGGTCCTGTGTGGGGTTTGTCTCAATTCTATCCCTGGTGGGATTCAGAATGTTCTTTGATTGGAGGTGAACTATAAATCCCAGCAACTACAACTCCCATATGTCAAGGTCTATTTTCTCCAAATTCCATCAGTGTGCATATTTGGGCATATTGAGGATTCATGCCAAGTTTGGTCCAGATCCATCATTGTTTGAGTCCATAGTGCTCTCTAGATGTAGGTGAACTACAACTCCAAAACTCAAGGTCAATGACTACCAAACCCTTCCAGTATTTTCTGTTGGTCATGGGAGTTCTGTGTGCCAAGTTTGGTTCAATTCCATCGCTGGTGGATTTCAGAATGTTCTCTGATTGTAGGTGAACTATGAATCCCAGCAACTACAACTCCCAAACGACAATCCCACCAGTATTCAAATTTGGGCATATCGGGTATTTGTGCTAAATTGAATGAAAATACATCCTGCATATCAGATATTTACATTACGACTCATAAAAGGACCAAAATGGCAGTTGTGAAGTAGCAACAGAAATAATGTTATGGTTGGGGGTCATCACAACATGAGGAACTGTATTAAGGGGTCACAGCATTAGGAAGATTGAGAAACACTGATCTAGACTGTAGAATGAATGCAGTTTTATACTATTTGGAGCCAAGGAAGAAGCTTCTGGACATCTTTGAGCTTTAAGCACAGGAATCAGTGATATAAATGAAATTTTTAAAAACCAATTTCCCTCCCAAATTCTTGGTGATTCAGTGCTGTGGATAGCAATGCAAACTCATGCCTTCTGGAGGGGAACGTTTAGTCCCTTTTGCAGCCTCTCCGATATTTTTAATTACTGCACTTGCTTCTCCAAAAAAGCTATTTTGCATCACAAGCAGGCGCTTTGGGCAGGTTTGTGTAGGACTGAAATAGTGCGATCGGCGCTAATAAGATTTCAGATATTTACATTACGATTCATAACAGGACCAAAATGACAGTTGTGAAGTAGCAACAGAAATAATGTTATGTTTGGGGGTCAACACAACATGAGGAACTGTATTAAGGGGTCGCGGCATTAGGAAGATTGAGAAACACTGAAATAAAGGGAGAGAAATGTATTGTCAAAGGCTTTCATGGCCGGAATCCATGGGTTGTTGTAGGTTTTTCCGGGCTATATGGCCATGTTCTGGAGGCAATTTTTCTCCTGACATTTCGCCTGCATCTATGGCAAGCATCCTCAGAGGTAGGATGCTTGCCATAGATGCAGGCGAAACGTCAGGAGAAAAATTGCCTCCAGAACATGGCCATATAGCCCGGAAAAACCTACAACAACCCAAAGGGAGAGAAAGTCCGACCAACTCCTCTTGTGCTTTCTATTTTTCACCACACGATGTCACCAAAGCCTTCCAAGGACTCACAAACCAATATTATTCTAAACTCCGATCACAGTGTGCAAAGGATAAGACAGACAGTAGAGAGCGCCTCTGGGCATGTACAGAGATTATTTATTGCTCCAGATAGAGCTAGAATTTATGGGTTCGATTTAATCTATCTCTTGTTTTTGTCCAAGTATATATACCCTCTTTGTCTGTTGCCAATTTGGATGGTGGTGGTGATGTTGTAATAATAATAATAATAATAATAATAATAATAATAATGGGTTGTTGTAGGTTTTTTCGGGCTATATAGCCATGTTCTAGAGGCATTCTCTCCTGACGTTTCGCCTGTATCTATGGCAAGCATCCTCAGAGGTAGTGAGGTCTGTTGGAACTAGGAAAAAGGGTTTATATATATTTATTTAGCAGTTTTGTATACTGGTCCTCTCACCTCCATCGAGGGACTCAGACCGGTTTCCAACATCACTATTACAAACAATCATTAAAAACATTGTATTCCAAATTACTAAAACATTAAAAAGCAAAATAAAGTCAAATAATTACAATGGTCAGTCGTCATCATAAAATCATTGTTCGTCGACATCCACCCATATCACAGAACTTGACTCATTCTTCGAATGCCAGTTTCCAGAGCCAAGTTTTCACCTGTTTTCTGAACGTCAAGATAGAGGGGACAGTTCTGATCTCCAGTGGAAGGGAGTTCCAGAGTCGAGGGGCTACCACCGAGAAGGCCCTGTCTCTCGTCCTCACCAGATGCGCTTGTGAGGCCGGTGGGACCGAGAGCAGGGCCTCTCCAGACGATCTGTATACAGATCTTTCCACAGATTTATATATCTGTGGAAAGACCAGGGTGGGACAAAGGACTCTTGTCTGCTGGAGCTAGGTGTGAATGTTTCATATGCCCACCTTGATTAGCAGACTTCAAGGCTATCAAATGCTAATCAAGGTGGTCAGTTGAAACATTCACACCTAGCTCCAGCAGACAAGAGTTCTTTGTCCCACCCTAGTCATTCCACAGATATATAAACCCATTTTCCTAGTTCCAACAGACCTCACTACCTCTGAGGATGCTTGCCATAGATGCAGGTGAAACGTCAGGAGAGCATGCCTCTAGAACATGGCCATATAGCCCGAAAAAACCTACAACAACCCAGTGATTCTGGCCCAGAAAGCCTTCGACAATAATAATAATAATAATAATAATAATAATAATAGTGATGGTGATGGTGATGGAAGAAGAAGCCGCACTTTGGGCCTGTTCTGGCTTTGAAGGAGTTTTGCACAGCTCTCTGCAGAAGCAATGGGGCATCCTTGTAAACAATGGGATAAATTGATTAAATATCTTTTCCCGGTGCTGCACATTTTGCAGGAATGCATTAAAAAGGCATTGGGACAGCGATTTGTGCCCTGAACTCTCCAAGGTAATGCACCAATTTTGCAGCAATCCTCTAAAGATCAGATTGATGCACCACTGGTGTTGCTTATTGCTTTCTAAACTGGTAGAAAGCCTCTAATAATACAATACATTTTGGTTTGCTTGATTTGACCCGGCTTGTGAATGCATAATCCTGCCTTTGGGCCTTCATGCGCTAACCACCAGCCTTGTCTCGACTCCAAGCTTCCGAGCACAGAGATATGTCTGAAGGAATTAAATCTGCCTCTCCCGCCACTGGCTTTCGCTCTGTTTGTGCAAAAGCTCCAAGGAGGGCAGAGCTTCGTCTTCTCTTATAGAATCATACCGTTGGAAGGGACATCCAGAGGCCATCCAGTCCAACCCTATTCTGTCATGCGGGAGGACACAGTCAAAGCCCTCCAGACAGTTATCCATCTAGAACAGTTGCTCTCAACCTTCCTAATGCTGCGACCCCTTAATACACTTCCTCATGTTGTGGTGACCCGCAACCATAAAATTATTTTTGTTGCTACTTCAAAACTGTGATTTTGCTTCTGTTATGAATCGTAATGTAAATCTCACATATGCAGGATGTATTTTATTCACTGGACCAAATTTGGCACAAATACCTGAAACACAGAAAATTGAATACTGGTGGGATGGGGGGGCTGATTTTGTCTTTTGGGAGTTATAGTTGCTGGGATTTATAGTTCACCAACAATCAAAGAGCATTCTGAATTTCACCAACGATGGCATTGAACCAAACTTGGCACACAGAACTCCCATGACAAACAGAAAATACTGGAAGGGTTTGGTGGGCATTGACCTTGTGTTTAGGAGTTGTAGTTCACCTACATCATTGTGTGTGGACTCACACAATGATGGATCTGGACCCAACTTGGCACGAATACTCAATATGCCCAAATGTGAACCCTGGTGGAGTTTGGGGAAAATAGACATTGACATTTGGGAGTTGTAGTTGTTGGGATTTATAGTTCACCTACAATCAAAGAGCATTCTGAACCCCACCAATGACAGAATTGGGCCAAACTCCCCACAGAGAACCCCCATGACCAACAGAAAATACTATGTTTTCCTGGTGGTCTTTGGCGACCTCTCTGACATCCCCTTGCGACCCACCCGGGGGTCCGGACCCCCAGGCTGAGAAACACGGATCTAGAAACTGCAGAGAAGGGAATTCAGCAGGAATCAGAGGCAGCAGATTTCACTGACCATCAGGAAGTTCTTCCTAATGTTTAGGTGGGATATTACTATTAATATTATTTTTATTTATTTATTTACCATATTTGTATACCGTCTCAACCCGGAGGCGACTCGAGGCCATTTACTACTTGGGTACACAGTGTTGCCCAGGTTATTAGAAAATGCATAAGGTTGTGGGTGAACTACAATTCACATCATGCCAGGTTAACCCCCTGAAACTCCATCAATAACAGTTGGGCAAATTCGCTCTAGATGTATCACTGGTGGGGTTCAGTGTCATCTCTGGCTGCAAGAGATGCACCCACCATTGTGGGTCAGTCCCTTGAAATCCCTCCATTAGATTCGTTGATCATTTTGTGTGCCAAGTTTGGTCCAGATCTGTCATCAGTGGTGGTCAGAATGTCTTTGGATGTAAGTGAACTACAACTTCCAGAAATGAAGGTCAGTTCCATCCCCCCCCGCCCCAAGAAACCCCTCCAATATTTTCAGTTTGTCATTGTGGTTCTGTGTACCAAGTAGATCCACAGCCAGCATTGGTGGGGTCCAGAGTGCTCTTTGATTGCAGGTGAACTATAAATCCCAGTTCCTACAACAGCTATTAATTAAGGTAAATTCCCCCCAAACATCTCCAGTATTTTTCATGGGGGTTCTGTGTGCCAAATGTGGCCCAGGTCCATTGTCGGTGGGAGGGTCACAGTGCTCTGACCTGATTCAGGGTGAACTACAACATCCATCATGTGGAGTCAATCCCCCAAAATCCTCCAATATGTTTAGTTGCTGATTAGTTCTGCTCTATTTATTGTGTAGCCAGAATTGAAAAGAATAGGAAAGGATTGAGGGAGAGGAAATGGGTGGGGGGGGGGGGTCATGCAAATTCCACACCAATGAAGAGAGTAAGAAACACTGGGATGCCTGTGGTGGAGGAAACACGTGAAATCTAGGATGAAATTTTCCCTGAATGAAAGCATTCCTTGGGTGGTGGGCGGTATAGTGTTTGTGGAAGACATTTGCAGGAGTTGGGCTACATGTTAATGCCACTTGCTATAACCTGAAATGTTAATGCCACTTGCTATAACCTGAAAGTGTCTTGGACTGTGTGATGTATTGATGAATAATGTGTGCAGATCCCAGTATGGTGGCCTTCTGCAGCTGGCTGATGGCAACTTTGTCAGCGCCGATTGTGTTTAAGTGCAGGCCAAGGTCTTTAGGCACTGCACCCAGTGTGCTGATCACCACTGGGACCACCTTGATTGGCTTGTGCCAGAGTCTTTGCAGTTTGATCTTGAAATCCTCATATCATGTCAGCTTTTCCAGTTGTTTCTCTTCCATCCAGCTGTTGCCTGGGATTGCAACATCGACAATCCATTCTTGGTTTTTTAACATGATCACGAGGTCAGGAGTCTTGTGATCCAAAATTCTGTCTGTCTGAATTCAGAAGTCCCAGAGTATTATTATTATTATTATTATTATTATTATTATTATTATTATTATTATTATTGCATCTGTGTGCCAATGCTCCAAGGTTGCAAACAATCTGTGAGATCTTTTCCCTGTCTTTCACGCCTCTATCCAGACCATTAACTCCATCTAGAAAGATGAGACACTGCAATGACATATTGGTTTTCCTATTTCTTGCTTGTTTACATGACGATCGTAGCGGGTGCCCAATATTCCCGAAATGGAATAAGTGCAGAAGGAGCCCTCTCGCTGTGCAAATGGCTTATTTTATTCACAAAGAGGTTCCAGCCTAGATGCAACCCAAGCCATCGAATGGAATGGATTTCTTTTAATAACATGATCCGGACTTTCTATAATCCTCCAAATAGACTGGGCTGGAACTATCCTGCTCAGCCAGCCATTACAGGCCTGGTTTATGGCTTTATAAGGGGGCGGGGGGAGATATTTATAAGTGGAAGATGAAAGGGTAAGCGGTGAGGTCAAGCTGACTCGGATAACATGACATTTAGAAGTAAAATGATGATGATGATGATGATGATGATGACGACGATGATAACAATACAGAAAAAATGATTAAGGAATTGCCATTCCTTTCTCTGATGCAGGACTCAGAATGGCTTCCAATATGTATTAATAATAATAATAATAATAATAATAATAATAATGGAATTACCTTTCCTTTCTCTGAGTCAGAACTCAAACTAGCTTCCAATGTGTGTTGCTATTGTATTATTATTATTATTATTATTATTATTATTATTATTATTATTTTACTGACACAAAACCATAGTATGTCACAGCAAACAAGATCTATATGATGGATTTCGTATCAAAAAAAATCACAAGTCGAACACTTCCCTAGCGTCTAGGACTGTGTGATATTATTATGATATTATATTATTATTATTATTATTATTATTATTTGATATTATATATTATATATGTGATATTATATATTATTATTATATTATATATATGAACTGCCGTGAGTCACCTCTGGGCTGAGAAAGGCGGTATACAAATGCGATAAATAAATAAATTTATTATTATTGTTGTTATTATTATTATGTTACCTGCCTCTCTTCATGGCTGAAGGCGGAGTACTACATAGTTAAGATTAATAGATTTTTTTAATAAGGGTAAAATGCATAGACAAATACTAAAATCATGAATCATATGCTTCCTGAATGGAAAATAGGGTTCGGAAGGAAGGAAGGAAGGAAGGAAGGAAGGAAGGAAGGAAGGAAGGAAGAGAGAGAGAGGGGGGAAGGGAGGGAGGGAGGAAAGGAAGAAAGAGGGATGGAAGGAAGGAAGGAAGAGGGAGGAAGGAAGGAAGGAAGGAAGGAAGGAAGAGAGAGGTGAAGGGAGGGAGGGAGGAAAGGAAGGAAGAGGGATGGAAGGAAGAAGGAAGAGGGAGGGCGGGAGGGAGGGAAGGAAGACGGAAGGAAGGAAGGAAGGAAGGAAGGAAGGAAGGAAGGAAGGAAGGAAGGAAGAGAGAGAGGGGGAAGGGAGGGAGGGAGGAAAGGAAGAAAGAGGGATGGAAGGAAGGAAGAGGGAGGAAGGAAGGAAGGAAGGAAGGAAGGAAGGAAGGAAGGAAGAGAGAGGTGAAGGGAGGGAGGGAGGAAAGGAAGGAAGAGGGATGGAAGGAAGGAAGAGGGAGGGAGGGAGGGAGGGAGGGAGGGAAGGAAGACGGAAGGAAGGAAGGAAGGAAGGAAGGAAGGAAGGAAGGAAGGAAGGAAGAGGGGAGGAAGGAAGGGTGAGGGAAAGAAAGGAAGGATGAGGGAGAGATGGAAGTAAGAGAAGAAAGGAAGAGGGAGTGAGGGGAGGAAGGAAGAGGGAGTGAGGGAAGGAAGAAAGAGGAAGGAAGGAGAGAAGAAAGGAAAGAGGAAGGGGGAGGGGGGAAGGAAGGAAGGAAAAGAAAAAAAGAAAGAAGGAAAGGTCTCAATATGTTTTATTCATGCTTGGAGCAGCAACATTGCACATCCCTTGGTATCCCTTTCCAGATCTGTAATTCAGTTGTTCAATTATTCCCTTTGTTTCCCAGCCACCCTTGTCTCCTTTTGCCTTGAATTTTTAAAGCTCTGAAGGATGAGAATTGCTTCTTTCATTCTGTACAGAATCTCACCAAATAGTGATTTTTGAGGTGCATCTACACTGAAGAAGGAATGCACTTTGGTACCACTGACTGCCATGGCTCAGTGCTATGGAATCCCAAACGTTGCAGTCTGACTCTGCACTCTTGGGTAGAGAATGCTCTTGATATTATAAAACTATAACTCTCGGGGTTCAAGCGGTATCAAACTACATGGTTTCTGCAGTGTAGCTGCACCCTTGTTTGGACTGTCATTTGCAAAATCCTCCAGTTCTGGGGATAAAAAGCTAAATAGTTGCATCATTTTACAGTATAATATTTGTATATAAACTAATCTAGGCTAGTTAGGGCCAGGTGTAGATGAGATTGGCATCTAGACCAGTGTTTCTCAAACTGGGGTCAGGACCAGGAAGGGGTTGTTAGTGGGTTTCAGAGTGGTTACCAAAAACCATCAGAAAACATATATTTCTGATGGTCTTAGGAACCCCTTTGGCAGAGAAGGCTGAAGATCTCTCCACCTGTCCTTCTCTTCCTTTTGGAAACAGACGGTGAATCCTCCCACCAAAAACTCTCCTCTGCTGTGATTGGCCAGTCTCTCAGCCAAGGGGTGAGCTGTTTCTGAGAATCCAAGTGGGAAGGGGAGAGCAGGCGTGCTTGGCACATGGCAACATGGTGTGCATGTGCAGGTGAGGGAGAGCGTGCAAGGTTGGAGAGAGGTTCACTGCAGTGAGTCCCTTCACGGCATGGGAATTCTGTGGGACGTTTGGCCCAATTCTATAGTTGGTGGGTTCAGAATGCTCTTTGATTGTAGGCGAACTATAATTCCCAGCAACTACAACTTCCAAATGTCAGTGTCTATTTCCTCCAAACTCCACTAGTATTCACATTTGGGCATATTGAGTATTTGTGCCAAGTTTGGTCCAGATCCATCATTGTTTGAGTCCATAGTACTCTTTGGATGTAGGTGAACTACAACTCCCAAACTCAAGGTCAGTGCCCACCAAACCCTTCCAGTATTTTCTGTTGGTCATGGGAGTTCTGAGTGCCAAGTTTGGTTCAGTTCCATCATTGGTGGAGCTCAGAATGCTCCCTGATTGTGGGTGAATTATAAATCTCAGCAACTACAGCTCCCAAATGACAAAATCTCTCTCTCCTTCCCCCCTCAACAACCTCACCAGTATTAAAATTTGAGCATATCGGGTATTTGTGCCAAATTTGGTCCAGTGAGTTAAAAAAAGCTCTCTTGACAGATAGCCATCCAACCTCTACTGCAGCATTTTTTAACTTGGGGGTCAGTACCCCTAGGGGTCACGAGGGGGTTTCAGAGGTGTTGCCAAAGACCATCAAAAAGCCCATATTTCTGATGGTCTTGCGAACCCCTTTGACAGAGAAGGCTGAAGACCTCTCCAACTGTCCTTCTCTTTCTTTTTGGAACCAGAGGGCGAATCCTCCCACCAAAAACCCTCCTCCACTGTGATTGTATACATCCCAGTAACTACAACTCCCTGATGTCAAGGTCTATTTTCCCCCAAACTCAGCCAGTTATTGCATTTGGGCATATTGAGTATTCGTTCCAAGTTTGATCCAGATCCATCATTATTTGAGTCCACAGTGCTCTCTGGATGTAGGAGAACTACAACTCCCAAACTCAAGGTCCCACCAAACCCTTCCAGTATTTTCTGTTGGTTGGGAGTTCTGTGTGCCACATTTGATTCAATTCCATCATTGGTGGAGCCCAGAATGCTCTTTGTAGGTGAACTATAAATGCCAGCAACTACAACTCTCAAATGAAGAAAACCAATCGCCCCAACCTCACCAGTATTCAAATTTGGGCGTATCGGGCATTTGTGTCAAATGTGGTCCAGTGAATGAAAATACATCCTGTGTATCAGATATTGCCATTACAATTCATAACAGTAGCAAAATGACAATTATGAAGTAGCAACGAAAATAATGTTATGGTTGGGAGTCAACACAATATGAGGAACTGTATTAAGGGGTCGCAGCATTAGGAAGATTGAGAAACACTGATCTAGACTGTAGAATTAATGCAGTTGTATACTATTCGGAGCCAAGGAAGAAACTTTTGGACACCTTTGAGCTTTAAGAACAGGAATCAGTGATATAAATGGAATTTTTAAAAAAAATCAATTTCCCTCCCAAATGCTTGGTGATTCAGTGCTGTGGATAGCAATGCAAACTCATGCCTTCTGGAGGGGAACGTTTAGTCCCTTTTGCAGCCTCTCGGATATTTTTAATTACTGCACTTGTTTCTCCAAAAATGCTATTTTGCATCACAAGCAGGCGCTTTGGGCAGGTTTGTGTGGGACTGAAATAGTGTGATCGGCGCTAATAAGGTTTCCAGTCGACGTTGCAGCAGAAAGGAATTACTCCTTGATGACTAACCAGGAATCAAAGCCGGAACAGGCTGTGCGGATGGGATGTGAGGAACACCAAAGCTGGCACGTCTTTTGGATCTTATTTCTCCAAAGCTCAATTTCCCAACGCTTAGTTCATGCTAATAATACAACTATCTTCCCAAAATTTCCATTTCCATAATGTGGAAGATCAGTAGAGATACAGATATCTATTCTCCTGTTAGTGGACGTTCCTTTAAGATATGTTAAGAGGTCCCTATAGAATACATGACAAGGAAACAGCTGCTGCTATTCAGTAGTGAAATATGCCTTTGCTGGATGGGCATCTGTCGGGAGGGCTTGGATTGTGTCTTCCTACCTGGAAAAAAGAAGGGGGTTGGACTGGGTGGTGTTTGGGGATCCCTTCCAAGTCTGTCATTCTACCGACCACAGGTGGCAGAATGAGGTTGGTCTGGATGACCTTTGGTTGCCCCTTTAAGAATCCAGGATTTGGAGTGTGGCAAAGTCTCCATCTCTGGAGTGTTTTGAAATAGCATGGATGGCCATCTGTTTTGGAGTGGAGTGAAGAGCTTTGATTGTGTCTTCCTGCATGGATGAAGTACATGGGTTGGACTAGATGGCCTCTGGGTGCCCCTTCCAGTTCTGGGATTATGTCACCAAACATTATGGATTCTCCACTAATGGAAAGGACTTCATTTGATAGATTGGACAGTTGCATATGCCAAGTCGCTTTGAATGAGTCTCCTTTGGGAGAGATAAAGCAGGGTATAAATAAATATAACAAAAATATAACAACAACAACAACATTAAGAGAAGAAACCAGGGAATTAATAATATCATAAATAATTATTCAGTTCTTGTGGGTTTTTTCGGGCTATATGGCCATGTTCTAGAGGCATTTCTCCTGACGTTTCGCCTGCATCTATGGCAAGCATCCTCAGAGGGTGAGGTCTGCTGGAGCTGGGAAAAAAGGGGTTTATATATCTGTGGAAAGACCAGGCTGAGACAAAAGGCTTTTGTAAGTTGGGCTAGGTGTGAATCTTTTCAACTGACCACCTTGATTAGCATACAACAGGCTGACTGTGCCTGGAGCAAACTCTTCTTGAAAGGTGCTTAGATGTCCCTGCCTGTTTTTCTCTCTGCTGTTTTAATTTTAGAATTTTTTAATACTGGTAGCCAGATTTTGTTCATTTTCATGGTTTCTTCCTTTCTGTTGAAATTGTCCACATGTTTGTGGATTTCAATGGCTTCTCTGTGTAGTCTGACATGGTGGTTGTGAGAGTGGTCCAGCATTTTTGTGTTCTCAAATAAAATGCTGTGTCCAGGTTGGTTCATCAGGTGCTCTGCTATGGCTGATTTCTCTGGTTGGAGTAGTCTGCAGTGCCTTTCATGTTCCTGGATTCTTGTTTGGGCGCTGCGTTTGGTGGTCCCTATGTAGACTTGTCCACAGCTGCATGGTATACGGTAGACTGCTGCAGAGGTGAGAGGATCCCTCTTGTCCTTTGCTGAACGTAGCATTTGTTGGATTTTCTTGGTGGGTTTGTAGATTGTTTGTATGTTGTGTTTCCCCATCAGCTTTCCTATGCGATCAGTGGTTCCCTTGATGTATGGCAGGAACACTTTTCCTCTGGGTGGATCTTCATCTTGACTCTCGTGGCTTGTTCTTGGTCTTGCAGCTCTTCTGATGTCTGAGCTGGAGTCTCCATTGGCCTGGAGAGCCCAGTTGAGGTGGTTCAGTTCATCTTGGAGGAGGTGGGGTTCACAGATTCTTTTTGCACGGTCTGCCAAGGCTTTAATGGTGCTTCTTGTTTTGACTTGGGTGATGGTTGGAGTTTTTATGTAGATATCTATCTGTGTGTGTGGGTTTTCTGTAAACGGTGTGACCCAATTGTTGATCTGGTTTACGGATGACTAGGACATCTAGAAAAGGCAATCTTCCTTCCTTTTCTTTTTCCATAGTGAACTGGATGTTAGGGTGGATGCTGTTAAGATGTTCTAAAATTAAAACAGCAGAGAGAAAAACAGGCAGGGACATCTAAGCACCTTTCATTAAGAGTTTGCTCCAGGCACAGTCAGCCCGTTGTATGCTAATCAAGGTGGTCAGTTGAAAAGATTCACACCTAGCCCAACTTACAAAAGCCTTTTGTCTCAGCCTGGTCAGTCCACAGATATATAAACCCCTTTTTTCCCAGCTCCAGCAGACCTCACCCTCTGAGGATGCTTGCCATAGATGCAGGCGAAACGTCAGGAGAAATGCCTCTAGAACATGGCCATATAGCCCGAAAAAACCCACAAGAACTGAGTGATTCCGGCCATGAAAGCCTTCGACAATACATAAATAATTATGTTGTTGTTATTATTCTGCACCAGAGCCTGGACTCTGCAAGGATCTTAGAATACTTTACGATTCTGATTAGCAATCATCTTTGAGAGTTCTTGGAGAACGGGAGAAGTTCCAGCAGATTGGAGGAGGACAAACTATACTTCTATTGATGCAGACCAAAATCCCATTGGCTTTTTTTGTCGCCACATCACATTGTAGGAGCATAGTATCTAGATCCAGGGAAGTCATGCTACCCATGCTCTATTCTGCCTTGGTTAGACCACACCTGGAATATTGTGTCTAATTTTGGGCACCACAATTCAAGAGAGATATTGACAAGCTGGAATGGGTCCAGAGGAGGGCGACTAAAACGATCAAGGGTCTGGAGAACAAGCCCTATGAGGAGCGGCTTAAAGAGCTGGGCATGTTTCGCCTGAAGAAGAGAAGGCTGAGAGGAGACATGATGATGGCCATGTATAAATATGTGAGAGGAAGTCATAGGCAGGAGGAAGCAAGCTTGTTTTTACTGACAATGAGACTAGGATGCAATGGAACAATGGCTTCAAACTACAAGAAAGGAGATTTCATCTGAACATGAGGAAGAACTTCCTGACTGTGAGAGCCGTTCAGCAGTGGAACTTTCTGCCCCGGAGTGTGGTGGAGGCTCCTTCTTTGGAGGCTTTTAAACAGAGGCTGAATGGCCATCTGTTGAGGGTGCTTTGAATGCTTTTTCCTGCTTCTTGGCAGAATAGGGTTGGACTGGATGGCCCACGAGGTCTCTTACATGATTCTATGAAAATTCTTCTTCTTTGGAAGTTTTTCATCAGAGGTTCAAGAACCTTGCCCAGGAAGGGGAGATTTGATGTTATCATTCTTCCCCACTGCTGAGTGGGCTTGAATTATATACTGACAAAAGGGGGTTGGACTGGATGGCCTTTGGGGTTCCCTTCCAACTGTTGAAGGCCCTTCTTATTGTCTTGGTGGTTTCCTTGTCCTTCGAAGCGCAACCTGTCAGCAGAATCAGGGTCTTTGGGGAAGGGCTGTCCTTGTTCCTTGCGTTGCCTTGTCTTTCAGGTGGCAAGTCAACCATTTCTTTGGCATTTGTGCGTCTGAAAGGGCTGCCTTTGAGTGACGACTCCCCGAGGTCAGCCTTCAAGTGCCCTTCTACTTGCTTTTCCCAAGACAATAAACCTCTGCTTTCCAATGGCAAAAACTGCTCTGGGTAGCTGGCAAATGCATCCTTTGCTTTCTTCTTCTGACACTCTCTTATGCGGAATGCATGCATGTGGAGCAGGACTGGGGACACAGTGTTCACATATTTTGCCGTTGCTCATAAATGCACACTTTGGTGGTAGATTCAACCCCATTGTTAGCATCTTAGGGTTCATCTACACCAGTGTTTCTCAACCTTCCTAATGCTGAAACCCCTTAATACAGTTCCTCATATTGTGGTGACCCCCAACCATAATATTATTTTCGATGCTACTTCAGAACTGTCATTTTGCTACTGTTATGAATCGTAATGTAAATATCTGATATGCAGGATGCATTTTCATTAACTGGACCAAATTTGGCACAAATTTCCAATGCGCCCACGTTTGAATACTGGTGGGGTTGGGGGAAACATTGACTTTGTCATTTGAGAGCTGTAGTTGCTGGGATTTATAGTTCACCTCCAATCAAAGAGCATTCTGCACTCTACCAATTATTATTTTTTTGGTCGTGTCAGGAGCGACTTGAGAAACTGCAAGTCGCTTCTGGTGTGAGAGAATTGGCCGTCTGCAAGGACGTTGCCCAGGGGATGCCCGGATGAATTGATGTTTTTATCATCCTTGTGGGAGGCTTCTCTCATGTTCCCGCATGAGGAGCTGGAGCTGATAGAGGGAGCTCATCTGCCTCTCCCCGGATTCGAACCTGCGACCTATCGGTCTTCAGTCCTGCCGGCACAGGGGTTTAACCCACTCTACCAATGATGGAATTGAACCAAACTTGGCACACAGAACTCCCATGACCAACAGAAAATACTGGACTGGTTTGGTTGGCATGGATCTTAAGTTTTGGAGTTGTAGTTCACCTACATCCAGAGAGCACTCTGGACTCAAATAGTGATGGATCTGGACCAGACTTGGCACAAATACTCAATATGCCCAAATGTGAACACTGGTGGAGTTTGAGGGAAGTAGACCTTGACAATTGAGGGTTGTAGTTGCTGGGATTTATAGTTCACCTACAATCAAAGAGCATTCTGAACTCCACCAGTGATGGAATTGAACCAAATGCGGCATACAGGACTCCCATGACCAACAGAAAACACTAGAAGGGTTTGGTGGGCATTGACCTTGAGTTTTGGAGTTGTAGTTCACCTACATCTAGAGAGCAGAAGGAGGACTTTGGGTAGGAGGAATCGCCGTCTGCTTCCAAAAAGGAAGAGAAGGACAGGTGGAGAGATCGTCAGCCTTCTCTGCCAAAGGGATTCCTAAGATATAAATATCTGTTTCCTGATGGTCTTGGGCGACCCCTCTGAAACCTCCCTCGTGACCCCCACAGGGGTCCCGACCCCCAAGTTGAGAAACACTGATCTACACTGTCAAATTGATATAGTTTGATACCATTTGCAGTGAATGTTGAAGGAAAGAGCAATTGTCCCCTGAATCAATGGTAATGCAGGGTTGTTGTAGGTTTTTTCGGGCTATATGGCCATGGTCTAGAGGCATTCTCTCCTGACGTTTTGCCTGCATCTATGGCAAGCTTCCTCAGAGGTAGTGAGGTCTGTTGGAACTAGGAAAAAGGGTTTATACTCTGTGGAATGAGCAGGGTGGGACAAAGGACTCTTGTTTGCTGGAGCTAGGTGTGAATGTTTCAACTGACCACCTTGATTAGCATATAATGGCCTATAATGAACAAAAATCTGGCTACCAGTATTAAAAACTCTAAAATTATAACAGCACAACAGCAGAGAGGAAACAAACAAGGGCATCTAATCACCTCTCAACAAAAGTTTGCTCCAGGCACTGTCAGGCCATTATATGCTAATCAAGGTGGTCAGTTGAAATATTCACACCTAGCTCCAGCAGACAAGAGTCCTTTGTCCCACCCTGGTCATTATGATAATAATGGGGATCTTCATCTCCTAAAAAGGAAAGCCTCCATGGCCAAATTTGGATTTGAACCCAGGTCCCTAAAGTCCTAGTCTGACACCAAATTATTGGTTGCTTGACTTCTAATACAGATAATCTTAATTAATATACGTATACACATTCAAGACAATTTAAAAAAACATCAGGAAAAGAAAGGAAAGAAAAGGGAAAACAGACAAAAGAAAAAAGAAAGTGAGAAGAAAGGGAAAAGGAATAAAAGGAAAGAACGTGAAAGGAAAGGAAAAAAGGGAAAAGAAAAGAAAGAAGGGGAAAAGAAAGGGGGAAAAGATGAAAGGAAAGAAAGAACAGGAAAAGGAATGGAAGGGAAGAAGACAAAAGGAAAGGAAAGAAAGGGAAGAAAATAAAAGGAAGGGAAAGGGAATGAAAGGAAAGAAGACAAAAGGAAAGAAAGGGAAAGGAATGAAAAGGGAAAAGATAAAAAGAAAGGAAGGAAAGGGGAAAAGATGAAAGGAAAGAAAGAAAGGGAAAATGGGATGAAAGGGAAGATGATGAAAAGAAAGGAAAGAAAGGGAAAAGAAAAGATGAAAGGAAAGAAAGGAAAGAGAATGATAGGAAAGAAAGGAAAAGGAAAGAAAGGAGAGGAGGCAAAAGGAGGGAATTGGAAAGGAATGAAAGGGAAGAAGATAAAAGGAAAGGAAGGAAGGGAAAAGGAATAAAAAGGAAGATGATAGGAAAGGAAAAATGGAAAAAGAAAGGAAAGAAGGGGAAAAGATGAAAGGAGAAGGAAGGAAGGAAGGAAGGAAGGAAGGAAGGAAGGAAGGAAGGAAAAAGGAATGAAAGGGAAGATGCAAGGAAAGGGAAGAAAGGGAAAAGAAAGGGAAGAAGATGAAAGGAAAGAAAGTAAAAGGAATGAAAGGAAAGAAGACAAAATGAAGGAAAGGGAAAGGAATGAAAGGGAAGAAGATAAAAGGAAAGGAAAGGAAGGGGAAAGAAAGGGAAGAAGATGAATGGAAAGGAAAGGAAAGAAAGGGGAAAGAAAAGAAAGAAAGGGAAAGGTAATAAGATGAAGAGAAAGGGAAGATGAAAGGAAAGAAAGGGAAAAGGAACAAAAGGGAAGAAGATGAAAGAAAGGGAAAAGAAAGGAATTAAGGCAGAAAGAAAGAGAAGACGACGAAAGGAAAGAAAGGAAAAAGAAAGGGAAGAAGACTAAAGAAAAAGGGAAGAAGATGAAAGGAAAGAAATGGAAAAGAAAGGGAAGAAGATGAAAGGAAAGCAAAGGAAAAGAAAGGGAAGAAGATGAAAGAAATGAAAAGATATAGATAGGTTATGATAGCCCAATCATAGCTGTAAGGAGAAGAGAAATGAAAAACAGAAATAGATACGGTTCGACCTTTCCTGATCCTAGGAAATTATAAACCTAAAATTGCTCGTAACCATAACCACAGGTTTAATGGGGCTTTTGAGTCAGGTAATGAAGGGCCTCTTTGTTTGGCCTCTGACAGCTTTTTCTGGATGGAAATGAGTTTAGCATCCAAACAGCCCCCTCTCCGAGGCGTCCGCCTCATCCAGCCTCATCTCTCTCTCCATCATTAGCCAGGGCTAATTACAGTTTTCCTCTGAATCATTCTGACATCCACTTGGCTTAATTGGGGCTGCGAACCGGAGCGGCAAAGCATGTTCTGGCTGTGAGTGTAAATCCCAAAGGTTATGGTTGTTTCACACCCATTTGGGCTGCTTTTACATTGCAGAATGGGTGCTGTTTGACGCCGCTTGAACTGCAACAGCCCAATGCTATGCAGTCATGAGATTTGTAGCTTGATGAGATACTGAGTGCATCTAGACTGCAGAATAAATGCCGTCTGACATCATTTGTTATTATTGTTGTGATTATTTCCGGTTTGCCAAATCAGATAGATTGAAAAGGGTTGGTGCTTATCTCCGTTTCTAAGCTGAAGAGCTGGCGTTGTCCTTAGACACCTCCAAGGTCATGTGGTCAGCATGACTGCATGGAGCGCTGTTACCTTCCTGCCGGAGCAGTACCTATTGATTTACTCACATTTGCATGTTTTCGAACTGCTAGGTTGGCAGAAGCTGGGGCTAACAGCAGGAGCTCACACCACTCCCCGGATTCAAACGTGCAACCTTGTTGTTGTCAAATAGATTGAAAAGCATTGTCTTTGGGTGCATCTACACTGTAGCATCAATGCAGTTTGACACCACTTGAATCACAAAGATCCTTAGCCTTTTGGTACCTCACCAAACTACAACTCCCAGGATGCCATAGCATTGAGCCTTAGCTCTTAAAAGTGGTGTCAAACCGCATTCATTCAGATTGAAAAGCATTGTCTTTAGGTGCATCTACACTCTAGAATCAATGCAGTTTGACACCACTTGAATCGCAAAGATTCTTAGCCTTTTGGTACCTCACCAAACTACAACTCCCAGGATGCCATAGCATTGAGCCTTAGCTCTTAAAAGTGGTGTCAAACTGCATTCATTCAGATTGAAAAGCATTGTCTTTGGGTGCATCTACACTGTAGCATCAATGCAGTTTGACACCACTTGAATCGCAAAGATCCTTAGCCTTTAGGTACCTCACCAAACTGCAACTCCCAGGATGCCATAGCATTGAGCCTTAACTCTTAAAAGTGGTGTCAAACTGCATTCATTCAGATTGAAAAGCATTGTCTTTGGGTGCATATACACTGTAGCATCAATGCAGTTTGACACCACTTGAATCGCAAAGATACCAATCGCCTTTTGGTACCTCACCAAACTGCAACTCCCAGGATGCCATAGCATTGAGCCTTAGCTCTTAAAAGTGGTGCCAAACTGCATTCATTCAGCAGTGAAGATGCATCCTTTGACTCTTGTCATATGGAGGCATGAACTAGAATGAATGGAAAGGAACTATGTAGCACTTTAAGAGAACCTAGGGTGTATCCACAATGTAGATTAATGCACTTTGACACCATTCATTGTCATAGAAACCTGGGAGTTGTAATTTTCCAAGGTCGTTAGTCTCCTCAGACCAATTAAGGCTAACCAAACTGCAAATCCTATTGAGCAACAGAAATTAAAATGATGTCAAAGTGCATCCATTCTACAGTAAAGATATTGGAAACATAACCCAAGACTTTATCCATTATTATTGTTGTTGCTATAATTATATGCATTTATATCCCACTTTTCTCTCTCTCTCAAAAGAGAGATTCAGAACAGATCATCTACACTGTATGATGGATATACTTTGGCACCATTTTCACTGCCAAGCATCGCTCAAAGCGATGGGATCATGGGATCTGTAGTTCAGTGAGGAATCATCACTCTTTGGCAAAGAAGGCTAAAGGCCTTGTGTAAACTACAACTCTTAGGATTCCATAGCATTGAGCCTGGGCAGTTCAAGTGGGGTCAAAACTGCATTCATTCTACAACAGTGTTTCTCAACCTTCCTAATGGCGCAACACCTTCATACAGTTCTTCATGTTGTGGTGACCCTCAACCATAATATTCTTTTTGTTGCTACTTCATAACTGTAACTTTGCTACTGTTATGAATCATCATATAAATATTTGATATGCAGGGTGTATTTTCATTCACTGGACCAAATTTGGCACAAATACCTGACATGCCCAAATCTGAATACTGGTAGAGTTTGGGGGGGGGGGGGGAGTTATTGATTTTGTCATTTGGGAGTTGTAGTTGCTGGGATTCATAGTTCACCTACAATCAAAGAGCATTCTGAACTCCACCAATGATGGAATTGAACCAAAATGGGTACACAAAACTCCCATGACCAAGAGAAAATACTGGAAGGGTTTGGTGGGCATTCAAGTGCCCTTCTACTTGCTTTTCCCAAGACAATCAACCTCTGCTTTCCAATGGCAAAAACTGCTCTGAGAAGCTGCTTTCCTTCTTCTGACACTCTTATGTGGAATGCATGCATTCAGAGCAAGACTGGGGACACAATGTTCGCATATTGTGCCATTGCTCATAAATGCACACTTTGGTGGTGCATTCAAGCCCGTTGTTAGCATCTTGGGGTTCAACTACACCAGTGTTTCTCAACCTTCCTAATGCCGCGACCCCTTAATAGAGTTCTTCATGTTGTGGTGACCCCCAACCATAACATTATTTTCGCTGCTACTACATAACTGTCATTTTGCTCCTGTTATGAATCGTAATGTAAATATCTGATATCTGATCAAATTTAAATATCGGTGGGGTTGGGGGGAGATTGATTTTGTCATTTGGGAGTTGTAGTTGCTGGAATTTATAGTTTACCTACAATCAAAGATCATTCTGCACTCCACCAATGATGGAATTGAACCAATCTTGGCACACAGAACTCTGATGACCAACAGAAAATACTGGAAGTGTTCGGTAGGCATTGACTTTGAGTTTTAGTGTCGTATTTCACCTACATCCAGAGAGCACTGTGGACTTAAACAATGATGGATCTGGACCACTGCTGGAGTTTGAGGAAAGTAGACATTTGGTAGTTGTAATTGCTGGGATTTATAGTTCACCTACAATCAAAGAGCATTCTAAACTCCACCAATGATGGAATTGAACCAATCTTGACACACAGAACTGGAAGGTTTTGGTGGACATTGACCTTGAGTTTTGGAGTTGTAGTTCAGCTACATCCAGAGAGCACTGTGGACTCAAGCAATGATGGATCTGGACCAAACTTGGCACGAATATTCAATATGTCCAAAGGTGAACACTGTTGGAGTTTCAGGAAAATAGACCTTGACATTTGGGAGTTGTAGTTGCTGGGATTTATAGTTCACCTACAATCAAAGAGCATCTGAACCCCACCAATGTTAGAATTAGGACAAACATCCCAAACTGAACCCCTCTGACCAACAGAAAATACTGTGTTTTCTGATGGTCTTTGGCGACACCTCTGACACCCCCCCCCCCCCCCCGCAACCACCACAGGGGTACCGACCCCCAGGTTGAGAAACACTGATGTAGATGCACCCCTTGAAAGACAAGCAATATGGACTCGGTACAGATCTCCAAATGTGTTTCTCATTTAGAAGCTCAGAATACATACAAACATAGATTCAATGTGAACCAACCCGAGGCCTTCAAAGAACATCAAGGAGATGTAGCACAATGCTATAACTCCCAAAAGCGTCTGCTATCAATATGGAAATCAATACTGATTTCTTCCTTCCAACCGACTCAGTCCCATAGAGTAATGTGCTATCTATCAAATTGATCTCTTTTTTTCCAGCAGGCAATATTCAATTTATTTTTTTTTCCAATTCACCAAGCAAGGAGGATAACTTTTCCTGCTCATTGTGCATAAGTCCTTGGAGCTACAATAAGCAAGATTAAAGAGTGTTATAAATTTTCAATTAAAACACATTTGGGCGCACAAACATTCCGCTGGAGAGAAATCAGCCTTTGCAGAAGAAGAAGAAGAAGAAAAATAGAAATGACTGTGTTGTCTTTGAACTTTCCTACGGAATTATGCCTGGGAGGAATGAATGGCTCATCGGTTGCATTTATGCCAGCCTTCTTTGTGCTATTTTGATTATTTTGTGGGTTTCCTACATTCTGGGGTGGGCTATACGAAGGTCCTCCATTGTGCATGTGACAGGGCTCAGGTTGCATTGTAATCAGTGGTCTGTGGTTTGTTCTTCTCCACTCTTGCATGTTTTGGACTCCCCTTTGTGTCCCCATTTCTTAAGGTTGGCTCTGCTTCTCATGCTGCCAGACAGCAGCCTGTTTAGTGCCTTCAAAGGTGATATTAGCCTTTCATGGAATCTGACAATATCACAGTATATTTAATGTACGCCAATAATTTCCATGGTTCGGCATACACTTAAAGGTAAAAGTAAAGGTTTTCCCCTGACGTTAAGTCCAGTCGTGTCCGACTCTTGGTGCTTATCTCCATTTCTAAACTTAAGAGCTGGCATTATTGTTGTAATGCAGGAACTGTTGTTTAACTGTTAATTGCTGCTATATTGTTTTCATTCTATTGTTATGTGATGCCGGCATCGAATTGTGCCTTTGTAAGCCGCCCTGAGTCCCCTCCGGGGTGAGAAGGGCGGGGTAGAAGTAACCAAAATAAATAAATAAATTGTCCTTAGACACCTCCAAGGTCATGTGGTCAGCATGACTGCATGGAGCATTGTTACTTTCCTGCTGGAGTGGTACCTATTGATCTACTCACATTTCCATGTTTTTGAACTGCTAAGTTGGCAGAAGCTGGGGCTAACAGCAGGAGCTCACACCATTCCCTGGATTCAAACGTGCAACCTTTCGGTCAGCAAGTTCAGCAGCTCAGCGCTTTAACCCACTGCTCCATCAGGGACTCCTCGGCATACACTTATCTAGGGCGTATTCAAGGTTCTGGATCTCTTTCAGAGGTGATATTCAGCACCTTGGATAGCTCTTCTAACATGTATTGCAGGAGTCCTCAAACTTTTTAAGCCAGTGTTTCTCAACCTTCCTAATACCATGACCCCTTAATACAGTTCCTCATGTTGTGGTGACCCCCAACCATAACATTATTTTTGTTGCTACCTCACAACTGTAAGTTTGACATGTTATGAATTGTAATGTCAATATCTGTTATGCAGGATGCATTTCCATTCACTGGACCAAATTTGGCATAAATATCCGATATACCCAAATTTGAATACTGATAGGGTTGAAGGGGGATAATTTTGTCATTTTGGAGTTGTAGTTTCTGGGATTTATAGTTCACATACAATCAAAGAACATTCTGAATCCCACTAACAATAGCATTGGGCCAAACTTCCATTTAGGAGGGGAAAAGGGAGAGAAAGGAAAAGGAAAGAAAGAGCAAGAAGGGGGCAGAGGATTCCTCCATTTAGGAGGAAGAGAGACAGAAAAAGAAAGGAAAGGAAGGTGCAAGAAGAGGGTGCAGAGGATTCCTCCATTTAGAAGGAATCAAGAGAGAGGGGGAAAGGAAAGATAAAAAGAAAGAGCAACAAGGGAGTGCAGAGGATTCCTCCATTTAGGAGGAAGGAAGAGAGAGAAAGGAAAGGAAAGTGCAAAAAGGTGTGCAAAGGATTTCTACATTTTAGAGGAAGATGGAGAGAGGAAAGGAAAGCAGAGGAAAGGAAAAAAACAAGAAGGGGTGCAGAGGATACCTCCATTCAGGTGGAAGAAAGAAAAAGAGAGAGAGGAAAGGAAAAGAGAGAAAATGAAAGAGCAAGAAGGGGTGCAGAGGATCCTCCATTTGAGAGGAAGAAAGAAAGCGAGATAAAGAAGAAAGAAAAGGAAGAAGGTGCAAAGGAGTCCTTCATTTAGGACAGTGGTTCCCAACCTGTGAGCCATGGATCACCAGTGGTCTGCAAGAACCAAAATATGGTCTGCGGTCTCACCATTACTACACCGTTGCCTCAAAACCACGCAGCAACAATAGCGACTGGTCTCGCTGAGCCTTCTTATAGTGCCGAGGCAACAACAATGTCGGGAGGAGAGAGGCTGACAACCCACGAAAGATTACTACTACCATATTAGCTCTAAATTATGAACTATGGTTTTCTCTGGGTAAGCAGATGGTGACTACTGGGTGGCATTTTGGTTCTGTATCAGGAACTAGTGCTAACGTGATCTATCCAATCCAATTTTCTGAATCAGCACCCCAAATAACCAAACCGAATCTAAAGTTGACGAACTACTGATTCGTAACCCTTTCGGTACTAATGTTGGAGAGTGGTCCCTTGTCAAAGTGGTCCCTTGTCAAAACAAATACTGGTCAAAGGCGTCCATGGTCAAAGTGGTCCCTGGTCAAAGTAGTCCCTAGTCAAAGCAGATGCTGGTCACAGGGGTCCCTGGTCAAAGTGGTCTCTGGTCAAACTGGTCACTGGTCAAAGTGGTCCCTGGCCAAAGTAATTCCTAGTTAAAGTGGTCCCTGGTCAAAGCGGTCCCTGGTCAAAGCAGATCCTGGTCAAAGTGGTCCCTGGTCAAAGTAGACTGTGGTCAAAGCAGACCCTGGTCAAAGCAGACCCTGGTTAAAGTGGTTCCTGGTCAAAGTAGACCCTGGTCAAAGTGGGCCCTGCTCAAAGTGGTCACTGGTCAAAGTAGATCCTGGTCAAAGTGGTCCCTGGTCAAAGTGGTCCCTGGTCAAAGTAGACTGTGGTCAAAGCAGACCCTGGTCAAAGTGGTTCCTGGTCAAAGTAAGCCCTGGTCAAAGTGGTCCAAGTGGGCCCTGCTCAAAGTGGTCACTAGTCAAAGTGGTCCTTGGTCAAAGTAGTCCCTAGTCAAAGCAGATGCTGGTCACAGGGGTCCCTGGTCAAAGTGATCTCTGGTCAAACTGGTCACTGGTCAAAGTGGTCCCTGGTCAAAGTGGTAACTGGTCAAAGCAGACCCTGGTCAAAGCAGACCCTGGTCAAAGTGGTTCCTGGTCAAAGTAAGCCCTGGTCAAAGTAGGCCCTGCTCCAAGTGGGCCCTGCTCAAAGTGGTCACTAGTCAAAGCGGTCCTTGGTCAAAGTAGTCCCTAGTCAAAGTAGTGCCTGGTCAAAGTAGACCCTGGTCAAAGTGGTCCCTGGTTAAGGTGGTCCCTGGTCAAAGTGGTCCCTGGTCAAAGTGGTAACTGGTCAAAGCAGACCCTGGTCAAAGTAGTCCCTGGCCAAAGTAGACTGTGGTCAAAGCAGACCCTGGTCAAAGCAGACCCTGGTCAAAGTGGTCCCTGGTTAAGGTGGTCCCTGGTCAAAGTGGTCCCTGGTCAAAGTGGTAACTGGTCAAAGCAGACCCTGGTCAAAGTGATCCCTGGTCAAAGTAGACTGTGGTCAAAGCAGACCCTGGTCAAAGTGGTTCCTGGTCAAAGTAAGCCCTGGTCAAAGTAGGCCCTGCTCCAAGTGGGCCCTGCTCAAAGTGGTCATTAATCAAAGTGGTCCTTGGTCAAAGTAGTCCCTAGTCAAAGTAGTGCCTGGTCAAAGTAGACCCTGGTCAAAGTGGTCCCTGGTTAAGGTGGTCCCTGGTCAAAGTGGTCCCTGGTCAAAGTGGTAACTGGTCAAAGCAGACCCTGGTCAAAGTAGTCCCTAGCCAAAGTGGTCCCTGGTCAAAATGGTCTCTGGTCAAAGCAGACCCTGGCCAAAGCAGACCCTGGTCAAATGGTCCCTGGTCAACATAGTCACTGGCCAAAGTGGTCACTGGTCAAAGTGGTCCCTGGTCAAGTGTTCCCTGGTCAAGAAAAGGTTGGGAACCACCGATTTTCGAGGAAGAAGGAGAGAGAGCAAGAGAAGTAAAGCAGATGAAAGGAACAAGAAGAGGGTAGTGATATTAGGGCATGAATGGTGGTGGTAGCAGCACATCTAAAGTTTAGGGCATGGACCAGGTAAATCTTTGGCCAGATATGTCCCATGAGCCGTAGTTTGGGAACTCCTGATGTAGATTAAACATTAATTTGGGCCATTGGTTTGCCAGTGGCACCTGCTCTGTTCTTCCTTTCTGTCTGAATCCAGGACATTCTAAACTGGTTTCTCTTATCATTAGTGTAGCTGATAAGACAGGCATGGGCCAACTTTGGCCCTCCTGGTGTTTTGGACTTCACCTCCCACAATTCCTAACAGCCCTTTTCCTGAATGATCCTGCTAAACCATCTCCTTCCCCATCCTAGACTTCAAGATATATTCAAATACTGACAAACGTTTTTCTTTATTTAAAATAGTTCCAGGGGTCTTAAACTTTCTGAAGATGACTCAGAAGATATCAACAATATTGGAATCAAACCTCTGGGACAACCTCAGGCCTTTGTCGCCCCCCGCCCCCCCAATATCCTAAAATAAAGCCAGGCTTTGCAGCCAAGCCCATCAGCCATCCATCCTGCAAGGAACAGATTTGCATTAATCTTTTGCATTGGCCTGTATTGAATTTCATTTGAAGCATTGCATTCCAGGCTGTCACAACTGGTTTGCAACCCAACTCAATCTCATTCTGCAGATTTCATTTTGCAGAATCTCTTGTGGGCCAAATATATCTGAATTCTAAAATTCTCCCTGCTTTAAAAGACAGTTGATTCCTTTAGGAGAGCATGCCCTCCAATCGTCTCAAATTGGCAGTAAAAATCTCCAATTAATTCTCCTATTTTTCCAGCTGCTTTGAGAAAAAAGGTATAGTGATTAATTCAGAGCAATATTCGGCTTTCCTTGATCTGCCAACTAAGTGCAAAGCTCCATTTGCAGTGACTGAAGGAAGCTGAGATCAATGGAGGCAAATTGAAGGAATGGCGAGAAGCTGGGACATTTTTTTTAAGAACGGGAAAGTGGGATAGCAAAGGATTAAGTCTTGATCCACACTGCCATATAATCCAGTTCCAGAATGCAGATTAACTACATTAAACTGTATGTGGGCCTACAGAGACATATAATCCGGTTCAATGCAGTTAATCTGCATTCTGAAACTGGATTATATGGCTGCGTAGATCCATCCTGAGTCAATAATAATAAAAATAATCATAATGGGTTGATGTGAGTTGTCTGGCCATGTTCCAGAAGCATTCTCTCCTGATGTTTCACCTGCATCGATGGCAGCCATCCTCAGAGATTGTGAGGTCTGTTGGCAACTAAGTAAGTGAGGTTTATATATCTGTGGAATAATGTCCAAGGTGGGAGAAAGAACTCTTGTCTATTTGAGGTAGGTGTGTATGTTTCAATTGTCACCTTGATTAGCTTTTAATTACCTAGCAGTTTCAAGGTGTGGCTTCTTACTGCCTGGGGGAGTCCTCTGTTGGGAGGCGTTAGCTGGCCCTGATTGTTTCCTGTCTGGAATTCCCTTGTTTTTGAGTGTTGCTGTTTATTTACTGTCCTGATTTTAGAGGGGTTTTTTTAAAAAAAATACTGGTAGCCAGACTTTGTTCCTTTTCATGGTTTCCTCCTTTCTGTTGAAATTGTCCAAATGCTTCATGTAGATTTCAGTGGCTTCTCTGTGTAGTCTGACATGGTGGTTGTGAGAGTGGTCCAGCATTTCTGTGTTCTCAAATAATATGCTGTGTCCAGGTTGGTTCATCAGGTGCTCTGCTATGGCTGATGTCTCTGGTTGAGTTAGTCTGCCGTGCCTTCCATGTTCCTTGATTCGTGCCTGGGCAATGCTGCTGCGTTTGGTGGTCCCTATGTAGACTTGTCCACAGCTGCATGGTATACGGTAGACTCCTGCAGAAGTGAGAGGATCCCTCTTGTCATTTTCTGAACAGAGCATTTGTTGGATTTTCTTAGTGGGTCTGTAGATAGTTTGTAGGTTGTGCTACAGCTAATCACCTCCCAACAAAGGATTCCAGGCAGTAAGAAGCCAGACCCTGAAGCTGCTAGGCCATGAAATGCTAATTAAGGTGGCCAATTGAAACATTCACACCTACCTCAAGCAGACAAGAGTTTTTTCTCCCACCCTGGACATTCCACAGATATATAAACCCTATTTACCTAGTTTCCAGCAGACTTCACAACCTCTGAGGATGCCTGCCATAAATGTGGGTGAAACACCAGGAGAGAATGCTTCTGGAACATGGCCAGACAGCCCAGAAAACTCATAGCAACCCCATGAAAGCCTTCAACAATACAATAATAATAATCTAAGTTTATAATAATAATATTAATAATAATAACAATAACAATACTCCGGACCTCACGATCGTGTTAAAATACAAAGTATGGATCGTCGATGTCGCAATGCCAGCAGGATTGAAGAGAAACAACTGGAAAAGCTGACACAATATGAGGATTTAAAGATCGAACTGCAAAGAGTCTGGCACAAGCCAGTAAAGGTGGTCCCAGTGGTGATCAGCACACTGGGTGCAGTGCCTAAAGACCTTGGCCTGCACTTAAACACAAACAGCACTGACAAAATTACCATCTGCTAGCTGCAGAAGACCACCTTACTGGGATCTGCATGCATTATTTGCCAATACATTACACATCCGTAGACACTTGGGAAGTGTGTGACGTGTGATCCAGTTCAACAGCCAGCAGAGCCATCTTGTTTGCTGTGGACTCTTCTTATTGTGTTTCTAATAATAATAATAATAATAATATCAGGATGCAGTTAATGCCATTTAACACTTTAACAGCCATGACTGTATGCTATGGAAATTGTAGTTTGCAAGGTCCTTAACCTTCTTTACTCAAGTGTGCTTGTTTCTCACCAAACTACAGCATTCATAATGCCATAGCCATGACAAAGTGTTATCAAACTGCATTAATTCTGCAGCGTAGATGCACCCCAGGACGATCCTTGCCACAAGCAAAAATGCAAATCTGTATCCTCCAACAATCGCAGTCATACAAAGCTTACAAATGGAACAAGAGATGTATAGTTCTCCCCACCAACTGACAGCCAAGGCTAGATTGCTCCTGTCTACAGAGACTACATTTCTGTTTGTTTATTTATTGCCCGGATTTATATTGTGTTGTTTGCACGGTGGATGGAGAGACAGTTCGGATATCTTTTGCTGCAAAAAGCCATTTCCAGGCTTAGCCATCCAAGACTTAGAACACGAGAGTGGCACAAATTCAGAGAATGGAAGAAAACACAAAACAGATCAAAGCAATTCTATTATTTTTTTCCTAATATGCCCAAAGCTTATTGTATTTTGTGGAAGAAAAGAGGCCAAGCTGAAATAGAAAGAAGATCTCCATCATAAAGGATGTCTACTGAAGCAGGCTGGCAATAAATAGATAGATATGTGTATTTATGGAAGGGACAAAAGCTTTCTAGAACAGTGGTTCTCAACCTTCCTAATGCCATGACCCCTTAATACATTTCCTCATGTCGTGGTGACCCCCAACCATAACATTGTTTTCATTGCTACTTCATAACAGTCATTTTACTACCGTTATGAATCATCATGTAAATATCCAATATGCAGGATGTATTTTCATTCACTGGACCAAACTGGGCACAAATACCCAATACGCCCAAATGTGAATGCTACTAGGGTTGGGGGAGGATTGATTTTGTAATTTGGGAGTTGTAGTTGCTGGGATTTATAGTTGACCTACAATCAAAGAGCATTCTGAACTCCACCAGCGATGGATTCGAACCAAACTTGGCACACAAAACTCCCAGGACCAATGGAAAACACTGGAAGGGTTTGTTGGGCATTGATCTTGAGTTTGGGAGTTGTAGTTCACCTACATCCAGAGAGCACTGTGGACTCACGCAATGATGGATCTGGATCCAACTTGACACGAATACTCAATATGCCCAAATGTGAACACTGGTGGAATTTGGGGAAAATAGACATTGACATTTGGGAGTTGTAGTTGCTGGGATTTATAGTTCACTACAATCAAAGAACATTCTGAACTCCACCAATGATAGAATTGGCTCAAACTTCCCACATGGAATCCCCATGACCAACAGAAAATACTGTATTTTCTGATGGTCCTTGGCGACCCCTCTGACACCCCCTCATGACCTCATCAGGGGTCCCGGCCCCCAGGTTGAGAAACACTGGTCTAGATCCAGGGAAGTCATGCTACCCATGCTCTATTCTGCCTTGGTTAGACCACACCTGGAATATTGTGTCCAATTCTGGGCACCACAACTGAAGAGATATTGACAAGCTGGAATGTGTCCAGAGGAGGGCGACTAAAATGACCAAGGGTCTGGAGAACAATCCCTAGGAGGAGCGGCTTAAAGAGCTGGGCATATTTAGCGTGCAGAACAGGAGACTGAGAGGAGATATGATTGCCATGTATAAATATGTGAGAGAAAGTCATAGGGAGGAGGGAGCCAGCTTGTTTTCTGTTTCCCTGGAGACTGGGACGCGGAACAATGGCTTCAAACTACAAGAAAGGAGATTCCATCTGAACATGAGGAAGAACTTCCTGACTGTGAGAACCGTTCAGCAGTGGAACTCTCTGCCCCGGAGTGTGGTGGAGGCTCCTTCTTTGGAGGCTTTTAAACAGAGGCTGGATGACCATCTGTTGGGGGTGCTTTAAATTCAGTGTTCCTACTTCTTTGCAGGGAGTTAGACTGGATGGCCCATGAGGTCTTTTCCAACTCTAGGATTCTATAATTCTATGTGTGTTGGAAATGAGAAAATGAATGAAGAAGGAGAAAGTGAATGAAGGGATTGTTGAAGGAGAAGGTGAATGATGGGATTATTGGAAATAGGAAAATGAATGAGGAAGGAGAAGGTGAATGATGGGAATTGTTGCAAATGAATGGAAAGGGAGAGGTGAAAATGAAGGAGAAAGCGAATGATGAGAACTGTGGAAGAGATGAAGGAGAAATTGAAGGAAAAAGAAGAGATGAACGATGGGAATTGTTGAAGAGGTGAAGGGGAAAATGAATGAGAAAGAGAAGGAATGATAGGAATTGTTGAAGAAGTGAAGGAGAAAATGAAGGAGAAGGAGAGGGTGAATGATGGGAATTTTTGACAAAGCGAAGGAGAAAATTAATGAAGAGAAGAAGGCAAATGATAGGAAATGGTTGAAGAAGTGAAGGAAAAAGAAGAGATGAACTATGGGAATTGTTGAAGAGGTGAAGGAGAAAATGATTGAGAAAGAAGGGGAATGATGGGAATTGTTGAAGAAGTGAAGGAGAAAATGAAGGAGAAGGAGTGGGTGAGTGATGGGAAAGTAAAGGAGAAAATTAATGAAGAGAAGAAGGCAAATTACAGGAAATGGTTGAAGAAGTGAAGGAGAAGAAAGAGGCGAACGATGGGAATTGTTGAAGAGGGGAAAATGAAAGAGAAGGTGAACAATGGGAATTGTTGAAGAGGGGAAAATGAAGAAGGAGAAGGTGAATGATGGGAATTGTTAAAGATGGGAAAATGAAGAAGGAGAAGGTGAATAATGAGAATTCTTAAAGATGGGAAAATGAAGAAGAATGAGGTGAATGATGGGAATTGTTGAAGGGGAGAAATGTAGAAGGAGAAGGTGAATGATGGGAATTGTTGAAGAGGAGAAGGAGAGGAATTCATTGAAGAGGAAGGAAGGAGAAGATGAAAGTGAAGATGAAGGAGAAGCAAATGGTGAAGACTGGGAATTGCTGAAGAGTTCAAGATCAAGATCAATGAGGAAAAGGCCAAAGCCAAGAAGGCGAATTGGCTGAGAAGGTGAGGTTGAAGGTGGAGAAGTCCAAAACATTGAAGGGCTGAAATTGGCCCAGGCCTTCTTTAGAGGACACTGAAGTTGGATTCCTTCTCTTTTTCTCTGGATATTGACTGCTGCCTCCAAGTGGTAGAGTCCTTCTCCTCTGGTTCTCCGGCCTTGGCATTCTCCGGCCGCTGGACACTGGCCTCTTTCCGGATGCTAGAGCCAGTGGGGGCCACACAGGAACTGGCCGTCCGCCTCTGCCTTTGGTGTGCCTCCTTCCCACACTTGCAGAGGCCCTTGAAGGCCAGGCGGAACTTCTGGGACATGGCATTGTAGATGATGGGGTTGATGGCGCTGTTGGTGTAGATGCAGATCCTGCAGAAGAGGAGGAACCAGCGGTCCAAGTAGGGTTGCGCCACAAAGGAGTTGACCAGCACCAGGGTCCGGTAGGGCATCCAGAGCAGGGCAAAGAGCACCACCACCACCGCCAGCATCTTGGTCACCTGGAAAGGGGAAGGACATGGAGGAGGGGGAGAAGAAAGGGAAAGAAAAAGGGAAGGATAAGGATGAGAATTGATTGAAGAGGAGAAGGTGAAGGCTGGCAATAGGAGAAGAAAGTGTTGAGGAGGAAGAGGAGGAAGTGAAGGAGGACAAGGTGTAAGATGAGCATTCTTGAAGAAGTGAAAGTGAAGGAGAAGGTGAAGGAGATGTTGGATTAATTATGAGAATTCTTGAAGAGGAGAAAGTGAAGGAGAAGGTGAAGATGGATGAATTATGAAAATTCTTGAGGAGATGAAAGTGAAGGAGAAGGTGAATGATGAGAATTCTTGAAAAGGTGAATGTGAAGGAGAAGGTGAAGTAGAAGATGAATGAATTATGAGAATTCTTGAGGAGGTGAAAGTGAAGGAGAAGGTGGATGATGAGAATTCTTGAAAAGGTGAATGTGAAGGAGAAGTAGAAGATGAATAAATTATGAGAATTCTTGAGGAGGTGAAAGTGAAGGAGAAGGTGAATGATGAGAATTCTTGAAGAGGTGAAAGAGAAAATGAAGGTTAAGAAGTCAAAGTGAAGGACAAGGTGAAGGTGAAGGAAAGGTGAATGATGAGAATTCTCAAAGAGGTGAAAGTGAAGATGAAGGTGAAGGAGAAGGCGAATGACGAGAATTCTCAAATAGGTTAAAGTGAAGATGAAGGTGAAGGAGAAGGTGAGTGATGAGAATTCTCAGAGATGAAAGTGAAGAAGATTAAGGAGAAGGCAAATGATGAAACTTCTTGAAGAAGTCAAAGTGAAGGACAAGGTGAAGGATTGGTTGAAAATGGAGAAGGTGAAGAATAGGGATGTCTTGAAGGTGAGGAGAGACAGTGAAGTTGAAGGCTGGCAATTATTGATGAGGGGAAGAATGTGTTAAATTGGTTGAGACTATATGAGATAGGAATTGAAAAACCAGAGAAAAATGTGCTGCAGGAAGTCCTGCAAAGACACCGTTTTGACAGTTTAATCAACTTTCTCCATGTTTTTATGATAGCACCCATTAGGAAAACAACATTTATAACCCAGAAACAAAAATTGTATTACAGTATATAGTGTTATAGAAGAGTAGGAGAAGAATTTGTTGAAGGAGAAAATGAAAGAGAAGGTGAAGGAGACAGTGACGGACGGAGATTGAAGAAGCGAGGATGAAGGATGGAAATTACTTGAAGAAGTGAAGGATGGAAATTTGTTGAAGGTGAAGAAAGAAGGTGAATTTGAGAGATGGAAATTATTAGAAGAGCAGAAGGAGAAGAATTGGTTGAAGCAAGGAAGGAGAAAGATGGGAATTAGTTGAAAAGAAAGCAAAGGCGAAGGATGGGAATTTGTTGAAGGTGAAGTTGAAGGTTTGATATTGCTGAAGAGGAGAAGAATTATTGAAGAGGGGAAGAAGAAGGAAAGAGAAGGTGAAAGGGAAGACAAAGTTGAAGATGTAAAGGAGAAAATGAATAAGGAGAAGGTGAAGAATGGGAATTTTTGAAGATGTGAAGTTGAAGAATGGGACTTACATTATGGAACATAGGAATGGACTCCCCCCCCCCCCCCCAACCAGGTTTTTTGGACTTCCACAATTCCTAACAGTCTCAGGCCCTCCCCCCCCCCTCCCACCGCGCCACTTAAGTAGAAAATGAAAGTGTAAGCTTCCGCTATCAGCCTTAGCTTCTGCCTACCTAGCAGTTCGAAAATATGTTATATGAGTAGATCAATAGGTACGGCCTTGGCATGAAGGTAAAAGGGACCCTACAGCCATGCCAACAAAACATGACCAGGAGGGTCCATGAACAATAGGTGAAGGTGAAGGTGAAGAATGGGAATTTTTGAAGATGTGAAGTTGAAGGATGGGACTTACACTATGGAACACAGGAATGGGCAAATTTGGCCACCCCCCAGGTTTTTTGGACTTCAACTCCCACAATTCCTAACAGCCTCAGCCCCCCCCCCCCCCCCGCCACCACTTAAGTAGAAAAGGAAAGGGTAAGCTTCCGCTGTCAGCCTTAGCTTCTGCCTACCTGTTGTTGTTCATTCGTTCAGTCGTCTCCGACTCTTCGTGACCTCATGGACCAGCCCACGCCAGAGCTCCCTGTCGGCCGTTACCACCCCCAGCTCCCTCAAGGTCAGTCCAGTCACTTCAAGGATGCCATCCATCCATCTTGCCCTTGGTCGGCCCCTCTTCCTTTTGCCTTCCACTTTCCCCAGCATAATTGTCTTCTCTAGGCTTTCCTGTCTCCTCATGATGTGGCCAAAGTACTTCAACTTTGTTTCTAGTATCTTTCCCTCCAGTGAGCAGTCGGGCTTTATTTCCTGGAGGATGGACTGGTTGGATCTTCTCGCAGTCCAAGGCACTCTCAGAACTTTCCTCCAACACCACAGCTCAAAAGCATCGATCTTCCTTCGCTCAGCCTTCCCTAAGGTCCAGCTCTCACATCCGTAGGTTACTACAGGGAATACCATGGCTTTGACTAGGCGGATCTTTGTTGCCAGTCTGATGTCTCTACTCTTCACTATTTTATCGAGACTGGACATTGCTCTCCTCCCAAGAAGTAAGCGTCTTCTGATTTCCTGGCCACAGTCTGCATCTGCAGTAATCTTTGCACCTAGAAATACAAAGTCTGTCACGGCCTCCACGGTTTCTCCCTCTATTTTCCAGTTGTCAATCATTCTTGTTGCCATAATCTTGGTTTTTTTGATGTTTAGCTGCAACCCGGCTTTTGCGCTTTCTTCTTTCACCTTGATTAGAAGGCTCCTCAGCTCCTCCTCGCTTTCGGCCATCAGAGTGGTGTCATCTGCATATCTGAGGTTGTTAATGTTTCTTCCAGCAATTTTCACCCCAGCTTTGCATTCATCCAGCCCCGCACATCGCATGATGTGTTCTGCATACAAGTTAAAAAGGTTGGGTGAGAGGATGCAGCCTTGCCGTACGCCTTTCCCAATCTTGAACCAGTCTGTTGTTCTGTGGTCAGTTCTGACTGTTGCTACTTGGTCCTTGTACAGATTCCTCAGGAGAGAGACAAGGTGGCTTGGGATGCCCATCCCACTAAGAACTTGCCACAATTTATTATGATCCACACAGTCAAAGGCTTTAGAATAGTCAATGAAGCAGAAGTAGATGTTTTTCTGAAACTCCCTGCCTTTCTCCATTATCCAGCGGATATTGGCAATTTGGTCTCTCGTTCCTCTGCCTTTTCTAAACCCAGCTTGAACATCTGGCAACTCTCGCTCCATGTATTGCTGGAGTCTTCCTTGCAGGATCTTGAGCATTACCTTACTGGCATGAGAAATAAGGGCCACTGTACGGAAGTTTGAGCAGTCTTTCGCATTTCCCTTTTTTGGTATGGGGATATAAGTTGATTTTTTCCAGTCTGATGGCCATTCTTGTGTTTTCCATATTTGCTGGCATATGGCATGCATCACCTTGACAGCATCATCTTTTAAGATTTTAAACAGTTCAGCTGGGATCCCGTCGTCTCCTGCTGCCTTGTTGTTAGCAATGCTTCTTAAGGCCCATTCAACCTCACTCCTCAGGATGTCTGGTTCTAATTCATTCACCACACCGTCAAAGCTATCCTCGATATTGTTATCTTTCCTATACAGAGCTTCTGTATAGTCTCGCCACCTTCTCTTGATCTCTTCAGCTTCTGTTAGGTCCCTGCCATCTTTGTTTCTTATCATACCAATTTTTGCCTGAAATTTACCTCCAATGTTTCTAATTTTCTGGAAGAGGTCTCTTGTCCTTCCTATTCTGTTGTCTTCTTCCACTTCCATGCATTGCTTGTTTAAAAATAGTTCCTTATCTCTTCTGGCTAACCTCTGGAATTGCGCATTTAACTGGGCATATCTCCCCTTATCCCTGTTTCCTTTTGCTTTCCTCCTTTCTTGGGCTACTTCCAGTGTCTCAGCAGACAACCATTTTGCCTTTTTGGTTTTCTTTTTCTTTGGGACGTACTTTGTTGCCGCCTCCTGAACAATGTCTCGGACTTCTGTCCATAGTTCTTCTGGGACTCTGTTTACTAAATCTAGTCCTTCAAATCTGTTCTTCACTTCCACTGTATATTCGCTAGGAATGTTAGTGAGATCATATCTAACTGGTCTGTGTATTTTCCCTGATCTCTTTAGTTTTATTCTAAATTGGGCAATAAGAAGTTCGTGATCTGAGCTACAGTCAGCCCCAGGTCTTGTTTTCACCGACTGGATGGATGTTCGCCACCTTTGGCTGCAAAGGATGTAGTCAATCTGATTTCGGTGTTGACCATCTGGTGAGGTCCATGTATAAAGCCGTCTTTTAGGTTGTTGGAAGAGAGTATTCGTTATACACAGCGAGTTTTCCTGGCAGAATTCTATCAGCCTGCGTCCCGCTTCATTTTGTTCTCCCAGACCATGCTTGCCTGTGATCCCAGTTGTCATTTGACTTCCCACCTTGGCATTCCAGTCTCCTGTAATGAAAATAATGTCTCTTTTCAGTGTATTATCCAGTAGGTCCTGCAGATCCTCATAGAACTGATCTACTTCTGCTTCTTCAGCAGCTGTGGTTGGGGCGTATATTTGGATCACTGTGATGTTGAAAGGCTTTCCTTGCACTCGAATTGAGATCATTCTGTCATATTTTGGGTTGTATCCAAGCACCGCTTTAGCGAATTTCTTATTAATTATGAAGGCTACTCCATTTCTTCGATGTTCCTCTTGTCCACAGTAGTAGATCTGGTGGTCATCTGATGTGAAGTGGCCCATTCCAGTCCATTTCAGTTCGCTGACCCCCAGAATGTCTATCTTTAGTCTTGACATCTCACCAATAACAACATCCAATTTGCCCTGGCTCATAGATCTTACATTCCAGGTTCCTATGGTGTGTTGATCTTTAGAGCATCGGATTCGTCGTTCGCCTCCAGTACCGTCGGCCGCTAGCCTTCCTTTCGGCTTTGAGCTAGCTGCGTCATCACATCTGGGGCTAGTTGAACTTATCCTCTGCTCCTCTCCTCTGCCTACCTAGCAGTTCAAAAATATGTTATATGAGTAGATCAATAGGTACGGCCTTGGCATGAAGGTAAAAGGGACCCTACAGCCATGCCAACAAAACATGACCAGAAGTGTCCACGAACAACAGACTCCTCAGCATGGAAAATTGAACAAAAGCACCTCCCCATGGCCAGAGTTGAACATCACTTCCAGAGATGGAAAGGGAAACCTTTGCCTTGTTATTGTATGTCATTGTTCACTATCTAAAAGGCCTATACGAGGGGCGTTCACTAAAGATGTCCCCTGACCCTATTTATCACAGGATATTGAAACTGCCCATGTGTAATGATATCAGTCTCTATAGGTGACGTGCCAATTTACATCTCAGAACTGATCACGGTCTTGTTGTGACAGGTGCTGAAGTGGTGTGAAGTTTGAGAAAGGTCCCAGTGAAATACAGAGCAGTCCTCAAGTTCCTTTCCTGGAAAGGATACACACCAAAGGAGAAGTTCGATGAAAGAGGTTTCTGGTGAGGATTCCCCATCAGATGATGGAGTCAAGAACTGGCATCGTCAATTCCAATGTGGTCGGACTTAGGTGGAAACAGCTCCAATTCCAGGGCGACCCCACTCTGCTATTGAGGAACACACCATCCAGCAAGTGGAGGTCACCATTTTGGAAAATTGTAACCATTTGCCACCTAGCCCAAAATGTCAAGAAGAGTGTTGGGTCCATGGAAAATACCACCCAGGACCTCTTCACATGCATAAGGGATGCACTTGCTGGATCCTCCGGCTGCTCACACCTTTCCAGAAGCAGGAACGAGTCGAATGCTCTAAGGCTCTCTTGACAATGATGTGTCATGGAAAGCAGGAGGACTTTTTCAATAAACTGATCCCACAGGGTGAAAGCTGAGTCCATCACTCTGATCCTGAGATTAAAGTCTAGTTGATACAATGGAAGCCTTCTGACTCACCACCTCCAAAGAAGGCACGTGCCCAACTCTCGGCAGGCAAGGTCATGCGCACAGGATTTTGGGACCAGCACGGAGTAGGATTGATGGATTTCCTAGCAAAGGGTGACATGATCGCTGGGGCATATGATGCTTCACTGTTGTGGAAATTGTGGGAGGTTTGGATGGGAGGCCATCCAAACCAAAAGACAATGTGGCATGCTCACCAAAGTTGTCCTTTGCCTTCTGCAAGGCAATGCACCAGTTTACAACTCACCTGTTGCCCAAATGGAAGAAGAAGGCTCCTGCGGCTTTGACATTCTCCTGCATCCCCCTTATTCACTTATTCAAATGTCCATTCCCCCCCCCCCCCCCTTTCCGGCACAATGTTTGGATTTTGTTTCAGTTCTCTTTTTATCTAAGAGGCTTTCCAAAAAAAAAGTATTAAAAAGAAAAATGTAGTCTCAATTGAGCCCTGCAATAAAGCTGAAATATCCTCCAGGATCCTTCTAGCTTCTCGGCTGGCAGCTGTCCCTGGTGATAATTCAACACAAAAGCAACACAAAGCCAATTTATTGGCAGGCCGAGGCAGACAAAACTTGGCAAACGGAAAGGGCAGGTGACACATCCAATGGGTAATTCTTACTTAAAAGGCTCTGCTGCAAAAAAATCACACAATATTGTTATTCCAAAGCTCGGCATCCCTCCAGTCTCAGATCAAGGATGGAAAGGTCAGGAAGTATTTCATTTATCTTCCCAAGGGCAAGATTGAAAGCATTCTGTACATGCTCAAGAGGATGCTCTTAATGGCTGCAAGTTTCTATTGAAACAATTCCCGTCTTGCTTTGTAAATTAACATCCAATAAAGGGAGTTTTCTTTCTTCAATAATGATGATGCTGATGATGATGATAATGAGAATGATAATGATGATGATGCTGGTGATGGTGATGGTGATGATGATGCTAATGATGGTGATGATGATAATTATAATTATGCTAATAGTGATGATGGTGGTGCTGCTGCTGCTGATGATTATTATTATTGTGATGGTGATGATGATGATGGTGGTGGTCGTGGTGATGATTATGATGGTGATGATTATGATGATAGTGAAGATGATGATGGTGATGATGCTGATTGTGATTGTGATGTGATGTTGATGATAGTGATGATGGTGGTGGTGGTAGTGGTGATGCTGATTGTGATTGTGATGGTGGTGATGCTGATGATGATTATGATGGTGATGATTATGATGATGGTGGTGGTGCTGATGGTGATGATAGTGAAGATGATGATGATGGTGATTGTGATGATGATGGTGATGATGGTGGTGGTGGTGATAATGATAATTATGCTGATAGTGATGATGATAATGGTGATGATGGTAATGATGATGATAGTGAAGATGATAGTGATTGTGATGATGATGGTGATAATGATGGTGATGGTGATGATGATAATGATAATTATGCTGATAGTGATGATAGTAATGGTGTTGCTGTCGATGATGATGATATGGTGATGATGATGGTGGTGATGGTGGTAGTGGTAGTGCTGATGGTGATGGTTTGTTTTTTTTGTCGTGTCAGGAGCAAGTCGCTTCTGGTGTGAGAGAATTGGCCGTCTGCAAGGACGTTGCCCAGGGGACGCCTGGATGATTTGATGTTTTTATCATCCTTGTGGGAGGCTTCTCTCATGTCCCCGCATGAAGAGCTGGAGCTGATAGAGGGAGCTCATCCGCCTCTCCCCGGATTCGAACCTGTGACCTGTCAGTCTTCAGTCCTGCCAGCACAGGGGTTTAACCCACTGCGCCACCGGGGGCTCCGATGGTGATGGTGATTGTGATGGTGCTGATAATGGTGATGATGATAGTGAAGATGATGCTGGTGGTGGTGGTGATGCTGATTGTGATGATGCTGATGGTGATTGTGATGATGATGATGTGGTGATTATGATTGGGGTGATGATGGTGGTGGTGGTGATGGTGGTGGTTGTGATGCTGATGGCGATTGTAATGTTGGTGATGCTGATGATTATGATTATGATAGTTATTATGATGGTGATGTTGATGATGGTGATGATGATGCTGATGGTGGTGGTGATGATGATGATGTTGATGGTGGTGGTGATGATGCTGATGATGGTAATGGTGATGGTGATGATATTGGCTATAAAAAAGAGTCCATGGTTTTTACATAAAGAACATTTATATCTTTACAGCCAGCCTGTTGTTATAGTTCATCGTTTATATGTTTTAAAGACATACAAATCCAGCAGTGCTATTGAAAGCAGGCGGAAATTACATGTAACATGCCCACTGGAGAAAATTGTAATAACATAATTCTTTGGTGATACGGCCTAAAGGCTAATCAATAGTATTTACTAATTATTTATTATTATTTAATAACATAATTAGCACATTGGATTTCAGAGTTGACATTGAGCATAAGTAGCAATTGGTTTTTTTAAAAAAAATTGCAGTGACCAACGTTTGTGTCCACACTACACAGTTATAGCACTTAGATCCCACTTTAGTTCCCATGGCTGCATTCTATGGAATTCTGGGATCTGCAGTTTGGTTGGTGGGAGGATTCAGGAATCTAAGGCTGGATCTACACTGCCCTATATCCCAGGATCTGATCCCAGATTATATAGCAGTGAAGACTCATATAACCCAGTTCAAAGCAGATAACCTGGGATCAGATCCTGGAATATAGGGCAGTGTAGATCCATCCTAAGGCAGTAACAAAAAGGAGTGGATTACAGCTTTTCAAGAAGAGAGTTTGAAGCACCTTCCCAAACATAATAATACTCATCATCATCATCATCATCATCATTATTTATGTCCCACCCTATCTTCCCACTGGGGACAGGGTGGTTAACAACATACAGCAGCAAATATCCAATGCCGTAAGGTATGACTACCATAAGTTAAACAATAACACATTAAATACCAGACTCTGCTATCTGCCACACTTTTGGATAGTAAAAAGGTCTCTTATTTCTTGCTGATGTTCCCAAAATTTGTAAATAACTGGCAGGTTGTTTTGCAGCTAAGACATGCTGACTCCATCAGTTCCAGGCAGATGCTAGTTTTCTTTCTTAAGTAAAGAGGTATTGTGTTTGCTTCCTTAACTTAAAAGAGTCATTGCCTTTGACTATGTAAACATGTTGTTTTCAACTCAAGTGTTCAACAGTTAAAATCTAATCATGGTCTCACCTGTCAAGCATGTGATAAATAAAATAATTATAACATATAATATAATGCACTTCCCTGAAGTATTTAAAGCACTCTTGATACATCATGCATGGTAAGGAGCAATTCTGCAATTGGTTGGAATGACCAGCCAAAGGTGGGCATCTCACCTGTTTCCTGGAGGAGACGTGGACCCTGCTTCTTGGCCCGACGGTCCGGTTCTGGGTGGCATCTTTGCCGTCTCTTATGGTTGTATCCTGTGGCAAAACAGGACTGTGGAAGAGGACTTTCCCGATGAGTGCATAGAGGACGGTGACAAGGGACAGCGGGGTGACAAAGAAGAGGGCGAAGTCCAGCAGGTAGATAGGTAGGTAGAGGTTGCGAGAGACCTTGTAGCCGCACTCCAGCTGCTGGCTGGCGTTGACTGCAATGTCCACCAGGAAGAACCAGATGAGGCAGTAGAGCGAAGTAACCACCCAGACCAAGGCAATGATGCGCTTGGCGCGCGAGACGGTGCACATCGTCTGGGCCCTGATTGGATGGCAGAGGGCAATGTACCTTGGAGACGACAAAGTGCCGGAGAAAGAAAGAGGAAAGGATGGACCCAGAATTAGGAAATGAGACCTAAAGTTGTATTAATGTTGCATGCATAAGTCCCTAATATATTGCAGGCATCTCTGAGTTACAGACATCTGACTAACAAACAACACCTAGTAAAGAACAGGGTTGGAACAATGGCAAGTGGGAAGGGAAATCCACTCCTGGAAGAGTTATTATCATGGGGAAAATGGGTCTCTGCTGGAGCTTTATCCCCAGTTCTTGTTTCCACAACAATTTATTTATTTCTTTACAGCATTTATATTCTGCCCTTCTCACCCTGCAAGGGACTCAGGGCGGATTACTCTTACATATGCATGACAAACATTCAATGCCATAGACACACAACATATATAGACAGACACAGAGGCAATTTAATATTCCAACTTATCATGAAGGTATTCTGGCCACCAGGGAAGTTGTTTTTTATGGCATCATAAATTAGTTAAATTAGCCTCCTCACATAAGTTGTACCTAAATTTCCTACTTGACAGATGCAACTATCTTTTGGGCTGCAAAGGTCGACAGCAAGCTACATAAATTGGTCGGACACTCACTCCGACCCGGGCTGGCTTCGAACTCATGACCTTTCGGTCAGTAGTGATCTTAATGCAGCTGACTCCCAGTCCCGGTGCCACATTTTCCAAAATCCAATTCTCACAAGGACAGAAAGGGAGGTGAAATGTTCTGAACAAGGGCACAGACAGCAAAACAAACATCGCAGTTGTGCTTACTCTTCTCTATCCTATCCAAAGCAGGCATGCATGTGTGTGCATGTATATGTGTGTGCATGTTTATATATGTTTGTGTGTGGTGTATGTGTGTGTGTATGTATATTTCAAGTATAATGGAATTATAGACATAGGGATTGAATTGTGCCTTCCTGCCTGGGAGAGAGGGTTGGACTGGATGGCCCTTGGAAGTCCTGTCCAAGTATAATGGAACTATAGACTACCTGGAAGTCCAGTGGAGTCTTCTTCTCAGGAGGAGAAGCCTTTTAAACAGAGGCTGGATGGCTATCAGTTAGGAGGGATTGGATGGTATCTTCCTTCTTGATCAAATGGGGTTTGGACTGGATGGCTCTTTGAGTCCCAAGTATAATGGAATTTACTTGGGGATCCAGTGAGGCTGGGTGGCTATCTGTTAGGAGAGCTTGAATGGTGGGAGGAAGGGGGTTGGACTAGATGACCTTTGGGGTCCCTTCTAACTCTGCTATGATTTGGCTATGCGTCTCTCCTTACCTTTCCACGGTGAAGGCCGTAATGGAGCAAGACGAGGCGTTGATGCCCAGATACTGGAAGTAGGTGATGCCAAGGCAACCGGCAAAGCCATAGACCCAGGTCCCGGCCAGGCTGTCGGACACGTTGGGCAGCCCGGCGGCCACCAGCACCATTAGATCAGCCACGGCCAAACTGACCAGGTAGCAGTTGGTCGGGGTCCGCATGTGCCGGGCAGTGAGCACCACCAGCACCACCATGACATTGCCGACGATGCCGACCACACAAATACCCAACACGAGGAAGACGGAGATGACCTTGTATTGCAGCAGACCCAACGCGGCATCTAGGGACACGTTGGTGGGGTTCTCCAACTTGCTGCTACTATTCTCCATGGTTCCAATAAAAATGATGGGAAGCTATGCTCAGTTTGGGGAGACGGCGGATTTTTCTTTTCTTTCCCTTTCTGTTCCAAGTCCATTGATGATGGACATCAACCTGAAATGCTGGAATGGATTCAGATCACATGGTGAAGAATGGAAACATACCCAAAGCTATTGAGGACTGCTTTGGATGCGTTCGCACTGTAGCATTAATGCAGTTTGATGCCACTCAATCCTATGGTATTCTGGGAGTTGTAGTTTGGGTGAACTGTATTAAGGGGTCGTGGCATTAGGAAGATTGGGAACCACTAATCTAGACTGAAGAAAGGATGCAGTTTGACACCACTTTTAGAAGCCGTGGCTCAATCCTATATGGAATCATGTTGTGGGGGTTGTAGTCCTACAAGGTCTTTCACCTTCTCTTCCAAAGAGGGAAAACTACAACTCTCCAGATGCCAAAGCAGCTTTGAGTCTCTTTCGAGACAGATAAAGTGGGGTATAAATATTTAATAATAATAATCATCATCATCATCATCGTGTTTGCTGTGTACTAATCTTGTTGTGTTTATAATAATAATAATAATAATAATAATAATAATAATAATAATAACCTTACTGGGATCTGCATGCATTATTCGCCGATACATCACACAGTCCTAGACACTTGGGAAGTGTCCGACCTGTGATCCAATACAACAGCCAGCAGAGTGTCTTCTGTGGACTCATCTTGTTGTGTTTAATAATAATAATAATAATAACAACAACAACAACAACATTGAGTCATGCAGTCAAAGTGGTCTCAAACTTCATCAATTTTGCAGTGTTGATGCACCTAGATCCAAAGAGCTGTCCAAGGTCTTGAATTATATTTGAGTTCAGTTCTTTTGCAAAAGGAAAAAATAAGAGAGACCTTGCAACCAAACCTAGTGCAATGTGACCGGGCCTTTTAAATCTAACGGAATAATGAAGCCATGAATCACTTTTAAAAGCCAGATAATTGATGGATCCCGGGGTCTCCAATCGGCTGAGACCGTCCCGCATTGTGGCAGATCGTGGCTTCCTCCCTTTCCATTTTCTGACAGCTTTTCCTTCCCTGCTGTGCCGCCTTATCAGACAAGAAGCCACTCTTTAAGATGGAGAGAGGAAAAAATAAGATTGCAATGGAAGGGTCGCTCTCTCCTTTTTTGCTGCTTTGCACAATATAAGAGAGCGAGGAGACACACAATGACTGCAAGGCAGACTTCGGAATACAAGCCGAATAAAGTGCAACTCGTGTTATGATCCCTATGGACACTGAGGGTGTGTCTACACTGTAGGATTAATGCAGTTTGACACCACTTGAACTGCCCTGGCTCTAGGCTGTGGAATCATGAGAGTTGTAGTTTATTATTAGGAATGCCACTCCCGAGATCAATTAATTCGATTGTTTGATTAATTATCCTCCCTTTCTCCAATGCAGGATCCAGAGCAGTTTCTAATATGGGTAATAATAATAATAATAATAATAATAATAATAATAGTTTTTTGTGATTGTTAGCGACCTTGATTGATTAATTATCCTCACTTTCTCCAACGCAGGACCAGAGCAGTTTCTAATATGAATAATAATAATAATATTAATAATAATAATTGTGATTGTTAACTACCTTGATTAATTATCCTCACTTTCTCCAAGGCAGGATCCAGAGCAGTTTCTAATATGGGTAATAATAATAGTAATAATAATAATAATAATAGTGATTGTTAGCTACCTTGATTGATTAATTATCCCCACTTTCTCCAAGGCAGGATCCAGAGAAGTTTCTAATATGGGTAATAATAATAATAATAATAATAATAATAATAATAATAGCTTTTGTGATTATTAACTACTTTTATTGTTTAATTAGCCTCACTTTCTCCAAGGCAGGATCCAGAGCAGTTTCTAATATGGGTAATAATAATAATAATAATAATAATAATAATAATAGTTTTTTGTGATTGTTAGCTACCTTGATTGATTAATTATTCTCACTTTCTCCAAGGCAGGACCAGAGCAGTTTCTAATATGGGTAATAATAATAATAATAATAATAATAATAATAATAGTTTTTTGTGATTGTTAGCTACCTTGATTGATTAATTATTCTCACTTTCTCCAAGGCAGGACCAGAGCAGTTTCTAATATGGGTAATAATAATAATAATAATAATAATAATAATAATAGTTTTTTGTGATTGTTAGCTACCTTGATTGATTAATTATTCTCACTTTCTCCAAGGCAGGACCAGAGCAGTTTCTAATATGGGTAATAATAATAATAATAATAATAATAATAATCGCTTTTTGTGATTGTAGCTACCTTGATTGATTAATTATCCTCACTTTCTCCAACGCAAGACCAGAGCAGTTTCTAATATGGGTAATAATAATAATAATAATAATAATAATAGATTTTTGTGATTGTTAGCTACCTTGATTGATTAATTATCCTCACTTTTTCCAATGCAGGACCAGAGCAGTTTCTAATATGGGTAATAATAATAATAAAATGTGAATTATTGATTATTATTATTATTATTATTATTATTGTGTTGTCGAAGGCCTTCATGGCCAGAATCACTGGGTTGCTGTAAGTTTTTCGGGCTGTATGGCCATATTCCAGAAGCATTCTCTCCTGACATTTCTCCTGCATCTGTGGCAGGCATCCTTAGAGGTTGTGAGGTCTGTTGGAAACTAGGAAAATTGGGTTTATATATCTGTGGAATGTCCAGGGTGGGAGAAAGAACTCTTGTCTGTTGGAGATAAGAGTAAATGTTTCCATTGGCCACCTTGATTAGCATTTAATGGCCTTGCAGTTTTTCAGGTCTGCTGCTTCCTGCCTGGGGGAATACATTGTTGGGAAGTGATCAGCTGGCCCTGATTGTTTCTTACAATATGAATGGTTCCTGAGTTAGTAAGCTCAACACATTTTGTTCCTTTGATTTAGATCCCACTAAGTAAAAAGCCTGTATCTCTAAGGAGAACAAGTGTCAAGTTTATAACTTTCTAAGTATCTTTAAATGTGTTTCAATAGATGATGTTTAATGGATATATTATTTGCAACAAATGTTGATGTATATAATCAGTGCTAAGTTTATAACTTTGCAAGTATCTTCAAATGTATTTCGGTATATGATGTTCAATATATATATTTGCAGTAAATGTTGATGTATATAATAATTTCAGTCCACCAGAGGACATCACAGACATCAGAAGATCTGCAAGACCAAGAACAAGCCAAGAGAGAAAAGACAAAATTCCAGCCAGAGGAAAAGTGTTCTTAACAGACGTCAACTAGACACAGTGAAGACATCTGCCCTTGCGCTATGCTACTCTGCTGCTGAGTACGCATGCCCAGTGTGGAACACATCTCACCACACTAAAACAGTGGATGTGGCTCTTAATGAGACATGCCGCATTATCCTGGGGTGTCTGCGCCCTACACCACTGGAGAAATTACACTGCTTAGCCGGTATTGCACCACCTGACATCTGCTGGGAAGTAGCAGCCAATAGTGAAAGGACCAAGGCAGAGACATCCCCAGCTCATTCCCTGTTTGGGTATCAGCCAGCAGGTCAACAACTTAAATCAAGAAATAGTTTTCTTAGATCTACTGAGACATTCGCTGGAACATCTCAGCAAGCGAGAGTCCAAAAGTGGCAGGCTCAAACCCAGCACCTCAATCCGTGGGTGATACCAAATGAGAGACTCCCCTCCTGGGCACACAGAAGACTGGGCGACTTGGAAGGCACTGAACAGACTGCGCTCTGGCACCACGAGATGCAGAGCCAACCTCAAGAAATGGGGCTACAAAGTGGAATCCACAATATGCGAGTGTGGAGAAGAGCAAACCACTGACCATCTACTGCAATGCAACCTGAGCCCTGCTGCATGCACAATGGAGGACCTTATTGCGGCAACACCAGAGGCACTCCAAGTGGCCAGATACTGGTCAAAGGACATTTAATCAACTACCAAGTCTGCAAACTTTGTGGGTTTTTTTTATCTGTTTGTTTGTTTTGTTCTATTAGAAATGTAATACAATGGTCTGGTTGCCCCTGACACGATAAATAAATACCAGACATCAAGGGAACCACTGACTGCATAGGAAAGCTGATGAGGAAACACAACATACAAAGTATCTACAGACCCACTAAGAAAATCCAGCAAATGCTACACTCAGCAACAGACAGGAGGAATCCTCTCATCTCTGCAGGAGTCTATCGTATACTATGCAGTTGTGGACAAGTCTACATAGGGACCACCAAATGCAGACACATTGCCCAGACCTGAATCAAGGAACTGGAAAGGCATTGCAGACTAACTCAGCCAGAGAAGTCAGCCATAGCAGAGCCCCTGAGGAACCAACCTGAACACAGCATACTATTTGACAACACAGAAATGCTGGACCACTCTAACAACCACCATGTCAGACTACACAGAGAAGCCATTGAAATCCACAAGCATGTGGACAATGTCAACAGAAAGGAGGAAACCATGAAAACCAGTATTCAAAAAAACTCTAAAATCGTAACAGTAAATAAAGAACAACACTCAAAAACAGGGGAATTCCAGACAACAAACAATAAGGGCCAACTAATCACCTCTCAACAAAGGATTCCCTCAGGCAGGAAGAAGCCAGACCTTGAAATTGCTGGGCCATTAAATGCTAATCAAGGTGGCCAATTGAAACATTCACACCTAGCTCAAACAGACATGAGTACTTTCTCCCACCCTGGACACTCCGCAGATATCTAAACCCAATTTTCCTAATTTTCAATAGACCTCACAATCTCTGAGGATGCCTGCCATAGATGCAGGTGAAACGCCAGGAGAGAATGCTTCTGGAATATGGCCATACAGCCCAGAAAACACACAATACCCCTATTATTATTATTATTATTATTATTATTATTATTGAATATATTACCCACCTCTCCCTGCGGCTGCAAAGTCATCTGTACCAAAGTGTGTTGAAGCCTCACTCAACTACAGCTTCCATGATTCCGCAGCAGTTAAAGTGGTGTCAAGCTGCATTCATGCTGCAGTGTTGATGCACCCCAAGAGCTAGATTTTTCTCTCTCTTCCACTTTTCTGTTTTGCAGGTAAGGAACAATCTAATAAGGAAAGGTCAGTATTGACATCCGATTGGCAATGAAGCAGTCAACAAACAAGATAACGTCAAGCTTAGACTGGGATACATTTTGGAAAATGTATTACAGGAAGGAAGTATTCTCATATAGCAGTGTTTCTCAACCTGGGGGGTCAGGACCCCTGGGGAGGGGTCACAAGGGAGGTTTCAGGGGGGTCGCCAAAGAAAACTTATATGTTGGATAGGAACTCCTTTGGCAGAGAAGGCAGAATGTTTCCCCGCCTGTCCTTCTCTTCCTTTTTGGAAACAGACAGCAAAACCATCCACCAAAATCCCTTATCCTGCTCTCTGGATATAAGTGAACTAACACTCCAAAATTCAAGGTCAGTGCACACCAAACCATTTCAATATTTACTGTTGGTCATGGGGGTTCTGTGTGCCAAGATTGGTTCAATTCAATCATTGGTGGAGTTCAGAATGCTCTTTGATTGTAGGTGAACTATAAATCCCAGCAACTACAACTCCCAAATGCTAAGGTCTATTTTCCCCAAATTCCACCAGTGTTCACATTTGGACATATTGAGGATTCAAGTTTGGTACAGATCTATCATTGATTGAGTCTACAGTGCTCTCTGGATGTAGGTGAACTACAACTCCAAAACTCAAGGTCAATGCCCACCAAACCCTTTCAGTATTTTCTCTTGGTCATGGGAGTTCTGTGTGCCATGTTTGGTTCAATTCCATCATTTGGGAGTTCAAAATGCTTTTTGATTGTAGGTGAATTATAAATCCCAGCAACTACAACTCCCAAATGACAAAATCTCTCTCTCTCTCCACCCCCCCCCCCCCACCACCACCACCTCCTCATCGGTATTAAAATTTGAGCATATCGGGTATTTGTGCCAAATGTGGTCCAATGAGTGAAAATACATCTTGCAAATCAGATATTTACATTACAATTCACAACAGTGGCAAAATGACAGTTATGAAGTAGCAATGAAAATAATGTTATTGTTGGAGGTCAACACAACATGAAGAACGGTATTAAGGGGTCACGGCATTAGGAAAGTTGAGAAACATTGTCATATAGGATTACAATACACAATACAGCCAAGGCAATTCACAGCTTCCCTTGACAACAATGCTTGATCACTGCAAAGGAGATGGAAGTGGAATTTGCAGCCATTATTATTATTATTATTATTATTATTATTATTATTATTATTATTATTTTCTTGGCCTTATAGTAGGAATCACATCCCAAACACTTCCTGATCTTTTCCCTTGCTCCAGTATTTTAGAATTACTGCAATATGACCCAATGAATCAATGCCATGGAATCTTGGTAGTTGTAGTTTGCACTCTTAGGGAGAGAAGGCTGATGGCCTTTGAAAGCTACAAATCCCATAGCATTGAGCCACAGCAGATCAAACTGCATTCATTCAACACTTTAGATGCATTCTAGTCTGGAGAAGAGGCTCCAAGCTCAAACTTTGATTATAAATAATAATAATAATATTATAATCGTGTCAGGAGCGACTTGAGAAACTACAAGTCGCTTCTGGTGTGAGAGACTTTGCCGTCTGCAAGGACGTTGCCCAGGGGACGCCCGGATGATTTGATGTTTTTATCATCCTTGTGGGAGGCTTCTCTCATCTCCCCATATGAGGAGCTGGAGCTGATAGAGGGAGCTCATCTGCCTCTCCCCGGATTCGAACCTGCGACCTGTCGGTCTTCAGTCCTGCCGGCACAGGGGTTTAACCCACTGCGCCACTGGGGGCTCCTATAATAATAATAATAATAATAATGGTGGTGATGAGGATAATTTCTTCTACTAATGAAGCTGTAGAAGAAGTATTTTGACCTTGCTGAACTACAGCTCTCAGGATTCCATAGCATTGAGCCATGGTAGTTCAAATGGGGCAAAAAATGCATTAATTCTACAGCATAGATGCACCGTCAATAATAATAATAATAATAATAATAATAATAATGGTGATGATGATTATGATGATGATTTCTTCTACAACTACAACTCCTAGGAGTCCATAACGTTGAGCCATTGAGTTCAAATGGGGCCTTGCTGAACTACAACTCCCAGGAGTCCATAGCATTGAGCCATAGCAGTTCAAATGGGGCCAAAAATGCACTAATTCTACAGTATAGATGCACTGCCAATAATAATAATAATAATAATAATAATAATAATAATAATAATGGTGAGGATGAGGATGATTTCTTCAAATAATGAAGCTGTAGAAGTATTTTGACCTTGCTGAACTACAACTCTCAGGATTCCACAGCACTGAGCCATGGCAGTTCAAGTGGGCCAAAAATGCATTAATTCTACAGCATAGATGCACCACCACCAATAATAATAATAATAATAATAATAATAATAATAATGGTGATAATGAGGATGATTTCTTCTAATAATGAAGCTGTAGAAGTATTTTGACCTTGCTGAACTACAGCTTCCAGGAGTCTATAACATTGAGCTATGGCAGTTCAAGTGGGGCCAAAAATGCATTAATACTACAGTATAGATGCACCACCAATAATAATAATAATAATAATAATAATAATAATAATAATAATGGTGAGGATGATTTCTCCGAATAACGAAGGTGTAGAAGAAGTATTTCAACCTTGCTGAACTACAACTCCCAGGAGTCCATAACATTGAGCCATAGCAGTTCAAGTGGGGCCAAAAATGCATTAATTCTACAGTGTAGATGCACCGTCAATTGTATTCGGACATGGTATTGCTTCCATTCAGACACTGTATTATCCTTAGTATTGGTATTAGTATTTAGAGCTGACTTCTTCTCTCCCAAACAATACTCAAGGTGGCTAACACTAGAAACCATATAATATGTTGATGAAAAAATCCCAAGCATCCAAACATTAAGATAGAATTCGGCACAGAAGTGAAGAGCAATAATCCAAATTCATCCATTCTCTTTCCCTTATGCACTAAACAAATTCTGAGCAGAAAAATAGGGAAACAAACAAAAAACCAACCTTAATTCCCATTCTCCTCTTCCCCAAACCCATCATCCTTCCCTTTGCTTTTAAAGCATCCAACTAACTTTTTCCTGCAGGACTTAATTACCTTTTTCTCATTCTCTTCTGGATCGCCCGGCTGCTATTATAGAAGGGTTTCGTGATCTCCTTCCTCTCCGACACACAGCATTGGTGCCTCTTTTGCTCACCGATAGACATAAAGGGGATTTCTCATCAGCTGATGCAGCTCCATTCTGGTAGGCAAACCTATGAGAGCAGAGCCCCCCCCCCCAATACACTTTTAGCTGTGCCCCCCCAATACACTTTTAGCTGTGCCTTTGCAAAGCAGAAATAACTCAGATACAAGCCAGGTTGTTTATTGGATGCATCGGATTAAAGGAAGGATCTGAGGGCTTGACCGATGCATTATGGCTTCAAGGGCTTGACCAATGCATTATGGAGATGTTTTGACAGCTTGAGCCACATGCCATTGATGGGAAGGAATGCCGACCCCAAGGATAATTAATTGGAATGTTTGATTGATTAATTATCCTTATTTTCTCCAAAGCAGGATCCAGAGCAATTTCTAATATGGATAATAATAATAATAATAATAATAATAATAATAATCTATTCTGCTTTGGTTAGACCACACCTGGAATATTGTGTCCAATTCTGGGCACCACAATTCAAGAGAGATATTGACAAGCTGGAATGTGTCCAGAGGAGGGCGACTAAAATGATAAAAGGTCTGGAGAACAAGCCCTATGAGGAGCGGCTAAAGGAGCTGGGCATGTTTAGCCTGAAGAAGAGAAGGCTGAGAGGGGATATGATAGCCATGTATAAATATGTGAGAGGAAGCCACAGGGAGGAGGGAGCAAGCTTGTTTTCTGCTTCCTTGGAGACTAGGACGCGGAACAATGGCTTCAAACTACAAGAGAGGAGATTCCATCTGAACATTAGGAAGAACTTCCTGACTGTGAGAGCCGTTCAGCAGTGGAACTCTCTGCCCCGGAGTGTGGTGGAAGCTCCTTCTTTGGAAGCTTTTAAACAGAGGCTGGATGGCCATCTGTCAGGGGTGATTTGAATGCAATTTCCTGCTTCTTGGCAGGGGGTTGGACTGGATGGCCCATGAGGTCTCTTCCAACTCTTTGATTCTATGATTCTATGAATAGAGCAACAACTGGAAATGCTGACACAATACGAGGATTTAAAGATCAAACTGCAAAGACTCTGGCATAAGCCAGTCAAGGTGGTCCCAGTGATGATTGGCACACTGGGTAAAGTACCTAAAGACCTTGGCCTGCACTTAAACACAATCAGCGCTGACAAGATTACCATCTGCCAGATGCAAAAGGCCGCCTTATTGGGATCTGCATGCACTATTGACCGATACATCACACAGTCCTAGACACTTTGGAAGTGTCCGACGTGTGATCCAATACAACAGCCAGCAGAGTGATCTTGTCTGCTGTGGACTCTTCTTGTTGAATTAATAATAATAATAATAATAATAATAATAATACAACAGGAAATACTCAGCCGTTATCAAGACCTCAAAATTGAACTGCAAAGGCTCTGGCATAAATCAGTGCAGGTGGTCCTAGTGATAATGGGCACACTGGGTGCCGTGCCAAAAGACCTCAGCCGGCATTTGGAAACAATAAACATTGACAAAATCACGACAAAGCTGCAAAAGGCCACCCTACTGGGATCTGCACACATTATTTGCCGATATATCACACAGTCCTAGACATTTGGGAAGTGTCCAATGTGTGATCCAATACAACAGCCAGCATAGTGATCCTGTTTGCTGGGCACTCATTTTTGTTGTGTTGAGATTGTTAGCTGCCTTAGGTCCCTATGGAGAGAAAGATGGGATAGAAATAATAATAATAATAATAATAATAATAATAATAATAATAATAATAATAATAATATGCTATTTATTATTTATTTGCTTGAGGCAGGGTACAACACTTATAATACAGAGGTAAAACATAAGACCATTACAATACACATGCGCGCACACACATAAATATGTTTATATTTATTCACTTAAAGCAAATAATATATTTATATTTATTTGCTTAACCAACTTATAATACATAAATAGAATATAAGGCCATGAATATGTGTGTTTGTGTGTATAATATGTGTATATGAATATATGTATTTTATAAAATACTTCCAATGTATTTTAAATTGGTTTTACTTACTCGTTTTTAGACAGTTCCACATTCTATTTCACTGTTTATTATAGCCTTTAGGCTATAATGGCATATTGTATTGTTTTTGCCACAGTTCACCACATCGAGTGTCTTTCAGAGAAAAAGAAGTAAAAAATAACAATAATACACACCAAGATTATAACTGTGAGCTAAAACGATTTTAAACACGCAAAAGGGTGGAAACTAGGCCTGGGTGGTTTCGTTCGTTAATTTTGTAATTCGTTAAATATTCGTTATTTTTAGCAATTACAAAACGATTACAAAACATATTTTCAAACCCGGAAGTGTTTTTAAATATCGAAACGGCATCCTCCATCTTTTTTATGGGCTTCCGCCCGTTTCGGAAATGACGTTTTAGGGATGGAGGATGCTGGGTGCGCTGGGAGCCAATCCTGCACTCCCAAGCACTGTGGCTGATTGTGATTGGGCGGGCTGCTCTTTAAAAGCGGCTCCGCGTGGCCGCATTGCTCATTGCTGGGGAAGGCGAGGAGACGGGAGGTTCGGGAGGGAGGCTTGGCTTGCATTCATTCATTGCTTGCATTCATTCATTCCCTGGGCTGGGAGCAGCGGGGAGGCTTTGCCGTTCGCTCCACAACAGGGCAAGCATTTTTAAATATTTCTGAAAAATATCTTTCTTTTATTCTTAAAAAAATTCAAAAAATATTCTAAAAAAAGAAAAGACCCTTGTGTGCCTGTGTGTGTGAGTTTGTCCCCGTCCTGTGGCTGTGTTCGCTCCACAACAGGGCAAGCATTGTTAATTTTCCATTTTTAAATATTTCTGAAAAATATTTTTCTTTTATGCTTCAAAAAATTCAAAAAATATTCTAAAAAAAGAAAAGACCCTTGTGTGCCTGTGTGTGTGAGTTTGTCCCTGTCCTGTGGCTGTGTTCGCTCCACAACAGGGCAAGCATTGTTAATTTTCCATTTTTAAATATTTCAAAAAATATTTATAAATAAATATTTCAAAAAAATTCAAAAAATATTCTAAAAACGAAATTAACGAAATTTCGTAAATACTGAACTTTTTCAAAGGAAAATTTTGTAATTATTTTAAATATCGAAACGCAAAAACCCCCCAAATACAAATCGATTTTAGAAACAAATTTTTGCGTTGTTGCCCAGGCCTAGTGGAAACCTCAGCCCTATTCAAAACAGCACTGGATTGAAAATATAACGAAGAGAGGGCTAAAAGTGTTGCTAGGCAAAAGGCACCTGCATAGCAACCGATTAATGTCTGGACATCTATCTAATTAAAAGAAGATATTCATCACTGGATCAGTTTTGGAAGCAACCACCAAAATGGCCTTCTCCGGAGATTTCTTATGGGATTTTATTTATCATGTCAGGAGCAAGCCAAACAGTTGTATTGCATTTTTAAACAAACAAACAAACAAAACACAAAGTTTGCAAGATTGGTAGTTGATTAAATGTCCTTTGACCAGTAGCTGGCCACTTGGAGTGCCTCTGGTGTTACTATAAGAAGGTCCTCCATTGTGCATGTGGCAGGGCTCAGGTTGCATTGCAGCAGGTGGTCAGTAGTTTGCTCTTCTCCACACTCGCATATCGTGGATTCCACTTTGTGGCCCCATTTCTTGAGGTTGGCTCTGCATCTCGTGGTGCCAGAGTGCAGTCTGTTCAGTGCCTTCCAAGTCACCTAGTCTTCTGTGTGCCCAGGGGGGAGTCTCTCATTTAGTATCAGCCATTGATTGAGGTTCTGGGTTTGAGCCTGCCACTTTTGGACTCTCGCTTGCTGAGGTGTGTCCAGCGAGTGTCTCTGTAGATCTTACACAACTATTGATTTAAGTCATTGACGTGTTGGCTGATACCCAAACAGGGGATGAGCTGGAGATGTCACTGCCTTGGTCCTTTTACTATTGGCTGCTACTTCCCGGCGGATGTCAGGTGGTGCAATCTAATTAAAAAAGATATTCATCACTGGATCAATTTTGGGAGCAATCACCAAAATGGCCATCTCCGGAGATTTCTTATGGGATGCATCTACACTGCAGAATGAATGCAGTTCAACTGCTATGGAGTCCTGGGAGTTGAAGTTCGGTGTGGCACCAGCAGAGAAGGATAAAGACCTTGGGATACTACAACTCCCAGAATTGCATAGCATTGAGCCAGGGCAGTTAAAGTGATGCCAAACTGCATTAATTCTCCAGTGCAGAACGCACCATGTTAGCTGCCTTGAGCTTTGCTTGAGAGAGAAAAAGTGAGATATAAATACCAATAACAATACTATGGAGATGCTTTACCAAGGGCGTATCTACATTGTTGAATGAATGCAGTTCAGCATTACTTTATCTGCCTTGGCTCAATGCTATGCGATCCTGGGAGTTGTAGTTTTGCAAGGTCCAAGGGTACTAAGATCATCTGGGGAGGCCCTGCTCTCGGTCCCGCCTGCATCACAGGCACGCTTGGCGGGGACGAGAGACAGGGCCTTCTCAGTGGTGGCCCCTCGGCTGTGGAACGCCCTGCCTGCAGATATCAGATCGGCTCCCTCCCTGCTGGCGTTTTGGAGGAAAGTGAAGACCTGGCTGTTCGAATAAGCATTTGATTAAACAGTGTAATTGAACATAGGAATACGGAATAATGGATGATGAGACTGGATTCTGATTTTACTGTTGAGGCACTAATTATTGTTATACGGATGTTAAATGATTTATGTTACAATTGTTCTTAATTGCCCTATGCTTGTCTCGTGATGTTTTGTATTGATGTTGTTCACCGCTTTGAGTCACCTGAGGGCTGAGAAAAGCGGTATATAAAATAAATAAATAAATAAATAAATAAATACAAACTGTAACTCCCAGGATTCCATAGCATTGAGCCAGGGCAGTTAAGGTGATGCCAAACTGCATTAATTCTACATAGCAATTGGTATATATTGCAATGATAATACTTTCCAACCTTTCTGCTATCATTTCATGTTTAAAATCCCTTGACGTTTGGCCTTCTTCTTCTTCTCTAGGATTATCATAAAGGGCTTATTAAAATGCTCATTTTGGAGAGAAGGGGCCCAGTTGGAGCTCACGCCTAGCAAGCCAGCTTTGATTTGTGCCAGAGTTTCATTCTGTTTGATGATTTGGCTCCTTGAAGTTGGAAGCAAACCATTTATTCAGCTTACTTTGTATTATTTGTTGGGTCTGAGCTCCCTCTTGCGTTTGCAAACACAAAAGCCACCCTGTACGGTTGAGCATCCTTTATCCGAAATGGACCACATTTCTGATTTTATCTGGATTTTGCCATCCTTGCATAGATATCATTAGATATCTTGGAAAGCCAACTCCCTAATGAACTTTCCAAACCTTCATGGGTACATCCACACTGCAGAATTAATGCAGTTTGACGCCGAACTGTCATGGATCATTGCTATTGAATTAAGTTTCTGTGTTTCTATTGCATTTTCATTTCTAAGAAATCAAATTAAGAAATCAAATGTATTATTAATATTGGTAATACTACTGTTTGTTTTTGTTGTATTTAAATCTATATAAATAAAAATGTAGTGTTCGTTTGTGAGATTAAGAGAACTCAAAAACCACTGGACGAATTGACACCAAATTTGGACACAAGACATCTAGCAACCCAATGTATGTCCTTCTCTAAAAAAATTGATTTTGTCATTTGGGAGTTGTAATTGCTGGGATTTATAGTTCACCTGCAATCAAAGAGCATTCTGAACTCCACCAATGATGGAATTGAACCAAACTTGGCACACAGTTCTCCCATGAGCAACAGAAACTACTGGAAGGGTTTGGTGGGCATTGACCTTGAGTGTTGGAGTTGTAGTTCAACTATATCCAGAGAGCACTGTGGACTTAAACAATGACCAAACTTGGCACAAATACTCAATATTTAGCGATTCGGCTGAAAAGGATGCAGAGCTGCAATCATTCGCCAAGCTAATCATGTGGTTACACAAATAAATGCCACTTTTATAGAAATGCAGAGTTGTGTGGTTCAAATCTCCCACTCCCCGCCCTCCACTTGGCTGATGCCACAACAGCTGGGAGGAGGCTCAGCTGCCCTCTGAGCGCGTGGGACAATCACAGGGCTGCTGCGGTGCGTCTGGGCCAATCAGAAGGGCTGAGAAATAAATAAATAATGTGGGACTGTCCAGAACATTGTCTGGACAGCCCTTCCTTTATTGCAGGAGTTCCTGCAATAAAGGTCTTGTCTGGATGGGCCCTCTGAGAAAGATTGCTGAAGGCCTCTCCCAGGAATGTGACCTTGTGAATCTTCATGGGACATCTTGGGCCTCTCGTCTGGGGTTAACTCAAGCCCAAGCAAACCCTCATCCCCATTGCTGACAGACCCAGGCCCAGAAAGCCCTTCATTTCCATTTCTGTCATGACCATCAGACACAATCACAGGCTGAACTACAACACCATACCCATTTTGTCACTTGCTATCTTGACATTATGTCCTCTCCATAAACTGAAATGATTTCACCATGAATCACAGTGGCGTTCTTGCCCTTAGCATTTAGGTAGCATATTACAGTGCGAACTTTGCACTTGGAGGGAAACAGAATGAGGGTGCACATCTCTAACCTTCACCAAAACGCCAGTCGATGAGCTGCTGACAACTGGCACTGCTCATTAGCTACATGGAAGTGATGCCAACTTCCCGAGAAAATTCCCTGCGAGAGCTACGTGCCTTGTAATCTTGTTTTCCAGATAAACCTTGTACTTTAAAAATGTATTGCATTTTAATTCTCACGAAATAAAAGCTATCACTACTTTTTATGTTTGCATTGCATTTAAATTCTTAAGAAATAAATTTATTATTATTCATAGTTTGTGTTTGATTGAATTTCAACTGTTAAGAAACAAAAGGTATGATTATTTATACTTTTTGTTGTATTACTTTTTAAGAAATAAAGGTGCTAATATTCATGTTTGTTTTATTGCATTTTAATTAATACAAATATTATTCACAGTTTGTGTTTTTATTGCATTTTAATTGTTTAAGAAACAAAAAGTATTATTAATATATATATATATATATAATAAAGGTGCTAATATTCATGTTTGTTTTATTGTATTTTAATTAAGAAATAAAACATATTATTATTCACAATTTGTGTTTTTATTGCATTTTACTTAAGAAACAAAATGTATTATTATATATATAATAAAAAGTGCTAATATTCATGTTTGTCTTGTTGCATTTTAATTAATAAAAATATTATTCAGTTTGTGTTTTTATTGCATTTTAATTCTTTAAGAAACAAAAAGTATTATTATTATATATATAATAAAGGTGCTGATATTCATGTTTGTTTTATTGCATTTTAATTAAGAAAATTAAAAAAATATTATTATTCAGTTTGTTTTTATTGCATTTTACTTAAGAAACAAAAAGTATTATATATATCTATAATAGTGCTAATATTCATGTTTGTTTTATTGCATTTTAATTAAGATATAAAATTATTATTATTCAGTTTGTATTTTTATTGCATTTTACTTAAAAAACAAAAAGTATTATTATATATATATATATATAAAAGGTGCTAATATTCATGTTTGTTTTGTTGCATTTTAATTAAGAAATAAAAATATTATTCACAGTTTGTGTTTTTATTGCATTTTAATTCTTTAAGATACAAAAAGTATTATTATTATTATTATTATTATTATTATTATTGATGCTACTCCTCCTTTTACTTCTCCATTGAGAATGCAGCTCCCTCATTGGCTACCCACTTTCCCCCGTCGCCCCGCCTCTCTCTCTTTCCCCGGCTCTGATTGGCTATCCGGGCCCTTTCCCCGCTTGCCTTTTTGCTCACGCGCACTTCGCATCAACTCAGTCCCTTCTTTCCTCCCTTATTGCCTACCCACTTTCCTCCATTGCTCCGCCCACCTCCCTTTCCTTGGCTCCGATTGGCTACCGGGCCTGCCTTATCACGACTCCACTTTGATTCCCCGCCCTTTTTTCTGCGCAGGCGCAATTTGGTAGTCTCAATCTTTTTTTTTTTCCTCCCTCAGCTCTATTTAGAATTCAGCTTTCTTATTGGCTAACGACGCCTCCCGTCGCTCCGCCTCCCGGCTGTCCTCTACTGCGCACGCGCATCGAGGACCACGCCCACTTTTCCGCCTCCTTTTTTCCTAGAGCCGCCTCGCGCTCGCCGTTGCCGTCGCGCCCGGATGACGTTGCGCCATGGCCGCCCTGCTTCGCCGCCAGTAGGGAGGCCATTGCCGCGCCGCTTCAGGGAACGGCTTCTCCCCGCCTGCCCCTTCCCGCCCGCCCACCCGCCTGCCTGCCTTTGGCGGCTGCCGCTCCCCGACCCCTCCCCGCCGGGCCAGGTGAGGAGCGCGAGGCCTGAGGCCTACTCAGCCCGCACAGAGATATCTCTCTCTCTCTCTCGGGAACGAATTCTGCCGGGCCTTTGGAGCCGTATGTTAGTGCTCTGTCTGTCTATCTGTTTATCTCTCTATCATAGGATCCTCGAGCTGGAAGGGACACCCAATTCAACCCCGGGATGTGTATGTGTATAGCAGGGCATGAACAAACTTTGGCCCTCAAGGTGTTTTGGACTCCCAACTCCCACAATGTAAGGGAGTTGGAGTCCAAAACACCAGGCCGAAGTTTGCCCATGCTTAATGTATAGAGATCTATCTATCTTTCTATCTATCATAGGCTCCTAGAGCTGGAAGGGGCCCCAAGGGCCATCCAGCCCAGCCCCTGGATGTGTGTTTAGAGTTCTTTTTATCTACCTACCTATCTATCAGTCAATCAGTCATGGGATTCTAAAGCTGTAAGGGACCCCCAAGTGCTACCCAGTCCAGACCCTGGATGTGTGTTTAGAGTTCTCTTTTTCAGTCAGTCAGTCAATCAATGTATGTGTCTAGAGATCTGTCTATGTCTCTATCTTTCTATCTATCATAGGATCTTAGAGCTGAAAGGGGCCCCAAGGGCCGTCCAGTCCAGACCCTGGATGTGTGTTTAGAGTTCTCTTTTTCAGTCAGTCAATCAGTCATGGGATTCTAAAGCTGTAAGGGACCCCCAAGTGTTACCCAGTCCAACCCCAGTATGTATGTGTCTAGAGATCTGTCTATGTCTCTATCTTTCTATCTGTCATAAGATTCTAGAGCTGAAAGGGGCCCCAAGGGTCATCCAGGCCAGATCCTGGATGTGTGTTTAGAGTTCTTTTTATCTATCAGTCAATCAATCATGGGATTCTAAAGCTGTAAGGGACCCCCAAGTGCTACCCAGTCCAACCTTGGTATGTATGTGTCTAGAGATCTGTCTATCTATCTATCATAAGATTCTAGAGCTGTAAGCGGCCTCAAGGGCCATCCAGGCCAGATCCTGGATGTGTGTTTAGAGTTCTTTTTATCTATCTATCAGTCAGTCAATCAATCATGGGATTCTAAAGCTGTAAGGGACCCCCAAGTGCTACCCAGTCCAACCTTGGTATGTATGTGTCTAGAGATCTGTCTATCTATCTATCATAAGATTCTAGAGCTGTAAGCGGCCTCAAGGGCCATCCAGGCCAGATCCTGGATGTGTGTTTAGAGTTCTTTTTATCTATCTATCAGTCAGTCAATCAATCATGGGATTCTAAAGCTGTAAGGGACCCCCAAGTGCTACCCAGTCCAACCTTGGTATGTATGTGTCTAGAGATCTGTCTATCTATCTATCATAAGATTCTAGAGCTGTAAGCGGCCTCAAGGGCCATCCAGTCCAGACCTTGGGTGTGTGTTTAGAGTTCTTTTTATCTATCTATCAGTCAGTCAATCAATCATGGGATTCTAAAGCTATAAGTGCTACCCAGTCCAACCCCTGTATTTATGTGTCTAGCGATCTGTCTATGTGTCTTATCTTTCTATCCATCATAAGATTCTAGAGCTGAAAGAGCCATCCAGTCCAACCCCTGGATGTATGTGTGTATCGAGATCAATCAATCAGTCAACCATAGAATCGTTACCCCTGTATATATGTGTGTATAGAGATCTATCTATGAATCTATCTATCTATCATAGGATCCTAGAGCTGGAAGGGACCCCAAGGACTACCTGGTCTAACCCCTGATGTCTGTGTGTATAGAGATCTATCAATCAATCAACCATAGAATTGTTACCCCTGTATGTATTTGTGTATAGAGATCTATTGATGTATCTATCTCTCTATTTATCAGGATCCTAGAGCTTTAAGGAACCCCAAGGGCCATCCAGTCCAACCCCTGGATGTATGTGTGCTTAGAGCTCTATCTATCTATCTATCATAGGATCCTAGAGCTGGAAGGGACCCCAAGGGCTATCCTGTCCAATCCCTGGATGTATGTGTGTATAGAGATTTATCTATGAATCTATCTTTCTGTCTATCATAGGATACTAGAGCTGGAAGGGACCCCTAGGGCTGCCCAGTCAAACCCCTGGATGAATTTTAGGGTTTGTTCTTTTTATCTATCATAGGATTCTAGAGCTGGAAGGGACCCCAAGTGCCCCCAGTGCAATCTCTGTATGTGTGTATAGAGGCCTATCTATTTATCATACGATCCTAAAGCTCTAAGGGACCCCAAGGGCCATCCAGTCCAACCCCTGAATGTATGTGTTTTTAGATATCTTTATATCAATCATAGAATCATTGAGTTGGAAGGGATCCCAAGGGTCATCCAATGCAGCCCCTGAATGTGTATTTAGAGTTCATTTTATCTATCTATCATAGGATTCTAAAGCTGCAAGGGGATCCCTGGTCCAACCCCTGATGTCTGTGTGTATAAAGATCTGTCAGTGAATCAATCAATCATAGAACAATTACCTCGTTATGTATGTGTGTATAGAGATCTATTGATGTATCTGTCTTTCTATTTATCATAGGATCATAGAGCTGTAAGGAACCCCAAGGGCCATCCAGTCCAACACCTGGATGTATGTGTGTTTAGAGCTCTATCTATCATAGGATCCTAGAGCTGGAAGGGACCCCAAGGACCACCCAGCCTCTGCTTAAAAACCTCCAGATAAGGAGATTTCCTCACACTCCGAGGCAGTTTATATTCCCCTGGTAACCAGGTACCCTGAAATGCCATCCAATCCAACCCCATTCTGCCAAGCAGGAAAGACACAATCCTAACAGATGGACTCTGCTTGAAAAATCTCCAGAGAAAAGCAAAAAGAAATCCAGTTCCATATTCCATAGTTGAACATCTCTTATCGTCAGGATGTTCTTCCTAATGATTAGGTAGTACAATATCTCTGTTCCTGCTTTTGGAATCTATTCCTCCATTGTGTCCTGGTTCCTACAGCTGCAGAAGACAAGCTTGCTCTCTCCTGAATGTTGCATCCTTTTAGATATTTAAACATGGCTATCATTTCTCCTCACAGCCTTCTTTTCTCCAAGCTAAGCATCCCCAGCACCCTAAACCAGTTTGGCAGTTTTGACCGTCTTTCTCTGGATATATTCCAACTCATCCATATCCTTCTTGAGTTGTGATATTCAGGTATAGGGTTGTTCCAGGTGAGGTCTGACCAAAGCAGAAGAGAAGGGGACTATGATTTTCCTTAATGTAAACATTAGACTTCGATTGAGTCACAATGGACTAGGTAGGTTTTAGGCCTGGTCCAGCATGGCTCCTTGTATTAATCTAGATCCTTTTGTGTGTGCTATGCCATTCATTGATAGCCACACGCTATGAAAAGATGCCTTGTACTGAATCGTACCATTGCCCTGAGTGTTGTTCATAGCCTCTAGCAGAGACATCTCTTCTCAGCTTCACATGATCCTTTCGACCAGAGGTTAGTACTGAATCTAGAGCCCCCTTCATGTTCCTGGGAGGTGACACTTGTAGGGAACTCTGTGGTAATGTGAGAAGCATGATTCAGACTAGCAGTTTCATTGTTCATTTGTTGATGTCCTCCCAAATTGTGTTTTTCTTTCAACTATCAGTGGGAACCATGTTTTTAACTCATCTTTAGAGACTTCATATATTATGCTTTCACATTGTAAGCAAGTTGTGTTGAGATGAAGTTAATATCTGATTTGGCTTAATAACTTAAGATTGTAATTAGAAAACAACTGGTACTGCAGGCCTTTTTTTGATCATGGATGTGTTTGATGTCTACTTTGACCTCTGCAGTAGTAGTATCTGAATGTCTAATTTGTGGGCAGCTTACCCACGCTATCCTTTATTACCTAGAGCCAATGTTTAACAGAAAGCGGTTAGAAGCATTTTCAAATCCTGAAACGTTAGTTCAGTTGACACTTTGGGGAAATTTGATAGTCTAAAAATGCTGGAAGGATTAATCCTGTCTTATTCAGGATCATTCTGACTAAATCTATTCTAATGCCTGTGTCCTGAATCTGTCCTAATGCCTATGTTTGGACATGTTTATATTGTGTCGTCACAGCATTTGAAAGTTAAACTTTTTAAAGCTTGTTGGTTGCCTACCAGTATATTCCATACATTTTTTTTTCGTGTCAGGAGTGACTTGAGAAACTGCAAGTCGCTTCTGGTGTGAGAGAATTGGCCGTCTGGAAGGACGCTGCCTAGGGGATGCCTGGATGTTTTACCATCCTGTTGGAGGCTTTTCTCATGTCCCCGCATGAGAAGCTGGAGCTGACAGATGGGAGCTCACCCCGCTTCCCGGATTCAAACTGCCAACCTTTCGGTTAGCAGTGCTGCCGGCACAAAGGTTTAACCCATTGCGCCTCCAGGGGTTCCTATCATTCCAAACAATGATAGCTGATCACTACATATCATTTTGTCAGTCTCCATCATTTGCAGAATGTTTGTTTTGGTGGTCTAGTAGTACAGACCATAAATATTTCCTTCAGGAGAAAGGAGCAATATATACAGAAGATTACTGAGCAGTATGGAGAGATGTTTTAGGGACCAGCATGGTGCAGTGGCTTGAGTATTAACTTTGCAGACCAGGGTTCAAATCCCACTTGGGCATGTCACACCCTCTCAGCCTCAGAGGAAGACAAAGATAAAACCCCATCTAAACTAATCTTAACAAAAAAAAACCCTTGTGATATGCTTGCCTCTCCTAAAAATATACTTTGTAGTGTGCCCCAAGTCTGGGATTAGAAACCCAAGTGTGCCATGATTTTATGTGTTCTTCAGTCTGAGTAAGTCTCTGAATTTTGTGCATGTATTGGCTTTATGTGACATTCACTTTACAGAGAGTTAGAGAATGGGATATTATGCCACTGAAGCAGGTGATTTAAGGAAAGAATAAGCTAAATTAGGTTGCTTTGAGTTTTCCAGGCTGTCTGGCCATGTTCCAGAAGCATTTTCTCCTGATGTTTCACCCACATCTATGGCAGGCATCCTCAGAGGTTGTGGGGTTTGTTGGAAAGAAGGCAAGGAGGGTTTATATATCTGTGAAATAATGTCCAGCGTGGGAGAAAGAACTCTTGTCTGTTTGAGGCAAGTGTGAATGCTGAACCTTGATTAGCAGTTAATAACCTTGCAACTTCAAGGCTTGGCTGCTTTCTGCCTGGAGGAATCCTTTGTTGGGAGGTGATTAGCTGGCCTTCATTATTATGTGTGTGTAATTTCCCTGTTTTCTGAGTGTTCTTCATTTACTGTCCTGATTTTAGAGTTTTTTAATACTTACAGCCAGTTTGTGTTCATTTTCATAGTTTCCTCCTTTCTGTTAAAATTGTCCACATGCTTGTGGATTTCGATGGCTTCTCTGTGATGTCTGATATGGTAGATGTGAGAGTGGTCCAGCATTTCTGTGTTCTCAAATAAAATTCTGTGTCCAGGTTGGTTCATCAAGTGCTCTGCTAAATAGGCAAAATTGTCGCTGTGTGCATAATGGCTGGGACTGACTCACCTGGTAAACTGTAGATATCACTCATGTTTAATTTCACAAGGTCAGAAGCATGGATTTGGATGAATACTTGAGATGTTATGTTTTTTCTTGTGTTTCTACACAAGTTGCTGGGTTTACTGCTTACATGGGGCACTAGGTTGCTGTCTTGTGCACTGTGTCCTTTGTGGCTCAGCGTGAGGGGGGATCATTCTTTGAAATCCATTGTCATGGACAAAACTGTAAGACAGAGGTCCTCAAACTATGGCCTGGGGGCCGGATACGGCCCTCCAAGGTCATTTACCTGGCCTTCGCTCAGGGTTAACCTAATTCTGACACAACAACAACAATCCTATCTCATCAGCCAAATCAGGCCCACATTTCCCATTGAAATACTAATAAGTTTATATTTACGAACCACGGAGGACTTTAAGATCATCTGGGGAGGCCCTGCTCTCAGTCCCACCTTCGTCACAAGCATGTTTGGCGGGGACGAGAGACAGGGCCTTCTCAGTGGTGACCCCTCGGCTATAGAACGCCCTCCCTAGGGAGATCAGATCTGCTCCCTCCCTCTTGACGTTTCGGAGGCAAGTTAAAACATGGCTATTTGAGCAAGTGTTTACAAATACAGAGTAGCTAATATAGGAAATCGAATGACCTGACAATGGAACTGGACAATGCTTGAGAATAATGCGACTCTGATGATGTTGTTTTTACTGCTTTTGTGATGTTTTATATTATTAATGTTTTTTTAATCTATATTATGTTTTATGTATACTGATTTGTTGGAAACCGCCTTGAGTCGCCGATTGGTTGAGAAAGGCAGTATACAAATACAGTAAATAAATAAATAAAATTTGTTAAAATTGTTCTTCATTTTAATTGTATTGTTTTTAAGTGGGTTTTTTTTTTTGCACTACAAATAAGATATGTGCAGTGTGCATAGGGATTCGTATTTTTTTCAAATTATAATTTGGCCCTCCAACAGTTAGGAGGAGTGTCACCTGACCCTCTGTTTAAAAAGTTTGAGGACTCCTGCTGTAAGACATAGTTGCCCATTCTCTCTTCTTGGATTGTAAACTGGGCTTTTACACATAGAGAACTATCTGTTCCAGATAGCTAAACCATGCAGTAATTATTGAGAAACTGGTTTCAGATATAGCTGTGATCTAATAATTTTTGTCCCCCTCCATTATAGACTAGGAGGCCCTAATGGATGCTCCCGAAAGCCCTGAGCAAAACCTCTGCTCTCCCAATGAGGAAGAGGAAGAAGAGGAGGACCATGACCAGCAGCTCTCCGACGACGAACTCCTGAAAGAGAGTGATTCAGAACAGGATGGAGAAGAGGGATTGGACAACAATTTGGGAAAAGACACTGGAGCAGGCAGAGCACTGAGCCACAAGGAGGAAGAAGAGAACCATTCCGACGAAGAGGACCGTTTAAGCGAAACCAAGTCTCAGGACTCTGACAATAACGAGCCAAGTGGCCTACTTAAGGGCTCTCTATTGGTCAAGGAGGATAGAGCCAATGACCTCACGGACGAAGCCTCCTCTGTCACTCGGGAACTGGATGAACACGAACTGGACTATGATGAGGAAGTTCCTGAGGAGCCCAACACCGTTGCTGCTGATGACGAGGTAGACAAAGCGGGGGAAGAGGAGGAGGAAGAGGAGGAGAAGGGAGATGAGCCCCCCGAGGACGAGAAGCAGCCTGGTGCAAAGAGCGAGGATGACAAGGACGAGCAGGAGCCTCCCAAGGAGAAGAAGAAAGAGGAGGATGGGGAAATAGATGATGGAGAGATTGACGTAAGTTCCGCTCTTTTTATTTCGTTTTAGTCATAGGTTCTGACCACCAAACTGGAAATCTGGAGCTGTAAAGCATTTTGGTGCCCCTTTCTTGTTTTTCACTCTTTTCATTTTGTTTTAGAATGTAAACATGGATGTTAAAATTTCATGGCAGCATTGTTATTGGTATGGCTGGGTTCATGTCAATTTCACAGCAAGTTTGCTCCTTGTTGGAGCTCAGCTTAAAAACAAAATGGAGATACCAGTAACCACTGGAGTCCGCAGCTGAAGAACTCTTTTGGAATGTTTAAGTTGGGGAAAATAACTTTCCAAGCATATTGAAATTCATTCTCTTCCCTGTCCTATTATTTTCAGGATAAGCACTGGCAATGCCTGCATGTGGGATTCTCTGTAGCCCCAGTGGTTGATACTTTGCATCTGTGTGCTATTAGAGCAGTGATTCTCAACATTCCTAATGCCGCAGTCCCTTAATACTGTTCCTCATGTTGTGGTGACCCCCAAACCATAAAGTTATTTTTGTTGCTACTTCAGAGCTGTAATTTTGCTACTGATATGAATTGTAGTCTTAATAATAATAATAATAATAATAATAATAATAATAATAATCTTTATTTGTACCCTGCTACCATCTCCCCAAGGGATTTGGTGCGGCTTACATGAGGCCAAGCCCACAACACATCAATAAACAAAAGCAATAACAATAAATCAATACAAAACAGTTGAAATCAACTCAAAAACAAAAAAATACACAATAAGCAATAAACGATAACAATATCAAAAACATACAGCATTTAAAAACCGATGGCCGGGCCAAATGCAAAATTCAAATTTAAAATTTAAAAAAGTGCTGGGTATGAACAAGGTAAGGCAAATTAGGATAGGGTTTTCGGAGAAAGATGAGGGTGCGCAGACAATCCTAAGTCAGTATTAAAGTGCATTATGAGGGCATATTGCTGAGAGATTCTCCTTATTCTGGGAAGGCACACTGGAACAACCGTGTTTTCAGGCTCCTCCTAAAGACTACCAGTGTTGGGGCATGTCTGATGTCCTTAGGGAGTGAATTCCAGAGTTTGGGAAGGCGCACTGGAACAACCATGTTCTGATATATATCTGATATGCAGGATGTATTTTTATTCACTGGACCAAATTTGGCATAAATACCCAATGCACCCACATTTGAATACTGGTGGGGTTGGGGGGGGGGTGTTGATTTTGTCATTTGGGAGTTGTAGTTGCTGGGATTTATAATTCACCTACAATCAAAGAATATTCTGAACTCTACCAATGGTGGAATTGAACCAAACATGGCACACAGAACTCCCATGACCAACAGAAAATACTGGAAGGGTTTGATGGGCATTGACCTTGAGTGTTGGAGTTGTAGTTCACCTCTATCCAGAGAGCACTGTGGACTTAAACAATGACCAAACTTGGCACAAATACTCAATATGTCCAAATGTGAACACTGGTAGAGTTTGGGCAAAATAGACCTTGACATTTAGGAGTTGTAGTTGCTAGGATTTATAGTTCACCTGCAATCAAAGAGCATTCTGAACCCCACCAACAATAGAATTGGGCCGAACTTCCCACACAGAACCCCTATGCCTTGAAAAGACTTACTGGTGAGAGCCTCCCTTCAGCTTCTCACGCACTTCCTCACCTGCACATGTGCAGCATGCTGCCATGCGCTGAGGACGCCTGCTCTTCCTTCCCCGCTTGGAGTCTCAGAAACAGCTCTCACCTTTGCTGAGAGGCGGGCTGAGAGGCTGAGTGATCACAGTTGCGGAGGGCTTTTGGTGGGAGGATTCGCTGTCTTGTTTCCAAAATGGAAGAGAAGGACAGGCGGAGGGATCTTCAGCCTTCTCTACCAAAGAGGTTCCTAAGACTATCAGAAAGATATGTTTTCTGAAGGTCTTTGGCGATCCCTCTGAACCCCCCCCCCCCCCCCGCATTGCCCCAGGGGTCCCGACCCCCAGGTGCTTTATATATACACTGCTTTATAAGGTAGATAAAAACTTGCATTTTTTAAAAAGCCTCAACGTAGTGCAATCCCAGTCAAGAGAAACTGATCAAAACCATCCCACAGAACAATCTGGCTATAATCCACACAAAAAGGGTAATGGTCACTCCAGCCCACAAACTGGCTGTATTTCCCACATAGCTTTGAGTCTTTATACGTAATTTGTATTTATTCCCAGGAACTGTGAAGGTGCTTCCAAACATCTTCATCAGCAATGCTAAGCAGTTTCAAATCCACACTGAAATTTTCAACTGGAAGAGCTATACATGCTCATAACATTTCGGAATGTGTCATTTGATTCGTATAGATATTCCACATGGACATACTAGTCTCTGCAACTTCACTTAGGAGAAACAGCCACTGATGTTGTGCGGGGTGCATTTGGCAATATTCAGGTGGTAGAAAACAGGTGGCAAAATGAAGGCTTCTGGCCATATACAGATATCAAGCTCTCTCTCTCTCGTTGAAATAATTTCCTCACCTACCCATACCTCTCCTCCAGTTGCTACACTGTCAAAATATTACAGAAATTGAGCACCCGGATAAGGCTCAATTTGCACCACATGACTTTGACACAAGGTACATTTCACCAGGAACAGAATGCTGATTTTTCCTCAGTGCTCACTGCCTCCCACTTTGGCACAAAACATCGGTTGTGTGGTTTTTTTGGTATGCCCCATTTTATCAATCTAAAAAATGCCAGGTGCAGAGAGGAGGTTCTGCTCTATTAGGTTAATAGGCAGCCTATGTTACTAGTAGCGTTTAGGAGTGGAAGTTAAAGGCATTTCATTATCTACTGCCACAGCATCCTCTTTTTACTCCTCTTTTGGGAAACAAGAAGTTTTATTTTTAAATATGGTGCACAACAGTTGAAATAACAATAGACAGAAAGACACCACATACCAAGTTTAGTGGTGCCTTTTAATCACTTTCTAATGACAAGAGGTTATTAACCACGAACAGGTAGGTAAAGGCATGTCTAATATTTCCAGAGCTTCTCATCTTTTTTAGCTTTGTTCTCATCCACCATCAGCTCTCTTGTCACTTTAACTGTCTGAACCATTTACCATAATAGCTTCACTTCCCTCTCCTAGAAAGAACACTATTGCTGCCTTTATGGCCTCGATTTTATTTGATGCTTATTGGGCTTTCAAGGTAGTTGTCTTGAACTCCAGAGCAAAGCGCCTTTTTCACATGCTGGATATAAGTCAAAGCACATCCTACTTCCACCGCTCCTCTTTCTTGTTCTCAAGCCTGGACAGTCCACTCAAAAGACCACCTTCTTTATTGAAAGGGATAAAGGAGTCTGCTTTTCCATAAACAGGTCTGGGTATTGGACTAGGACTCTGATACTTGTGTGCTGTATCCAATACAGTGTTTTTCAACCTGGGGGTCAGTATCCCTGGGGAGTCATGGGGGTTTCAGAGGGGTCATCAAAGATAATCAGGGAACACATATTTCTGATGACCTTAGGAATTCCTTTAGCAGAAAAGGCTGAAGATCTCACCTCCTGTTCTTCTCTTCCATTTTGGAAACAGACGACCAATCCTCCCAACAAAAGCCTTCCTCCTGGATATGGGTGAACTAACACTCCAAAACTCAAGGTTAATGCCCACCAAACCCTTCCAGTACTTTCTGTTGGTCATGGAAGTTCTGGGTGCCAAGATTGGTTCAATTCCATTGTTGGTGGGTTTCAGAATGCTCTTTGATTGTAGGTGAACTATAAATCCTAAGGTCTATTTTACCCAATCTCCATCAGTGTTCACATTTGGGCATATTGTGTATTTGTGCCAAGTTTGATCCAGATCAATCATTGTTTGAGCCCACGGTGCACTCTGGATGTAGGTGAGCTACAACTCCAAAACTCAAGGTCAATGCCCAACAAAACATTCCAGTATTTTCTTTTGGTTGTGGGAGTTCTGTGTGCCAACTTTGGTTCAATTCCATTGTTATTTATTTATTTATTTATTTAAAGCATTTATATTCTGCCTTCTCACCCTGAAGGGAACTCAGGGCGGAGCACAACATATAAACAGCAAATATTCAATGCTGAAACATATTATACCATACACATACAAAAGCATTAAAATCACATATCTCGACATTAAAATCCACTAGTTAAAACTGTCTCAACAACCATATCGAATTTGGTTGGCATATTAAGGGTTCCTATCGCTGCCTCATTGCACAGTCCCAAAGGCTCGGTCCCACAGCCACGTTTTTATCATCCTTCTAATAAAGGACAAGAGGGAGGGGGCTGACCTGATCTCATTAGGAAGGGAGTTCCATAGCCGAGGGGCAATTACTGAGAAGGTCCTGTCTCTCATCCCCGCCAAATGCGCATGTGATGGTGGTGGGACCGAGAGCAGGGCCTCCCCAGAAGATCTTAATCTCTGGGGTGGTTCATAGAGGGAGATGCGTTCGGACAGGTAAATTGGGCCGGGGCCGTTTAGGGCTTTATAGGCCAAAGCCAGCACTTTGAATTGTTGGTGGAGTTCAGAATGCTCTTTGATTGTAGATGAACTATAGATTCCAACAACTACAACTTCAAATGACAAAATCATTCCCTCTCCCCCACCAGTATTCAAATTTGGGCATATTCAGTATTTGTTCCAAATTTGATCCAGTGAATGGAAATACATCCTGCATACCAGATATTTAAATTATGATTCGTAACAGTAGCAAAACTACGGTGATGAAGTAGCAAAGAAAATAATGTTATGGTTGGGGGTCACCACAACATTGAGGAACTGTATTAAGGTGTCACAGCATTAGGAAAGTTAAGAAAGACTGTTATAGAGGGTGCATTCCATTCTGGATTCCTTATTGGAGACACATTCTTTGCAATTTGGTAAGATTACATAATGTGATTATACTTGGATCTTTTGAAAACTTTGTTTGTCATGGTATTTTTTCCCTGGTCTTGTGGTCTTTTTGTTGGCGGTTCTTACCATTTTCTTCATATAGCGGCATCCTTTATGGCTGGCCTAATATGGGCCACATGCGTTCAGTCTAGATCATCACCCTTATTGGCCTCTTCAACCATTTCAGGGTGGACAGCTCTTTGGACAGTTCCGGATGTAGCCATAGCAGCATCTCCATGTTGAAATGTCTTTCCACCTTATCTCTTTTAGGATGACGATTTGGAGGAGGGAGAGGTGAAAGACCCCAGCGACAGGAAAGTGAGGCCGCGTCTCACCTGTCGCTTTTTCGTAAAAGGTAGGAGGCAAACCCAGGTAGGCCTTCAGAGGCAGCTGTGTGAATGTTTGCTTCTTTGCTCCTAAAACACTTGTCTTCTGCACAGACTGTGTTGCCTGAGGTGATGTTAAATGTTGATGTTTTTGGCATTGTTGTGCATGAGGCATTCACCTTTTCTGTGCTTTTTCCCTCCTGCAGGGCACTGCACTTGGGGCATGAACTGCCGGTTTATTCACCCAGGAGTGAATGACAAAGGAAACTACTCTTTGATTTCCAAGCCAGAGCCTTTTTCTCCTAACGGGGCACCTCCGATTGGTCCTGGCCCTCACCCACTGATGCCAGCCAATCCTTGGGTATAGTAATACCTCTTTTTAAACATTGTTTTACTCAGAATTCTAAGAGATTGAGTGTGCCGGGTTGCATTAGAACAGCACAGGCAAAATAATGTTTAGTAGTCACGGGCCTGAAATTTGTCCCATTGGTTCGATTCGTGTTTCAGTTTCGTTCCATCCCTTCAGATGGCAAAAAATGGGAAGGCCCCTCATAGAATAATAATAATTATAATTATAATAATAATAATTATTATTATTATTATAAAATTTATTTATACCCTGCCACCATCTCCCCAATGGGTACTAGGAGGTCAGACATTTGTTTTTTTGTTTTTGGGGCCAAGCCTGGACAACATATTACAACAAGATAAAACCAGAGCATAAACAATAAACAACATCATCAAAATTACATAAAAGGAAAGGAAAAAAAATTATAAACACAGTCCTGAAGTAACTGTTGCATCCCAGATCAAGAAACGAGACCATAAGATTAAATCCACCACACTGGACTGTAGGAAAAATCCTTGTTTATTGATGAAAAATTGGTTACAAAAGAAAGGTAAATGCAAAGTCAAAAAGCCACAACAGAAACACAGCAGTCAGTAGAATCTCTGAACTTGAGAGCAAAATTCCAAAAGCCACAATACAAGAACCAGGAACCTGTTAGCCTCTCGCTAACCATGAACTTGAAAACTAGAAGCCTCTGGGATTACCGGCCATGGAACACAGGAATTCTGCCAAGGCAAGCCACAGTCCCAAACGTTGCTTGATCTAAAGAGACACCCGGCAGGAGGCCCCTTAAACCAAAGAAGATATTCTTTGAAACGCCCCTTGACTTTGAAGCCTGGGCCTGTCTCTCCTGTAAATGATTTGACCTTCGTTGAAACTGTGAAACATTTCTGTCTCTAACTATCTGTTCTCTTTGGTCCTCATTAAAAAACCCAGGTGGAGAGATATCACCGCTAGCTTCCAAAACATTTTCCTCCAGCTGTTCAGTTTCACTTTGCTCGCCGCTGACCTCTACATCAACAACAGATTCCACACTGTCAGGGAGAGCTTCTCAGTTGGAAAAATTATCAGAGGATCCGGTTCACACAGATCAGGATCAGGCTGAACCCCAACAGTAACATTCCGATAAGCACAATCACAATAACAATGGGCGGGCCACCTGTACAGGATAAAACGATTAAAAGACTCTAATGAGATAAAAATAGGAGCAAGTTATTTGCAGGGAACTCATAAAAACACATAGGGTTGTGAAGCTAAACTTCCCATTTGGAGGGCGTGTATTCATAGAGTTGGAATCATAGAGTTGGAAGAGACCTCATGGGCCATCCAGTCCAACCACTTGCCAAGAAGCAGGAAATCCTCCTGGAATGAAAATGTAATCAATACAAAAAGCAGACGGGAGTGGGTACCGCCTCTTAGCCTGCTTTTCGGATCTATTTCCTGGGGCCTGGCACTGAGTGCTCCTTATTCGGTGCTCATCTACATGCCCTGCCAGGCCCAGGTGCATAGTCTCAAAGCCTGCACCCGTAGGCCTGACCTATGGGTGAAGTTCCTCCCCCCCCCCCCCCAAAAAAAAGTAATGACCCAAAAGAAAATGGATCTTTTGGCCCCGGAAACAACAACAACAATAATCTTTATTTATACCCCGCCACCATCTCCCCGATGGGGACTCAGGGCAGCTTACATGAGGCTAAGCCCTACAACACAATACAATAAGAAGTCAAAAACACAAACAATAGCATAATAAATTGCACGAAACATAACAATACAGCAAACAACATAAAATTAAAATAAAATCATTCATAACACAGTAACAGTGAGCGGGCCGCATGTACAGAATAAAATACTAAAGCTAAGAACACGGGGTGAGAGAGGGATGGAGCAGATTATTTGTGAGGGGGAAAACTCTTGAGTGGGGTCGAGAAGGGTCTTCATACAGGAGAGGAGGAGGTGTACTCTAAGGACAAACGTTGAGGGGTAGCAGCAATATAAAATTGTATGGTTAATCACCAAAAGCGCAACGGAAGAGCCAGGTTTTGAGATTTTGAAAACAAAAAACAAATACATCAAGGGAACCACTGATCGCATAGGGAAGCTGATGAGGAAACACAACATACAAACAATCTACAAACCCACCAAGAAAATCCAACAAATGCTACGTTCAGCAAAGGACAAGAGGGATCCTCTCACCTCTGCAGGAGTCTACCGTATACCATGCAGCTGTGGACAAGTCTACATAAGGACCACCAAACGCAGCGCCCAGACACGTATCAAGGAACATGAAAGGCACTGCAGACTACTTCAACCAGAGAAGTCAGCCATAGCAGAGCACCTGATGAACCAGCCTGGACACACCATATTATTTGAGAACACAGAAATGCTGGACCACACCAACAACCACCATGTCAGACTACACAGAGAAGCCATTGAAATCCACAAGCATGTGGACAATTTCAACAGAAAGGAAGAGACCATGAAAATGAACAAAATCTGGCTACCAGTATTAAAAAACTCTAAAATTATAACAGCTAAACAACAGAGAGGAAAAAACCAGGCACAGATTAACACCTCCCAGCAACAGATTTTCCCAGGCTCAGGCAGGCCTTCAAATGCTAATGAAGGTGATCAGCTAAACATTCACACCTAACTGCAGCAGGGAAGAGCTCCTTGCCCCACCCCAGCCATTCCACAGATATATAAACTACTTCCTACTTCCAACAGACCTCACAACCTCTGAGGATGCTTGCCATAGATGCAGGCGAAACGTCAGGAGAAATGCCTCTAGAACATGGCTCTATAGCCCGAAAAAAACCACAAGAACCTAGTGATTCCAGCCATGAAAGCCTTCGACAATACAAAAAACAAATATCTCAGTGTCTATGCCAGAGTTTCTAAGGTTGGCTTTGAGCCCATCTTTAAAACTCTTTTCCTGCCCACCAACATTCTGTTTTCCGTTCCTGCTTTGGGAGATGGTGGTCGGGCATCCGGACAACGTGGCCGTTCCAGCCGAGTTGATGGCAGAGGACCATCACTTCAATACTGGTGGTCTTTGCTTCTTCCAGCATGCTGACATTTGTCTGCTGACGGAACCAAATGGGGAGGGGGAACCAGTACTCCAGAACTCAGGAGAAGAATGCAAAACGATCTTCACCAATTAGATAGATAATGGGCCAAAACTAACACAATGAAGTTCAACAGGGAGTAATTCAAGAGACTCCACTTAGGCAGAAAAATGGAAATGCAAAGGGACAGAATGGGGGACGATGCCTGATGTGGAAAAGAACTTGCAAAAGGAGGGTGAACGTGAGCCAACAGTCATGTGGTAGCTCAGATTTTGGCCTGCATCGATAGGAGTCAAGTGCTTAGATCCAGGCAAGTCCTGCTACTCATGGTCTATTCTGTCTTGGTCAGATCACTTTACCTGGAATCACACTGTGTCCAATTCTGGGCACTGCAATTGAAGGGAGATGTTGACTCTAAGCTAGAATGTGTCCAGAGGAGGGTGACTCAAAGGATCAAGGGTCTGGAGAACAAGCCCTATGAGGAGCGGCTTAAAGAGTTGGGCATGTTTAGCCTGTAGAAGAGAAGGCTGAGAGGAGACATGATGAGGGCCATGGATCAAGATGTGAGGGGAAGTCATAGGGAGGAGGGAGGAGGATTGTTTTCTGCTGCCCAGGAGACTAGGATGCAATTCAACAATGGCTTCAAACCACAGGAAAGGAAGGAGATTCCACCTGAATGTTCGAAAGAACTTCCTGAATGTTCGAAAAAGCCTTTCAACAGTGGAATTAACTTTGCTCCGGAGTGTGGTGGAGGCTCCTTCTTTGGAGGCTTTTAAACAGAGGCTGGATGGCCATCTGTTGGGGGTGCTTTGAATGCAATTTTCCTGCTCCTTGGCACAAAGGGGTTGGACTGGATGGCCCACGAGGCCTCTTCCAACTCTAGGATTCTGTGATGAAATGTGTGTCGTCTAATTATGGCTTGTTTCCTTTATAAAGGGAGGGCCTGTTGTTGATGAAATCTTGCCTCCTCCTGCTCCGGATCCTCCAGCAGAAAGTGCCTGGGAACGAGGACTCCGTCATGCTAAAGAGGTAGGCCAATTTCCCTGTTTGGGTCAGAATTAAAAGACATTTAGATTTCTATTTGGGAAGAAATGATAGCTTATGTCTATGCAGTCCGCAATGATTGCAACAACGGTTCCCTCCATCGAGCCACCTTTGGGTTGAGGGAGGCGGTATATAAATATGGTAAATAAATAAATAAATTTAGATAACTGACATGAAAACCTGACAACCAGTCTGCCTTGCCAAATTGTATCTGGGCTGGCGACCATTATTCAAACTCTCCACCTTTCCCAGTATTGCTTTTCAAGATTACTTAATAGGAAGTTCAAGGGGCTGCATTCGTCACCTTTTCGTTGGGAACCCGCATGCCCAGCCTTTGATTTTGAGTGAGTTATTTTCTAAGCGGCACAGCAAGCATGCTCTTATTTATTTATTTATTTACTTACTTACAGTATTTATATTCCACCCTTCTCACCCCAAAGGGGACTCAGGGTGGATCACAATGCACACATACACAGCAAACATTCAATGCTGTTTTTAGACATACAGGACATACAGACAGATAGAGGTCATTTAGCAGTTTTTTCCAACTTCGGATCTTGGAGGTTGTTCGATTCAGTCACCGGGGTGGGGTGGGGGGTGTTGCTTCATCCACTGTGACACACTCTACTCACAACACAGCTCCTTTAATCTTCAAGTAACAGCAGTAAAACATACATGACACAACCATACCTTTTCTTGATTGTGTGGTATAGTCTAATGCACAATGTGTGATGCCTGACTTACCAAAGTATATAATAATAATCATCATCATCATCTTTATTTATACCCCGCCACCATCTCCCCAGTAGGGATTCGGAGCAGCTTACATGGGGCCAAGCCTGGACAACAAATCACAGCAGAATAAAACCAAAAACATAAACAACAAAGAACATCATCAAAATTACATAGAAAAAAACCCAAAAACATTCCAATAAACACAGTCACGAAAACAGTGGGCGGACCACATGTACAGGATAAAACAATTAAAGGATTCTAATGAGATAAAAATAGGAGCAGGTTATTTGCAGGGAGCTCACAAAAACAGAGTTGTGAAACTAAACTTCTCATTTGGAGGGTGTGTACTCCAGTGGCAGAAGCATTGAGGGGAGCAGTAGTATCGTGTTATACATCTACTTGCCAAAGGCATAGCAGAAGAGCCAGGTTTTAAGGTTCTTTTTGAACATTTCTAGTGAGGGGGCTTTCCTGATCTCTCCAGGTAATGAGTTCCAGAGTCGGGAATTCATTACCTGATCCATGGATCTTAAGAGTTGATTTTTAGGTGAACAGTAGGCTGGGCTATTAACAGTTGGGAGCTCAACCCCGACTTGGGCTTTGAACCTGCCACCTTCCAGTCGCCAGTGATTTATTGCTGCTAGTGATTAACTAGCTGTGCTACAGCCCGGCCCCATAAACCAAGTGCAACAATCTCCCTCTTTGGTTTAGAACAGTGATTCCCAAAGTGGGTGTTACTGCCCCTGGTGGGCACTGCAGCAATCCGGGGGGCGGGGCAGTAATGGCCACAGGTGCATTTGGGGAAAATGAATAACTGTAAGGGGGTGTTGAAAGCATAAAAGAAAGAAGAGAAGATTTAGAAAAATTGATTTCCGTGGGGTAGGCCAAATAAGTTTGGGAACTACTGGTTTAGAACAATTTACCCTAGGAAACCATGTTTAAATATTTGCTTAGCTGACAAAGTCCCATCATTTCTCCAAAAGCCAAGGTGGTGCAGCGGGTTAAACCACTGAGCTCCTGAACTTGCTGACCAATAGGTCGGCGGCTTGAATCCGGGGAGTAAGGTGATCTCCCTCTGTTAGCCCCATCTTTTGCCAACCTAACAGTTCAAAAACATGCAAGTGTGAGTAGATCAATAGCTACCACTTCTGTGGGAAGGTAACGGCACTCCATGCAGTCCTCCTGGCCACAAGACCTTGGAGATGTCTATGGACAATGCCAGCTCTTCAGCTTAGAAATGGAGATAAGCACCACCTCCCAGAGTCGGACACAACTAGACTTAATGTCAGGGGAAGCCTTTATCATTACTTACCCCGCTTTATCTGTCCAAAGAGGACACAAAGCAGCTTAATATTAAAACATTGGTACACAATTACAAATATACAAATATTAAAACAGAATTAAACACAAACAGCACTAAACACTCACAATTAAGTGAATTTAGGTTTAATATAGGTAGGTAAAGGTAGTCCCCCTGACATTAAGTCCAGTCATGTCTGACTCTGGGGCGTGGTGCTCATCTCCATTTCTAAGCCAAAGAGCCAGCGTTGTCCGTAGACACCTCCAAGGTCATGTGGCCGGCATGACTGCATGGAGCGCCGTTAATATAGATAGGTGTAAAAATCAAACATTTACTGATAACAAATCAACATTTGCAAGGCTTGCTAAACAGGCTGATTTTTCTTTTTGTGGAGCAGGTGAAACATCTTCTGCAGAGTCCACTACAAACACTGCACAACAGATTCATGTAAATGTTTCAGTATCATAAATACTCAAGTATAAGCCAACCCAAATATAAGCTGAGGAACCTAATTTTACTACAGGAAACTGGGGAAACGTATTGACTCGAGTATAAGCTGAGGGTGGGAAATGCAGCTGCTACTGGTAAAGTTAAAAATAAAAATAGGTACCAATACAATTACATTAATTGAGGCATCAGTAGGGTAAACGTTTTTAATGTTTACATAAAACTGTAATTTAAGATAAGGCCATCCAACTCTGTTTAAACCATTATTCTCACCTTGTTCAATGTAAATGTGCTTACATATCCTTCCCATAATAATAGAGTAAAATAATAAATGTAATAAAAAGAGTAATATAGAGTACAATAACGGAAATGTAATAATAACAGTAATAATAGAGTAAAATGATACATGTAATATAATAATAGAGTAAAATAATAAATGTAATAATAATAGAGTAAAATAATGTAGAATAATAAAGTAAAATAATAAATATAATAATAGAGTAAGATAATAAATGTAATAAAAATACTAATAATAGAGTGAAATAATGTAAGTGTAATAATAATAGAGTAAAATAATAAACCTCTGAGCTGCTGAATTTGCTGACCGAAAGGTCGCAGGTTCAAATCCGAAGAGCGGCGGCGTGAGCTTCCGCTGTTAGCCCCAGCTTTTGCCAACCTGTCAGTTCGAAAACATGCAGATGTGAGTAGATCAATAGGTACTGCTTTGGCGGAAAGGTAATGACGCTCTATGCAGTCATGCCAGTGGCCACATGACCTTGGAAGTGTCTACGGACAATACCGGCTCTTCTGCTTTGAAATAGAGGTGTGCACCAACCCCCAGTGTTGGACACGTTTGGACTTAATGTCAGAGGAAAACCTTTTATCTAAATTAATGTAAATGTAATAATAATATAATAATTATGGAAAAGCTGACACAATATGAGGATTTAAAGATCAAACTGCAAAGACTCTGGCACAAGCCAGTCAAGGTAATGGGTGCAGTGCCTAAAGACCTTGGCTTGCACTTAAACACAAACAGAGCTGACTAAATTACCATCTGCCACCTGCAGAAGGCCACCTTACTGGGATTTGCACACATTATTCACCGATACATCACATCATCTTAGACGTTTGGGAAGTGTTCGACGTGTGATCCAATAGAACAGCCAGCAGAGTGATCTTGTCTGCTGTGGACTCATCTTGCTGTGTTTCAAATATTATAATTATAATCCTTACTTGGATCTGCGCACATCATTGGAAAATACATCACACAATCCTAGACGCTTGTGTAGTGTTCGACTTGTGATTGTTTGATACGAAATCCAGCATATAGATCTTGTTTGCTGTGCCATACTGTGTTTTTGTGTCAGTAACATAATAATAATAATAAATAGAGTAAAATGATGAATATATTAATATTAATATTAATAATATAAAAACAGAGTAAAATAATAAATAACTTTGAATCAAGTATGAGCCGAGGGAAACTTTTGCAGCCTTAAAAAAAGGGCTGAAAATTAGACTTATGCTCGAGTATATACGATAGCTGTTAGGTGACATTCGCAAAACTTTCACTGTTGTCAGTTGTTTCAGCACCCCAACATTGAACTAAGGGGACCATGTTTGGGGTTGAGACCCACAGTTTAAAAAGCACTTTGACCCTCCTAGGTGTTGAAAAAGGCCACGATGCGGAAAGAGCAAGAGCCTGACTTTGAAGAGAAACGGTTCACTGTCACCATCGGAGAGGACGAGCGGGAGTTCGACAAAGAGAATGAATTTTTCCGGGACTGGAATTACCGCATCACTCGCGAAGTCCGAGACTCAACGTAAGGCACAGTTCAAATCATGTAGTTCCTTAACGCAGAACAACAAAAGAACTGACTTCCTGCTTAGTAGTGGTCCAAGCTTTATCCTGCCAGGTATACGACCAACCACTAGCTGGCAGTGTTGGCTTACCCAGAAAGCAGTTGTTACACTCAATACCCACAGTACCCATACCCACTTGGTGCCCAGTCCTGTTGATAAATCCTGGCTTCTTGCTTTCTAATGCTCAGTAGGTATTGGCAAATTATACCCCACTCTTTAAAAAGTAGGTTAGATAATCTATAGCGATCTGGCAGCTGTGTGTGGGCTGGGATATACAGTTGGTTGGCATGGCAGCAGATCACAGCCTCCATGAGTCACCCCAAGGGATCAATAGATCACAGGCTTTGATCTAGTTAGTGTGGGGAGTGCCTTGAGTGATTGGGGAGCCCTGAGCGAATAAATCAAAGAGATTTATGTACTATTCAGAATGACCTTTGGGCAGGACTATGCCTTCCTCTTGCGACCTCAGTTTTGCCCAGAATTTGGCAAGAAGCTGTTAGGAGAACCCCAAATGGTGCGCGTGTGTGTGATGTATGTGGATATGAGCTGACAACAGAAGCTTGCATTAGTGTACACATCAGGTGGGAGCTCCTCCCCCAGCAACAGTATAGTAATATATAATACTAATATTGTGCTGTGCTAATAATATACAATTATTATATTGTATTACATTATAATACTATCAGTATGTACAGGCATGTAGCCTGGGGGGGGGGGGGAGCTTGGGGGGCTTCACCCCTCCCCCCCCCCGAAATTCTCATGGTGGTCCACGAGAAGGCCTTACTGGTACATTATTTAAACTGTTATGTTCATTCATATCATGATCTGATAACCATGCCCAATATATCCCATATGTATGGGGGTATTGGGGTAACGATACAAAAGGTTTGCTAGGGTGGACCCTTTTTCACTCAGACTCAAACCCCCCCTCCCCCCCCCCCCCCGAAACAAAAGCCTGGCTACGGGCCTGAATATGTATATATACAATATACTATATTATTAGGAGACAGCAAAGCCTAGAGAAGACAATTATGCTGGAGAAAGTGGAAGGCAAAAGGAAGAGGGGCCGACCAAGGGCAAGATGGATGGACGGCATCCTTTAAGTGACTGGACTGACCTTGAAGGAGCTGGGAGTGGTGACGGCCGACAGGGAGCTCTAGCGTGGGCTGGTCCATGAGGTCACAAAGAGTCTGAGACGACTGAATGAATGAACAACAAATATTATTAGCATAGTACAATATTAGTATTATTGTAATATATAATGTAATATACTGTATATATATATAATATTGATAATAATATTATAATGTAACACAATGTAATACTAATAATACAATATAACAATATAACAATTGAATATTATATATTATATGTAATATTGCTAATAATATTTCATTATAGTGGTATAGTAAAATAGAGTAATATATAAAACTAATATTGTACTATGCTAATATAGTATATTGTATATACATAAAATTGATAGTATTACAATATAATATAATACTAATACAATATAATAATTGTATATTATATATTATATATAATATTACTAATAATTGCATTATAGTGGTATAATATAATATAGTAATATATAATACTAATATTGTACTATGCTAATAATATAGTATATTGTATATACATATAATATTGATTATAATATTGTAATACAATATACTACTAATAATACAATATAATAATTATATATTGCGTGTAATATTATTAATAATATTGCAGTATAGAGGCATAGTACAATACTATATATTACTATAGTACTAATATTGTATTATGCTAATAATGCAATAGATTGTATGTACATATAACTTGTAAGTCGCACTGAGTCCCCTTCGGGCTGAGAAGGGCGGGATATAAATGTCATAAAATAAATATACTGTATATACTTGAGTATAAGCTGACCTGAATATAAGCTGAGGCATCTAATTTTACCACAAAAAACTGGGAAAATGGATTGATCAAGTATAAGCCAGAGGTGGCAAATGCAGCAACTGCTGGTAAATTTTAAAATAAAAATAGACACCAATAAAATTACATTAATTGAAGCATCAGTAGGTTAAATGTTTTTGCATAAAACAGTTATTAAAGATAAGACTGCCCAGCTCTGATTAAACCATTATTCTAACCTTTTTCAATGTAAATGTCCTTATGTATCCTTCCAATAATCATAGAAAGAGTAAAATAATAAATGTAATAATAATAATAATAACGATAGAGTAAAATAATGGAATTGTAATAATAACAGTAATAATAGAGTAAAATAATAAATGTAATAATAATAACAATAATAAAGTAAAACAAATACATGTAATAATAATAGAGTAAAATGATAAATATAATAATAATAATAGAGTAGAATAATACATGTAATAATAACAATCATGATAATAATAACAGTGTAAAATAAGAAATAACTTTGACTTGAGTATAATCCAAGGGAGACTTTTTCATTCTAAAAAAGGGCTGAAAAACTAGGCTTATACGTGTGTGTATACGTGTGTTTGTGTATACATGCACACACATATATATGTATGTGTGTGCTAATTCAAGCTTATGCTGCCAGTGGCTGTTAAAAATGCTCTTCAAACAGGCAGTGACTAGAAAATCTGGAAAACTAGATTGGAAAGGGGTTACGGTTTGCCGGGTTAGCTTTGGGATAAGCTTTGGAGTTCAAGTTCATCCTCCAAGGTTGTGAGATCTGTTGGAAACTAGGCAAGTGGGATTTCTATATCTGTGGAATAATGTCCAGGGTGGGAGAAGAACTCTTGTCTGTTGGAGGCAAGTGTGAATATTTCAATTGACCACCTTGATTAGCATTTAATGGCCCAACAGTTTCAAGGTCTGGCTTCTTACTGCCTGGGAGAATCCTTTGTTGAGAGGTGATTAGCTGTCCCTGATTGTTTCTTGTCTGGAGTTCCCCGGTTTTTGAGTGTTTTTCTTTATTTAATGTTAAGATTTTAGAGTTTTTAATACTGGTAGCCAGATTTTGTGTCCTTTTTGTCCTTTTTGTTGAAATTGTCCACATGCTTGTGGATTGCAATGACTTCTCTGTATTCTGACATGGTGCTTTTCAGAGTCGTACAGCATTTCTGCGTTCTCAAATAATAAGCTGTGTCCAGGTTGGTTCCTCAGGTGCTCTGCTATGGCTGATGTCTCAGGCTGAAGTAGTCTGCAGTGCCTTTCATGTTCCTTGATTCCTGTTTGGTGGTCCCTGTGTATACTTGTCCAGTATATCATGCCGAAACAATCAGGGCCAGCTAATCGCCTCTCAACAAATGATTCCCCCAGGCAGTAAGAAGCCACACCTTGAAACTGCTAGGCCATTAAATGCTAATCAAGGTGGCCATTTGCAACATTCACTCCTACTTCCAACAGACAAGAGTTCTTTCTCCTACTCTGGAAATATTAATCCCACAAACTAACATTACATGTATATATATGTATGTATATGTATATAATCAATAACAAACAGGTTTATGGTATAATACACAACAAAACTGAAAAGGAAAATGGAAAATATATATTGAGTGATTCAGGAGCTTGATTAGTACCAAGCGAGATATCACCAGACCAGGGAAATTTCTCAGCATTCAATTTCTCAGAATTTCCCACCACTTCCCTTCCCCATTGGGTTCAATTTTTAGAACAGATTTCCGCTTGCTTTGAGATTAAACGTGGTGATGTGTGGAGACAGCTGACCAATTCATAAATCTCCTCTTTCTTCCCCTTCTTTCTTGTTAAAAAAAAAAAAAAACACCAGTGAGGTGGACATCAAAGACAACGCCAACTTTGGGTAAGCAGTCTCTAATCTCTGTTGTGTTTACAGCTGGGCCATTTTGCTTTCATTTTGATCCCTTGCGATTCTTAGGAATTTTTAGATCAATGCCAGCCTTGTTGCATAAGACGGGGCTTCCAGTTGACCAGTTCTTCCTGGTGTTAGAATATCTTGCAAAGTTTTTATCATAACCATCCTGCTTCTAAGAAATGCATCTACGTCAGGCCTGGGCAAACTTGGGCCCTCCAGGTGTTATGGACTTCAACTCCCACAATTCCTAACAGCTGGTAGGCTGTTATGCGGGAATTGAAGTCCAAAACACTAGGAGGGTCCAAGTTTGCCCATACCTGATCTAGGTATATACAGTGCATGGTGTGCATTTGCTTGAAACATTTCCACAAGGTGGTGCTAAAGCCTTTTTGGTCCCCAGGTGCTTTCAGACCCATTCAGTCCGATAACTGGAAGAACAGGTTGCATTGATAGCTGCAACTAGAGCAAACCTATGGCGGGATTTACATACAGTAGAGCAGGGGTCCTCAAGTTATGACCTGGGGGCCGAATACGGCCCTCCAAGGTCATTTACCCGGCCCTCGCTCAGAGTCAACCTAAGTCTGAAACGACTTGAAAGCACACAACAACAACAATCCTATCTCATCAGCCAAAAGCAGGCACACACTTCTCATTGAAGTACTAATAAAATTATATTTGTTAAAATTGTTCTTTATTTTAATTATTGTATTGTTTTAAAGTGTTTTTCCCACTACAAATAAGATGTGTGCAGTGTGCATGGGAATTCATTCAAGATTTTTTCAAATTATAATCCAGCCCTCCAGCAGTTTGAGGGACTGTGACCTGGCCCTCTGTTTTAAAAGTTTGCAGTAGAGTCTCGCTTATCTGACATTCGCTTATCCGACATTCCATCTTATCCGACACCCCACCCCCCTTTCCTCCAGCATTTCCCCTTCAATTAAAGGAGCGCGCTCCACAACTCTCTCTTGATTCCCATTAAGTGAAAAAGGCAAGACAAGGAGGAGGAAGAGGGAGGAAAGGGGGGAAAGAGACATCAGCGGAAGTGTTCTCCCTCCTTCCTTCTGTGATTGCCATGCTCCTCTTCCACCCCTGGGCACTTCCTGCTGGGCCGTTCTAGCCCCGAGGTGTTGCCTTGCCTCAATCCTTTGATTCCCTGTTCTAAGTGTCTAGCTCTGCGTTGGACAGATATCAGTAGGAGACTGTTTATAATAATTCGGTATTATAAATTTGCATTCCTGATTAGGAAATGGGGCTGGCACAGCTTTAATTTAAACATGCCCCTTCTTTTGATTCCTCTCCAGGTCTGATCCTTACGCGGATCCTTACTACGATTATGAAATAGAACGATTTTGGCGTGGTGGGCAATATGAGAACTTCAGGGTCCAATACACAGACCCAGATCCATACCGTAACTACAGGTTAAGCAAGGTAAGTGCTGCGTCCGCCTGGAATGCCTTTTTTTGTGGACTCAAAATGCTCGTCCTGCTTTAGTTTTCCACTTTGGTTCTGGCATATTTGACAGCCCCACCATTTGATATGTGGCTAATGTCGGAATATTTGGTATCTGTAGCAGAGTAGAGTGCTGTATCACTAGTGCTATATATGACTTTATGATAGGAAACAGGAGAGAGAAATATGCAGGATACTTCGGTAAGATTCAAAAATGTAAAAAAAAAATTATTGCTGGATAAAAAAGTAGAGAGTCAAGAAAGTTAATAATGATCTGGAAAATAAAGTAATGAGAAAGCGTTGGTTTCTAATATATGTAATTTCTTTATGCGTTGTGAGTAAACAGTGTTTCTTGTTGTTTCTTTGTCAGTGTGGATGTGGAGATTGTCTGTTTGCCTACTCTGGAACATGCAACATATTGTCCTTTTTTAGGGGTCCCTTTCATATCCATCATACTATATCTGTGTGTGAGAATCATATCTATCTATAGCTATGGCTGGATGGCTCTTTGTCAGGGGGGCTTTGATTACGTTTTCTTGCCCTGGTGAAGGAAGTTGGACTGGATGGCCTTAAGTATTTTCTGTTGGTCATGGGAGTTCTGTGTAGGAAGTTTGGCCCAATTGTGTCATTGGTGGGGTTCAGAATGCTCTTTGATTGTAGGTGAACTATAAATCCCAGTAACTACAACTCCCAAATGTCAAGGTCTAGTTCCCCCAAACTCCATCTGTGTTCATACTTGGGCATATGGAATATTTGTGCCAAGTTTGGTCCAGGTCCAGATCCATCATTGTTTGAGTCCATGGTGCTCTCTGGATGTAGGTGAACTACAACTCCCAAACTCGAGTTCAATGCTTACCAAACCCTTCTGGTGTTTTCTGTTGGTCATGAGAGTCCTGTGTGCCCCATTTGGTTCAATTCTATCATGCTATTTGATTGTAGGTGAACTATAAATCTCAGCAACTACAACTCCCAAAAGACAAAATCATTTTTTTTATTGAAGGAGATACATTGGGCTGTTAGGTGTATGCTGTCCAAATTTGGTGTCAATTCGTCCAGTGGTTTTAGAGTTATGCTAATCCCACAAACGAACATTACATTTTTATTGATATAGATTTCCCTTTGAATGTCTTACCTCTAAATTTCCATATCCATTCTCAATGTTTGAAATAGTCCCTCTATTATTTGTTCTTTTACCATTCTAATTTGTTCATACAAATCTCCTGACACTTTTTTCTTATCTCTCAGATGTTTCCTAATCACCTTCTCAACTGGACTGTCCTCTTCCCCAGTTCTCTCCCTCCATCTATATTTTGTCTTATAGTCTAACTTTGGATCCAATTTGCTGCTCCTATCCAATTCTGAATTTATTTTTGCTCTATCTATTTTTGTCTTCAGTGTGCAAATCCTCAGGGTTCCTCATGTTCCTAATTGCTTTATATATGCAACTGTTGATGCTTCTTTATGCTCAGCCGCTAATTAATTAATAAAGAAAGCCAATAGTATATATACCCCTGGTACAAGAAAACATTATAACATGGGTTGTTTTAAGTTTTTTTGGGCTATATGGCCATGTTCTAGAGGCATTCTCTCCTGACGTTTCGCCTGCATCTATGGCAAGCATCCTCACAACCTCTGAGGATGCTTGCCATAGATGCAGGCGAAACGTCAGGAGAGAATGCCTTTAGAACATGGCCATATAGCCCAAAAAAACATACAACAACCAAGTGATTCCAGCCATGAAAGCCTTCGGCAATAAATTTTAACATATTCATTTTTGTTGTTGTTGCCGTTCCATAAGGAAAGGGAAAGAGAACGGGAGAGGGAGACCCGGCAGCGCGAACGGGAGCGTGAGCGGGAGAGAGAACGGGAGCGTGAGCGGCGTCAGAGAGAGCGGGAGCGCGAACGGGAGCGCGAGCGTGACAAAGAGCGCCAGCGGAGGAAAGAAGAGTGGGAACGGGAGCGGGAGCGCATCAAGAGGGACGACAAGGACCGCCAGCATCGAGAGCGGGACCGGGATAAAGAGCGGGACAAGGAGAAGGAGAAGCCAAAAGCCCGGTCACCCCAGCCACCAAGGTAGGAAGCTTCGCTTTCTGTTTTGCGATGTAGATAGACGGTTTTGCCAACCCTTGAAGGCTGGTCTTTCTGGCAATTCATACTTCGTAAAGCAGGTGTGGCTAAAAATTTGTCCCTCTAGGGTGTTTTGGACTTCAACTCCTATAATGTAATACAATTGTGGGAGTTGAAGTCCAAAACACCTGGAGGGTTGAAGTTTGCCCATACCTGTCGTAAAGGCATGGATTGATACAACAGGATTCAGAGTAGAGTTGCATCTCAATTTACGTCCTGGGGAGATCAACAGACGTTGAACAACAGTATTATTGGCTCACATGTAACCCAAGAAATACAAGTCATGTGGTTGGTTCAAGCCTTTCCTTGAGAACTTGGTGTAGTCTACTTCTCCGCAGGATTTGAAGCAGTGGCTGGCTTTGATTGTGTGTCTCGCATGGTAGAAATCTGAACTGAATGAACCTTGGGGGGTTCCTTTCACCTCTAGGATTCTATGAACTTTGCATTGCAAAAAGCCCTGAAATATGGGCAGGAAGTAATGGTTCAGACGTCTTCAACTTGTGGCCCTCCAGTTTTTTGAACTTCAGGTCCCAGACTTCCTGACTATTAAACAATCTGGTAAGGCTTCTGGGAGTTGGAAGCCCAAACACGCATAGAGCCACAGGTTGAAGAGACCTAGTACAGCATTCCTCCATGAAGTCAAAATGAGACCTCAAGAGAGTTGTTGCATTAATAGGTTTATAAAGAATTATTGTTTTTTATGCTTATTTATTTATTGTGTCAGAAGCAAGTTAAAATGCATTTAAAAGCACAAACAGGGTTTTAAAAAAAGAACTTGGCATTATGCTAAATGTCCTGTGACCAGAAGCTGGCCATTTGGAGAACCTCTGGTGTTGTTGTGAGAAGGTTCTCCGTTGTGTATGTGGCAGGGCTCAGGTTGCATTGTAGTAGGTGGTCTGTGATTTGCTCTTCTCCTCACTTGCCATGTCATAGACTCCACTTTGTAGCCCCATTTCTGAAGATTGGCTCTGCATCTTGTGGTGCCAGAGAGTGGCCTGTTCAGGACCTTCCAGATTGTCCAGTCTTCTGTGTGCCCAGGAGGGAGTCTCTCATCAGGTCTCAGCCACAAGTTGAGTTTCCAGGTTTTAGCCTGACACTTTTGGACTCTCACTTGCTGAAGTGTTCTTGCGAGTATCTCTGTAGATCTTAGGAAGCTTTTTCATGATTTAAGGCATTGGCATGCAGGGTGATATCTGAACAGAGGATGGACCAGATGTCACTATCTTAGTCCTTCCATTATCAGCTGCTACTTCCCAACAGATGTCAGGTGGTGCAATTTATTTATGTATTTCCTATATTTTTGCCCCGCCCTTCTCACCCCTGAGGGGGGACTCAGGGCGACCTCACAAAAGCATCATAGGATGCCGACATCATAAAAACATAATTTCTACAGTGGTGCTGGGTGTAGTCGTCCTGTAATGCAGCATGTCTCATTAAGAGCCACATCCACTGTTTCAATGTGGTGAGACGTTTTCCACACTGGGCATGTGTATTCAGCAGCAGAGTAGCAAAGCATAAGGGCAGATGTCTTCACTGTGTCTGGTTGTGATCCCCAGGTTGTGCCAGTCAGCTTTCGTATGATATTATTTCTAGCAGCCACTTTTTGCTTGATATTCAAGCCGTTCTTCTTGTCAGTCAGAGCATGGTTACAGGGTCACTCCCAGGTATTTGAGTGTGTTGCAATGCTCCAGTGGGATTCCTTCCCAGGTCATCCTCAGAGCCCAAGATGCTTGTCTGTTCTTAATTATGTATCAGTTCTCACTGTAATAGGCAGTAAGAACACCTAAAGCTTTGGAGAACTTCTGTTCAACCATTTCAAAGCTCCCTGCTTTGAGCGGTGATGGCATGATCGTCAGCATAGATTTTTTTATACTGTGTCTCATATTAATAGGATTGATCTTTCCTTCACATTGAACATTGCTTCCAAAAGTCCAGCTAGTAGCTTGGGGAGTTTTATAAATGGCTCCCAATTTTTTACACTCTTGTTTTGGTTTTTATATAAATTGGTGTCTTAATTTACTGCAAACGGTTTGAAAGATTGCCAGCGAATAGCACAAATGACTGTCTTCTGTCCTCTTGGCCCTCTCCCTCCAACTTTCCTATTCCTTCCTTGCAAAATCTAGGGGCCAATTAACCCCTCCTTTATTTGTGCTTCCCTTTTGCTCTGCCATTCCACTTCTTTCCGAGAAATTCTGGTGAATTTTGCAACCTGAGTAAACCTGGTGCTGATTTCAGTTGGGACTTGAGTTGGTTTTGGTATCACAGCTATGTAATCAATTGAGATACTGTGAGAAAGAAAGTGAAAGACTTGCTTTCAATGGGGGAAACCCAGATTTTTTCCCCCAAAGTGTTCCTCATGAGATGGAAAACTTTCAGTACCATATTTTTTCATGGAAAAATTTCTGCGCTGTCTTTGTCTGTGAGTTCATTCATAATTGTCAAGTTATATTGGATAAATACAGGGTATACAGCTCTAATTATTCCTCTGAGGAAGCAAGCATTGGCAAACCCTGGCGCTAAGAGTGATGATAGACTAACAATGCACTGTTGCATTCATCGGTATTCCACAAAATCTCTTGTTTCTCAATCAGTCACAAGTACAAGTAGTCATGGCAAAACGCAGCAAGTTTGCACTCACAAGCTCACATCCATCCTTTGAATGAAACTGACTATTCAGGTCAAAATACTGGGTCAGATTTTTTTTTCTGACTGGTAGTTAAGAGTGACTAAATGAAGCTGAAAGCAGTACAGTTACACCTCATCGAAAGAAAGTCCAACTGTTGACACAAGACATGATTTATACAGCTTTCTTTTTGTGTTTATCTTTGATTATAGAATGTGCCTATTGTTTCGGTTCTAGTCTATCTTGGCCAAACTAAAAGGGAGACAGTATGGTATAGTTCAGTATTTCTCAACTTTCCTAACCCCTTAATACAGTTCCACCTGTTGTGGTGGCCCCCAACCTTAAAATTATTTTTGTTGCTACTTCATAACTGTAGTTTTGCTACTGTTGTGAATCGTCATGTAAATATTTGATATGCAGGATGTATTTTCATTCACTGGACCAATTTTGGCACAATACCCTCTTCGACCCAATTTGAATACTGGTGGGGTTGGGGGAATGACCATCACTAAAAATATTGATTTTGTCATTTGGGAGTTGTAGTTGCTGGGATTTATAGTTCACCTACAATCAAAGAGCATTCTGAACTCCACCAACGATGGAATTGAACCAAACTTGGCACACAGAACTCCCATGACGAACAGAAAATACTGGAAGGGTTTAGTGGGCATTGACCTTGAGTTTTGGATTTGTAGTTCACCTACATCCAGAGAGCATTGTGGACTCAAACAATGATGGATCTGGACCAAACTTGGCATGGAGACTCAATATGCCCAAATGTGGTGGAGTTTGGGGAAAACAGAGCCTGACATTTGGGAGCTGTAATTGCTTGGATTTATAGTTCACCTACAATCAAAGTGAATTCTGAGCCGCACCAATGATAGAATTGGGCCAAACTTCCCACACAGAACCCCCGTGGCCAACAGAAAGTTCTGTGTTTTCTAATGGTCTTTGGCAACCCCTCTGACACCCCCTTGCGACCCCCCCAGACGTACTGACCCCTAGGTTGAGAAACACTAGTATAGTTCTTGTGTATTAACTATGACTTTCGAGACCAAGCCCTGATCAGCCATGGAAGCCCATTGGGTGACTTTGGACAAGTCACATTCAAGGCAAAAGTAGGATTCATCGGAACAAATCTTGCAAAAAAAAGTTTTCATTCTGGTCACCATAAGTCAGAAACAACTGATGCCACAATAAAGGGAGTATCTGTTACCATTATGGAAAGCACCCAGCAACAAGAAAGGAATTCTGTGTTACTCCCTTTCTACAATGAGCAGTTTTTAAAAAAATAAATCTTACACATAACATTTCCAATGTAAGATTTAAACAAAATATACTAAATCAGCACAAAAAAAGAATGTAATTGTCCTTTTTTGGGGAAATTTATACCATTGTTGGGATATAGACGCATGGTAGTAATCATGTGAACATTTACGATACTCTTATTTCCAGTATTCAATATAAGAAAATTGTCACCTTTTTTCAAATAATGCAAGGATGTCTCATTTTGCATCCTCCTCCAATACGCAAGAGGGTTTTCTGTTGTGGAAGTGAGTCAGTGTAAGAAGTCTAATGATGGAAGACTCTCTTGGATTCCATAATTGTAAGACGTTATTACTTAATCTCAGCCAGCTGCTCCTGCCCTTTTTTCTATGCAGCCTACTATCAGAACATGTCAGAAATGGCCATAATAAGGAATCCCTCCAACAACGCCTCTCTAAAGCCCTTGCCCTCTAGTTTCTCTTCTGGCTTGCCTTCAAGAATCAATGGATGCTATCATGTGCCCAAACAGCTCCTCATATAACAGCTGGGGAAGTGTTGAACTACAAGGCTGAGAACCACCTCTGTACTAAACACACACTCGAGTCCAAGGTAAAATAGCAAAACGGTTATTGAAGAACATGTACGAGAAGCAATTCAGCAAAATAGGACAAAAAACCAAAGCCTGGATATCAGGAATGATCCACAGAAATCAGAGTACAGGAGTAACATCAAAAGTCAGGAATACAAAATCAGGAATACAAAAGAAATCCAAAACATGAGATTTAGGAACAGTCCTCAAAACAAGGAATCATAAAACATGAACAAAAAGAAACCAGAGTACTTGTGTGTACATGAAGCATAGCGGGATATCTCAAAATTCACATGGAACTAGCAATCCCTTGACTTGACCATAGATCTTTACTCAACACCAACATTGCCTGGACTAATAGGCCCATCTTCTGGGCTAGCTAATAGAGAGAAAATCATTCCTTCTCCCCTAAGAAATTTGATAAAGATTCTTGTCTAATAAGCCTCTTGATCTTTGTATTCTCTCTTGAGAAGCCCTATGTTGATGGAACCTAAATCTCCTATCTAACTGCTCATTAGACTGTCCATCTGGAGTTTTATTTTCATCCTCTAAGCTTAGATCTGCTCCTGACCTTGCTTCCCTAGCACCGCTCATTTTCAGGGCTTAAAATCTCTTGCTGGTTCCTCTGCTGACTTGCAGACCCAGAATCCCCAGTGTCATCAGAATCACCAACAGGCCCAGAATCCCCAGAGAGGTCAGGTGCAGGCACAATCAAAGGCTGAACTACAACAGAAACAAGCCCAAGGAAGTCAGGTTGTTGTAAGAGCGATCGAAATGCACATGGGATTGCTAAAAGCCCAACTTTCCCCAGCTCCCCAGTTACTATTTTGAAGTTCCCAATGGCAAGGAAGTGCATTCTTTTCTCCCTGAAGTGTCCTGGCTCAGGTTTTCCACACTTACCTGTGAGTGACATCAGCTCACCTTATTTCCTGGTTATCATTCACCTGATGTCATAGAAAACGACTGGAGAGCAGATTTACAGGTATCCAAAGGGACATTGTTGTGCACCTTGCCTTCGTTTCCAACTTGTACTTATTTGTCTATAAATTTTACTCATAAATGCAGAAATAATAACAACAACAACAACAACAATAATACTGCATTGTTTATTACCCATCTCTCTTAATGGCTCAAGGTGCACAGGGTACAGCAACGTCAAAAACATGAACAGAAAATATATACAATAAATTACATAGACAAAAAACACAAAGTTGTATTTTAAAAACTTGCACCAAACACAGATAGAGAGTTGGCACATAGTAGCAATAGAATGTAAATAAAAAAATCATGATTGCAAATTGACTAGATAGACCTTGTGCCAGTAGAGATGGGTCTTCAATTGAATTTTAGACTCCTAGTTTAGCTGTCAGATCTCTTCCGACATGTCATTCCACATATATATATCTATCTATACACAGAATAAAAGTGAAGAATTTATATGTGTTTATGTGGCCTCCTGCCTCCACAAATAGGCTCTAGTTCCAAGTGCTGAGAAGCCTCCAAAGACAATCCCTCCACTGACATTGTAGGTTACAGTGAGCTCCATAAACATGTAGCCCAAACACTGCCAATGTCCTCCCCAAACACTATGGCCCACCACCCAAGGATTGCTTTCATTCAGGGACAATTTCATCCTAGATTTGATGTGTTTCCTCCATCACAGGTAGGCATCCCAGGGTTCCTTGTATGGAATTTGCATGATCCCGCCCATTGCCTCTCCATTAACCCTTTCTTATCCTTCCCTATGGCACACAGCAAACACAGAGGAATTTAGTATTTTCTAATGGGAGCATTCATAAAAAATAAAATCAAATACTGGCTTTTCCCTAATAAACAGTGTTACTAATTAACTAAGTCATACTTCCTAACACCCCGAAACAAACTATGCCTTTTTCAAATAACCCGGGCACTGCCAGGTACCCAAACTAATATATAATATAACAGAGACAAATGCAAGAGACACCCCTTAGGCAGAAAAAATGAAATGCAAAGATACAGAATGGGGTCGTCTGGCTTGATAACAGTGTGAAAAGATCTTGGAGTCCTTGTGGGGAACAAGTTAAATATGAGCCAGGAATGTCATGCGGTAGCTAAAAAAGCCAGTGGGATTTTGGCCTGCATAAATAGGAGTCTAACCTGACACATAACTACATTAACATGTATTTACTATAAACATAGATGTATATAGTACATGTAACTACAGAAACTATTCTACAAACCTCACATTCATTGTTCATTTTCACCCCTTATTTTAAACCCTTTATTTTACTTCCTTTTCATCAGTGGTTCTCAACCTTCCGAATGCCGCGACCCCTCAATACAGTTCCGGATGTTGTGGTGACCCAAAACCATAAAATTATTTTCGTTACTACTTCATAACTGTAATTTTTCTACTGCTATGAATTGTAAATATCTGATATGTAGAATGTATTTCGATTTACTGGAGCAAATTTGGCACAAATACACAATACGCCCACATTTGAATACTGGTGGGGTTGGGCGGGGTTGATTCTGTCATTTGGGAGTTGTAGTTGCTGGGATTTATAGTTCAGCTACAATCAAAGAGCATTTTGAACTCCACCAACAATGGAATCGAACCAAACTGGCACACAGAACTCCCATAATAAACAGAAAACAGAAAAACAATGATGTTACTGTTTAATGTTTTACTGCTATTGCTTAATGTTTCTTGTTTGCTTGAGTTTTATTGTGTACTTGTTATGTTGTTGTTTTACTGAGGGCCTTGGCCTTTGTAAGCCGCACCGAGTCCTTCAGGAGATATTAGCGGGGTACAAATAAAGTTAATAGTAATAAATAATAATAAAATACTGGAAGGGTTTGGTGGGCATTGGCCTTGAGTTTTGGAGTTGTATATCACCTACATCCAGAGAGCTCCTAAACAATGATGGATCTGGACCAATCTTGGCACGAATACTCCAAATGCCCAAATGTGGAGTTTGGGGGAAATAGATCTTGACATTTGGGATTTGTAGTTACTGGGATTTATAGTTCTGTGTTCCTAGTTGGGCGTATGGAATATTCGTGCCAAGTTTAGTCCAGATTCATCATTGTTTGAGTCCACAGTGCTCTATGGATGTTGGTGAACTACAACTCTCAAACTCAAGGTCAATGCCCACCAAACCTTTCTAGTGTTTTCTGTTGATTATGGGAGTCCTGTGTGCCAAGTTTGGTTCAATTCCATCATTGGTGGAGTTCAGCATGCTTTTTGATTATAAGTAAACTATAAATCCCAGCAACTTCAACTCCCAAATGACAAAATCAATATTTTTAGTGATGGTCACTCCTTGGATTAATAGGTGTCTTGTGGCCAAATTTGGCAGCAATTCGTCCAGTGGTTTTTTGAGTTATGTTAATCCCACAAACGAATGTTACATTTTTATTTATATAGATTAGTAGCTGTCCTCTGCCACACGTTGCTGTGGCCTAGTCTGTGTACGTGTATATATGTATATATGTAGTTATGCCCATGCGTTGTAATGTATTTTTTATTTTTTGGCTTTTAAAGTTTTTTCTTTTGTGTTTTTCAGTGTTTTTATGAGTGATGGTCACTCGTTGGCCTGATAGGTATAATGTGTCCAAATTTGGTGTCAATTTGTCTAGTGGTTTTTGAGTTATGTTAATCCCACAAACGAACATTACATTTTTATTTATATAGATTGCTAGCTGTCCCCTGCCACACGTTGCTGTGGCCTGGTCTGTGTATGTGTATATATGTATATATGTAGTTAGGCCCATGCGTTGTAATGTATTTTTTATTTTTTGGCTTTTTAAGTCTCTTCTTTTGTGTCTTTCAGTGTTTTTATGAGTGATGGTCACTCATTGGCCTAATAGGTGTATTGTGTCCAAATTTGGTGTCAATTTGTCACGTGGTTTTTGAGTTATGTTAATCCCACAAACGAACATTACATTATTATTTATATAGATATTCATCTCATTCATGCTGAAAATGTTCTTCCAACGGGACAGGCTTGTATGTCCTGTTAGAAGTGAATGAGATTAATGGATCCGAAGTAGAGTTTTTAGGATATATGTCCTAAAGCTTTAAGAAGAAGAAAAATAACCGGGTAACACATTCCGCATGACTCCTATGTACATATGGACATTATTTTTTAAAATTGTCTCACTCATGAAGAACGTGCTTCAATTCAATTAAAAAAAAGAAAGGAATCTTGAGTGTTTATTTGCCGAAAGGAAGGCTAATAAAGGAAGTGGCTGTCTTTGATTTTTGCAACGACGTCAGCCTTTATCTGCCAACCTATGCAGCATAGATTGGGTTGTGTGCGCGCTCCTTTATGAATGTTTGTTTATTATAAGAGATGCCCAATTCTATTTAATTTATTAGCCTCGCCTCTTCAGCCTTGGGTAGGTACATGACGCTTTTCGACGGTGACCTTAACGTTTGGTGCCTTGCTTCTTTATTTCCTCTGCCCCTTTTCCCCAAAGCGGTGTTCTAAATATAGCCGTTCTAATTATAGCTCTTTAATGTAGCTTTCAAAGAGTAATAATCCGGAGGCTTGTTTAATATGTAACGTCTTTAGACATTCTTCCTCCCACCGAACCGGCTGTCTTCCTCTTTCCTACTTCACATTCATGGGGTGTATTTATTAAATTAAATCGCCATTAAATCCTTACCAACCACTTGGCAACGCCAGCCGCTCTTGCGTAGAGGAGGCCTCCGGGAACGCAGCGGCCTCGTGCCACATTTTTGAAAACGTCTTGCAAAACCCCTCGAAGGCAGATTGACAAATCCATTCCAAGCAAAGAAAAAAACCGACATATTTTTAGTCCAAAGTTTTGGGATTTTACGTCTTCAGATTATAACTCCCAAGGGCCGGGCTGGTTCGCTGGAGAATTCTAGGAATCACAGCCCATGCATTTAGTATTTCCCATTTATTGTATCTACTTCGATCCCACTTTTCTCCCAGTCAAGTGAAATCTAACCCCGAAGGCTCTCCGGTGGATTGAGAGTGTAGGACAAACTTTTTAAACAGAGGGCCAGGTCACAGTCCTTCAACCTGTTGGAGGGCCGGGTTATAATTTGAAAAAACAATGAATGAATTCCTAAGCACGTTGCGCATATCTTATTTGTAGTGCAAAAACCACGTAAAACAATACAATATTTAAAATGAAGAACAATTTTAACAAATATAAACTTAATAGTATTTCAATGGGAATTGTGGGCCTGCTTTTGGCTAATAAGAGGATTGTTATTGTTGTGAGCTTTGTCCTTTGCAGGCATATTGCTTGGCATGAAAGGAAGCTCTCCATCTTATATATTTGAACAACAGAACCATTTGAATAGTTATTCCTTTATTCCTGGAAGGCACACTGGAATAGCCACGTCTTCAGGCTCCTCTTAAAGACTGCCAATGTTGGGGCATGCCTGATAACCTTTGGAAGTGAGTTCCAGAGTCGGGGGGCCACCACCGAGTAGGCCCTCTCCCTCTTCCCCACCAATCGCACCTGCGAGGGAGGCGGGAGCGTGAGCAGGGCCTCTCCGGATGATCGAAGAGAAAAAACAAGATGATATTATTATTAGCACCATCATCATCTGATATAATGACAACAACGATAGTAGTATCTGGGGGGAAACTGCTAAGTAATAGGGGTTTTTTTCCACCTTGATTATTTTGTCATTTATATCTGGTTCTGAAAAATGGAAGTTGAGAGAGTGCCCATGCCAGGAACGCCAGTGATGCAATCTGGCTGTTTCCCCATCGTGAAGATGCCTCTTGTAGGTGTGATGGATGCCAACTATGATTTCATAGGAATGGATTGCAACCCAGTCCTTGAGGGAGGTCTTATAGAAGGCGGGTGCAGAGCCGCTGGCAAAGAGGCAGGGAGGAATTCAGAAGTGCAAGGAAGCCTTTCCAAAGAGGGTTTTTACAACTAGTGGGAAAGCTGCCATCCTGATAAGGTGACTCAGGGCTAAGCAAGCCAGATATTGTATTTTTCCAAAAGCACCACTCTTGCCTATTCAGTGCAACCAATGATGATGATGATTACACCCAAGCCTTTATTTTCTTGCCTGAATTAAATCTCTGCTAATCTAGAGATGTCGTAAACTTGCACGAGAACTGGATTTAAAATTGGCTTTCCGTTGCGCCCTACCCTTTTAAAATACACAATGAAATACATATTCAGAAATGCATATTGTTTGTTTCCGGTGGAAAGATACGTAACTGTTTTTTTCTGCCTGACTTAGTTGTGGAATGGAAAATTTCCAGGGAAAAAAATGCTAAATTGTTCCCTGGTCTCCAGAATCATAGTTCAACACTCAAACTATTCTAGTAAGTTCATAAGGACACAAAACTGTGCTATCCAATGTAGGAAGTAGTCATTTGACTGAGGTGGTATATATTCCATGTATATAGACCAGGCATGGGCCAGCTTCAGCCCTCCAGGTGTTTTGGACTTCCACAATTCCTAACAGCCTCAGGCCCTTGCCTGAATTAAGCGGCTGAGGGAGAAAAGGAAAGGGCCTGAGGCTGTTAGGAATTGTGGGAGTTGAAGTCCAAAACACCTGGAGGGCTGAAGCTGGCTCATGCCTGCTGTAGAGGAAACTTCCTTGCACTCCACTGGCAACAGTCTATATAATAATAATGATAATGATATAATAATAATAATAATAATAATAATAATAATAATAAAAAATATATGTGCCAAGTATACTCATACCATTGGTTATGAGCCCAGCACTCAACTTAAGCGGCTGAGGGGGGAAAGGAAAGGGCCTGAGGCTGTTAGGGATTGTGGGAGTTGAAGTCCAAAACACCTGGAGGGCTGAAGCTGGCTCATGCCTGCTGTAGAGGAAATTTCCTTGCACTCCACTGGCAACAGTCTATATAATGATGATGATGATGATGATGATGATGATAAGTATATGTGTCAAGTATACTCATAACATTGGTTATGGGCCCAGCACTCAACTTAAGCGGCTGGGGGAAAAGGGAAAGGGCCTGAGGCTGTTAGGAATTGTGGGAGTTGAAGTCCAAAACACATGGAGGGCCAAAGTTTGCCCATGCCTGTTGTAGAGGAAACTTCCTTGCACTCCACTGGCAACAGAGTCTAGCATTGGTTATGGGCCCAGCACTCAGCTTAAACGGCTAAGGGGGGAAAGGAAAAAGCCTGAGGCTGTTAGGAATAGTGGAAGTCCTAAATACCTGGAGAGCCAAAGCCTGCTGTAGAGGAAACTTCCTTGCACTCTGCACAGACAACAGAGGCTAGCAATGGTTATGGGCCCAGGACTCAGCTTAAGCGACCGAGGAGGAAAAAGGAAAGGGTCTGAGACTGTTAGGAATTGTGGGAATTGAAGTCCAAAACACCTGGAGGGCCGAAGTTGGCCCATACCTGATAGAGACTGTTAGGGGAAGCCTAAGAAGATTTCATTAGTCAGTAATGGAAGGGTGTGATCCGCTCCCAGCTCGTGACAAATTGACCAAGCGAGATTAATAAACACCTCAAACCAGGGACAGATACTCTCCGTAATGAACAAACCGCTCCCAGCGTTGATAGTCTCAGATGTGCAAATGAGATCCAGCTCAACCCACCTGGCATCAGATCCTCCCTTTGGAAACTTCCAAACATGGCTGCTTTTGTGTCGGTTACAAAACTTTCACAGAAAGGAGTTTGTTCCCTCTGCCGGTTGAAGAGGATTCCCATTTTTGTTGCCTGCCTTGACTTTATATGTGTCTTCAAGTCAACTTATCATGATCTCATGAATTTTAGAGGGTTGTCTTAGACTAGGACAGTGGTTTCCAACCTTTGGGCCTCCAGGTGCTTAAACTTCAGCTCCCACAGTTCCTGACAGCAGGGATTTCTAGGAGTTGGAAGACCAAAACACCTGAAAGCCCAAAGGTTGGGAACCACTGGCCTAGGAAGACACTGGGGTGTTTTTTGTAAGTTCATTCCCCTGAAATATGTTGATATTCATGGCAGTCTCCCATCTAAATACTAACCAGGCTGACTTCGCTTCCAAAATCAGATAGGAAAGTGTTTCTCAACCTTCCTAACGCTGCAACCCGTTAATACAGTTCCTTATGTTGTGATGACCCCCAACCATAACATCCTTTTCATTGCTACTACATAACTGTAATTTTGCTACTGTTCTGAATCATAATGTAAATATCGGATATGCAGGATATGTTTTTATTCACTGGACCAAATTGGACACAAATACCTGATACACCCAATTGTGTATACTGGTGGGGTTGGGGGGTTGATTTTGTCATTTGGGAGTTGTAATTGCTGAGATTTATAGTTCACCTACAATCGAAGAGCAGTCTGAACTCCACCAACCAAACTTGGTACACAGAACTCCCATGACAAACAGAAAATACTGGAAGGGTTTGGTGGGCAATGACCTTGAGTTTTAGAGTAGTAGTTCACCTACATCCAGAGAGCACTGTGGACTCAAACAATGATGGATCTGGACCAAACTTGGCATGCATACTCAATATGCCCAAATGTGAACACTGGTGGAGTTTGGGGAAAATAGATCTTGACATTTGGGGGTTGTAGTTGCTGGGATTTATAGTTCGCCTACAATCAAAGAGCATTCTGAACCCCCACCAATGATCAAATTGGGCCAAGTTTCCCACACAAAGACCCCTCATGACTAAAAGAAAATATTGTGTTTTCTAATGGTCTTTGGCGACCCTTCTGACACCCCCTTGCAACCGCCCCGCCCCCCAGGGGTCCCGACCTCCAGGTTGAGAAGCGCTGAGATAGGATCTCATGTTTTTCGGGAATAGCCCAGTTTTGACTACAGCTCGGTACGAGTTGTAATTTCATCAAAGTGTGTTGTCCTATTGATAATGCTTGTGTTATTGTTTTGTTGTTTTTAAATTGCTTGTATTGTTATTGTTATTGCTTGTATTGTTGTATTGTGGGCTCGGCCTCATGTAAGCCGCACCGAGTCCCTTGGGGAGATGGTAGCGGGGTATAAATAAAGTGTTATTATATTATTATATTATCAATGTTTTAAAACTGGGAAAGTTTCATAAAAGTGGGAGTTCTTTTACTGTAAAATCAATGTGAATAGTTCACGTGCTGCACAAAAACATGGTATAAATATGTAAAAAATGAAAACAAAGGAATTTATATCAGCAAATTATAAACGAAACTTGGGAATTATCAATACGAAACCAACAATAAAAGCAAACAAAGACGAGAGAAGTGTGAAGATTGCACAACCTGGGGAGACCTGGAAGTACTTTTTTTTCCTTCCTTTTTTTTCTTCCTACTTTTCGTAAACACATTGTTCCCACTCTTTTTATGCAAAGAAGATGAGAATAACAATCCTTACAACTTCTCTTTTTTCTGCTCCTACTCTTAGGGAGGAAACTTTTATTCTCAATAAAAACAGCTTTAAAAAAAATATTTAGCGGACTACCTCCTCTAAGACTACATTAGAGAAAGGGAAAGTTACTACATGACGGACCACATCATTTGCATGTTTTCGAACTGTTAGGTTGGCAGAAGCTGAGGCTAATAGCAGGAGCTCACTCCACTCCCCAAATTTGAACCGCCGACCACGGTCAGCAAGTTCAGCAGCTCAGCGGTTTAACCCACTGCGCCACCGGGGGCTCTTGGGTTACAATGCTGCTAATAAGTTACTCTGCTACACATTTATGGGGAGGGTCTTTTGTTAATAAGCCCAGACACCCAACAAGGTCATCCAGTCCAGCCTTATTTCTCCTGCCCTGCAGGAGCCCCAGTGCCTTGAATGCAAGGTTCCATTGTGTGGGGCTAAGCAGGCTCCCTCCTTGAGTCGCCCCAGGAGAACAGCAGCCTCTGCGCTTGGCAAACGGGAAAGTGTGAGGCTGAACTCTGCTGCCGGAAGGGAGTGGCAGCAATCCAGCAGCGCAACCGTAATGGCATGACTGTCCCTGACACTCAGCGCGCAGAGTCATGACCTCCTGTGGACAGGGTTTAGCAAGAGCCGGCGCGTGTCATTTCTCAGTCCCTTGCTTGCCATTAGTCCCCTCTGGATTAGTCATAGGATGGCCTTAGTTGGTCCATCCCCCAGTTCCCTTTGGGTGATGGTAAGAAAGATGATCAAATACCCAAGCAGTTGTGAGTAACAGACTTTTTCTTCAGATATTGCTCAAAGAACTTGGGTTGATCCTCTCTCTTCACTGGATTTGATCAGCAACTGAACAAGAGGTTTCGGAAAAATTCACCATGATTTATAGGAGAACCCAGAGAGCACTGTGATCCCAACTAACGATTGATCTGGACCACACTTGCCATGAATGATGGGATTTGCAGTACTTTTGCTCACTTCCAGAGACTACTGTGACCCCCACAAATGATGGACTGGGACCACAGTGGGCACACAAATCCCCTCCCTATGACTCACTTTATGTCTTGGTGTGGTTTGGGGAGGGTGGACCACAGACGATGGGATTTGCAGTACCACCACTTGATACTCCTCCCACGGGGCACTGTGAGCCCCACGAATGACAGATCTGGACCAGACTTGGCACACAGACTCCCCATGACCAACATAACACACTGGAGACATTTGGGGGAAATTGACCTTGATGAGAGTTATAGCTCATATGTATTCAGAGAAACTGTGACCCCCCCCCCCCCCACCGACAATGGACTGGGACCACACTTGACACAGAGAAGCCCCATGACCAAATGAATATACTGCAGGGGTTTGTGAGAAGAGACCTCGGTTTTTGGAGTTGTAGTTCACCTACATCCGCCCCACGACAATGGACTGGGACCACACTTGGTTCAAAGAAGCCCTGATGACCTGAACATACTGCAGTGGTTTGTGGGAATGGGCCTAGATTTTGGAAGTTGTAGTTCACCTTATTCAGAGATCGTTGAACACAGCTGACATCGGATCTTGTCCAAACTTGGCACACAGACCCAACATGGCGAACTTTGAATATTGGTGGAATGTGAGGTGATTGGCTCATGATTTTGGGAATTGCAGTTCATCCACATCCTTACGCATTTTCTAATGGGAGCATTCATAAAAAAAACAACAGGAAAGAGTGGTTTTTTCCCCCTAAGAATCAGAGCTACAAATTACCAAACTGATATGACCTAACACCCCAAAACAAACAATGCCTTTTTCAAATAACCCGAGTAATGCCGGGGCCCCAAGCTAGTACACACTAATATATCTAAGATTAATGCATAACCACAAATAACTCATCCATTCTTGTTCTTATTTAAAAGCTTACAGCCGCAACGCAGGGTTGACAGCTCATTACATATGATGCAACCAAAGAAATCCCAAAATGCAGAGGGAGGATTCGATTGAGATTGGATTGAGAAAACACAAGCCTGGTTTCTTACAGGAAGAACTGCTCTTGTCTGCAAAGAGAGCTCAGTAAAGGGTTTATTTTTTAACTTTATTTTTCATACTATATTTCCATAATCCTCGGCCGACAGAGTCAGTGGAAGGAAGCTGTTTTTTGGCTCATTTTCAGACAGGAGCTCGTAACTCTGCCCAAAGCATTTCTCTTGCCAAAGACCTTTTTGGAAATGTTTTGTAATGTGGGAGGAAAGGGACAATAAAACCGTAAGCGTTGCATGAATGAATGAATGAATGACCCTGGTGTTATGAGTCAATGAGATTAGATCTCAGTGGCATTTAATTATGTATACTGTAGGAGAATTAATTGGGGCTGATGTGGCAGTCAATGGGCCAGTCAAACATTGCCATTTGCCTGCTGTGAAATGTCTCATGAAGCCATCCTTCTGTTGAACTTTTGAGAGTTGGCTCACTGGGTTCTATTTGAATCCTGATGTGCTTTTTGATCATTCTGGTTAAGTTCTCTGCATTTTGTTTTGGAATACTGGAAGTGCAGACCCATTCTATTTGCATATTTTTAGACCTTAAATTGTATTGGTTTTACTGTAAGCCGTACTGAGCGGGATTATAGAATCATAGAGTTGGAAGAGACCTCATGGGCAATCCAGTCCAGCCCCCTGCCAAGAAGCAGGAAAATTGCATTCAAAGCACCCCAACAGATGGCCATCCAGCCTCTGTTTAAAAGCTTCCAAAAAAGGAGCCTCCACCACACTCCGGGGCAGAGAGTTCCACTGCTGAATGGGTGTCACAGTCAGGAAGTTCTTCCTAATGTTCAGATAGAATCTCATTTCTTGTAGTTTGAAGCCATTCTTCCATTGCTTCCATAGAATTGGAAGAGACCTCGTGGGCCATCCAGTCCAACCCCCTGTCAAGAAGCAGGAATATTGCATTCAAATCACCCCTGACAGATGGCCATTCAGCCTCTGTTTAAAAGCTTCCAAAGAAGGAGCCTCCACCACACTCCGGGGCAGAGAGTTCCACTGCTGAATGGGTGTCACAGTCAGGAAGTTCTTCCTCATGTTCAGATAGAATCTCCTTTCTTGTAGTTTGAAGCCATTGTTTCGCTTCCTAGTCTCCAGGGAAGCAGAAAACAAGCTTGTTCCCTCCTCCCTGTGGATTCCTTTCACATATTTATACATGGCTATCATATCTCCTCTCAGCCTTCTCTTCTTCAGGCTAAACATGCCCAGCTCCTTAAGCCGCTCCTCATAGGGCTTGTTCTCCAGACCCTTGATCATTTTAGTCGCCCTCCTCTGGACACATTCCAGCTTGTCAATATCTCTCTTCAATTGTGGTGCCCAGAATTGGACACAATATTCCAGGTGTGGTCTAACCAAAGCAGAATAGAGGGGTAGCATAACTTCCCTAGATCTAGACACTATACTCCTCCTTCCTCCCTATGACTCCCTCTCACATATTTATACATGGTTATCATGTCTCCTCTAAGCCTTCTCTTCTTCAGGCTAAACATTTCCAGCTTTTTAAGCCACTCCTCTTAGGGCTTGTTCTCCAGACCCTTGATCATTTTAGTTGCCCTCCTCTGGACACATTCCAGCTTGTCAATATATCTCTGCAATTGTGGTGCTTGTCAATACATCTCTTCAGTTGGACACAATATTCCAGGTGTGGACTAACCAAGGCAGAATAGAGGGGTAGCATGACTTCCCTGGACCTAGACACTAGAGTCCTATTGCTGCAGGCCAAAATCCCATTGGCTTTTTTTGCTGCCGCATCACATTGTTGGCTCATGTTTAACTTGTTTTCCACAAGGACTCCAAGATCTTTTTTAAACGTACTGCTCTCGAGCCAGGCATCCCCCATTTTGTATCTTTGCATTTCGTTTTTCCTGCCAAAGTGGAGTATCTTGCATGTGTCCCTATTGAACTTCATTTTGTTAGTTTTGGTCAATCACCTCTCTAATCTGTCAAGATCATTTTGAATTCTTCTCGTGTCCTCTGGAGTATTGGCTGTCCCTCCCAATTTATTATTATTATTTTATTATTAACTTTATTTGTACCCCGCTAGCATCTCCCGTAGGACTCGATGCGGCTCACACAGGCCGAAGCCCCAAAACACAATACAACAGAACATAATACAACAACAATACCAGAAGCAAATCAAAACAGTTAAGCAAATAACAATAACAGTAACAATACATCAGGACACTTTAACTGGGCCGGCCAGAGCAGTGGGTACAGGAATTAAAAGTGCTGAAGTGGCAGGAGGAATATAGGATTATAAAATAAGTGCGGTGTGCAGCGATCTTAATTCTACTAAAGTGCTTCTAGGACTTGGTGATGGGATTCCTAATCTGAAAAGGCACATTGGAACAGCCAAGTTTTTAAATTCTTTCTGAAAACTGCCAAAGTAGGGGCCTGTCTGAGATCTTTTGGGAGGGCGTTCCAAAGTCGGGGGGCCGCCACAAAAAAGGCCCTGTCTCGCGTCCCCACCAAACGCGCTTGCGACGCGGGTGGGATCACGAGCAGGGCCTCTCCAGATGACCGGAGTGAGCGTGTGGGTTCGTAGACGGAGATGCGGTCACGCAGGTAGGGTGGTCCCAAACCGTTCAGGGCTTTGTAGGTGAGCACCTGCACCTTAAATTGGGCTCGGAAAATAAATGGCAGCCAGTGGAGCTCCTTAAACAGAGGGGTAGACCTCTCTCTATAATGAGCCCCGGTTAGCATCCTAGCTGGTGCCCGCTGGACCAATTGGAGTTTCCGAGCCGTTTTCAAGGGCAGCCCTACGTAGAGCGCATTGCAGTAATCCAATCTAGAGGTGACCAAGGCATGGACCACCCCGGCCAGATCTGCCTTCGCAAGGTACGGTCGCAGCTGGCGCACAAGTCTCAGTTGTGCAAAGGCCCTCCTGGACACCGCCGACACCTGGTGTTGTCTGCAAACTTGATGATCATGCCTTCTAAACCTTCATCTAAGACATTTATAAAGATGTTGAACAGGACTGGAAAAGAGGCAGAACCCCAAGCGGAAGCGTCCTCACTCCTTCCCTCTGTCATTTCCATTCTCCTCTTCTGCATCCAGGCACTTCTTGCTGAACTGCTCTAGCCCAGAGGCCTGGCTTTGCCTTGCCTTAACTCTTTGAGTCCCCGTTAGTATTCTAGGTGTCTAGCTCCTTGTTGGACTGGCAACAGTAGGAGATTCCGTATTATCCGACATTTCCGTTTAACCAATGTTATTATTTATTTTGTTATTTCCAGTATTTCTATCCCACTCCTTCTCAATCCCTGAAGGGGAACTCAGGACAGCTTACATTTGGCAGCAATTCAATGCCACTACATATAATAACAATTACAACAATAAGTAAAACATTCATTAAAACAGTAAGGAAAACAGTATTAATAGCCATATCATCATTCCAGTCGATTCCATATCCAATTCCATGTCCAAAGTGCTATCTATGTATGTTGTCCAAAAACCTGGTCTCAGAAACACGACTTCAATTCCTTCCTAGATGACAGGAGGGACGGAACCGATCTTACCTCAGTGGGAAACGGGGGCCACAACCGAGAAGGCCCTGTCTCTTGTCCCCACCAGACGTATTTGTGACGCTGGTGGGAGCGAGAGCAGGGCCTCCCTGGATGATCTTAAACTGCAAGGCGGGATGTAGAGGGAGATGCGTTCAGACAAGTAAGCTGGACCAGAACCGTATAGGGCTTTATAGGTCAAAACCAGCACTTTGAATTGAGCTCGGAAGTGGACTGGCAGCCAGTGGAGCTGGCACAACAAGGGGGTGGTATGCTCCCAGTATGTTGCTCCAGTTAGCAATCTGGCTGCTGCCCATTGGACTAGTTGTAATTTCCGAACAGTCTTCAAAGGCAGCCCCACATAGAGTGTGTTGCAGTAATCTATTCAGGATGTAACAAGAGCGTGGACCACCGTAGCCAGGTCAGACTTCCCAAGGTACGGGTGCAGCTGGCACACAAACTTTAACTGTTATGTCAGATAAGTGAGACTCTACTGTATTTCCATTTGTGGATCTAAATTCTTTCCCATTCCTCTAATTTTATTGTACGACCTACATTGGCTACCCATTTAAACATACAGTCTTTTAATTGCTCTATTTCTATGTACCATTCTAGCAATTTCTTATACATTTTCATAATTACTTTCTTTGGCAATAACAATATTTTGTCTCAAAATGATTCTTTTTCAGCAAGTCCTCTTGTTTTATCTTTTTTATAATCTATATAAGTACATATATACATATATACACATACACAGACCGGGCCACAGCAACTTGTGGCAGGGGACAGCTAGTAATCTATATAAATAAAAATGTAATGTTCGTTTGTGGGATTAACAGAACTCAAAAACCACTGGACAAATTGCCGCCAAATTTGGCCACAAGATACCTACTAACCCAAGGAGTGATTACTACTCAAAAAAATTGATTTTGTCATTTGGGAGGTGTAGTTGCTGGGATTTATAGTTCACCTACAATCAAAGAGCATTCTGAACTCCACCAATGATGGAATTGAACCAAACGTGGCACACAGGACTCCCATGACCAGCAGAAAATACTGGAAGGGTTTGATGGGCATTGATCTTGAGTTTGGGACCTGTAGTTCACCTACACCCAGAGAGCACTGTGGACTCAAACAATGATGGATCTGGACCAAACTTGGCACGAATACTCAATATGCCAAAATATGAACACAGATGGAGTTTAGGGGAAATAGACCTTGACAATTGGGAGTTGTCATTACTGGGATTTATAGTTCACCTACAATCAAAGAGCATTCTGAACCCCACCAACGACAGAATTGGGGCAAACTTCCCACACAGAATCCCCATGACCAACAGAAAATATTTAAAGCCATCCAGTCCAACTCCCTTCCTCAGGGCAAGAAAACGCATTCAAAGCCCTCCTGACAAAGAGCCATCGAGCCATAGATATATATATGATTCACACACAGAGAGATATAGTATCATAGATTTGAAAGAAGGACAATGATATCTTGCATGTTCCAGAGTAGGCAAACCAAACAATCTCCACATCAACACTGACAAAGAAACAGCAAGAAATACTGTTTACCCACAAACATAAAGAAATTACATATATTAAAAACCAAAACTTTCTCATTACTTTATTTTCCAGATCACCAGACTGGGCCACACCAATGCGTGGCAGGGGATGGCTAATATAGAATAATCATAAAACATTAAAAAGTATGGAGATGAAAGCATCCACTTCTGCAGAGGTTAGGGGTGCAGGATCCCCACAAATGTTGCAAAACTGAGAATAAGAAAAACAGCCATAGCATCTCAAGGGAGGGCCTACAGAGAAGTGTTCTTTCTAGGAATTAGCTTTGCCGTGATGGTGAACTTAAAGCTGGACCTGAAACAATTGGGCAGAGAATCCCTCCTGACTATGGTGCTTGACTATGGTTATTGCTCAGTTGTCGTGCCTAATAAAAATTATGGCCTTGCTACTGTTTGCATTCCCCTGCCTTTTCTTGGCCTGCTAGTTGACATTTTTCAAAGGGCATGTGCCTGTTTGTTCAGAGTTACCTTGCAGACTTCTGGGTTACGCAACAGCTTCCAAATCTTTCATTTCCTGTTGTCTGTCCTGGGAAACCAGCCATGATGTCAGCGTGTGCCACCTTTCTTAATTTAATTTTCATTTTATTTCGAACTTCCTTCCTAGATGTGCGTCCTGCCCCCGAAAGCATCCTCTCAATGGCTTTGCTTCCTGTCTTGATAAGAATAGCTTGTCATTCGAGGTGCTGGCTTATGTCACCCATAAGAGAGTCACTTTCTCAATGCCAGGAGTATCGTCCTCCCGGCTACATCATCATCATCCTATTATTATTATTATTAGTGTTGCAGAATTGTTTGCATTGAAACATTCCAAGGGATTTTATTCGTTTCTTTCTTTTCATTCTTTCACATTTCTCTTCCTCGGTTTGGCTTCTGAAACAGAACACACCCAAAGCGTGTTTTGCTCGTGGCAGAATTTCCTTCTGTTTTTAAAAAGTGATTTTGGTTCAAAGACAAAACAACAAAAACAAAACATGTTTGCATAGATTACATATTTCTGTTTTTTAAGAAAACTATCTAAATTTTTCTTTCAAAAGAGAAAAAGTGACATAAAGAAGTATTATTATTACCCTGATACAACACTACAACTAAGTGCGTACTACCAATCACAAAACGTAAACACAAGAGGAAAGCGTACAAGTACGCACATGCAAAAACAAAACTAACAAACAAAGAGAATAATGCATTGTTGAAGGCTTTCATGGCCGAAATCACTGGGTTGTTGTAGGTTTTCCGAGCTATATGGCCATGTTCTAGAGGCATTTTCTCCTGACATTTCGCCTGCATCTATGGCAAGCATCCTCAGAGGTAGTGAGGTCTGTTGGAAGTAGGAAAATGGGTTTATATATCTGTGGAAAGACTAGGGTGGGACAAAGGACTTTTGTCTGCTGGAGCTAGGTGTGAATGTTTCAACTGACCACCTTGATTAGCATTTAATGGCTACTCAAAGAGCACCTGTTGAACCAACCTGAACACAGCATATTATTTGAGCACACAGAAATGCTGGACCACTCTCACAACCACCATGTCAGACTACACAGAGAAGCCATTGAAATCCACAAGCATGTGGACAATTTCAACAGAAAGGAAGAAACCATGAAAATGAACAAAATCTGGCTACCAGTATTAAAAAAACTCAAAAATTACAACAGCAAAGCAACAAAGAGAAAACAATCAGGCACATCAAATCACCTCTCAAAGAAAGATTCCCCCAGGCACTTCCAAGCCATTAAATGCTAATCAAGGTGGTCAGTTGAAAAATTCACACCTAGCTCCAGCAGACAATAGTCCTTTGTCCCACCCTAGTCTTTCCACAGATATATAAACCCTTTTTCCTACTTCCAACAGACCTCACTACCTCTGAGGCTGCTTGCCATAGATGCAGGCGAAACGTCAGGAGAAAATGCCTCTAGAACATGGCCATATAGCCCGGAAAACCTACAACAACCCAAAGAGAATAATCTGCGAACCTCTCACTATCTGCATATTTTTTATCTCTAATTAGTCTTCTTCTGTCATTTACTTACTTGCTTAGGCGATCCCTCGTAGTCCAAGGATGATGGTCCTCCAAGTGTAGTGTCTTGGTGGTGGGCGTGCAGGTGACTGTGGAGCTTTATTCTTGACCAACATGTTATTCCACAGAGAGGAAATCAGTTTCCAGGTGGAGGGCTGTTGACACGCCTTCCTCTTGGCACATTTCTCCCTTTCGCCCTCCATTCGTGCCTCTGAATTCCACAGCACTGCTGGTCACAGCTGACCTCCAGTTAGAGCGCTCAAGGGCCAGGGCTTCCTAGTTCTCGGTGTCTATGCCACAGTTTTTAAGATTGGCTTTAAGTCCATCTTTAAATCTTTTTTTCCTTTCTACCAACATTCTATTTTCTATTTTTGAATTGGGACTATGGTAACTGCTTTGGGAGACAGTGATCAGGCATTTGGACAATGTGGCCAGTCCAGCAGAGTTGATGGTGCAGGAACATCGCTTCAATGTTGGTGGTCTTTTCTTCTTCCAGCACACTGACGTTTATCCACCCACTTCTGCTTTCAATAACAATCTACTAATTTTGCAAAGCCCACAATTGACAAATGTCCCCATCCTGTGAAACTAATAAGCAAATCTCAGTGTCGCTTCTTGTTGCTGTTGTTGCTACTGTTAGGGAAAGCTACCCTAAAATATGTAGCAGAGCATCCAAAAGCAAACAAGATACAAAAGTTGAGCATTCAGCATATTAGCAAGCAGAGCATGAAGTGCTGTGTGATGTGGCTGTAAAGAATTCAGAGCTTAGGAGGCAAACATGCAATCTTAAAAAATCACAAAAGGTTGGTTTATTTACAGTAATAAAGAACTAACTAAAAGAGACTCAAAACAGCTTGGACAAATATTTCTCCTTGGTTAGCCTTGTCACTTTGTCCATCTCAACTAATTCACAAATTTTGATCAGCTGTTGTCAAGCTTCTTCCTCTTTTCTTCTCTTATTCCTCCTCCTCTTCTTCTCTTATGTTCTTTCCATCTTGTCATGGCATCTCCTCATCAAGGCAATCATGGCAGAATTTCCTTTTGGTTGGAAGTTCACTGCCATTGTTGTCCTTCTGTACAGAATTACCTTCCCTGCTAATTTGAGCCCTGAAATCCCATCTATCCCAGGGCTGTGCCTGTTTTAGCCCCAAAAGCAGAGCAGCCAGTTTTTTAAAATGTTTGACATATTTACAGTGGGGGACACGCTGGGAAATGCTTGGTGGCCCCAGGCAATGAGGCGTTGGCTTCGACTCCAATCCGAGGCATTTTCTGCAGCTTTGGGTAGAATCTGAGGAATTTGTCTCCTGGAAGCAAATGCAGAGAACTCTTGAATTGCTTCTCAATAGGACAAGGCAAGTAGGGAGGGTTAAGGCATGGAGAGGTTGCATTAAGGCCCCGGAGGTAAGGAATAGTCATGGAGATAGGGTAAGCATTTACTGTTGCTGTTGTGTGCCTTCAAGTCATTTTCTTGGCTACATTTGTTGAAATTTGTACGTCATTCAGGAGCCACACAGGGAGCAAGAGGGAGACATATATTACCATATACATCAGTGGCTCTAAACCTTCCTAATGCCGCGACCCCTTAATACAGTTCCGCATGTTGGGGTGATCCACAAACATAACATTATTTTTATTGCTACTTCATAACTGTAATTTTGCTACTGTTATGAATCGTAATGTAAATATCTGATATGCAGGATGTTCTCCAAAAGCAATCACAGGTCTGGAGAACAAGCCCTATGAGGAACGGCTTAAAGAGCTGGTCATGTTTAGCGTGAAGAAAAGAAGGCTGAGAGGAGACATGATGGCCATATATAAATATGTGAGAGGAAGTCATAGGGAGGAGGGAGCAGGCTTCCTTTCTGCTGCCCCGGAGACTATGATGCGGAACAATGGCTTCAAACTACAAGAGAGGAGATTCCATCTGAACATGAGGAAGAACTTCCTGACTGTGAGAGCTGTACAACAGTGAAACTCTCTGCCCCAGAGTGAGGTGGAGGCTCCTTCTTTGGAAGCTTTTAAACAGAGGCTGGATGGCCATCTGTCAGGGGTGCTTTGAATGCAATATTCCTGCTTCTTGGCAGGGGGTTGGACCGGATGGCCCATGAGGTCTTTTCCAACTCTAGGATTCTATGATTCTATTCTATGTATTTCCATTCACTGGACCAAATTTAGCACAAATACCCGATACGCCCACATTTGAGTACTGGTGGGGTTGGGGGGGTGGGTTGATTTTGTCATTTGGGAGTTGTAGTTGTTGGGATTTATCGTTCACCTAAAGACGTGGATGTTCCATTGTGCATTTGATTGACGATTCCTTTGACAGATGGTCCTTAACCATGGCCTTAAATCAAGTTCCTGTATTTGTTTACTGCACTTTAAGTTAAAATGATCTTATTATAACTACTCTATTCCTATGCTGCAGTATCTTTCTTTTGACCAGCCTATCCTCTAACTTGTTTGTGCACCAGCCCTCCCCAAACTGAGACTTGAAGTATTTTTTGTTGTTGTTTACAATGTTTTATTTTGTTCATGATGTCGGTTATATGTGGTTTTAATTTTTATTTGCCTTGTTTTAATTGTATGTTATTTTGGGCCTGGTCCATGTAAGCTGCCCCGAGTCCCTTTGGCGAGATGGAGGCGGGGTAGAAAATAGAGCAGTAGTAGTAGTAGTAGTTCTTCTTCTTCTTCTTCTTCTTCTTCTTCTTCTTCGTCTTCTTCTTCGTCTTCGTCTTCGTCTTCCTCACCTACAAGCAAATAGTGTTTCGAACCCCACCAACAATAGAATTGGGCCAAACTTCCCACCCAGAACCCCTATGACCAACAGAAAATACTTGAAGGAATTTAGAGGAATTGACAGTGATTTAGGGGAGAGCACGCCTACTCTCCCCTTCCTTCTTGGAGTTTCAGAAACAGCCCTCCCCTTGGCTGAGAGGCCAGCTGAGAGGCCAGCCAATCACAGCAAGAAGAGGGCATTTGGTGGGAGGATTCGCCATCTGTTTACAAAAAAGAAGAGAAGGACAGGCAGTGAGATCTTCAGTCTTCTCTGCCAAAGGAGTTCCTAAGACCCCTATGTGTTTCCTGATGGTCTTTGGAGACCCTTCAGAAACCCCCTTCGCGACCCGACCCCAGGTTGAGAAACGCTGAAAAAGATTCATCTATAAGTCAAGGGCAGGTTTTGAGGCCAAAATTATGGATTCTGATATGATGCATAGATAAGTGAAGGGTCACTTCATTACTTAGGCCAGTGGTTCTCAACCTGGGGTCCCCAGATTTTTTTAGCCTTCAACTCCCAGAAATCCTAACAGCTGGTAAACTGGCTGGGATTTCTGGGAGATGTAGGCTAAAAACATCTGGGGACCCCAGGTTGAGAACCACTGACTTAGGCGATCCTAAGTGCACTGGCGGTGGGTCAGTAGGTGACTGTGGAGCACTATTCTTGATCTGCATCTTCTCCCGCAGTGAGGGCATTGGTTTCCAGGTGGAAGACGGAAGAGGGTTGGCTTGACGTGCCTTCCTCTTGGCACATTTCTCTCTTTCACCCTCCATTTGTGCCTCTTCAAATTCTACAGCACTGCTGGTCACAGTTGACCTCCAGCTGGAGCGCTCAAGGGCCAGGGCTTCCCAGTTCTTGGTGTCTATGCCAGTTTTTAAGGTTGGGTTTGAGCCCATCTTTAAATCTCTTTTCCTGTCCACCAACATTCCGTTTTCCATTCTTGAGTTCGGAGTAGAGCAACTGCTTTGGGAGATGGTGGTCAGGCATCCAGACAGCATGGCCGGACCAGCGGAGTTGATGGCGGAGGACCATCACTTCAGTGCTGGTGGTCTTTGCTTCTTCCAGCACGCTGACGTTTGTCCGCTTGTCTTCCCGAGAGATTTGAGAATTTTCCAGAGGCAGTGCTGATGGAATCGTTCCAGGAATTGCATATGACGTCTGTAGACAGTCCACGTCTCGCAGGCGTATAGCAGGGTTGGGAGGACAATAGCTTCATGGAGAAGGTAAAGCACCAATGCTGTCCCATGGGGAATCATTCAAAAAGTCCAGAAATAACACCACATTGGAGAGAATAGAAAGAGTCAGTATTTCTTTTAGTTTCTCCTAGGATGAACAAAATTATCACCTTTTGACACCCTCTTCAGAGAAGAGGATGGTTCCTTTCTGAATAAGTATTTACAGTGACTCTCGGATAAATGGACCCAGGCTTTTGGGTTGATTCTCCCCCCCCCCCTTAAAATTTCTGGACTTGCACATAAGTATATTACTTAAGGGGTCATTATCTACACAGAGAGAGAGATAAAGTCACTCTAGATTTGGAAGATTTTCAGCATTAGCGAAAAGATTTTGTGCTTTCCATCAAATCTTCAGAGTTGTGCCATTGGGCTAATTTCCCCTGAGCCAACAAAGAACCCCTTTTTCTGATCTTAAAAGGGAGTTTTATTGATGTCACAAAGAAGCGGAAGAGCGTCTGCAGCAATGATGAAAATAACTTCTTCTTTTTTAATTTACATATTATCCGGAGTAATAAAAACCTAGTTGGAATTATTTCTGCTTTGTTTGATTCTTAAGAAGTACTAAGGCAGCGTTTCTCAACCTTCCTAATGCCACAAGCCCTTAATACAGTTTCTTATGTTGTGGTGTCCCCCGACTATAACATTATTTTCGTTGCTACTTCACAACTGTAATTTTGCTACTGTTGTGAATCGTCATGTAAATATCTGATATGCAGGAGGTATTTTCATGATTTTGTCATTTGGGAGTTGTGGTTGCTGGGATTGATAGTTCACCTACAATCAAAGAGCATTCTAAATTCCACCAACGATAAATTGAACCAGACTTGGCACACAAAACTCCCATGACCAAGAGAAAATACTGGAAGGGTTTGGTGGGCATTGACCTTGAGTTTGGAAGTTGTAGTTCACCTACATCCAGAGAACACTATGGACTCAAACAATATTTATTTATTTATCGTGTCAGGGGTGAACCAAAACAGTTGTATTGCATTAAAAAATACAGACAAACAAACAAACAAACCACAGTTTTTGCAGACTTGGTATTCTATTAAATGTCCTTTGACCAGTAGCCGACCACTTGGAGTGCCTCTGGTGTGGCTGCAAGAAGGTCCTCCATTGTGTATGTGGACTCAAACAATGATGGATCTGGACCAAACTTTGCACGCATACTCAATTTGCTGAAATATGAACACTGGTGGAGTTTGGGAGAAATATACCTTGACATTTGGGAGTTGTAGTTGCTGGGATTTATAGCTCACCTATAATCAAAGAGCATTCTGAATCCCACCAACGATATAATTGGGCCAAACTTCCCACAGAAAACTCCCATGGCTAACAGATAATACTGTGTTTCCTGATGGTCTTTGACAACCCCACAGGAGTGGCAAAATTCCTCACAGTGGCAACAAGACTGAGAAAGCAGTATTACTTGAAACCATGTAGATGTATCTTGTACAATGGGAGGATTTATAATTACTGTTGGTTTTACTGATGGGTCTATGGAGTGTAATAAAATATTCTTTTTGTTGTTGCCTTTGTTTGCTTCTTAAGAGGGAATTGATGGATCAGTGGGCCTTTCCTCCATCTAACTGTCTTTCTGGGGTCCATTTTCCAGCCGCCAGACTGAGCCACCAAAGAAGGAAAAAGAGGTGACCACGACCGGTTCCTCTCAGTCCAAGAGAGCAGATGAGTGGAAGGACCCTTGGCGCCGATCGAAGTCCCCCAAGAAGAAACATGGGATGTCTGCTTCACCCAGCCGTGCTCGTCGGCGCCGGAAAACCTCCGCTTCCTCGGGTTCCGGCTCAGGTTCCTCGAGGTACAGTCCCCAAAAGGGTTAGCGGCGATGCAAAAGGACAATGTCTTCTGTCCTAACAGGATCCTGTTAGTTAGAAATGGGAAGGAAAATCAGGTAAACAGCTTGACTCTGGCACATTTGACGTGACCGGGTGAGAGAAGTAGGCCATAATCCTGGATAAATGGACTCCAAAGATGAGTCTTGGCCACATAGAGATACACATGCAGAATGGGAAAATGTGAACCTTCAAACTCTTAGGTCCAGATATTCCGCCAAAACTTTGATCACCCCAAACAATCCCTTAAAAACAGCCCCGAAAACCTGGTGCTTTAAGTCTCCTTGCCTCTTATTACCCTCCACAGTCATAACCACACACAAACTGGCTTTATTTTGGCCAATTAGTAGAACAGGACAGGATTGTGACATCACTTCCTCCATAGAGATTGCAACAGTGCACCCTTTAGGGGGGTAAATGGCTCCTGTTCTTGTTTTTTCAAACTCGGCCCCCTTTTTACATGGGCATTAACAAAATCCACAGATAATAGCACAGCCCAACCACATGGATCATGCATGCTTTTCAGTGTATTAAGATTTGGAGGGGGGATTGTTCTGATTGCCTCATTGATTCCCACATTTTTTTTCCTTCCAGGTCTTCATCTCGCTCCTCCTCCTATTCTGGATCCGGTTCGTCGCGCTCCCATTCAAGATCTTCATCCTACAGCTCCTACTCCAGTCGCTCTTCAAGGCACAGCTCCTTCTCAGGCAGTCGGTCCAGGTATGGTCTTTCCTGCCTCTCAGCCGTGGGAGATTCACCCGTTGCCTGGTCCTTCAAGAAAATGACCAGGGCAGGGCTTCCTGTTGCCATGCACATGTCTTGAACCTCCATTGCAGTGTGCCAGTAGTTAGCTAGGGTTGATGGGAACTGCGCCTTGGTGGGCAACAGGTTGGAGAAAGCTGTCTTAGATTTACAGGGGTCCTGTGGTGGAATACAGACCATCTGTTATATTTTGATGTAATACAGGCTTCTTGATTTTCAGACCCTCCAAAGCCAGGTGAGCAGTTCAGTTGACAACCCCCAGCTTTCCTAGATCTGAATTTCACCTTTTCCTTGTCCCTCAGCCCTTCCTTTGGACCCAAAGGTTTTCTTTAGCTCTCACATTCTTTCTCCTCATTTCCCCATCTAGATCAGTGGTTCTCAACCTTCCTAATACCGCAACCCCTTAATACAGTTCCTCATGTTGTGGTGATGAGTATTGACCTTAAGTTTAGGAGTTGTACTTCACCTACCTCCACTGTGGACTCAAACAATTATGTATCTGTTTTTGAATTCTTGGAGTTGTAGTTCACCAACACCAAAAACAAAGAGAGGGACAGGCAGAGAGATCTTCAGCCTTCTCTGCCAAAAGGGTTCCTAAGACCATCAGAAATATGTGTTTTTTTATGGTCTTTGGCAACCCCTCTGAAATCCCTCTCGTGACCCCCCGCCCCCAGGTGTCCCAACCCTCAGGTTGAGAAACACTGATATGAATGCCTTTTGAAACTGGCTGAGCTATGGCTGTATTTTTTAATTGATTGGGGCAATGGATTATGTAACTTTCCTCAGCTGCAAAGAAGTTGTTTGGACCTTAAGAACAGAGTAAAATAGAGAGGAGATAGATGCGCCACAATTGCTGAGAGCCAGCCATGGAAGTGAGATCAGAATATCTGAAAGTGGCAGGAATCAGATCCCCTTATAGCAGCTGTGTAGCTTAGAAAGGTTCTGCTATTACCAAAATCCTTCAACCAGATTATCTGTGCTGGCTGGGATTGGATGGATGTTGATCATATGATTGTTTTCATGGATGTTGGCCACAGAATAACCTTTAATGGAAGTTGGCCATAGGGTTACCTTCAATGGATGTTGGCCATACAGTCATTTTCATGGAAGTTGGCCACAGAGTTACCTTCAATGGAAGTTGGTCATAGGGTTACCTTCAATGGAAGTTAACCATACAGTCATTTTCATGGAAGTTGGCCACAGAGTTACCTCAATGGAATTTAACCATAGAGTTACCTTCAATGGAAGTTGGCCAAAGGGTTACCTTCAAGGGAAGTTAAGCATACAGTCATTTTCATGAAAATTGGCCACAGAATTACCTTCAATGGAAGTTGACCATAGAGTTATCTCAATGGAAGTTGACCATAGAATTAGTTCTGTGGGAAGTTGAACATAGAATCACCTTCAGTGGAAGTTGACCATACAGTCACTTCCATGGAAATTGACCACAGTCACCTTTGATGGAAGGTGACCATAGAGTAATTTCCATTTAAGCTGACAATAGAGCGGTATCCAGTGGAAATTGAGTGTAGAGTTGTTTCCAGCAGAAATTGACCATCCATGGATGTTGACCCTAGAATTTCCTCTGGCTGAAGTTGTTCATAAAATTGCCTGTGGGTTTATTTGTGCAGACTGGGATATTCTGAATGTTGCCTTAAAAAAGATCTTTCAAGTTCCATACAGGATAGTCTCTGCTAATCTCGTGTCATCTAGGTGTGCTCACTTTTAAGTCTTTTCACCTCTGTCGGCTTCTGGAGGGCAACAGAGTTGGGAAAAGCAGGCCTACAATTTTGCATTTCTCTTCCCCATACCAATATCGCTGGTAAGCCCACTCCTTCACAAGTGTGGCCTGTCGATCTGTTTGCACACAAATCTGCGTCTTCGTAGTATTATAAAACTCAAGCTTGGAATCTCAAACAGATGCAGTCATCTCCGCGGCCTCCGTGTGACAGTAATAGAAGCCGGTTTCCGCAGACGGCTCTGTGCCAAACTACACCAGTTCATTTTACATGTTTGGTTAGCTCTTGAAGAGTGATAAAAAGAGTGATGAAATTCCCATACGACGTAACTAATTGTCTTTTAAATGGGAAAGAGGACAAAAGAAAGAGAGAGTTGTGTCAACAAATCGTGGGCAGTGTTATGACCAACGGAAGAGGGTTTCTTTCAAACGGCAGGGCTTTATGGACAAGGTTTTATAGCATCTCATGACGCCTTGATGCAAGCGGCAGTCAATACTGATTTTCCTCCTCCTTTCTTGACCTTTTCTCTTAGCATCTTCCAAAGTAGGTGAACCACTTGGGAAAATCACTTTTTGTTAGGAGTAAGATCAAAATCCTGCTAAGAAAATACCTTAGAAAACTTAGAAAATGACTTGAAGACACTGAGTTGCTGTGAGTTTTCCGCACTGTCTGGCCATGTTTCAGAAGCATTATGTCCTGACGTTTTGCCTGCATCTGTGAGTTTTCCAGGCTGTCTGGCCACGTTGCAGAAGCATTCTCTCCCGGCATTCTGCCCACATCTATGGCAGGCATCCTCAGAGGTTGTGAGCTCTGTTGGAAATTAGGCAAGTGGGGTTTATATATCTGTGGAATGTCCAAGGTGGGAGAAAGAACTCTTGTCTGCTTGAGGCAAGTGTGAATGTTGGAGTTGACCACCTTGATAGCATTTTATAGCCTTGCAGCTTCAAAGCCTGGGTCTGTTGGGAATCCCAACAAAGGATTCTCCCAGGCAGCAACCAGCTAGGCTTTCTGTTGGAAACTGGGCAAGTAAATCTGTGGCATGTCTAGGGTGGTAGAGGTAGAAAGAACTCTTACCTGCTGAGGCAAGTGTGAATGTTGTAATTGGCTGCTTAGTTTAGCATTTAATGGCCTTGCAGCTTCGAAGCCTGGCTCTTTTGGGAATCCCAGGCAGCAACCAGTCAGGCTTTCTGTTGGAAACTAGGCAAGTGAGGTTTATTTATCTGTGGAATGTCCAGAGTGGTAGAAAGAACTCTTGTCTGCTTGAGACAAATGTGAATGCTGCAGTCGGCCACTTTGATTAGCATTTAATGGTCTTGCAGCATCCTCAGAGGTTGGGAGGTCTGTTGGAAACTAGGCAAGTGAGGTTTATATATCTGTGGAATAATATCCAGGGTGGGAGAAAGAACTTTTGTCTGTTTGAGGCCAATGTGAATGTTTCAGTGGGCCACTTTGATTAGCATTTAATGGCCTTGCAGCTTCAAAGCCTGGCTGGTTCCTGCCTGGGGAAATCCTTTGTTGGGATTCCCAACAAAGCTAGGCTTTTATACAATCATAGAGTTGAAGGAGACCTTGTGGGTCATCCAGTACAACCCCTATTTAATCGCTGCAAGGCCATTGAATGCTAATCAAAGTGCTCAATTGCAACATTCACACTGGCTTCAAGCAGACAAGAGTTCTTTTTCCCATTCTGGACATTATTCCACAGATATATAAACTTCACTTGCCTAGTTTCCAATAGACCTCACAACCTCTGAGGATGACTGTCATAGATGTGGGTAGAATGTTGGGAGAGAATGCTTCTGGAACATGGCCAGACAGCCTGGAAAACTCATAGCAACCCAGTGGTTCTGGCCATGAAAGCCTTTGACAACGACTTGAAGATGTTCAACAAAAACAAGCATACCCCAATATTTAGAGATTTCCCCCCCCCCTCAAATGCCCCAGCTGCTCACCTCCAGATAGCATAAAGAGCAATTTTAACACATTATTTTTATTAACATTTGAAGAAATACAACTCAAATCCACCCAATTTTTAAAAAAAGAAAACAAACAGAAGCACATACACTAGGATAAAATAAAGAAAAGGTGAACTTATGTAAGCCCTGCTTTGTTACAGGGCACAGCTTACCTGGGCTTTGCCAATACCTAGCTCTACCTGGGTTCCCCCCCCCCCCCCCCAGGGGGTTGAGAGGGGCGGGGTACAAATATCCTAAATAATACCTTGTAGATTTAGCAAAGTACTTAAGACCATTTCCAGAACTCAGTTTCTTTTTTGAATGGCTGTACTGGTTGCAAACAAGGGCTGGAGGGGATAGGGGAAATGGGGCATTTGTAGGATTAGGGTTGTGGGGCAGAGAGCCAAGTGGAGCGGAGAGGCGCCTCCCCAGATTACTGGAAACCCTCGCAGGCGTGTTCCTCAGTTTTACACTTTTACAAGGCATGTCCTGCCCACACATTTCGAGGATGTCTTCCTGCCCTTCCAGGGCTTCACATTCTCTGTGGGTTTTTTTCCACAGAGATATTACCTCGAAAGCAGAGGTGTGACCCTACTATCTCTACTTCAGTGGTTTATAGAAACTTCGAGCATAGAACAAGGCTGCCTTGAGCACGGCATGAGAATTGTTTGGCACAACCTGGAGAGGGCTTCCAGTAGCATTTGGATAATCCAAAATGCAAAATAATTTAATTTTTATGAGCTACTTCTAGCCCATCATTGTTGTCAAAAATATTAAAAATTAACTAGTTGTTTTAAATTACAAAACTGTGAGTCAAGCATTGAAAGGGTTAAATGGATGCAGTGGCTCAGCAAAAGCTGCAGTTCAATATACAGTGTTCCCTCACTTATCGCAGGGGTTACGTTCCAGGACCTCCCGCGATAAGTGAAATACGGCAATGTAGGGACCCTCCCTCCCCCGCCTCACAAGGCCTTCAACCTGGGGCTTGTCTCACACTGAGGCCTACTAACATTGAAGCCTTCTCCCACTGAGGGTTCTCTCAGACTGGTGCCTCTCTCACACTGAGGTGAACTAACACTGAGACCCTCTAAGCTACAGATACACCTGCTTACAGTGTTCCCTTGCTCCTTCGCGGTTCCCTTACCACGGACCCGCTGTTTCGCAGTTTTCCTTGCACAGCCCTCCTCCTTGCCTTCTCCCTCTCTCACACACACTTTGCCTTCATTTTTCCTCTCATCTTTCCTCTGTCTTCCTCCCTCCCTCGGGTGCTCATGCCACCCTTCCCTGGCAAGAAGGACACTTTCTTTCTCCTCCGCTTTCCCTCCTCTTCTCTCTCTCACTCGGCTCGTACTGCTTCTGCAGGAGCTGCCGCCAGAATAGGCTGAAGGGGCAGGGGCTCCAGCGACTCCCTCCGTTTCCTCCCAAGCTTCTTCCTCCTCCTCCTCTTCCTCTTTCTCCCACAGCCTCAGGAGGGAAAGTGGAGGAGGAAGGAAGGTAAGAAGGGAGGGAGGAAAGGCGAGGAGGAGGAGGAGTGCTGCACAGGCGATAGTATCCCTCTTGCCAGGGGAAGGTGGCATGAGCACCCAAGGAAGGGTGGAAGAGAGGGGAAAGAGGAGAGGAAAGAGAAGGCAAAGTCTGTGAGAGAGAGGAAGGCAAGGAGGAGGGCTGTGCAGGGAAAAACCGCAAAACAGCAAGTCCATAGTAAGCAAACCACAAAGGAGTGAGGGAACACTAAGCAGGTGTATCTGTAGCTTAGAGGGTCTCAGTGTTAGTTCACCTCAGTGTGAGAGAGGCATCAGTCTGAGAGAACCCTCAGTGGGAAAAGGCCTCAGTGTTAGTAGGCCTCAGTGTGAGAGAAGCCCCAGATTGAAGGCCTTGTGTGTAAAGCTCATGTGTGAAGCTCCAATGTGAAGACTGCTGTGTTTAAAGCTGTGTGAAGCTCCTGTGTAAGTTTGGTGTGAGAAGAGGCTTTGTGAGAGTGAAGCTGTTTATCTGCATGAGAAAGAAGTCCAGTGTGGAAGCAAAGAAGGAAGTATAAAGAACTTTATTTGTGTTATGGAAACCTTCTGTTGCAAATAGTGCAGCAATATTACTAATAGTGCAGAAAAGCCTCCTATGGAAGAGATAACATTGGTCTGTGTGTTTTTGTTCTTTTATCACTTTGGGCTACTGTGCTGGTACAGCCGTACCAGAAGCTCCAACTTTATTTGCTTTGTACTAAGTGTTTGCTTGCAGCCTAAGGCTTGGGATTCTGCAGAAGGGTGGCTTCCTGTTAAAGTTTGCAGTTATAGGGCAGGCCTCCTGTCCATCATCGTTAAGCATTGGTTCCGCCCCCTGTTCAGGGCTCTGAGAGGGAAAAGAACCATTTTGGTCAGTCTCAGCAAGGAAAGCTAATGTACAGGATGTGTACAGATTTCTCCTGTACAAAAGCTTCAACCCTTAAGACTTTCTGGGGGGAAACAGTCTTAAGAGCATCCAAAGATTCCCAGGAAAACAGCCCTAAAGCTCTGAGGAATTTGGAGGGGAAAACAGCTTTGAATATCAAAGAACTCCAGCTTAAAGCCTTCAGGCCTTACTGGTAGGTCCACTCGGTGCTTTGAGACGCAGTTCAACCCGGTAGTGGAGCCCACATCAGTTAGGCCTAGTTCACAGTCAGCCTGGGAGAAGTTCGAAAGGGATTTTCTTTTAGAGTAAAGTAACAGAAGCCACCAGTAGCACAAAAGCCTGGAAGCATTTGTTAACCTTTTGAAGACGAGAGAAGTTTCTGTTTGATTGTTCATCAATAAAAGACTTTGTTATATTTCACAAGCCCTCTAAAGACTGTTTGTGGTGGAAAATCCTTAAGAACTTCTCTTCGGGCCCCTTGGCTTCCCGCTGGGCTCAAGTTGCACGTCCTGTTTTAAAAGCAATTCATCTCAGGCCCAGCGTACGACAGAACAGCTACTGATGCTGAGTCACGCTGCTGCTGCTAAGTCATTCCGCTGTACATTTCTGAAGAGGGTCTTTTGTTAATAAACCCACTTGCCCAACCATTGTTAACTACCTTCAAGTTGACCCTATGATTGAGATACCTTCAGGTCATCCTGTTATCATCATCCCTGATGGTATCTCTCCTCCTGGAATGCGATCTTCTTCTTTTACTACTTCCTTCTGCCTTTCCAAGCATCACTGTCTTTTCCAGTCATGATGAAACCAAAGTACAACAGCCTCAGTTGGCTTCTAGGAAGAGTTCAGGCTTGATTTGCTCTCAGACCTGTTTCTTTGTCTCCTTGGCAGTCCAGAATTTCCATAGCACTCCCCTTCAGCACCGCATTTAATGAGTTGATTGTCTTCCTTATCAGCTTTGCTTCACTTCTAGCTTTTCCAACCAGACATAGAAACTCGAAATATAGTGGCATGTAAAGAAGTAAGTTTATTACGGTCGATGACCAGATCACAACATTGGGACCCAGTCCCATACATTCACATCAAACCCAAAGGGTTATACAGTGGCATGAACAGTCCTGACTTGGGTACTCAAAACTATATTGAGAATTAGTTGCCTGTTAATGTTGGTGCAGACATCCACCCCACCCCTGTTCTATTGTTTGGTCTTGGCTAAATAATTTGACTAATCTAGTGCCACCCATCCTCCTTAACCTCCTCTTACCTGCCAGGATTGCATTTGCCTTTGAAAGCTGTTTTCCCCCATACTTTGCTTGAATTCTATTTCAAATAAAGAATTAAATTGGTGTGACTTGTCGCTGGTGCTGCGCCAAAGTTCTGAAAATTGTTTACATTTATGGACATACTTCAAAAAGTTTGAAGAATTTCAATTGTCCTTTAAAAAAATTCTGCTGTTTTGTAATGATCTTTAGCTAATTTGATTTCATAATTAACCAATGTGACCTGCTGATAGTGCTGTGCTGATATAATATAATTGCTTTAATTGATGTTTTAATGCAGTGTTTCTCAACCTTTCTAATGCCGTGACCCCTTAATACAGTTCCTCATGTTGTGTTGTCCCCCAACCATAACATTACTTTTTTTCTACTTCATAACTGTAATTTTGCTACTGTTATGAATTGTCATGTAACTATCTAATATATGCAGGATGTATTTTCATTCACTGGACCAAATTTGGCACATATACTCGATATGCCCAAATTTGAATACTGGTGGGATATGGGAGGTGATTTTGTCATTTGAGAGTTGTAGTTGCTGGGATTTGGAGTTCACCTACACTCAAAGAGCATTCTGAACTCCATCAACCATGGAATCGAACCAAACTTGGCCCACAGAACTCCCATAACCCACAGGAAATACTGGAAGAGTTTTGTGGGCATTGACCTTTCAGTTTTGGAGTTGTAGTTCTCCTACATGCAGAGAGCACAGTGGACCCAGATAATGATAGATCTGGAGCAAACTTGGCACAAATACTCAATTTACCCAAATGTGAACACTGGTGGAATTTGGAGAAAATAGACATTGACATTTGGGAGTTGTAGTTGCTGGGATTTATAGTTCACCAACAATCAAAGAGCATTCTGAACCCCACCAACAATGGAATTGAACCAGACTTGGCATAGAGAACTCCCATGACCAAGAGAAAGAAGAGTTTGGTGGGCATTGACCTTGAGTTTTGGAATTGTAGTTTATCTACTTCCAGAGAGTACTGTGGACTCAAAACAATTACTTATCTGGACCAAACTTGGCACAGATACTCAATATGCCCAAATGTGAATACTGGTGGAGTTTGGGAAAAACAGACTTGGGAGTTGTAGTTGCTGGGATGTATAGTTCACCTACAATAAAAGAGCATTGTGAACCCCACCATCAAGAGAATTGGGCCATACTTCCCACATAGAACCTCCATGACGAACAGAAAATACTGTCTGACACCCCCCACGCCCCCCCCCCCCCGGGGCCCTGACCCACAGGTTGAGAAACACTGGTTTAATGCTATGTTTTTAATGGGATTGATTTTAACGTTTTTATGTGTTTACCCATGTATAAATATATGATATTGAATTGTTTTCTTTGTAAGGCCGCCCTGAGTCCCCTTTGGGATTGAGAAGGGTGGAGTATTAATGTAGTAAATAATAATAATAATAATAATAATAATAATAATAATAATAATAATGCTTTTGATAGGTCAATTAACCTGATTTTTCCAGGGCAGTTGAAGCCCAAGTTCAAAAGAGAGGTCTCTTCCTCTCTTCACCCAATAATCTCTCTGTCTTTCACCTAACTTTGCAGGTCGCGGTCCTTCTCCTCTTCACCATCTCCTTCTCCAACGCCCTCGCCACACAAACCTCTTCCCAAAGCTAAAGGAGAGCCTGCGGCACCAGTGGCAAAAGGGTAAGTTATGGTAGAAATTTAAAAAATCAGGGATAAATAACTATTGCTGTCATAATCTCTTCTTGAAAAGGCATACTTCCATTAATAATAAAATAATAATAATACCTTTTATTTATATTCCGCTCTATCTCCCTGAGGGGACTCAGAGCGGATTACAGTATACCCACATATAGGCAAACATTCAATGCCTTTTATATCATGAACAATAATGACATACACTACACAAACAAAGGCAAAGGTTTCCTGGATGGTTGTGAGTTTTCCGAACTGTATGGCCATCTTTCAGAAGCATTCTTTCCTGACGTTTCACTCATATCTGTGGCAGGCATCCTCAGAGGTTGGGAGGTCTGTTGGAAACTAGGCAAGTGAGGTTTATATATCTGTGGAATAATATCCAGGGTGGGAGAAAGAACTCTTGTGAACGTTGCAGTTGGCCACTGATTAGAATTGAATGGCCTTGCAGCTTCAAAGTCTGGCTGGTTGCTGTGTGGGAGAATCCTTTGTTGGGAGGCGTTAGCTGGCCCTGATTTATTCCTGTCTGGAATTCCACTGTTTTCTGAGCGTTGCTCTTTATTTACCTTCCTGCCAAGGCGGTACCTATTGATCTACTCACATTCGCATGTTTTCGAACTGCTAGGCTGACAGAAGCTAGGGCTGACAGTCGAGAGCTCACCCCGACCCGCAGCTTCGAACTGCCAACCTTCTGGTCAACAAGTTTTCTGCTGCTAGCTGTTTAACCCGCTGCGCTACCGCAGCCCCTAGTCCTAGTCCAGGTTTGAGAGTCTGATCCTCTAAAAATGTTTTTGGAATGTTTCCTCCAGCAATTGTTGAAACGCTGAAAAGCTAAGCTGCGCATTGATGGACTTAAGAGGAAAATCCTTTGGCAGGTGAAGGCACCTTGCATAACCAACCATTGAATATCAAGGATTTGTTTGGTTCATTCTTGTTCTAAGCACAGAACAAGAATTAGTAGAATGGATTTGTGTTCTGCTAAAATGTCCTCAGGCCTAAACGCCAAATCCTGTCTGATCCTGGAAACAAAGCACTTTCACGATGGGAGGCCGCCAACGAGTAGCTGTCAGCTCTGCTTCAGAGGAACTGGCAAAACCACCTCTGAGTATCCCCTGCCTAAGGAAATCCCATCAAACTCACGGGGTCCCATATAAAGTTAAGAGGTGACCTATTTATGTATTTATTTACTATCAAAAACCACTGGGGCAATTGGCACCAAATTTGGACACGATACACATAACAACCCAATGTATGTCCTTCATTAAAAAAAATGATTTTGTCATTTGGGAGTTGTAGTTGCTGGGATTTATAGTTCACCTACAATCAAAGAGCATTCTGAACTCCACCAATGATGGAATTGAACCAAACTTGGCACACAGTTCTCCCATGACCAACAGAATATACTGGAAGGGTTTGGTGGTCGGTGTCCTTTGGTTTTGGAGTTGTAGTTCGCCTCCATCCAGAGATCACTGTGGACTCAAACAATGATGGCTCTGGACCAAACTCTACACAAATACTCAGTATAGCAAAATGTGAACACTGGTGGAGTTTGGGGAAAATAGAATCTTGACATTTGGGTGTTGTAGTTGCTGGGATTTATAGTTCACCTACAATCACAGAGCATTCTGAACCCTACCAATAGAATTGGGCCAAACCTCCCATACAGAACCCTCATGTGGGCCACAGCAATGCGTAGCAGGGGACGGCTAGTATAATATATAATTATTATATTATATTATATTACTAGTATTACATTTTATTGCATTATTATATTATGATCAATATGTATATACAATATATTATATTCGTAGCATAGCACAATATTAGTATTATATATTTCTATATTGTACTATATTACTATATATTGACTTGAAGGCACGCACACACAAAAGTGTTTTCAACAACGACTTGCACTCGTAGAGTGAGAGCCTCTTGACAATTGCATAATTATTCAGTTGTTCCTGACTTCAGGCAAATTTATTCTTCAGGCGAGGCTGAGAGAGTGTGACTTGTCCAAGTTCACCTATTGGCTTTTCACAACTGAGCCAGAGTTGTAGTCAACATTCAAACTATTATACTATTCTGGGTCTAGTTTAATGATATGTGTCTGTTTTTCCACTCTTGTTGAGACTTTTGAATGTAGTGCCCCTTTGAAAGAGCTTCCCGGCATCAACTGGGCCCTTTCCTTTTGGGATTTTGGGGTCGAAAGGCGCAGGTTCTCTCTCTGTGCATCTGTCGTGGCCACGAAGGTGCTTTCCATTAGATCATGTTTGTGGAGTGTGTCCCTGTGGTATTGTGGCATCCGGGCGTGAATGAAAGCAAACACCACAATTGTATACACTTCAATATTGATTTTGAGATAGACGTCATCCCGTTTCCCCACAGACACGCATCCACACACATCCACTCGGCGTGATGCGCGCCTCACACTGCAAGAAAGGTCAGGCCCCGGAGGATGCTTTCCTACCTAGAGTTATTTGGGGTTGTTTTTCTAAGAGGTGTAGTTTGGTGAAGCGCCAGCACTCTGTGGCAGAACAGGGCTGCAGAGCTTGTAAAATGACAACTCCCAGCATTGAGCATTGAGCCAAGGCAGTCAAAGCGGTGCCAAATGGCATTCATTCTGCAGTGTAGCTGCACCTATAGTCAGCCTGAGGACGCAGCGCAGGGCCTCTCTTGGCCATATACCAACCTGGCTCAAAGCAAGGATGGCTTTTAAGCAAAAACAGCTGTTTCATCTGTTGTCGAAGGGTTTCATGGCCAGAATCACTGGGTTGCTGTGAGTTTTCTAGGTTGTATGGCCATTTCCAGAAGCATTCTCTCCTGAAGTTTTGCCCACATCAATGGCAGGCATAGGAACCCCCGGTAGCATGGTGGTTAAACCACTGAGCTGCTGAACTTGCTAACTGAAAGATCACAGGTTTGAATGTGGGGAGCAGCATGAGCTCCCGCTGTTAGCCCCAACTTTTGCCAACCTAGCAGTTCGAAAACATGCAAATGTGAGTAGATCAATAGGTATCACTCCGGCGGGAAGGTAACTGTGCTTCTTGCAGTCAGTGACCACATGACCTTGGAGGTGTCTACGTACGACACTGACTTTTCGGCTTAGAAATGGAGATGGAGCACCAACCTCCAGAGTCAGACACGACTGGTGTTAATGTCAGGGGAAAAACTTTACCTTTACTATGGCAGGCATACCTCACAACCTCTGAGGAGGCCTGCCATAGATGTGGCCAAAACATCAGGAGAGAATGCTTCTGGGACATGGCCATATAGTCCAGAAAACACAGCAACCCAGGTGTTTCGTATCACCCAGCAAACAAAGCTTTATTTGGGTGTTGTGTGGTTTCCGGGCTGTAAGGCCATGTTTGGGCAGCATTTTCTCCTGACATTTTGCCTGCATCTGTGGCTGGCATCTTCAGAGAAACGTCAGGAGAAAATGCTGCTAGAACATGACATTACAGTCCAGGAACCACATAGCAATCCAGCGATTCTGCTCATAAAAGCCGTCAAAAATACAGTAGAGTCTCGCTTATCCGATCTTCGCTTATCCGACATTTCCTCTTATCCGGCGCTCCTTTTTTCCTCCAGCATTTTCCCTTCAATTAAAGGAGCGCTTCCCAACTTTCTCTCCATTCCCAATAAGTAAAAAAGGCAAGATGAGAAGGAGGAGGAGAGAGGAAAGGGGGGAAAGAGGCAGGACCAGAAGCAGAAGCATCTTCCCTCCATGATTTCCATGCTCCTCTTCCACATCCGGATACTTCCTGTTGGGCCCCAAGACATTGCCTTGCCTTAACCCTTTGAGTCCCTGTTGTTAGTATTCTAGGTGTCTAGCTCTGCGTCAGACTGATAAAAGTAGGAGACTTTGTATTATCCATCATTTTCGTTTATGCTGGCCTGTTTATGTCGGATAAGCGAGATTCTACTGTACTAACCAGGGCTGTCTCCACTTAGCTTCCAAGATCAGATGTGATCTCATGCTCTTAGGGAATAGTGCAAGTTGTAATAGTATTCATGTTACAAAATTGGGAAAGTCTCATAAAAGTGTGAGATCTTTCACAATAAAATCGATGTCACTAGTTCAAAAGGTGCATAATTTAGCAATAATTCCCCAGCAGAAGGGGTGTTTAGCTATAAGCAGACAAACTGTCGGAGAGGCTTTGGAGGGAGCTTCTGAAAAATGTAGAGTATTGTCTCAATTGCAAGCAATTCCACGAAGCAGTTTGGAACAGGGGTGTTGACAAAACAACATCTGGACCCTTAATTTCTCTTTCTCGGGCATTGTGTGATGATCATATGATTTTTCATCAAAAATCATGCAATTCCTTTTAAAGTAATTCTGAATAATAAACCCATTCTATATACGACGAATATCTGGAAAGTAAGGTTACAAGACATGTAGCTCTCGCAGGGAATTTTCTAGGGGGAAGTTGGTTTCACTGCCATGTAGCGGGAAGTCAGCGGAAGCGAACGAGCAATGCCAATCATCAGTAGCTCACCGACTGGCATTGCGGTGAAGGTTAGAGATGCAAAGTTCGCACTGTATAAGGCAGAGGTCCACAAACATTTTAAGCAGAGGGCCAGGTCATAGTCCCTCAAACTGTTGGAGGACCAGATTATAATTTGGAAAAAAAATGAATGAATTCCTATGCACACTTAAAAACAATACAATAATTAAAATGAAGATAAAATTTAACAAATATAAACGTATTAGTATTGCAATGGGCAGCGTGGGCCTGCTTTTGGGAAATGAGATAGGATTGCTGTTGTTGTTGTTGTGTGCTTTCAAGTCATTTCAGACTTAGGTTGACCCTGAGCGAGAGCCGGCTAAATGACCTGGGAGGGCCGTATCCGGCCCCTGGGCCATAGTTTGATTACCCCTGGTATAAGGGATATCTGGAAAGTAAGGTTACAAGGCATGTAGCTCCCGTGGGGAATTTTCTCAGAGGAAGATGGTATCATGCGGGAAGCCAGCAGAAGTGAACGAGTAGTGCCAGTCGTCAATAGCTCATTGACTGGTGTTGTGTTGAAGGTTAGAGATGAATGACCTCATTCCATTCCCCTCCAAATGCAAAGTTTGCACTGTATGTGGGATATTCGGAAAGGCATGTAGCTCTTGCAGGGAATTTTCTCAGGGCAAGTTGGTATCACTGCTGTGTAGCAAAAAGCCAACAGAAGCGAACGAGCAATGCCAGTCGTCAGTAGCTCATCGACTGGCATTGTGGTGAAGGTTAGAGATAAGCATGCTCATTCCGTTTCCCTCCAAGTGCAAAGTTTGCACTGTACAAGGGATATCCAGAAAGTAAGGGTATAAGGCATGTAGCTCTCCTGGGGAATTTTCTCAGGGCAAGTTGGTATCACTGCTGTGTAGCAAAAAGCCAACAGAAACGAACGAGCAGTGCCAGTCGTCAGTAGCTCATCGACTGGCATTGTGGTGAAGGTTAGAGATAAGCATGCTCATTCCATTTCCCTCCAAGTGCAAAGTTTGCGCTGTACAAGGGATATCTGGAAAGTAAGGGTATAAGGCATGTAGCTCTTGCAGGGAATTTTCTCAAGGCAAGTTAGTATGACTGCCTTGTAGCAGAAAGCCAGCGGAATCGAACAAGCAGTACCAGTCGTCAGTAGCTCATTGACTGGTGTTGTGGTGAAGGTTAGAGATAAGCAAGCTCATTCCGTTTCCCTCCAAGTGCGAAGTTCTCACTGTACGAGGGATATCCAGAAAGTAAGGTTACAAGGTGAGACTCTATTGTACAAAGCTTTATCGACCAAATGGAAATCAGCTCTGGCACACACCTCTCCTTGCCTTCTTTGTCCCCCAACATCATCTCGCCCAATATTGGTTCCACAGGGAGAAGCCTTTGAAGAAGCTTCCTGCTCCTCCAGCCGCACCACCAGTCGTGAAACCCGCCCCAGCACCCCCAGAGCCAGCCAAGCCGGGCGACAACCGAGAGGCCAGGCGGAAGGAGCGCCAGCCGAGGACACCACCCAGGAGGTAGGAGCAGGCTCTGGGCCGGACTGGGATCTTCCAGGAGCAGGTTCTCCCTGCAAGCACGTCTGGGTGAAGGTTGAGCCATGCTAGGCTTCCTGGGGCCCCTCTGGAGGCATGGCAGGCTGAGCCGAGCAGTGTGAGCAAGGCTTAGTGGGTAAAGCCATGCCACGGAAACCACTCCAAAACAAGGCAGGGCTTTTTGGAATGGCCTGGGGATTTGGAGGATTTTTAGTTCAATGAAGGATAAACACCCCTCTTCAAAATGATTAGCTGTGTTTTCTTGGATACTATCCAGTCTAACCTGCTCCTGCCAGGCATCAAAAGCACAATCAAAACCTGCCTGACAGATGCCCATCCAGCCTCATTGACAGGTTCATGGAGAAATGGGGCTATAGAATAAATGACTCCTAGGATTGGAAGGGACCCCTGGAGCCATCCAGTCCAACCTGCTTCTGCCAGGCAAGAAAAGCATAATCAGAATCCTGCCGACAGATGGCCATGTAGCCTTACTGACATTAGTAGGTTTATGGAGTATAGAATTCGCAGGGACCTAGGGGCCATGCAGTCCAACCCTCTTCTGCCAGGCAGGAAAAGCACAATCAAAGCCTTCCCAACAGATGGCCATCCAGCCTCATTGACATAAGCAGGTTCATGGAGAAATGGGGCTATAGAATCAATTAGTCTTAGAGTTGTAACAAACCCCAGGGGGCATCCAGTCCAACCCCCTTCTGCCAGGCAGGAAAAGCACAATCAAAACCTTTCTGATAGATGGCCATCCAGCCTCATTGACATTAGCAGGTTCATGGAGAAATAGGACAATGGAATCAATGACTCCTAGAGTTGGAAGAGACCCAGAGGCCCGCTTCTGTCAGGCAGGAAAAGCACAATCAAAGCACTCCCAACAGATGGCCAGCCAGCCTCATTGACGTTGGCAGGTTCATGGAGAAATGGGGCTATAGAATCAATGACTTCTAGAGTTTTAAGGGACCCCAGGAGCCATCCAGTCCAACCCCTTTTTGCCAGGCAGGAAAAGCACATTCAAAACCCTCCCGAGAGGTGGCCTTCCAGCCTCATGAATATTAGCATATTCATGGAAAAATAAGGCTATAGAATCAATGACTCTTCCAACTTTAAGACCCCAAGGGCCATCCAGTCCAACCCGTTCTGCCATGTAGGAAAAGCACAATTAAAGTATCCTCGATGGCCACACAGCCACTGCTTTAAAGTCCCCAAAAAAGGAGCCTCCACTGGACTCTGAAGCAGAGAGTTCCACTGTTGAACAGCTCTTATTTTGATTGTTACTGTCTAAGACAAGTCCGACTACAACTCTCTTTGCGACCCAAATACCACTCTCTGCTCCTTGCCAGCAGAACTTTCTTTTTACTGATGGGAGAACTGTATGCATAGATTTGTAAGAACTGGAGTTTGAATCTAAATCTAGAAGAAGTGGGGCTTTGTGAATGTGTCCTTCCCCCCACCCCAGACCTTCCTGTCGGCCAACTGCCGAGACTTCACCCAAGTGTTTCATGTGGACGGGGCCCGTCCCACGCACAAAAGTAACCCCTGATGTTTCCTTTTGCACAGGAGGGGGGCCATCAGTTGCAGCATGAGCGGCAGCGGCAGCAGTTACAGCGGCTCCAGTTCGCGCTCCCTGTCGCGCTCCCTTTCCCGGTCGCATTCCCGCTCCTCCTCGGCCTCCATGTCTCCGTCGCCTTCTGGGTCCAGAAAATCCAGGTGAGAGTCTCTTCCTTCCAAGGCGACGCCTGGCTTCTCTTGGGTGAGGCAGTCGGTTTCGACTCAAGGTTTTGTTTCCTGGAAGCATCCTATTAAATTGCGTGATCATCTGGGTTGTTATTCAAAACCAGATCATAGGAGCCTAGTAAACAAGTGTTCTCTCAGATTAAAAGAAAGAGCAGATATTTATGGTTTTTCCACTTTCATGATGATCTTATGCTGACCATTATAGTAATAATATTCAACGTTTAATATATACTAGCATGATACATCAGTGACCTGGTTATTGATGTGTCATACTATTAAAGGCATCCTCATAAGTTACCTCTGTTGTGAGAGATTAGCCAGTAGCACCCACCAGAGAACTTGGAAAGGATAATATCTAGGGACAACAACTCCCAGAATCCCTTACCTGTGCTGGCTAAGAATTCTGGGATTCAACCCCACATTGCCCAAGTCTCAAGTCCTCAATGAGGAATAGTTTAGTTAGTTTACTATAGACTTTTTTTTTGTCGTGTCAGGAGCGACTTGAGAAATTGCAAGTCGCTTCTGGTGTGAGAGAATTGGCCGTCTGCAAGGATGTTGCCCAGATGTTTTGATGTTTTATCATCCTTGTGGGTGGCTTCTCTCATTTCCCCGCACGAGGAGCTGGAGCTGATAGAGGGAGCTCATCCGCGCTCTCCCCGGATTCAAACCTGCGACCTTACTATAGACTAAGGCAGTGTTTCTCATTCTTCCTAATGCCAGAACCCCTTAATACAGTTCCTCCTGTTGTGGTGACCCCCAACCATAAAATTATGTTTGTTGCTACTTCATAACTGTAATTTTGCTACTGTTGTGAATTGAATTGTAAATATCTGATATACAGGATGTATTTTCATTCACTGGACCAAATTTGGCACAAATACCCAATACACCCAAATTTGAATACTGATGGGGTTGGGGGGATAGTTTTTGTCATTTGGGAATTGTAGTTGCTGGGATTTATAGTTCACCTACAATCAAAGAGCATTCTGAACTCCACCAACTATGGAATTGAACCAAACTTGGCACACAAGAACTCCTATGACCAACAGAAAAGACCCAAAGGGTTTGGTGGGCATTGACCTTGAGTTTGGGGGTTGTAGTTCATCTATAGTTCACCAACAATCAAAGAGCATTCTGAACTCCACCAATGATGGAATTGAACCAAACAAAACGTCTCAGTACACAAGGAGTGGCCATCACTCAAAAAATTATGATTTTGTCATTTGGGAGTTGTAGTTGCTGGGATTTATAGTTCACCTACAATCAAAGAGCATTCTGACGATGAGCACCACCAACGATGGAATTGAACCAAACTTGGCACACAGAATTCCTATGACCAACTGAAAAGACCCAAATGGTTTGGTGGGCATTGACCTTGAGTTTGGGAGTTGTAGTTCATCTATCTCCAGAGAGCAATGTGGACTTAAACAATTATGGATCTGGAACAAACTTGGCATGGGTACTCAATATGCCCAAATGTCAACACTGGTGCAGTTTGGGGAAAATAGACCTTGACAATTGGGAGTTGTAGTTGCTGGGATTTATAGTTCACCTAAAATCAAAGAGCATTCTGAACCCCACCAATGATAGAATTGGGCCAGACTTCCCACACAGAACCCCCATTCCTCGAAGGGACTTGCTTGCGTGAGCCTCCCTCCAGCCTCTCACGTTCTCTCTCTCCCACATATGTGCAGCACGCTGCCAAGTGACGAGCACCCCTGCTCTCCCTTCCCTGCTTGGAGTCTCAAAAAGATTGGTTATAGAAGGAATGATTAAAAAAGAGGGAGTGGATTGGCTAAGAAAGGATTTGGAAGAAGTGAAGGAAGATAGTTGGAATATATATTTTTAAATAGTTTACGAGAAATAGTTTACGAGGAAGTCCGGGAGGAAGTGAGATAAATAACCTCAGAAAGGGAATAGTACAATAAATAAGAAGCATGAAAACTAGGAATTACTTTACCTTACTAGGGAAAGGAAGGGCTAGATAGAAAAGAGAAAAAAGAAGGAAAGGAGACAAGAAAGGGAAAAGACCCAAAATCATCCCTAGAGTAAAAAGTCATAAATAACAACCAAATACATTTGCCCCCTCCACCCCGAGTCTGGAAACGATCGGGACGCTGCCACATAACAAAAACTTCTAAACAACAATAATCCAAATAAATAAAAATAAACAATTTAATAAACAGATAGATAAATCAAAATAACACTAAATAAAATTAAAAATAACAATAATATATATATATATATATATATATAAATTATAATAATAATAAAGGACAATAAAATAAAATTATATTAATTATATTAAATATATACATATATGTACAGCGTAATTAAAATTAAATATATATATATATATATATATATATATATATATATAATAAAATTTTTTTTAAAAAACCTCTTTTTCCCCCTCTCCCCTCCCCTCCCCTCTCTCTTTTTTCAAATAATAATAATAGCGGAAAATAATAAACAGTAATAATAATAACAATAATAAATAAAAATAAATAATAATAATAATAACAACATTAACATTAATAATAGTAAAAAAATCAATTATAAATATAAATACATTAATAAACAATTAAACTATTGGATGAATTCATTCCCCTCAAATGACAAAATATACAGCCTAAAAGTCAGAACTAGAAGGCAAAGGCTCCAGGACTAAACCGAGTATTTCTAGGATACATTAGCAAACCAAACCCACATACAACATTCTTAACAAATATTACAATAAACCTAACGAGCCATATAGATCACCTAGATTATAAGTATCAACACCACCATCTCTGGCCCGCCTACCCAACCCAGAGGAGAAAAGAAAGAAAAGGAAGAGGGAGGAAATAGAGGAAGAATAGGGGGGAAAGGAGGAGAGGGGGGAAAAAATGACTACGCCAAAAGCTAAAACGGACAAAGACAAAGAGGAGCCAAAAATCCAACAAAGAAAACAATCCCTACCTGAAAACCCAAGCTCAAAGGACATACTGAGGGAATTATTAAAACTTGCAGAAAACCAAAAAGCATCACAGGAAGCACAAAAGGCCTTTCAGGAAAAAATGCTAGAAATGAAAGGAGAACTTATAGGGGAAATAAGTGGCATGAAAGAAAAACTACATACGCTCCAGCAAGACGTAAATGAAATCAAAATGGATAAAAAGAAAATTGAACAAACACAAGATAATCTGAAGGCAAGACTGGACAAACTGGAAAACATGAGCAGTAAACTAGAAGTCAGACAAGAAAAGCTAGAGATAAAAGAGATGGAATACCAGCTTAGATTCAGAAACATCGAAGAGGAATCTAACGAGAATATCAACAAAATAATATGTAAATTAACAGCAGATATATTGGAACGCCCTGAGGACGAAGTATCAGAAAATATAGAAAAATCATATAGGATAATGACGAACTATGCAAAAAGAAACAAAGTAGCCCGGGATGTTATAGTCCACTTCACAAAAAGAAACTTCAGAGAACAAATACTAAGAGAAAACAACAAGAAGCCACAATACTATAAGGGGAAGAAAATCTCTATCTTGAAAGAACACCCCCCAAGTATCCTTAACAGAAGAAAGAAATATATGTTTCTAGCAGAGTTCCTAAGAAAACACCAAACCCGCTTCAGGTGGGAGAAAATCGAAGGAATGATGATTACGTACAAAGAGGAGAAATTTTGGATAACATCTGAAGAAAAAGCGAAAGAGTTTCACAAAAGAATGCTGAAAGACCTGGAAAGAGATAGATCCCCCGATGACCACGACAGTAGGGAGAGCAAGAGGGCAAGACTCCTCTCTCCGACCTCTCACCGAAACGACGACCCTGAACACTCCCAAAATGGACTTAGACGCACCTGATATAACCACACAATAAAATACTTCAATGCAATTAAAAGTCTGGAGTAATAATATTAACGGTTTAAATTCGCCAGGGAAAAGAAGGAAGATGGTTAACCAATTAAAACAAGGCAAGTATGATCTAATTGCTATCCAAGAAACACACATAAACAACAGACAATCCTCTAATTTAGTACAAAAAATCTTAGGTAAGGAATACATCGCATCAGCAGATGAGAAAAAAAGAGGAGTAGTAATCTATGCAAACTCAAAGTTAGTGACAAATCTGGCCTTTAAAGATCAAGAAGGCAGAATGATAGGCATTAACATCAACCAAAACGGTCAGAAGCTACTCTTCTGCAACATATACGCCCCCAACGGCCCGAAGACGAAATTTGTCAAAGAACTAAGGGAAAATCTTTCCAACCAAACCTTTGATAATTTAATCATTACCGGTGACTTTAATGGGGTATTAGACGCTAAATTAGATAAATTGACGCCAGGTAGAAAATTAGATCCCAAAGCAAACCAACTCCCTAAAACATTCTTAAATTTGAAGGAAGAATTTAAGTTAAAAGATCTGTGGAGAACGACACATCCTAAAGATAAAGACTATACCTTCCTATCAGACCGTCATCAATCCTGGTCTAGGATTGATATGGTCTGGGTGTCCCATTCAATCCTTACAAAAAATGCCAACATAAGAATCCTCCCAAGATCCATATCTGACCATTGCCCAATTGAGTTCTCTCTAATGGAGACAAAAAAGACATTTAGATGGAGACTAAAGGATAACCTCCTTAGATCGGAGGAGGATATTAAAAAAAATAAAGATCTTCTAAGGGAATACTTCGAATTAAATGCCTCCAAAGAAACACCCTTGCACACTGTCTGGGATGCCAGTAAGGCAGTGATGCGAGGCCATTTCATTAAGCAAAACTCAATTAAAATAAAATTGAAAAAACAAAGAATGGACAATGTGACCCATCAAATCTCCCGAATTGAGGATGAGCTTAAACGAAATCCCCTAGATAAGACATTAAAACAAGAACTCAAAGTCTGGTATTCCCAAAAAGAAAAATTAGAAACGGACCAACTAGCCAACCAACTTAAATTTATGAAACAAAGAAACTTTCAACATGCCAATAAGCCAGGCAGATGGCTGGCTAGGAAAACATGGCAGAAAAAGCAATCACAAATTATAACAGAAATTGAAAACGAGGGGAAATGTTACACTAAGGAACAGGAAATAATAGGTCAATTCCATAAATACTATCAAAAACTCTATACTAGGGACAACATAAAAAAAGAAGATATAATATCCTTTCTAAATAAACAAAAACTGCAAAAAATAACAGACCAACAAAGACTAAATCTAAATAGAGAGATTTCAAGGGAGGAAATCCAAACTGCAATCAAAAGGATGGACAATAACAAAGCTCCCGGGCCGGATGGGTTCACGGCGATCTATTACAAGCTAATGATAGAAGAAATAACACCCCATCTCATGACAATCATGAATGGAATATTAAATGGAGAAAACCCACCACCGAGTACCTGGAAAACAGCGTACATTACAATCTATATATATAATAAAGAAGAGTGTTTGTATGTGGAGGGAGGACGTAGGGCGGAAAAGTTTGTGGCAGCTTTCTGATTGGCTGCCACTATGCTGCTATTTGCATATGGTCTCTGATTGGGCAGCTTCAATAGGAGCCCCTGGTGGAGAAGAGGGTTCATGGCAGAAACGGGGCATGACAGAAGGAAATTTGCATATGGTCTCTGATTGGCCAGCCTCAAATCCAACATTCCGAGATGACAAAGAGAGGAAAGGAAAGGCCAAAGGGGGCTGGGTCAGAACACTCCCAATACAGACGAAATTTGGCACACAGAGCCCCCATCACCCACTCTACATCCTACTGCAGTTTGGAGGACTAGGAACCATGGATGATGGGACTTGCAGTACCACCACTCACATTCTGAGACCGCTGTTAACCTTATCCAATGACTGATCAGGACCAAACTTCGCACATAGACCTCTCATGACCCACTTTACGTCCTGGTGTGGTTTGGCCGGGGATGGAGCGTGGATTATGGGACTTGCAGTACAATTGCTCAATTCTTGAGACCACTGCAACCCTCATCCAATTACCAATAAATACCAAACTTGGCACACTGAGTCTCCATGACGCACTCTACATCCAGGTACAGTTTGAAGGAGGATGCACCATGGACGATGGGACTTGCAATACCTGCACTCCCTTCCTAAGACCACTACAACTGCCAACAATGATGGATCAGGACCACAATTTACACAGACACCCAGCATGACCCACTCTACATCCTGGTGCAGTTTGGAAGAATTTGACAATGGATGATGGGACTTGCAGTCACTTCACTCACTTCTTGAGACCACTGAGACCCTCGCCAATGACTCATCAAGACTAAACTTGGCACATGGAGCTTCAATGACCCACTCTACATCCTGGAGCAGTTGGGAGGACGACAGACCATGGATGATGGGACTTCAAGTACCTCCACTCCCCAAGACTGCTGCAAAACTCATCTAATGACCAATCAAGACCAAAGTTGGCACACAGAGCCCCCATGACCCACTCTACATCCTGCTGCAGTTTTGGAGGAGGGTTGACCATGGATGATGGAACTTACCGTACCTTCACTCACATTCTGAGACCTCTGCAAACCTCATCCAATGACGGATCAAGACCAAACTTGGCACATAGACCTCTCATGACCCACTTTACGTCCTGGTGTTGTTTGGAAAAATTTGGAGATGGATGATGGGACTTGCAGTACCTTCGCTCACTTCCTGAGACCACTGAGACCCTTGCCAATGACTAATCAAGACTAAACTTGGCACATGGAGCTCCAATGACCCACTCTACATCCTGGTGCAGTTTGGAGGAGGACAGACCATGGATGATGGGACTTCAAGTACCTCCACTCCCTTCCAAAGATTGCTGCAACCCTCTTCTAATGACCAATCAAGACCACACTTGGCACACAGAGCCCCCATGATCCACTCTACATCCTGCTGCAGTTTGAAAGGGGATGGACTTTGGATGATGGGACTTGCAGTACACTTACTGACACCACTGACACCCTCATCTAATGACTGATAAAGACCAAACTTGGCACACAGAGCCCCCATGACCCACTCTATATCCTGCTGCTGTTTGTAGGAGGATGGGCCATGGATGATGGGACTTCAAGTACCTTCACTCACTTCCTGAAAATAATGCAGCCGTTATCCAAAGACCAATAAAGACCAAACTTGGCATACAGAACCACCATTACCCACTTTCTCTAATAACCCGGGCAACGCCGGGTCCCCAAGCTAGTGTTACATAAAGAGAGCCAAGACCCCAGGGATGTTAGAAACTACAGGCCCATATCTCTCCTTAACGTGGACTATAAGATCTTTGCCAGTATACTTGCCGAGAGACTCAAAATATTCCTGAAAGATTGGGTGAAAGAGGAACAAGCAGGATTCCTGCCTAATAGGCAATTAAAAGACAATATCAGAATAATCCTAAACACCATTGAATATTTTGAGAGGAACAACCAAGAAGAGCTAGCACTACTAAGCCTTGACGCCGAAAAGGCGTTTGATAATCTCAACTGGGATTATCTAAAATTATTAATTAAAGAGCTAGACCTAGGATATCAGTTCCACAACGCCATCAACTCAATTTATTTCTCCCAAGAGGCCAGGATGATAATAAACACGCAAGAATCAAAACCTCTGAAAATTTGTAAAGGCACGAGACAAGGCTGCCCCCTGTCGCCTTTATTATTTATCCTGAGTTTAGAAACCCTTCTCAATTCCATCAGAGAGGACCCTGACTTAAGAGGCATTAAAATAAACAAGGAAAGTTATAAACTAAGGGCGTTTGCGGACGACTTAATATGCATCATCAGTAACCCAATAGAAACAATCTCCAAATGGATAATTAAAATTAAAGAATATGGGTCCGTAGCAGGTCTAAGGGTAAACAAAAGGAAGACCGAGATATTAACAAAAAACATGCCCCAAAAGAGAAAGGAAGAACTCTCCACTTTAACAGAATTTAACGTAGTAGAGAAAATACGCTATCTAGGAATAACGTTAACAGCTAAAAACTCACAACTAATAAAAAACAACTACGAAAAGAAATGGAAAGAAGTTCAGAAAGACCTAGATAACTGGAAAAATTTGAAACTATCTCTACTAGGGAGAATCTCTATAATAAAGATGAACGTCTTGCCTAAGATGCTATTTTTATTCCAATGTCTGCCAGTAATGAGAAATGCAAACATCTTCAGGGAATGGAACAAAACAATCTCTAAATTCGTCTGGCAAGGGAAAAAGCCGAGGATCAAACGCCTGATATTGATTGACGATAAAAGAAGAGGAGGTCTCGGTCTACCAGACCTGAAGTGTTATTACGAAGCCTGTTGTCTCGTTTGGATCAGAGACTGGATCCTATTAACAAACAGAAACCTGCTCTCCCTAGAAGGTGTAGATCTCAGGCGAGGCTGGCATGCCTACCTGCATTATGACAAAACAAGGATTGAGAGGAATTTCGGCAATCACTACATAAGAGCAGGTCTAATGAAAGTATGGGAGAGACATAAAAAGAGACTATATAATAAAACTCCATTATGGCTTTCATCTCTAGAAGCCCTCCATCGGAGAGAAATGGGCTGGCAACACTGGCCTACATATCGCGATATCTTAGAGAAAACAGAAGGAAAATATACACTTAGAGAGGAAAAAAAAATAAAAGAAAACTTTCCCAACCTCTCTTGGTTGAACTATCGACAATTGGCAGATCACTACAAGATAGATAAAACCGCAGATTTTGAAGACCAAAATGGCTTTTTGGATAGTATATTGAAATCAAATAACAAGCTTATTACAAAATTCTATAAAAAACTATTAGAGTGGACCACCGAAACGGAACTAATAAAAGATTCAATGATCAAGTGGGCTCAAAATATAGGTCACCAAATAGAACTGGACAAATGGGAGAAAGTGTGGAATCAAAGAATGAAATCGATTTACTCTTACGAATTGAAAGAAAACCTTGTCAAAATGATCCACCGGTGGTATCTGACACCTCAAATAATATCAAAATGCTATAATAACGCTTCAAACAAATGTTGGAAGTGCAAAGACCACATCGGGACTTTCTTCCACAGCTGGTGGTCCTGCCCCGTAGCTAAAAGATATTGGACAATGATTCAGAAAGACATTCAAGAGATTTTAGGAACACAAATAGAAAACAAACCAGAATTTTTCCTCTTAGGAATGTATGACATCGAGGGGGGAAAAAACAATGACAAACTATTTCACTACTTAACTACAGCAGCACGTATTGTATACGCGAAAAAATGGAAACAGAGAGAAGCCCCCCAACGAGAAGACTGGCTTAACAAAATCCTAGACATAATGACCATGGATGAACTGACTTATTGGCTAACACCAAACCATGGCATTCCAAACAACCCTACGAACTGGGACCTGGTAAAGGCCTTCCTTAAGAAATGGAAAATCAACGTCATTTATTAGCAAAAATAATAACAACAACAATAATACTTAAAAAATAAAGAAAAAAACCAACAATAATAATAAAACAAAACAAAACAAAAACAAAAAAAACAAAAAAAAGTAAATCACAAAAACAGTATCACAAGGAAGGAAGAAGCGTCAACGAACTTAAAAGGAATAAATATATATATACATAAAAATCCTCATCGAATAGATGGAAGTTCATCGTTTTTAACTACCCCATCACTAACCCATCCCCTTCTACCTCTCTTCCCCTCCCCTCCTTACCACCTTCCCTGGACCTCTCCCTTACCCACCCCCTCTTACCCACCCCCTCTTACCCACCCCTCTCTTACCTTACCCCCTCCCCTATACCCGGGGGAACTTCACCAAAAACAGGACTCTCCTGTACTTTTCCTACTATACTATCCACTAAATATTGTTCCCCCTCTATTTATGTATTTATATTTAGCTTTAATAAAATTTATTAAAAAAAAAAGTTTACGAGAAAAGAAACTAGGGAAATTAGAAACCCAATGTTGAGCAATATATTAGAAGTATGGAACAAATATAGGAGTATGTTAATAACGGATAGTTCAGTAAAAATAGGGGATTGGATAAAGGTTGGAATGAAGAAGGAAATGATTATGGAAGAATTTAGAGAAATAAAATTGACGTGGTTCCATTGTATTCAATTAGAACAATGGTTTAAAAATTGGGGGAAAAATAATAAAAATGGAAGTAAGCTAAACTGTGAATTCTTTACAGCCACATCACACGGCACTTCACGCTCTGCTCGCTATTGAGCTGATGCTCAACTTTTTGTATCCTGTTTCTATTTGGATGCTCTGCTTTATTTTATTTTTACCTAACATTATATCTCTACCTTTCCCAAGCTCTGTTCTGTTGTAGTGCCATGTTAGTGGATTCCTTACAGTTAGCTGTTGAGGGAAGAGAGTTTGAGGTACGTCATAGGCAGATTGCCACAAAGAAAGTGAATAGGACGGTACTTGCCTGCTTTGCATAATGAGCCTCATGTCTGTGGCTGCTTACGTTAGAGATGCGCTTGGTGACTTCATGCAAGAACAGGCCCAGGGCTCAGCTTCCCATCATCTCCAGGAAACCATTGAAAAAAAAATCCCTGAATCTAGTATTGGTTCTTCACCTTTGGCTAAGCACAGAGGAACTGCATGGTTCCTCTGTGTATCTTGAATGACCAAGGTAAATGCCAGAAACTCATTCTGAGTGTCTATCAGAGTCAGATAGATAACACTATGTAACACATTTTTTTTGTTCCTGAGTTATAAATACTATTTCCTAATTGGTTTTATCATAAAACATGGGAAAAGTTTATTAAACTGCAAAAAAAAAAACCATTGTTTTTGAGGTCAGCACATTGAAAGGTTAAAAATGGAACGTTTCCATTGACGAAAATTAGAAACGAAAATTAGAAACCTTCCTAATGCTGCGATCCCTTAATACAGTTCCTCATGTTGTGGTGCCCCCCAACCATAACATTATTTTTGTTGCTACTTCATAACTGTCATTTTGCTACTGTTATGAATCGTAATGTAAATATGTGATTTGCAGGATGTATTTACATTCACTGGACCAAATTTGGCAGAAATGTGAAATACACCCAAATTTGAATACTGGTGGGGTGGGGAGGGGGATTGACTTTGTCATTTGGGAGTTGTAGTTGCTGGGATTTATAGTTTTACCTACAATCAAAGAGCATCCTGAACTCCACCAACAATGGAATTGAACCAATTTGGCAAACAGAATACCCATATACAATAAAAAATACTGGAAGGGTTTGGTGGGCGGTGGCCTTGAGTTTTGGAGTTGTAGTTCACCTACATCCAGAGAGCACTGTGGACTCAAGCGATGATGGATCTGGACCAAACTTAGCATGAATACTCAATATTTCCAAATGGAGTTTGGGGAAAATAGACCTTGACATTTGGGAGTTGTAGTTGCTGGGATTTATAGTTCACCTACAATCAAAGAACATTCTGAACTCCACCAACAATGGAATTGAACCAACTTGGCAAACAGAATACCCATATACAACAAAAAATACTGGAAGGGTTTGGTGGGCAGTGGCTTTGAGTTTTGGAGTTGTAGTTCACCTACATCCAGAGAGCACTGTGGACTTAAACAATGATGGATCTGGACCACATTTTCACTTTTATTATGTGTATAGAAGATAGATAAAGGGGGTAGATAACCAAAGTACTGCTTCAGTCATTCCTCCTCCTGGGTCTTAACCTGTTGGGTCTTTTTTCTGCCAGGTCTCTGAGTGTGAGCAGCGTCTCATCTGTTTCTAGTGCCTCTTCCAGCAGCAGCTCCGTGCGTAGCGCGGATTCGGAAGACATGTACGCAGATCTGGCCAGCCCTGTGTCTTCGGCCAGCTCTCGGTCGCTGACCCCGGCACAGCCGAAGAAGGAGAGAGGTAAAGGCAATGAATTTCAAGTGAAATGCAGGTCTGAGGTCATGGGCAGGTGCTACTTGCATCCATTATCAGCTCAAGGCCTTTACCACATCAAAAATGAGACCACTTGGAGTAGAATACGTAGAAAATAAGCCCTTTTGGAGTAGAAACACAGACTACTGCAGCAAGCTATTATCAGATCTGACCGCTTCAAAAAAGTTACAAGATGTATAAGTTGTTTTTTTCAAACATTTTTCAGACATTTCCCCATTTGTCCAAAGACCCTGGCCATTATACTCTTTGCAGTCTTTTCCCTCTTTGGTCAAGAAACCAAAACACCACCACCACCACCACCATCATCATCATCATCATTATTATATTCATTTGTATCCTGATACTTAAAGAGGCTGCATTATCTCATTCCCTGCTTTCACATAACAAAGACCTCAGGTTTCCAACTGCTATTGAAACAAAACTACAATCCATTCTGTCAGTTATCAGCAGGGGTCTAGATAATGAGATATGCTGTAATAATAATAATAAATATTTTTATTTATTACCCACCTCTACTGGCCATGAGCTTCAGCTAACAGCTTCTAGAATATACTCAAATGAGCAATGTATACTATTATTAAAGGTGTATGGTAGTACAACGATAAGTTATTAACATAACACGCTACAACAAACTACATGTCAAGCATGGCAATTATTAGTATTAGTATTTATTTATTTATTTATCATGTCAGAATCAAGTTGAGGGTACAGTTGTAGTATTTAAAAACACAAACAAAGTTTAAAAACTTGGCATTATACTAACTGTCTTTTGACCAGACGCTAGCCACTCGGAGTGCCTCTGGTCTTGCTATTATGCATGTGGCAGGGCTCAGACCTCATTGTAGTAGGTGGTCTGTGGTTTGCTCTTCTCCACACTCGCCTGTCATGGACTCCACTTTGTAGCCCCATTTCTTAAGGTTGGCTCTGCATCTTGGGTACCAGAGTGCAGCTTATTCAGCGCCCTCCAAGTCACCCAGTCTTCTGTGTGCCCAGGAGGGAGTGTCTCATCTGGTCTCAGCCACAAATTGAAGTGCTGGGTTTTAGCCTGCCACTTTTGGACTCTCACCTGCTGAAGTGTTCCTGAAAGTATCTCTTTAGATCTTAGAAAGCTATTTCTTGATTTAAGGCATTAGCATACTAGCTGATATCTGAACAGAGGATGGGCCAAAAATATCAAAGTCCTGGTCCTTTCATTCTTGGCTGCTACTTCCTGGCAGATGTGAGGTGGTGCAATACCAGCTACACAATATAATTTCTCCAGTGGAGTGGGGCATAGACATCCTGTGATAATTCAGCATGTCTCATTAAGAGCCATATCCACTGCTTTAATGTGATGAGATGTGTTCCATACTGGGCATGCGTATTCAGCAGCAGAGTAGCAAAGCACAAAAGCAGGTATCTTCACTGTATCTGGTTGTGATCCCCAGGTTGTGCCAGTCAGCTTTCGTACAGTATTATTTCTAGAGCCCACTTTTTGCTTGATATTCAAGCAGTGCTTCTTCTGGGACAGATCATGGTCCAAAGTGTCTCCCAGGTGTTTTGGTGTGCTGCAGTGTTCCAGTGGGATTCCTTCCCAGTCAGTCCTCAGAGCTCGAGATGCTTGTCTGTTCTTAAGGTGAAAAGCACATGTCTGTGTTTTGGATGGATTAGGAATCATCTGGTTTTCCCTTTGACAGGCAGTAATAACACCTAAAGCTTTTGAGAGCTTCTGTTCAACCATTTCAAAGCTCCCTGCTTGAGCAGTGATGGCATGATCGTCAGCATACATGAAACTCTCTGTCCCTTCTGGCAGTGGGTGATCGTTTGTGTAAATATTACATTGATGCAACAAGCACCCTCCCCTGAGGCAGGCCATATTTCTGTTTTTGCCATCTGCTTCTCTGGCCCTGGTGCTCAACAAAAAAGCTCCTGTTTTGTATCAGATTTCCTATGAAGCATGTTACGAAGGCGGCATTCGTAGTATTGATATTACAAGTAATATAAATATAATATAAATATAATTTTGATCTTAAAGAGACTATGGTAGAATAGCTTGAACATATAAAGCAAAGCAGGTCCTCACTGTAGGATCCTGACATCCATGGTCTCTTCCCCCTTTTCTGGAGGAGGTTGGTTGGGATGTGGCGGATAATCCTCTTCTGCTTTCCCAGTAGGGAAGCCCAGGAAAGAAGGCGGTGGCGGTGGCAACGTCAAAGAAGAGAAGCGGAAACGGGATGCCCCACCGGGGCAGCCAAGCAAGTCGGCCAAGGCTGCCCCAGGGACGAAATCTCAACAGCCACCCCCCACTCAACAGCCACCTCCGTCTCAACCTGCTGGCTTCAGCGCCCACAAAGAGATCAAATTAACACTGTTAAATAAGGTAACGTTCCTCAAGGTGTAGGATGTTCTTGTGCTTAAGGCTTGACTCTTCACATGAGGTCAGAGTAGAGCTGTTCTTGCTGAAGGAAGTGCAAGATCCCTCTGGTGATATCTTGTGGATGGCACTAGAACAAGCATGGGCAAACTTTGGCCCTCCAGGTGTTTTGACTTCAACTCCCACAATTCCTAACAGCCGGTAGGCTGTTAGGAATTGTGGGAGTTGAAGTCCAAAACACCTGAAGGGCCAAGTTTGCCCATACCTGCACTAGGAGCTTGTTCAATTTTCAGGAATTCTGGGAGATGAAGCCCAAAACACCTGGAGGGCCGCAGGTTGAAGAGGCCTGTTCTAGAACCTGTGGTCCCCTGACTAAACATTTCATAGACTCCTAGAGTTGAAAGATTATATTATCGATGCTTAATTTTTTATGCTTTGTGTCTCAATGTACTTTTCTGTTTATGTTTTAATTTGGTTAGGATAATTTATATTTACAGTAGAGTCTTGCTTATCCAACCTTCGCTTATCCGACATTCCGTCTTATATGACGCTCATATCCGACGCCCCCTGTCCCTCTAGCATTTCCCCTTTAATTGAAGGAGCGTTCCCCAACTCTCTCCATTCCCAATAAGTGATAAAGGCAAAACAAGAGGAGGAAGGAAAGGGGAAGAAGAGGCAGGACCAGAAGCGGAAGCATTCTCACTCCTTCCCTCTATTTCCATGCTCCTCTTCCGCATTCGGGCACTTCCTGCTGGGCCGCTCTAGCCTCGAGGCATTGCCTTGCCTTGCCTTAACCCCTTTCCCAGCACCAACTGCCGCTCTGGGCTAGAGTGAAGAGGGAGGGAGCCAGGGGACAGTTCCATGATTGGCTTTTCCTGAATGCCTTCTTATTAGCCAACATTTTCACTTATCCAACCTTCATGTTGGGTAAGCGAGATGCTACTGTATAGTAAATCAATAAATAAAGAGACCCTCAGGTGCCATCTAGTCCAACCCCCTTCTCTCAGGCAGGAAAAAACACAATCTAAGCATCATTGACAAACGGCCATCCATCTTGTGTTTAGAAGTCTCCACTCCACTCTGAGGTGGAGATCTTCGCTGTTAAACAACTCTTTTTACAATCAGGAAATTCTTTCTCATGTTAAGGTGGAATCTCCTTTCCTGCCATTTGAACCCATGGCTCCATTGAGTCCTAGTCTGGGTATGTTTTATTGGGTGGTTTAGAACTTCAAGATAAAATAAAGAGTAGATTGGAGCCTTGGGTGCCATTGGTTAGTAGGCCAAGGCAGGGTTTATTTTATTTATGGTGTGCTGGAAAGCCCCCCTCCATCTGCCCCTATTCCTCATGGGCCACTTTCCCTTCAGACAGAGCAACCTGGAAGTACCCGTATTGCCTCGAGTCTGATGCACCATCAAATCGAATATGCACCTCAATTTTGAAAACCCTGGAACCAAAAACAAGTATTTGCTGAATGTAATGCGTAGCAGCAAAAATGCACTCTTTGTAATATAGCCATTGTATATTTTAAAGAATTCCTTCTTTAAAAACAAACATATTGGAACGTCAAAGCTTTCAACAATGGAAAAGAAACCTTGAGGTGCATCTATGCTGTAGAATGAATCCACAGTAATTGCCTTGGTTGAATGCTATGGAATTATGTGGACTATAGTTTTACAAGGCCTTGAGCCTGCACTGTCAAAGAGTATGGCTGCATCATGAAATTATAAATCCCAGAATTACATAGTATGTGTGTTGTTTCCTCAGGCAGCCGACAAGGGAAGCAGCCGGAAGAGGTACGAACCCTCCGATAAGGACAGGCAATCTCCTCCTCCAGCGAAGCGGATCAACCTTTCTCCAGACAGAGGTGAAATTCAAGGCTTTGGTGGATTGTTGGGGGGCAACCATGCGGCAACTGCAAGCCCTTGAACTATTACTACTACTAATATTTCCCCAGAGCTTAGAATTGGCTTCTTTTTGCTGTACAATTTCCCAAATCCCTCAGCTATCAAGGCTCATCATGATTTTTGGAATTGGCTTCTTTTTGCTAGTTTCCCAAATGTCGTACCCCAGAGCAGGAACACCTCTGACCTTAAACACCATGCCAACTTGGTAAAATCAGCAAGCAGTTTATTGTAGAATATATGTAGGCAAAGTAGTAAAAAATAGCAAAACAGTAAAAATACAAAAATACAAAGTAGTTCATAAACTTTAGAGGGAAACAAGATCCACAAGTATATAGAAATCCATGAAGCAAGGCAATTGAAACTATGAAACAAAACAGCAGGAAAATCCCATAGGCAAAACTTGGCCCATGTAACTCAGAGCACTTAAACCAAGACTGTGATCAAATAACATTGTTGCCTCGACTGAGGAAGTTCACTTTCATGAATCATTATAACCCTTTTCCAGAAACCAAAACTGACAAGAAAGCATTCTTCCTGACTTTCCCATCAGATAACGGTTTGTTATCTCTCATTTGGTGTAGATGAAGTATCACCTCAGTCTCTGAAAGCTCTGCCTCTGTTTACTAAAACGACGCTTTCTGTCCAAGGTTTCACAATCTTCGCACTCATTAACCCCTACACCTGGCAAATCAATCTCAGTATCATTTTCAGACAGTTGCTCTGAAAAAAGCAGTGAAAGGTCTCTCCCAGGAATGTGGCCTTGGGAATCTTCCTAAAACAGCTCAGACATCTCTTAACTTAACTCAGGCCCAAGCACACAGTCATCTCCAAGCCCATCTTCAGGAATACCATTCCCATTGCTGTTATGAACGTCATTCCTATCATGAACATCAACATGAAAATCAGACACAGTCACGGGAAGACATAAAACATCAAATCCTTCAGCTATCAAGGCTCATCATCAATTTTCCAATGCAGAACATCTCTGAACAGAGAACAACAATAATAATTCATGCATTTATTACCTACTTCTCCTTGTGGCTCTAGGCAGGGTGCAACATGGTTAAAGCAGCAAGAAAGTAAACAAATACTATTAAAATACATATAATGAACAGACACATAACAGACAACTAGCCACTGAAATGTTATTTTCTGCATAACAACGTTTCCGTTTTGTGCTCCAGAAAGCATACTATATATACTTGAGTATAAGCTGAGTTTTTTAGGCTGAAAAAGCCCCCCCCCCCCCCTCGGCTTATACTTGAATCAAAGTTATTTATTATTTTACTCTGTTTTATTATTATTATTATTATTATTATTATTATTATTATTACATTTACATTATTTTACTCGATTATTATTACATTTATTAATTTACTCTTATTATTATTACATTTATTTTATTCTTATTATTACATTTACATTATTTTAGTCTATTTGTATTTTTATTTTATTATTTTACTCTATTATTGTTATTACTACATTTATTATTTTACTCTATTGTTATATTTATTATTTTACTCTATTATTATTGAAACGTTAGCACATTTACATTTAAGAAGGTTAGAATAATGGTTTAATCAGGGTTGGACAGTCTTATCTTAAATTACAGTTTTATGTAAATATTCAAAAACATTTAACCTACTGATGCCCCTATTAATGTAATTTTATTGGTATCTATTTTGAAATTTACCAGTAGTTGCTGCATTTCCCACCCTCGCCTTATACTCAATACGGTTTCCTAGGGTGTTTTTTTGTGGTAAAATTAGGTGCCTTGGCTTATATTCGGGTCGGCTTAAACTCGAGTATGTACGGTACCTTCTTTGTTACACAAAATAGTTCCAAATGACAAATATGGTTCAGTTTTTGACAACTTTTGCACCCCAAGAGAGAAACCGATTCATAAAACAATATATCGTTCTTACACGTAACATGGGATTTTGTAATGCCGCTTTCACTGTCGTCTGCAGAAGTCAGGATTTTTGTGCATTCTTTCAAAACTCCTGCACCTGTTTGAATGCAGCCATATTTTGGCTTTATTATCCAAAGCTGTGACATTCCCAATGCTGCTATTGGGCAATTTGGCTGCTTAAGTGTTGAAATCTCCATCCAATGCTTTCCCTTGAGTGTCGCAAGGCCATTGCTGAGGCAGGGATGCCAGGGGAGCTACACCGCTGTTGGCAAACAAAGCTCCCCGTTGCCAACTAGACTGTTCCTGGAGGTCGGTTGACTAGCCTTTGACCCGGATTCTTTCCCCGTTTGCTGTCGCTCGCGCAACAACCGAGGCCTCCGTCTCCAGTCCTGCGAAATGCTTGAGGTTGCTTCACGGCCACCAAGACTTTCCTGTGCCTCATTCCTCTCTCCCTGGAAAAAGAATTTATTGTGTCAATCAGAGTCATTCAGAGAGCAAGAGTTGGAAAGTCCCTAGTTGGGGTGGCACCTGGCCGTGAACCCATGGAAGGCCTGCAGGCACGCAGCTCTTGGCTCATTCCCACTTCTCTCTCAGTTTCGGCCTTCCTACCTTACCGGGTTGTTGTAGGATTTTATTACTGATCATAGAATCCTAGAGTTGGAAGAGACCACAAGAGCCACCCAATTGATTTTTTTTTTTACCAGGAAGGAAAACACAAAAACACACTGCAAGCCCTTCAGACAGATAGCCACCCAGACTATCTATCAAAACGTCCAGGGAAGATAACCATCAGATTCTCTAGATTTGGAAGGGTCACCCCAAAGGCCATCCAGTCCAATCCAATCCCATTTTGCCATTCATAAATTGATCAATTGACTGATCAGTTTATTTATTTATCATGTCAGGGGTAACCAGACCATTGTATTACATTTCTAACAGAACAAAACAAACAAACAGATAAAAAAGAACACAAAGTTTGCAAACTTGGTAGTTGATTAAATGGTCCTTTGACCAGTATCTGGCCACTTGGAGTGCCTCTGGTGTTGCCGCAAGAAGATCCTCCATTGTGCATGTAGCAGGGCTCAGGTTGCATTGCAGCAGGTGGTCAGTGGTTGGCTCTTCTCCACGCTCACATGTCGTGGATTCCACTTTGTGGTCCCATTTCTTGAGGTTGGCTCTGCATCTCGTGGTGCCAGAGCGCAGTCTGTTCAGCGCCTTCCAAGTCGCCCAGTTTTCTGTGTGCCCAGGGGGGAGTCTCTCATTGGGTATCAGCCATTGGTTGAGGGTCTGGGTTTGAGCCTGCCACTTTTGGACTCTCGCTTGCTGAGGTGTTCCAGCGAGTGTCTCCGTAGATCTTAGAAAACTATTTCTTGATTTATGTCGTTGACGTGCTGGCTGATACCCAAACGGGGTGGGCTGGAGATGTCACTACCTTGGTCCTTGCACTATTGGCTGCTACTTCCCGGCGGATGTCAGTTGGTGCAATACCAGCTAAACAGTGTAATTTTTCCAGTGGTGTAGGGCGCAGACACCCCGTGATAACGCGGCATGTCTCATTAAGAGCCACATCCACTGTTTTAGTGTGGTGAGATGTGTTCCACACTGGGCATGCATACTCAGCAGCAGAGTAGCATAGCGCAAGGGCAGATGTCTTCACTGTGTCTGGTTGTGATCCCCAGGTTGTGCCAGTCAGCTTTCGTATGATATTGTTTCTAGCACCCACTTTTTGCTTGATGTTTAGGCAGTGCTTCTTGTAGGTAAGAGCACAGTCCAGAGTGACTCCCAGGTATTTGGGTGCGCTGCAATGCTCCAGTGGGATTCCTTCCCAGGTAATCCTCAGAGCTCGAGATGCTTGTCTGTTCTTGAGATGAAAGGCACATGTCTGTGTTTTAGATGGGTTGGAGATCAGCTGGTTTCCCTTTAATAGGCAGTAAGAGCACCTAGAGCTTCGGAGAGCTGATCATCATCATCATCATCATCATCATAGTTAATTACTTATTAATCGCCCTCCTTCCAAGAATGCTCTAGGCTATTTACAGCTAAATTGTAAAAGATAAAATTCATACATACAGAAATTAAAAATTAACAGAGATCGATTACTCTAGTAAAAAGCCAGGTCTTAAGTGCTAGAGTAAAAGGTCTATGTTCAACCATCTCAAAGTTCCCTGCTTGAGCAGTAATGTCACGATCATCAGCATAGATGAAACTCTCTGATCAGTTGATTGAATCATAGAATCCTAGAGTGGGAAGAGATCCCAAGGGCCATTCAGGCCAGCCCCCTTCTCTCAGACGCACTGCAAGCCCTCCCAACAGATGGCCATCCAGCCTGTGCTTTCAAACCACCAGGGAAGGAGATTCGCAGGACGAAGCACATTCTGCTGCTCAACATCCCTGCCATATGCACAATGGAGGACCTTCTCACAGCCACACCAGAGGCACTCCAAGTGGCCAGCTCTGGCCAAAGACATTTAGCATCATGACAAGTTCTTTTTTTGAACTTGTTTGTTTTTTTAAATGCATCTTAACTCACTACTGACACGATAAATAAATAAAAATAAATAAAATGCCAGCCAGCAAACACGTTATTGGATCGAAACATTTCTGACCCTTTTTGTAAGTGTTTAGATCTGTCTTGCTTGTGTATTGTAAAAGGTTCTAAGTTCAGCAATTCCAGCTTTAAAACCAGCTTTTAAAGTAATACCAATAACCTTAATGAAACTATCTGATCTGTTTATGCCTTTTCCGCAGGCCCTCGCGAAAGGAAGCCAGCAGGAAGGCTCGCATCTCCCAAACAGGAGCGCCAGCGGGGCCCCAATCCCAAACCCTCTCCGGCACAAGCCGACAAGTGAGTTCCTCTCCTCTCTTGGCTCATCTCTCCTCCTCTTGTGTTTTGCCGCAGGCTCTTTGAAAGGTGTCTCGTGCGATCTCTCCCAGCGAGAAACAAGAGCGCACAGGCCTCCACATCAGCTGAACGGGATCCAACATAGCAGGGAATCCCTTTTGACCACTTTGGCTCAGATAGACCCAAGAAAATAGATCAGTATTTACTGTGTATATTTGAGTATAAGCTGAGTTCTTCAGTCCTTTTTTGTGGCTGAAAAAGCCCCCCTCGGCTTATTCTTAAATCAAAGTTATTTATCATTTTACTCTGCTGTTGTTGTTATTATTATTACATTTATTATTTTACTCTATTATTATTATTACATTTGCATTATTTTACTCTATTGTTATTACATTTATTATTTTACTCTATTATGATTACATTATTATTTTACTCTATTATTATTATTACATTATTTAACTCTATTATTATTATTACATTTATTAACTATTATTATTACATGTATTATTTTACTCTCTATTATTATTATTACATTTATTATTTTACTCTATTCTTACTGTTATTATTACATTTTCATTATTTTACTCTATTATTATTTTTATTACATTTATCATTTTACTCTCTCTATTATTGTAAGGATACGTAAGCACATTTACATTGAGGACGGTTAGAGATGATTTAATCAGAGTTGGACAGTCTTATCTTGAATTACAGCTTTATGTAAATATTCAAAAACATTTTGCTTACTGATGCCTCGATTAATGTAATTTTATTGGTATCTATTTTTATTTTGAAATTGACCGATAGCTGCTGCATTTCCCACCTTCGGCTTATAATCAAGTCAATACGTTTTCCCAGTTTTTTGTTGGTAAAATTAGGTGCCTCGGCTTATATTCGGGTCAGCTTATACTCGAGTATATACGGTACATAAAATGAATATCACTAAAATTTCAGAAGCAATGAAAGCAGACTTAGATAGCCAATTTATTTGGGAAGTATTGAGTAAAACCATAGACAAGTCTAAATTAAATAAAGCTCCAGGCCCAGATGGATTACCTGCCCAGTTCTATAAGCTATATAAAGATGAATTAGGCCCATTAATGCTTTCAACAACAAACCAAGTGCTACACAAAGGTGAGACACCAGTTTCCTGGGAAGAGGCCACAATAGTTCTCATACCTAAACTTGATAGAGATATTCTGTTTTTCTAAAGATTCTGCACTTTAGGAGAGCTGACTTCCAAAAAATGAAATACTGAGCGGCATTCCGTGGACACCAATTCTAAAAAGCAAGGGAGTTACAGATGGATGGGAGTTTTTCAAGCATGAAATACTCAAGGCACAATTGCAAACATTGCCAACAAAGAGAAAAAAATAGGACAAGTGCCAGAATTGATGTCCAAAGAATTTCTAACTGGGCTAAGACTCAAAAAGAGACATGCGCAAGAAGTGGAAAAAGGGAGAAATCACTAAAGAAGAATTTAAACAAATAGCCAACTCCTGTAGGGAAAAGGTTCGCAAGGATAAAGCACAAAATGAGCTCAGGCTTGCCAGGGACATTAAAAACAATAAAAAGGGCTGCTTTGCTTACGTCAGTAGAAAGATCTTGGAGTCCTCATGGGCAACAAGTTAAACATGAGGCAACAATGTGATACGGCAGCAAAAAAAGCCAATGGGATTTTGGCCTGTATCAATAGGAGTATAGTGTCTAGATCGAGGGAAGTCATGCTACCCCTCTATTCTGCCTTGGTTAGACCACACCTGGAATATTGTGTCCAAATCTGGGCACCACAATTGAAGGGAGATATTGACAAGCTGGAAAGTGTCCAGAGGAGGGCAACTAAAATGATCAAGGGTCTGGAGAACAATTCCTATGAGGAACGGCTTAAAGAGCTGGGCATGTTTACCCTGAAGAAGAGAAGGCTGAGAGGAGATATGATAGCCATGTATAAATATGTGAGAGGAAGTCATAGGGAGGAGGGAGCGAACTTGTTTTCTGCTGCCCTGGAGACTAGGATGCGGAACAATGGCTTCAAACTACAAGAAAGGAGATTCCATCTGAACATTAGGAAGAACTTCCTGACTGTGAGAGTTGTTCATCAGTGGAACTCTCTGCCCCAGAGGGAGTGTGGCGGAGGCTCCTTTTTTGGAGGCTTTTAAACAGAGGCTGGGTGGCCATCTGTTGGGGGTGCTTTGAATGTGATTTTCCTGCTTCTTGGCAGAATGGGGTTGGACTGGATGGCCCACGAGGTCTCTTCCAACTCTATGATTCTATATGGAGGGCCAAAGTTGGCCCAGGCCTCCTTTAGAATCAGTACTGGCTTGACGGGCACTCTTGTGTCTCACTGGGCTGTGTTTTCTTCTCTCCGCCACAGGAAGCGCCCGCTCTCTCCGCCGTCCAAGGGCTCCAGCAAAGTGACCAGCGTCCCGGGCAAATCGGGCGAAGTAGCCGCCCCTCCGGCCCCATCGGCAGCGGCAACGGCAGCCAAAGCAGGCAAGTCCAGCACTTTGTCCCGGCGGGAGGAGCTCCTGAAGCAGCTGAAGGCCGTGGAGGACGCCATCGCCCGCAAACGGGCCAAGATCCCCGGCAAAGTATAGTGCGCCCGAGACTGGCTCCTGTTGTTGTTGTTTTTTTTATAAATATATATAAATAAGCCTACAAGCAGACACTTCCGGATTTTGCGGTTCTGTTTTATTTTGGCTGTGGATCCTTTTTAAAAGAGAGAGAGAGAGAGATGGAAGATCGCTTTGGTCAACTTGGAAAAAAAAAACCCACTTGTGTCCGGCTCCCTTTGGTTTCTGTTCTTTGACCCCGGTGTGTTGCCGAAGCAGTCTTTTCCATGTCCCTTAATGCGCAGCAGACTCTATAGGGCAGCAGCCATGTTAGATGCCTTCCCTTCACCTATCTGTGCTATCGTTAGCCTCGCTGTGTCTTTGGAGAGTCTTCAGCAATGCAGTTTCTACCAGAGGGGAAGAGTGCCGAAACCTGCCGTCACACGCCAGAAATTTCTCCCCCTTTCCTTCGTCAGTCCTTTAGCCTTTTACCGAATCCCCGCCATGAACTCAACAGGTCGGAAGAATTCTCACGTGTCTTTTTCTTTTCTCTTTTTTTTCTCTTGGAGCAAAAGATTGTTTTAGTTGAATTCAAAAAGCGCAAAAAAGGTGTTGTCAGGATGTGTGTCCAAATAAGGAAGGTCCCTTTTTTTTGAGGGGTTATGCTGAAAAATAAAGTATTTTGATAAACAGTTCCTTTTCCTTCTAGATCTTCTGTTCCCATTGCATGGCTTCCTAAGGGATGGTGGGAACTGTAGTTCCAGTACACTAGATGTTTGGGCTTTTTTCAAATGGGGACCAATAAGGGATTATTTACAGGGCTAGGCCAGCTTCGGCCTTTCGGGTGTTTTGGACTTCAACTTGCACAGTTTATGATTTATTTAAAACTTTTATATCCCGATCTTCTCACTTCCGTAGAGGGACTCATACTGGCTTACAGCAAGGATTCAATGCTACTAATTCATGTTAAAACATCATACAACAATACAAGGTCAAAATACATATAGATAAAACACATATATACCAAATCGCCAAGGTAAAATCATGTCCAACTCAGTCCGCATATGTGGTCACTCACTTTGGTCTGTAACCAGTCTCAGCCATTATTCTGGGAATGCTTCATTCCATAACCAGGATTTCACTAGCCTCCTGGAGGACAAGAGGGAGGGGGCAGATCTAATCTCGCTCGGGAGAGAGTTCCATAGCCGAGGGGCCACCACAGAGAAGGCCCTGTCTCTCGTTCCCACCAAACGAAGGTGGCGGGACCGAGAACAGGGCCTCTCCGGAAGATCTTAATGTCCTTGATGGTTCATAGGGGAGAATACGTTCGGACAGGTAAACTGGGCCGGAACCATATAGGGATTTATAGGTTAAAACCAGCACTTTATAATAATAGTAATAATAATAATAATAATAATAATAATAATAATAATAATAATACTTTATTTGTACCCCGGTACCATCTCCCCAAGGGACTCAGTGCGGCTTACATGAGGCCAAGGCCAAATACAACAATACAAGCAAAACAACAACAGTACAAGCAATTAAAATAAATCATAGACAATAAAATATACAACATTATCAACAAGACAACGCGCAATTAAAAACAGTGGGAAGGCCAAATGTAAAGTTAAAATGGAAATAATGCTGGGACATGGATGAAAGGTGATAGTGGCGTTTGTGGAAGGGCATACGAGCAGATCTAAAAAATGTACAGTGCTTTGGAGGACAAAGTGCTATGGGATCATTATTCCAGGAAGGCACACTGGAACAACCACGTCTTCAAGCTCCTCCTAAAGACAGCCAAGGTTGGAGCCTGTCTGATGTCTTTAGGGAGTGAGTTCCAGAGTCGAGGGGCCACCACCGAAAAGGCCCTCTCTCTCGTCCCCACCAATTGTGCCTGCGATGCTGGTGGGATTGAGAGCAGGGCCTCCCCGGATGATTGAAGGGATTCGTATACAGAAAATTGTGAATTGTGAATTCCTAGTAGCCTCAAGCCCCTTCCACTTAAGTGACTCAGGGGGAAAGGAAAGGGCCTGAGGCTGTTAGGAATGGTGTCCAAAACATCTGGAAGGCCCAAGTTGGCCCAAACCTAGTTTATACATACTCATAATTACCCATCTACATTCTAGCTGCTGCTACAATACAGCTAAATCCCTGCTACAAATAATAAAACGTAAACACAAACAGCTTAAATAGCTGAAGGGGGAAAAAAAGAAAGGACCCGAGGCTGTTAGGAATGGTGGGAGTTGAAGTCCAATATACCTGGGGCGCAAGTGTACACACAGACACTCAAAAAAACAAAATTAACATATGTTAATCTATGAATCTATATATATATATATATATATATATATATATATATATATATAACTAGTGTATTCATATAATCACACTTTTAAGTTGAATGCCAAAGACCAGGGTTCAAAAGGGAGTCCTGGATCCCAATCTAAAGGAAACAGTCCCACAGATAACATGGATCGTACTATATATCTTAAGGATGTTGCCTCTTCAGTCGCTTTTCCAAGCCCAGCCTTGTTCCAATTTCTTATAGTCTCTATTCTGCTTCAGAAATATATTATTATTATTATTATTATTATTATTATTATTATTATTGACACAAAAGCACAGTATGTCACAGCAAACGAGATCTCTATGCTGGATTTCGTATCACAAAATCACAAGTCGAACACTTCCCAAACGTCTAGGACTGTGTGATGCATTTTCGAATAATGCGCACAGATCCAAGTCAGGTGGGCTTTTGCAGTTGACAGATCGTGATTTTGTCAATGTTTATTGTTTCCAAATGCCAGCTGAGATCTTTTGGCACGGCACCCAGTGCGCCAATGACCAATTGGACTGGTTTATGCCAGAGCCTTTGCAGTTATTATTATTAATAATAATAATAATAATAATACCACATTTCCCCAAAAGTTGGAAGACACAGCCATGGTGCTTAGCAATGGAACCACAACCCTAGTATTTCTGTAATATTTTAAAAGCTTCACCAATGGGGAGAGTAAGGAACACTGGGATGCCTGTGGCAGAGGCACATGTTCATCCATCAGGTGGAGTCAATCCCACAAAGTATGTTTAGTTGCTGATTAGTTGTGATTAGTTCTGCTCTGTTTGTTGTGCAGACAGAGTTGAAAAGAGTAAGAAAGGGTTAAGGGAGAGGCAGTGGGCAGGATCATGTAAATTCCACACCAATGGAGAGAGTAAGAGACACTGGGATTCCTGTGGTGGAGGAAACACTAAAATCTGGGGTGAAATTTATTTATTTACTATCGGCGACTCAAGGCAGATTACAAGTCAGTACACATAATAGCAAAATACAGATTAAGCATTAAACCACAATAAAAATCAACATCATTTTCATCAGCGTGTCCTAATTAAAAAAGTCCCAATTCCATTGTCAAGTGATTCCATTTCCTATGTCAGTTTCTCTGCATTTGTAAACGCTTGCTCATATAACCATGTCTTAACTGGTCTCCGAAATGTTAAGAGTGAGGGAGCCGATCTAATCTCCTTAGGGAGGACATTCCCCAGCTGAGGGGCCACCACAGAGAAGGCCCTGTCTCATCCCTGCCAAACTTATTATATTATATATTTATTTAAAACTTTTATATCCCGATCTTCTCAACCTCCACGGAGGGACTCAGACCAGCCAAATTGTCTCCAAATGAAAACATTCCTTGGGTGGTGGGCAGTATGGTGTTTGGGGAGGGCTACATGTTCATGGCGCTCGCTATAATCTGCAATGTCATCGGAGGGAGGGTCTTTGGTGCCCCCTGAGTAGTGGGAACTATAGCTGTTTGTGGAGGCAGGAGCTTGTCTGTAAGTGGACACTTCACCCATGTACACACATACATATTTTCACTTTTATTATGTGTACAGAAGATATATGTAAACAATGAGGTTATCTTATACAATGGGACCCCAGTCTAAACATCTGATTTATATACATTTTATACACGGAGCATGGACTTTATAAATGATTCTTTTTTATAATTTAGTTGTACATTTGAATAATCAGAAAGCAAAAGTGGATGATTTGGGGATATTTGGATTTTGGATAAGGAATGTTCAACCTACATAGACACTAATAGTAATAATAATAATAATAATAATAATAATAATAATAATAATAATAATATACAATGCAGAGCAGAAGAGAAAACTGGCAAAAGAAGGCTCTCCATGGACAGTTCCTAGGAAAAATTGAGAGCAAAATGGACAAGGAAAAAAGATGGATGTGGCTCACAAATTGAACTCTGAAAAAAGAGAGAGGGCCTGATTCTTGTAGCCCAAGAACAAGCCATTAGAACCAATGCCATCCAAGCCAGAATTGAAAAGTCGACGGCAGATCCCAAGTGTAGACTGCAAGGAAGCAGATGAAACAATAGATGACATCCTCAGCTGCTGCAAGAAGATTGCGCAGACAGACTACAAGCAGAGGCACAAGATGATCCATTGGAACTTGTGCCGCGACAAAGAACTGGTGGGATCACAAGCCTGGTCTACTCACATTTGGATGTTTTCGAACTGCTAGGTTGGCATAAGCAGCGGGAGCACACCCCGCTCCCCGTATTCGAACTTGCGACCTGTCAGTCAGCAAAATCAGCAGCTAAGCAGTTTAACCCGCTGCACCACCGGGGGCTTCATTTCAACCATATAAAAACATGATAAAAGAGGAATAATAATAATAATAATAATAATAATAATTGCTGCTAATATAGTATTATTATGACAGTGATGAAGAAAAAGAAGAGGAGGAGGAGGAGGAGGAGAAGGAGGAAGAAGAAGAAGAAACTTGGACCTAATGTGCACATGTGCTGTGTTGTTATGTACATGTAAATAATAATAATAATAATAATAATAATAATAATAATAATAATAACAATAATAATAATAAATATGCCTCCTACTTTTTCCTGAAAATCAAGGCACAGCCATGGCACTTCAAATGGAACCGCAAATCTAATTTTTTTAATATTAAAAGGCCTCAAGTTAAAACTGTGTATAGGAAGCTTGTTGTGTTGTGCAAAACTAAATTAAATGCAGCTGAAATGATGGCAAAAGGGAAGGACCAGTCACACTGGGACCTTTCCATTCTTGCTTAATTTGGGAGTCTTGGCCTCGAGTGTCAAAAGCTCAGAGTCCCGTGCAAGGCTATTGCAAAGGAAAAGGCTGTGACGTCATGGGTTATGGAAGAGGCGTGTGTGCAAGGCAGGCCTCCAATTGGCTCACTCCACTTGTGACATCAGCACAGATGAAAAGGGTACCTTTCCAGGTAACCTTTCAGGTGGCATTTACCTACTGGGGCAGCAGAAGACCCCAACTGATGCTCATGGTAGCCCACTCCGGGATTCGCTGGCCCAATGGGCTTCCACTCATTCATTCTTTCTCTGTCTCCTTCCTTCCTTCCTTCCACGTCGAGGGAAAAGCAAAGAGGAAGTACAGCTCAGAGGGTACTTTTCGGTTCATCGGCTTCGGTTATAGCACCTGGCTTCCTTAAGCACCTATTTTTAAAGTGTGCCCTTTTCCCTTTCGTAACGTCAGGCTTTTTTTTAACCTGCGAAAAATCTGCCCTCGATTAGGGCAACGGAGGGGAGAGAAAGGGATTACGAGTTGAGTCTCCCTTACCCAGAACGCTTGAGATTTTGGAATGTCTGTATTGCCATCTATGCACATTTTGGAGACGCAGGTCCAAACACGAAATCCTAGACACCTTTATGCACATAGATTGAAAGTCATTTTATATAATTTTGTGCAGGAAACAAAAGTTTGGATACACTGCACCATCAGAAAGCATCTATGTCAGTGTTTCTCAACCTTCCTAATGCTGCAACCCCTTAATACAGTTCCTCGTGCTGACCCACAACCATAACATTATTTTCGTTGCTACATCATAACTGTAATTTTGCTACTGTTGTGAATTGTAGTGTAAATATCTGATATGCAGGATGTATTTTCATTCATTGGACCAAATTTGGCACAAATACTCAATACAATCAAATTTGAATACTATTGAGGTTAGGGGAATTGATTTTGTAATTTGGGAGTTGTAGTTGCTGGGATTTATAGTTCACCTACAATCAAGGAGCATTCTGAACTCCACCAATGATGGAATTGAACCAAACTTGCCACACAGGGCTCCCATGACCAAGAGAAAATCCTAGAAGGGTTTGGTGGGCATTTATCTTGAGTTTTAGAGTTGTAGTTCACCTACCTCCAAAAAACACTGTGGACTCAAACAATGATGGATCTGGATCAAACTTGGCACAAATACTCAATATACCCAAATGTGACCACTGGTGGAGTTTGGGGAAAATAGACCTTGGCATTTGGGAGTTGTAGTTGCTGGGATTTATAGTTCACCTACAACCAAAGAGCATTCTGAAGCCCACCAATAATAGAATTAGGTCAAACTTTCCACACAGAACTCCCATGACCAACAGAAAATACTGTCTATGATGGTATTTGGCGACCCCTCTGACACCCTCTCGCAACCCCTCCAGGGGTCCCGACCTCCAGGTTGAGAACCACTGACATAGAGGGAGATATGTGGAGGCTCCTTCTTTGGAAGCTTTTAAACAGAGGCTGGATGACCATCTGTCAGGGGTGATTTGAATGCAATATTCCTGCTTCTTGGCAGGGGGTTGGATTGGATGGCCCATGAGGTCTCTTCCAACTCTTCCAACTCTTTGATTCTATGATTCTATGATTCTATGTTCGGACAAGTAAGCTGGGCCATGGGTTCGAATGACAGGAAAAAAGATCCCACGTGAATATTACAAGCTGTTCAGCAATGGAACTCTCTGCCTCGAAGTCTGGTGGAAACTTTGAAACAGAGACTGGATGGCCATCTGTCAGGAGTACTTTGATTGTGCTTTCCCTGCATTGTAGGGGGTTGGACTAGATGGCCCTCATGGTCTCTTCCGACTCTATGATTCAATGAAAAGGCCAATGCGATCCTAGGCTGCATCAATTGGAGTCTATTGTCCAGATTGAAGGAAGTCATGGTTCCACTCTCTTCTACTTTGGCCAGGGCTCACCTGGAATAATAACTCTGTGTCTGGTTCTGGACAGAGCCATTCAAGTAGGAGATGGAGAACGTCCAAATAAGGGTCACCAAAGTTGCCAAAAGAAACTATGAATCCTTACGAGAAATGGCCTAGAGAGCTGGGGATGTTTGGAGAGGAGAAGAATGAGATGGGACACATTTGTGAAATATTTGAAGAGATGTCATGTTGAAACTGAATCAAAACAAACATTCCCTCATGCATAGTTTGGTCTAGATCAGGCGTGGGCAAACTTGGGCCCTCCGGGTGTTTTGGACTGCAACTCCCACAATTCCTAACAGCCTAACGGCTGTTAGGAATTGTGGGAGTTGCAGTCCAAAACACCCGGAGGGCCCAAGTTTGCCCATGGCTGGTCTAGATGGCCTTTGTGATTCCCTTCTATGGCCTTTAGTCACGATCTTTTCAGGGAAAGGTTAAATCCGGACAGCTTTTGCGTGCAAGGCTTTCTTGATGGCAACGCTTCCTCCTCCAAGTTGGAGGAACGTCAGACCTTGAAGCCTGGAGGGGCTTTTTTTCCCCTTCAAAGCAAAATAAATACCTTTTTTTAAAGGAACCCAAACATTATCTCTGACTTCCACTTGACTTCTTCACCTGCGGGAGCCTTGGGTGATGTAAACGTAAACATTGCAAACAATGCTTCCACCTGAACCCGAGACCTTTGCTTTCTTTTTCTCTTCTGCTTTCTCTACAGAAAGGATGAGTGGAGTGCCTTTCAAAGCATCCATGCACTTTTCAAAGGGTGGGCTTTTCAACCTTAAAAGCCACCCACCTAAATGGGCATTGCAACATCACAAAAGGAGGGAAGAACTAATGAAATTTGATCCCACTTGCACTGCCCAAGCTCAATGCTATGGGATTTGTAGTTTGGAGAGGCAATGGTCCTCTTTGACCAAGAAGGCTAGAGGCCATATCAAACTGCAACTCCCAGGATTAGATTTCATTGAACCATAATAGTAAAGGTGAAGGTTTCCCTGACATTAAGTCTAGTCTTGTCCAACTCTGGGGGGTGGTGCTCATCTCAATTTCTAAGCCGAAGAGCCGGCATTGTCCATAGGCACCTCCAAGGTCATGTGGCCAGCATGACTGCATGGAGCGCCGCCACCTTCTCACCAAGGCAGTATCTATTGATCTACTCACATTTGCATGTTTTTGAACTCTTAGGTTGGCAGAAACTGGGGCTAACTTTCAGTCAGCAAGTTCAGCATTTCAGCGGTTTAACATGCTGCACCACCGGGGGCTCCTGAGCCATGGTAATTAAAGTATTGTTATTATTATTATTATTATTATTATTATTATTATTACTATTATCATGAAAGAAGCCTCCCACAAGGATAATAAAAAAAACATCAAAATCATCCGGGCGTCCCCTGGGCAAGGTCCTTGCAGACGCCAATTCTCTCACACCAGAAGCAACTTGCAGTTTCTCAAGTCACTCCTGACAAGACAAAAAAAGTTATTATTATCGATAATAATAATAATTTAATGGATTATTATTATTATTATTATTATTATTATTATTTGAAACACAACAAGATGAGTCCACAGCAGACAAGATCACTCTGCTGGCTGTTGTATTGGATCACACGTCGGACACTTCCCAAGTGGCCTTCTGCAGCTGGCAGATGGTAATTTTGTCAGCGCTAATTGTGTTTAAGTGCAGGCCAAGGTCTTTAGGCACTGCACCCAGTGTGCCAATCACCACTGGGACCACCTTGACTGACTTGTGCCACAGTCTTTGCAGTTTGATCTTTAAATCTTCATATCGTGTCATCTTTTCCAGTTGTTTCTCTTCAATCCTGCTGTCGCCTGGGATTGCAACATCGACAATCCATACTTTGTTTTTTAACACGATCATGAGGTCAGGAGTCTTGTGCTCCAAAACTCTGTCTGTCTGTAATTAAATTATTATTATCTGGAGCCCCCAGTGGCGCAGTGGGTTAAACCCCTGTGCCGGCAGGACTGAAGACCGACAGGTTGCAGGTTCAAATCCGGGGAGAGGCGGATGAGCTCCCTCTATCAGCTCCAGCTCCTCATGCGGGGACATGAGAGAAGCCTCCCACAAGGATGATAAAAGCATCAAATCATCCAGGCATCCCCTGGGCAACGTCCTTGCAGACGGCCAATTCTCTCACACCAGAAGCAACTTGCAGTTTCTCAAGTCGCTCCTGACACAAATCATCCAGGCGTCCCTGGGCAACGTCCTTGCAGATGGCCAATTCTCTCACACCAGAAGCGACTTGCAGTTTCTCAAGTCACTCCTGACATGACAAATTATTATTATTATTATTATTATTATTATTATTACTGATAATAATACTAATTTAATGGCTTATTATTATTATTATTATTATTATTTTACTGACACAAAACCACAGTATGTCACAGAAAACAAGATCTATATCCTGGATTTCGTATCACAAAATCACAAGTTGAACCCTTCCCAAGTGTCTAGGACTGTGTGATGTATTTTCGAATGATGCACGCAGATCCAAGTCAGGTGGCCTTTTGAAGTTGACAGATCGTAATGTTGTCAATGTGTATTGTTTCCAAATGTCGGCTGAGATCTTTTGGCACGGCGCCCAGTGTGCCCATTACCACTGGGACCACCTGGACTGGTTTATGCCAGAGCCTTTGCAGTTCCATTTTGAGGTCCTTGGTGGCGCAGCGGGTTAAACCGCTGAGCTGCTGAACTTGCTGACCAAAAGGTAGGCAGTTCGAATCTGTTAGGAATCGTGGGAGTTGAAGTTCAAAACACCTGGAGGGCCCAAGTTTGCCCATGCCTGGTATAGATGCAACCAAGCCACGGATGCCCTTCTTCCATCCTCTTGCAAGAAGAGGAGAATGGCATCCATTATTCATTCATTCACTCCAATGAATAATGGATGCCGTGGGTTGCCAAAGGCTGGGGTTGTCCCCGATCCCTTTCCCAACCTTGGATGCACTCTCTGTTGACAGGCGACTCCTACTCAGCGCACATTCTCCGGAAATGAATGACTGATTATCACCTCGTTTACAACTCATCGAGAAATTATGTAATTTTCGAAAAGAAAAGATTCTGGGTGCCTCGCCTTTACCTGCAAGGTGTGATTAGGAGAAACGGGACCGTTGATGGATATACATATATGTATTCAGAAGTGACCCATATGTTGATGGAAACTTACACCACTTGTGGTTGCGCCTCCAAGGAGTTTCTATATAGATTAGTTCAGAGTGTGTTTGCATTTTGCCTTCCTCTCGTGATTGAGGAATCGGACCCCCCCCCCCCAAAATATGAATTATATACAAATATGTGAAATCAGAGTGTTTCCTGCTCCTATTGATAAATCTCCTGCCTTCATTGAGAAATCCCCCATCTCCATAGACAAAAACAATCCCACACCTTGTGCGACTGTGGAGCAGAACAGACAACTCCGCATCTGTATGCTTGTCCTCTACGCCCTGCCTCATGTTCAGAGGAAGAATTGTTGGAGGCTACATACAATGTCGTTGCTGTTACCTGTTTTTTGGAGTTGGATGCCATCTCTATGCAGATGACGCGCAACTCTACTACTCTTTACCACCTAACTCCAAGGAAACCCCTCAGGTGCTGGACGAGTGCCTGGCCGCTGTGTCTGTCTAAATGAGGAGGAACAAGCTGAGGATTAATCCCGACAAGATAGAGGTCCTCCTGGTCGATCGTAAGCCGGATCGGGGTATAGGGTGGCAACCTGTGCTGGACGGGGTTGCATTCCCCTTGAAGTCACAGGTCCGCAGTCTGGGGGTCCTCCTGGACTCATCACTTACACTTGAAGTCCAGGTGTCGGCAGTGGCCAGGAGGGCCTTCGCACAATTGAGACTCATGCGCCAGGGTGGTTCATGCCTTAGTCACCTCCAGATTGGATTACTGTAATGCACTCTACATGGGGCTGCCCTTGAAAACGGCCCGGAAATTTTAATTGGTACAACGGGCGGCAGCCAGGTTACTAACTGGTGCTTCTTACCGGGAGCGGTCAACTCTCCTGTTTAAGGAGCTCCACTGGCTGCCGTTTATTTTTCGGACCCAATTCAAGGTGTAGGTTCTTACCTACAAAGCCCTGAACGTTTTGGGACCCTTTGGGACCGCATTTCTGTGTACGAACCCACACGATCTCTTCGATCATCTGGAGAGGCCCTGCTCACGCTCCCACCTCCTTTGCAGGCACGATTGTGGGGACGAGGGAGAGGGCCTTCTCAGTGGTGGCCCCTTGACTCTGGAACTCACTTCCCAGGGACATCAGACATGCCCCAACATTGGCAGTCTTTAGGAGGAGCCAGAAAACGTGGATGTTCCAGTGTGCCTTCCCAGAATAAGGAGAACTCTCAGCAATATGCTCTCAAAATGCACTTTAATACTGACTTAGGATGGACTGCGTTCCCTCATTTCTCTCTGAAAAATCCTATCCCAGTTATATTTTACCTTGTTCACGTCAGCATATTTTCAATTTTAATCTATTACATTCGGCCCGGCCATTTTAAAATTGTTTATATGTCACCATTGATTGTTTTTGTTTATGTGATTTATATGATTTGTATTTTAATGATTGTTTATTGATGTTGTGTTATTGATGTTTGTTTGATGTACCTTGGGCTTGGCCTCATGTAAGCCACACCGAGTCCCTTGGGGAGATAGTAGCGGGGTACAAATAAAGTTTATTATTATTATTATTATTATTATTATTATTATTATTATTATTGGTCAAAAGATACTTAACTGCTTGTGCTCCTTCTATTTTTATCAGTTTTATACTAATTTATGCAATGCTTTTGATACAAAATAAATTGTCAAGTTTCCTACTTTCATTGATAATAACCAGGACCATTTCTAATTGAAGGATCCAGGATCCATGCCAAAAGCCAGCCTCGCTTATTGAAATAGTGATCACCCACAAAGATCCATTGCGCACATTGGACTTGCACTAGTGTGCCCACCATGAATCCCATTGCGAACTGTTTTTCACGTATTCATGCCAAGCACCTCTCCCATTGAAATGGACTGATCTCAAACCAACAAATGAAAGTTCATTGAATTCCTATCAGGAACCAATCAACGAAGCCGGTCTGAATCCCTCAATGAAGCCACTCCACTGAGTCCTCAGCCTATCAGAATGTGGATCCTAGCTGGACCGTTTCTCAGCCAATCAGGAGCTGGCATGGTTTTTCTAAATAGTTGCAAAAGATAATAATAATAGGGCTGATGGCAACAATTCTATATTTTCTATTCCCCATTTCTTTCCATTTCTTTTCATCATTCTGACCCCCCCTCCTTTCCTATATAGATATTTATTCTATTTATTTCCCGTATTTCTATCCCATCACTTCTCAACCCCTGAAGAGGGACTCGGGATGGTTTAAAATGGGCCCCGTTATGAGGCCACTACATAACAATTACAATAATGAAACCACAATTGAACATAAATCATAGTTAAACAATACATAAGCAATCATTAAAAACAGTAAAACGGTCTCATCCGCTGTATCGTTGTTCCAGTAAAATCCCTCTAAAGTGCTGCTTACATCTATTGTCTGAAAGCCTGGTCCCAAAACCATGCTTTTGATTTATTTGAGAAAGCTAGGAAGGAGGGAGACGATCTTACCTCCGTTGGGAGTATGTTCCATAGGCGGGGGGCCACTGCTGAGAAGGCCCTGTCTCTTGTCCCCGACAGACGCATTTGTGCTGTTGACGGGAGCGAGAGCAGGGCCTCCCTGGATGATCTTAGATTACGAGGTGGGACATAAGAGTGGATGCGTTCAGACAAGTAAGCCGGGCCAGAACCGTATAGAGTTTTATAGGTCAACACCAGCACTTTGAATTGGGCTCGGAGATGGACCGGCAGCCAGTGGAGCTGGCATAACAGGGGGGCGGTATGTTCCCTGTATGTTGCCCTAGTTCGTAATCTGGCTGCCGACTGTTGAACTAGCTTAAGTTTCTGAACTGTCTTCAAAGGCAGCCCCACATAGAGCGTGTTGCAGTAATCTATTCGGGATGTAACCAGAGTGTGGACTACTGTGGCCAATATAGATATAGCTATATGGTACTGATCCATGTAATTGCACTCTATGCAGTCATGCCAGCTACATGACCTTGGAGGTGTCTACGGACAACGCCAGCTCTTCGGCTTAAAAATGGAGATGAGCACCACCCCCAGAGTCGAAGTTAATGTCAGGGAAAAACATTTATCTACCTACTCATCCATTTAGTTTTCATGGCAAGGGTGGGTTGCCATTACTTTTCCCCAAGTTGGAGATAAAACTGCTGGAGGATCAACCTTAGATATGCAGGTGATACCTCTTTGATGGCTGAAAGCGAGGAGCTGAGGAGCCTTCTAACCAAGGTGAAAGAAGAAGGGCAAAAACTGGGCTGCAGTGAAACATCAGATTATGGCAACCAGGCTGATTGAGAACTGGCAGATAGAGGGAGAAAACATGGAGGCAGCGACGGACTTTGTATTTCTAGGCGTGAAGATGACCCCAGATGCAGGCTGCAGCAAGGAAATCAGAAGACATTTCCTTCTTGGGAGGAGAGCAAGGAACAATCTCAATAAGATAGTGAAGAGTAGAGACATTGCACTGGTAACAAAGGTCTGCATAGTTAAAGCAATGGTGTTCCATGTAGTAACCAATGGATTACATTAACAACCTCAGATATGCAGTTGACACCACTCTGATGGCCGAAAGTGAGGAGGAGCTGAGGAACCTTCTAATCAAGGTGAAAGAAGAAAGCGCAAAAGCTGGGTTGCAGCTAAACATAAAAAAACCCAAGATTATGGCAACAAGAATGATTGACAACTGGAAAATAGAGGGAGAAAATGTGGAGGCCGTGACAGACTTTGTATTTCTAGGTGCAAAGATGACTGCAGATGCAGACTGTGGCCAGGAAATCAGGAGACGCTTCCTTCTTGGGAGGAGAGCAATGTCCAATCTCGATAAAATAGTAAAGAGCAGAGACATCAGACTGGCAACAAAGATCTGCCTAGTCAAAGCCATGGTATTCCCTGTAGTCACCTACGGATGTGAGAGCTGGACCTTAGGGAAGGCTGAGCGAAGGAAGATCGATGCTTTTGAGCTGTGGTGCTGGAGGAAAGTGCTGAGAGTGCCTTGGACTGCGAGAAGATCCAACCAGTCCATCCTCCAGGAAATAAAGCCCGACTGCTCACTGGAGGGAAGGATACTAGAGACAAAGTTGAAGTACTTTGGCCACATCATGAGGAGACAGCAAAGCCTTGAGAAGACCATTATGCTGGGGAAAGTGGAAGGTAAAAGGAAGAGGGGCCGACCAAGGGCAGGATGGATGGATGGCATCCTTGAAGTGACTGGACTGACCTTGAAGGAGCTGGGGGTGGTGACGGCCGACAGGGAGCTCTGGCGTGGGCTGGTCCATGAGGTCACGAAGAGTTGGAGACGACTAAACGAATGAACAACAACAACCAATGGATGCAAGAGCTGGACCATACGGAAGGCTGAGCAAAGGAAGAGAGATGCTTTTGAATGTGGACAATTCTGAGAGTGCCTTGGACCGCAAGGAGATCAAACTAGTCCATATTCAGGAAAGAAAGCCCGACTGCTCATTGGAGGGAAGGATGTTAGAGGCAAAAATGAAGTACTTTGGCCACATCGTGAGAAGACAGAAGACTTTGAAGAAGAGAATGATGCTGGGGAAAATGGAAGGAGAAAGGAAGAGGGGCTGACCAAGGACAAAGTGGGTGGATGGTATCCTTGAAGTGACTGGCTTGACGTTGAAGGAGCTGGAGGTGGCCACGGCTGATGGAGAGCTCTGGCCTGGGATGGTCCATGAGGTCACCAAGAGTTGGAAACAACTGCACAAATAGTCATATATATATATATACACACACACACATACACACACAGACAGACAGAGAGAGAGAGAGAGAGAGAGAGAGATGAATGATAGATAGACAGACAGACAGACAGACAGATAGATATTGCTTTAAAACAAATATAGGATACTGGGGTTGACCTTGAGTTTGCACAACTACCATTGGCTGAAATGCATAGAGATCTCCCATTCATAGGGATGCTATTAATCCAAAGGATACATTTACGCTGCATAATTGATGCGAATTGACCCCATTTCAGCTGCCACAGCTCAATACTAGGAGTTGTAGCTTGACAAGGGTGTAAGGCTGAATCAACACTGTCATATAATCCAGTTTCTGAATCCAGGCGATTTGCTTTGATTATGTGAGTCTATACTGCCATATAATCCAGTTCAAAGCAGATAATCCGTTTCGGAAACTGGATTGTATGGAAGTGTACATGGAACCTTAGTCTTCTCCAGTTTCTGGATTCAGAAAATGGATGATGTGGAAGGGGCTGAAAAACTAGGCTTATACTTGAGTGTATACAGTATGTATAAATGAATATCTATTTTTCCATTATCTCCCCATTGGTTGTTGAATAGCTATCAACAAGACCATAGTGATGAGGAGGAACTAGAACTGCTCAGTCCAAGTGGTGCCAAACCGCATTAGTTCTGCAGTGCAGATGGTTTCAGATGTCATCCATGGTCTTTTCATTGGGTGCATGGAAGTACATGGCTCAGATGGTTTGAGAGGGAAGGAGAGAAAGGAGCGGAAACCCATTATTATTATTATTTTTGCAAAAACTCCTTCCTTCCTGCTTGCAATGCAAAAGAAGGGTGCTGTGCACAACTGACGCCACCCAGGCATCCACGTGGAGGGATTTTCCCTGAAGGCGGGAGCATGTCATGCGCTGGGCAAGCCAATGACACACATCGCCGGCTGCGGAGAACGCAAGAGAGAGCCGGTGCCGTGAAGGAGCAAACAAAAGCCATGGCGGAGCCCTGCTCCTTCTTGCCGGGCTGGTTTATGAGCATATCTCATGACCCAAGGCAGCCATGCGCTGAACCTGGCTGACTTTTCACCTACTTTCACAATCCCAGGACTTCATTCAGCCTTAACCCTTCAGGCACATCGTCATTCTAGAGCAGGCGTTGGCCAACGTGGGCCCTCCAGGTGTTTTAGACTGGTAGGCTGTTGGGAATTGTGAGAGTTGCAGTCCAAAACACCTGGAGGGTCCTAGTTGGCCCAAGCCTGCTCCAGGATGAATGTAGTTTGACCCCACGGCTCACTACTATGCAATCTCAGGAGCCTCCACTGCCCAAGAGTGCTGGTGCTTCTCCAAACTACAACTCCCAAGATCCCTGTGGCAGCTAAAGTGGTGCCAAAGTGCATTAATTTTAGAGTGTCGATGCAACTTAGAAGGAGAAACTGCGCAATTGAGATATAGCCACAAATCTATAAGGAGAAGTATGAACAAAGGCAATGATGTTGTGGCATTACTATCTAACGATCAATCAATCATCCATCTATCATCTATCTTTATTCAATGACTCCATGGCACTAATATCTATCTACATCAGGGGTCCTCAAACTTTTTAAACAGAGGGCCAGGTCACAGTCCCTCAAACTGTTGGAGGGCCGGATTATAATTTGAAAAAAACATGAATGAATTCCTATGCACACTGCACATTTCTTATTTGTAGTGCAAAACCACTTTAAAACAATACAATAATTAAAAAGAAGAACAATTTTAACAAATATAAGCTTATTAGTATTTCAATGGGAAGTGTGGACCTGCTTTTGGCTGGTGCAATAGGATTGTTGTTATTGTTGTTGTTGTGTTCTTTCAAGTCATTTCAGACTTAGGTTAACCTTGAGCGAGGGCTGGTTAAATGACCTTGGAGGGCCGTATCCGGCCCTCGGACCTTAGTTTGAGGACCCCTGATCTACACTATCTATCTATCTATCTGTCTGTCTATCTATCTATCTAACTATTTATCATCTATCTATCTATATATCTAACTCTATTATACATATTCTATCTATCTGTCTATCATATATCGGTTATCTATCTATCGATTGATCGATCTTCTATCGTCTATCTTTGTTCAATGACTTCATGACACTAATATCTATTTATCTCTATCAATTATCTTCTGTCTATCTATCTATCTATCTATCTATCTATCATCTCTCTTTGTTCAATGACTTTATGACACTAATATCTATCAGTCATCTATCTATACATCCATCATCTTCTATCTACCACTTTATCTATCTATCTATCTATCTATCTATCTATCTATCTATCATCTATCTATAGTATCTATCTGTCTATCTCGCTATCTCTCTACCTATCTATCTTTTATCTATCATCTATCTTTGTTCAATGACTTAATAGCACTAATATCGATCAATCGATCCTTCCTTCCTTCCATCTATCTATCTATCTATCTATCTATCTATCTACCTATCATCTATCTTTGTTCAGTGACTTCATGGCACGAATATCAACTATCTATCCATCATCTTCTATCATCTTTCTATCTATATCTATTGTCTTCTATCTATTGTGTATCTGCTATCTATCTATCTATCATCTATCTATCATCTATCTATCTATCTATCTATCTATCTATCTATCTATCTATCTATCTATCTATCATGTTTCTTTGCTCAATGACTTCATGACACTAATATCTATCAATCATCTATCCATCTATCTATCTTCTATCTATCATCTTTCTTTGTTCAATGACTTAATGGCACTAATATCTATCCATCCATCATCTATCTATCTATCATCTATCTATCTATCTATCTATCTATCTATCTATCATCTAGCTTTGTTCAGTGTCTTCGTGTCACTAATATCTATCCATCCATCCATCCATCCATCATCTTGTATCATTTATCTCTATCTATCTATCTATCTATCTATCTATCATCTTGTCTCTATCAATCATCTACCTTTGTTCAATGACTTCATGGTACTAATATCTGTCTGTCTGTCTATCTTCGTTCACACTCTGCTATTGGATTTCTGAATATTGTTCAATCCTTTATATAATATATAGATATAGATATATTGATATTACTATATTGATGGATATTAATAGTCCTCAATACCACACACAGAACTTTTTGAACCCAAGGAAAATGAGATCTGGTGAGGAGATATATTGCTTTTGCATATCAATACTAATATTAACTGTCATAAAGATCCAGAAAGACTATGTAACCTTATGAAGCCCTTTGGAAATTTAGGGTCTGGATCCTATTACATTTTGTCCCAAAATTGTACAAATAGGTCTTATGCCTGTAGCCCAGGCATGGGCCAACTTGGGCCCTCCAGGTGTTTTGGACTACAACTCCCACAATTCCTAACAGCCTACCGGCTGTTAGGAATTGTGGGAGTTGCAGTCCAAAACACCTGGAGGACCCAAGTTGGCCCGTTCCTGCTGTAGCCTTAATGCCAACTTACTGCTGCTAATAACTTAATAAGACCCATAACCCAGAAAATGCTAGCTAAGATTTGCTGTCGCCAATATTTTCTGGCTATGAGACTTTAGATACGAGGCTTATTAACTGATATTGATTGATTGATAGATGGATTAGAAGTATTTATATCCTGCCCTATCTCCTGGGATTTTAAGGCACGGTATAATAAAAACCAGTTTAGAACAAACAGCTATTTGTTTGAAAGACTGAAAGCCTACAACGCAATTTTCTTGGAAATTATTATTATGAGTTGATTGATTGATGGATGGATGGATTAGAAGCATTTATATCTTGCCTCATATCCAAGGATGTTAGGGCTGCGGACAATAAAATCAACTTGGAACAGTTAAGAAAACAGCTGTTTTCAAAGACCGAAAGGTATAATGCAACTTTCTTGAAATTGTCGTGATGCATTTGGGTCGTTCGTTTTTCCAGTTTGCTTATCTATCTATCTATCTATCTATCTATCTATCTATCTATCTATAAATATGTATATGCATATGTATGGTGTATATATTATCAGGAAATAAAGCCACCCCAACACAAGGGGGAAACATCAAAAAGGCCCCAAATAGCTTTGATAAAAAAAGGCTTTCTCTTTCATTTTGAGTCTTTATTTTTCCCACCAAAGTTGAGTGAGGGAAAAGGAAGGAATAGAGGAATGCACCGAGAAATGGCAGGAGAGAAATAACAAAGATAAATGCACTTACTTTGCTATCTGCTCCTCAAGAGCTTGATAGTTTGGAAGCAAAAGTTGGGAGCTGCAAGGATCAATAGAGGAAATGTGCATCAGGTGGTATTATTTAGGAAGGGAAGGAAGGAGAAATGAAGGAAGGAGAGAAAAAGAAAGGAAGGAGGGAGGGAGGAAGGAAGGAAGGAAGGAAGGAAGGAAGGAAGGAAGGAGGGAGGAAGGAAGGAAGGAAGGAAGGAAGGAAGGAAGGAAGGAAGGAAGGAAGGAAGGCAAAAAGAGGGAAGAAAGGAAGAAAGAAAGAAAGAAAGGAGAGAAGGAAGGAAGGAAGGAAGGAAGGAAGGAGAGAAGGAAGGAAGGAGAGAAGGAAAGAAAGAAGAAAGGAAGGAAGGAAGAAACGAAGGAGATAAGGAACAAAAAAGGAAGGAGAGAGACGGGAAGGAAGGAAGGAAGGAAGGAAGGAAGGAAGGAAAAAAGGATGAGAGGAAGGAGAGAAGGAAAGAAAGAAGGAAGGAAGGAAGGAAGGAAGGAAGGAAGGAAGGGAGGGAGAAAAAAGGAAGGAAGGAGACAAGGAAGAAAAGAAGGAAGGAAGGAAGGAAGGAAGGAAGGAAGGAAGGAAGGAAGGAAGGAAGGAAGGGAGGGAGAAAAAAGGAAGGAAGGAGACAAGGAAGAAAAGAAGGAAGGAAGGAAGGAAGGAAGGAAGGAAGGAAGGAAGAGGAAGACAGTAAGGAAGAAAAGAGAGAGAGGGAAAGGAGAGAAGAAAGGAGAGAAGGAGGAAAAATGAAAAGAAGGAAAGAGAGAGAAAGGAAGGAAGGAAGGAAAGAAGGAAAGAAAAAAGAAAAGAAAAGAAGGTTGTTGGTTTTAACTCACCTGTGATTAACATTTGTTATTTGGTATTGCCAGTTAGAAATCAACTCTAAAATAATGAGACTCTGGAGACTTGGGTTCGAATCCATGAAACCTTGGGCAAGCTACACTCTCTCAGTCTCAGGGAAAAAAGACAAAGGTTAATCTCCTCTGAATCAATCATGTATTATTATTATTATTATTATTATTATTATTATTATTTCTTACCCTCAAAGTGAGGTACAACATAGCTAAAATGCACAGGTATGAACATAAGGCGCATATATATATATATATATATATATATATATATATATATATATATCTCCACACAGAAACCTAAGATTCAAACACATTGAAGTCATAGAGCCATCATAAGTCAGAAATGGTTTGGAGGCACTAAGCAACACGTCCAATTGATGATGTTAATTGTTCCTTTACCTGCTTCAGTGTCTTGCATTTCAGAGATGGGTAAATTGGTTGAAAGCAGCAGCGATCATGCCACAATGTTAGGTTTGTGCCCAATTTAATTTGGAAATGCCTTTCGATCAATGTTTTCCCACCTGCAGGATATCACATCATTAATTAGTAATAATATACAGAACTTTGGAGATGTATCTCATGTGACTCAAGGAGCATCACAGGACTTTCTATCTGAAAGGGATTCCCAAAGGCTATCTAGCTCAACCCACGCCAAAGTTGGAAATTCATTGTGTTAAGGAAATGGTATTTTGTGCACCAACATATTTATAAATACCTGTGATATGTGCCCAATTACCCAAGAACCTTGTCCTATCCAATCATAATAGAATATATATATATAGGAGTATATGTATGTATGTATGTATGTCACTTTACTGCCATGGCTCAACACTATGGAATCATGGGATTTGTAGTTTGGCGAAGCACCTTGTCAAACTATAGATCCCAAGAATCTGTAACTGAGCCACAATAGTGCCAAAATGCATTCATTTTAATGTGGATCTTCCATAGAAATATCTATATTTGATTATTTATTTTTTTTGCAATGTTCAGGTTTGCAAGGAGAGGTGGGTAAGAAATTAAATAATAATAATAATAATTATTATTATTATTATTATTATTATTTTACAATGTGAATTATTCTTGTTGTCATTTGTATACTGCTTTCCTCAAAGCAGTATACAAATGCAGTATACAAATCTCAAAGCAGCTCATTCGAGATTCAGCAATGCAGCTTGACGTCATTTTATCTGCCACAGCAAAGTGCTAAGGGATCTTGGGATTTGTAGTTTGGCAAAGGCACTGGATCTTGTAAAACTACAGCTCCCAGGATCCCATCGCCTTGATCCATGGCAGTTCAAGGGGTGTCAAACTGCATTAATTAATTATACAGTGCGCACGGAAAGGCGGGTAAGAAATAAAATTATTATTATCATCATTATCACTATCATTATTATACAGTATGGATTGTTGTTGTTGTCATTTGTGTACTGCTTTCCTCTCTTAAATTGCTGAATCTCAAATGAGATGCTGTGCATCTCATTTAAGAGAGGAAAGCAGTACACAAATGACAACAACAACAACAACAATCCACACTGTCATTGGATGTCATTTTATCTGCCACGGCTCAGTGCTAGGGAATCCCGGGATTTGTAGTTTGGCAAAGGCACCAGACCTTGTAAAACTACAGCTCCCAGGACCCCATTGCCTTGAGACATGGCAGTTCAAGGGGTCTCAAACTGCATTAATTCAACAGTGTGGGCGCACCCCAAACCAGGGACCAACTTGGCCTTGAAAAGGTGTGATTTGGGTAAATGCCAAAGAGAAGGGGAAAAAGAAGAAGAAAGGATTGCAGAATAAAGAAAGCGGGTGATTAGAAGCAGAGGGAGAAGAGGAGGAGGAAATGAGTAGACGCAGCTATTTCCCCAAAGGGGAGGAGGGAACGCTACCTGGAGTTTCCAGGTGTGTAACATCCCTGTTCTTGGCACACTATATAAATGGGGACAGGTGGAAGGGCGGCTTCAGATCACCTGGCCTTTGCAAAAGGGACTGCAAGCCAAAGACCGTCCCTGAGGCCCAGCCGGGAAAGAAGGCAAGAAAGAGAGAGCCAAGTAAAGAAAGGGCCAGAGGCTTTTTTCCAACTAGCATCCTCACCTGCCGAGCTGTTGCTACTCCTCTCTCATCTCACCTGTCGCTGCTGAGCCAAGATGGTAAGACATGGGCGGCCTCTGCCACCTCCAGGTGCCTCAGAGAAGTGCGAGGAGGGAGGGCCAGGTGAAACTCTGTCTTACCTGGGCAGGTTTGGCGAGGCTGAGTGTGCCGCTATGCGTCTCTGAAAGATAGGGCTTGGACTACGAGTTCTAATCCTGACAAGGTCTGTTCTCACTTGGCTGTGTCTTTCTGACTTATGGAGACCTCAAAGTGGAGGTGATTTGGGTTCTGAGAGCACATCTTTCCCTGAAAGACTAGGACTTGGAGCATCATTTGGCCCCAAGGAGACTTGGGCTCTAACCTGGCCAATGTGGAGATCTGTTCCAACTTTGTGGTGTGTTCCTGACTTCTGGAGATGCTTATGGAAAGCCCTTCTTTCTCTGTCTCTCTGAAAGACTATGGCTTGGAGCATCATTTGGCCCCCATATAGCCAACCTGGTGGTCTGTCCGTTGCAACTTTGTGGTGCTTCTGACTTGTGGTGATGCTAACTTGGGGTTTGCTGGGAGTCAGAGTGCATCTCTTTTGTCTCTCTGAAAGTTTAGGGTTTGGAGTTCTAACCTTGCCAACAGCATACTCATTAAAGTCTATTCCAACTTGGTTGTGAGTTTCTGACTTTTGGAGACGCTTATGGAACCAATCTAGAATTGTGTTCCAACTTTGTGATGTGTTTCTGACTTTTGGAGATGATTATGGAAAACATTTATTTCTCTGTCTTCCTGACAGAGAAAGGGGTTGTAGCACCATTTGGCCCCGAAGAGCCTTGAGCTCTAACTTGGCCAACCTGGAGGTCTGTTCCAACTTTGTTGTGGATTTCTGACTTTTGGAGACACTTATAGAAAGCACTTCTTTCTCTGTCGCCTTGAAAGACTAGGGCTTGCAGCATGGTTCGGCCCCAAAGAGTCAACCTGGAGGTCTGTTTGTTTCAACTTTGTTGTGTGTTTCTGACTTGTGGTGATGCCAACTTGGGGTTTGCTGAGAGTCAGAGAACATCTTTTTTGTCTCTCTGAAAGTTTACGGTTTGGATTTCTAAGCTTGCCAACAGCATATTCATGAAAATCTGTTCCAACTTGGTTGTGTGTTCCTAACTTTTGGAGACACTTATGGAAAGCATTTTTTCTATGTCCTTCTGAAAGACTAGGGCTTGCAGCATCATTTGACCATCAAAGAGCCTGTCTGTGGTCTGTCTGTTCTAACTTTGTGGTGTGTTTCTGACTTGTGGTGATGCTAACATGGAGTTTTCTTGGGGCGAGAGTGCACCTCTTTTGTCTCTCGAAAAGTTTAGGGTTTGGAGTTCTAGCCTTGCCAATAGCATAATCATGAAAGCCTATTCCAACTTGGTTGTGAGTTTCTGACTTTTGGAGATGCTTATGGAAAGCACTTCTTTCTCTGTTCCCCTGAAAGACTAGGGCATGGAGCATGGTTCGGCCTCAAAAAGCCAACCTGGAAGTTGGCATCACCATAAGTCAGAAACACACAACAAAGTTGAAACAAACAGACCTTTTTTCTCTCTCTAAAAGTTTAGGGTTTGGAGTTCTAACCTTGCCAATAGCATAATCATGAAAGCCTATTCCAACTTGGTTGTGAGTTTCTGTCTTTTGGAGATGCTTGTGGAAAGCACTTTTTTCTCTGTCCCTCTGAAAGACTAGGGCTTGGAGCATTGTTTGACCACCAAAGAGCCAACCTGGTGGTCTGTCTGTTCCAACTTTCAGACTTGTGGTGATGCCAACATGGGTTTTCTGGGTGTCAGAGTGCATTTTTTTGTCTCTCCAAAAGTTTAGGGTTTGGAGCTCTAACCTTACCAACACCATATTCATGAAAGTCTATTTCAACTTGGTTGTGAGTCTCTGACTTATACTGACCTTAATTCGAAGTTATTTGGGGCTGAAAGTGCATCTCTGTTTCTCCAAAAGATGAGATTTGGACCCCGAGTTCTTGCCTTGCAAGCAGAACGTGCCAATGGCATGTTCCCAAAGATCTGTTCTAACTTTGTTTCTGGGTGTTTATTCTGGGTCTGAGAGAGCACATCTTTTTCTGTAAGGTTTGGAGCATCATTTGGCCCCAAAGAGCCTTGGGCTCTAACTTGGCCAAAGTTTATTCCAACTTGGTTGTGTGTTTCCAACTTATGGTGATGCTAACATGGGTTTTTGTTTATGCTCCCCCCCCCCCCCCCCCATACTCATATAAAATATTTTATATCCTTTTGTTTTCATTCTGGCATTGCCTGTTACTCCCATTCATAGCATATCTAAATCTTCGTGTATTGGCACTTTAAGTATTTTCTCCATTGTTTCCTTGATCCTCTCCCAGAAGATGAGTTCTAGCCTTGCAAGCTGAATTTGCCAATGGCATCTTCCCAAAAGTTTGTTCTAACTGTGTTGAGAATTTCTTGCTTATGTTGATCCTATGGTGAGATTGAGAGAATCTACTCCAACTTTTTGTGTGCCTTCAAGTTGTTTCTGATTCAAGCGGACCTGAATATGGGTCATCTGGGGCTGAGAGTATGTGACTCACCCAAATCTACCCAATGGATTTCCATATGGATTCAGACCCAAGTTTCTGGAGTCCGCACTCCAAGCATCAAACCAGACTTTCTCTTTATTGATAAGGTTTGTTTGTTTTCCAACCAGTGCTTGGGATGAGGAATTTGTAATTTGTCATTGTGAATCTACATTGAGAATTCTACGTGCTGAAGAATGCGTTATTTCTTCCTTCGGTTGTTCTCATGTTTTTATGGCTGGTTGTTATGTAAGGGCAGATGACACCCATTTGCTAGCCGGGTGGATGTGATCATTCGTAATAGTCATTGGTGTTTATCTTTCAGCCAATCCTATACATACTTTCTTATTGCGCTCAATCAATCCCTAGTAACAGTGAATTAAGAAATGCAGTTTTATTACCATTGGTTATATTCCTTGATCAATTCCAGACACATTAGCCCCAATTGTCGAATGATGTGTCTACATGGGAGCAAATTCTACCAATTTACTGGGTTTACTCTAAACCCAGTAAACTTTATAAGTGGTCATAAAGTGGTGTTTGTTTATGAATCAAATGAAGTCATGCTTCAAAAAAGGGAGTTTTACAAGCAGCAGAAAAGCAAGTGCCTTTCCTTTATTCCAGTGAGAGTGGATTCACTGGCAAAACTAAGCTCTCCAAGGGGCAGCTTGATTCCAGTTCCCATATCCCTGAATGCTGGGAGATATAGTCCAAGGACACATCTTGGTGGGCAAAAGTTTTACTGCTGGAGATTCCTTTTATCATTGGAGTGGAATTAAGATTTTGAGAACACAGGATTTTGGCCATCTGTCAGGAGGGCTTTGATTATGTCTATGGCAGAAATGGGATTGGACTGAATGACCTTGGGTGCCTTTTCCATCTCTAGGGCTTGGAGTCCAGTGGAATCTTCTTCTCTGGAGGTTTTTAAGCAGAGGCTGGCCATCCATTGGGAGGGCTTTGATTATGCTTTTCTGCCTGGCAGAAAGGGTTGGGTTGAATGCCTTTGAAGCCCGTTCCAACTCTAGGACTCTCTATTCTTCTTCTTTTTATTGTTGTTGTTGTTGTTGTTGTTGTTGTTGTTATATCTATATCCTTTTCTGGAGTTTTAAAAGCAGGAGCTAGATGGCCATCTGTTGAGAATGCTTTGATTGTGCTTTTCTGCCTGGCAGAAAGGGGGTGAATTGGATGCCCTTAGAATCCTAGAGTTGAAAGGGACTTCAACTATCTATCTACCTATCTATTATTATTATTACATTATTATATTATATCTACCTACCTACCTATCTCCTTCTCTAGAGTTTTTAAAGGAGGGGCTGGATGGCCATTTATTTATCTATTTATTTATTAATCGAATTTATATACCACCACTCCCCGAAGGCTCGAAGCAGTTTGTTGGGAGTGCTTTCATTATGCTTTTCTGTCTAGCAGAAAGGGGCTGGATTTGCTGCCCTTGAAGTCCTGTCCAATTCTTGGATTCTATGAATCTATCTTTTATTTACTATTATATTTATTATATTATTATAATAATATAGTAATACTATATCTATCTTTCTATTTATTATTATTATTCTATTATTATTCTATCCATCTATCACTTCTATCATCCAGGGCCTGGATGGCCATCTGTCAGGAGGGCTTGTGTTTTCCTGCCTGATAGAAGTAGGTTGGATTGGATGCAACCAAGGAGACAGAAAGAGAGAGAGAGAGATCTTCTTCTCTGGAGTTTTTAAGCAGGGCCTGGATGGCCATCTGTTGGGAGGGCTTGAATTGTGTCTTTCTGCCTGGTACAAGTAGGTTGGATTGGATGCAACCAAGGAGGGAGGAAGGGAGGGAGGGAGATAGATATTGCCTTCTCTAGAGTTTTTAAAGCAGGGGATGGACGGCCATCTGTTGGGAGGGCTTTGATTGTGCCTTCCCGCCTGGTAGAAGAGGGTTGCATTGAATGGCCCTTGGGGGTTTCCTCCAACTCTGTGTGTCTATGAATGCCTCAAATGGGCAAATGCCACTGATGGTCCTTAATGTCCCTTCTCTTTTCCTTCTTGCGCAGCGGTCCTTGTTGCTTCTCCTCATCCTTCTGGGCTGGACCGAAGCCCGGAGGTTGTCCAGCGGTCAGCATCGCCATCATAGCCACTGTATCCGGGCTGATGAACTGGAGGACGGAGAGGTGCCCAAGGTCTTCCGGAGCCGGACCGCCCGGTGGGCGGACCACCCATCCGTCCAGCTGGTGCCCGTCCTGGAGAATGAGCAGAGTGGTCGCCGGCGGCACCGGCGGCACCACCATAAGCCTGGATGCCCAAACCTCAGGCTGGTGAACACTCTCACCGCCGACATCAGTGAGCGATCCATCTCGCCCTGGAGATACATGTAAGTACCATTATTTACCATAAAGATCTGGGCCAATGCTATCACTTGGTGCATAGACCAGGCCTGGGCTAACTTTGGCCCTCCAGTAGTTTTGGACTGCAACTCCCACAATTCCTAACAGCTGGTAGGCTGTTGGAATTGTGAGAGTTGCAGTACAAAATACCTCGAGGGCCGAAGTTGGCCCAGGCCTGTCCTAAATCCTAACAGAACAGAGAATAAATGCTGTCAGATACAGATAACAGAATGTCAAATCGGAAAGGAACAATAGAAAATGTATGCATGTTGACTATGAATGTATATCATCCTATCAGATCATAATAGATGCAGATTTATATAGCCCAAACAGCAATGTATATAGCCCAATAGACCGTGAATGTATATGATCTCGTCGGATCATAAGAGACACCAATAATAGGCTATGAATGTATATAGTCAAGTCAGATGAGAAGTGGAGAATTATTGCAGTTTGATGTTGTTGCTGTTGTTTATATCCCGCCTTTTTCTCTCCATACGGAGACTCAAAGCAGCTCACAACTAGATATCACATTAACTGCCATGGCTCAATTCTGTGGAAGCTTGGGATGTTTAGTTTTGCAAGGTCTTTACCCTTGTCTGCCCAACTACAACTCCCAAGATTCCGTAGCATTGAGCTATAACAGTTAAAGTGGTGTCAAACAGTATTCATAACACAGTAATGACACAGGGTTGTTGTTTTTTCGGGCTATATGGCCATGGTCTAGAGGCATTCTCTCCTGACGTTTCACCTGCATCTATGGCAAGCATCCTCAGAGGTAGTGAGACTTCCCTACCTCTGAGGATGCTTGCCATAGATGCAGGCAACAATCACTGGGTTGTTGTAGGTTTTTTCGGGCTATATGGCCATGGTCTAGAGGCATTCTCTCCTGACGTTTCGCCTGCATCTATGGCAAGCATCCTCAGTGGTAGTGAGACTTCACTACCTCTGAGGATGCTTGCCATAGATGCAGGCAAAACGTCAGGAGAGAATGCCTCTAGACCATGGCCATATAGCCCGAAAACACCTACAACAACCCAGTGATTCCGGCCATGAAAGCCTTCGACAGTATAGACGCACTTTCTGAAGGCTGTAGCACTTAAACCAAGCTGTGTTGGATTACAACTCCGATAAGCATAGCCTGGGATGATGGGAGTTGTGGTTTGCCACATGTGGCAATGGAATCGGTCAAACCACCTGAACATCTTTGAGAACTGAAGCTTGAATATTTCAATTCAAGTTGAGGCTAAAATCCAGATGAACGTGGCCAGGTGACACTTCCCCAAATTTTTTAGGAAAGAAGAGGTAGAAAGGTGAAGGTGTGATTCCCAAAAACGTTAGTCCTCCAATTGCTTTGGCATTCACCTCCCAGAATCCCAGGCTGTTGGGGCTTTATAGAAGCTGGAATCCAAAACACCTGGAAGATGAAAGTTTGGGAATCAATGCACACCTTTCCAAGGTGGAGTCTGCAACTGAACTTGCCCTTTCCCTACAGCATCAAGGAGGACGCCGACCGCATTCCGCGCCATCTCGCCTTTGCTGAGTGCCTTTGCAACGGCTGCATCGATGTCAAGACCGGGCTGGAGACCAAAGACCTCACTTCGGTGACGGTGGAGCAGAGCATGATGGTGCTGAAGCGCAAGCCCTGCCGGCACCCTGAGGACGACGCAGAAGGTTTTGTGTTCGAGACAACCACCATCAAAGTCCCAGTGGCCTGTGCTTGTGCCCTTGTCCGCAGCTGAGCCCAGTTCAGGTCTACGCCTCCCACGCTCCCATGGAGTCGGTGGCAGACCCAACCAGGACCCAACCAAGACTTGACATGTTAGTCTTGACCGTTGTGTTTGTTTTAAAGCACTTGCTTGTTTCCCTGTTCCCCCATCCTCATGTATCCTTGCTCTTTATCACTAGGAGGTTCTGCGTTTTCTCTCCTAACTGGATGGGAGTTGGAATGAGAGCCCCATCAAACCCCCAAAAGCAACCACAAAAATGCCAATTGTTTTGGCAAATTGGTTGTCATTTTAAGAGCAGTTCTCAGAAATTGGAAGTCCTCAAAGCAGGGCTTGGATGCCTCCAATAACTATTAAAAATACTGGGTGGGTTTCACCATCACGGTTACGAATGCACAACCCAAAGTTACATATCCGTAACCAATTTGTATCCATGATTCAAGGGATACACGTGGATCATAAAAGTTATGAATGGGCAACCTCTAGTCCAGAAAATGAAAGATCTCAAACGTCTAAAAGCTTTTGTTTTCTAGAGTTTGTCTAACATGACACAATCTGTTTTTGCTGGATAGCAGCTGCTGCGAGTGACAAAGATCTGTTCTTCTGTTGATTGGGATGCAATGAACATTTTCACTTCCCTTCCATTAATGACAGCCAGTGCCGTAGAGATACTGGTTCTGATTGTTGGACCAGATATTATGGAGTTGGACATTAGTCTGATGCTTCTCAATCACTAGGACAACAAAGTCCTGATGCTTGCAGCAGCTGCTACTCGTCAATTAGAATCACTATTGGTCGTGCCAATAGAGCCCAGTTGGTTGAATATAACTGACTTGTATCCTTAATTGAGTGGCTAATCTACAATCTCATACGACCCCCAGTGGTACAGTGCGTTAAAGAACTGAGCTGCTGAACTTGCTGACTGAAAGGTTGCAGGTTAGAATCTGGAGAGCGGCATGATCTCAAAAGTCTGGACATTTGGTTTTCTGGACTAGAGTTTGCTAATTTGCTGGGCAGCAGCTGCTGTGAGTGACATAGATCTCTTCTCCTGTCCATTCCTCTTCCATGAGCGATTCCCAATAACACAGGGATCCTTCTTCTATCATGGATAGTATTGAGCTAGAAACATTATTCTGGTTCATTTAAATCAATAGGAGAACAGAGCTCTGTCGTTTGCAGCTGTTGCTGCTCAATGAAGAGAGATTGCAGAGGTCTAGCCATACATAAATCAGTAACGACAATCTCAGCTCTGAGGTACTCCCTCAGAGCTTTTTAATAGCATCCATGGATCAGAACAGTCCTGGATGGGCAAATTTTAGTACAAGAAACAAAAATATCTCAAAAGTCTATAGACATTTTAGTTTACTAGAGTGTGCTTACATATGATGCAATCTTGTCTTATTGGATGGCAGCTGCTGCAAGAGGCAGAGATCTGTTCTCCTATCGATCAGGATAAAGCAGATTGACATTGACATTATAATCGCCAATGAGACAGACATCCTTCTTCTAATTGTTGGAGGTCGTGGAAAAAAATGGGGTAGAAACATCATTCTGATGCATCTCAATCCATAGGTGAACAGAGCTCCATCGCTTGCATCAGCTGCTGCCTGATAAGATTGCCAAGGGATACCACTTGATTACTTAATTAAGTATACAAGTATACCACTTGTATACTTAATTAACTAATCTGCAATTCCAGCAATAGTTTAATTTGGAGGTTCTCCAATTCATCATTTCAGTAGCTGTTTTTTATGGCATATAGTCATAAAAGATCTCAAAAGGAGGCAGAACAATGCAGACCTTTCCGGATTCAGATATAGAGCAAGTCAAATTATACTGATTTCCTCCCTCCCTTTATTTAAAGACACTTTTATTATTTGCGTATTTATTTATTTATTACAGTATTTATGTATTGCCTTCCTGCCAACCAACAAAAGCATAGCAGAAGGTATTTTTGAAAAAGCATCCACGAGTGTCCTTCCCTTTTCTTGCTTTCAACACATTAATTTATTATTATTTGTATATTTATATTAATTTATATTTTAAGTTTTAAATGATACATAAGAATTTACAGTGTATTAAATATGACTAATATATGTGAGATTTCTCTGTGCATTAAATTATAATAATTATTAAATGTTATTGTATATATTAGATTTCCCAGTGCGTTAAATTATTGATGGAGCCCCAATTTTTTTCTGCTTAAATTATTACGTTATTTATGAAAAGCTAACACAATTATTTATTTATTGTGTATTATATAATGCAATGTATGATGGGAGGGAAGGCGGGTCAGCATGGCACGCTTTCCCCTTCCTCTGTTGACTTCTTTGATAAATAAACATTTTTATTTCTCAATGCAAAGTAATTGTGTGTGAAAGTGTTCAGTAAAATACACAAAAAAGTGATAGGAAGGATCTGGGGAGAAAAACTGACCCCTGGAACTCATACCATTGCCCAGCAAAATATGACAACAAAATGGATGACAATTGAAGTCATTTTATTACAATGTAAAAACACAAGAAACTCTATAGAGAATAGAAAGAGATATGGAAAGGGGAGAGGCTTCTCAATTTCAGCAAAGTTAGAAACAGTGTCCTGTCCTCATATGGCCACCATTGGTCAAGCAATATGGCCACCACTGGTCAAGGAATATGGCCGCTGCTGGTCGGGTAATAAAGCCACCATTGTTCAAGCAAATAAGGCCGCCATTGGTCGAGCAATATGGCTGCCGTTGGTCAAGCAATATAGTCACTATTGGTTGAGCAATATGACCACCATTGGTCGAGCAATCTGGCTACCATTGGTCAAGTAATAAGGCCACCACTGGTCAAGTAATATGGCCACCATTGGTTGAGCAATATGGCCGCTGTTGTTTGAGCAATAAGGCCACTATTGGTCGAGCAATATGACCACCATTGGTCAAGCAATCTGGCTGCCATTGATCAAGCAATAAGGCCACCATGGGTCAAGCAATATGGCCACCATTGTTCGAGCAATAAGGCCACTATTGATCAAGCAATAAGGCCACCATTGGTCAAGTAATGCCACCATTGGTCAAGTAATATGGCCACCATGGGTTGAGCAATATGGCCACTATTGATCAAGCAATAAGGCCACCATTGGTCAAGTAATGCCACAATTGGTCAAGTAATATGGCCACCATTGGTTGAGCAATATGGCCACTATTGGTCGAGCAATATGACCACCATTGGTCAAGCAATCTGGCTGCCATTGATCAAGCAATAAGGCCACCATGGGTCAAGCAATATGGCCGCCATTGTTCAAGCAATATGACCACTATTGGTCATGCAATATGGCCACTATTGGTCGAGCAATATGCCACCATGGGTCAAGCATATATGGCCGCCATTGTTCGAGCAATATGACCACTATTGGTCAGGCAATATAGCCACTATTGGTCAAGCAATATGACCACTATTGATCAAGCAATAAGGCCACCATTGCTCAAGTAATGCCACCATTGGTCAAGTAATATGGCCACCATTGGTATAGCAATATGGTCACTGTTGTTTGAGCAATATGGCCACTATTGGTCGAGCAATATGATCACCATTGGTCGAGCAATAAGGCCACCATTGGTCAAGTAATATGGCCACCACTGGTCAAGCAATATGGCCACTATTGGTCGAGCAATATGACCACCATTGTTCAAGCAATAAGGTCACCATTGGTCAAGCAATATGGTTGCTGTTGGTTGAGCACCATGGCCACTGGTGGTCAAGCAATATGGCCACCACTGGTCAAGCAATAGGGCCACTGTTGGTCAAAGATTAGGGCCACCACCGGTCAAGCAATATGGCCAGCACTGGTCAAGTAATAAGGCAGTCATTATCGAGGCAACAGGAAAGAGCCTGGTGATGAAAACCTCCAATCAATATGATTACCATTGATCAAGCAACATGGCCACCACTGGTCAATAACTATGACAGCCCTTATTGACACTAAAAGAAAGACGAGCGAGTGTTTGGTGTGGTGATGAAAAACTGTCAAGCAATAAGGCAGCCATTGGTCAAGGAATATGGTGGCCACTGATCAAGCAATATATTGGCCATTACTGATGCCACAGGAAAGACTAGGGAGTGTTTGGCATGGTGATGAAAAACCAGCAAGCAATATGGCAGCCATTATCAACGCAACAGGAAAGACTGAGGAGTGTTTGGCATGGTGAATAGAAACAGTCCATGAAGGCAGAGGGTGGGGCTGATGGGGGAGGGCGTAGATGAGACCCTCTACGTTTCCTCCTGACCCCTGCATCCTCCATCTGCCCTTCACTCCGCTTCCACTTGGACCTCAATGGGGTTTTCTTGGCCGCCAATGCCAGCGTCGTCCTCTGCAGGCTTCTTGCGGGCTTCCGGCGGCGGCCGAGGTGGAGGGTTGGTTGGGGGGTGCTTGATGGTGGCCCCGACTTGGGGCCGCTCCTTGGGCTTGGACTCAATGGGTTGCCACTCTTCGCCGCGGGTGGCTGCCTGGAAAGAGGAGAAAGAAATGGCCAACCAACTCAACGGAGAGTGTGTATTATAGTTTCATACTGCAACGTCAACATTTTATTTTTGCACTGCAAACGTTTCATTTCCCAAATATCTTTGAGCTAAATGTATTGTTGAAGGCTTTCATGGCCGGAATCACTGGGTTGTTGTAGGTTTTCCGGGCTATATGGCCATGTTCTAGAGGCATTTTCTCCTGACGTTTCGCCTGCATCTATGGCAAGCATCCTCAGAGGTAGTGAGGTCTATTGGAAGTAGGAAAATGGGTTTATATATCTGTGGAAGGACCAGGGTGGGACAACGGACTTTTGTCTGCTGGAGCTAGGTGTGAATGTTTCAACTGACCACCTTGATTAGCATTTAATGGCTTGGAAGTGCCTGGGGGAATCTTTCTTTGAGCTGTTTGTTGGAACATTTGGGAACATTCCCCGAAATGCATTGTGGACCCCACCTAGAGGCAACAGCTGGAAGTGCATCAATAATCAATGGATTTAATTACAATGTTCTCTCTAAGCCTCTTTAGGTCCTCCAGTGCAATTCTATGGTCAACATACAGCAAAAGTTGTAGTTTGCTGAGGCTCCAGCCCTCTTTGAGAGAGAAGGCTTCTGGCGTTGTAAAACTAGAACTCCCAAGGTTCCACGGAAACGGAAGTGTCAAACTGCATTAATTCTACAGCCTAGATCAGGGGTCCTCAAACTTTTTAAACAGGGGGCCATGTCACAGTCCTTTAAACTGTTGGAGGGCCAGATTATAATTTGAAATTGGAGAGCCAGATTATAATTTTTTAAAAAAAAAAACATGAATGAATTCCCATGCACACTACACATATCTTATTTGTAGTGCAACATACATTTTAAAACAATACAATAATTAAAATGAAGAACAATTTTAACAAATATAAACTTATTAGTATTTCAATGGGAAGTGTGGGCCTGCTTTTGGCGGATGAGATAGGATTGTTGTTGTTGTGTGCTTTCAAGTTGTTTCAGACTTAGGTTGACCCTGAGCGAGGGCCGGGTAAATGACCTTGGAGGGCCGTATCCGCCCCCGGGTCTTAGTTTGAGGAACCCTAGCCTAGATGCACCCAAGGACTATTTCTTCCTGTCTTTCCAGGAGTCAATAGTGTCTTACCAGTAAGTAGATGCCACTTGCAATAGCAAGGCAAACTGTCCCCAGGATCGTGGCCAAGAGGAATCCTGCAGGAACGGCCAAGCTGCAAAACAAAGGGTGAATCGGGCAGAAAAAGTTTAATGAGTGAACAGGATATCATAGAATCATAGAATCAAAGAGTTGGAAGAGACCTCATGGGCCATCCAGTCCAACCCCCTGCCAAGAAGCAGGAATATTGCATTCAAATCACCCCTGACAGATGGCCATCCAGCCTCTGTTTAAAAGCTTCCAAAGAAGGAGCCTCCACCACACTCCGGGGCAGGATATGGTTGCATCCTCCATTCACCTCCAAAGCCATATCTAGGTCTTTGTCCCATGTGTGGTTTTAATGCTGGAATAGTGCATTATAGCACTTTGGCACCACATTAACTGCCATGGCACAATGCTAACTCAAAATTATGACATAATAATAATAATAATAATAATAATAATAATAATAATGATGATGATGATGATGATGATGTATTGTTGAAGGTTTTCATGGCCGGAACATTGGGCTGTTGTAGTTTTTTTCTGGGCTATCTGGCCATGTTCTAGAGGCATTCTCTCCTGATGTTTTGCCTGCATCTATGACAAGCATCCTCAGAGGTAGTGAGACACTTTCTCCTCTGGGTGGATCTTCGTCTTTATTCTCATGGCTTGTTCTTGGTCTTGCAGCTCTTCTGATGTCTGAGGTGGAGTATCCATTGGCCTGTAGAGCCCAGTTGAGGTGGTTCCGTTCATCTTGGAGGAGGTGGGGTTCGCAGATTCTTTTTGCACGGTCTGCCAAGGCTTTAATGGTGCTTCTTTTTGGACTTGGGTGATGCTTGGAAAGTGTTCTTGCCATACATAAAGGGAACCACTGACTGCATAGGGAAGCTGATGAGGAAACACAACATACAAACTATCTACACACCCACCAAGAAAATCCAACAAATGCTCCGTTTAGCAAAGGACAAGAGGGATCCTCTCACTTCTGCAGGAGTCTACCGTGTACCATGCAGCTGTGGACAAGTCTACATAAGGACCACCAAATGGAGCGCCCAAACACGAATCAAGGAACATGAAAGGCACTGCAGACTCCTTCAACCAGAGAAATCAGCCATAGCAGAGCACCTGATGAACCAACCTGGACACAGCATATTATTTGAGAACATAGAAATGCTGGACCACTCCAACAACCACCATGTCAGACTACACAGAGAAGCCATTGAAATCCACAAGCATGTGGACAATTTCTACAGAAAGGAGGAAACCATAAAAATGAACAAAAACTGGCTACCAATATTAAAAAAACTCTAAAATTGCAACAGCACAACAACAGAGAGGAAGCAGACAGGGACATCTAATTACCTCTCAACAAAAGTTTGCTCCAGGCACAGTCAGACTATTGTATGCTAATCAAGGTGGTCAGTTGAAACATTCACACCTAGCTCCAGCAGACAAGAGTCCTTTGTCTCACCCTGGTCATTCCACAGATGGAGCCCCCGGTGGCGCAGTGGGTTAAACTCCTGTGCCGGCAGGACTGAAGACCAAGAGGTCACAGGTTCAAATCTGGGGAGAGGTGGATGAGCTCCCTCTATCAGCTCCAGCTCCTCATGCGGGGACATGAGAGAAGACTCCCACAAGGACGATAAAAACATCAAATCATCCGGGCGTCCCCTGGGCAACATCATTGCAGACGGTCAAATCTCTCACACCAGAAGCGACTTGCAGTTTCTCAAGTCGCTCCTGACATGACCAAAAAAAATTAATTCTACAGATATATAAACCCTTTTTCTTAGTTCCAACAGACCTCACTACCTCTGAGGATGCTTACCATAGATGCAGGTGAAACGTCAGGAGAGAATGCCTCTCGACCATGGCCATACAGCCTGAAAAAAACCTACAACAACCCAATAGAGATAGTGTTTCAAGGCAGTGCTCTCGCCCAGGGATTCCTCTCTCTCGTCTTGAATTCTTAGGACCTTAATGGCAACTGCACTCTCAGTAAATGGCAATTATACAAAACGTGAAATACAAATACAAAGACAAGAAGTCTAATGGGGAGGAAAATAGAGATAGTGTTTCAAGGCAGTGCTCTCGCCCAGGGATTCCTCCCCTTACCATGCATGTAAGATGGACCGGACATAGTAATTTCTGGTGAGGGGTCCAAACACCTTCACAACGGGAGTGAAATACTGCTGGCCGCTGTGGGAGACCAAAGGGAAAAGAGAAAGCCGTGAGACACCAAGAACCATAATAACAACACTATGTCTAACAACATTATTTTTGTTCCTGGGTTATCAATGTCATTTCCTATCACAAAAACATGCAGAAAGTTTATCAAATTGCAAAAACTTTGCCTCTGCGGGAGGGACATCACCTTGCAGCACATTTTGCTCTAGTTTTTCAATAAATATCTCACCGAGTCCCAACCAATTCAATATAGTTTATGCAACGAAAACAAAGTTTCTGGAGTAGAACAACTCCTTTCCAAGTCAGGACCGCACAACCTAAACAGGAAATAACACTTTCAAACCAGGAACAGATTTTGTTACATAGTTGTAATGTTTAAATGGTTTTTAACTAGGGATTCTTTAAATCATGTTTATATTTAATCCTGTTTTAATGTTTACATATGTGTATATTTTAGATTGTTATGCTTATGCTTTTATGTTAATTCGCTTTTGAGTCCTTCGGGGGAAATAAAGCAGGGAATAAATAAATAAATAGTAAAGGTAAAGGTTTTCCCCTGACATTAGGTCCAGTCCTGTCCGACTCTGGCGGTTGGTGCTCATCTCCATTTCTAAGCTGAAGAGCTGGCATTGTCCATAGACACCTCCAAAGTCATGTGGCCACTGGCATGACTGAATGGAGTGCCGTTACCTTCCCGCCAGAGCAGTACCTATTGATATACTCGCATTTCATGTTTTTGAGCTGCTAGGTTGGCAGAAGCTGGGGCTAACAGTGGGAGCTCACCCCACTCCCCGGATTCAAAACTGTGAGCTTTCAGTCAGCAAGTTCAGCAGCTCAGCGCTTTAACCTGCTGCACCACTGGGGGCTCAATAAATAAATAAATAGTATTGTCGAAGACTTTCATGGCTGGAATCACTGGGTTGTTGTAGGTTTTTTCCGGGCTGTATGGCCATGGTCTAGAGGCATTCTCGCCTGCATCTATGGCAAGCATCCTCAGAAGTAGTGAGGTCTGTTGGAACTAGGAAAAAGGGGTTTATATATCTGTGGAATGACCAGGGTAAGACAAAGGGCTCTTGTCTGCTGGAGCTAGGTGTGAATGTTTCAATTGTATGCTAATCAAGGTGGTCAGTTGAAACATTCACACCTAGCTCCAGCAGACAAGAGCACTTTGTCTTACCCTGGTCATTCCACAGATATATAAACCCCTTTTTCCTAGTTCCAACAGACCTCACTATCTCTGAGGATGCTTGCCATAGATGCAGGCGAAACGTCAGGAGAGAATGCCTCTAGACCATGGCCATACAGCCCAAAAAAACCTACAACAACCCGAATAAATAGTAATCGATTGTGTTGTCAAAGGATTTCATGACCGGAATCACTGGGTTGCTGTGAGTTTTCCGGGCTGTATGGCCATGTTCCAGAAGACTTCTCTCCTGCTGTTTCACCCACAACTATGGCAGGCATCCTCAGAGGTTGTGATGTAAAGAGTGAATATGTGAAGAAGACCAGAAGGCGACAGGCCTGAAGAACAAAAATGGAGTTCGCTCAAAGCATGATAAAGGTCGGACCTGGCAGACAAAGCGAGGATTTTGAGAAAGCAGTAAGGCGTATCTGGGTTCATAATAGTGAGATGTGCCGTCCGCCCAGACGATATAAAAAATAAAACTGAGACGTGCTTCTCTCTATGTCTGAGCGAACTGCAAGTGTCTATCTTGAGAAGCTTGAGATACTCAGCAACTGAGACTATTACTGGTTTTAAACATTAAAAAAGAATATTTATTTATTCAAAGTCCTTGAAGACTTGGCACAGTTCATCACAGTTGCAAACAAACAGTCAATAGATGAAACTACAAAAATATTCGTTCCTTTCTTTAGTTACAGAGGAAACCTTTTCTCCAGAAGGCAGATAAGATCCTGGAATCTTTACACCCTAACCTTAAGCTGTTGTGGTTTAGAAAAAAGCAGGTTTTTTTCCCCTATCTATAACTTAAGGTCAGTTCTGGAGACAAAGTAGTGAAGACTCTCTCTCTATAACTACATAACTCAATCTTCTCAATAAAGCTTATCTAACTATAATATCTCAATACAGTTCAATACACAATATACTATCTATATTAACTCAATATAGCTTTGTACTTATCTATAATGTATAGTTTTTGCAATGGTTTTTCCCAGAGCTAACTGCCTAGCCATCAACACATCTGAAGTCTTTCCTCTAACTGAAAAGGCAGGGGAGAAGCTAAAATGGGGATCTTTCCCTGGGAGAAAAGGCGGTCCCTAAACTCAAAGAGCTGCTCTCTAAGCCAATAGTTGCAAAGAGACCTGCAGACTCTGATACTATTAACTTTTAAGTCTCTTGCAAAGCTGCAGCAGCCCTGGGAGAAAATGCAAGAGGAAGCAACCTCAAGCAACTATAAAGTAAGGCAAATCAGGCTCCTGGGAGACGGAACATGAGATCTGTTGGAAACCAGGCAAGTGGGGTTTATATATCTGTGGAATAATGTCCAGAGTGGGAGAAAGAACTCTCGTCTGTTGGAGGCAAGCGTGAATGTTGCAAACTGCTCAGCTTGATTAGCACTGAATGGCCTTGCAGCTTCAAAGCCTGGCTGCTTCCTGCCTGGGGGAATCCTTTGTGGGGAGGTGTTAGCTGGCCCTTAAAATATAACATAAAACACTATATGAACTAGCCCTTGCATAGTTTAAAAACCAAGTAAAATTCGGTATTATTATCACTTCAGAAAGAAACACTTTGGATATAAGCAACCACACTATGATTAGGGGAGACTACTTAAGCATCTCCAAAATGCAATCCTGTCTCTTGAACTGCCACAGGTCCATGCTATAGAAGCCTGGAAGTTGTAGTTTTACAAGGTCCATTGCCTTCTCTGTCGGAAACGGCAGAGAAGGCAATGAACCTTGTAAAACTACAACTCCCAGGCTTATTTAGGGTTTGGAGAGTGATGGCGCCTCTCCAAACTGCAACTCCTAGGATTCCATAGCACGGAGCCATGTCAGTTAAAGTGGTGACAAACTGCATTCATTCTCCAGTGTAGATGCATTTTTTCGAAAAGGATGTCTTACCATCTCTGCATCGTGGAGCCCTTTTTCCGCTTCCCTCTCGGATATTCCAGGAGGCAAATAAAAACCCCGGCTGCTCTTTGGAGGAAACAGTTAAGGAGAAAAAGAAAGGGAGGAAAAGCTATTTTTGAACAAGATTCATCCAAAATATGCTACAAAAAGCCTTCTAGCAACCCATAATCTCTTCTTTATATTGCTCAAGGAGGCGGAAGTTCCTCCATACAACTTGCATATAACTTAACCAGAAATCCAAATGATCCTAATATTATTCACATAGGATACTTAGAATGCATTTACACCAGGCATGGGTAAACATAGGCACAGGAGGCGAATGCAGCCCCTTGGGCTCTTTTCTCAGGCTCTCCTCTCTCTCACCATCCTATCCTTCTTTCCTTCTCTCTTTCCTTCCTCCTTCCCTTCCACCCTTTCTCCCTTCCTTCCTTCCTTCCTTCCCTCTTCCCTCCCTCCCTCCTTCTCTCTCTCCCTTCATTCCTTTTTGTTTTTCCTTTCTTCTCCCTTCCCTTCCTTCATTCTCTTCCACTCTTCCTTCCATCCTTCCTCCTCCCTCCCTTTCTTTTTTCCTTTCTTCCCTTTCCTTCTTCCTTTCCTACCTTCCTTCCCTTTTGTCTTGCCTTCCTTCACCTTTCCCTGCCTTCCACCCTTCCTTCCTTTCATCCTTCTCTTCCTCCCTTCCTAATCTCTTTCCTTCGTCTTTCCACACTTCCCTTCCTTCCTTACCACCCTTTCTCCTTCAGTCTTTCCTTCCCTTCCACCCTGTCGTCCTACCTTCCTTTCTTCTTTCCTCTTTCCTTCCCTCTCTCCCTTCCCTCCTTTCATTCCCTTCCACCCTCCCTTCTTTTCTTCTTTCTTTCCTCCCTTCCTCCCTTTTGTCTTTCCCTTCTTCCTTCTCCCTTCCCTCCCTTCATTCCCTTCAATCTTTCCTTCCTTTCTTCCATCCTCCCTCCCTTCTCTCTTTCCTTCATCATTCCATCCTTCACTCCCTTTCTCCTTCCTTTCTTCTTTCTTTCCTTCCTTCCTTCCTTCCTTCCTTCCTTCCTTCCTTTCCTCCTTCCTTCCTTCCCTTCCACCCTGTCGTCCTACCTTCCTTTCTTCTTTCCTCTTTCCTTCCCTCTCTCTCTTCCCTCCTTTGATTCTCTTCCATCCTTCCTTCCTTCTTACCTTCTCTTTCCTTCCTTCCTCTCCTTTTGTCTTTCCTTCCTTCTCCCTCCCCCCCTTTATTCCCTTCCTTTCATCCTTCTCTTCCTCCCTCCCTCCCTTATTCCCTACCTTCTCTCTTTCCTTTCTCCTTCCATCCTTCCTTTCCTTCCTTCCCTTTTGTCTTTCCTTCCTTCCCTCCCTCTTTCTCCTTCCTTCTCTCTTTCCTCTCTCCCTTCCTTCCCCCTTTATTCCTCCCTCCCTTCCCCCCTTCTTTTTATCCTTTGTCCTTTCCTCCTGGGGGATGTTTAGCTGGTAGAAGAGACGGTTGAGAGGGAACATGAGAACCATGTCTCAAGATGTAAAAGGGTGTCCCATTGAGGAGAAGGGAGGGAGAAAACTGACTTTCTGCTGCTCTAGAGATCAGGGCACAAGAAGGGAGCAATGGGTTCAAATGGCAGGTAAATAGAGATTCAACAGAAAAGATTAGCAAGAACTTCCTGGAGAGTGGCACAGGCTTCCTGGGAGTGAGGTGGAGTCTCCTTCTCTGGAGGCTTTTTTGCAGAGGCTCTTTGTTGGGAGTGCTTTGTTTGTGCCTTCCTGCATGGCAGGGGGTTGGGCTGGATGGCCCTTGGGGGTCTCTATATCAGGAGTAGGCAATATGGGGGGTCTAATGGAGACAATTTTCTCTCCCGTCGAACATCTCATCTTGACCAACCCTTTTGGGATCCAAACATTTCCTGTCTTTCTTTCACTTTCTGTCTCTGAAAGAGAAGAGGAAGGGGAGGAAAGGGCAGGGAGGGGGCTTGGGGAGAACCCCCTCCCTCCTGGCCTACCCACCACGTTCCGGCCTGCCATGCGGTCCCCAAGTTAGATACTTGCCCATGCCTGATCTACACTGTAGAATTAATTCAGTTTGGCACCACTCAATATCAATCCCAGGATTTAGAGTTTGTTTGGTAGAAAAGGCAAAAGAACGACCTTGTGAAACTACAATACCCAGTATTCCACAGCATTGAATCCAAGTGAAACCAAACTACATTAACTCTACAGTGTAGAAGCACCCAGTGTCAGGACTTGCCCATGCCTGATCTACACTGTAGAATTAATTCAGTTTGGCACCACTCAATATCAATCCCAGGATTTAGAGTTCGTTTGGTAGAAACAGTAAAAGAACGAACTTGTGAAACTACAATACCCAGTATTCCACAGCACTGAGTCCATGTGAAACCAAACTGCATCAACTCTACAGTGTAGAAGAACCCATTATCGGGCCAAAGCAAACCCAAACTGCTGCAGTCTCTCCTAGTTCTGTATTTCCTCCTTGATATACCTTTTGCCATCTCGACCAGCAACATCAAGTTCCCCAAAAGTAACTTTTCCACGCTTTGTCATCCTGGCACAGATCAAGCACGGATAGCATTGGGTTCTTTAATCACGTCTTTGCTTGGCTTCCAGTTTTTACGATCAGTCCAAATTGGGGAAATACTTTCTTTTCTTGCAAAGGCTGTTATTGCAAAATTTGGAGTTTCTGTGGTTGAACCGTTTGGAAACTTTGCAAAGTGGAGAAGAGGCCCAGTTACCAAATGATGTCCTGGAAATTGCACCAGAACTGCAGACCGTTTTTCTTCCCTTCCAGGGAAGTTTAAAGCAAAAGGGACGAAATAGGAAGATGCTGCTGGCAATCTAGGACCGTAGGACTGAACTGGAAGCGAGAGGATGGCTCTCACCAAAAGGATACATGGCATACGCTGCAAACTCCCAACGTTTGAACTGTCCCGAAACGGCCACGATGCCGCCAGCCACTAGAACTGAATGGAGAAAGGGGAAAGAAATCAAGTCATTTTGATGCTTTTTGCCCACTTTTAAATACAATTTTGCAATATTAACAACGTAATGCACTTCTTGCCTCAGAATCCAAAAAACCCCCCAAAAAACCCTTTTGCCTTTGGCAAAACAATCAAAATATAATTTGCATTTTGCAGACTGTGCCATCTTTGCTTTTGTTTGTTTATTTATTTATTTACGACATTTATATGCCATCCTTCTCACTCCAAAGGGGACTCAGAGCGGCTTACAAGATATATAGACAATGACATACAATATATTATATTATTATTATATTATATTATATTATATTATTAGAATATTGGGAGCCCCCGGTGGTGCAGTGGGTTAAACCCCTGTGCTGGCAGGACTGAAGACCGACAGGTTGCAGGTTCGAATCTGGGGAGAGGCGGATGAGCTCCCTCTATCAGCTCCAGTTCCTCATCCAGGGACATGGGAGAAGCCTCCCACAAGGATGATAAAACATCAAAATCATCCGGGCATCCCCTGGGCAACGTCCTTGCAGACAGCCAATTCTCTCACATCAGAAGTCACTTGCAGTTTCTCAGGTTGCTCCTGACATGACAAAAAAAAAAATAGAATATTTTATTTATTTATTTATTTGCGACATTTATATGCCGCCCTTCTCACCCCGAAGGGGACTCAGAGAGGCTTACAAGATATATAACTATATTGTACTATACCATTATATTGTCATTTTATTAGTATTAGTAATATTACATGTAATATTAAATATTTAATTATATTATCATATCTTATTATATTATAATATAATAAATATTATATGTATATACAATATATTATATTATATTATATTATATTATATTATATTATATTATATTATATTATGAGGGTGGAATGAAAAGTAATGCCTCTACCTTCGTAACTCCTCAACAGATGGCAATACTGGTATGCGGCAGGTACTGGCTTGTTCACTCTCCTGTACAGTTTCATTTTGGCAGGAAGCCTTAGCATTGAACGGTTGTGTTGTTAAAGTGCAAAGTATGGAACCCTAAACAATGCAACTTAAGCAACATGCAGTCATTGAATTCTTGACAGCAGAAGGTATCACCTCAACATCTTTAAACTTACTCGCCCAACAACACACAGTACTCACATCAACACAATCACCATAAACAGCTTGCATTCTCTGATTAGCTGGCCCTGATTGTTTCATTCCACAGATATATCAAACCAATTTGTCTAGTTTCCAATAAATAAAAAGCAACACTCAGAAAAGAGAAGAAAAAATCAGGACCCGTTAACACCTCCCATCAAAGGATTCCCCCAGGCAGGAAGCAGCCAGTCTCTGAAGCTGCAAAGCCATTCAATGGTAATAAAGCTGACCAATTGCAGCATTCATATTTGCCTCAAACAGACAACTGTTCTTTCTCCCACCCTGGATATAATTGCAGATACTTACTGCCTGGGGGAATCTTTTGTTGAGAGGTGATTAGCTAGCCCTGATTGTTTCATTCCACAGATATATCAACCCAATTTGTCTAGTTTCCAATAAATAAAGAGCAACACTCAGAAAAGAGAAGAAACAATCAGGACCTGCTAACACCTCCCAACAAAGGATTCCCCCAAGCAGGAAGCAGCCAGGCTCTGAAGCTGCAAAGCCATTCAATGGTAATAAAGCTGGCCAATTGCAGCATTCATATTTGCCTCAAACAGACAACTGTTCTTTCTCCCACCCTGGATATAATTGCAGATACTTACTGCCTGGGGGAATCTTTTGTTGGGAGGTGATTAGCTGGCCCTGATTGTTTCATTCCACAGATATATCAACCCAATTTGTCTAGTTTCCAATAAATAAAGAGCAATACTCAGAAAAGAGAAGAAACAATCAGGACCCACTAACACCTCCCAACAAAGGATTCCCCTAGGCAGGAAGCAGCCAGGCTCTGAAGCTGCAAAGCCATTCAATGCTAACAAAGCTGGCCAATTGCAGCATTCAGAGTGGCCTCAAACTGACAGCTGTTCTTTCTCCCACCCTGGGCATCATTGCCGATACTTACTGCCTGGGGGAATCCTTTGTTGGGTGGTGATTAGCTGGCCCTGATTGTTTCATTCCACAGATACATAAACCCAATTTGTCTAGTTTCCAATATATCTCACAACCTCTGAGGATGCCTGCCACAGATGCAGGCGAAATGTCAGGAGAGAATGCTTCTGGAACATGGCCAGACAGCCCGGAAAAATACACAACAACCCAACGATTCCAGCCATGAATGTCTTCAACAATTCATTAAATATCATCATCATCATCATCATCATCATCATCATCATCATATCCTGCTTTCCTCTCTTAAAAGAAACTCAAAACATAGTGGCCCGCTCATTGTGATTGTATTTTTGCACTGTTTTATTCTTATGTTGTATTTATTTTATTGCAATGTTTGTTCTGTGTTCTTGGTTTTATTTTGTTGTAATGCACAAAATAATGTAAGCCACCCCGAGTCCTCTTTCGAGGAGATGGTGGCGGGGTATAAATAAAGTTTATTATTATTATTATTGACACAAAAGCACAGTATGTCACAGCAAATGAGATCTATATGCTGGATTTCGTATCACAAAATCACAAGTCGAACACTTCCCAAGCGTCTAGGACTGTGTGATGTGTTATTATTATTATTACTAGCTGTACCCGCCACACGTTGTTGTGGCCAACCTTCCCTCCCTCTTTCTCTCCTTCTTTCTTTCTCTCCTTCCTTCCTTCCCTCTTTTGCTTTCCCTTCTTCTTTCTTCCTTCTCTACCTGTTTCTTTTCTCGCTTCCTTTGTTCTTTGATTCCATCCTGTCTTGTCTCTTTCCTTCCTTCCTTCCTTCCCTCTTTCTCTCTTTTGTTCCTTCTCTCCTTCCTTCCCTCTTTCACTTTTTTATTTCATTCTCTCCCTCCTTCTCTCCTTCCTTCCTTCTCTACCCTTCTGTCTTTCCTTCTTTATCTCCTTCCCCCCTTCTCTCCTCCCTTCCTTCTCTACCCTTCTTTCTTACCTTCCTTCCCTCCTTTCCCTTCTTCTCTCCCTTTTTGTCTACCTCTTTCTCTCCCTCCTTCCTTCTCTACCTTTCTTTCCTTCCTTCTTTCCCTTCTTCTCTCCCTCCTTCCTTCTCTACCCTTCTTTCTTTCCTTCCTGCTCTCCTTCCATCCCTCCTTCTCTCCCTTCCTTCGTCCTTTCTGTGTATGTGTTTTGTGTGTGTATATGCATATATGTGTGTATATATGTGTGTTTGTGTATATATCTGTGGTTTTGTGCATGCGTTGTAATGTTGTTGTTTTTTTTAAAGTCCCTTCTGCTGTGTTTTTCAGTGCTTTTATGTGTGATGGTCACTCGTTGGCCTGAGAGGTGTCTGGTGTCCAAATTTGGTGTCAATTCACCCAGTAGTTTTTGAGTTCTGTTAATCCCACAAACGAACATTACATTTTTATTTATATAGATAATAATAATAATAATAATTATTATTATTATTATTATTATTATTAAATAAACCTAGCTAGTCAACATCATCCTTTTTGTGTATTGGAAATTACTTAGCTAAGTAAGTTTGACTGATGTTATTGAAAAATCTGCATTGACAAAAGCTAGACATTAGACTTTTGAGGCCAGTTTGTATATTAATATTATATTCTATTATGTATAATTTTTAAATATGACTTTTGTGTTGGCATTTAAATGGAGTGACGGAGGCGTTTGAAGCCACACTTGAACGGAGAGGCCCTTGGAAATGAAAATCCCTTCTGGGGAATGGACTACAATCACAAGGCAAAACCCAAACAATGCGAGAGGATTAGAAGGCCGTGGTCAAAAGGGAAAAGGCCGACTTAGCCACTTCCTCTTAAGACGAGGCCAGCCAAAAGAGGAGAGAAACGGGCGTGATTCGTGATTTGCATCTGTGGCAACAAAACCAAGAATTTGGAAATGAAAACCGTTGCAAAATGTGGTTCAAAAATGAGAATCCAGCTATTCTCGTTCCCCATCTCTGCAGCTTGACTCACTCATTTGAGTAGAAAGAAGAGAACTTTGGAAAAATATACATTATTATTATTATTATTATATGTATTTCTATCCCATTTTCTTCTCTTAATGAGACTAAAAGAAAGGCAAGGTTTCCCCACTCCCTTGCGGAAAATAAAGCTTGCAACACTGATAAATTGAACGGAAAGGAAACAGATTTGGAACTCTACCTTAGCTGGTGTTTAATGGCGTAAATGATAATTTAGTGATAATTATGTAATTTTTTTAATTCATTGTGTAATGTAAGGTAAAGTAAAGGTTTCCCCTTGATATTAAATCTACTTGTGTCCGATTCTGTGGGGTGGTGCTCATCTCCATTTCTAAGACAAAGAGCTGGCATTGCCCGTAGACGCCTCCTAGGCATAATAATAATAATAATAATAATAATAATAATAATAATAATAATACTTTATTTGTACCCCGCTACCATCTCCCCAAGGGACTCGGTGCGGCTTACATGAGGCCGAGCCCAACACAACAATACAAGCAATAACAACACAGTACAAGCAATTAAAAACACATAGACAATAAGATACACAACATTATCAATAAACAGCACATAAGTAAAAACATGGCCAGCATGGCTGCATGGAGCACCATTACCTTCCCACCGTAGCAGTACCTATTGATCTACTCACATTTGAATGTTTTTGAACAGCTAGGTTAGCAGAAGCTGGGGCTAACAGTGGGAGTCCACACTTCTCCTTGGATTCAAACTGCTGACCTTTTGGTCAGCAAGTTCAGCAACTCACTGGTTTAACCTGCTGTTTCACCAGGAGGCCCTGGTATAATAATATAGCCCATATACTATTATGTTGGACTGTATAATAATATAAGGTTTTTCCCTGACATGTCTGACTCTGGGGTGTGGTGCTCATCTCCATTTCTAAGCCAAAGAGCCGGCGTTGTTCATAGACACCTCCAAGGTCAAGTGGCCGGCATGACCGCACGGAGCGCTGTTACCTTCCCGCCGGAGCGGTACCTATTGATCTACTCGCATTTGCATGTTTTTGAACTGCTAGGTTGGCAGAAGCTAGGGCTGACAGTGGAAGTTCACGCCGCTCCCTGGAATCGAACCTGTGACCTTTCGGTCAACAAGCTCAGCAGCTCAGCGCTTTAACCCACTGCACCACTGGGGCTTCCTGTATAATAATATAGTCCAAACTAAAAAAATATAATAATATAATAATAGTACATATTACATGCAATAAAAGGTAAAGGCTTCCCCTGATATTAAGGTAAAGGTTTTCCCCTGAAATTAAGTCCAGTCACGTCTGACTCTGGGGTGTGGTGCTCATGTCCATTTCTAAGCCAAAGAGCCAGCATTGTCCGTAGACGCTTCTAAGGTCACGTGGCCACTGGCATGACTGCATGGAGCGGCATTACCATCCCGCCGAAGCAGTACCGATCGCTCTACTCACATTTGCATGTTTTCGAACTGCAAGGTTGGCAGGAACTGGACCTAACAGCAAGAGCTCACCCAGCTCCCCGGATTCAAACTGCCAAACTTTGGGGTCAGCAAGTTCAGCAGCTCAGTGCTTTAACCTGCTGCAACATCAGTATTGTTTGTTTATTTACTAGATGTGTTCAGATGGGTAAGCTGGACCGTTAAGGGCTTTATAGTCCAAAGCCAGCACTTTGAATTGTGCTCGGCAGCAGACCGGCAGCCAGTGGAGCGGGCGTAACAAGGGGGTTGTGTGCTCTCTGTACTCTCTGCTCTGGTGAGCAATCTGGCTACCACCCATTGGACCACATGCAGCTTCCAAACAGTCTTCAAGGGCAACCCCACGTAAAGTGTTTTGCAGTAGTCAGTTCGGGATGTGGCCAGCTTAAGTGGCTGAGGGGGGAAAGAAAAAGGGCTGAGGCTGTTAGAAGTCCAAAACACCTGGAGGGAAGGCCAAAGTTTGCCCAAGTCTGTTCCAGAACTATAGTCCAAGGCGATGCTGGCTCTCTTTACTCTGTATTAACAACCCAGAAACATGACTTATCTCCTCTTGCGTACAAAGCCAGTTTGGTCCTTGCTTTTGGCACACAGCAATGCCATATTGAACGGAGTGCCATCCTCCCCCAACCTTTCTGTGCCTTTTTTCCCCCCTGCCGTTTCCTTCTCATTTTCGTTCTCTTTTACTTCCTCAAACCTTACCGTTGATTGAAGTCACTTCTTCCTCTTTGAGGAGTTGCAAAGGAAGCAGGAGCCCCAAAAAGGGCTATTTATAAAACGGAAAAACCGTAACTAACTCGAAAGCTAAAGATAGTTTCCAAAAAAGAGAGAAGTTGTAGAATCTATACATTCAAAAACAATGTTTCACTGATTCTGCCTTCCACGCTTGGGCAATGAATTTGTCAGATTTTTAGAAGTTTGGCGCTTTTTTGGGAGTTACAGTTTGAACACTCCAAATCCTTTATCTTTCTCTAAATTGGAAGACGGAGATACTCAAACACATAGATACACAAAGATTTGAGTTTATTTACTCTTGGGGGATTCTGGGTATGGCAGTCCAAAAACAGGAAAGTTTCCCAACTTCGTAAATTTGTAAATGTCCTGTAGCACAAACCTTACTTTGCCTTAAAAATACAAATCAATCCATATAGGGACTGCTGCGAGTTTTCCAGGCTGTCTGGCCATGTTCCAGAAGCATTCTCTCCTGATATTTCACCTGCATCTATGGCAGGCATCCTCAGAGGTTGTGAGGTCTGTTGGAGACTAGGAAAATGGGGTTTATATATCTATGGAATGAAACAATCAGGGTCAGCTAATCACTTCCCAATGAAGGATTCCCCCAGGCAGTAAGAAGCCAGACTTTGAAACTGCTAGGACATTAAATGCTAATCAAGGTGGCCAATTGAAACATTCACACCTACCTCCAACAGACAAGAGTTCTTTCTCTCACTCCGGATATTATTCCACAGACATATAAACGTCATTTTCCTAGTTTCCAACAGACCTCACAATCTCTGAGGATGCCTGCCATAGATGCAGGCAAAATGTCAGGAGAGAATGCTTCTGGAACATGGCCACACAGCCTGGAAAACTCCCAATGAATATCTCATAGGGTCTCAACCAATTCAAGAGAGTCTGGGCCACAAAAACAAAGTTTCTAGAGTAGAATGACTTCCAAAGTGTTGTTTGGAAGTGTTTGGTGAGGCCTTGTCACTCCTCGGCAGCAAATTACAGGAGGTTTTAAATTCTCTGTGTTATTGTTTATATGTAAGTTATATTAATTGTACTGTTTTATTTGCTTGCTGTTTTGTTTTTACTGATGTGTTGTTGGGCTTGGCCTCATGTAAGCCGCCCCGAGTCCCCTTGGGGAGATGGTGGCAGGGTATAAAAAAGTATTATTATTATTATTATTATTATTATTATTATTATTATTATAGACCTGTGAACAGCATATCATCGCCTTCTCCTGAGAAAAATGTATAACATCACAAAGGACTACCATCTCACTCACTTCATAGGAATTCTGCTACAAAACAGGAGCTTTTTTGTTGAGTTCCAGGGCCAGAGAAGCAGATGGCGAAAACAGAAGAACGGCCTGCCTCAGGGGAGCGTGTTTGCTCTATTAATGTTCAACATTTACACAAATGACCAGCTACTGCCAGAAGAGACAGAGAGTTTCATCTATGCTGGCGATGGCGACATCACTGCTCAAGCAGGGAGCTTTGAAATGGTTGAACAAAAACTCTCCAAAGCTTTAGGTTCTCTTACTGCCTTTTACAGGGAAAACTGATTCCTAATCCATCCAAAACACAGACATATGCTTTTCACCTTAAGAACAGACAAGCATCCCGAACTCTGAGGATGACCTGGGAAGGAATCCCACTGGAGCATTGCAGCACACCCAGACACCTGGGAGTGACCCTGAACTGTGCCCTGACTTACAAGAAACACTGCTTTACCAGCAAGCAAAAAATGGGTGCTAGAAATAATATCGTATGGAAGCTGACTGGCACAACCTGGGGATCATAACTAGACACAGTGAAGACACCTGCCCTTGCACTTGGCTACTCCGCTGCTGAATACGAATGCCCAGTGTGGAAAACATTACACCATGTCAAAACAGTTGATGTGGCTCTTAATGAAACATGGTGCATTATTGCAGGACGTCTATGCACTACACCACTGGAGAAATTATACTGTTTAGCCGGTATTGCACCACCTGATATCTGCCGGGAAGTAGCAGCCAGAAATGAAAGGACCAAGGCAGTGACATCTCCAGTCTATCCTCTGTTCAGATATCAAGCCAGCATGCCAATGCCTTAATTCAAGAAACAGCTTCCTAAGGTCTACAAAGATACTTGCAGGAACACCTCAGCAAGCGAGAGTCCAAAAGTGGCAGGCTAAAACCCAGCACCTTAATTAGTGGCTGAGACCAAATGAGAGACACCCTCCTGAACACACAGAAGACTGGGAGACTTGGAAGGCACTGAGCAGGCTGTGCTCTGGCACCACGAGATGCAGAGCTAACTTTAAGAAATGGGGCCACAAAGTTAAGTCCATGACATGCGAGTGTGGAGAACAGCAAATCACAGACCACCTATTACAGTGTGGCCTGAGCCCTGCCACATGTACAACGGAGGACCTTCTCACAGCAAAACCAAAGGCATTCCAAGAGGCCAGCTTCTGATCAAACAACATTTCACATAATGTATTGTTGAAGGCTTTCGTGGCTGGAATCACTGGGTTGTTGTGAGTTTTCTGGGTTGTATGGCCATGTTCCAGCAGCATTCTCTCCTGACGTTTCGCCTGCATCTATGGCAGGCATCCTCAGAGGTTGTCAGACCTCACAACCTCTGAGGACGCCTACCACAGATGCAGGCGAAACATCAGGAGAGAATGCTGCTGGAACATGACCATACAGCCTGGAAAATCACAACAACCCATTTAGCATCATGCCACGTTTTTTTTTTTTTAAAAAAAAACAACTTTAAATGCATTTTAACTGTACCCTCAATGTGCTTCTGACACGATAAATTAATTGCTCTTTCGGCAGGAAAAGGCTCAAAAGCCTTGGAATACTACAACTTCACAGAATGGAGCACTTCAAAGAGTCATGCCCAAAGTTGCTGTTTGGAGACAAAATGCACAGAAAGGAAGATATGAAACAATGAGCATTTTGTGCACATCCGCACTGTAGAATTAATGCAGTTTGGCATCACTTGAACTCCTATAGCAGCGTTTCTCAACCTGGGGGTCAGGACCCCTAGGGGGGTCGTGAGGGGGGTGTCAGAGGGGTCACCAAAGACCACCAGAAAACACAGTATTTTCTGTTGGTCGTGGGGGTTCTCTGTGGGAAGTTTGGCCAAATTCTATCATTAGTGGGATTCAGAATGCTCTTTGATTGTAGGTGAACTATAAATCCCAGCAACTACATCTCCCAAATGTCAAGGTCTATTTTCCCCAAACTCCATTTGGAAATATTGAGTATTTATGCCAAGTTTGGTCCAGATCCATCATTGTTTGAGCCCACCAGTGCTCTCTGGATGTAGGTGAACTACAACTCCAAAACTCAAGGCCACTGCACACCAAACCCTTCCAGTATTTTTTTGTTGTATATGGGTATTCTGTTTGCCAAATTGGTTCAATTCCAATGTTGGTGGGGTTCAGAATGTTCTTTGATTGTAGGTGAACTATGAATCCCAGCAACTACAACTCCCAAATGTCAAGGTCTATTTTCCCCAAACTCTACCAGTATTCACATTTGGAAATATTGAGTATTCATGCCATGTATGTTCCAGATCCGTCGTTTGAGTCCACAGTGCTCTCTGGATGTAGGAGAACTACAACTCCAAAACACAAGGCCACTGCACACAAAACCCTTCCAGTATTTTTTGTTGTATATGGGTATTCTGTTTGCCAAGTTGGTTCAATTCCATCATTGGTAGAGTTCAGAATGTTCTTTGATTGTAGGTGAACTATAAATCCCAGCAACTACAACTCCCAAATGACAAAATCAATCCCTCCCCCAACCCTACCAGTATTCAGATTTTGACGTATCAAGTATTTGTGCCAAATTTGGTCCAGTGAATGAAAATACATCCTGCAAATCAGATATTTACACGACAATTCATAACAGTAACAACATAACAGTTATGAAGTAGCAACAAAAATAATGTTATGGTTGGGGGTCACCACAACATGAGGAACTGTATTAAGGGGTCGTGGCATGAGGAAGGTTGAGAAACACTATCCTATGGGTTTGTGCTATGGGGATCATGTGGGGGAATGTGGCTTGATGGGTCGCCATCAAACCAAAAAGTTTTGCCAAGCTGCAAGTGCTCTTGATGTCCATAGCTTTGCGCCCTGGCTCTCCAAGTGGTGCCAAAGCGCATTCCTTTGGGCTGTCTTTGGGTGGGTCTTTGGACCCCCCTCCCCTCTATTGATGCCTAGGTCTCCTCCCCCAACAACAAGGAAACAAGCCCCCGACTTTGCAAAGACTCACTCAGCCCCGAAGCCAGCGCCTGCTCGTTGGCCCACATGGCCCACTCGATGCGCCCCATGGCTGCTCCTCCTTTGGCACTCCGGAGGGAGAAAGGGAGGGGAAGGGGCGAAGGGGCCAGAGGGCAGGGATCCGGCCGGGAAGGGCTCCCAGCAGCAGGGCAGGGCTAGTCCGGGCCGCCGGCTACGTCCCTTCCTGCCCCTCCTTCCCTTCCTTTCCCCCCGGTTTGGAGAAGAGAGACGCAGAAAGAAGAGGCACCCGACCTCTCCAAAGGCGCAATGACTGGGGCAAGTTCCTCTTTCCTCTGCCTCCTCCTACAAGGCGCAGAGAACTTTTGCAAAGTTTGCCAAAGAGAGGGGAATCCCAGAGATGGGAGGGACCTCCAAAGGCCATCCAGTCCAGCCCCCTCCTGCCCTGAAAGATACAAGGCAAGCCTTAGCAACAGATGACTATCCAGTCTCAACTTCATGACTTCCAAAGATGGAGACTCCATCACCAGCCACTCCGTTGTGAATGTTTCCATCCTGAACATTAATCGACTCTTATATCCAGAAGGTTTCCTCCAAAGACCATCTACCAACTCCCTTTTGCTATACAGGAAGACACCACCCAAGCCCTCCTGACAGATGACACCATCCAAGCCATCCTGGCTGATGGTCATCCAGCTTCATGAAAAGAAGAGGCACCCGACCTCTCCAAAAGTGCAATGACTGGGACAAGTTCCTCCTATAAGGCGCAAAGAACTTTTGCAAAGGAACCCCAGAGATGGGAGGGACCTCCAAAGGCCATCCAGTCCGACCCCCTCCTGCCCTGCAAGGCACCAGCCAAGCCTTAGCAACACATGGCCATCCAGTCCCAACTTCATGACCTCCAAAGATGGAAACTCCATCACCAGCCACTCCATTGGGAATGTTTCCATCCTGAACATTTATCGACTCTTATATCCAGAAGGTTTCCTCCAAAGACCCTCTGTACCAACCCCCTTCTGCTATATAGGAAGACACCACTCAAGCCCTCCTGACAGATGACACCATCCAAGCCACCCTGGCAGATGGCCATCCAGCCCCAACTTCATGAAAAGAAGAGGCACCCGACCTCTCCAAAGGCGCAACGACTGGGAGAAGTTCCCCTTTCCTCTGCCTCCTCCTACAAGGCGCAGAGAACTTTTGCAAAGTTTGTGAAAGGAGAGGGGAACCCCAGAGATGGGAGGGAACTCCAAAGGCCATCCAGTCTGACCCCCTCCTGCCCTGCAAGGCACCAGCCAAGCCTTAGCAACAGATGGCCACCCAGCCCCAACTTCGCGACCTCCAAAGATGGAGACTCCATCACCAGCCACTCCATTGGGAATGTTTCCATCCTGAACGTTAATCGATTCTTATATCCAGAAGGTTTCCTCCAAAGACCATCTGTACCAACTCCCTTTTGCTATACAGGAAGACACCATCCAAGCCATCGTGGCAGGTGGCCATCTAGACCCAATTTCACGACCTCCAAAGATGGAGACTCCATCACCAGCCACTCCATTGGAAATGTTTCCATCCTGAACATTTATTGACTCTTCTATCCAGAAGGTTTCCTCCAAAGGCCATCTATACCAACCCCCTTCTGCTATATAGGAAGACGCCATCCAAGCCATCCTGGCATATGGCCATCCAGCCCCAACTTCATGAAAAGAAGAGGCACCCGACCTCTCCAAAGGTGCAATGACTGGGGCAAGTTCTCCTTTCCTCTGCCTCCTCCTATAAGGCGCAAAGAACTTTTGCAAAGGAACCCCAGAGATGGGAGGGACCTCCAAAGGCCGTCCAGTCTGACCCCCTCCTGCCCTGCAAGGCACCAGTCAAGCCTTAGTGACAGATGGCCATCCAGCCCCAACTTCATGACCTCCAAAAATGGAGACTCCATCACCAGCCACTCCATTGGGAATATTTCCATCCTGAACATTAATCGACTCTTCTACCCAGAAGGTTTCCTCCAAAGACCATCTATACCAACCCCCTTCTGCTATATAGGAAGACATCATTCAAGCCATTCCTGTATAGCAGAAGGGGGTTGGTATAGATGGTTTTTGGAGGAAACCTTCTGGATATAAATGTTCAGGATGGAAACATTCCCAATGCAGTGGCTGGTGATGGAGTCTCCATCTTTGGAGATCCTGAAGTTGGAGCTGGATGGCCATCTGTTGCTAAGGCTTGGCTGGTGCCTTGCAGGGCAGGAGGGGGTTGGACTGGATGGCCATCACCAGCCATTCCATTGTGAATGTTTCCATCCTTAAAATGTATACTATAATGTATTTGAAAGGGTCCCCCAAAGGCCCTCTATTCCAACCCCCTTCTACCATAAAGACACAATCCAAGCCCTCCTGACAGATGGCCATCCAGCCCCAACTTAATGACCTCCAGGTATGGAGGCTCCCTAATTAGCCATTCCATTCTGAATGCTTCTATCCTGACAATTTATACAATCATATATCTGGAAGGCATATTCCAAAGGCCAGCCCCCTTCTGCCTTGCAAGACATAGTCCAAGCCCTCCCAACAGATGGCCATTCAGCCTCTGCTTGGAAACCTCCTGAGAAAGCGACTTCACTGGGTTCCCAGGCATATATTCCGTTAGCACTTGAAGGCACCCCAAAGGCCATCTATCCCAACCTGAGAATCGCATTGGCCTTTTACGCTGCTGCATCACTGTCTTGACTCTCCTCAATCCCTTTCATTTGCATTGTTTCCAAGCCTGGTGTCCCCCATCCTATACCTCTGCAATTCAGTGATGGTATGAGTGTTAATTTTGCATCTTTATAAGACAGTATTTCTCAACCTGGGGGTCAGGATCCCTGGGGGAGTCATGAGAGGGGTTTCAGAGGGGCCTCCAAAGACCATCAGAAAACAAAAAGCCTTAGGAACCCTTTTGGCAGAAAAGGCTGGCGATCTCTCCACCTGTTCTTCTCTTCCTTTTTGGTGTTGGTGAACTACAAATCCCAGAATTCAGAAACAGCCCCCACCCTATAAATATTCAATGTTGGCTGTTTATGTAATTTGTCAAGTTTGGTGAAGATCCATTGTGGACTGGGATCAGAGTGCTCTTTGATTGTAGGTGAACTGTAAATCCCAGCAACTCCCACATATCAAGGTCTATTTTCCCCAAACTCCACCAGTGTTAACATTTGGACATATTGTGTATTTGTGCCAAGTTTGGTTCAGATCCATCATTGTCTGAGTCCACAGTGCTCTCTGGATGTAGTCGAACTACAACTCAAAAACACAAGGTCAATGCCCACCAAACCCTTCCAGTATTTTCTGTTGGTCAAAGGAGTTCTGTGTGCCAAGTTTGGTTCATTTCTATCGGTGGAGTTTAGAATGCTCTCTGATTGTAGGTGAACTATAAATCCCAGCAAATACAACTCCCAAATGACAATATCTATTTCCTCCCAACCCCACCAGTATTCAAATTTGGACGTATCAGATGTTTGTGCCAAATTTGGTCCAGTGAATGAAAATACATCCTGTTTACATTACGATTCATAACAGGAGCAAAATTACAGTTATGAAGTAGCAACGGAAATAATGTTATGGTTGGGGGTCAAGACAACAAGAGGAACTGTATTAAGGGGTCGCGGCATTAGGAAGGTTGAGAAACACTGGTATAAGAGAAGCAAATCCCCAAAAGAAAACACCAGAGTTCGGATGAAAATTATCGACTTTCACTTCTTTTTAAAAAGCAACCCAGTAAAAATGAAACCAAAGTTGGGGGAAAAGGACAACTGCATTCTCCAGGAGACTTTGTGCAAAGGGAAGAAAGGCAATAGGAAGGCTATCTGCTTGATTTTCTGGAAAAGGAAGTCCCAGAGTTTTCTCTAGTAAGGCAGAAGGTTTCAAAGGTTAGAATGGATTAAAAATATTGAGAGATCAACAGAGAAAACTACAGCCATCCACGTGCTGCTGGATGACAACTTCCATCCTCCTTTGCAGAAGGGATGCTGGGAAATGGTGGAAGACGATGCCAAACCCTGCAATGACCATATATATGGATATACGAGGGGCGTTCATTAAAGATTTCCCCTGACCCACTTCTATTTATCACAGAACACTGAAACCGCCCATGTGCAATGATAGTCTCTATAGGTGACGTGCCAATTTACAACTCAGAACTGAGAACAGTCTTGATGTGACAGGTGCTGAAGTGGTGTGAGGTTTGAGAATGGACCCAGTGGCAGATAGAGTAGTCCTCAAGTTCCTTTTCTTGCAAGGCCACACACCAAAGGGGACGTTTGATGAGATGAAAGAGGTTTATGGGGATGATTCGCCATCATATGACGGATTCAAGAACTGGCATTGTCCATTCCATTGTGGACTGAAGAAAGGGCTAATTATATGAGTGGTGTTCAAGAAAGATTTCCCCTGACCCACTTCTATTGATCACAGGACACTGAAACTACCCATGTGCAATGATATAAGTCTCTAAAGGTGACATGCCAATTTACAACTCAGAACTGAGAACGGTCTTGATGTGACAGGTGCTGAAGTGCAGAGCAGTCCTCAAGTTCCTTTTCTTGCAAGGCCACACACCAAAGGAGACGTTCAATGAGATGGAAGAGGTTTATGGTGATGCTTCCTCATCACAAGATGGAGTCAAGAACTGGCATCCTTGGTTCCAATGTGGTCAGACTTCGGTGCAAACAGCTCCAATTCTAGGGCGACCGCACTCTGCTCTTGATGAACACACCATCCAGCAAGTGGAGGTCACCATTTTGGAAAATCGCCACGTAACCATTCGCCACCTAGCCCAAAATGTCAAGATGAGTGTGGGGTCCGTGGAAAAAAATCACCCAAGACCATCTTCCCATGCATAAAGGATCCACTCGCTGCGTCCCCAGCTGCTCACCTTTCCAGATGCAGGAATGAGCCGAATGCTCGTTGTGTCTATTGTCAATGATGTGCCATGGAAACCAGAAGGACTTTTTCAACAGACTGATCACACAAGGTGAAAGCTGGGTCCATCACTCTGACCCTGAGACTAAAGTCCAGTCGATGCAATGGAAGCATCCTGACTCCCCGCCTCCAAAGGCACGTGCCCAACTCTCATCAGGCAAGGTCATGCTCACAGTATTTTGGGACCAGCACAGAGTAGTATGGGTGGATTTCCTAGCAAAGGGGACCAGGATCACTGGGGCAGACTAGGCTTCATTGCGGGAGGCCATCCAAACTAAGAGACAATGTGGCATGCTCACCAAAGGTGTTTGCCTTCTGCAAGACAATGCACCCATTCACAACTCGCTTGTTGCCCAAATGGAAGAAGTATGCTCCCGTGGTTTTGACATTCTCCTGCATCCTTTCTTCACCCAACCTCACACCATCGGACTTCCACCTCTTTCCAACAAGGAAGTTATTTTTGAAGGGCAAGCATTTCTCAGGTGATGAGACTCTGATTTCCAAAGTCACAACATGGCTTTTGGAGCAACCTATCAACTTCTACGAAGAGCCCCCGGTGGCGCAGTGGGTTAAAGCACTGAGCTGCTGAACTTGTTGACTGAAAGGTTGTAGGTTCAAATCTGGGGAGCGGCGTTAGTCCCAGCTTCTGCCAACCTAGCAGTTCAAAAACATGCAAATGTGAGTAGATCAATAGGTACCGCTCCGGTGGGAAGGTAATGGCGCTCCTTGCAGTCATGTCGGCCACATGACCTTGGAGGTGTCTATGGACATGCTGGCTCTTCGGCTTAGAAATGGAGATGAGCACCACACCCCAGAGTTGGACACGACTGGACTTAATGTCAGGGGAAAACCTTCACCTTTCCCTATCAACTTCTATAAGCAAGGTGTTGACAGTTGCTTCAAAAGATGGGAGAAGTGTGTGTCCCGAGGTGGCACCCATGGAGAGAAGGACTCAGAACTGGGCCAAGTTTCATTGCTCTCAGTCCACAGGAAGTGGATCAGGGGAAATCTTTAATCTTTCATCAACACCCCTCGTATAAGGATGAATCACAAGTTAAAAGAAATGGGAATCAAGACCTTAACATTAGGCTTTCTCAGCAAGGTTTGTTCAGAAGGACTTTGCCATTGCCTTCTCTCCAGATGTTGTTGGAATACAACACCCAGCATTCTTCATCTCTCCTGATTTGGTCTGTTAGGAGTTAAGAGTTGAACGTGATCTGAAAGTCCACACGATCAACATATAATCGTCCAATATCCATTGTGTCAGTAATTTCCCAGAGAAAAGGCAGTTTTTCCCTTGTTTGTCTCATTCACAAGTGGCACCAAAGACAACCCAAGTCCGCCATTGATTCAGCCACTGCTGTTTCGCGGCTGTCCATCCGGCCCCAAGAGATGACAGCTTCCATCATCCACCACTGCCGGCCCCGGTCCAGGCTGAAAGAAGAAAAAATGCAACCGGATTAACTCAAAGTCCGACGAAAGTTGACCACTTTGGGGAAATTATGACAAATTTACCAGCCAAAATGCCTGGTTGTTTGGGATTTCCAATTTATTTTGGAATATTTGCATTGACATTATGATAATAATTATGAGTTATCTTGAAGATGTGACTTTTGAGCTTGGAAAGAGTAGGCTAAATGTAGCTCCTTTGAATCTTATTGAAGAGAGGAAAACAGGGTATGAATACAATAATAAGAAGATAAGATACTAAAGTAGTAATAATAATGATGCAATACAAACAATGATAATACTAGTACTAATAATGTAATAATAAGATAATACTAATAATGTAATAATAATAATAATAATAATAATAATAATAATAATAATAAGACAATACTAACAATAATGCCAACAACAATAATAAAAATGTATTGTCAAAGGCTTTCATGGCCGGAATCACTGGGCTGTTGTAGGTTTTTTCGGGCTATATGGCCATGGTCTAGAGGCATTCTCTCCTGACGTTTCACCTGCATCTATGACAAGCATTCTCAAAGGTAGTGAGGTCTGTTGGAACTAGGAAAAAGGGTTTATATATCTGTGGAATGACCAGGGTGAGACAAAGGACTCTTGTCTGCTGGAGCTAGGTGTGAATGTTTCAACTGACCGCCTTGAGTAGCATACAATGGGCTGACTGTGCCTGGAGCAATTCTGAACTCCACCAACGATGGTATTAAACCAAACTTGGCACACAGAACTCCCATGACCAACAGAAGATACTGGAAAGGTTTGGTGGGCATTGGCCTTGGGTGTTGGAGTTGTAGTTCACCTACATCCAGAGAACACTGTGGACTCAAACAATGATGGATCTGGACCATACGTGGCATGAATACTCAATATGCCCAAATGTGAACACTGGTGGAGTTTTGGCAAAATAAATCTTGATGTTTGGGAGTTGTGGTTGCTGGGATGTATAGTTCACCTACAACTAGAGCTTTCTGAACCCCAGCAATGATAGAATTGGGCCAAACTTCCCACACAAAACCCTCATGACCATCAGAAAACACTGTATTTTCTGATGGTCTTTGGAGACCCTTCTGACATCCCCTCACGACTCCCAGGCTGAGAAACACTGCTCTACTGTATAATAATAACCGGTCATTTGGTGGATCTTTAGTCTTTGTGTCATTTTATCTTAGATTTTACATAAGTATTCATGGATTTGGGCATCTAACGGGCTCCTGGAGGCAAACTCTAGTCAATTCCAAGGGTCTGCTTTGAGTCCTTTTTGAGAGAGGAAAGTGGGATATTATTATTATTATTATTATTAATAATAATAATAATAATAATAAACTTCATTTATACCCCGCTACATGAGGTCACGAAGAGTCGGAGACGACTGAATGAATGAACAACAACAACAACCATCTCCCAAGAGACTCGGTGCGGCTTACATGAGGCCGAGCCCACAATACATCAATACAAGCAATAGCAATTACAAAACAAAACAAAATACTAATACTAATACAAAGCAATTAAAATAAATCTCATACACAAATAGCATAAACATTGAACAGTGGCACAAAACACATTTAAAAACTATGGCTGGGCCAAATGTAATTAAGTTAACATAATGCTGGGCATGAACAAGGTAGAGGAGGTGGGGCATTGGGGAAACGTACAAGAAGTCCTAAATCAGTATAAAGTTCTTTGGGAGGACATAATGCTAAGGGTTCATTATTCTGGGAAGGCACACTGGAACAACCACATCTTCAAGCTCCTCCTAAAGACTGCCAGAGTTGGGGCATGCAGATGTCCATAGGGAGTGAGTTCCAGAGTCGAGGGGCCACCACCGAGAAGGCCCTCTCTCTCTCGTCCCCACCAATCGCACTTGCGATGCAGGTGGAAGTGCAAGTAGGGTCTCTCCAGATTATCAAAGAGATCATGTGGGTTTGTACAACTCACAAACCATTCAGAGCTTTGTAGGTAAGAACCTGCACCTTGAATTGGGTCCGGAAAATAAATGGCAGCCAGTGGAGCTCCTTAAACAGGAGGGTTGACATCAAGATTATTATTATTATTATTATTATTATTATTATCATCATCATTATTATTATTATTATTATTATTAAAGAAAGGCTTTAATAATGCAAACGATATCATAATAATGCAAACGAGATGCAAACGATATCATCCATACCTTGGTGAGCAACAGATACTGGATGGCGCCTGGTGCCGGATCCTTCACAACGGCTGAGAGCAATTCTTCAGGCGGCGTCACTGCCTCCACCGGAAGGCCTTTCAGGAACCTGAATGGACACAGAAGCAGTGGTCTGAAGGTTTATGGCCACCTTGACCCCACAAAAGAGGAAGTGGCAGAAGGGAAGGGCCCGTTTCAGTCTCCAAAACCCCAAAAGAAGAAGAGTGCAGAGAGGAGAAGCACTCTCAGCAAGCCACTTTGGAAAACAGCGCATGAATCCCATTGTGGATAAACTATCAAGTGACAAATACAGGTTGAGTAGTAAGCCTTATCCAAAACATTGGGGACCATAAACATTTTAAATTTCACATTTTTCTTTTGGATTTTGGAATACCTATATTTGCAAACCTAAATAGCTAGATATAGAATCAGAGAGGGTGCATTTGCTACCAGGGGTTTCTTCTGAGGCTGAGAGAGTGTGACTTGTGGGCGAGTGGGCGTATTAACAAAAGACCCTCCTCATGAATGTATAACAGAATAACTTATCAGCAGTAGCGTGACCCAGCACCAGTAGCCCAAAATGATAAAAATATCAAAAACACTGAGACCATATTATCTCTTCCATAGGAGGCTTTCCTTTGTAGTAAAATTATATTGTTGCACTATTTACCAAACAAGGTTTCCATAAGACAAATAAAAATCAACCTTCACACTGGAGCTTCTCATACAGAGGCCTATCTCACAATCAGGCCTACTAACAATGAGGCCTATTCTCTCACTGAGGCAATCTCTCACACAGAGAGTCTTCTCTCACACACGAAGGCCTAAATCACACTGTGAGACCTACCTCACAGAGACTTCTCTCACAGACTAAGGCCTACCTCACACTGTGAGGCCTTCTCAGGAGCAGACCTTTCTCCCACTGAGGTTTAACTCAGGCTGATGGCTACTAAGCTACAGGCACATCATAGTCCGGGTCAATCCACTGTCATTCACAGAAATTGGGTCTAATTCTGGATTGCTGCCTCTACTGTCCCACAACCAGATTTTGAGTTTCTTTCTAAAGGACAGGAGAGAAGGAGCCAATCTGATGTCACTAGGGAGAGAGTTCCACAGCTGAGGGGCCACCACTGAAAAGGCCCTGTTTCTTGTCCTCACCAGTCGCATTCGCAAGGATGATGGGACTGAGAGCAGGGCCTCCCCTGTTGATTAACAGCACCCCCTGGACTCAAGCCCAACCTTCCATGGCACCAAAAACAGCTGAAACAAACCACCTCCTGTTCTGTCTGTCTGTGTATTGTCTATACAAAGCGGCATTGAATGTTTGCTGAGCATATGTACTGTGATCCGCCCTGAGTCCCCTTTGGGGTGAGAAGGGCGGAATATAAATAAAGGATTATTATTATTATTATTATTATTATACTTTGCGATATTTAAACTTTTGCTGAGTCATTGCATCCATTTAACTCTTTCAGTGCTAGACTCACATTTTTGTAATTATTAAATACTAGTTAATTTTTAATATTTCTAACATGACTTGCCCGAGGACGTCATCCAGTGGTGTTTTGTTCCCTGTCGTCAAAGTCCAATGGAACTCCCAACATCCCAAACTGGTTGGGAGATTTCAGTAATTACATTCCCAGCAAAAAACTTTCTCAAGTCTCTCTTGAAGGGGAAAACTTCCCTTCCAGAGAGAAAGGACCACCGTTTTAAAACATCCAGAGTAACAGTTGTGAGTCTCAAACAGTGTTTGTGTATTAAATCCCGCATTCCTTCCTTTGAGGACTGTCTGCTTTGGGTTGTTTTCTATTCTCCTTCCTCAATGAGGAAGAGAAAGCAAAGGCTGGTCTCACTCACTGGCCTCCGTTGTTCTCGGGAGGAAAGCTGCGCTTGACCACTTCCACAAATTCGGCTACCGTCTCCTCCATCATGAAGACCACGGCGTTGGGGCCGGCATCAAACGTATAGGCCACCTGCAAAGAAGGTCACAAAAGAATAGATTGCATTGTATTCTGTAGCTGGAAGGGAATAGCAAAGACAGAGCTTGTCAAAAGCTCCCGCTTTTAATTACAAAAATGTGAGTCAAGCACTGAAAGGGTTAAATGGATGCAATGACTCAGCAAAAGCTGCAGTTCAATATAAGCCTGTAGTTTAGTATGCCTCAGTGTTAGTTGCTCTCAACCTGAGAGAGGTCTCAGTGTGAGAGATGTCTCAGTGTGAGGTGAACCTCAGTGAGAGAGGACTCAGTGTGTTACTAGGCCTCAGTGTGAGGCAGGTCTCATAGTTAGTAGACCTCAGTGTATGTATGAGAGGCCTGATGTTTGATGGCCTACTGTGAGAAGCTTTGGTGAGAGAAGGTCCAGGTTGAAGACCATCATGTGTGAAGCTCAAGTGTGAAGGCTGCTGTGTGTAAAAGGCTACTATGTGAAGCTCCTGTGTAAATTTAGTGTGAGAAGAAGCTCTGTGAGAGTGAAGCTGTTAATCTACATGAGAAAAAAAACCCCAGTATTAAAAACTCAAACATGCCAACATTAAAATAGAATTAAATCTAGAACTATTTTTTTAAACCAATCAAACCATTAAAAAAACTATTAAGATAAGTTGCTACTGAGCCCCCTGACACTAAAATGCAACATTAGGGGCAAGAAAGGAATCTGTATGTAATTGAGATAGTTGTATTTATTTATATCGCTGGCAAGGGAGCTCCAGATTCAAGGAGGAAGCCACTGAGGAAGGCCCTCCTATTATTATTATTATTATTATTATTATTATTATTATTATTATTGAGTCTCGCTCATCCAACGTTCTGTATTATCCAACGCAGTCTGCCTCCTGCCCAGATCCACAGCTGTGTCAATACATTGCGATGTTTTGGTGCTAAATTTGTACATACAGTAATTACTACATAACGTTACCATGCTTTTTCTGCTTTTTCTGTCGATTTGCTGTAAAACATGATGTTTTGGTGCTTAATTTGTAAAATAATAACATCAACCTCTGAGGATGCCTGCCATAGATGTGGGCAAAACGTCAGGAGAGAATGCTTCTGGAACATGGCCAAAGAGCCTGGAAAACTCACAGCAACCAATTACTATTGTTGTTGTTGTTGTTGTTATTGTATTGTCGAAGGCTTTCATGGCCGGAATCACTGGGTTGTTATAGGTTTTTTCGGGCTATATGGCCATAGTCTAGAGGCATTCTCTCCTGACGTTTCGCCTGCATCTATGGCAAGCATCCTCAGAGGTAGTGAGGTCTGTTGGAACTAGGCAAAAGGGTTTATATATCTGTGGAATGATCAGAGTGAGACAAAGGACTCTTCTCTGCTGTAGCTAGGTGTGAATGTTTCAACTGACCACCTTGATTAGCATACAATGGCCTTATTATTATTATTATTATTATTATTATTATTATTATTATTATGTTTTTATGTCTGTACCATGCTTGTAATGACAGTGGGGCAGAAATTGCTGCTGCTGCTGCTGCTGCTGCTGCTGCTGTTGTTGTTGTTGTTATTATTTATATCCTGCTTCATCTCCCATGAAGGAGACTCAAAGCAGCTTAACATAAAAGCATTGGCATACAATATAAAACATACAGTAGCAATATGCAAAAATTAAAACAGAATTAAATATAAACACTATTACAAATGTCTCCAAAGGGATAAAACAGGGAAATACCAAATAGCCCAAGCTCAAGCCATATGGAGCTGTATAGAGCTCCTTTTCTGGAGATTTCAAAGCAGAAGCTAGATGGCCATCTGTTGGGAGGGCTTTGATCGTGTCTTCCAACTCTATGATTCTATATAAACCACATGTGCCAACTTTGGCCCTTTCTCCTAGTGTTAGGAATTGTGGGTGTTGAACTCCAAAACACCTAGAGGGAGGGCCGAAGTTGGCTCATGCGTGGGTTATACAGAATAATCCACTTTAGAGTTTGCAATAAAACCCGAAGCGGATCCACTGCCCCAATGATCTGGGTGAATCAACCATCATTTAAGAAGCATCCTGACCTTGGTTTTGCCATAGTGGTCATTGAAGCGGTGCACCAGGCGCACCACTTGCTTGGAGACGTCATTGAGGTAGAAGATGGGTGGGAAGGTGTCCAAGCACGTGGCGTGGAACTGGTTGCTGTCCTTCATGGTCAGCTCTCCGAAAGCCTCGAAGTCCCGTCGTTGGATGTGCCGCATCATTTGCGCCATGTATTCTGGAACAAGCTTCTCGGCCCGATGCTGGAAAAATGGGGATATATATATATTGCAAAGGGGTTGCATCAGCCACTCTCCCTTATTGATGACCTATCAGCAGGTGGCAATGTGGAGCCCATGGTGGCGCAATGGGTTAAACCCTTGTGCCGGCAGGACCAAAGACTGAAAGGTCAGAAGTTTGAATCCGGGGAGAGCATGGATGAGCTCCCTCTGTCAGCTCCAGCTCCCCATGCAGGGACAAGAGAAGCCTCCCACAAGGAGGGTAAAACATCAAAACATCCAGGCATCCCCTGGACAACTTCCTTGCAGACAGCCAATTCTCTCATACCAGAAGCGACTTGCAGTTTCTCTAGTCGCTCCTTACACAAGAAAAAAAGCAGGTGGTGATATAAGAAGGATATTTTCTCTCTCCATCTTTCTCTCTCCTGTGTAACTCAGTCTGAGTATCTGCCTATGTTGTATGTGACTATCTGATGACTCTGATTGTTTGCAAGTACAAGGTATGAGAATCTGGGAATCCTGATTGTATATTTGTTTATTATTATTATTATTATTATTATTATAAAATACATTTAAAATATTCTCTCTCCATCTTTCTCTCTCCCGTGTAACTCAGTCTGAGTATCTGCCCATGTTGTATGTGACTATCTGATGACTCTGATTGTTTGCAAGTACAAGGTATGAGAACCTGCGAATCCTGACTGTATATTTGTTTATTATTATTATTATTATTATTATTATTATTATTATTATTATAAAATACATTTAAAATATTCTCTTTCCATCTTTCTCTCTCCCGTGTAACTCAGTCTGAGTATCTGCCCATGTTGTATGTGACTATCTAACGACTCTGATTGTTTGCAAGTACAAGGTATGCGAATCTGTGAACCCTGATTGCATATTTGTATATTATTATTATTATTATTATTATAAAATACATTTAAAATATTCTCTCTCCATCTTTCTCTCTCCTGTGTAACTCAGTCTGAGTATCCGTCTATGTTGTATGTGACTGATGACTCTGATTGTTTGCAAGTACAAGGTATGAGAACCTGCGAATCCTGATTGCATATTTGTATATTATTATTATTATTATTATTATTATTATTATTATATTTTTTCCTGCTTTATGTCTCCCACAGGAGACTCAAAGCAGCTTAATGTAAAAGCACCAGCATATCATTTAAAATACATTTAAAATATACAACTATGCAAACATTAAAACAGGATTAAATATAAGCAGTATTTAAAAATTTACAGTTAAAATCATTAAAATATATTCAGTTGATGATGGTGTCAAGATTGGGGGACGTCACAGATCCCACTCTTTTCTGCTTCAGTCAGACCTCACTTGGAATAATAACCTCTTTTTCCAGTTGTGGGTAAATCAATTCAAGGAGGATATTGACCTGGCAGAAAAGGGTTGGACTAGATGGCTTTTGGGGTTATCTTCCAACTCTATGTATGGCCTACCTTCAAAAGATGACTCGTTTCAACGCTGGTCTGCATCCCGGCTGTGCTGCCAATTGGCTTCTTCTCCGCACTCACCTGCCAATGTATAGGAGATTAAAACCCTAATTAAATGACATAGAAATGTAATGTTACGCTCTTAGGAATATTGGGTCTCTAGCACAGTTTAGCCACCAGTGCTTATGGTAGGAGACAGGAGAGAAAATACACAGGATGCTTTGACAAGGTTCCAAAAGGTAAAAACTTAATATTGTTGTAGGTAATACGTCTCAGGAAGAAAAGAGCAGATAGACAAAACAAAGTTTCCTGATTTTGGTGGAAGAGTTCCTAAGGCCGACTCTCTCGTGCCTGTGTATAACGCATCTACTTTTAAAGTTGTGTTTTAAGTTCACTATATTTTAATCTTTGTTCTGTGTGTGTGTGTATATATATATATATATATATATATAGTAGAAATACATGTTGATATATGTATATGTTTGGAATTAATATGTGTTTTTAGCTATGTTTTAACCCATCTCAGGCCACGAAGAGAGGTGGATAAGATTATCAATATAATTATCAATATCTGTTATTGTCAATATCGATTATTGATGTTATTAATATTGATTATCAATTTTCAATATCTATACAGTTCTGGCCCAGCTTACTTGTACAAACGCATCCACCACCACCCCCCCCCCCCCCCCCCCACGTCCCATCTCGTAATTTAAGATCATCCGGGGAGACCCAGCTTTCGCTCCAGTCAATTGCGCAAATGCATCTGGCGGGGACGAGAGACGGGGCCTTCTCGGCGGTGGCCCCTCGCCTATGGAACACACTCCCAAATGAGGTAAGATCTGCTCCCTCCCTCCTGGCTTCTAGAAAGAAATTAAAATCATGGCTTTGGGACCAGGCCTTCGGACAGTAGATGTTTGTAGAGTTTAAAGGACATAGACTAGAATGACAATACGACTAGCGAGACTGTTTTTATTGTTTTAATGATTGCTTATGTACTGTCTAATTATGATTTATGCTTAATTGTGGTTTTATAATTGTGGTTGTTATGGATTGGCATCACATCAGTGTCCAATGTATGACATTGAAGTTTTTCCAGTTATGTGTAAACCACTTTGAATCGCCCTCGGGGTGAGAAAAGCGGTATAGAAATATAGTAAATAAATAAATAAATACATACATAAATAATTATTGATGTTAATATTGATTACTGATGTTGTTAATATCAATTATTAATATTGTTAAAAAAAATTCTTACCCGCCTCTCCTCATGGATCAAGACAGGTTACAACATAGTTAAAAACACGTAATCATTCTAAACATATACGTTATAAGTGTAAATTATAATATAATATAATATAATGTAGTATAATATATGTATATATTATATTATATTATTAATATATGTGTCCATTATGTTATTACTATATGTCCATTACATTATTTATATAATATATGTGTCTATTATATAGTAATATGTGTGTCTATTACAATATTAATATATTATGTGTGTCTATTACATTATTATTATTATTATTATTATTATTATTATTATTATTATATTTATTTATACCCCACTTCATCTCTCTTGCAGGAGACTCAAAGCAGCTTAACATAAAAGCATCAGCATACAATTTAAAATATACCAATATGCAAACATTAAAACAGGTTTAAATATAAACAGTATTTTAAAAAATCCAGTTAAAAACCATTAAAACTTAGTCAAACTTAAAAATCCACAGCACCATAATAATAATAATAATAATAATAATAATAATAATAATAATGGACTCCAGCATAATAGTAATACTGGACTCCAACTCCCAGAAGTCCCAGCCAACACAGCCAATGAGGAAGAATGCTGGGAGTTGCCATCCAACATCTGAAGGCATGTACAGTCCCGATCCTTAGAAGTAGATCCTTCCATGGCCTTCCTGTCATGACTCACCACCAAGATCAAGATCCGCATCTCCGGCCAATGTGTCTCCGGTGCCACCTGCTCGGCGATGCTGTCCTTGCCATCGGCATCTTCTCCCATTATCCACTGGACGAAGCCCCCGAACATGCTGCGGCAGGCACTTCCGGAGCCCATGCGGGCCACTTCGGAGAGGTCACCCTCCACACCGTACAGCTTAGCCAAGGTATAGACTGTGGGTCAGAGAATCATAGAGCAACAGTTAGAAAAGACCACATGAGCCATCTAGTCCAACCCCCTGCCATGCAGGAAAAGCACAATCAAAGCACCCCCGACAGATGGCCATACAGCCTCTGTTTAAAAGCCTCCAAGGAAGGAGCTTCCACTGGAATCCGAAGCAAAGAATTCCACTGCTGAATAGATCTTATAGTCAGGAAGTTCTTCCTAATGTTCAGAAGAAAACTCACCCAAACAGGCGTACCCAGCGGCCGAAGAGGCCAGTCCAGCCGCGGTAGGGAAGTTGTTCTCCGAAGCAATGTGGACCTTGTAGGTAAGGCTGAGCGGGGAAGACTCTCCGCCGCCGGTGCCCTTGTTGTCCCCACTGCGGCGCTTCCTTGCCAGCCGGCGAACTGCCAAAAGAGAGAGGAGGTTAGGAAAAAGAAGGGGGCATGCAGAAAGGAAAATCCATGCAGGGAAGGTGCAATGGGCACTTGGTATCTGCTGGGGTTCGGTTTCAGGATCCCCTATGAATACCCAAATCCATGGATGCCCAAGTCTCATTGTATACAATGACTTAGGAAAATGATGGCCTTTATGACAAAGTGGATTGTCGTTTGGAATATTTTCAAGCCATGCAGGATCTGTGGCTACAGATGACTATGTGCTTTCAAATCACAAGTGGACTCATGTGTTATCGATCTATCCATGCATCCCTCCCTCCCTCCATGCATGCATGGATAGACCATCTGCCCATCCATCTGTCTGTCCAACCAACCATTTGTACATCCATCCATCTGTCCCTCCACCCATCCACCTGTCCATCCATTTGTCCCTCTATCGATCTGCCCATCCAACCATTTGTTCGTCCATCTGTCTGGCCAACAAACCATTTGTCTGTCCATCCAACTTGTTTGTCCCTCCACCCATCCATCCATTTGTCCCTCTATCCATCTGCCCATCCAACCATTTGTACATCCATTTGTCTGTTCAACCAACCATTTGTCCACCCACCTATCTATTTGCCTATCCATCCACCTGTCCATCCAATGTTTTGTCCCTCCACCCATCCATCCATTTGTCCCTCCATCCATCTGACCATCCAACCATTTATTCATCCATCTGTCTGTTCAACCATTTGTCCATCCACCTATTTGCCTATCCATTCATCCATCTGTCCTTCCATCCATCCATCTCTGTCCTTCCATCTGTCCATCCAACTATTTGTCCCTCCATCCATCTGTTCATTCAACCATTTATCACTCCACCCATCCACCTATCCATCCATTTGTCCCTCCATCCATCTGTCCATCCAACCATTTGTCCCTCCATCAATCCGTCCGTCCATTCATCTGTCAATCCAACCATTTGTCCGTCCATCTATCTGTCCATCCAACCATTTTTCCATCCATCCACCCATTTGTCCATTTATCCAGCCAGCCATTTGCCTGTCCATCCGTCTGTCTACCCATCCATTTGTCCCTCCATCCATCCATCTGTTCATCCAACCATTTGTCCCTCCATTCATCTGTCCATTGATTCATCCTTCCATCCATCCATCTGTTCATCCAACCACTTATCCCTCCATCCATCCACCTATCCAACCATTTGTCCCTCCATCCGTCAGTCAGTCAGTCTGTCCATCCATCCAACCTTTTCTCCCTCCCTCTATCAATCAATATTTTCATTTCAACAGTCATCATATGATATGCAAAGCCAGTAATTTCCCAGTACATCACTCATGCCACATGTGATTCAACCCCTCCCTCATGAATTGCACAGGCCAGAGATTCCCAAACTGTGCTCCTCCAGGTTCTCCAGAGTCACAGTCCAATGCTCAGACTACCATCCAACCTACAGTCCCCATCAAAATGGCAACCAGATGTAACTCACTTCTGGTTCCCATTTTGAGGAAAACAGAGGTATTTCAAGGGGTTGGGGTATTTTTGCATTTTTGCATCTCTCCAAAGTGACTGGTAGACTTGTAGTATGATTTCAAAGCAAAGTCTTTGGAGAACTGATTTTGGGTCCCAAGGGTCAATAATATGGTGCCGGTGGATGACACATGACCATTACGGGTTGCATCCATTTATTTAGTGTAGGGTCCTGCATTTCTCTAAGACGGCGTGAATGCAAGCCCGTCTAGCAAGACTTATCCGTGGCTTTGTTTCTGCTTCTGCCTTGCACTTACTCTCTCGAAGGCAGGACTGGAGACGCGGGTGCCCAATATCGCTTTCCTTGCCATTGAGCCAAAGGCGATCCTCAGTGAAATCCCGGCTGATGGCCGCCGTTGTGGTTGTTTTGAGCTGCAAAAAAAGCCCCGAGTCAATGGTCAAAAAGGGTCACTGTAGGCTACAGCTTACCAACCGCTCACCCAAAAGCCATCTTGGAGTTCTAGGCATATCTCCTCTTCTCCTTATCTGGGTGTAAGCCAGAATGAGACTAAGAGTGCATCCGCATTGGAGAATTAATGCAGTTTGGCACCACTTTAAGTGCCATGACTCAATATTATGGAATCCTGGGAGTTGTAGTTTGGCAAGGAACCACCTAGGGCCAGAAGTGTTTTGGATGTTGAAAATTATTATTATTATTATTATTTACAATTTTTCTCCTAAAGAGACTCATAACAATGAACTTAAAAAAGCAACAACAATCAGCCTAGAGTCAAGCACTGGTCAGGATGTTAGACTAGATGACCTCTAGAGTGGCTTCAGCTCTAAATTTTAATAATAAGAAGAAGAAGAGGAAGAGGAAGAGGAGGAGGAAGAAGAGCTGATACAATATGAGGATTTAAAGATCAAACTGAGGCACAAGCCTCAGGTGGTTCCAGTGGTGATCGACACACTGGGTACAGTGCCTCAAGACCTTGGCCTGCACTTAAAAATAATCGGTGCCGACAAAATTACCATCTGCCAGCTGCAAAAGGCCACCCTACTCAGATCTGCATGCATTATTCACCGATACATCACACAGTCCTAGAAACTTGGGAAATGTCCGACGTGTGATCCAATACAAAACCAGCAGGGTGATCTTGTTTGCTGTGGACTAATCTTGTTATGTATCAAATAATAACAACAACAACAACAAGAATAGGACCTTCTCTATCAAAAATGCTGGTGCCGCTCAATTTTCCAAAGAGAATTGACTTAGAGCAATCACTTCTCCATTGATGCAGCTGCGCCATTCGAACCCTTGTCCCAAGCCAACAATCTCTCTTTTGTTGCTTTGCACAGCAATGACCATTTGCAAACCCTGGTACTGACCTGATCTTGGTGCAGCGTGACACTGAGGGAAGAATTAATGGGCAGGATGAGTTTTTCATCCCGTTTTCCCCCTGAGAGAGAGAGAAAAGACAGTTAGAACTTTCCCAAGACTTTTCCTTAAGGATTTGGAAGGCAGGGAGGGTGTCTACACCAGGGACGAGCAAACTTTGGTTCCTGCAGGTATTTTGGACTTCAACTCCCACAATTCCTAACATGGCTCAATGCAGGAAAACTCGGAAGTCGATCCTTGAGAAGAGGTGTCCAACATCATCAACAACAATAATAATAATATAGAACTGCAAAGACTGTGGCACAAGCCAGTCAAGAGGGTCCCACTGGGTGCAGTGCCTAAAGACCTTGGCCTCCACTTAAGAACAATTGGCACTGACAAAATCACCATCTGTCAGCTGCAAAAGGCCACCCTACTCAGATCTGCACACATTATTCGCCGATAAATCACATAGTCCTACATATTTGGGAAGTGTCCGATGTGTGATCCAATACAACAGCCAGCAATCTTGTTTGCTGTGGACTAATCTTGTTGTTTTTGTAATAATAATATTACTGTTATACAGGATAAGATTGTAGGATATTTCTCTATTGAGATGGCAGGTCAACTTATTATTATTATTATTATTATTATTATTATTATTATTATTAAGGATAAGAGTGTAAGATGTTTCTCCATTAGGAACAGTTTTTGCAAACAGCCCCATAACTTTCCCAAGAACAGCACAGCTAGTCCAACCTGTTCTTTCTGTTGCCTGCAAATGGGACCAAATGACACCTGTAAATGAAACCTATCATTAGATGATTCAATTCTTCCTCCAGATCTTGGCTTCTGATTACTTGATTTAGTATTAGTATCATCTTGCATGATACTAATACCACCCACTCTTCTCAGAGATGGGTAAAGTTACTTCTTTGGTGAGGAGCTCTACAAATATGATATTATTATTATTACAAATCCTTCACTGCCAACCATACTGGATAGCAGACTCAGGGAATTAAAAAAAAATCATTATTGCTGTTGTTGTTTTTGTTGTTGTTGTTCTATTATGCAACTTAAGCCAAAATGGATGTATCTGTAGGAGCTCTACAAATATACAGTACTATTATTACTATTATTATTACTATTATTACAAACCCTTCACCGCCAACCATACTGGATAGGAGACTCTGGGAATTCAAAATAATAATAATAATAATAATAATAATAAGTATTATTATTATTGCTGTATTATTATTATTATTATTATTATGCTGCAAAGTTGGATCCTATGCAACTTTACTCAAAATGGATGTATCTACACGAGCTCTATAACAACGACAACAACAACAACAACAACAACTATTACAAATCCCTCACTGCCACACCAACAATAATAAATATTATTACAAATCCCTCACTGCCATCCATACCGAACAGGGGACTCTGGGAATTATTATCATCATGGATAAGCTGGGAAGGAATATCACTGGAGCACTGCGGCACACACAAATACTTGGGAGTCACTCTGGATCCTGTTCTGACCTACAATAAGCACTGCTTGAATATCAAGCAAAAAGTGGGTGCTAGAAAGAATATCATACGAAAGCTGACTGGCATAACCTGGGGATCGCAAACAAACACAGTGAAGGCATCTGCCTTGGCGCTTTGCTTCTCTGCTGCTGAGTATGCATGCTCAGTATGGAACACATCTCACCACGCTAAAACTGTGGATGTGGCTCTGAATGAGACATGCCACATTATCACAGGATGCCTACGCCCTACACCACTGGAGAAATTACACTGTTTAGCCAGTATCGCACCACTGACATCCACTGGGAAGTGGCAACCAATAGTTAAAGGACCAAGGCAGTGACATCTCCGGCCCATCCTCTGTTCAGATATCAGCACGCCAACACCTTAAATCAAGAAATACTTTTCTGAGATCTACAGAGATACTCACAGGAACTCCTGAGCAAGCGAGAATCCAAAAGTGGCAGCCTCAAACCCAGAACCTCAATCTATGGCTGATACCAAATGAGAGACTCCCTCCTGAACACACAGAAGACTGGGAGACTTGGAAGGCGCAAAGCCAACATTGAGCTACAAAGTGGAGTCCACGACATGCAAGTGTGGAGAAGAGCAAACCACAGACCACCTATTACAATGCAACTTGAGCCCTGCCACATAGACAATGGAGGACCTTCTTATAGCAACACCAGAGGCACTCCAAGTGGCCAGATTCTGGTCAAAGGAAATCTAGCATCATGCCAAGTTTTTTATTTATTTATGATATTTATATTCTGCCCTTCTCGCCTCAAAAGGGACTCAGAGCAGCTAACAAGATATATACATATACAATATATTATTAGCATAGTATAATATCAATATTATATGTTACTATATTGGACTATACCATTATATTATAATATTATTAGTAATATTACATGTAATATACAATATATATTTATAATATTGTATTATTATTAGTAGTATCATAGAATCAAAGAGTTGGAAGAGACCTCATGGGCCATCCAATCCAACCCCCTGCCAAGAAGCAGGAATATTGCATTCAAATCACCCTTGACAGATGGCCATCCAGCCTCTGTTTAAAAGCTTCCAAAGAAGGAGCCTCCACCACACTCCGGGGCAGAGAGTTCCACTGCTGAACGGCTCTCACAGTCAGGAAGTTCTTCCTCATATTCAGATGGAATCTCCTCTCTTGTAGTTTGAAGCCATTGTTCCGTAGTAGTATTGTCTTACATTACAATATTATAAATATTATATGTATATACAATATATTGTATTATATTGTATTTATAAACTTTGTATTTTTAAAAATACATTACAACTGTACCCTCAGTCCGCTTCTGACACGATAAATAAATAAATAGATAAACAATTACTATTATTGCGAGGTCTGGATCCTTTGCAACTTTACTGAAAATGGATGTATCTACATGAGCTCTACAAATATATTTTTATATTATATTATTATTATTGCTGCAAATCCCTCACTGCCAATCATACCAGGAATGGAACAGAATAATAATAATAATGATAATAATGATAATAATAATAATAATAATAATATCTATTATTATCTATTATTATTGCAATGGAGCCCCCGGTGGCGCAGTGGGTTAAACCCCTGTGCCGGCAGGACTGAAGACCGACAGGTCACAGGTTCGAATCTGGAGAGAGGCAGATGAGCTCCCTCTATCAGCTCCAGCTCCTCATGCGGGGACATGAGAGAAGCCACCCACAAGGATGATTAAAACATCAAATCATCCGGGCGTCCCCTGGGCAACGTCCTTGCAGACGGCCAATTCTCTCACACCAGAAGCGACTTGCAGTTTCCCAAGTCGCTCCTGACACGACCAACAATTGCAATGGCTAATTCTACACTATGGAATTAATGCAGCTTGATAGCACTTTAACTGCCTTCATTCAGTGTTATGGAATCCTGAGAGTTGTAGTTTGGCAGAAAAAGCTCGAGACCTTAGAAAACTACAGCTCCCAGGACTGTAGTTTGGTGGGCAGTGTCCTTTGGTTTTGGAGTTGTAGTTCACCTACATCCAGAGATCACTGTGGACTCAAACAATGATGGATCTGGACCAAACTCTACACAAATACTCAATATGCCCAAATGTGAACACTGGTGGAGTTTGGGGGAAATAGAATCTTGACATTTGGGAGTTGTAGTGGCTAGGATTTATAGTTCACCTACAATCAAAGAGCATTCTGAACCCCACCAACGGTGGAATTGAACCAAACTTGGCACACCGTTCTCCCATGACCAACAGAAAATACTGGAAGGGTTTGGTGGGCAGTGTCCTTTGGTTTTGGAGTTGTAGTTCACCTACATCCAGAGATCACTGTGGACTCAAAAAATGATGGCTCCGGACCAAACTCTACACAAATACTCAATATGCCCAAATGTAAACACTGGTAGAGTTTGGGGAAAATAGAATAGCATTGAGCCAAGGCAGTTGAAGTGGTATCAAACTGCGTTAACTCTGCAGCAGTGCAGATGCCCCCTGAAAATGTAAAGTAGGGAAAATAAAATGAAAGAGGTTACTCACAGTATTTAATGACAGCAATGTTAATTGGGGCTGTGCAAGTCACCATAGAGAGAGGATGATCTTCAGCCATTTCTGGGAAGGAGAGGAGATGAGTCTGGAAAAGCAACTGCAAAATAGATATATTGCAAAAAAAAAAAAAAAGAGGGGGAAAGTGCAAATCAATATATAAAATTAAAAGAGAAATATAATCCCAGAATTAATTATTTGCATTCCAGTTTCCTAATGGGAAAAGCAGAGAAACTCCTAGGCTTGCACTCCTACCACCCACGTGTTATTGGAGGAAAATATACTTAAAGCCACGCCCACTATTCCCTGCCCTAGCATTGGCTACTAGACCACCACCTGCTGGCGCTTTGTCCAATCAGGGTAGTCCCCTCCTCCTCCTGTTGCCGGGCTCGACCAATGAGAAGGGATTCCCTCTCTCGCCTCATTTGAGAGCAGTGACTGTATTGACGCGGAAGCTTCGAGCAAGGAAATGTTTCTTACACGGACGGCTTTCTATTGTTCTCACTATCTGAACCAATCAGAGAAGCGCTTGCGCAGAAGCTTGAGACGCCATGACACTATAGGCAAAGGAGAGTCAGATCTCTCTAGTCCCTTTCCTAGAGTAGAGCTGCTAGAAATTGGATACAATTGGGGGCATATTATTATTATTATTATTATTATTATTATTAGTAGTAGTAGTAGTAGTAGTATTAACATTATTACTGGCATTTCTGATATTAATAATAACTATATATATATATATATATATATATATATAAAATCTATATAAATAAAAATGTAATGTTCGTTTGTGGGATTCACAGAACTCAAAAACCACTGGATTTTGTCATTTAGGAGTTGTAGTTGCTGGGATTTATAGTTCACCTACAATCAAAGAACATTCTGAACCCCACCAACGATGGAATTGAACCAAACTTGGCACACAGTTCTCCCATGACCAACAGAATATACTGGAAGGGTTTGGTGGTCAGTGTCCTTTGGTTTTGGAGTTGTAGTTCACCTACATCCATAGATCACTGTGGACTCAAACAATGATGGATCTGGACCAAACTACAAGAATACTCAATATGCCCAAATGTGAGCACTGGTGGAGTTTGGGGGACATAGAATCCTGACATTTGGGAGTTGTAGTGGCTAGGATTTATAGTTCACCTACAATCAAAGAACATTCTGAACCCCACCAACGATGGAATTGAACCAAACTTGGCACACAGTTCTCCCATGACCAACAGAAAATACTGGAAGGGTTTGATGGGCAGTGTCCTTTGGTTTTGGAGTTGTAGTTCACCTACATCCAGAGATCACTGTGGACTCAAACAATGATGGATCTGGACCAAACTCTACAAGAATACTCAATATGCCTAAATGTTCAAATGTGAACACTGGTGGAGTTTGGGGGAAATAGAATCTTGACATTTGGGAGTTGTAGTTGCTGGGATTTATAGTTCACCTACAATCACAGAACATTCTGAACCCCACCAACGTTAGAATTGGCCCAAACCTCCCACACAGAAAAGCCATGTGGGCCACAGCAATGCGTGACAGGGGACGGCTAGTACTAGTAATAATAATACAATATTATAATTATATATTTACATTACATGTAATATTACTAATAATATTACAATATAATGGTATACTGCAATATAGTAATCTATAATACTGATATTGTACTATGCTAATAATATAATATATTGTATGAAAATATATATTGTAAGCCGTTCTGAGTCCCCTTCGGGGTTTGAGGCAAACAGCCTCAAGTTGCTTTACTCTTTGTTTACTTCCCAACCGAAACTGCTGCCCAGATCACACCCATTGTCTTCATATCCCGGCCTCAAGAAAATCAGGATTCTGACGGTTCTGCCAGACACAAGATGTTGATCTTCCCCCATCATCACAATACCTGGCCAGCTAGAAGACCCCCGAGGGGACTCGCCAGCCCATGGACAAATAATTAATCATTTTAATCCATTCAATCCCCATTGTTTTCCGCTCATCCTGCCCATCCTTCTCCTGATTGGCCAGGAGGCCGAAGCGGTGCGAGCTCACCGAATGCCTAAAATGCTCGAGAGGTGGCCAAGCCTCTTCCCAGCTGGAGAGCGCCAGCCAATTAGCGCCAAGCCGGCAAGTGGGCGGGTGGTGGGGAATTCAAAATTTACAGACTTGTATTTCCTATAAAAATGTACTGTTTTACTCTGTATGGCATGTCTTTCCTGACGAACTATCGCGGTTTGACATCTGTACCAGCTGGACGAAATAAACACAACTCGGCGGCTTTTCTTCAACTTTGGTGAGATTTATTGGGAAAAATCTGGGAAAATTCTATTGGCTCTTTCCTTTGCTCGCCAGAGTACCAGACTCTCGTTGGTGGGTCTGAGGGCTCCTCTCTCCTGGGTGGGAGCCTCCAAATTCTAGCTCGATATCATTGTCTGTTTGAGGCAAGTGTGAATGTTGCAAGTGGTCACCTTGATTAGCATTGAACAGCCTTGCAGCTTCAAAGCTTGACTGCTTCCTTGGGAGTTTTGTTAAGGCTCTGTGAAAACTCCTTCCAATTCGGCCTGGAGTAGAACTCTGCTGGGTCCCGTCACTGACTAACCCACTGGGATTGTGGCGCAGCTGGCTGAGTGTCAGCTGCATTAAGATCACTCTGACCAAAAGGTCATGAGTTCGAAGCCAGCCCGGGTTGGAGTGGGTTTCCAACCGATTGTGTGTAGCCTGTTGTCGACCTTTGCAACCCGAAAGACAGTTGCATCTGTCAAATAGGAAAATAAGGTACCACCTTAAAGTGTGGGGAGGCTAAATTAACTGATTTATGAGGCCATAAAGAAGACTCCAGCAAGCATTCCAGCGGGGAAACATGTGGGGAATGCGGAAGTGCTTCATCAGCGTCGCAGATGGACGATGAAAGCGACAGCTCCCCTGGCGGCCAGAAAAAAAGTTAAATAGCCTCTGTGTATGTCTGTATATGTTTATATGTCAAAAATTGGCATTGAATGTTTGCCATATATGTGTACACTGTGATCTGCCCTGAGTCCCCTGCGGGGTGAGAAGGGCGGAATATAAAAGCTGTAAATAAATAAAAATAAACAAATAACCCAGGCATGGGCAAACTTTGTTCCTCCGGGTGTTTTGGACTTCAAATCTCACAATCTCTAACAGCCGGTACCAAATTTAATTTAAACAGAGGGCCAGGTCACAGTCCCTCAAACTGTTGGAGGGCCGGATTATAATTTTTTAAAGAATGAATTAATCCCTATGTACACTGCACATAAATTATTTGTAATGCAAAAAAAAAACCACTTTAAAACAATACAATAATTAAAATAAAGAACAATTTTAACAAAAAATAAACTTATTAGTATTTCAATGGAAAGTGTGGGCCTGCTTTTGGCTGATGAGATAGAATTGTTGTTGTTGTTGTTGTGTGCTTTCAAGTTGTTTCAGACTTAGGTTGACCCTGAGCGAGGGCCGGGTAAACGACCTTGGAGGGCCCTATTCGGCCCCTGGGCCTTAGTTTGAGGACCCCTGTCTTACAAGGTATCTATGACTTTCACTGGGCATGAATGATGCGCCATCCATTGTGATGCGGCGAATGTTCCAAGGCAGTTAAGGCTGGAGCAAGGGACCCAGAGTGAAGTGGTTGTCTCCATGAGCAAGGATCATGAAGACACAGCCAATGGGTGGATGATTTTTCATTTTGTCGTGTTGCCGCTTTCCTTTGAGGAAAGGAGGAGGGTGTCCTTCCCTTTCGGATGAAGGAGGGAAAGCTGAGGATTGGAGGAGACCTTGGATCCCTCTGGAAGAAGAGAAGCCCAAGAGAAAAGCAAAGGGGATTCGGCCCAAGGGATCTGCTTCTGAGCTCCTGCCCTATTCAGCTTTGTCGGTTTGGTCGAGACCCTGCAGGGTGAGTTTGATGGAAATCTATTTGTATATTTGGCAGACCGATTGGAAGGGGAATGCCCAGAGTTGGATCCAGGCTCATTCTTCCCAATGCCTTTCTGGGTCACAGTGGGAGTGAATTTGGCCATGGTGGTCCACACCTTAGTTACCTCTAGGTCGAACTATTGCAATGCTCTCTACATGGGGCTGCCCTTGAAGACGGCCCGGAAATTCCAATTGGTCCAACGGACGGCAGACAGATTATTAACTGGTGCAAATTACAGAGAGCGGTCAACCCTCCTGTTTAAGGAGCTCCACTGGCTGCCGTTTATTTTCCGGGCCCAATTCAAGGTGCAGGTTTTGACCTACAAAGCCCTGAATGGTTTGGGACCTGCCTACCTGTGCGACCGCATTTCCATCTACGAACCCACACAATCTCTTCGATCTTCCAGAGAGGCTCTTCTCTCGCTCCCGCCCGCATCACAAGACGAGAGAGAGGGCCTTCTCTGTGGTGGCCCCCCGGCTCTGGAACTCACTCCCCAGAGATATTAGGCAAGCCCCCACGCTGGCAATCTTCAGGAGGAATCTGAAAACCTGGTTATTCCAATGTGCCTTCAGTGATTGAACGTAAGATACTCCCTGACCAAACTTTGCACAAAATGACCCCAGAAGCACTTTATTTTATGGTTTGTGCAATTAAATCCCTCCTCATCCCCGGATCCTCCTCCCGATCTTTTACATTGTCCTTTTTCCCAATGTTTTTAAAATGTTATCCTTGAATTTGGACCTGCCCAGTGAAATCTTTTGTGTTTTAATGTTTGGTTTTATATTGTTGTGTTGCTTATTATATTGGTTTTGCATTTTATGTACTTTATTTTTTGGTTTTGTTATGTTTTTGTATTATATTGTTGTGTACTGTACTGATGGGCATGGCCTCATGTAAGCCGCACTGAGTCCCCCTAGGGAAGATGGAGCGGGGTATAAATAAAGTTTTTATTATTATTATTATTATTATTATTATTATTATTATTATTATTTTACTGACACAAAAGCACAGTATGTCACAGCAAACAGGATCTCTGTGCTGGATTTCGTATCACAAAATCACAAGTCAAACACTTCCCAAGCGTCTACGACTGTGTGATGTATTTTTGAATGATGCACGCAGATCCAAGTAAGGTGGCCTTTTGCAGTTGATAGATCGTGATTTTGTCAATGTTTATTGTTTCCAAATGCCGGCTGAAATCTTTTGGCATGGCACCCAGTGCGCCAATGACCACTGGGACCATCTGTACTGGTTGATGCCAGAGCCTTTGCAGTTCGATTTTGAGGTCTTGATAGCGGTTGAGTGTTTCCTGTTGTTTTTCCTCAATGCGACTGTCACCTGGTTTGGCGACATCAATAATCCAGACTTTAAAAAAAATTATTATTATTATTATTAGGTTCTTGTAGGTTTTTTTGGGCTATAGGGCCATGTTCTAGAGGCATTTCTCCTGACGTTTCGCCTGCATCTATGGCAAGCATCCTCAGAGGTAGTGAGGTCTGTTGGATATTGGAAAATGGGTTTATATATCTGTGGAATGACTGGGGTGGGGCAAAGAGCTCTCTGCTGAAGCTAGGTGTGAATGTTTCAGCTGACCACCTTCTTTAGCATTTGAAGGCTTGGCTGAGCCTGGGAAAATGTTCTGTTGAGAGGTGTTAAGATGAAACATGCACACCTAGCTTCAGCAGAGAGCTCTTTACCCCACCCCAGCCATTCCACAGATATATAAACCCATTTTCCTATTTCCAACAGACCTCACTACCTCTGAAGATGCTTGCCATAGATGCAGGCAAAACGTCAGGAGAAATGCCTCTAGAACATGGCCCTATAGCCTGAAAAAACCTACAAGAACCTACTGATTCCAGCCTTGAAAGCCTTCGACAATACATTATTATTATTATTATTATTATTATTATTATTATTTGAATTGTTTATTGTACTAGCCATAGGCCATGACATAAAATATACAACCTTTAAAAGTACAATAAGCACTTTCCAATATAAGTATTAAAACATGTTCCGTATACTTTAAAGTTATAGTAGTAATGACATAACAACAATTGCAAATGTCTGATTCCTATCATCCCAAAATATCTCCATTTCCATTTCTAGCTTCTGCTGTGGACTTTACTAGTTTGGCTCGGATTTTTTGGGCTGCAAATGTGGCAACCTTTAATGTTATATTTTTTGAATAATCCGCTAACAAGTCACAGATAACTGCTGACTGTTGCCATGCTGCCCTTTCTTCCAAAAGGGGTCCCAGAAGGTTGTTCTGAGGGTCATTATACAACAGGCAATGTAATAGATAGTGCAGCGTTTCTCAACCTGGGGGTCGGGACCCCTGGGGGGGGGGGGGGTTGCAAGGAGAGGTCAGAGGGATCACCAAAGCCTATCAGAAGTCACAGTATTTTCTGTTGGTCTTGAGGGTTCCATATGGGAAGTTTGGCCCAATTGTGTCGTTGGTGGGGTTCAGAATGCTCCCAAATGTCAAGGTCTTTGTTGTTCATTCGTTCAGTCGTCTCCGACTCTTCATGACCTCATGGACCAGCCCACACCAGAGCTCCCTGTCGGCCGTCACCACCCCCAGCTCCTTCAAGGTCAGTCCAGTCACTTCAAGGATGCCATCCATCCATCTTGCCCTTGGTCAGCCCCTCTTCCTTTTGCCTTCCACTTTCCCCAGCATAATTGTCTTCTTTAGGCTTTGCTGTCTCCTCATGATGTGGCCAAAGTACTTCAACTTTGTCTCTAGTATCCTTCCCTCCAATGAGCAGTCAGGCTTTATTTCCTGGAGGATGGACTGGTTGGATCTTCTCGCAGTCCAAGGCACTCTCTGCACTTTCCTCCAACACCACAGCTCAAAAGCATCGATCTTCCTTCACTCAGCCTTCCCTAAGGTCCAGCTCTCACATCCGTAGGTTACTACAGGGAATACCATGGCTTTGACTATGCAGATCTTTGTTGCCAGTCTGATGTCTCTACTCTTTACTATTTTATCGAGACTGGACATTGCTCTCCTCCCAAGAAGGAAGCGTCTCCTGATTTCCTGGCCACAGTCTGCATCTGCAGTAATCTTTGCACCTAGAAATACAAAGTCTGTCACTTTCTCCCTCTATTTTCCAGTTGTCAATCATTCTTTTTGCCATAATCTTGGTTTTTTTGATGTCAAGGTCTATTTCCGCCCAAACTCCACCAGTGTTCACATTTGGGCACATTGAGTATCTGTGCCGAGTTTGCTTGAATCCACAATGCTCTCTGAATGAGGTGAACTAAAACTCCAAAACTCAATGCCCACCAAATAATAATAATAATAATAATAAACTTTATTTCTACCCCGCCACCATCTCCCCAGTGAGGACTCGGAGCGGCTTACATGGGGCCAAGCCCGGACAACATATTACAGCAATAAAATCAAAGCATAAACAACAAACAACACCATCATCAAAATACATTTTTTAAAAGCAGTCATTAAAATAGCATTTTAATAACACAATCACGATAACAATGGGCGGGCCACATGTACAAGATAAAACAATTAAAAGACTGTAATGAGATAAAATAGGAGCAGGACATTTATGGGGAACTCATAAAACACATAGAGTTGTGAGGCCAAACCCTTCCAGTATTTTCTGTTGGTCGTGGGAGTTGTGTGTGACAAGTTTGGTTCAGTTTCATCATTGGTGGAGTTCAGAATGCTCATTGATTGGAGGTGAACTATAAATCCCAGCAATTACAACTCTGAAATCACAACATCAATTCCCTCCCCCAAGCCCACCAGTATTCAAATTTGGGTGCATTGGGTACTTGTGCCAAATTTGGTCCAGTGAATGAAAATACATCCTGCATATCAGATATTTACATGATGATTCATAACATTAGCAAAATTACTGTTGTGAAGTAGCAACAAAAATAATGTTTGGGGGTCACCACAACATGAAGAACTGTATTAAGGGGTCGTGGCATGAGGAAGGTTGAGAAACACTGTGATAGTGTGTTAAATCCAGACCCACAAATACAAAGACATTGGGCACGAGGGATCCCTCTATGTCTTCCCTCTAACCAGCCTGGTGGCATTGTTTGAAAGCGCAGGGCTGTAAATGCTTTTCGAAGGGCTACAGATGTTAAATCTTGAAGATATTGTTGGCAATATTGGTCACTCTTTAGCAGAGGATACCAAGTGGAGAAACCCTGCTGTTTACTAGTCCGCAAGTTGTCAATTGCATCCATCTCAAAGATTTTGTCTCTAATTGCCTTCTTGTTCAACTGCATTAGGGTTGTTGTTGACCCATCAAAATACTGGTGGAGCAGAGCTAAACAGTAGGGCTGGGCAACCACGGAAAAAGTTGTTTCTAAACTTGATTTGTTTTTTGGGGTTTTTTGCGTTTCAATATTTAAAAGAATTCCAAAATTTTTCTTTAAAAAAGTTCGATATTTACGAAATTTCGTAAATTACGAAACAATTATGAAACGATTTCGAAACGAATACGAATCGATTCGTTAATGGCGGATGCAACCGCGCAATACGCTAAAAAACCTCCATATGGGACAGGGGGAACTTTTGAAGCTTTCCTCTCCCTCTGTTGTTGACTGTTGGTGTGATATTTATATATTTTTTTCACTGATTAAACAAACAACAGCTATAAAACTTGCCCCAGACATGCGGAAATAATAACAAAACAATTTCGAAACGATTTCGAAACGAATACGAAACGAATACGAAGCAATTACGAAACGAATTGAAAAATTCGTTTCGTTTTTTAGGTGCTCCTGAATGGTTCAAAATTGCTTCGTTATCAAAAAAATAACAATTTTTTAACGAATTACGAAATTATGAAACGAAACCGCCCAGCCCTACTAACCAGTGTTGAGCCCAACCTCCTCGCTTATATTGCTACAAAAAGCATTGTTTTGTCAACCTAGCAGTTTGAAAACATACGAATGTGAGTAGATAAATAGTGGGAAAGACATATAATATATTATAATTATATATTTTATATTACATGTAATGTTACTAATAATATTACAATATAATGGTATAGTACAATATAGTAATATATTTAATTATTTATTTATTATTTACTTTATTTGTATACCGCTGTTCTCAGCCCTTAGGCGATTCACAGCGGTTAACAACAAGAACAGCAAAAATTCAATGCCACCATAACACGGTATAAAAAACAGTTAACATCATAACATATTATAGAAAAGTATACAATTAACAACAATATACCATTAATACCAATAGCCATTCGCTAGCGTCTCATCACTAAAAACATGATCCAGATCCGTCATCCATTGTTCCATTCCTATGTTCATTACATTCATTGCACTGACTATTCGAACGCCTGCTCAAACAACCAGGTTTTCACTTTTTTGCAGAATACCATTAATGATGGAGCTAGTCTAATGTCCGTGGGAAGGGCGTTCCACAGCCGCGGGGCCACCGCCGAGAAGGCCCTATCTCTCGTCCCCGCCAGCCGTGCCTGGGAGGCAGGCGGGATCGAGAGCAGGGCCTCCCCGGAAGATCTCAAAGTCCTGGTGGGTTCATAGGCAGAGATGTGGTCGGATAGGTAGCTTGGGCCGGAACCGTTTAGGGCTTTAAAGGCCACGGCAGCACTTTGAATTGAGCCAAGTAGCAAATCGGTAGCCAGTGGAGTTGGCGCAGCAGGGGGGTTGTATGCTCCCTGCGCTCCACTCCTGTTAGAATTATGGCTGCCAAGCGTTGGACTAGTTGAAGCTTCCGAGCCGTCTTCAAAGGCAACCCCACGTAGAGAGCGTTGCAGTAGTCCAAATGGGATGTAACCAGAGCGTGGACTACCGTGGCCAAGTCAGACTTCCCAAGGTACGGGCGCAGCTGGTGCACAAGCTTTAGTACTGATATTGTACTATGGTAATAATATAATATATTGTATGTATATATATCTTGTAAGCCGCTCTGAGTCCCCTTTGGGGTGAGAAGGGAGGCATATAAATGTCGTCAATCAATCAATCAATCAATCAATAAGACACTCCAAGCAGTCATGCTGGTCACATGACCAGGAGGTGACAACACAGGCTCCTCGGCATGGAAATGGAGAACAGCATCCCTCCCATAGCCAGAGAAGAGCACCTCCTCCAAAGCAATGAAAGGAGAAGCCTTTGCCTTTGTTTGTGTTTGTGTGTCTCAATATATTGTGACAAGGCATTGAATATTTGCCGGTATCTGTTTACACTGTAAGCTGCTCTGAGTCCCTACAGGGAGAAGGGCAGAATATAACTAAAGTGATGATGATGATGATAATAATAATAATAATAATAATAATAATAATATACTCTCACCCTCCATTTCCAGAAGTTTTCCCATATGAAATGTTAAGCTTACGCATTCTGGCCTTAAGTGAGGGAAGAGCCAATTCAAGCCTTAACAAGGCAGATGGCATCCCGGGGGAAGGGTTAAAAGAACTCTTACAAACTTATTCTGGATGCATTCAATCTGCTTTGTGTTGCCCTGTCCCCATATTTCTGCTCCATATAACAATTGTGGTAGAATTTTAGCAGTAAAGATCTTAATTGTGGGACATACCAAGGAACCCCTCTTTGTTTTCCCAAAGGCTAGAACTGATTTTGCTGACCTCTAAGCGGATAGTTTGGCTGCCTCTATATGACTTTTCCAGTTACCATTATATGAAAAGTGAATGCCCAGATATTTAAAGCTGTGACACTGTTCTATTGAGTGGCCATCCAGTTGCCATTTATGTATATGCTTCCTCTTGGAGAATACCATCACTTTGATTTTAGAATGGTTAATGCTCAACTTCTCTTGATCACAAATTCTACTTGGTGTCCTCAAGAGTCTCCTGAGTCCTATTTGTGTAGTTGACAAGAGGACCATATCATCAGCTTCACTGCATGACAGCTCCAAGAAAAATGCAGGGAACAAAATCAACCTCTGTACATGGCATTCATTGACTTTGCAAAGTCATTCGACACAGTGAATCGCAGCACTCTCTGGACCATCCTCTAAAAAATCAGGTGCCCTAAAAAATTTGTGAACATCCTGCGGCTCCTCCATGATGGCATGATGGCAACTGTCTTGGACAGCAATGGCTCCCAAAGTGACCCATTTAAGGTGGAATCAGGTGTCAAACAGGGATGTGTTCTTCCCCAACTTTATTCTCCATCTCCATCGCTATGATACTTTATCTTGTTGATGGGAAACTTCCCACCGGAGTGGAAATAATCTGGCAAGCTGTTTAACCTCAGCAGACTGAAAGCCAAAACCAAGATTACAACAACATCTGTTATAGAACTCCAATATGCTGATGACAATGTCGTCTGTGCGCATTTAGAAGAAGATCTACAAGCCACTCTAAACACCTTCACAGAAGCATACGAGAACCTTGGCCTGTCATTGAACATCGAGAAAACCAAAGTGCTGTTCCCAGCAGTCAACAGCCAATCCCTCTCCAGTGCCAGAGATACAGCTTAATGGTGTAACATTAGAAAATGTTGACCATTTCCGCTCCCTTGGCAGCCACCTCTCCACCAAAGTCAACATCAACACTGAAATACAACATCACCTGAGGTCTGCGAGTGCAGCATTTTTCCGAATGAAGCAGAGAGTGTTTGAGGACCGGGACAGCCGTAGGGATACCAAGGTGCTTGTTTATAAAGCGATTGTCCTCCCAACCCTGCTGTATGTCTGCGAAACATGGATTGTCTACAGATGTCACATGCAACTCCTGGAACGATTCCATCAGCGCTGCCTCCGGAAAATCCTGCAAATCTCTTGGGAAGACAGGTGAACAAACGTCAGCAAGCTGGAGGAAGCAAAGACCACCAGCACTGAAGCGATGGTCCTCTGCCATCAACTCTGGACCGGCCACGTTGCCCGGGTGTCCGACCACCGTCTCCCAAAGAAGTTGCTCTACTCCAAACTCAAGAACGGAGAACGGAATGTTGGAGGACAGGAAAATAGATTTAAAGATGGGCTCAAAGCCAACCTTAAAAACTCTGGCATAGACACTGAGAACTGGGAAGCCCTGGCCCTTGAGCGCTCCAGCTGGAGGTCAGCTGTGACCAGCAGTGCTGCAGAATTTTGAAGAGACACGAATGGAGAGCGAAAGAGAGAAACGTGCCAAGAGGAAGGCGCGTCAAGCAACCCCAACCGAGACCACCTTCCACCTGGAAACCAATGCTCTCACTGTGGAAGAAGATGCAGGTCAAGAATAGGGCTCCACAGTCACCTACGGACCCACCAGAATACTGACCCTGGAAGACTATCCTACTTGGCCAACGAGGGATCGCCTAAGTAAGTAAGTAAGCAAAGTATCATCAGCATATAATAAGATTTGAATTCTCCTATTACCTCCTAATGGTGGGAAATGATCAGGGGAGGTCAGTTCTGCAACTAAATTGTTCACATAGAAATTGAACAGAAAAGGTGCCAGCAAACAACCTTGTCTGACTCCCCTTCTTGTTTCAGTGTTGACCAAGAGTTTACCTGACACAATGTTCGTATTTTCCAGACTAGCGGTTCTATCTCCTAAGACGGTGTCACAATATTTTTAGCTTTGAATATGTTTTAATGGAATTTGACTGTGAATTTTTAATACTGTTATGTTTAATTCTGTTTTAATGTTTGCATTTTAAATTTACAAAATTTGTGGTCATACTTTTAATTGTAAGCTGCTTTGAGTCTCCTTCAGGGGATATAAAGTGGGGTATAAATAAACATCGTAACAACAATAACAACAACAACAACAACAACAACAACAACAACGTGAGGGTGACGACCCCTGAAAGTAAAAATTTGGGGAAAGAGGTAGAAAGATAAAGGAGCCTCAGTCTGACAACACAAAATGAAGAACAGATAAATAAAGAAGGAGAGAATATGAATGATAAGAGAAGAAGGGGGAAAGGCAAAAGAAAGAGAAGTGCTGTTAAGCTGAAAAGAGAAGAAAAGGAAGAAGAGAAGGCAAAACAAAGGAAGGTACCAAAAATAAGAATGATAAACAGAAAAGAGAAAGAGAGAAAGAAGTAAAGAAGAGAAGAGAAAACAAAAGAAAGAGAAGGACCAGAAAAAGGAAATGAAAAAGGAAGGAAGGAAGGAAGGAAGGAAGGAAGGAAGGAAGGAAGGAAGGAAGGAAGGAAAGAGGGAGGGAGGGAGGGAAGGAAGGAAGGAAGGAAGGAAGGAAGGAAGGAAGGAAGGAAGGAAAGAAAAATAAGGAGAGGTGACAAAAATATGAAGGACAAGTTCCTCAGAATGAAGGGAAGAGGGAATAAAATAAGAGGAAAGAGAAAAGATGAATGGAGAAGAAAGAGTGGCCAGATTGGTTTGTGGATGACAAATACGGTATACTGAGTTTTTCTATGGAATGTATTATTGAAAATAACGAGAAAGATCTTAGTTAAAGCGGATATATCAACCCAAGAAGTCCATAGTACCTGATGTTAAAGAAGGTGAGAGTTTGTGCCCCACGTGGAAGATTTCTAGGAACCATTTCAAACCACCAGATAAGGCAATTTCAGGGAATGAATTCCAACACTCAAGTGAGGGATTTAAAAGGAATGATTTACAACCACCAGGTAAGTAAAGGTTTTGCAGGTGGGTGCTTCTTCAACACACAGCATTCACCAAGTAGAAGGTCTTCAGGAAAAATTTACATCCACCAGGTAAGTGATTCTCAGGAACAAGCTTTTTGAACATACTGCATTGAAGAGTCTATGCACCAATAAGAAGATTTGCAAGAATGATTTGTGACAACCAGGAAAGAGGCATTCACAATCATCTCTCTTTCCACTTTCTGATTTTTAAGACTGCAAACTTCAGGTGAAATGTAATGTTTCTGTGAGTGTTTACATAAGGAACTTTGCATCTGAACATCAATGCAAACTGCAAAATGTGAAAATCTTGCTCAAGAATTGATACTGATATGGCTCAGCAGAAGATATGCTCAGCTGAGAACCAACTGGGAAGGAAGGCTTCAAAGAAGTCACGGAGGTACATATTCTGAGAAAGCACTTTCGCTTCCCTTCAAGATTCTTGAAGACATTTCCAGACCCAGTTTCCCTTTGAAGCACAATCAATGTTTCAGAATGCTATTTCTCTGCCTTGCAGCACATCAGATCTCTCCGAGTGAATGGGAAGAGAACTTGAAGTCAGAACTTACATTTCTTTCACTGGAACACAAGACCACAATCTAAAAATATGCCCAAACCCAAAGGAACTTTCTCCTACCAATACAGCTAAGCGTTACGAATGACTTCTAATAGCAAGAGAAGGAGAAAACGACGAGGAGGAGGACACCAGGAGACCAATGGCTGGAAGCATCTCATTTCACCAGCATTTCCAAACTAGAAGGCTCTTTCTCGATCGACATTCAGGACTGGTTTGTGGCTCCCAACCGGAGCCATGGCTGGTCCCCCATCTTCAAGAGGGCAACAATTCTCTCTTTGCATTATTGCTTTTTTCTTCTTCCCGTCCTACATGTGGATATACATATTTCTGGCTACATCCTCTTTAGCCATCCTGTCTTACGGAGATGTGTTTATACTGATCAGCGAAAAGCATCGAGATACTGTATTTCTTATCCATTTTGTCTCGATGATGAGAAACTATTCTCGATTTGCATGGTTGCGCTTTCCTTCTTCCTAACATACATGCCGAGATATGTATGCCTGCCAAGGTCCTCCTTAGCTATCCTGTCATGCGGAGATGTGTTTATATCGACGTGCGAATATATTCATTTGCGATTATCTGCATACACGAAACTCTTCCTGATTCACATGATTGCTCTTTCCTTCTTCCTGCCATACATGTGGAGATACATATTTCTGGCAAGGTCCTCTTTAGCTATCCTGTCATGCAGAGAGGCACTTATAATGACTCGTAAATATATTGATTTGCGATGATCAACATATGGGAAACTCTTCCCAATTCGCATGATCGCTCTTTTCTTCTTCCCGTCCTACATGTGGATGGACGTGATTCTGACAAGGTCCTCTTTTCCCCTCCAGTCTTGCGGAGGTGCTTTCACCTTGATGTGCGAATATATCGATGTGTGATTCTCTTCATCTATTTCTCTTTAAAATATATTCATATGAGGAAGGAAATGTCTCCCTCTCTATATGAATCATGAACGAATTCGAATTCAAAATCCACTTGCTGGGAATGATTTTGTGACCCACTGGCTGGTCGACGTCCAAGAGTCTGTGCACCAAGCGGAAAATCTGAAGGAACGATTTGCAGCCGCCAGGTAAGGCATTTTCAGGAATGACTTGCAACCATCAGGTAAGGGATTTTTAAGGAATAACTGGCAACCACCAGGTAAGGGAATTTTAAAGAACGATTTCCATTTACCAGGTAAGTCAAGGATTTGCAGGTAAGTGATTCTGTAATGCACAGCACTCAACAAGTCAAAGAACTTCAGGAAGTTTTTCCAAACACCAGGTAAGTGCGTACTCCTTCTCTGTCATTGTGAGACCAAACAGCTTCCTCTAGGTTTAATCTGGTCAATAGACCTCCATCAGGAGACGTTGGATAATGTCCATATTGAGGATACCTGGGACTCTCTGAGCACGGCATCTGATCCTGCAATACAAGGTGAGACACATGTTTTGACTCTAAAAGTTCTTGAATATCCAACTTTCTCTTTTTGGTCACTTATTAATGATGTATAATGAATGCTTTTTCCCCTTGTAGCACATCAGATCTCTCCGAGTGAGTGGGAAGAGGACCTGAAGTCAGAACTTTGCATTTTGGGTTTGGACCATAAGATGACAGTGGAATGTGGAAATGAAAGTTTAGGAAGGTAAGTGGTTCCAGTGATGTCATAGAATACGCCCGAACGCGAAGCAAATTTCTCCTATGGATACATCTATGCTTTACAATTGACTTCTACTAACAAGAAAAGAAGCCGAGTAGGAGGAGGACACCAAGAGACCAATGGCTGGAAGCATCCCGTTTCGCCGACATTTCCAAACTAGAAGGCTCTTTCTCGATTGACATTCAGGACTGGTTTGTGGCTCCCAACCGTAGCCGTGGCTGGTCCCCCATCTTCAAGAGGGCAACCGTATTAATGGTGAATCTGTGCCATCATCGAGGGAGGCAAGGACACATCCCAGCAGGAATGATTTCCTGCCACATCTTTTTATGCTTATGGAAAACAATTTTCCATTTACATTATTGCTCTTTTTTTCTTCCCATCTTACATGTGAATATATACATATTTCTGGCTACATCCTCTTTAGCCATACTGTCTTATGGAGGTGCGTTTATACCGATCTGCGAAAGTATGGAGAGACTGTTTTCCTTATCCGTTTTGGCTCGATGATGAGGAACTCTTCCAGATTTCCATGATTGCGCTTTCCTTCTTCCTGCCTTACATGCTGAGATATGTATGCCTGGCAAGGTCCTCCTGAGCTATCCTGTCATGCGGAGATGCGTTTATATTGATGTGCGAATATCTTCATTTGCGATGATCTGCATACATGAAACTCTTCCCAATTCGCATGATTGCTCTTTCCTTCTTCCTGCCATACATGTGGAGATACGTATTTCTGGCAAGGTCCTCTTTAGCTGTCCTGTCATGCAGAGAGGCCTTTATAATGACTCGTGGATATATTGATTTGCGATGACCTACATATGTGAAACTCTTCCCAATTCGCATGATCGCTCTTTTCTTCTTCCCGTCTTACATGTGGATGGACGTGATTCTGACATTGCAAGGTCCCCTTTTCCCCTCCAGTCTTGCGGAGGTGCTTTCACATTGATGTGCGAATATATTGATGTGTCATCCTCTTCATCTATTTCTCTTTAAAATATATTCATATGAGGAAGGAAAAGTCTCCTTATCTATATGAATCATGAACGAATTCGAATTCAAAATCCACTTGCTGGGAATGATTTTGTGACCCACTGGCTGGTCGACGTCCAAGAGTCTGTGCACCAAGCAGAAAATCTGAAGAAACGATTTGCAGTCACCAGGTAAGGCATTTTCAGGAATGACTTGCAACCACCAGGTAAGGGATTTTTAAGGAATAATTTGCAACCACCAGGTAAGGTAATTTTAAGGAACGATTTCCATTTACCAGGTAAGTCAAGGATTTTCAGGTAAGTGATTCTGCAATGCACAGCACTCAACAAGTCAAAGATCTTCAGGAAGTTTTTCCAAACACCAGGTAAGTGCGTACTCCCTCTCTGTCATTGTGAGACCAGATAGCTTCCTCTAGGTTTAATCTGGTCAACAGACCTCCATCGGGAGATGTTGGATAATGTTCATATTGAGGATACCTGGGACTCTCTGAGCACGGCATCTGATCCTACAATACAAGGTGAGACACATGTTTTGACTCTAAAAGTTCTTGAAGACCCAGCTATCTCTTTTTGGACACTTATTAATGATGTATAATGCTTTTTCCCCTTGTAGCACATCAGATCTCTCCGAGTGAGTGGGAAGAGGACCTGAAGTCAGAACTTTGCATTTTGGGTTTGGACCATAAGACGACAGTGGAATGTGGAAATGAAAGTTAGGAAGGTAAGTGGTTCCAGTGATGTCATAGAATACGCCCGAACACGAAGAAAATTTCTCCTGTGGATGCATCTATGCTTTACAATTGACTTCTACTAAAAAGAGAAGAAGACGAGTAGGAGGAGGACACCAAGAGACCAATGGCTGGAAGCATCCCGTTTCGCCGACATTTCCAAACTAGAAGGGTCTTTCTCGATTGACATTCAGGACTGGTTTGTGGTTCCCAACCGGAGCCATGGCTGGTCCCCCATCTTCAAGAGGGCAACCGTATTAATGGTGAATCTGTGCCAACATCGAGGGAGGCAAGGACACATCCTGGAAAGACTGATTTGCTGCTACATCTTTTTTATGCTTATGGAAAACAATTTTCCGTTTACATTATTGCTCTTTTTTTCTTCCCGTCTTACATGTATATATATACATATTTCTGGCTACATCCTCTTTTGCCATTCTGTCTTATGGAGGTGTGTTTATACCGATCCTCGAAAAGCGTGGAGAGACTGTTTTCCTTATCCGTCTAGTCTCGATGATGAGAAACTCTTTCCGCCTTACATGCCGAGATATGTATGCCTGGCAAGTTCCTCCTGAGCTATCCTGTCATGCGGAGATGCGTTTATATTGACGTGCGAATATATTCATTTGCGATGATCTACATATGTGAAACTCTTCCCAATTCGCATGATTGCTCTTTCTTTCTTCCAGGCATACATCTGTAGAAACATATTTCTGGCAAGGTCCTCTTTAGCTATCCTGTCATGCAGAGAGGCCTTTATAATGACTCATGGATATATTGATTTGCGATGACCTACATATGTGAAACTCTCCCCAATTCGCATGATCACTCTTTTCTTCTTCCCGTCCTACATGTGGATGGACGTGATTCTGACATTGCAAGGTCCCTCTTTTCCCTCCAATCTTGCGGAGGTGCTTTCACATTGATATGCGAATATATCGATGTGTGATTCTCTTCATCTATTTCTCTTTAAAATATATTCATATGAGGAAGGAAATGTCTCCCTCTCTATATGAATCATGAACGAATTCGAATTCAAAATCCACTTGCTGGGAATGATTTTGTGACCCACTGGCTGGTTGATGTCCAAGAGTCTGTGCACCAAGCGCAAAATCTGAAGGAACAATTTGCAGCCCCAGGTAAAGCATTTTCAGGAATTACTTCCAACCACCAGGTAAAGGATTTTTAAGGAATAATTGGCAACCACCAGGTAAGGGAATTTTAAGGAACGATTTCCATTTACCAGGTAAGTCAAGGATTTGCAGGTAAGTGCTTCTGTAACACACAGCATTCAAAAAGTAAAAGATCTTCAGGAAGTTTTTCCAAACACCAGGTAAGTGCATACTCCCTCTCTGTCATTGTGAGACTAAACAGCTTCCTCTAGGTTTAATCTGGTCAACATACTTCCATCTGGAGAAGTCGGATAATGTCCATATTGAGGATACCTAGGACTATCTGAGCATGGCATCCGATCCTACAATACAAGGTGAGACACATGTTTTGACTCTAAAAGTTCTTGAATATCCAACCTTCTCTTTTTGGACACTTATTAATGATGTATAATGCTTTTCCCCCTTGTAGCACATCAGATCTCTCCGAGTGAGTGGGAAGAGGACCTGAAGTCAGCACTTTGTATTTTGGGTTTGGACCATAAGACGACAGTGGAATGTGGAAATGAAAGTTAGGAAGGTAAGTGGTTCCAGTGATGTCATAGAATACGCCCAAACATGAAGAAAATTTCTCCTATGGATACATCGATGCTTTACAATTGACTTCTACTGACAAGAGAAGAAGCCGAGTAGGAGGAGGACACCAAGAGACCAATGGCTGGAAGCATCCCGTTTCGCCGACATTTCAAAACTAGAAGGCTCTTTCTCGATTGACGTTCAGGACTGGTTTGTGGCTCCCAACTGGAGCCATAGCTGGTCCCCCATCTTCAAGAAAGCAACCGTATTAATGGTGAATCTGTGCCATCATCGAGGGAGGCAAGGACACACCCCGGCAAGACTGATTTCCTGCCACATCTTTTTATGCTTATGGAAAACAATTTTCCATTTACATTATTGCTCTTTTTTTCTTCCCATCTTACATGTGTATATATACATATTTCTGGCTACATCCTCTTTAGCCATACTGTCTTATGGAGGTGCGTTTATACCGATCTGCGAAAGTGTGGAGAGCCTGTTTTCCTTATCCGTTTTGTCTTAATGATGAGGAATTCTTCCCGATTTGCATGATTGTGCTTTCCTTCTTCCTGTCATACATGCCGAGATATGTATGCCTGGCAAGGTCCTCCTTAGCTATCCTGTCATGCGGAGATGTTTATATTGACGTGCGAATATATTCATTTGCGATTATCTGCATACATGAAACTCTTCCTGATTCACATGATTGCTCTTTCCTTCTTCCAGCCATACATGTGGAGATACATATTTCTGGCAATGTCCTCTTTAGCTATCCTGTCATGCAGAGAGGCACTTATAATGAGTCGTGAATATATTGATATGCAATGATCTACATATGTGAAACTCTTCCCAATTCGCATGATCGCTTTTTTCTTCTTCCCGTCCTACATGTGGATGGATGTGATTCTGACAAGGTCCCCTTTTCCCCTCCAGTCTTGTGGAGGTGCTTTCACATTGATATGTGAATATATTGATGTGTGGTTTTCTTCATCTATTTCTCTTTAAAATATATTCATATGAGGAAGGAAAAGTCTCCCTCTCTATATGAATCATGAACGAATTCGAATTCAAAATCCACTTGCTGGGAACGATTTTGTGACACACTGGCTGGTCAACGCCCAAGAGTCTGATCACCAAGCGGAAAATCTGAAGGAACGAATTGCAGCCCCAGGTAAGGCATTTTCAGGAATGACTTGCAACCACCAGGTAAGGGAATTTTAAGGAATAATTGGCAACCACCAGGTAAGGGAATTTTAAGGAACGATTTCCATTTACCAGGTAAGTCAAGGATTTGCAGGTAAGTGATTCTGTAGCACACAGCATTCCAAAAGTTAAAGATCTTCAGGAAGTTTTTCCAAACACCAGGTAAGTGCGTACTCCCTCTCTGTCATTGTGAGACCAAACTGCTTCCTCTAGGTTTAATCTGGTCAACAGACCTCCATCGGGAAAAGTCGGATAATGTCCATATTGAGGATACCTGGGACTATCTGAGCATGACATCGGATCCTACAATACAAGGTGAGACACATGTTTTGGCTCTAAAAGTTCTTGAATATCCAACTTTCTCTTTTTGGACACTTATTAATAATGTATAATGCTTTTTCCCCTTGTAGCACATCAGATCTCTCCGAGTGAGTGGGAAGAGGACCTGAAGTCAGAACTTTGCATTTTGGGTTTGGACCATAAGACGACAGTGGAATGTGGAAATGAAAGTTAGGAAGGTAAGTGGTTCCAGTGATGTCATAGAATACGCCCGAACGCGAAGCAAATTTCTCCTATGGATACATCTATGCTTTACAATTGACTTCTACTAACAAGAGAAGAAGACGAGTAGGAGGAGGACACCAAGAGACCAATGGTTGGAAGCATCCCGTTTCGCCGACATTTCCAAACTAGAAGGGTCTTTCTCGATTGACATTCAGGACTGGTTTGTGGCTCCCAACCGGAGCCATGGCTGGTCCCCCATCTTCAAGAGGGCAACCGTATTAATGGTGAATCTGTGCCATCACCGAGGGAGGCAAGGGCGCATCCCGGCAAGACTGATTTCCTGCCACATCTTTTTATGCTTATGGAAAACAATTTTCCGTTTACATTATTGCTCTTTTTTTCTTCCCATCTTACATGTGAATATATACATATTTCTGGCTACATCCTCTTTAGCCATACTGTCTTACGGAGGTGCGTTTATACCGATCTGCGAAAGCGTGGAGAGACTGTTTTCCTTATCCGTTTTGTCTCGATGATGAGGAACTCTTCCCGATTTGCATGATTGCGCTTTCTTTCTTCCTACCATACATGCTGAGATATGTATGCCTGGCAAGGTCCTCCTGAGCTATCCTCTCATGCGGAGATGTGTTTATATTGACGTGCGAATATCTTCATTTGCGATGATCTACATATGTGAAACTTTTCCCAATTCGCATGATCGCTCTTTTCTTCTTCCCGTCCTACATGTGGATGGACGTGATTCTGACAAGGTCCCCCTTTCCCCTCCAGTCTTGCGGAGTTGCTTTCACATTGATGTGTGAATATATCGATGTGTGATTCTCTTCATCGATTTCTCTTTAAAATATATTCACATGAGGAAGGAAAAGTCTCCCTCTCTATATGAATCATGAACAAATTCGAATTGAAAATCCACTTGCTGGGAATGATTTTGTGACCCACTGGCTGGTCGACGTCCAAGAGTCTGTGCACCAAGTGGAAAATCTGAAAGAATGATTTGCAGCCGCCAGGTAAGGCATTTTCAGGAATGACTTGCAACCACCAGGTAAGGGATTTTTAAGGAATAATTTGCAACCACCAGGTAAGGGAATTTTAAGGAACGATTTCCATTTACCAGGTAAGTCAAGGATTTTCAGGTAAGTGATTCTTTAACACACAGCATTCAAAAAGTAAAAGATCTTCAGGAAGTTTTTCCAAACACCAGGTAAGTGTGTACTCCCTCTCTGTCATTGTGAGACTAAACAGCTTCCTCTAGGTTTAATCTGGTCAACAGACCTCCATCGGGAGACTTTGGATAATGGCCATATTGAGGATACCTGGGACTATCTGAGCACGGCATCCGATCCTACAATACAAGGTGAGACACATGTTTTGGCTCTCAGAGTTCTTGAAGAATTTGCAGACCCAACTTTCTCTTTTGGACACTTATTAATGATGTATAATGAATGCTTTTTCCCCTTGTAGCACATCAGATCTCTCCGAGTGAGTGGGAAGAGGACCTGAAGTCAGAACTTTGCATTTTGGGTTTGGACCATAAGACGACAGTGGAATGTGGAAATGACAGTTAGGAAGGTAAGTGGTTCCAGTGATGTCATAGAATACGCCCGAACGCGAAGAAAATTTCTCCTATGGATACATCTATGCTTTACAATTGACTTCTGCTAACAAGAGAAGAAGACGAGTAGGAGGAGGACACCAAGAGACCAATGGCTGGAAGCATCCCGTTTCGCCGACATTTCCAAACTAGAAGGCTCTTTCTCGATTGACATTCAGGACTGGTTTGTGGCTCCCAACTGGAGCCATGGCTGGTCCTCCACCTTCAAGAGGGAAACCGTATTAATGGTGAATCTGTGCCATCATCGAGGGAGGCAAGGGTGCATCCCGGCAAGAATGATTTCCTGCCCCATCTTTTTATGCTTATGGAAAACAATTCTCCCTTTGCATTATTGCTCTTTTTTTTCTTCCTGTCTTACGTGTGGATATACATATTTCTGGCTACATCCTCTTTTGCCATACTGTCTTATGGAGGTGCGTCTGCGAAAAGCGTGGAGAGACTGTTTTCCTTATCCGTTTTGTCTCGATGATGAGGAACTCTTCCCGATTTGCATGATTGCGCTTTCTTTCTTCCTACCATACATGCTGAGATATGTATGCCTGGCAAGGTCCTCCTGAGCTATCCTCTCATGCGGAGATGTGTTTATATTGACGTGCGAATATCTTCATTTGCGATGATCTACATATGTGAAACTCTTCCCGATTCACATGATCGCTCTTTTCTTCTTCCCGTCCTACATGTGGATGGACGTGATTCTGACAAGGTCCCCTTTTCCCCTCCAGTCTTGCGGAGTTGCTTTCACATTGATGTGTGAATATATCGATGTGTGATTCTCTTCATCGATTTCTCTTTAAAATATATTCATATGAGGAAGGAAAAGTCTCCCTCTCTATATGAATCATGAACAAATTCGAATTGAAAATCCACTTGCTGGGAATGATTTTGTGACCCACTGGCTGGTCGATGTCCAAGAGTCTGTGCACCAAGTGGAAAATCTGAAAGAACGATTTGCAGCCGCCAGGTAAGGCATTTTCAGGAATGACTTGCAACCACCAGGTAAGGGATTTTTAAGGAATAATTTGCAACCACCAGGTAAGGGAATTTTAAGGAATGATTTCCATTTACCAGGTAAGTCAAGGATTTTCAGGTAAGTGATTCTTTAACACACAGCATTCAAAAAGTAAAAGATCTTCAGGAAGTTTTTCCAAACACCAGGTAAGTGTGTACTCCCTCTCTGTCATTGTGAGACTAAACAGCTTCCTCTAGGTTTAATCTGGTCAACAGACCTCCATCGGGAGACTTTGGATAATGGCCATATTGAGGATACCTGGGACTATCTGAGCACGGCATCCGATCCTACAATACAAGGTGAGACACATGTTTTGGCTCTCAGAGTTCTTGAAGAATTTGCAGACCCAACTTTCTCTTTTTGGACACTTATTAATGATGTATAATGAATGCTTTTTCCCCTTGTAGCACATCAGATCTCTCCGAGTGAGTGAGAAGAGGACCTGAAGTCAGAACTTTGCATTTTGGGTTTGGACCATAAGATGACAGTGGAATGTGGAAATTACAGTTAGGAAGGTAAGTGGTTCCAGTGATGTCATAGAATATGCCCGAATGCGAAGAAAATTTCTCTTGTGGATACATCTATTGTGACGATGTGTAAGTTTTATTTCTTTAGTTATGTGTAGTTTGGACAGTGGTTTAGGGATGGTAAGTATGGGAGATTATGTTTTGTGGGAAATGGTAGCTGAGTTGCCATAGCAACAGGGGCGGAGCCAACTGCCTCTTCAGGAGGCAGCCGTTTTAAAAAGCCAGTGGTAAGCCGGTGAGCTACAGGGAAGGACTGGTTTCTCTAGTGGGAGAACCAGGGAATTAATTTGTGATCAAAGGGGTTACAGGAAAGGACCCGGTAGTGATAAAACTACAGGGGGTTATTGATTCTGGGTTAAGAATCAAGGTTTGGCTGGGAGCCAATTCTGTTGAATAGACCTTTTGGCTTATTTGTTTTGTTGGGACAGTTGTCCAGGAAAAATACTTCTGCGTATAGAAACTTCTTGAAGACTGTGCCTGAGGTTACTCATGAAACCTTTCCAATGTAACCATCAAGATTTGTGCCTCTTTTGAAGAAACAGTTAAACATGTTGTACTCATGTTAAAATAAACTTGTTACTGTTCTTCTCAAGCCTTGCCTGATACAGTTTCTCCTAAGTTGAACAGCCTGCAATAGTAAAGTCAAGCCAGGAAAGAAAACGCTACGCTATCCACTGAATAAAACCTTCTGTCATTAACAGTTCCTTTATAAAATAGCTCCTAGGCTGATATTGATCGTTGCCCGGCTTCCCTCATAGATTAGGTGGCAGTGGGTGTTTTACCACTCGCACCTTCACATTTGGTGGCATTTGGTGGCATTGAAACGGTCTTCTTCACAATTGGTGGCAGCAGTTTAACAACCCCTTTACAATTGGTGGCAAGCGACGGGATACGTTTAACATCTGATTTAGTGCCTAAGATCGCCTAAAGGAAAAATCTTGAGGTAAAAGTTGGAGCCAAAGATGGCGGCTAAAAAGCAAGGCAAAGTAACAAAGGAGGTTGAGGCTTATCAAGAAGAGGGAAGCTCAGACTCAGACCAAACTCCTACATCTGAGTTACAGTACAAATATCAACTAGAGTTAAGGAAATTGGAAATTGAGGCACAGGACAGGGCAAGACTGGCAGAAATGGAAGCCCAAAGGGCACAAATGGAGTTTGAGGAGAGGGGAAAAAGTCAGGCAGGCTGAATTACGGAAAATGGAATTAGAAATTGAAAAACAACCTTTAACTCTCCCTCAGACACAAGTGAATATACAGGAGAGACCAGAGGAGATCCCTATGGATCATATTTTGAGAAAATTCCCAAGATACAATAAAGAAGACAATATTGAAAAGTTCCTAATTTCCTTCGAAAGATGTTGTAGGGACTTCAATGTGGCTGAGGAAAAATGGATGGCATATTTAAGGCCACAGATTTGTGGTAAACTCCTGGAGATTTACGGTGACATGGCAGAGACAGAACATAGAGATTATTCTAAGTTCAAACGACAAGTCCAACAGAAATTACAGCTGACACCTGAATTTTATAGGATGAAGTTCAGGACGATCAAAAAAGAAAAATATGAGAGTTATTCTCAATTAGCTTCCAAGCAGGCACAATACTTTGAGAGCTGGATCAAAGGTGCTGAGGTAAATGACTTCCAGCAGCTCAAAAACTTAATTCAAAAGGAGCAGTTTTATCAACAGGTCCCCCTTGATTATAAATGGATTATACAGGATAGAAACCCCAAAACTTCAACACAAGCAGCTATCATGGTGGACCAGTTGATTACTTTAAAGGAAGGATTTAAAGAAGAAGGAGTCAAAAAGGAAACAAGACAATCCCAACCGCCATTAAAAAAATCCCCTCACAGTCAGCCAGGGAGAGGCTTTTCAGTAGAAAACACCGCCTAGAGGATGGCAGGTGCCATGCAGCCTAACAGTACTGAGGGAAATAAGGGCTGTTTTCATTGCGGAAAATTAGGACATTTTAAGTCACAATGTAATCTCCTGAGAAAAGAGAAGTCCACCTTCTTCATTAGAAAAAGAAATACCCCTGAAGAAGAAATGGAACCCAGTGCTAAGAAGGATTGCACTGAGGTGGTTCAAAAAGGGGAACAGATTGAAAAACAGTGTTTGTTTGTGATACTAAACACGGTCCCAAATGACTATTTGGAACCCATCAAAATAGATGGAAACCTGTTACATGGATGGAGAGACACGGGTTCTGAAGTTTGTGTAATTCATTCAAAGATGGTACCTGAGAGGTATCAAAATCCTATTTCTCAGATTAATTTAAAAGGTTTAGGACCAACGATTACTTCAAACGTGGCCTCTTTGCCTATAAAATATGGCAATTGGACAGGCATGTGGGATTTTGCCATAAGTTCAGAGATCCCTTACTCATGCTTGATTGGAAATGACCTGGTCAGAAGGATTAAAAAAATATCAGAGATACCTAAAGAGGGAAAAGACCTGACTGTGGAACAGACTGGAGAACAAAACACTTCATGTTTACCCATCTGTCAACCTCTGGGGCAGAAACCCGAAGCAAGCTCTATTATAACTGAGTTAGTTCAAGGGACGAAAGGAGAAAAAGAAATTTCTAAAGAACAAAAGGCTGAGGACACACTCCAGACCTTGTTTGATACAATTCAAACCGAAAAGACAGAGTTAACCCCAGAGAAACCAAACCGATTTGTAATCAAAAATGAAGTTCTATGCAGGGAAGTTTTAGACTACAAGTCTCCAGCTGTTTCTTACACCCAAAGTGTGGTACCTCAGAAACATGATGAGCACCCAGATAGAGCCAGTGATGAGAATATAGAAACAGTGGTTCCTGCAGAACAAGTGATAAATTCTGAGGAGAAAAAAGAGCTGAAAGAATCGTTGACTTTCAAAGATATATTACCTTCAGCTGCAAGTAAGAAAATTAACTCTGCCGAGCTCATTGACAAAGACAATGAAATACAATCAGAAGAGAAAGTTGAAGAAAAGCTAACCCTTAAGGAACCTATTTATTTGGCAGTAGACATGGTTGAGAGTACAAAACATCAAAAAACCTTCTGTAAAGCAGAGATCAACACACCTAAAAGACTAGTTGAAGTGAAGATAACTTCCAAACATGATTCGTTCACTATGGAGGTTCCAGATGATTGCACAAAATAAGTTTTGAAGATCGGAACTGTGATTGAAGTTAAGAACCTAAGTGAAACTTATCAAAAAGAAGAGAGACATTTTGCTGAGAATAAAACATTAGATCAGCTTCTCCTTACTAACCCTGAGCATTTTGATATGCCTACAGATGAAAAGAAAGTAAACAGAGAAAGAAGATCATATATCGGAGGAAAAAGAGGATACAAACCAAGCTGATGGACTGTTAAGAAAAGTAATATACACTGACTGTGTTAGTCTTGATAAAAAGACAAATCTCCAGTTCCAAGGTTTGAAGGTTCATCCAGACAGCAGTGATGAGACTACAATAGAGAAAGACAATATTCTGGTTCGTTCTTCCAATGATGGCGAATTCCCTTCAATACCAAGAAGAGATGTTCAAGGAACTACAAATTCTTCATTAAGACCTGATGCTACGTTAAAGCAAGCCTTTATTCGAGCCTTAAAACTCAATGAAAGCAGAACTGTTCCTGATAATTGGAAGATCAGACTGAAAGAAGAAACTCCAGCAACAAAGAAAAGAGAAAACTTCCTACAACAATGACAGTTAGGAAGGTAAGTGGTTCCAGTGATGTATATGCCCGAACGCGAAGAAAATTTCTCCTGTGGATGCATCTATGCTTTACAATTGACTTCTACTGACAAGAGAAGAAGACGAGTAGGAGGAGGACACCAAGAGACCAATGTCTGGAAACATCCCGTTTCGCCAGCATTTCCAAACTAGAAGGCTCTTTCTCGATTGACATTCAGGACATGCCGAGATATGTATGCCTGGCAAGGACCTCCTTAGTTATCCTGTCATGCAGAGATGCATTTATATTGACGTGCGAATATCTTCATTTGCGATGATCTACATATGTGAAACTCTTACTGATTCGCATGATCACTCTTTTCTTCTTCCCGTCCTACATGTGGATGGGCATGATTCTGACAAGGTCTCTTTTCCCCTCCAGTCTTGCGGAGGTGCTTTCACATTGATATGTGAATATATTGATGTGTGGTTCTCTTCATCTATTTCTCTTTAAAATATATACATATGAGGAAGGAAAAGTCTCCCTCTCTATATGAATCATGAACGAATTTGAATTCAAAATCCACTTGCTGGGAATGATTTTGTGACCCACTGGCTGGTCGACGTCCAAGAGTCTGTGCACCAAGCAGAAAATCTGAAGGAACGATTTGCATCTGCCAAGTAAGGCATTTTCAGGAATAACTTGCAACCACCAGGTAAGAGATTTTTAAGGAATAATTTGCAACCAGCAGGTAAGGGAATGTTAAGGAATGATTTCCATTTACCAGGTAAGTCAAGGATTTGCAGGTAAGTGATTCTGTAACACACAGCATTCCAAAAGTTAAAGATCTTAGGAAGTTTTTCCAAACACCAGGTAAGTGTGTACTCCCTCTGTCATTGTGAGACCAAACAGCTTCCTCTAGGTTTAATCTGGTCAACAGACCTCCATCAGGAGACGTTGGATAATGTCCATATTGAGGATACCTGGGACTCTCTGAACATGGCATCCGATCCTACAATGCAAGGTGAGACACATGTTTTGACTCTAAAAGTTCTTGAAGACCCAATTTTATCTTTTTGGACACTTATTAATGATGCATAATGCTTTTTCCCCTTGTAGTACATCAGATCTCTCCGAGTGAGTGGGAAGAGGACCTGAAGTCAGAACTTTGCATTTTGGGTTTGGACCATAAGACGACAGTGGAATGTGGAAATGAAAGTTAGGAAGGTAAGTGGTTCCAGTGATGTCATAGAATACGCCCGAACGCGAAGAAAATTTCTCCTATGGATACATCTATGCTTTACATTTGATTTCTACTAACAAGAGAAGAAGATGAGTAGGAGGAGGACACCAAGGAACCAATGACTGGAAGCATCTCGTTTCACCGGCATTTCCAAACTAGAAGGCTCTTTCTCAATTCACATTCAGGACTGGTTTGTGGCTCCCAACTGGAGCCATGGCTGGTCCTCCATCTTCAAGAGGGCAACCGTATTAATGGTGAATCTGTGCCATCATCGAGGGAGGCAAGGACGCATCCCGGCAACACTGATTTCCTGCCACATCTTTTTATGCTTATGGAAAATAATTTTCCATTTACATTATTGCTCTTTTTTTCTTCCCATCTTACATGTGAATATATATATATATATATATATATATATATATATATATATCTCTGGTTACATCCTCTTTAGCCATAATGTCTTACAAAGGTGCGTTTATACTGATCCGCGAAGAGCGTGGAGAGACTGTTTTCCTTATCCATTTTGTCCCGATGATGAGGAACCTTTCCCGATTCAGATGATTGTGCTTTCCTTCTTCCTACCATACATGCAGAGTTATGTATGCCTGGCAAGGTCCTCTTTGGCTATCCTGTCATGCAGAGATGCTTTATATTGACGTGCGAATATATTCATTTGCGACGATCTGCATATGTGAAACTTTTCCCGATTCGCATGATTGCTCTTTCCTTCTTCCTGCCATACAGGTGGAGATACATATTTCTGGCAAGATCCTCCTTAGCTATCATGTCATGCAGAGAGGCCTTTATAATGACTCGTGGATATATTGATTTGCGATGATCTACATATGTGAAACTCTTCCCAATTCGCATGATCGCTCTCTTCTTCTTCCCGTCCTACATGTGGATGGATGTGATTTTGACCAGGTCCTCTTTTCCCCTCCAGTCTTGCGGAGGTGCTTTCACATTGATGTGCGAATATATCGATGTGTGATTCTCTTCATCTATTTCTCTTTGAAATATATACATATGAGGAAGGAAAAGTCTTCCTCTCTATATGAATCATGAACGAATTCGAATTCAAAATCCACCTGCTGGGAATGATCATGTGACCCACTGGCTGGTCGACGTCCAAGAGTCTGTGCATGACGTGGAAAATCTGAAGGAACGATTTGCAACCACTAGGTAAGACATTTTCAAAGAATAATTTGCAACAACCAGGTAAGGCATTTTAAAGGAACGATTTCCTTTTCCAGGTAAGTCAAAAATTTTCAGGTAGGTGATTCTGTAATGCACAGCACTCAAAAAGTAAAAGATCTTCAGGAAGTTTTTCCAACCACCAGGTAAGTGCATACTCCCTCGCTGTCATTGTGAGACCAAACAGCTTCCTCTAGGTTTAATCTGGTCAACAGACTTCCATCGGGAGAAGTTGGATAATGTCCATATTGAGGATACCTGGTACTCTCTGAGCACGGCATCCGATCCTACAATATAAGGTGAGACACATGTTTTGACTCTAAAAGTTCTTGAATATCCAACTTTCTCTTTTTGGACACTTATTAATGAGGTATAATGCTTTTTCCCCTTGTAGCACATCAGATCCCTCCGAGTGGGAAGAGGACTTGAAGTCAGAACTTTGCATTTTCTCTCTGGAGCATAAGACGACAATGGAATGTGGAAATGAAAGGTAAGTGGTTCCAGTAATGTCTCAGAGTGTGCCCAAACCCCCAAAAGATTTCTCCTAGTGATATATCTATGCTTTACAAATGATTTCTACTAACAAGAAAAGAAGACGAGTAAGAGGAGGACACCAAGAGACCAATGGCTGGAAGCATCTCGTTTCGCCGACATTTCCAAACTAGAAGGCTATTTCTTGATTGACATTCAAGACTGGTTTGTGGCTCCCAACCGGAGCCATGGCTGGTGACTTTGGGTTCCAGTTTCTTTTGTTAGGCCGACTCACCCACAGCTTAAGAGTAGCCATTTCTTGTTAGTTTTATGAGGGTGATCTTCCCAATTTTCATTATTGCTCTTTTCTTCTTCCTGCTATACATGTGGAGATATGTATTTATTATTTCCTGCCACATCTCTTTATTCTTACAGAAAACTCTTCTCCATTTGCATTAGTTGTTATTTCTTCTTCCTGGCAGACATGTGCATATACGTATCTCTGGGAAAGCCCTCTTTAGCCATCCTGTCATGCAGAGGTGCATTTATATTGACCTGCAAATGTATTGAATTTCAATTTCTTAAAGTAATAGAAAGGATTATGATGATTATAATGATAATGAAAATGATGTTGGTGGTGATGATGATGATGGTGACGATTATGATGATAATTATTATGATTATTTGCAGATGCCTTGTGATGGGTATCTGAATGTTGGGAGAAAAGAATTCCTCATTGAAGACTCAATGTGAAAATGAGGAGAGAAAGTAGCACTGATCCAGAAGAAAGAGCTTCAAGTAATAGGAGAAGAGTGTTGGATCTGGCCATGATCTGGTTCCTCTGAAAAGGAATCATATGAAGAGGGTGGAAGCCAATTCTTAGGGCACAAATGGGTGCCAGGGCTTCTTCTCTGAGCCAATGGGGTGGAGGTCTGTGGCCCTTGCCGACATGCCCTGGGTCGCACTGACCGCCACTTTTGGGGTCGGGAAGGAATTTTCCTCCAGGGCCAATTGGCCCAGGACCCTGGAGGTTTTTCGCCTTCCTCTCGGCATCTGGCAGCGGCCACCGGTTAGGAATGTTTTTAATCGTAATGCATTTAAAATTTGCCAAATTGATCTTGGCAATTAGATGGTGCAAAATGAATAAAATCACAACCATTGAAACTGCTCTATCTTTGTTATTATTATGCGACCACTTGCTCAGCTGGTTCGAGGTTTTGGGCTTGAGTGTTACCAGTACGCTGATGACACTCAGCTGGTGCTGAAGATGGAAGGCCGACCGGACTCTGTACCTGATTATTTCCATCAGTGCCTCGAGGCCATTACTGGATGGCTGCGTGCCAGCAGGTTGAGGGTGCATCCAGCAAAGACAGAGATCCTATGGCTGGGTCAACCGGGCAGTGGGGATATCCAGCTGCCTACCCTGGATAGTGAGGCGCTACGCCCATCAACATTGGTAAAGAGTCTGGGAGTCCTTTTGGACCCTCTGCTGATGATGGAGGCCCAGGTCTCCGCCGTTAGCAGAACCGCCTTTTTTCATCTGCGGCAGGCTGGACGGCTGGCCCCTCCCTGTCCAGGGATGACCTAGCTATGGTGATCCAGGCCACGGTCATCTCAAGACTGGACTACTGTAACGCCCTCTACATTGGCCTTCCTCTGTTGGTGATCCGGAAGCTCAAGTTGGTACAAAATGCAGCTGCTCGGCTTCTTGCGGGAATTCCGACGAGATGCCACATAACCCCAATCTTACTACAGCTGCATTGGTTACCAATTGAGCACCGGATCACTTTCAAAGTGAGGGTACTCATCTTTAATGCTCATTGGAGGAAAGGATACTAGAGGCAAAGTTGAAGTACTTTGGCCACATCATGAGGAGACAGCAAAGCCTTGAGAAGACAATTACGCTGGGGAAAGAGAAAGGTAAAAGGAAGAGGGGCCGACCAAGGGCAAGATGGATGGATGGCATCCTTGAAGTGACTGGACTGACCTTGAAGGAGCTGGGGGTGGTGACGGCCAACAGGGAGCTCTGGCATGGGCTGGTCCATGAGGTCACGAAGAGTTGGAGACGACTGAACGAATGAACAACAACAGTCTGCCCAGATAGTTATAGGCTTCAGGCCAATTGCATTTTAGGTTTGTCCATTTGGCATCTCTATGCCCTCGCTGTGAGTACTTTTCCCTTTCTTTTAATGTCATTGTGGCGCATTTGTCTAGGCCGAACTCAATACTGATGTCAGTGCTGAAGATTCTGACAGTGTTGGTCAGTAACTGGATTTCAGTTTCTGATTTTCCATAAAGCTGGAGATCATCCATGCGCATTGTTGTTGTTGTTGTTAATCCACTTGGTTTCCTCAATTGATTTCAGATGAAGCCAAGGTCTATATTCGGCCGCTAGGAGGTAACGGCATTCTATACAATCATGCTGGCCACATGACCTTGGAGGTGTCTACGGACAATGCCGGCTATTCTGTCGCGCGCTGGGCCTGTAAATGATTGTCTTTAAAACAGGACGTGCAACCTTTGCCCAACGGGAAGCCAGGGGTCCTAAAGAGAAGTTCTCAGAGGTTTCCACCACAAACAGTCTTTAGATGGCTTGAGAAGTACAACAAGGTCTTTTATTAATGAACAATCAAACAGAAACTTCTCAAAATTAAGCAAATGATTCCAAGCTTTTAGGCAACTGGTGAATTCCTAATCTTGCCCACGAAGGACAGGCAACTCTCTTCAATAACTTCTTCTTTAAAGGAAAATCCCCTTTTTAACCTCTCCCAGGCTGACTGTAATCTAACCCTTACTGATGTGGGCTCCGCTACCGGGTCGAACTGCGTCTCAAATGCTGAGTGGACCTACCAGCAAGGCAGTAGATGTTCTCCAGCTGGAGTTCTTTGGTCTTTAGGGCTGTTTTCCTGGAAATTCTTAAAAGTTGAAGCTTTTGTACAGGGGAAGCTTGCACACGTCCTGTACATAGCTTTCCTTGCTGAGACTAACTAAAAAATGTCTCCCTTCCCTTCCCAATTGCCCTGAGTAAGGGACAGAACCAAAACTTAACGATGATGGACAGGTGACTTGCCCTATGACTGCAACCAAAGGAAGCCACCTATCTGTAGAAACCCTTGAAACCTTGGACTGCAAGCAAACATACAATACAACGCAAATAAAGTGGGAGCTTCTAGTACAGTCGTACCAGCACACCGGCTCTTCGGCTTAGAAATGGAGATGAGCACCACACCCAGAGTCGGACACGACTGGACTTAATGTCCGGGAAAAACCTAAATTTGGCCACTAGAGGGAGCCCAAAGACTCCTGCAACATCAATTGGGAACCCATCAATACATACAATATTATAACATTGTAATCTAATAATTCTAATATATTATATACTAGCCGTCCCCTGCCATGCGCTGCTGTGGCCCACATGGGGGTTCTGTGTGGGAGGTTTGGCCACATTCATACATGCATACATACACACACACACAAACACATACATACATACAGACTGGGCCACAGCAACATGTGGCAGGTGATGGCTAGACTATAATAATATTGTAATGTAATAATACTAATATATTAATTATAATACTACTGAGTTGGTATTTGGGTTTTTCCCAGCATTTGGAATATATTTATTTGTCCATAATGAAATAACTTGGAGATGGGACCCAGATCTAAACACGGAATCCGTGAGTGTCTACACCATAGAATTAATCCAGTTTCATACTGCTTTAAGCGCCACAGCTCAATGCTATGTGGTCCTGGGACTTAGATAGAGACGTCTAAAGCAGTGGTTCTCAACCTGGGGGTCGGGACCCCTGTGGGGGTCGCAAGGGGGTGTCAGAGGGGTCGCCAAGGACCATCAGAAAACATAGTATTTTCTGTTGGTCATGGGGGTTCTGTGTGGAAAGTTTAGTCCAATTCAATCATTGGTGGGGTTCAGAATGCTCTTTGATTGTAGGTGAACTATAAATCCCAACCACTACAACCCCCAAATGGCAAGGTCTATTTTCTCCAAACTCTACTAGTGTTCACATTTGGGCATATTGAGTATTTGTGCCAAGTTTGATCCCGATCCATCATTGCTTGAGTCCACAGTGTTCTCTGGATGTAGGTGAACTACAACTCCAAAACTCAAGGTCAATGCCCACCAGACCTTTCCAGTATATTCGCTTGGTCATGGGAATTCTGTGTGCCATGTTTGATTCATTTCCATCATTGATGGAGTTCAGAAGGCTCTTTGATTTAAGGTGAACTATAAACCCCAGCAACTCTAGCATTACCAAATGACAAAATCAATCACCCCCAACCCCACCAGTATTCATATTTTGGGCGTATCGGGTATTTGTGCCAAATTTGGTCCAGTGACTGAAAATACATCCTGCATATCAGATATTTACATTACAAAATTACAGTTATGAAGTAGCAACGAAAATAATGTTATGTTTGGGGGTCACCACAACATGAGGACCTGTACTAAGGGGTCACGGCATTAGGAAGGTTGAGAATCACTAGTCTAAAGGCTTTGCTAAAGTACAACTCCCAAGATCTCATAGGCTTAAGCTGTGACAGTTAAAAGTGGTATGAAACTGCATTCATCCTGCAGGTGTAGATGCACCCTTAGAGCACCATGTACTCGTTTTTCCACCTGCAAGAATGCCAGCCGCCGTCAGTTCCATTACGGGCTGCCAAGAAGCTATAGATAGAAAGCAACGGAGTGGCCAAAGGGGTATAGATAGAAACCCAAGGGCTATTTTCTGCCCCGGTCAGTGCAGAGGCAGGGCTATGAATAGGGTTTTGGTATTTATGGGGGAAGAAAGGGGTCGGCTTTTCCATGCGTCAAAGGGAGAAGCCCTTTCGGATCGGCACATTCCCTCTTGCCTTGCAAAGCCAGGAAAACAAGGTCACGTTGTGCCTTCGCTTCCAAGACCAAAGGTGCATCCACACTGGGGAATTAACCCATCTTGATGCATCTTTGACTGCCATGGCTCAGTGCTATGGAATCCCGAGAGTCGTAGTTTCCCAAGGTCTATATTCTTGTCTAGGTGCCTCTATACCAGGACTGGACAAACTCTGGCCCTCCAGGTGTTTTGGACTACAACTCCCACAATTCCTAACAGCCGATAGGCTGTTAGGAATTGTGGGAGTTGTAGTCCAAAACAACGGGAGGGCTGGAGTTTTCCCAGGCCTGCTCTATACTATAGAAATTATGCAGTTTCACACTGCTTTGATTGCCATGGCTCAGTGCTATGGAATCCCGAGAGTTGTAGTTTACTAAGGTTTATATCCTTCTCTGGGCACATCTGTGCTATAGAATGAATGCAGCTTCCCACCACTTTAGCTGCAATAACTCAATGTTATGGGATCCTGAGAGTTATAGTTTCCCAAGTTCTATATCTTTCTCTGGGCACATCTATGCTATAGAATGAATGCAGTTTGACACCACTTTAGCTGCCATGGCTCAATGCTATGGAATGATGAGAGTTGAAGTTTGCCAAGGTCTATATCCTTCTCTGGGCACATCTGTGCTATAGAATGAATGCAGTTTGACACCACTTTAGCTGCCATGGGTCAATGCTATGAGATCCCAAGAGTTGTAGACTCCCAAGTTCTATGTCCTTCTCTGGGCACATCTATGCCATAGAATGAATGCAGGTTCACACCACTTTAGCTGCGATAACTCAATGTTATGAGATCCCGAGAGTTATAGTTTCCCAAGTTCTATATCTTTCTCTGGGCACATCTATGCTATAGAATGAATGCACTTTGACACCACTTTAGCTGCCATGGCTCAATGTTATGGAATGAATAGAGTTGCAGTTTGCCAAGGTCTATGTCCTTCTCTGGGCACATCTGTGCTATAGAATGAGTGCAGTTTGACACCACTTTAGCTGCCATGGGTCAATGCTATGAGATCCCGAGAGTTGGAGACCCCCAAGTTCTATGTCCTTCTCTGGGCACATCTATGCTATAGAATGAATACAGTTTGGCACCACTTTAGCTGCAATGGCTTAATGTTAAAGAATCCCAAGAGTTGTAGTTTACTAAGGTTTATATCCTTCTCTGGGCACATCTATGCTATAGAATGGATGCAGTTTGGCACCACTTTAGCTGCGATAACTCAATGTTATGGGATCCCGAGAGTTATAGTTTCCCAAGTTCTATATCTTTCTCTGAGCACATCTGTGCTATAGAATGAATGCAGCTTCACACCACTTTCGTTGCCATGGCTCAATGCTATGGAATCCCCCAAGAATTGTAGTTTACCAAGGTCTGCATCCTCCTCTGGGACAACTATGCTATAGAATGGGTGCACTTTGACACCACTTTAGCTGCCTTGACTCAATGTTATGGGATCCCGAGAGTTGTAGTTTCCCAAGTTCTATATCCTTCTCTGGGCACACCTGTGCTATAGAATGAATGCAGTTTGACACCACTTGAGCTGTCATGGCTCAATGCTATGAGATCCCCGAGAGTTGTAGTTTACCAAGGTCTGCATCCTCCTCTGGGCACATCTATGCTATAGAATGAATGTGTTTTGACATCGGTCCAGGTCAAGAGAGGGGTCAGGGCCGGATTCGGACTCTCCTCCCTCCTCGGGGTTATATTTATCGGCCCTTTTCCATCCGCCGCAAGACGAAGAAGGAAAACATTTGGGCTTATTTTAGACCCGGGGACATTTTTTCCTGCCCGGGACCTCGCGGCAACAGGTGCCACGGCCAGATTTAGAGGTCCCGGTGCTCAAAATAGAACACAGTTTACAATGCAGTTTCCTTCAGAGCGTATTTACGCACCTCGGCACCCCAAACGATACGAGTGAACTGTTATTTTTGTCAGGTTGTAATCATTCAGGTGACACGGGACGCCTCTACACTGTGGAATGAATGCAGTTTGGCAACACTTTCACTGCCATAATCAATACTATGGGGCCCTGGGAACTGTAGTTTCACTAAGGACACATCTCTACAGTAGAGTGAATGCAGTCTGGCAACACTTTCACTACTTTAATCAATGCTATAAGGTCCTGTGAATTGTAGTTTCACTAAGGACACATCTCTACTGTAGAGTGAATTCAGTTTGGCACCACTTTCACTGCCATAATCAATGCTATAGAGTTCCGCGAATTGTAATTTCACTAAGGACACATCTCTACTGTAGAGTGCATGCAGTTTGGCACCGCTTTCATTGCCATAATCAATGCTATAGGGTCCTGGGAATTGTAGTTTCATTAAAGACACATCTCTACTGTAGAGTGCATGCAGTTTGGCAACACTTTCAATGCCATAATCAATGCTATAGGGTCCTGGGAATTGTAATTTCACTAAGGGCATACCTCTGATATATAATGGATACGATTTGGCAACACTTTCACTGCCATGATCAATGCTAAAGGGTCCTGAGAATTGTAGTTTCGATAAAGACACATCTCTACAGTAGAGTGAATGCCGTTTGGCACCACTTTCACTGCCATAATCAATGCTATAGAGTTCTGGGAATTGTAGTTTCACTAAGGACACATCTCTACTGTAGAGTGAATGCCGTTTGGCACCACTTTCACTGCCATAATCAATGCTATAGAGTTCTGGGAATTGTAGTTTCACTAAGGACACATCTCTACTGTAGAGTGAATGCAGTTTGGCAACACTTTAACTGCCAAAATCAATGCTATAGGGTCCTGGGAATTGGATCTGGACCAAACTTGGCACAGATACTCAATATGCTCAAATGTGAACACTGGTAGAGTTTAGGGAAAATAGACCTTGATGCTTGGGAGTTGTAGTTGCTGGGATTTCTAGTTTACCTATAATCAAAGAGCATTCTGAACCCCACCAACAATAGAATTGTGACAAAATTCCCACACAGAACCCCCAGGAACAACAGAAAATACTGTGTTTTCTGGTGGTCTTTGGCAACCCCTCCAACATCCCCTTGCGACCCACACAGGGGTCCCGACCCCCAGGTTGAGAAATGCTGCCATAGAGGATGCCTCCAGGCAATGGAGGCCAGGATACCCTCACTGACTGACTTTTCAGCTGTGAGGCTATTCAATGTTATTGCTTTAACAGACAAAGGTTCTTTCTCCCACACTGGACATTATTACACTCCACTTGCTTCACTGCCAACAGAACCTCTGGAGATGCCATTAGCCTCAGATGCAGTCAAAATGTCAGGAGAGAATGCTACTGGAACACAATAATCATCATCATCTTTATCTTTATTACATTTTCATCTAGTCCAAGGGTACAATAGTACATATTATTTATTGTTATCTTTATTGATAACTCGCCTTTCTCCCCATGTGGACTCAAGGTAGTGAACATCTACCCACACGGCCGTACAGCCTGAAAAACTTACAGCAACTCAGTGATTCCAGCTACGAAAGCCTTTGAGATCCCAACATTGCTGCACAAAATATCTGGGCCATGGAGTCTGTTATCTGCTAGGAAGTCAAGAACCCACAGTCTCCCAGGTAGGCTTTGCAATCTCCTCCATCATTCCATGTTTCATGGTGGAGGTCTTCCATTTCCAAGGTCCGAACCTTTCCAAAATAAGGACGGAGAGTCACAAGAGGCTGGATCAGGTGGTTTGAAGGCAGCAGGCGGCCTCCTCGTGCCGCAAGAGCAGGGACATCCGGGAGAAGGTCTTCAGGCAAGAGGCGCACTGGTACTTCTTGACCTCGGAATGGGTTTGCAGGTGAGCGCGCAGGTTGGAGCGGTCGGCAAAAGCACGGCTGCAGTGGGAGCAGGCGTAGGGCTTCTCCCCTGGAAAAAAAGGAAGGTCACATCAATCAGTCTCTGGTCAAGCATTTGCTCCAATACAGTCATCCAAAGCCTGGAACTTCCACATAGCTTGGACTACATTCCCCGTCATCCACAACTATGGGCTCTGTTGCCTGTGGAGGATAGTGGGAGGATGTGCATACTGCCTCTGGAGGAGTTTGGAACAGTTATGGGCTTTGTGGTCGTAATTTTTCCAACTTGATAACAGACCCCCAAAGGGTACACCTACACTCCAAGATTGATGCAGTTCGACACCACTCAAACTGCCATGGCTCAATGCTACAGGATTGTGAGAGTTGTAGGTCATGTGCCAGAGTGCAGGTACTACCTCACCACACTATGACTTGCAGGATTCCATAGCATCAGGCTCAGGCCCGTAGTCAGGATTTCATTTCGGGGGGGGGGGGGGGTGAATTTTTTTCAGGGGGGGTTTCGGGGGGGCTGAGTTTCGGGGGGGGGGCTGAGTCTGAGTGAAAGAGGGTCTACCCTAGCAAACCTTTTGTATCATTACCCCAATACCCCCATGCATATGGGATATATTGAGTATGGTGATCAGATCATGATATGAATAAACATAACAGTTTAAATAATGCAACAGTAAGGCCTTTTCGCAAACCACCATGAGAATTTGGGGGGGGGGGCTGAAGCCCCCCCCCCCCCCCCCCCGGCTACATGCCTGATCAGGCTAAGTTAGTTAAAGCAGTGCCAAACTTCATTCATTCTACAATATAGATCAGGCATGAGCCAACTTCGGCTCTCCAGGTGTTTTGAACTGCAACTCCCACAATTCCTAACAGCTGGCAAGCTGTTAGGAATTGTGGGAGTTGCAGTCCAAAAGTTGGCCCATGCCAGGTATGGATGCATCCTTGGTCTCTATGGAGGCTGCATAATGGATTGTCTCTTTGTTGCTCTATTTCTATATCTAATTAAAAATGTAATGTTCATTTATGGGATTAACATAACTCAAAAACCACTTGACCAATTGACACCAAATTTGGACAGAATACACCTATCAGGCCAATGAGTGACCATCACTCAAAAATATGATTTTGTCATTTGGAAGTTGTATTTGTTGGGATTTATAGTTTATTTACAATCAAAGAGCATTCTGAACTCCACCAATGATGGAATTGAACCAAACTTGGCACACAGAACTCCCATGACTGACAGAAAACACTAGAAGGGTTTGGTGGGCATTGACCTTGAGTTTCAGAGTTGTAGTTCACCTACATCCAAAGAGCACTGTGGACTCAAACAATGATGGATCTGGATCAAACTTTGCACAAATAATCCATATGCCCAAATATTTATTTATTTGTTTGTTTGTTTATTTATTTTATTTGTATACCGCCTTTCTCAGCCTATCGGCGACTCAAGGCGGTTTCCAACAAAACAGTATACATAGTATCACATACAATTTAAAAACCAAGGAGATGGTTTAGCTCAGCTACTTGAGAGGGGCCATTCTGGAGCAATTGTGTCTATTGCCCTAGCCATCTCTCCATTCCAGAGAGTGACCAGAGCAAATATGAACACAGATGGAGTTTAGGGAAAATAGACCTTGACATTTGGGAGTTGTAGTTGCTGGGATTTATAGTTCACCTACAGTCAAAGAGCATTCTGAACCTCACCAATGATGGAATTGAACCAAACTTTTCCAAATGTCAAGGTTTATTTCCCCCAAACTCCATCAGCATTCACATTTAGGCATATTGAGTATTCATGCCACATTTGATCCAGATCTATCATTGTTTGAGTCCACGGTGTTCTCTGGATGTAGGTGAACTACAACTCAAAAACTCAAGTTCAATGCCCACCAAACCTTTCCAGTATTTTCTGTTGGTCATGGGAGTTCTGTGTGCCAAGTTTGGTTCAATTCTATGGTTGGTGGAGTTCAGAATGCTCTTTGTTTGTAGGTGAACTATAAATCCCAGCAACTACAACTCCCAAATGACAAAATTAACCCCCCTCCCAACCCCACCAGTATTCAAATTTGGGCAAATCGGGTATTTGTGCCAAATGTGGTCCAGTGAATGAAAATACATCCTGCATATCATATATTGACATACGATCCATAACAGTAGCAAAATCACAGGTATGAAGTAGCAATAAAATTATTTTTATGGTTGGGGGTCACCACAACATGACTTATCCCCTTAACACAGCACAACTGTATTAAGGGGTCGCAGCATTACGAAGGGTGAGACACTGATGCAGGAATTCACTAAAGACCCAGGATCCGTCCTACCTGTGTGGGTCCGGATGTGTCCCTGTAGCAGCCAAGGCCGGGAGAAGGCTTTCCCGCAGATCTTGCAGACACAGGGCAAGGTGTGGGTCCGGATGTGCATCTTCAGGGCACCCAAACTGGCGTATTCCTTGTCGCAGGACTTGCAGCTGAAATACCTCCTGGCTGCCGCAGCCGCCAATGTCTTGCAGTGCTGCTGCCTGTGCCGCGACAGGCCTCCGAAAGTGCCATAAACCTTGCAACAGTCCGGACATTCAAAAGGACTCCGGGGTTCAGTGGCTGTCCCTGGTTCCCCCAAATGGACGCTGCCGTCTCCTTCCGCCGGGCTGCCTACATTGGGAGTCCTCCTGTGGGGCAGGGTGAGGTTGTCCTGGTGGTCCCTGAGACGGGTGGCCACAAACTTGCCTTCTGTGCCTTCCATGATGCCAACTTGGGGGTCCAAACCAGGCTCCCCTTTTGTCTCCATGCTTTGTGGAGGAGACAGGCAAGCGATGACCGAGCTGCGATCCCATGGACTATCTGCCTTGCAAGGTGCTGTCGCTGGAGATATGGAAACATCCTGAGTGAGGAAAGGAGATGCCACCTCCCTCCACAATGGAGACAATCCATGGGATTCTGAGTGGAAAACACACATAACAATGGAATAAACAAAAAAAAACTCTAAAACCAGGGCAGTAAATAAAGAACAACACTAAAAAAACCAGGGGAATTCCAGACAAGAAACAATCAGGGTCAGCTAATCACCTCCCAACAAAGGATTCCCCCAGGCAGTAAGAAGCCAGACCTTGAAATGGCTATGTCATTAAATGCCATTTCAACATTCACACCTGCCTCAAACAGACAAGAATTCTTTCTCCCAACCTGGAAATTATTTCACAGATATATAAACCTCACTTGCTGAGTTTCCAATAAACCTCACAACCTCTGAGGATGACTGCCATAGATGTGGGTTAAATGTCAGGAGGGAATGCTTCTAGAACACGGCCAGACAGCCTGGAAAACTCACAACAACCCAATGAAATGAACAGATATAATATGTTTTGTCGAAGGATTTCATCACTGATTTGCTGTGAGTTTTTTGGGCTGTATGGCCATGTTCCAGTAGCATTCTCTCCTGACAGTTTGCCTGCATCTGTGGCAAGCATCCTCAGAGGTTTGTTCAGAGGTCTGTTGGAAATAGGCAAATGAGGTGTGTGCGTGTGTGTGTTCGCGCATACACACATATATGGATGGAATGTCCAGGGTGGTGAACGAACCCTTGTCTGTTTGAAGGAAGTGTGAATGTGGTAATCTTGATTAGCATTGAGTAGGCTTGCAGCTGCAAAGTCAATCAGTGAGCGTATCTGCACAATTAAGTACCAATGAGGATGCCTCCAGGCAACAAAGCCCAGGCTAGCTCTATGCAGATACTCTCACACATTGACTTTGCAGCTTCATGGCTACTCAATGCTAATCAAGTTTTCTAGTTGCACCATTAACACTTGCTTCAAACAGACAAAGGTTATTTTGCCCACCCTGGACATTCCACAAGTTTATGTATTTGTGTATGAAAACACACACACACAATTTGCCTCACTGCCAACAGGATGAGCCCCTGGTGGTGCAATGGGTTAAACCCTTGTGCTGGCAGGACTTCTGACCGAAAGGTCGGCAGTTTGAATCCAGCGAGCGGGGTGAGCTCCCATCTATAAGCTCCAGCTTGCCATGCGGGGACATGAGAGAAGCCTCCACAGGATGGTAAAATATCTGGGCATCCCCTGAGCAATGTCCTTGCTGACAGCCAATTCTCTCACACCAGAAGCGACTTGCAGTTTCTCAAGTTGCTCCTGACATGAAAAAAAATGCCAACAGATTTCTGAAGATACTAGCCACAGATACAGGTGAAATGTCAGGAGAGAATGGTGCTGGAACATGGCCTCACAGCCCAAAAAAACTCACAGCAACCCATATATAGCATGGCTTGAAAATAGTTCTTGTGACAGGGTTCTAGAAGTCTTAGCGGACCACAAGCTGAACTTGAGTCAACAATGTGATACGGCAGCTAAAAGGGCCAACATGCTTCTAGGCTGCATCACTTTGGCCCCATGTTTTGGAAAAGTTTGTCCAGAACAGCCACAGTGTTTAAGTATTGCTTTGAAATGATAAGCTGTCATTCCTTCACCCCATGATTCCTGATCTGACCCTGATGAATAATGCAAACTCAAACATGCTGCCATGCAATACAAGTGTCACTTGGCATTTTTAAAATAGCTGCATGCTATGCCTCTTGTCTTCACATTCTTTACCAACGGAGAGGGAAAGGTTAAGCATGGAAACTATCTAGCAAACAATGACCAATTTTCCTAGGGCGTGAAAGGATGAAACCTTCAGGGTGCTTACAAACTGTTAAGGATGTGGAGATTCCTGACTAGAACCTGGAAATATTACCATTTTAGACTACAAATCTCTGAATCCTGGTTATGCTGTTTGTTTTCCCTCCTTCTTTGGAGGCTTTTAAGCAGAAACTGGATGGCCATCTGTCAGGGGTGCTTTGAATGTGATTTTCCTGCTTCTTGGCAGAATGGGATTGGACTGAGTGGCCCATGAGGTCTCTTCTAACTCTAGGATTCTATGAGTTTGTCACAAGTCAACAAGAGACATGAAAGCACACAGGATCTGAATTTTGAATCTCCTTTAAGAGGAGAAAGCGGGGCAGAAGGAGAGGAAGAATGAGAGAAGGAGGAGAAGGAAAAAAAAGTGTATTTTCCTTCCAAACGCTGTAGGCTAGGACTTCCAGAGCAGGGGGAATGCGTCCTTTTCGAACTGTCACTCCCAGAGCCAAAAAGTCCAAAAAGAGGCAAAGAGTCCAAAAAGAAGACCTTTCTCCAAGTGCAGAAGGAATATCAAAGATTTCAGAAGCTTGCTTTTAGAAAAGAGGACTAATGGAAACCCACTCGTGAGCCTTTCTTGCTTAAGAAAACCCTTTGAAATTCACAGAGATTGTCACAAGTCAACAGGAGACATGAAGGCACGCAGGAGCTGAATTTTTAATAATAATAATAATAATAATAATAATAATAATAATAATCTTTACTTATACCCCACCACCATCTCCCCAAAGGGGACTCAGAGCGGCTTACATGAGGCCAAGCCCAGCGATACATTACAGCAAAATAAAATATAAACAACAAAATAACATCATAATAAAAGAAATAAACCAATCAGGTTAAATTAACCTTACAAAATAACATAATGGAAAATAAAACACAGTGGGCGGGCCAAATACATGACATAAAATGATAAAACTCTGGATGAGATAGCAATGAAAAGGTACATTTGTGGGGGAGGAGCTCATAGGGGACTGAACAGTGGAATTAGACTTTCAATAAGGTGGGGGAAAGTGCAATATGAGGGAAAGAGTGTAGGTGAAACAACAGGACTGGAAAATATGGTCACTCTCCAAAGGCACATCGGAAAAGCCAAGTCTTTAAGGCTGCTAGTTCCATAGGTAGCGAGTTCCATAGTGGGGGGCCACAGCGGAGAAGGCTCTCTCCCTGTTCCCACAAGTTGTGCTTGTGACTTTTAATCTCTTTTAAGAGGAGAAAGTGGGAAAGAAGAAGAAGAGGAGGAGGAGGAAGAAGAATAAGAGGAGGAGGCAGAGGAGGAGAGTCTTTTCCTTCCAAATGCTGCAGGTTAGGACTTCCAGAGAAGGGGGAATGGGCCATTTTACGGACTGTCACGCATAGATTCCCCCAGCCAGCAGAACCAAAAAGTCCAAAAAGAGGCAAAGAGTCCAAAAAGAATACTCTTCTCCAAGTGCAGAAGGAATGCCAAAGATTTCAGAAGCTCGCTTTTAGTAAAGAGGGACTTGAAAACCCACCTGTGAGCCTTCCTTGCCTAAGAAAACTATGAAATTCACAGAGTTTGTGACAAATCAAGAGGAGACATGAAGGCACACAGGATCTGAACTTTTAATCTCTTTTAAGAGGAGGAAGTGGGGGGAAAGAAGAGGAGGAGGAGGAGGAGGAAGAAGAAGAAAAAGTGTATTTTCCTTCCAAACGCTGCAGGCAGGCATGTAGCGGGGGAAATTCAGTTTGTCACAAGAAGCTGAACTTCAAATCTCTTTTAAGGGAGAAAGTGGGGAGAAAGAAGAGGAAGGAGGAGGAGGAAGAGGAAGTGTATTTTGCTTCCAAATGCTGCAGGTTAGGATTTCCAAAGCAAAGAGAATGGGCCCTTTTTGGACTGGCACTCCCATATGCCTCCAGCCAACAGAGCAAAAAAGTCCAAAAAGAGGCAATGAGTCCACAAAGAAGACCCTTCCTCAAGTGCGGAAGGAATACCCAGGATTTCAGAAGCTCGCTTTCAGAAACGAGGGACTTGGAAACCCACATATGAGCCTTTCTTGCCTAAGAAAACGCTCTGAAATTCAGAGTTTGTCAAAAGTCAATAGGAGGTATGAAGGCACAGAGGATCTGAACTTTGAATCTCTTTTAAGAGAAAGTAGGAAAGAAGAAGAGGAGGAGGAAGATGAAGAAGAAAAAGAAGAGTAAGAGTAAGAAGAAGAGGGGTGTTTTCCTCCAAATGCTGCAGGCTAGGACTTCCAGAGCAGAGGGAATGGGCCCACTTTGAACTGTCCCTCCCAGATTCCCCCAACCAGCAAAGCGAAAAAGTCCAAAAAGAGACAAAGAGTGCAAAAAGAAGACCCTTGCCCAAGTGCCATGGATTTCAGAGGAAAGGATTTGGAATGCCACCGGCCTGAAAAAGCCTTGTGACCATAAACTCCCAAGGAGATATTCTGTCCCTCCCAGAAGACTTTCCTGGGCTGGGAGTCCACAAAGAAGCCCCTTTCCCCAAGCTCAGAAGCAGTGCCAAGGATATCTAAAGTTCTAGTTCAGAGGAAGTTGGCTTGGAAGGCTATCTCTTGAGTCTTCTTTGCCTTTGAAATCCAAGGGTCACCCTAACTCCAAAGGCGACTTGAAGGCGTATAATTCAAGACTTTGGAGCCTTGGAGCCTTCCTTACCTAGGAGGGTCCCCTGGCGTTGTAGAGGGGCTCCCTCAGAGCAGGAGGGGCCAGGGTGGGGGAGTGGGGGTCCCCTCAAAAAAGCGCAAAGAGTTGAAGAGCGAATTCCTCTCCAAAGGCGCACCGTGCGCCCTGGGCGCAAAGGCGCAGGAAGAAAGGCACGAAGAAAGGAAGGCTAGACTCACCTCGGTGGCGGGTCTCCAGCTGCCCATAGTTGGGCACTTTGGTGCTGGAAGGCTTCTTGACCAGGAAGGACCTTGGCATGGCAGCAGAAGGAGCCCAGTCCCCCGGCAAAGGAAGGCAAGGCAAGTTGGGTTTCGCCGGTGGCTGGAGAGCAGCAGGTGGGATAAAGCGCCCGACTTATTAGCATGGGCTTTTCGTCCCTCCAACCAACCGCTGTCCGAGGAGGGGCTGCTCTTGGAACACGCCCCTTTCGTGGGCAAAAGGGAGGGCTTCCAGGTAAGGATCCCAAAAGAAGGGGCCACCAGGGAAGCCCTTGTCCCTGCGTCAAAAGACTTGGAAGAAACCTCCCCAACTCTTGTACGAGGGGCGCTCATTAAAGATTTCCCCTGACCCACTTCTATTGATCGCAGGATGCTGAAATTGCACATCTGTAATGATATAATATAGTAGAGGCAAAGATGAAGTACTTTGACCACATCATGAGAAGAAAGGAAAGCTTAGAGAAAACAATTATGCTGGGGAAAATGGAAAGAAAAAGAAAGAGGGGCCAACCAAGGGCAAGGTGAATGGATGGTATCTTTGAAGTGATTGGCTTGACCTTGAAGGAGCTGGGGGTGGTGACGGCCGACAGGGAGCTCTGGTGTGGACTGGTCCATGAGGTCATAAAGAGTCGGAAAAGACTGAACAAAAGAACAGCAATAACAACAATGATATAAATCACTATAGGCTATGTGCCGGTTTACAACTCTGCACTGATAACAGTCTTGATTTTACTAAAGGTGCTTAAGGTGTGTGAGTTTTGAGATTGGACCCAGTGGAATACAGAGCAGTCACCAAGTTCCTCTACTTGCAAGGCTGCGCACCAAAGGAGACGTTCCATGAGATGAAACAGGTTTATGGTGAAGATTCCCCATCATATGATGGAGTCAAGAACTGGCATCGTCAGTTCAAATGTGTATTGTCGAAGGCTTTCATGGCTGGAATCACTGGGTTGTTGTAGGTGTTTTGGCCTATATGGCTCTAGAATGTTTCTAGAACATGGCCATATAGTCCGAAAAACCTACAACAACCCAATTCTAATTTGGTCGGACTTCAGTGGAAACAGCTCCCGTTCCAGGGCGACCCCACTCTGCTATTGATGAACCAGAAAGTGGAGGTTGCCATTTTGGAAAATCACTACGTAACCATTCTCCACCTAGCCCAAAATGTCAAGATGAGTGTGGGGTCCGTAGAAAAAAATCACCCAAGACCATCTTCGTATGCATAAGTGAACCTCTCTCTGGGTCCCCCGGCTGCTCACACCTTTCCAGAAGCAGGTGTGAGCTCTCAAGAGAGCTCTCAGGCTCTCTTGACGATGATGTGTCAGGGAAACCAGGAGGATTTTTTCAACAGACTGATCATACAGGATGAAAGCTGGGTCCATCACTCTGATCCTGACTCAAGTCCAGTTGATGCAATGAAAGCATCCTGACTCACCACCTCCAAAGAAGGCACGTGCCCAACTCGTGCCAGGCAAGGTCATCCTCATAGTATTTTGGGACCAGCATGGAGTAGAATTGATGGATTTCCTGGTGAAGGGGACCACGATCACTGGCGCATAGTAGGCTTAACTGCTGTGGAAATTGTGAGAGGCCATCCAAACCAAGAGACAGTGTGGCATGCTCCCCAAAGGTGTCTGCCTGCTGGAAGACAACACATCTCTTCACAACTCACCTGTTGCCCAAATGGAAGAAGCATGCTCCTGTGGCTTTGAAAATCTCCCGCATCCCTCTGATTTACCCAACCTCGCACCATCGGACTTCCACCTCTTTCCAACAAGAAAGTTATTTTTAAAGGGTAAGCATTTTTTCAGGTGATGAGACCTTGATTTCCAAACTCACAACGTGGCTTTTGGAGCAACCTGTCAACTTCTACAAGTGAGGTATTTACAATTGTTTAAAAGGAGAGGAGAAGTGTGTGTCCAGAGGTGGCACCCATGGAGAGAAGGACTCAGAACTGGGCCAAGTCTCATTGCTCTCAGTCCACAGGAAGTGGGGAAATCTTTAATCAACACCCCTTGTATAAATAGGCTAGTGTGTACCATTTCCTCGCTAACGAATCCTTTGGCAGAGAAGACCCAAGACCATGTCAAACTACAACTCCCAGGATCCCGTAGCATTGAGCCATGGCAGTTAAAAGTGGTGCTAAACCGCATCGATTCTACAGTGTAGATGCATTCTAGAGGGAGGCCTTTGGCTCTCTTTCCAGCCATTGCCCTCTCTCACCTGTTCCAGTTGCTTCACTGGGAGATCCAAGGTGCTCAATAGATTATTTGCAACTCTTCAAAGGGTGAAGGGGAGATAAGCCCTATCAAGAACAGACCAGCTTAAGAAACTTCCTTGCCTTGCTATTTTTCACAAATTCCTCGTTTGTTTGTTTGATGGGGTGGGAGAGTCCTGTGAAACAGCAAATGCTGGGGATTTCCTCCTCAATGCTCTCTCATCCTTACCCGCTTTCGGCTACTGGTTTTCGCCAAACTGAATTAATATCAAGGTGCATCTACGTTGTTGAATTAATGCAGCCTGACACCACTTGGACTGCTGTGACTCAGGCCCCTTCTACACTGCCCTATAAAACCCAGATTATCTGCTTTGAACGGGATTATATGGCAGTGTCAAAGGATCTTAGTTTTGTGGAACCCTGGGGGTTGCAGTTTTACAGGGTCTTGAGCCTTCTCTGTCCAAGATTGCTCATGTCTCTATTCCAAACTCGATAGCTTTGAGCTAAGGCAGTTAAAGTGATATCAAATTTTATTAATTCTACAATGTAGATGCACCCTAAGACCCCATCTACACTTCCATATAAAATCCAAATTATCTGCTTTGAACTGGAGTATACGGCAGCGCAGTTTCATAATATTGACAAGCTGGAATGTGTCCAGAGGAGGGTGACTAAAATGATCACAGGTCTGGAGAACAAGCCCTATGAGGAGCGGCTTAAGGAGCTGGGCATGTTTAGCCTGAAGAAGAGAAGGTTGAGAGGAGATATGATAGCCATGTATAAATATGTGAGAGGAAGCCACAGGGAGGAGGGAGCAAGCTTGTTTTCTGCTTCCCTGGAGACTAGGACGCGGAACAATGGCTTCAAACTACAAGAAAGGAGATTCCATCTGAACATGAGGAAGAACTTCCTGACTGTGAGAGCCGTTCAGCAATGGAACTCTCTGCCCTGGAGTGTGGTGGAGGCTCCTTCTTTGGAAGCTTTTAAACAGAGGCTGGATGGCCATCTGTCAGGGGTGATTTGAATGCAATATTCCTACTTCTTGGCAGGGGGTTGGACTGGATGGCCCATGAGGTCTCTTCCAACTCTTTGATTCTATGATTCTATGAATTCAGTTCATAGCAGATCATGTCGATTATCTGCTTTGATAAACTGGATTACATGGCAGTGTAGATCCAGCCTGAGTCTTTCTTTCTCCTGGCCTACTTTACAGGACTGTTGTAGGAGCAAATATTAAATAATTCCGAAAGCGGGGTTGCTATATTGGCTGTTTTCACTACATTGAAGGATATTGAGGCACGTAAGAAATCAGTGAGTGTGTGTGCATCAACTGCAAAATAAGATTCATGGAGCTGATTGCTTGGGCCATGCCTGGGAAGCTGGCTGAGCCTGGGACTTTTGGATACAGTTACATTTTCAGGCTTGAGCTGTGTGCAGGTGATAGCAAGAAAGCAGAGAGAAGAACAGAGAGACAGAGTTTGTGATGTGCTCCTGCTTCATGAGCTGCTAAAGGAGATTATCCACATGGACAAAGCAAGACCATTTTAAATATCTCATAAAAGGACATTATGTGAGTCGATGCAACTGATCACATGATTGTATGTTGTTCTGAATTATGAAGAGTTATTGTTCATCTGAGTGGCATATTTTTTTCTCTCTCTGGTAAGGCAGTTTGTGTGCTGATCAAACGTGAACTTCTCATGATTTTCATTTTGTCACAAAGGAAACTCACACAAATGCAACTACGGCCCCATCTACACTGCCATATTAAATCCAATTTATCTGTTTTGAACTGGATTATATGGCAGTGTAGACTCATATAATCCAGTTCAAAGCAGATGTGGATTATCTGATTTTATATTCTGGGGCCCGTTCTGCACAGCCATATAATCCAGATGATCAAAGCAGGTAATCCACATTATCCAATTTGAACTGGATTACATCAGCCTACACTGCCATATAATTCAATTTAAAGCAGATAATCTGGATTTGATATGGCAGTGTAGAAGGGTCCTGATAACAAAGTTGACTTTTAACTATCCCAAAGTTTCCTATCTGAATTAACCAAACAACAAACTCGTTTCCCCCTTCTCTTTCAGCAACCATCCGGAAATGCCTATTTGCACCAAAAAGACCCAGTGCAAATATTGGCTCAGACACTACAGAGGAGGAAAGCTCTTTTCTCAGAAAGATATATCAGCGGAGGAAAAAATGTGAGAACTAAAGACTGGAGGAGGAACAACACCCCGAAACCGAGCAGCAGAAGGGATTTGCAAGGAATCCAACATGCCTCAGCCTAGCAATGCTCTGACCTAGAAGCTCTCCAACTTCTACGCCTAAGAACATGAGTTCCATGTTGAAGGAAAGATAGGCTACAAATACAAAAATAAACACATTTTGTCCATGCTCAGAGGCACTGCCATGCATGATTAAGTGCTTGAAGCGATTTGAATTGACTTGCATGTCTAATTCTATGTAAACATTTGCATGTTATGGATGCTCAATTACATTATCTGGATCCGGCACAGTCTGGCTTTAGAGCGGGAAATGGAACTGAGACAGCCTTGGTTGCCTTAGTGGATGATCTATGCCGGGAGCTAGACAGGGGGACTGTGGCGGCAAAAAAAGCCAATGGTATTTGGGCCTGCATCAATAGGAGCATGGTGTCTAGATTTAAGGAAGTCATGCTACCCATGCTCTATTCCGCTTTGGTTAGACCACACCTGGAATATTGTGTCCAATTCTGGGCAGCACAATTCAAGAGAGATATTGACAAGCTGGAATGTGTCCAGAGGAGGGCGACTAAAATGATCAAGGGTCTGGAGAACAAGCCCTATGAGGAGCGGCTTAAGAAGCTGGGCATGTTTAGCCTGAAGGCTGAGAGGAGATATGATAGCCATGTATAAATATGTGAGAGGAAGCCACAGGGAGGAGGGAGCAAGCTTGTTTTCTGCTTCCTTGGAGACTAGGACATGAAACAATGGCTTCAAACTACAAGAAAGGAGATTCCATCTGAACATGAGGAAGAACTTCCTGACTGTGAGAGCCGTTCAGCAGTGGAACTCTCTGCCCCGGAGTGTGGTGGAGGCTCCTTCTTTGGAAGCTTTTAAACAGAGGCTGGATGGCCATCTGTCAGGGGTGATTTTAATGCAATATTCCTGCTTCTTGGCAGGGGGTTGGACTGGATGGCCCATGAGGTTTCTTCCAACTCTTTGATTCTATGATTCTATGAGTGTGTCCCTGTTGGTTCTGCTGGACCTCTCAGCAGCCTTCGATACCATCGACCACGGTATCCTTCTGGGACGCCTTGCCGGAATGGGCCTGGGGGGCACTGTTTTACAGTGGCTCTGGTCCTTTCTGGAGGGTCGCAACCAGAAGGTGTTGTTGGAAGACACCTGTTTAACCCCACATCCTTTGTCTTGTGGGGTTCCTCAGGGCTCAATACTGTCTCCCATGTTGTTCAACATATACATGAAGCCACTAGGGGAGATCATCCGGAGTTTCGGGGTACGGTGTCATCTGTACACAGATGATGTCCAACTCTGTCACTCCTTCCCACCCGCTATTAAGGAGGCTGTCCAGGTCCTGAACTGGTACTTGGCTGCTGTGACGGTCTGGATGAGGGCGAACAAATTGAAATTGAATCCAGACAAGACAGAGGTACTCCTGGTCAGTCGCAAGGCCGAACAGGGTATAGGGTTACAGCCTGTGTTGGATGGGGTCACACTCCCCCTGAAGACGCAGGTTTGCAGCTTGGGTGTGATCTTGGATTCGTCGCTGAGCCTAGAACCTCAGGTCTCGACGGTGACCAGGGGAGCATTTGCACAGTTAAAACTTGTGCGCAAGTTGCGTCCGTACCTTGGGAAGTCTGACTTGGCCACGGTAGTCCACGCTCTGGTTACATCCCGTATAGGCTACTGCAACGCTCTCTATGTGGGGTTGCCTTTGAAGATGGTCCGGAAGCTTCAACTAGTCCAACGAACGGCAGCCGGGTTGTTAACAGGAGCGACGCTCAGGGAGCATACAATCCCCTTGTTGCGCCAGCTCCACTGGCTGCCAGTTTGCTACCGGGCCCAATTCAAAGTGCTGGCTTTGGCCTATAAAGCCCTAAACGGTCCTGGCTCAACTTACCTGTCCGAATGTGTCTCCCCTTACGAACCACTGGGGACTTTAAGATCATCTGGGGAGGCCCTGCTCTCAGTCCCACCTTCGTCACAAGCATGTTTGGCGGGACGAGGGACAGGGCCTTCTCAGTGGTGGCCCCTCAGCTATGGAACGCCCTCCCTAGGGAGATCAGATCTGCTCCCTCCCTGTTGATGTTTCGGAGGCAAGTTAAAACATGGCTATTTGAGCAAGCGTTTACAAATACAGAGTAGCTAATATAGGAAATCGAATGACCTGACAATGGAATTGGACAATGCTTGAGAATAATGAGAGGCTGATGATGTTGTTTTTACTGTCTTATACTGTTTAATGTTTTTTTTAAAAAATCTATATTATGTTTTATGTATACTGATTTGTTGGAAACCGCCTTGAGTCGCCAGTTGGGTGAGAAAGGAGATATACAAATACAGTAAATAAATAAATGTTTTGTTTCGATCTGGGAGCCCCATTGAATCTCAGTCAAGAGATAAAAGCAGAATAATATTTTAATACAGAAAGATGAAGAGCTAAACTCTTTGCCAAAGAGTACCCCATCCATCTCTCCTCTCTTTCTCTCTCTCTCTCATCTATAACAGATATGGGCAAACCCAGGCACAGGGGGCGTTGGACTCTTCTCAGCCCCTCCTATCTCTCACCATCCTATCCTTCCTTCTCCTTCCTTCCTCCATCTCTCCCTCTTTCTCCTTCCCTTCCACCCTTTTGTCCTTTCTTCCTTCCTTCCTTCCATCTTCCTTCCCTCTTTCCTTTCCTTCCACCATTTCGTCCTTCCCTTCATTCCTTTCATCCTTCCTTCCCTCCCTCTCTTTCTCCTTCCTTCCCCTTTGTCTTTCCTTCTCTCTTTCTTCCCTCCCTTTCTCCCTCCATTCTTTTCCACCCTTCTCTCGCTTTTGTCTTTTTCCCCTCCTTCCCTCCTTCTTTCTCCTTCCTTCTTCCCTTCCACCCTTTTGTCCTTCCTTCCCTCTCTTCCCCTGAACTCCACCAAAGATAGAATTGAACCAAACTTGGCACACAGAGCCCACATGACCAGCAAAAAATACTGGAGTTATTTGGAGGAAATTCACCTTGATTTGTGGAAATTTTATTTCACTTACATCCAGAGAGCAGTGTGAACCCAAACATCAATGGATCTGGACCAAACTTGGCACACATAAATGCCCAAATTTGATTATTTGGGGGGGGGGGGAGAGTTGGGAGGAACTGACCTTCCTTTCTGGGAGTTGTAGTTCACCCACAACCAGAGAAACTGTGACCTCTACTGATGATGGACCCAGACCATACTTGGCACACAGAACCGCCATGACTAGCTCAACCTACTGGAGGGGTTTGAGGGGACTGACTCACCGTATTGGGAGTTGTAGTTTGCCCTATAGCCAGAGAGCACACTGAACCCAACCCATGATGCATCTAGATCAAAATTGCTCAACGTAAGTACTGATGGAGTTTCTCGGGGTTGACCTGGTATGATGGGAGTTGTAGTTCATCCACAACTTTATGTATTTTGTACAAAATTGGCTTTTTCAAAAGACCTGGGCAATTCCGGGTACCCAAGCGTGTGTGTGTGTGTGTGTATGTATGTGTGTATGTATGTATGTATGTATGTATGTGTGTGTGTGTATGAATATTTTAGTAGTTGCTTTAAGTCTCCTTTAACAGAGGAAAAGTAGGAGAGTAATGATGATGATGATACAGAAAGATATGGATCTGGCCTTATACCAAGATAAGACTATTTACATATCTATTTTGCTATTGTTTGCCCCAGAAATGGATCAATATATCCCCCAAATCTGCATTTCTTTAGCTTTCAATGTCCAGCAGACGGCTCTCAAGGATAATGGGAGCTGCAATCCTTATGGCATCCTGACATTGATTCTCCAAGTACAAAATAGAGATTAAGTTTCATCTGATTCCACTGCTCCATTTTGCGCAAGATTTAACATGGCACTGCCCGAGGTCAAGTTTGGTAAAGCAACTTATATGGGAAGGAATCACAGGAGGTATTGGACTACAACTCCCAGTATTCTTTCCTACAAACTATGCATTTCAATGGACGCTGGTTTTGGAAGAGATTCAACATGGCAATGCTATGGAGACAGATTTCAGGGCTGGAGAAAAAGTGTTAGAAGCACCCTTTTGGAAATGGCAGCCGGCCGGATCTGCACCCAAATCCCATTCAGGAGTGAGTCAGCCAGGAATGCCACCCAGGCCCATTCCTTGGCGATGGCTTGGATCAAGTGTTTGTTCCTTGATTTGTGTCGGCAACTTTGAGGGCCTGGCGTGGCTTAAGCCAGAGTTTCTGCCTGCGGCGGATGGACATCAAGGGCAGGGGATGCCCAACATTGGTCTTATTGCCCACCTCTCTTACCTGCAGGGCCAAGGTGACCCCACCAAATATCATCCCCGTCCCCAAACGTAACGTTTTTTTCAAGCTGACCAAAATTCAGATGTACGTCAAAAGAAATCCATTTGTAAAACATGTAGATTTCAAATATTTCTTTTTCTTTAATTTCTTTCTCCTTGTGTTTCTTTCTCTACTTACTGCTTTTCTTCCCTTTTCTCCTTTTGCTTTCCTTCCTCTCATTTTTCTTCCTTTTGCCTTCCTTCCCTTTTTCCCCCTTGCCTTTCTCCTTGTCAGTTTGCCTTCCTTCCATCCTTCAACTTCTTCTTTCCTTCCTTTTGCCATCCTTCCATCTTCTCCTTCCCTTTTCTCCTTCCATTCCTTTCTTATATTTTCCTTTTGCTTTCCTTCCATCTCATTTCCTTCCTTCTTTCCTCCCTGCCTCTCTTCCTTTTCTTTTGCTCCCTTCCTTCTTCTCCTTCTTTCCTTCTTCTTCCCTTTTCTCCTTCTTTCCATTTTCCCATTCATCTTCCTTCTCTTTCCTCACTTTTCCTTTTGCCTTCCTTCCTTCCACTTTTCTCCTTCCTTTTGCTTTCCTTCCATCTTCTCCTTCCCCTTTCTTCTTCCATTTTCCTGTTTACCTTCCTCCTAATTCTTCTCCTTTCTCCCTTCCATCTTCTTCTTCCTTTTTCCCATTCAATTTTCCCTTTCACCTTCCTTCGTTCCTCCTAACCTTTCTCCTTTGTTTCCTTTCTGCCTTCCTTCCACTCTGCCTTCCTTCCTTTTCTTTCCTTCCATCTTCTTCCCTTTTCTTCTTCCCTTTTCCTGTTTACCTTCCTTCTCACCTTTCTCCCTTTTGCCTTCCTTCCTCCTAATTCTTCTCCTTTCTCCCTTCCAAGTTCTTCTTTCCTTTTCTCTTTCCTTACACTTTCCTTTCCCCCTTGTCTTTCTCCTTCCTTCTTGTCCTTTTGCCTTCCTTCCGTCCAACTTCTCCTTCCTTTCTTTTCTCTTCCATCTTCTTCTTCCCTTTTCACCTTCCTTCCCTTTCCGCCCTGCCTCTCTCCTTCCTTCTTTTCCTTTTTGCCTTCCTTCCTTCCACTTCTTTCTCCTTCCTTCCATTTCTTATTTCTCCTTCCTTCCTTTTGCCATCCTTCCATCCTCTTCTTCCCTTTTCCCTTCCATCTTCTTCCCTTTTCACCTTCCTTCCCTCTTTCCTCCCTGACTCTCTCCTTCCTTCTTTTCCTTTTTGACATCCTTCCATCCTCTTCCCTATTCGCATTCAGTTTTTCCTTTCACCTTCCCTTTCCTCCTCACCTTTCTCCTTTGTTTCCTTTTTGCCTTCCTTCCTTCCACTCTGTCTTCCTTCCTTTTCCTTCCTTCCATCTTCTTCCCTTTTCTTCTTCCTTCCTCTTCCCCCTTTGCCTTTTTTTCCTTCGCCCTCCTTGCTTTCCTTAATCCTCTGCCTTGAAGGAATGACCTCAGAAACCCATTTGTGAAGCGAGAGCACTAAATCTCGAGAAACTTTGAAATCATTATTAATATCAATGGTAACAGTATTATTGCAGCCTCCTGTGGTGAGGTGGGTTAAACCGCTGAGCTGCTGAACTTGCTGACCAAAAAGGTGATGGTTTGAATCTGGGGAGTGGGGTGAGCTCCTGCTGTTAGTCCCAGCTTCTGCCTACGTAGTAGTTCGAAAACATGCAAACGTGAGTAGATCGAAAGGTACCGTTCCGGCAGGAAAGTAACGCCACTCCATGCAGTCATGGTGACCACATGATCTTGGAGGTGTCTAAGAACTGAGTATTGTTTTAATAACTGTTATGATAATTGGTTATAATTGGTATTGTTTTAACTCTGTATGTATTTATGGTTTTATACTGTGCTATTGATTTGTGGCATCGAATTGCTGCCTTTGTTAGCCGCTCTGAGTCTCCCCCCGGGGGTTGAGAAGGGTGGGGTAAAAATGCTGTAAATAAAAAGTAAAAAATAAAAAAATAAGGACAACACTGGCTCTTCAGCTTAGAAATGGAGACGAGCACCACCCCTCAGAGTTGGACTCGACTAGACTCGATGTCAAAGGGAAACCTTTTTCCTTTTTAGTATTACTGCACTTTCCCCCAGTCTCCCCCCACCCCAAAGTCTCCAAATGCTGTATAAGCAAGCAGCTGACTTGGCCCAAAACAATGGCTCAGGGCAGGCTTTTCTTTCTGTATCAGGAGCGACTTGAGAAACTGTAAGTTGCTTCTGGTGTGAGAGAATTGGCCATCTGCAAGGGCGCTGTCTAGAGGACGCCTGGATGTTTTACCATCCTGTGGGAGGCTTCTCTCATGTTTCTGCATCGGAAACTGGAGCTGACCGACGGGAGCTCACCCCGCTCCGCAGATTTGAACCACCAACCTTTTGGTCAGCAGTCCTTCCGGCACAAGGGTTTAACCCACTGCACCACTGGGGGCTCTTTGGTTCAGGGCAGGGGATCAAACTGGAAAAAAGGCATAGACACAAATGGAGTTGCATCTCCCTCTAGAGGTCACAATAGGGATTGCAATACAGTATTTTGGCCCCAAATTCAGTCTGAACATACGATAATCAGGGTTTTCTGAGGCTGAGAGAGTGCAACTTGCTTGAGATCACTCAATAAATGTTCCTGGCCAAGCAAGGAATTGGGCCCTGGTTTCCATAGTCTTCTATCCTTTTTTAAGGAAAGGAAAAAGTATGCTATTTGGCTTCTTAAAACTATGAAAAAAAAGGTTAGAAGGAAAAAGACACAGAAAGGTAATTCCATCAAAGATCTTTTCTTGACAGCAGAAAAGAGATTCCTGACCCAGGTTTATAAAAAAAGACAACCACTCCATTGCTCCAAAAAGGAGCCCTTTCCCCATTCCAGCAGGCCTCCATCTTTCCTATCCCGCCCCCAAAAATTTGGTTCAAAATCCTGTTTTTCTTCAACCAAAAGCCCACGTTTTTATTTCAAAAATACTTTTAAAAAAGACTGCTCCGTAAAAATACGATTGTTGCTAACCAAACACGGATATTGCGACACCAAGAGTTATCTACGTCTTGTGGTCTCTATAGAAAATGTGGAAAGAGTTATTGATGCGCGGCGAAAAGAAAGACGACTCTATATCTGTCGCCAAAAAGGCCAGTATAAAAATAAGCAGCCTGGAAACCTTTTATCCGAAATGTTATTTGTGGATCTGGCTGGCCAAGTGGCACCCAAAGGCATAATAAATATGATTCCTACAAAGGTCAGACCTTCCAGTCTCACTGGGTTTTTAAATAATAATATTAAGGTGTTGTCGAGCTGTCTGGCCATGTTCCAGCAGCATTCTCTCCTGATGTTTCACCCACATCTACGGCAGGCATTCTCAGAGGCTGTGAGGTCTGTTGGAAACTAGGCAAGTGAGGTTTATATATCTGTGGAATAATGTCCAGGGTGGGAGGAAGAACTCTTGTCTGTTGGAGGCAGGTTTGAATGTTGCAATTAATCACCTTGATTAGCATTTCAAAGCCTTGCAGTTTCAAGGTCTGGTTGATTGCTGCCCGGGGGAATCCTTTGTTTGGAGGTGTTAGCTGGCCTTGATTGTTTCATGTCATATGGAAACTAGGCAAGCGAGGTTTATACTAGGCTTGGGCAATCCATGGTTCTAAATGGTTCTAAAGTACTTACAAAACTAAAGTTCTGGTGATGAAAATTTCAAAACTCTAACAAAACTCTCAAAATTTCATTATAAATGGCAGTTCCTAATTGGTTCTGTCATAAAAATCGACAATAATGAAATAATAATTACATTTTGAAAGTTTTGTTAGGGTTCTGAAATTTTCACCACCAGAACTTTAGTTTTGTAAGTACTTTAGAACCATTTAGAACCATGGATTGCCCAAGCCTAGTTTATACTGTATATCTGTGGAATAATGTCCAGAGTGGGAGAAAGAATCATTGAATCAAAGAGTTGGAAGAGACCTCATGGGCCATTCAGTCCAACCCCCTGCCAAGAAGCAAGAATATTGCATTCAAAGCACCCCTGACAGATGGCCATCCAGCCTCTGTTTAAAAGCTTCCAAAGAGGGAGCCTCCACCACACTCCGGGGCAGAGAGTTCCACTGCTGAACGGCTCTCACAGTCAGGAAGTTCTTCCTCGTGTTCAGATGGAATCTCCTTTCTTGTAGTTTGAAACCATTGTGAGAACTCTTGTCCGTTGGAGGCAGGTGTGAACGTTGCAATTAATCACCTTGATTAGCATTGCAAAGCCTTGCAGTTTCAAGGCCTGGGTGATCGATGCCTGGGGGAATCCTTTGTTGGGAGGTGTTAGCTGGTCCTGATTGTTTCATGTCTGGAATTCCCCTGTTTTCAGAGTGTTATTTATTTATTGTACTAATTTGAGATTTTTTAAAAAATATTGGTAGCCAGATTTTGTTCATTTTCATGGTTTCCTCATGAAACAATCAGGGCCAGCTAGCACCTCCCAACAAAGGATTCCCCCAGGCAGCAACCAACCAACCAGGCTTTGAAGCTGCAAGACTTTGCAATGCTAATCAAGGTGATTAATTTCAACATTCACATTTGCTGCCAACAGATAAGAGTTCTTCCTCCCACCCTGAACCTTCCACAGAGATATAAACCCCACTTGTCTACTTTCCAACAGACCTCACAACCTCTGAGGATGCCTGCCATAGATGTGGACGAAATGTCAGGAGAGAATGCTTCTGGAACATAGCCATTCAGCTCGGAGAACTCACAGCAACCCATTATTATTGTTGTTGTTGTTGTTGTTGTCGTTGTTATTATTATTATTATTATTATTATTATTATTATTATTATTAAACGTCAGGAGAGAATGCTTCCGGAACATGGCCAGACAGTCCAGAAAACTCACAGCAACCCACTATATATTAATTATTTTTTGGTGAATTTGGATTTTGCATTTCCGAATAAGGAACATCTAGGCCATTTAAAGGCATATGACACGAAACAACCAAGGCCAGCTAACACCTCCCAAAAAAGGATTCCCCCATGCAGCAATCAGCCAGGCCTTGAAACTGCAAGGCTTTGCAATGCTAATCAAGGTGATTAATTGCAGCAGATGTATAAACCTCAGTTGCCTAGTTTTCAATAGACCCCTCTCAGCCTCTGAGGATGTCTGCCATAGATGTGGGCGAAACGGCAGGAGAGAATGCTTCCGGAACATGGCCAGACAGCCTGGAAAACTCACAACAACCCATTATTATTATTGTTATTTGGTTTTTAAGAAAAACCCTGACAATCGTTGAAATGCTTTCGCTGCTATATAAACCACAGAAAAGGAGAAAGGAAGAATGGTGCTAAAATCTTATTAAAAGCATCTTAATAAAATAACGTCCCCTTGTTAACGGGGGGAATGTACAAAGAGGGCCCACCAACCCAAAATCCGAACTCGGAGAAGGATGGAGCTCCGTTACGTTTCATCGCTGGCATCCGATTCCTTATGTTCTTGGGAATTATTTGTCCAGATAAACGTCGGTGGAAGGGGATGAGGATTTGGTCCCCTCTCCATTAGGGAAAATAAGGGGGAAAGGTCCATATCGAGGGCATGGCAAAACCCCACAGCGGCCCCAAAGTTCAGCCTCAGTTTTCCGAAAGGGAGAGCGCCAGGGCAGCTTGCAAGGCAGCTTCTTCGTCGATGCTGTAGTCCTGGAAGAGAGGAAGACAAGGGCAGATGTTTTTGGCCCGGCCCAGTTTTATTGTGTTTTAATGTACTGTGTCTGTTGTTTACTTTGCTTTATTTGTTTTAATTCTTTGATTTGCTTGATTGTATTGTTATGTTGTGTTGTTGAGGCCTCGGCCTGTGTAAGCCACATCGAATCCTTTGGGAGATGCTAGTGGGGTACAAATAAAGTTTAATAATACTGTTTTGTATTGTTAAACTGCTGAGCTGCTGAACTTTTGACCGAAAGGTCGGCAGTTCAAATCTAGGGAGTGGGATGAGCTCAGCTTCTGCCAGCCTAGCAGTTTGAAAACATGCAAATGTGAGTAGATGAATAGGTACCGCTTTTGCGGGAAGGTAACGGTGCTCCATGCAGTTATGTCGGTCACATGACCGTGGAGGTGTCTATGGACATTGCCAGCTCTTTGGCTTAGAAATGGAGATGAGCACCAACCTCCCAGAATCGGACATGATTGGACTTATAGATATAAAGTAAAAGTATGTATGTATGTATCTATTTTCCAAGATGACTCCCACTTCCAGAGAGCACTATGAACCCCAATAGTGATGGATCTGGACCAAACATGGCACACAGGCCCATCATGATCAACTTTAAGTATTGGCAAGTTTTGGGAGGCAATGACAGAGAATGATGGGAGTTATAGTTCACACACAATTAAAGAGCACTCTAGACCTATTTCATGGTGGATCTGGACCAAACTGGCACACAGACGCATCCATAACAAACATGGATGGGTTTGGGGGAAGAGAAAGGGGCTGAAAGATGATGGGAGTTGCAGTTAACCCATATGCAGAGAGTCCTGCTGGGGTTTGGGAGGCAATGACAGGGGATGATATGAACTGTAGTCCACCATCACGGGTATCTTACACCCAGAGAGCAAAATGTATTTCTACTGCCATTATTTACAAAACCCAAAACCAAACAATGAATACTAATATTTATCATTCCAAAATCTCTAATCCAGACATCGCGAAGTAGTTAAGTTTGTCTTCTCTAAACATAGCTATGTATTTACCGAGATAGCTCTCACATCCAGAGAACATGGTGACTTCCACAAACAATGGACCTGGACCAAAGGTGGCACACAGACTCACCATGATCAACATCAAAGACCGCAGAACCCTGGCCCACATTTGCCACCCTGAAGTCATTTCAAACTCTTCAAACTGAGTCTTAAGCCAGTAAATTTAGGCATCAGAGGCTCTGTTTTGGTGACCGTCACTCACCACAAATGTGTCGTAGGAGAACTTGTGCCGGTGGAGGAGATGCTGTAAGAAGTTGGCGCTTTTATAGCTGGGGTCACCCCAAGGCATGGCTGAGCAGACCGGGCAGACCTGGAAAGGAGGGAGGAGAAGAAGAAGCGGACTTTCAGGAGAAAACATCATATTATATTTATTTATCCTCTCTTAAAATGAGTCTCAGAGCAGCCAGCATCCCATTCCAAAAGATGCATGATGACACCCTAAAAATGACCATTTGAGAGACAGAATGAATGGAGGTTCTGATTCCTAGCAGAAATCAGCTCAGAAAAGGTGTTATTCTTTTGTTTTGCTATCTAGCAGAATGTGGGGAATCATTTTCAGCCTAATAATAATAATAATGGTAATTTGTATCCTGCTTTATCTAAGAGACTCAAAATAAAACCAATACAATATAATTTAAAACCTAAAATACAGCACTCAGCAAGCCATATGTTGGGCAAGGGGCTTATTAACAAAATACCCTCCTCATAAACGCACACAGCAGCCTTGACACGGAAGCTTCAGACACAATGGCCTTCAAGCTGGGGCTTCTCTCATCAAATCTTCTCACATAAGGCCTTCTCATACTGCCTACTAACACTGAAGCCTTTCTCCCACTAAATCCTTCTCACACTGAGGGCTCTCTCAGACTGTGGCTTTTCTCTCACTGAGGCAAACTAATACTGAGGCCCTTCTCCCACAGAGACCTCTCACAGACTGAGGGCTCTAAGATACAGGCACACATGCTTAAGTGGTCTTATTGGTTTATGGATCTGCTGTGTGTATATACCAAGTAACTTATTTTTTTAATCATTATTTTTATTGAAAATAATTTGTCTCCATAAGATTGGAGAGTGAGAAAACTAATAAAATCACGATAGATTTACAGCAAAAGCGTGAGAACAATATGTGAAAGAAAAGTAGGAAGGGAAAAGGGTAGGGATAAAAAAAAAGACAGAAAAAGAAAAGAAAAAAACCCGGAGTGTAGAAGTTGTAAATTACTTCCAGGTTGCTTCAGATTATGTTATCAACTCTTCTTTTGATGTATATTCCGTCAGATTGCCATCTGGTTTCTCACTAGACATTAGCCTTTGATGCTTTGTTATATCTCCCGAATATGCAGTTCTACACTGTTTTTGCTAATGAATTCAATAATTTTTCCCAGTTCGTTTTCTGCCTTTGTATATTATTATCTGTTAATTTTTGCGAAAGTAAGTCCATGTTCGTTATGTCCCAAACTTTCAATAGCCAGTTTTCAATTGCCGGTATTTCTTAGTTTTCCATAATTGAGCTAGTTTGATCCTTGCTGCCGTTATTAAATAAATGAAAATTCTTTTTGTGTTATTGTCCATTTCAAAATCTGTTAGTCCTAGTAAAAAATATTCTGGTTTGAATTCAAAGCTAACTTGCAAAATTGATTCTGTTGTTTTGTTTATCAACTGCCAGAAGGATTTGATTTTCTTACACTTCCGCCATAGATGTATAAAGGTGCCTAATTTTTTCCTGCATTTCCAACATTTTGCACTTGTTCTACCTTTATTAATCTTTGCTAGTTTTTCCAGTGTTAAGTACTATTTGTAGAAAAGTTTATACCAATTTTCTTATTAGCAGCAGCGTGATCCAGCACCAGTAGACCAAAGTGATAAACAGAACAAAACACACAGACCAATGTTATCTCTTCCTTAGGAGGCTTTTCTTTGTAGCAAAATAATATGGTTGCACTATTTACAAGAACAAAGTTTCCATAGCACAAATAAAGTTCTTTATACTTCCTTCTTTGCTTCCATGCTGGGCTTCTTTCTCATGCAGATAAACAGTTTTGTTATCACAGAGCATCTTCTCACACCGAATTTACAGAGGAGCTCACACACTAGCTTTTTACAAACAGCAGCCTTTACACTGAAGCTTCACATATAATGGCCTTCAACCTGGGGCTTCTCTGACCTAAGTTTCTCACACCAGGCCTTCTCATACTGAGGTCTACTAACACTGAGGCCTACCTCACACTGAGACCTTTCTCCCACTGAGGGCTCTCACAGACTGAGACCTTTCTCGTACTGAGGTGAACAAACACTGAGGCCTTCTCATACTGAAGTCTACTAAAACACTGAGGCCCTTCTCCCACAGAGACCTCTCACAGACTGCGGGTTACTAAGCTACAGGAACACCCGCTTATATTGAATTGCAGCTTTTTCTGATTCATTGCAGCCATTTAACCCTTTCAGTGCTTGACTCACATTTTTGTAATTAAAATACCTAGTTAATTTTTAATATTTCTGACACCACGTTCTGTCAAAATGGAGACCACGAATAGCAAACAATGGACTTTTTTTGGCTGAAAACAACAATAATTATTGTCCTGAATTTTCTTCCTTGAAAGAGACTCAAAGCAGCTAACAATGTTTTAAAAAATAAAGCCAAAAACATAAAAACATTAAAGTAGAATTCTAACAAACTGTTAAAAACCTTAAAACCAATATAAAACCTATTCATATAGCTTAAACCACACCATCCCCTGACCTGATCTTAAGAGATTGGGTGAGTATCTAACAGGAGTGATTCTCAGAGCGCTTTGCACGAAATGAAAGGAGACTCTTTTTCAGGCTCCATTCGCTTTCCTGTTTGTTTCTGCAGAAGGGATAGGAAGCTCTTTTGCCATTAAGAGAAACCGCAGCAATTCAGTGAACTAGAAACAAGATGAAACGTCCTCAATAGGCCCAGAGGCAGCTGTTAGTGCAAAACTACGAACTCCGCACATGCTCCAATGTGCAGGCAATTGGAGGGAAGTCATTCTCCGCTCCAGGGCTGCACCAGCCAATGAGCAGATCTGACCCCACAATTATTGTCTTCTGGTTGTTCCCTTTGTCTTTCAGGCACCAATGAAAACATGCGTTTATACACAAGCTTCAGGGGAATAACTAAGGGACGGATTCACCTCTTGCTGCTGTTTGTTTGCATGACTTCCGTTGCTTTTTAAACTGCCATTTGCAGTTGGGACTGTTTTGAATTTCAGATTCCCCTTTTCTGAAGTTCAAAATTGTCCATTACAGGTGGCTGAGTGACACCTTTGCTTTCTGATAGTTCAATGCACTTTGTTTTATGCACAAAAACATTAAAAATATTGTACAAAATGATCTCCAGGTTATGTATATAGGGTATTTATGAAATATGTTCAGACTTGGGTCCAAAACATATATGCAAATACAGGTTTTCCAAAATCAGGAGGGGGATCCGAAATACTTCTGGTCCCAAGCATTTTGGATGATGATGCCGATTATTATTATTGTGTTTATGTTTATTTATATCCTACTTTTAGATCTTGATTGAGACACAAAAGGGCTGAATAACGGACATTCAGTCTATATTAGGCAAAATATTTATTTATTTATTTATTTATTTATTTACGGCATTTCTATGTCGCCTTTCTCACCCCAAAGGGGACTCAGAGCGGCTTACAAGATATATTTTCATACAATATATTATATTATTAGCATAGTGCAATATCAGTATTATATATTACTATATTGCACTATACCATTATATTGTAATATTATTAGTAATACTACATGTAATGTAAATATATAATTATAATATTGTATTATTATTACTAGTATTATATTGTATTACATTATAATATTATAAATATTATATGTATATACAATATACTATATGATATTATTAGTAAAGACAAGATGGAAGTGTCTTCCACTCCCCTTTGTCTTCACTCTGGCCAGAGTAGCAGTTGGTGACAGAGGAGGGAGGGGCCTCCCAACTGGCAGAAGACAAGATGGAAATAATAACAATAACAATAATAATCATCATCATTATTACTATATCCTACTTTTGTATCTTGATTGAGAATAAATGTTCATAGTTGGACAAGGGAGACTAAGGCCCCTCCTACACTGCCATATAATCCAGATTATCAAAGCAGTGATCTACCTAATCTGCTTTGAACTGGATTACATGAGTCTACGGCCCCATCTACACTGCCATATAAAATCCAATTTATTTGCTTTGAATTGGATTATATGGCAGTGTAGACTCCTATAATCCAGTTCAAAGCAGATAATGTGGATTATCTGCCTGGATAACCTGGATTTTATATGACAGTGTAGAAGGGGCCTCATGGGTCCCCTGGTGGCACAGCGGGTTAAAATGCTGAGCTACTAAACTTGCTGACCGAAAGGTCGGCGGTTCTAATCCAGGGAGCAGGGTGAGCTCCCACTGTTAGGTCCAGCTTCTGCCAACCTAGCAGCTCGAAATCATGCAAATGTGAGTAGATCAAAAGGTACCGCTTCTGCGGAAAGGTCCTGGCGCTCCATGGAGTCATGCTGGCCACATGACCCAGGAGGCATCTACGGACAACGCCAGCTCTTTGGCTCAGTAATGAAGATGAGCACCTCCCCGCCGAGTCAGGAAAACTTTACCTTTACTAGAAGGGGCCTCAGTTTATATTAAGCAATTCCCAAAGGCACAACGTTCTGTGAAAGCATTCAAAAACTACATAGATTCCATGGTTTTACAAATATATGCCGTTTTTAGTGGATTGAGAGCCATCTCAAACCATTTCAAAGACACTGGCATTACTATAACAGAATTGATCCCACCCTGACTCTAACAGCCATAAAACTCACCACTTTATTGGGGTCGTTGCGGTGGTTTTCCATGCAGTGCTTCACCAGTTCCTGCTGGTCCAAATTCCGCGCTCCGCAATAAGGGCAGACAAACGTAGAGCGATTTGGGATATTGCTGCAAGAGAGAAAACGGATTTGGCTGTAAAAAAACCCTGCTTTTCTGAAATGAATAGAATCTCTCTTTTTAACCTAATTCTTTGACTCGTGGCATAGCAACTCCATCACACTTTCAAATCAAAGGGACAGATACCTGGGAATGGGCTGAGAGGTTGGGACGACAGGGACAAACTTTGGACAGTTGGCCATCTGCTCCTGGACCTTGGTGCAGGACGTGACATGGGGCCTCATCTTTGCCAGGGTCACCTGAAGGGTGAAAAAAGAACAGAAAAGATGGACATCAGACATTTTAGAAGCAGAAATGCCCAATTGGGTCAGAAGATGCCCCAAATTAAAATACTTAAGGCAAGCTTTCTTTTGAAAAAAAATCTTCCTAGTTCAGAAATAAATTATGTGAGGCAGTTAGACAAATTCCTAGTTGCATTCCTTCTATCTTTGGAAGGCTTTAAAGGTGTAGTCACTGGCCTGCACTTAAAAACAATCGGCGTTGACAAAATTACCATCTGTCAGCTGCAAAAAGCCAGCCTATTTGGATCTGCACACATTATTCGCTAATACTTCACAGTCCTAGATACTTGGGAAATGTCTGACACATGATGAAATACAAAAGTCAGCATAGTGATCTTGTTTGCTGTGTACTAATCTTGCTGTGCATATAATAATAGAGTAAAATAATAAATGTAATAATAATAATACAGTAAAATAATGTAATAATAATAAACGTAATAACAATAAATAGAGTAAAATAATAATATAAATGTAATAATAATAATAGAGTAAATAGTAAATGTATAATAATAGAGTAAAATAATGGAAATTTAATAATAGTAAATAGAGTAAAATAATAAATCTAATAATAATAACAACAACAACAACAACAACAACAATAATCTAGTAAAATAATAAATAACCTTGACTTGAGTACAAACCGAGGGGGGCTTTTTCAGCCTAAAAATGGCTGAAAAACTTGGCTTATACTTGTATATATGATAAATATGTGTGTGTGTTTATCCCTGATGCCTTCCAAGAATCAATATCATCTATCTGTCTATCTAATTAAAAATCGATATAATTACAATGTTTAAAGACCAAAAACCAGCTCAAAGTAATTGCAAATTCCAGTTTATCTATTTCTTCAATTGTAAAATGGCATTGGCTAAGACGCACCCTAATTTTACTAACACCACCAAAAATATGCAAGATATACCTGCGATTCTAAGACCTACTCCATTTTTGAGATGTTTATATAGGAAAAAAGTGTCTTAGAACTGAAGAAATACAGTATCAATGTATAATAATGTAACTCTATAAGTATTTTACAACTTTTGAAGCCCCAAAACTAGCTCCAAGTTCTTGCTAATGCAGTTTTACCAAGGCAACCTTCCCAAGCTTTTTCAGAATCCTCACTTTCCACCCAGAAGCCAAAAAAAAAAAAAAAATTAAATGAACCATTACATTACTTTGGGTTGCATCAGGAGCACCACTACAGAATTTATGTGTGTACAAAATTGCCATCCTTCCCAAGCATTAATGCCTGCTTGAATCCTGGAGCTAAACTACTATTTAAACACTTGCAAAGAAGTTCTTTGTGGTGAAAGATCTCACTTGCTAGAGAGGCAGAGATGCAAAACAACTGAGCTGCAAGCTATGCAACCACTTCCTGCTGCTTCCAAAGTTGCTATGAAAAGAGGTACCTCCATCCTTCAGGCAGGAAATGCTATTTTGAACTCTTTACCTTCTTGCTACAGCCTCGGCAGGGCGCCTTGAAGGAAGAGAGCTGCTTCTCCACGCTGGAAGCCTTCTCCACCTTCTTGGGATCAAAGGGCATGCGGCAAAGTGGGCAGAGGGGAGAAGTCACTTGGAGGCACGGCTGAAGGCATTCCCCACAGAACCTGGGGGGAAAAGAACCCAATTTCACTCTACAATCTTGGGAGACATAGGAGAACCCCAGGCATTTGGGTATTTTGTGAACAGACTCAGTGAAGAATCTGGCTCTATGGTCAGCCCTCCGTAATCACTGCACTTAGGGGTACAAGATTCCCAAGAGAAACGCAACTGCTTAAAAAAAAGCCTGAGAGAACATATAATTGAAATCAATTTCAAATAATTGATTTAACTTCTCAGTTAAATCAACTATATGGGATGAGAAATTTCCTGTTGTAGAAGAACATGACAGGCAGGCTGCTGGACATGATATCAGTGGGATTTTAAATGTAGTTTAAATTCCATGGAACTATTTTTTTTAAATTATGAAATTCATATTTATATACATTTCCTGTGTTTTTAATTCCAAGGAAGCCAACTACAGGAGTGCCTTCACAGACCTGTCAGCAGCATATGACACCATAAATCACTGCCTTCTCCTGAGAAAAAAAAATTATAATATCACAAAGGACTATCACCTCACCCGCTTCATAGAAAATCTGCTACCAAACAGCTTTTTTGTTGAGTTCCAGGGACAGAGAAGAAGATGGCGAAGACTGCAAAACGGCCTGCCTCAGGGGAGCATGCTCGCTCCATCCATGTTCAACATCTACACAAATGACCAGCCACTGCCAGAAGGGACAGAGAGTTTCATCTATGCTGATGATCGAGCCATTACCGCTCAAGCAGGGAGCTTTGAGATGGTTGAACAGAAGCTCTCCGAAGCTCTAGGTGATCTAACTGCCTATTACAGGAAAAACCAACTGATCCCTAATCCATCTAAAACACAGACATGTGCCTTTCACCTTAAGAAGAGACAAGCATTCCGAGCTCTGAGGATTATCTGGGAAGGAATCCCACTGGAGCATTGCAGCACACCCAAATACCTGAGAGTCACTCTGGACCATGCTCTGACCTACAAGAAGCACTGCCTGAACATCAAACAAAAAGTGGGTGCTAGAAACAATATCATACGAAAGCTGACTGGCACAAAACCTGGGGATCACCTGGGGATCACAACCTGGGGATCACAACCAGATACAGTGAAGACATCTGCCCTTGCACTATGCTACTCTGCTGCTGAGTATGCATGCCCAGTGTGGAACACATCTCACCACACTAAAACAGTGGATGTGGCTCTTAATGAGACATGCCGCATTATCACAGGGTGTCTGCGCCCTATACCACTGGAGAAATTACACTGCTTAGCCGGTATTGCACCACCTGACATCCGCCGGGAAGTTGCAGCCAATAGTGAAAGGACCAAGGCAGAGACATCTCCAGCTCATCCCTTGTTTGGGTATCAGCCAGCACGTCAACGACTTAAATCAAGAAATAGTTTTCTTAGATCTACAGAGACACTCGCTGGAACACCTCAGCAAGTGAGAGTCCAAAAGTGGCAGGCTCAAACCCAGCACCTCAATCCGTGGGTGATACCAGATGAGAGACTCCCCCCTGGGCACACAGAAGACTGGGTGACTTGGAAGGCGCTGAACAGACTGCGCTCTGGCACCACGAGATGCAGAGCCAGTCTTAAGAAATGGGGCCACAAAGTTGAATCCACGACATGCGAGTGTGGAGAAGAGCAAACCACTGACCACCTGCAACCTGAGCCCTGCTACATGCACAATGGAGGACCTTCTTGCGGCAACACCAGAGGCACTCCAAGTGGCCAGATACTGGTCAAAGGACATTTAATCAGCTACCAAGTTTGCAAAATTTGTGGTTTTTTAAAAATCTTTTTATCTGTTTGTTTGTTTTGTTCTGTTAGAAATGTAATACAATGTTCTGGTTGCGGATGACACGATAAATAAAAATAAATAAATAAATAGTTTGGAGCTTTCTGCATCCCAAATAAGCAACTTCTACACTGTGAAACAATTGCTCAAGGGCCATAAAAATTAATTCAAGCATTGATTTGCACAACCAGTATCTTCCACAGCTGCTCTAAAGAGACTCCAGCTAAACAATAGGATAGTGAGAACAGTTCAACAGTGAGATATGTTGCTGCCTGGAGTCCAGTGGAGTTTCCTTCTCCACTGTCTTACTCCTTTTTTGTTCTTTACAGCCAGCTTTGGCTCCTGTGTATCAATCTGAAACTTAAAATGTCAACTGGAATTGAAGCAACAAGCTTTGGGCCAGATAATGACTTTCAGAAACTGAAGGGCAGCAACAAACAGGGATCAGAGATCATGGCGACTTGGGTATTTTGATTCTCGAGGGCTCTATTGTTTTAATTAGGCAAAAGCAACTCCGCAAACAAACCAGCAGACTAGAAACAGACCTCAGGGGAAGCACAAAGAGGAGAGGGCAAACAGACTGGCCTTTCAAGAGATCTAAATGAATGAGTGGCTTGTTCTTTTCTCCTTCCTGCTTCACTAAGCAAGATGCTGCCTGCTTCCTCTTCCTTGGCCAGGAAAGACTTGCTTTCTTTTCAGTATGAACCTCCAAGGCTGCTCTGTGCTTATCTGCTAGCAAAATCTCTTCCGGAAGACTTCCCAATAAGCAACATTAAAGGATTAGGCAGTGACCATAGGTAGGATACTCACACTAGTCGACACAGTTGTTAACCCAACCATGGAAGGTTCATCCAACAAACAATCTGTGCGAAAAGAATCTAGGAGTCTTGGTAGATTACAAGTTGAACATGAGACAACATTGTGGTGCGGCAACTTTAAAAGGCAATGTGATTCTAGGCTGCATCAATAGGAGGATAGTGTGAAGGTTGAGAGAAGTCATAGTCCCACTCTCTTCAGCTTTGGTCAGACCTCACCTGGAATAACGCATCAGCCAGTTCTACTGCTCTAGAGACTAGGGCACAATGGAGCAGATGTGGGCAAACCTGTGGTCCTCCGGGTGTTTTGGATCTCAACTCCCACAATTCCAGGGTGGGACAAAGAACTCTTGTCTGTTGGAGCTAGGTGTGAATGTTTCAACTGACCACCTTGATTAGCATTTGATGGCCTGGCAGTGCCTGGGGCAATCTTTTGTTGAGAGGTGATTAGATGTCCCAGATTGTTTTCTCTCTATTGTTTTGCTGTTGCAATTTTAGAGTTTTTAAGTCTGTTCCACTGGGGTTTTGTGTGCGCACGTGTGTTTATGGGTGATGGATATTCGTTGGACTGTTAGGTGTATTATGTCCAAATTTTGTGTCAATTTGTCCAGTGGTTTTTGAGTTATGTTAATCCCACAAATTGAACATTACATTTTTATTTACATGCAAGCCATCCCCTGCCACGCACTGCTGTGGCCCAGTCTGTGTATATGTGTATATCTGTATATATGTGGCCATGCACACACATTGTATTATTATTATTATTATTATTAACTTTATTTATACCCCGCAAAATCTCCCGAAGGACTCGATGCGGCTTACAAAGGCCCAGGCCACCAGCAAAACAACAGCATACAAATACAACAGTAAAACTCATAAAGCAAATAATAAAACACCAAGCAAAACAATAACACACTAAAAACAATAACACCATGACGCATTAAAACCTAAGGCCGGACCAAATGTAATAGACAAAATTTAAAAAGTGCTGGACTTGACAGGTGATAAGTAGAGGTTTTTGGAGGTAAGTGCAATGTGCAGACAATCCTAAATCTCTGACAAGGTGCATTTGGGATATGATGCCAGGAGTTTCCTATTCGTTGGAGCTTGTCTGATGTCCTTGGGGAGAGAGTTCCAGAGCCGGGGGGCCACCACAGAGAAGGCCCTGTCCCTCGTCCCCACCAGACATGCTTGTGACGCCGGTGGGATCGTGAGCAGGGCCTCTCCAGATGATCGAAGGGAATGTGTGGGATTGTATGTGGAGATGCAGTCACGCAGGTAGGCAGGTCCCAAACCGTTTAGGGCTTTGTAGGTAAGCACCTGCACCTTGAATTGGGATCAGAAAATGAACGGCAGCCAATGGAGCTCCTTAAACAGGAGGGTTGACCTCTCTCTGTAAGGAGCGCCAGTTAACAACCTGGCCGCCGCCCGTTGGACCAGTTGGAATTTCCGAGCCGTTTTCAAGGGCAGCCCCACGTAGAGCGCATTACAGTAGTCCAATCTAGAGGTGACCAAGGCATGGACCACCTCGGCCAGATCAGCCTTTATGAGGTACGGTCGCAGTTGGCGCACGAGTCTCAATCGTGCAAAAGCCCTCTCGGCCACCGCCGACACCTGAGCTTCAAGCGTAAGTGATGAATCCAGGAGGACACCCAAACTGTGGACCTGTGACTTCAGGGGGAGTGCAACCCCGTCCAACACAGGTTGCCACCCTATACCCGATCCGATTTATGATCGACCAGGAAGACCTCTGTCTTGTCGGGATTAATCTTCGGCTCGTTCATCCTCATCCAGATAGCCACAGCGACCAGGCACACAGGTTGAGAACAACTGGACTAGCTGTACCCATCACCGTTGCTGTGGCCAACCTTCCCCCCACTCTTTCTCTTCTTTCTCTCTCTCTTTTCTTCCCTTTTTTACTTTCCTTCTCTCCTTCCTTCCCCCCCCCCTTTCTTTTCTTTCCTCTTTCTCCCCATTCTTCCTTGTCTACCTATTCTTAGACTGCAACTCCCAGCAGTCTTCCTGATCGATCTATCTACCTGTTGTTGTTCATTCGTTCAGTCATCTCTGACTCTCCGTGACCTCATGGACCAGCCCACGCCAGAGCTCCCTGTCGGCCGTCACCACCCCCAGCTCCTTCAAGGTCAGTCCAGTCACTTCAAGGATGCCATCCATCCATCTTGCCCTTGGTCGGCCCCTCTTCCTTTTACCTTCCACTTCATTTCAATGGCTTTGTCCAGGCTGGTTCATCAGGTGCTCTGCTATGGCTGACTTCTCTGGTTGAAGTAGTCTGCAGTGCCTTTCATGTTCCTTGATTCGTGTTTGGGCAATGCTGCTGCATTTGGTGGTCCCTATGTAGACTTCTTCACAGCTGCATGGTATACGGTAGACTCCTGCAGAGGTGAGAGGATCCCTCTTGTCCTTTGCTGAACGTAGCATTGTTGGATTTTCTTGGCCATTGAAATCCACAAGCATGTGGACAATTTCAACAGAAAGGAGGAGACCATGAAAATGAACAAAATCTGGCTACCAGTATTAAAAAACTCTAAAATTACTACAGCAAAACAGCAGAGAGGAAACAACCAGGCACATCTTAACACCTCTCAACAGAACATTTCCCAGGCTCAGCCAGGCCTTCAAATGCTAATGAAGGTGGTCAGCTGAAACATTCACACGTAGCTCCAGCAGAGAGTCCTTTGTCCCACCCTGGTCATTCCACAGATATATAAACCCTTTTGCCTAGTTCCAACAGACCTCACTACCTCTGAGGATGCTTGCTATAGATGCAGGCGAAACGTCAGGAGAAATGCCTCTAGAACATGGCCCTATAGCCCGAAAAAACCTACAAGAACCTAGTGATTCCGGCCATGAAAGCCTTCGACAATATATAGATTATTATTATTATTATTCCCTGCCTCCTCCCCTGCTGCCTAGGCCGCAATTCACCCGGGACTCACGAGTGCCTGCAGGAGGCGATGCGGACGGGCCTCTGGTAGACCTCCAGGCAGATGGGGCAGCTGAACTGGGCCTCCAGAGCCGCAGCCTCGGGTGGAGGGTGGTGGGCCTGGGCCGAGGAGGAGGAGGAAGAAGCGGAGGAGGCGCCCGCCGGAGGAGGCGGAGGCGGAGGAGGCGGCGCTTCCCGGGACCCTCCCGCCGAGACCAGCAGGCTCCGAAACATCGCCGCCGCCATTGAAGAAAGAAAAGACGCGGAGGGAGAAGAAAGCGGAAGCCCAGCAGCGGAAGTGACGACACGGCTCGGCGGACGCGGGCAAAACTTGGCCTCTACTTCCGCCCTTGGTGGGAAGGCCCAAGTGAGTCTATGAGAGAAGTGGCCAAAGTGACGTCTCAAGTCCGCGCCGGAAATGTTGCTCTTTCAAGCGGAAGTGGAGTCTTTTCAAGCGGAAGTGGTCGAAATGTGCGAAGCTGAGGAAGGAGACTGCGGCGGAGGGCAGTTATGGAAGCCTCCCCGGAGAAGGTAGGCTTCACAAGCCAGGCAGCAGTGGGAGATGGGAGTTGTAGTCCAACGGAAATAGATTGGAGCCTGAAGGCACCTGATTACTGTATATACTCGAGTATAGGTAAAGGTAAAGGTAGTCCCCTGACATTAAGTCCAGTCATGTCTGACCCTGGGGTGTGGTGCTCATCTCCATTTCTAAGCCGAAGAGCCAGCGTTGTCCGTAGACACCTCCAAGGTCATGTGGCCGGCATGACTGCATGGAGCGCTGTTACCTTCCCGCCGGACCGGTACCTATTGATCTACTCACATTTGCATGTTTTCGAACTGCTAGGTTGGCAGAAGCTAGGGCTGACAGCGGAAGCTCACGCCGCTCCCTGGAATCGAACCTGCGACCTTTCGATCAACAAGCTCAACAGCTCAGTGCTTTAACCCACTGCGCCACCGGGGGCTCCTATAAGTATAAGCCTAGTTTTTCAGTCCTTTTTTTAGGCTGAAAAAGTCTCCCCCGGCTTATATTCGACTCAATGTTATTTATTATTTTACTTTGTTGTTGTTTTTATTATTAAATACAACACTGCCTGAGCTCTGCGAGTGCAGCATTTTTCCGAATGAAGCAGAGAGTGTTTGAGGACCGGGACATCCGTAGGGAGACCAAGGGGCTTGTTTATAAATTGAAGACCTGGCTGTTCTGATGTGCCTTTCCAGAGTAGGAAACTCCAGTAAGCACTTTATTAGAGTCCCAGAAGCACTTTATCAGAACTTTAAGATTCTCTGCACACTGCACTTCCTTGAAATCCGATAGATCATCTGTCACATCCAGCACTTTTTAATCTGTACCCATTACTTGGCCCAGCCCTGTTTTTATTGTGTTATGCTGTATTGTTTTGTTGTTTTTACTATTATTGCTTTAATGTTTTTGATTTGCTTTGAATTGTATTGTTATGCTATTGTGTTGTTGAGGCCTTGGCCTTTGTAAGCCGCATCGAGTCCTTTGGGAGAAGCTAGCAGGGTACAAATAAAGTTTAATAATAATAATAATAATAATAATATAAAGCTATTGTCCTCCCAACCCTGCTATATGCCTGCAAAATGTGGACTGTCTACAGACATCACATGCAACTCCTGGAACGATTCCATCAGCGCTGCCTCTGGAAAATCCTGCAAATCTCTTGGGAAGACAGGCGGACAAACGTCGGCATGCTGGAAGAAGCAAAGACCACCAGCATTGAAGCAATGGTCCTCCGCCATCAACTCCGCTGGACTGGCCACGTTGTCCGGATGCCCGACCACCGTCTCCCAAAGCAGTTGCTCTACTCCGAACTCAAAAATGGAAATTGGAATGTTGGTGGGCAGGAAAAAAAGGTTTAAAGATGGGCTCAAAGCCAACCTTTAAAACTCTGGCATAGACACTGAGAACTGGGAAGCCCTGGCCGTTGAGCGCTTCAGCTGGAGGTTAGCTGTGACCAGCAGTGCTATAGAATTTGAAGAGGCACGAATGGAGGGTGAAAGAGAGAAATGTGCCAAGAGAAAGGCACGTCAAACCAACCCCGACCAGGACCGCTTTCCACCTGGAAACCAATGCCCTCACTGTGGGAGAAGATGCAGATCAAAAATAGGGCTCCACAGTCACCTACAGACTCACAAGAATTCTGATTCTGGAAGACTGTCCTACTCGGCCAATGAGGGATGGCCAAAGTATTACTATTATTATTACATTTATTATTTTATTATTGTTGTTATTATTACATTTATTATTTTACTCTATTTATTATTGTTATTGTTATATTTATTAATTTACTCCATTATTAGTATTTTACTCTATATATTATTATTGGAGGACATGTAAGCATATTTACATTGAAGAAGGTTAGAATAATGGTTTAATGAGAGTTGGAGAGTCTTATCTTGAATTACAGTTTTATGTAAATATTCAAAAACATCCAACCTACTAATGCCTAAATTAATATAATTTTATTAGTATCTATTTTTATTTTGAAATTTACTAGTAGCTGCTGCATTTCCCACCCTCGGCTTATACTCGATTCAATACATTTTCCCAGTTTTTTGTGGTAAAATTAGGTGCCTCAGCTTATATTCGGGTCGGCTTATACTCGAGTATATACGGTATAAAGGGCAGGCCTGGAGAAACTTCCATGCCCCTTCTGGGACAGCATCCACGTGATTTTCCTACAATTTCCTTTGTCCACGTGATTTTCCTACAATCATGTGGACAGCTGCAGTGTTGCAGTGTTGTTTGTGCTACTGATGTTGGTTCTCTTCTCATGACACGGCCATACTACCATAGTCTTGCTTCCTGCATTATTTTGCTGATTGCTTTTATTTCTAGTTTTTGATGGATGTCATCATTTGGCACATGGTCAAGAAGTGTCAAGCTAAGTATCCATCTCACCATTTCCATTGTATTAAAGGCTTTTCCACATTTCTTTGTTGTTGACCTGTACTCTGCCCCGTAGAAGGGAGGCTAATGGGCAGACAACTGTAGTGTGGATCTTAGCCTTGAGTTGTTCAGGCTTTTTTGAGTCACAAGAATGCTCGTAGTTTGCTGCCATTTTAACCAGGCTGCATTTATTTGTGACCATACGTCACAAATAAATTGTGTTGCCATATATGGAGGCTAGTATTTAAGTTGGGTGGCCTTTTTGAGTGTTTATCTATTGATTTGAATGTGTTTTTCCAGTTTGAAGGCCACATTCCAGATACTCTGCTTTGGGTATGTTCAAATGGTGGATAACTGTCAACCGAAATTCCCGTGGTCTGCCTTATCCCTTACAAAGACAATGTAATGGGCGGAGAGTTCCCTTCAGTATTCTTCTTGCTTGCAGACATTTTTATATGTTGTCATAGCCCTTCCCAACCCAGTTTTTCTCTTTCCTCAGCCGCCCCTTGAAATGCATGAAGTGCAAAGAAGGTTCCCCGGTGTTAATCATTCGTGTTGGAGACGCTTTTTGCAAGTAAGTGTGGTGGTCAATTGTTGCTATAAGAACCCAGCACAGTAACAGTCAGACCCCAGTCCGTCACTAGTATTGCTATTAGATGGGGAAGAACCCCTTGCTGATTCCAGATAGATGAAAAGAGCAAGTGATCCTGACCTCAACAAACATGTTTAATTTCCTGGTAGCTGTGTAAGAAGTTGCAATGCCACTTCACTCCCTGAACATTGTAATGAGCAGGTGTCTTGATGTTTGCTAGGTGTAGGATGGACGATGTGACCCGTAGTTATCATGAGATCTTCCAGGCTCTACTTTGAAGCCCCTCACCCCCAAATTCTACTTAATAGGAGTCAAACTCATTACAAGACCATTTTGCCCCTGCATAATGCCCCAATCTCTTAAATATCATGAGAAAAAAAAATGAGCTGAACACAGAACTGACGTGCTGCTATATCTTGCCACAGCAGGGACACAGGTTTGGCTTGCAAGGTGTTTGATATTTTAAAAAGTTACCTATTTCCATTGAGATAAGTGTTTAGGATCCTGGCTTTTCTTTCCATCCGATTGCATGATCTACCTATTTTGTTTTGCAGGACCTGTTTCAAGGATTATTACATCCACAAGTTTCGTGCCACTCTTGGGAAAAATCGATGCATCTATCCTGGAGAAAAGGTTATTATCTAGAGGGGTTACTTCTTTTGGAGAAGGGATGAGAAAAATTCAGCTGAAAGAAACTTGATCCACGTTTTCCTCCTAATTGGTTGCTTTCCTTCTGTGCTTCAGGTTCTCCTTGCTTTTTCGGGTGGCCCTGCCTCAAGTTCGATGGTGTGGCAAGTGCAAGAGGTATCTGCCTATAATGATCAAGTGCATCAAGCTGCAGGGCAATAAAACAGTACATTACAAAATAATCATTAGTAAAACAAGTATAATATATTTTAAAATCCTTCATGGGGCTGAGTGGCTTTTCAGAGGAAATCATACTATAATGTTAGGAACCAATGCTTTGACTACTTTAGGTATTGGTTTTTGTTTATTCGTTCAGTGGCTTCTGACTCTTGGTGCCCTCCTGGATCAGCTCAGGCCAGAGCTCCCTGTTGGCTGTGGTCATCCCCAGCTCCTTCAAGGTTAAGCCAGTCCCTTCAAGGATAACATCCACCAACCTTGCGCTTGGTTGGCACATCTTTTTTCCTTCCATTTTCCCCAGCATCATTCTCTTCTCCAAGCTTTCTCATTATGTGGCTAAAGTACATCATCTTTGCCTCTAATATCCTTCCCTCCAGTGAGCAGCCGGACTTTCCTTGCTGGAGGATGGACTGGTTTGATCATCTTGCAGTCCAAGGCACTCTCAGAATTTTCCTCCAACACCACAGTTCAAAAGCATCTTATCTTCCTTCACTCAGCCTTCCCTATTGTCAAGCTCTCACATCCACAAGTTACTATGGGAAATACCATTGCTTTAGCCATGTGGACCTTTGTTGCCAATGTGATCTCTCTACTCTTCTCTATTTTATTGAGATTAATCATTGCTCTCTTCCCAAGAAGTAAATGTTTTCTGATTTCCTGGCTTCAGTCTGCATGTGTATTAATTTTCATGCCTAGAAATTCAAAGTCTGTCACTGCCTCCATGTTTTCCCCCTCTATTTGCCAGTTATTAGTTATACTTTAGGTATAACAACATGAAAAACAGGAGTGTTCAACCTCAGGGTCATCACTATATTTTCCTGAAGCTTTTCTTGGTTAATATGGTTGTATGATAGCATCAGAAATATTAAAAATTAATTAGATATTTTTAATTACAAAAATGTGAGTCAAGCACTGAAAGGGATAATTGGATGCAATGCCTCAGCAATTCTGCAGTTCAATATAAGCAGGTATGCCTGTTGCTTAGTTAGTCTGAGAGAAGCCTCTCTGTGTGAGAGAACACCTCAGTGGGAGAATAGGCCTCAGAGTGTGAGGTTAGCCTCAATATGCGAAGGCCTTGTGTGTAAAGCTCCAGTGTGAAGATTGAACTTGTTCTTGTAAATAGTGCAACCATATTATTTTGCGATAAAGAAAAGCCTCCTTTGGAAGAGATAACATTGGTCTGTATGTTTTTTGTTCTTATCATTTTTGGCTAGTGGTGCTGGGTCACACTGTTGCTGATAAGTTACTCTGCTGTACTTTTATGGGGAGAGTCTTTTGTTAATAAGCCCACTCATCCAACAGATAGATTCTTGGTGTGTTTAGGAGAGTAGATTTTCTCTCATTCTGAAATACCCACCATTTAAGTCCAGTTTCTCAGTTCACCAAACCAAAACTGTACCCTGCTTTCTTCTTTCAGGGCCTGAGTCAAGGAGCAGCCAAAAAACTCCGCTTCAAGCCAGGAATCGTCTACATCGATGGTAAGCGGCACTTGTTTGGAGAGCATTTTGGGATAATGAAGGTTGAGTCCAGAGATGAAGACAGTGATGTCGTGATGTGAAATTATCTTCCTTCTTGCCTCATAGAAGGAGCTGTGTGTGGACAGAGCGTGGCTGCTCGAGAGGACATCTGTAGTGAAGTGGAAAGGATCTTGCAAACCACTGGATTCCCCTATCACTTGGTGCATTTGGAAGAGGTAAGGTGAAAAGGGGCCTGGTGGCTGGTATCAGCTTTATTATTGTTATCATTATCTTGATTTATACTTTGTTTGTTTCCTGAAGCTGGGACTCAAAGCAGCTTACATGATTATCAATTACTAACAACACTAGAAACAAAAACATTGTTGCACCCCAGAGTAGAATCACCTTGCTGAAGAACACCAAACTGCACACAGGCAGTAGTCTTTATGATTTATTAAGAGTAAAAGGTAAAAGGTTCTTAAAAGCTAAAGTAATGTTTAACATAGTACTTGAAGCATAATCCAATAGGCATCAGCAAAGCAAGACTCAAAAGAACATGACAAAGTCCTATAATCATGAACACAAAGACAGCAAGGTAAATCCAGCCTAGCTTAGGCAAATTCCTTAGGTAAACGCGAAAGTTGCTTTGACAAAGATCTGGTCTCAAACCTCCTGTTTGAGAGGTTTGGGTTTTTGGCTCTTTCATTGACCTCTGGCCTCCCTCTTGTTTGCTATCCTTTCACTCCTTCGGACCCGGAATTCCAACCGGGTGGCCCTATTTAACGTTCTCGTTTCATTAAGGTCAATCTGCTCGTTAGCAGCCTGTTTTTCTGCTTGCTCATTATCAGGCCGGGAACTAGGCAAAGAGCTATCTTCTCTTTTGGAGTCAATCTGCTCCTGGCTGCTATCTTCAGTGTCTACACTCTCAGGCCTTGCTGTGGGAAACTGTCCTTCTTCTTCACTGTATAGCAGGGACATCTATAGCAGGGACATCTTGAACCATCATCCTCATCAGAAACACCCTCTGATTCCAGCTGTGTCACAACAAACATGTTAAAAAGCCCTTTAAGAAAACAGTACAATGTAAACAATACATTACCCTCTTAATAACCTTTTCCTTAAAATCTTTTGCTTCTCAAATCTGTAAGAGAGAAAAAACGAAACCCGATGTTTTCGATATATATCTCCATGGTTCACTGAAAACAGGTGATAATGCTTGGTAAAGTGGAAGGCAGGTGAAATGATTGAGTAAAGGAAGACCTAATGCTCCTTTAATTTCTGTCTTAGCCAATATAGTATCAATCTGTGTTTGTAGCAGCGTATGCTCATGGCTTCGGTGTGCTCTTTTACAGGTGTTTGACCTTCCCAGTTCTGTCCTCCACTCAGTTTCCCATGAAATATCTGACCAGAGCCACAGCTATAAGGAAGCTGTAGATGACTTCATAAAACAGCAGCGTGAAAAGGAAAGAGACGCTGGAGAACTCTTTTTGAAGAACCAGCAGGGAGAGCTTAACCTGCAAGACTCTTCAAGGCGAAAAGAGTTTGCAGATCCAGGAAAGGAGGTGCCCGCAGTTTCCCATACAGAGGAACTGATCAATCTCTTTCAGACTGTGAAAACTCTGACGGCCAAAGAAGAATTATTGCAGACCCTCCGGTGAGTAAAGGGACTTTAGAAAATGGCATTCATAACTCATTTGGAGATCATAACCTTTTGGAAAAGCATGACTTTTCATAGAAGAGTCAAAAACCCATTTGAGTAGAATCTTCTCAAGTTGTACACAACCAGATGTAAAATTATGCAATGCAATTTATTTATTTACAGTATTTATATTCCACCCTTCTCACCCCGAAGGGGACTCAGGGCGGATCACAATACACATATGCACGGCAAACATTCAATGTTATTTTTGACATACAAGACATACAGACAGATAGAGGCCATTCAGCAGTTCTTCCACTTTGGATCCTGGAGGTTGCTTGATTTGGCCATAGGGGGAACTGTCGCTTCGTTCACTATGATGCCGAGCCTTTTTTGATCGTAGTATTTCCTCCTTGCTCTTCAGCATTTTTATGGTGTCATACATTAGCCTCCCTGCTTTAAGCAGTCTCTAATTTCTCCACTCACAGCTGTTTTCGAACTGCTTAAGTCGACATTAAGCTGGGCAATTTTTTTAACACCTTTTTTTAAAACAGCTATTAACAGTTGGACATTCAACCCCAGTTCGGGCTTCGAACTTGCCATCTTTCAGTTAGCAGTGATTTATTGCAGCTTATTAACCAGTTCAGTTGTTTTCAGTTGTTAGACCAGGAGCCCCCGATGGCGCAGTGGGTTAAACCCCTGTGGTGGCAGGACTGAAGACCAACAGGTTGCAGGTTTAAATCTGGGGAGAGCACAGATGAGCTCCCTCTATCAGCTCCAACTCCTCATGCGGGGACATGAGAGAAGCCTCCCACAAGGATGATAAAACATTCGGGCGTCCCCAGGGCAACGTCCTTGCAGATGGCTAATTCTCTCACACCAGAAGCAACTTGCAATTTCTCCTGACTCGACAAAAAAAAAGTTGTTAGATTGTGTTATTCAGTCTTAACAACTGAAAGTTTGGCTTTCAGTTGTTAGACTGAAAAACCTTTTATTTATGATCTGTTAGGAAAACTGAGAATATGCCAGTGCAAAAAATATCAATGCTTCAGAAGTTTTTTTCAGTGCCCAAAAATATATCTGTTCTCTCATAAAACAACTTGTTTTATGTCGTGCACTCAAGAGACAAAAATGAAATAGACTTCAGTAAATGTAACATATTTGGTTTACTCACAACTTCATGTTTTGAGCACTCAAAAGTATACAACTTATCAGTCCATTGTCAGATATTTTTAAGATAGCTTCTGTGTGCAGAAGGCACAGGATATCTCTTTTACAATCAACAGCAGGCAAGTGTTTGGGCAGTCCCAAAGAATGATGTCTAAAATGGAGTCTGAGCTCTGTGCTCTTCTCAGAGCAGATCATGTGGGGTTCTGCAATTCCCCCCACAACTTATCAGGAAAACATAGAGTAAATGAGAAAAAGCTGCACATCAGAACATACATTTAGTAAGTACACAACAGGATTATATGCAGGAGGCTTGATTATTTTTATATTGTTTTATACTGTTTTATACCGTTTTATATTGTTTTATATTGCTGTTAAATTGTATATTTATGTTTTGATGTGGTGCCATGGGGTGCTGATTTTGTCAGGATTAATTTAGTTATGTATGTGTTTTTCAATGTGTTTCTATGTATTACAAAGATGGATGCCACTGTGAATTGAAAATGCCATGCAGAAATGTTTATACTTTGAGGCTGTGATTAAGTGAACTTGAAAAAGTAAGATAAGGTTTGTTCTTGCTGAGAACAGAAGGGAGTTGCCAGTCTCAGCAAGAGAAGATAAGCAGATGTGTAGAGGCTTTCAGTTTTGACTAGTTCTTTGTGTTCTTCCTGAATTGTAGCTCGCTGTAGAAAGACATGTCTGATGTATGTACTTAGTAAACTTAATTTCTCTCATCCTCAGAGGAAGGCAATAGCAAACCCCCTCCGAAACCATCCTGTTACTTTGACTATTAGGAGATTCTGTGTTTTAGGTAAAGTACTTTTTGGACTACAACTCCCAGAATCCCCCAGTTAGGAACTTTTCCAAGCTCTGATGTGCTGATTGCTTTGAGAGAAAGCTGAATGGTTTAGCATTTGGCTTTGATCCTCCTCTTTTTCAGGACCCACCTCATCCTCCATGTGGCGCGGACAAATGGATACAGCAAGGTGATGATGGGAGACAGCTGCACCCGTGTGGCAGTCAAGCTCCTAACCAACCTCTGCCTAGGACGTGGGGCCTTTCTTGCTGCAGATACGGTAAATAATGCAAGTGTGTGTGTATGTGTGGAGGAGGGATGTTTGAAGCATGATTACAAAGAAAAGGCAACAAAAGAAGAAATAGGATAACAAGCTGCATTTAGGTTGGAGAGGGCTCAGACTTTGTGCTGAGTACCATGATTTCTCCCAGTCTAAGGAGGTTGTGCATAAGTTGACACCATAGTTTTCATTCAAGGCAAAAATAATAGAATCATAGCGTTGGAAGAGACCACATGGGCCACCTCGTCCAACCCCCTGTGTGATGACACCAACACCTTTTATTATATTATATCTGTTTTGTTTGTATGTTTTCACTTTAAAATGTTTGTATGTGTCACTTCAAAATGTGTAACCAAATACTGTACTGTATTCAGCTCCAATATGATCTTCAGCCGTCTTCCTGGAATATATCTTTAATTCAGTAATGTGACACAAGTCTTTAATGTAGTAATAGAACAAAGAAATGTTTATTTATGGATTCTCAGGCACTTAAAGCGTATTGGTTACACAGTATTTTTCTTCACAGTACTTCCTGGATATTGATACAACTGGCTTATGAATGAATAAAACTGTTACTATATAACATTCAGAATGGCTTGTCTTATGCCAACATGGTTTGGTAACTTTCTTCACTTTTAAAATGCAATTATTTCTCAGTCTCCTGACAGGGTAACTTATAGCTTATATTTTCTTCTTATCACTGGAGGGAAGGATATTAGAGGCAAAGATGAAGTCCTTTGGCCACATAATGAGAAGACAGGAAAGTTTGGAGAAGGGAATGACGTTGGGAGGAGAGGCAAGGCAGAAATGGGACCAATTTACTTTTGGTCTTTGTGTAAAGACAGGTGACAATTGTTCTGGGATTTCTCTCCATTCTTATTTATCACCTCCTATTCTGCTCCCCTCTTCAAAAGGGCTTCTCGGACAACCGGTACGGTGATGTGCTATTCCTGCGCCCAATGCGGGAGTACCCTGCCAAAGAGATTGCCTTCTACAACCGCCTCTTTGGCGTGCCCTCCGTCTTCATACCTGCACTGGACACCAAGGTAAGAGGGCTATGGTTTGGCATTTCCTTTAGCAGAACAGAGGATCAGTTGTCATCCAAAGTCCTTGTTGGGTGCCCACAGGTCCCTCCATGACTCCAGGGGAGAAGGTGATGATATAGACCAGGGGTCCACAAACTACGGCCCAAGGGCCGGATACGGCCCTCCAAGGTCATTTACCCGGCCCTCGCTCACGGTCAACCTAAGTCTGAAACAACTTGAAAGCACACAACAACAACAACAATCCTATCTCATCAGCCAAAAGCACTTCCCATTGAAATTCTAATAAGCTTATATTTGTTAAAATTGCTCTTCATTTTAATTATTGTATTGTTTTAAGTGTTTTTTTACACTACAAATAAGATATGTGCAGTGTGCATAGGAATTCATTCATGTTTTTTTCAAATTATAATCCAGCCCTCCAACAGTTTGAGGGACTGTGACCTGGCCCTCTGTTTAAAAAGTCTGAGGACTCCTGATATAGACCTTAGCCTCCTTCTGGCATGAAAGCTGCCTTTCTTTCCCATCTTGCCATTGAGGAAATTAGATTGTACAGCCGGGCACTCTTAGAGTTGGAAGGAACCCCATGGACAGTTGGGCCCAGGTTCCTGCTTCACCTGCTCAATGCTAAGGCATATCCAGGTGGGAGATGTCCAGAAAAGAAGACCTGATAATCTCTGTAAACATTTGGTTTCATTGCCAGATGCTTCTTGCTATCAAGAAATCCACTTTAGAGTTCAGTTGACACCCACCCTCCTATAACTTAAACCCATTAGACCAGGGGTCCTCAAACATTTTAATCAGAGGGTCAGGTAGCAATCCCTCAAACTGTTGGAGGGCCAGATTATAATTTGAAAAAAACGTGAATGAATTCCTACGCACACTGCACATACTTTATTTGTAGTGCAAAAAAAAAACCCACTTAAAAACAATATAATAATTAAAATGAAGAACAATCTTAATAAATATAAATTTATTGGTATTTCAATGGGAAGTGTGGGCCTGCTTTTGCCTGATGAGATAGGATTGTTGTTGTTGTGTGCTTTCAAGTCGTTTCAGACTTAGATTGACCCTGAGCGAGGGCCGGATAAATGACCTTGGAGGGCTGTATCCAGCCCCTGGGCCTTATTTTGAGGACCCCTGCATTAGACCTAACTAGGGAAATTAGAAACCCAATGTTGAGCAATATATCAGAAGTATGGAACAAATATAGGAGAATGTTAATAGTGGATAGTTCAGTTATAATGGAAAAGAATTTTCCATTAAAAAAATAAAATAATGGATAAAACGTTAAGGGAAAAAAATAGACAAAATAAGGGATTGGATAAAGGTTGGAATGGAGAAGGAAATAATTATGGAAAGATTTAGAGAAATAAAATTGACATGGTTCCATTGTATACAATTAGAATAATGGTTTAAAAACTGGGTAAAAAATAATAAAAATGGAAGTAAGCTTAACCAATTTGAACAAATAATACAAAATGGAAGGGCTGTAGAGGAGCATGAAAATTTAAAAGGAATAACTAGTAAAGTATATAAGATAATTATTGAAATAAAGGAAGGAAAAACAAAAAACAACATCCTCGAGGAGGTCTGGGAAGAAGATTTAGGGACAAAAATAAATGAAACAGAGTGGCAACAATTATGGAGACAAAGACATCTAAAAAAATTATCAATACAAGTTAAAGAAAATTACTATAAGTTAATATGGAAATGGTACCTAACACCAGTAAGAATAGCACATATAAATAAAAACTACTCAAGAAACTGCTGGAGAGGATACCAAGAATCAGGAACATGTGTGTGTGTGTGTGTGTGTGTGGTGGCAGCAATGTAAATATGTACATAATTTTTGGGGAAAAGTATTTAGAGAAATAGAAGATATAATGAACATTAAAACAGAAAGAAGTCCCAGTATGGCCTTGTTATCATTATATAATAATAAACAATTGAAAAAAGTGGATAAAGATGCAATAACAAACTTATTAACAATAGCAAGACTGCTTATAGTAAGGAATTGGAAAAGAGAAATAAATACACAAATAGAGTGGTACAAGGAAGTGTGGAAATTGGCAGTAAATGATAAGCTGACATGTATATTAAAAGTTAAAAGAGGTATATGGAAACAAAGTGATTTTGATGATGTTTGGAGAAAAGGGATTTAAAAATAAAGAAGGAAAATTACCTCCACAAGAGGAATTGAAATTTTGGACAGATGATATGTAAAAGCTGTGGCTTGGGGGGGGGGGGGGGAGGGGAGCGCAGTGGTGAGAGATAGATAATATGTATAAGCAGATGCCAAAAGTTAAAGTATGGTATGCTGTATTGAATAATATGCATCTGCTGTAAAATAAACAATGTATAACAAATGTATTGAACTATGATAAAATAATTTTAAAAAATTTTTTTAAACCCATTAGACCTGTCCCAGCAGAGAACTGACCTGTTTCTTAATCTCTGGGGCAACTCTAAAGATATTCAAATAGTGCAGTACTACCATCCCTCAGCAGTCTCTTCTCCAAGATGTGCAACTCCCCTCAACCTTTCCTCCCAAGTTGTGGTCTCCATACTTTTTATCATCCTTCTCTGAACCTGCACCAACCTGTCCATATCTGTCTTAAAATGAAGTGTCTGATCAAACATCAAATGAAAAAGATGCAACATGAGGAGGAATAAGAAAAAAATACGATAATAATGGGACATGTTGACAGCAACATAAAATTTGTCAGGATACTATTCTGGAGTTATTTATGGCCTCTCAACTCTCTGCTCCAGGCATCTGAGAGAGCCAGCATTCACCGGCTGATTGAAAGTTTCCTGTACAAGCTGCAGTCGGAGTTCCCCTCCACGGTCAGCACTGTCTATCGGTAAACTGTATATACATTTGATTATATATAATATATGTGTGTTATGGAAGTCTTATAAGGGGTCGGTTTAACCTCTGGTTTGCTAGTACAGTGTTCCCTCGCTACTTCGCGGTTCGTTTCCAGTGGACTCGCTGTTTTGCGGTTTTTCAAAAAAACTAATGTAAAAAAGCTAAAACTATAAATGGGTTAATACCACCACCACCCCCCACAGCCATAGCCCTAACTGTCGTACACTGTTGGTAAATACATAGACCTAAATATAGAGTATAGTCGTTCCTAAGTGAACTACCCCGCAAACCAAAAGATTCGATGCAAATATCCAGATAAAACCTCTGTTTTTATACTTAACAACACTCTAAAGAACAAATTAATACAGATCATGAAAAGGAGCAAGATAATAATAATAATAATTAAAAAAAAAAAATTAACTAGAAACTGGGAAGCTTGAGAGAAAAACGAGCCAGCGAGAAATAAAGAGAAATGATGCATGAAAGTTCTTAAAGTAAGAAGGACACTGTTTAACAAACCTATACTAGAACCAAACATCAGAGAAAATACATACACTTTAATTTACAAACGTAGACCATAAACGAAAACTAAGAGAAGATCTACTAGAGTGGGAGAGAGGAGGTCCGGCCAACTGAGGTTGGCCAATTTTTAGCGTATTTGTTTATTCGTATTTGTACCTCGTTTGTACTGTATTGTGTCGGTAATTAGCTGTTTGTATGTGCAGTCGTTTTTGTGTGTCTTTTTAATGTCATAAAATAAAAACTTAAAAAAAAAAAAAACTAATGTAAAATACAAGTAGCGAAGGAACACTGAATATGCTGCCACAGACTTGAGCTGCTGAGTTACAGACAGGCATGTGTGTGGCTGGTGAAGAGCCCCGAAGTGGTGCTGGTGAGTGGTGAGGAGAGGGCGCCGGGGCTTCTTCGGGGCCGGAGAGGGCTGTCAAGGCAGCTTCTGCCGGGGCTTCTTCCTGGTTGCTGTTTCTCAGGCAACCGGGTGAGAGCCCCATGCCAGTGGGGAAGCAGAGGTGGGGGGAGGAGGGTGGCTCCAGCAAGGGGAGGGGGGAGAGGAGTGGGCGGAGCTGAGGCTTAATGGTAATCTAGGGCTGGAGGGGGTTGGACTACATGCCGTTTTGGGGGCCTCTTCCAACTCTAGTGAAGTATAGACTTCTTTGGAGTCTAGTGGAGTCTCCGCTGTTGGTTTTTGAACTAGATGGCCATCTGTTAGGAGGGCTTTTACTGTCTCTTCCTGTCTGGCTAAAGGGAGTTGCACTAGTTGCCCTTTGGGGGTCCCATCTTCTTCCTTCTCCTTGGTGCTGCCTTTGTTGGTGGGGATGGGGTGGGGACCCACCATGTCCCAACGTACAGTTTGGAAAGCTTTGAGCTAAAATGTAGGAAGCAGCATCTGAGATATTCTCTGAAATGTGAATTCTGCCTCAGCGTTAAAAGAGAAAATGACAGTAATGTTGCTTTGACTGGTCTTTTCCACAGGACAGGGGAGAAGCTCTCTGGTGACACTGGGGGACTTTCAGAACCGGCCCAATGCCTCTTCTGCCTCTGTTCGCTGGACACAAATGTTGGTAAGAATGGCCTTGGAAGCAGCAGGAATAACAGAACAATAGCCTACATCCTATCCTTAGTCCCAAATAGAGAAGAACCCTTGGATCAGTAGTAGTTGCCTCTTTTTGAACTCTCCAGAGTTTATTCAAGGGGTGGGAATTCTGCCACCTTCCAGGTGCATTTGAACTGTGGCTCCTAGCTTTAGCACCATCTATCACACTAGTTACACCGGATCTTCACATAGTAGCTTTTTACGCACAGCAGCCTTCAGACTGGAGCTTCCTCTCACACTGAGGCGTTCTTATACTGAGGCCTACTGAAACTGAAGCCTGCCTCACACTGTTGCCTTTCTCTCAATGAGGCCTCTTATACTGAGGGCTCTCTCAGGCAGAGACAAGCTAACATTGAGGCCTTCTCATCCTTTTTTTTCTCTTCATGTCAGGAGCGATTTAAAAACTGCAATTCGTTTCTGGTATGAGAGAATTGGTCATCTGCAAAGATGTTGTCCAGGGGATGCCCAGATGCTTTACCATCCTTATGGGAGGCTTCTCTCATGTCCCCGCATAGGGAGCTGGAGCTAACAGAGGGAGCTCATCCTCACTCTGCCCAGATTCGAACCTCCAACCTGTCGGTCTTCAGTCCTGCCCGCACAGAGGTTTAACCCATTGTGCCATCGGGGGCTCCTTCTCATACTGAGATGTACTGACACACCAAGGCCCTTCTCCCACAGAAACCTCTCACAGACTGAGGCCTTCCTCATACTGAGGCCTATCTCCCACTGAGGCCTTTCTCTCACTGAGGCGTACCTCATACTGAGGCCATCTCACACTGAGGGCTCTCTCAGACTGAGGCCTACTAACACACTGAGGCCCTTCTCCCACAGAGACCTCTCACAGACTGAGGCCTTCCTCATATTGAGGCCTACTAACACTGAGGCCTACCTCATATTGAGGTCTTTCTCCCACTGAGGCCATCTCAAACTGAGGGCTCTCTCAGACTGAAGCCTACTAACACACTGAGGCCTGTCTCTCACTGAGGCCTACCTCATACTGAGGCCTTTTTCTCACTGAGGCCTCTCTCAGACTGAGGCCTACTAACACTGAGGCCCTTCTCCCACAGACCTCTCACAGACTGAGGTCAATTAAGCTACAGGCACACCTGTTTATATAGAATTACAGCTTTTGCTGAGTCATTGCAGCCATTTAACCCTTTCAGTGCTTGATTCACATTTTTGTAATTAAAAATACTTAATTTTTAATATTTCTGATACAATCCACATTGGATTCAAATGACAAGAGATCTCAGCTTACTGTAACAGTGGTTTGCCAGTGGAGTTTACTGTCCTTGGGGGATGATGGGATCCCCATCTCTGGAAGCCTTTCAGCAGGGCGTCTCTCAGGACACGCTTTGGTTACGTATGGCTGCATGGTGGGGTTGGACTATACAAACCTTCTGATAGTATTATAGCACCCCAATTTTGTGTTGAAGAGTAGAAGAAGTGTGCAAACCCATTTGGAATGTAGATACCAAAGTTGTTTCTCAACCTCAGCTGCCTCTTTTTACTCCTGAGCATTAACTTCTCAGGGAAGAGGTGGCTGCTTCGCTTGGTAACTCTGCTCTCCTTACAGTGGATGGCTCTTCCTTGCAGTCGACACTGTTGTCCGAACAACTCTGCAAGAAGAAGACCTCTCCGTCTCCTGGTGCGGATGGCTGCTGCGGTGGGACTGGGGACCAAGCAGGGTGCTGCCAAAGCCCTAGGGTCACCAGGTAAGGAGAAGCAGACTTTTGTATTGCAACTTTTCTAGTGTTCATCAAGAGCAGAGTGGGGCTGCCTTGGAATTGGAGCTGTTTGCACTGAAGTCTGACCACATTGGAATTGATGATGCCAGTCCTTGACTGCATCATATGATGGGGAAGCATCACCACAAACCTCTTTCATCTCATCGAACATCTCCTTTGGTGTGCAGCCTTTCAAGGAAAGGAACTTGAGGACTGACTGCTCTGTCTTCCATTTGGTCCATTCTCAAACCTCACACCACTTCCGCACCTGTCACATCAAGACCTTTGTAAATTGGCACGTAACCTATAGAGACTTCTATCATTACACATGGGCAGTTTCAGCATCCTGTGATCAATAGAAGTGGGTCAGGGGAAATCTTTAATGAATGCCTCTCGTATAATTTATTTATTTATTTAAAACTTTTATATCCCGATCTTCTCACCTCCGTAGAGGGACTCAGACCGGCTTACAGCAAGGATTTAATGCTACTAATACAAGTTAAAACATCATACAACAGTACAAGATTAAAATACATATAGATAAAATACATATATACCAAATCGCCAAGGTAAAATCATGTTCAACTCAGTCCGCATATGTGGTCACTCACTTTGGTCTGTAACCAGTCTCAGCCATTGTTCTGGGAATGCTTCGTTCCATAACCAGGATTTCACTAGCCTCCTGAAGGACAAGAGGGAGAGAGTTCCATAGCTGAGGGGCCACCACAGAGAAGGCCCTGTCTCTCGTTCCCACCAAATGCGCCCTTTCTTAGCCCTTTCTTCAGTCTACATCCTTCACAAATAGAGCCAGCTCTCCACATCTATGGATTCTGCATTCACGTATTCAGCCATCCATGTCTGGAAAATATAATGTTGAATTTCAAAAGAAAATCTTTTATTTTTGCAGTTTGATATATTTAATTGTGCCATTGTATATAATGGTGGGGCTTGCCTGTGGGTTGTCAGCCCTGTGGTTCAAGGGACTTGAATCAGATTTTGGAATCCAAGCCCTTAGATGACAGTACTTTCTCCTATAGAATTACCAGATTGTGGTTCTTGAGTGGCCTGAGGATGAGGCACTGAATGCCGGTTTGGTTTCTTCCGCAGGGACTCTTCCCCTCATACGCAGATCCTCGCATTCCTCTGCTACAGCTGCCGCCTGACCGCCAAAGATATGGTAAGGAAGAGACAGAACATTTGATAACTTCTGGGGTATCCTACTTCTAATATTGAAGTATCCCACAATCTCCCTGGAAGCGTAGATCTAGCTTTCTCAGTTGCATTTGGGTTGCTTTGAAATCATAGATATGGAAGGATCTGTAAAGGTCATCTAGTTCAACCCTCTGGTGGTGGCTTGGCAGTCCTCTTGCTTTGCCTGGATTGCAGCTCTCATCTGCTCAGTGGTGTGGAATTATGGGAATGGACGCCTAACATCTGGATCTGGGTTGCTGTGAGTTTTCTGGGCAGTCTGGCCATGTTCCAGAAGCATTCTCTTCTGACATTTTGCCCACATCTATGGCAGGCATCCTCAGGAGTTGTGAGGTCTGTTGGAAACTAAGTTGGTAAGGTTTATATATCTGTGGAAGAATAGCCTTGCTGCTTGAAGGCTTGGCTGTTTCCTGCCTGGGGAAATTCACTGTTAGTAGGTGTTAACTGGCTCTGATTTTCTCTTGCCTGGAATTCCTGTTTTTTCTTTACTGTCCCGATTTTGGAGTTTTTGGAGATAGTTTTGGCCAATCATCTCTCTATTGTACTATGCTAATAATTTAATATATTGTATGTATATATATCTTGTAAGCCGCTCTGAGTCCCCCCTTCGGGGTGAGAAAGGCGGCATATAAAGTAAATAAATAAATAAATAGAAGGAGATGAAGGGTTAGTAGGCATGATCATCAAATTAGCAGATGACACCAAATTGGGAGGGATAGCCAATACTCCAGAAGACAGGAGCAGGATTCAAGATGATATTGACAGATTAGAGAGATGATGGTCATCTGTCAGGGGTGTTTTGAATGCAATTTTCCTGCTTCTTGGCAGGGGGTTGGACTGGATGGCCCATGAGGTCCCTTCCAACTCTGATTCTATGAGATACGATAGAATGCAGCCTGGAAAACTCACAGTAACTCAGTAATTCCGGCCTGGAAAACCTTTGACAACATATTGAACATCTGGATAATTACAATTTCCACCTATAGTTTAGTCAGCCATGGAATAAAGTCCAATGAAGATTGCATTAGGAAGGTGCTGCTTTGCAGTCCTTCATAAGGGAGGGGAAAGGCCTTTCCAACTTCCATCTTGGTTTCACCAAACTGATGGGAAGTACTTCATCCTTTTTTAGTCCTCTGGTGTTGGGAGTTCTGTTTACTTCAGAAAGTATCCCTTCTTTGCAGAACTGCTTGGAGTCCCTCCCGCCGTACATCCAGTCTGAAGCTGAGCATCGGCAGTGCAGGTAGGAGCCAGAATTTTATTACAAATGAATTAATTAATGAATTGAGGGACTGTGACAGAATCACAGGGTCTTAGCACTCAGAGACCTGCGGGGCCATCTGGTCCAACCTCATTCTGCCATACAAATAAAGCAAGCCTAAAAGAGGCTCATCCAACCTAAGCTTAAAGACGTCCAAATAGAAGGCTTCCCAAGGTCATCCCACTGCTCAAACAGCTCTAAACTTCCAAGAAGTTTTTTCTAATATTTAGTTAGAATTTCTTTATCTTGTAGTTTGCAGTCTCTTTTCCTGTGGCGTCAAATACAATCTCGGTCCATGCCTTCTCTGTTTCTGCAGGGCTGCAATGAAGCGGGAAATCCAGGAGTTTTTGCTTGAAGAGGACCCCGAGACATCTTAAACACCAATCTGCCTCTTTTATGATTTTTTCTGGGTTTGGGACAAATGAGACAGAGCACAGCTCGAGGCACCACTTACCAGGGCTGAGAGCTGTTCTTCCTTGCTGAGTTTTAGTATGCTTTTGAATGCAAGTAAATTATTTTGAATCTCATTGTAGTTGGCACATTGCTTAGGCTCAAGGTGGCATGGATTTGGGATGGTGATGCTAGAGAAAAAGGATGCATTTAACTTGTTGGATGTGAGGGCGATCTGGCTGCGACATCTGTCACCCCATTGATCGCCAGGGTTGATTCGGCTGATCTGGCTGGCTAGGTGGGTGTCCCCTTCCTCCCTCACCGCCCCATGTGTGTCCCTCCCGAAGCTGCGCACTCGGTGGAAGAGGACGACGTCCCAGGTATAGAAGGAGTGTACCGAGGTCTCCAGTCTTCGGTCCCGGGTATACGATAGCATTTAACTTGCAAAGTGCCTTTGCTTAGCTCTTTTGGGGTCAGAACTTGGAAATAATTTAGCGTCCTTGTCCTTGATTTGTTTAGTTCTGCAACTTAACAAATTTGCAGTAATTTGTTAAACTATAATTTTGCGATCGTTATGTATCATAATGTAAATATCTGACATGCAGGGTTTATTTTCATTCACTGGACCAAATTTGGCGCAAATACCCCATACAACCACATTTGAATACTGGTGGGGTTGGGGGGAGGGATTGATTTTGTCATTTAAGAGTTGTAGTTGCTGGGATTTCAAGTTCACCTACAATCAAAGAGCATTCTGATGGAATTGAACCAAACTTGGCACTCAGAATTCCCATGACCAACAAAATACTGGAAGGGATTGGTGGGCATTGACCTTGGGTTTTGGAGTTGTAGTTCACCTACACCCTGAGAGCACTGTGGACTCAAAACAATTATGGATCTGGACCAGACTTGGCACGAATACCCAATATGCCCAAATATGAGCACTGGTGGAGTTTGGGGAAAATAGACCTTGATATTTGGGAGTTGTAGTTGCTGGGATTTAGAGTTCACTGACAATCAAAGAGTATTCCGAACCCCACCATAGACCGAATTGGGCCAAACTTCTCACACAGAACCCCAATGACCAACAGAAAATACTGGAGTGATTTGTGACAAATTGCGATGAATTGACAGTGATTTAGTGGAGATATAGTTCACCTACATCTGGAGAACACTGTGAACCCAAATGACTATGTGAAAGGGATTCCTAAGACTATCAGATCAACTTTGGCTGCCCCTTTCTGATCGACTTTGGCAGCCCCTCTAAAACCCCCTCATGACCCCCAAGTTGAGAAACACTGCTTTATACTTCTCTTAATACCTGTTGTCTTAATGCATAAAGATCCATTACCATTTGTAATCACAGCTTTTTATTTATTTTCATTTTCATTATTATTATTATAGAGATCTGTATAAATAAAACCACTTCTTTTAGAAAAGTCTATAGAATCCAACCGTCCATTTTCCTGCCCTGCAGTTTGGCACTTGAGTGGGGCCTATACCATGGCACCCAAATTGCAAGGCAGCGGAGGAAGGTACAGTATAGCAGGGAGTGCTTTTTGGTGTGGCAGCATCGGAACAGGAAGTGTGGAGACAGAAATCCTGCGCCCTTTGCATCAGGGATCGGGGCGCAAGTTCATTATTGCTGTGCAAAGGCACTGGGGCTTCTAACCAATGTCCTGTGGGAAGGAACTCCAAACCATAGCCTTCCCTCTTCTTGTGCTTTAGGGAGGAAGCAAGCTAGGGCTTTGGACTGAAAGGGAGGGAAGTGTCTGTTTCCTTCCTTTTTGTGTCTCTAAAAATAGGAGGGGATAATTTTGTTTCAGAAAGTGACAGTGTCTTTGCCCTTCCGCCAAAGCAGTGAGGCTACAGGGATCCCTCCCCAAAAACCCCACTGAATTGTAAGCAAGGGAAAGTTTGAAGTCCAGCAGCTCCTAGGAGAGAATCCTAAACAGATTGACTCAGCAATCTCACCAGGTCCTTATTGAGAAAACAGGGGAGAAGGTGGGTTTCTTAGCACCGCCCTTTGTAGGTTTTGGGTAGCTTGGTTTCCTCCCCATCATTCCTTCTCCCTTGTCCACTTGATCATGGTCTCTGGTGAGCGGTAGAGGAAGATGAGCTTGGCGTAGAGCTCCTCCTCTAGCTCCAGCTCTCCTGTCTCACGGACCAGGAAGATGTCGTGGCACAGCTTGAGGATGCGGTCGACACAGGGCAGCTCCTCGAACATGATGGAGTGCGAGATCTCGCTGAAGAAGCCCCGCACGAACTTCCCGATCACCAGCACGATGGAGACGTAAAGGCCCATGATCCTGGACAAGAAGAAAATGTTGAAAATATTAAAAAATTAACTAGGCGTTTTCATTTACAAGAATGTGAGTCAAGCTCTGAAAGGGTTAAATGGATGCAATGACTCAGCAAAAACTGTAGTTCAATATAAGCAGGTGTGGCTGTAGCTTAGTAGCTCTCAGTCTGAGAGAGCCCTCAGTGTGAGAAGGTGTCAGTGGGAGAAATCCCCCAGTATGAAAAGGCCTCAGTATGAGAGAGCCCTCAGTGTGTGAGAAGGCCTCACTGGGAGAAAGGCCTCAGCCTGAGAGAGCCCTCAGTGTGAGAAGGTGTCAGTGGGAGAAATCCCTCAGTATGAAAAGGCCTCAGTCTGAGAGATCCCTTAGTGTGTGAAAAGGTCTCAGTGGGAGAAAGGCCTCAGTCTGAGAGAGCCCTCAGTGTGTGAGAAGGCCTCACTGGGAGAAAGGCCTCAGCCTGAGAGAGCCCTCAGTGTGAGAAGGTGTCAGTGGGAGAAATCCCTCAGTATGAAAAGGCCTCAGTCTCTGAGATCCCTTAGTGTGTGAAAAGGCCTCAGTGGGAGAAAGGCCTCAGCCTGAGAGAGCCCTCAGTGTTAGAAGGCTGCACTTTGAGTACACCTTGTGAGAGAAGCTCGAGTGTGAAGGCTGCTGTGTGTAAAGCTACTGTATGAAGCTCCTGTTTAAGCCTGGTATGAGAAGAGGCTCTGTGAGAGTGAAGCTGTTTATCTGCATGAGAAAAAGCCCAGTATGGAAACAAAGAAGGAAGTATAAAGAACTGAAGTGTTGTTATTATTATTATTATTATTATTATTATTATTATTATTGCTTTGAAAACCTGCATCAAGTTTTATTTCTGTGTTATGGAAACCTTGTTTTTGTAAGTAGTGCAACCATATTATTTTACTACAAAGAAAAACTTCCTATGGAAGAGATAGCATTTCCCTGTGTGTTTTTGTTCTTTTTATCACTTTGGGCTACTAGTGCTGGGTCACGCTGCTGTTAATAAGTTACTCTGCTGTACATTTATGAGGAGGGTCTTTTGTTAATAAGCCCACTCGCCCAACAGGAAGAGGGGGGTTGGGGGGGGGGCTTTACTCCAAGGTAGAAACACCTAGGACAGGGCTGACCACCCCAAGCGATGCCCTTTGGAATCCAGTTTCCGTATATGGAAGTTCCAAGGCATTTTTGTCCCATGCAGTGATAAATTATGCAATCCCTATGAAAGAGCACAGCCATTTATTGAATGTGGGTGAGCACCCTGAGAGCCAGACTATGGAGAAAATGATCCCATTGTTGAGAAACTAAGACAACATGAGCTCTGCATGCTAATTGCTTATTACTTCAAAAAGTCCAATGCCGTTCAGCCTACGTGAGGAGAGGCCTTCTGCAGGGCTCAGATCAGAACACACACCTTGTTTTGTCTTTAATCTCTGTTCTTTAAAATATGTATTTTATAGAAATATGTTGAATACGTATCTTTTGTAGAAATATGTATGTTTATAGATTTTTTTACAATGCCTCTGTGTTTTAATTATCCTATAACTGCCCTCGAGCCACAAAGAGAGGTGGGTAAGAAATACAATAATTACCATATCTATCTATGTGCGTATGTGGTGGAGGTGTCCAGCTTTCTGCCTCCACAAAGAGCGATAACCCAGTGCTGAAGAGCCACCAATGCCCTCCCTCCAAGGACATTTCAGGTTACAGTGGGCACCATGAACATGTCTTCCAACCCCTGCCAATGTCCTCCATACTGCCCACCACCCAAGGAATGCTTTCGTGTGGGGACAGTTACATGGTTGATGCAGAGGGAAGATGGGAATACCAGTTTCTTCAATGCCAAAAGGAATGTATACATGCACAGTTGGTTCACTCTGGCATGTGCCACTAACAGGATGCCTAAATGAGTTATCAAAGCAGTCAAAAGTGACCAGAGTGGTCCCAACTGAAGCTAATGGGCATCGCTTTACTTGAGCAGATCAAGTGTTCAGGTTTTGGACTTCAACTCCCACAATTCCTATCAGCCCACCAGCTGTTAGGAATGCTCTAGCAAGTTTCTCCAGCACATCCCTGGAAAGGTGAAGGGAAGCCACCGAGCGATTCTTGCTCACCCATATCCTGCCAGGAAGCCCAGGCTCGGTGGACTGACTTTGTCGTTGAAGATGAGCATTGGGAGGATGTCACAGTCGCGCTGGCAGTCGGCCAGTTGGATGACCCACCATTCGACAAAACTGGCGCTGACGTTCCCGGCCCCAATCCGCTGCCGCCTCAACTGCACCGCAACATCTAGATAACTGTCCTCTTCATCTGGCACAGAAGGGGAAGGAGTTATTGGAAATTCCATAGCCTATTGGAAATAACTGCACCACAACCTTATCCAAAAGGTAAAAAAAATTTTCACATCCGGTTGGCAAATGTGTATCTCCATGAACATGTGAAGACCACCTTTTGAAAGACACTAATCAAGAAAAGGATGCCCTTGTTAGAAGTCAACCCTTTGAACATGTGATATTGTAATGGCACACAGGTAACTCAGTTGTTAAACTAATAAACCATGTCTTTGAATTGGCAGGGCCAAAGACATGCCACTGCATAAAAATATAGTGGGTTAGCAGAGAATGGTTGTTTCTTTGAAGTTGAATTTGCAGGTGCCCAAAAGATATACACTCTTGAAACCTCTCAGTTTAAAATATGCACTCAGACATTTTAAAAAAGTCTTATTTGAAAAATGATGCATCTTGTTTACTCACAAACATCTTGTATTAATTCACCATGTAGGCACATATCTTTTTAAAGTTCAGCTATAGATCGGATATAGTTTCTCTGTGTTATGTAAGCCGCCCTTAGCCCCTTCGGGGAGAAATTATTATAAACTTTATATTTATAATAATATAAAGTTATTATATTATTATATAAATAATAATAATATAATACTGGGTTGTTGTAGGTTTTTTGGGCTATATGGCCATGTTCTCCTTTGTCCCACCCTGGTCATTCCACAGATATATACACCCTTTTTCCTAGTTCCAACAGACCTCACTACCTCTGAGGATGCTTGCCATAGATGCAGGCGAAACGTCAGGAGAAAATGCCTTTAGAACATGGCCATATAGCCCGAAAAACCTACAACAACCCAGTGATTCCGGCCATGAAAGCCTTCAACAATAATATAATAATTTTATATATAATATAAACTTTATATTATTATAAACTTTATATTTATAATAATATAAAGTTATTATAATTATTTTATTTCTGCCCTTTACACATTCAAACACTAGCTACATATTCAGAATAATCTAAACTCTGTGATTATTTTCCTTTGGGCCACTATTACTTCAGCAAAGAGTGCTGTCTCTGGTTTTGAATCGGAAACTGATGTTATAAATCCAGGAAGGAGAACTGTCGTTGGAGGCTGAGGTCCCAATCCAAAAAGCATGGGGAACCAGCCAACAAGGCAGTCTTTTCAGTGTTTCTCTATGGTCCTCAAGTTCTGAACGACTGACATAGCAAGAGCTTTAAAATAGGACTAGTATTTGCCAGTTCAGCAATATTAGGGCTGCTGAATTTTCAGAAGTGAGTCCGAGCAACTTGGCTCTTCTGTTGGAGAGAAGTAATAAGACATGTGGGGAATAAATGAAGAAGAAAATCAAGTCTTTGGGAAAGCTGAATTCCCATCAAAAGCCTTACCTGGTAGCAGCTGCTCAACCGGATTGGCTTCAGGACCATTGGGGGCGCGGATGTAGGGGGGGAAGAGGTGGGGAATCCTCCTAGAAGAAAGAGTTATCGGAGAAGAAGGGTGAGAATGTAGCTTGGGAGCAAACACACCTTTATGCACACTTCCACACTCAGAATGCACCCAGAGCACTGGGTTGGTGAGAACCCGTTTTAAGTCTGCAGTGAGCCCTGGGTGACCTCTGGTCAGTTGCTTTTTGCATTGCAGGATAGTTGAGAAGATCAATGAGGGAAGAAAGGAGTCACAAAAGCCAACTTCAGCTCATTCGAGAAAAAGTGGAATAAAAACATTGGAGGGGATTCAAAAGTTTAGGAAATGTGTCAGTGGGGTTGGACTGAATGAAAGCAGTCCTTGCATGTCAATGGCTTTCTGTAGGTTCATGCAAAGCTGAATGTCAAGAATATTAAAAATTAAATAGGTATATTTAATTACAAAAATATGAGTCAAGCGCTGAAAGGGTTAAATAGATGCAATGATTCATCAAAGCTGCAGTTCCAAATATGCAGGCGTGCCTGTTGCTTAGGAATGTCGCCAGTTTGAGGTAAACCTCAGTGGGAGAAAGGTCTCAGTCTGTGAGAAGGCCTTACAGTGTGATTTATTATTATTATTATTATTATTATTATTAAACATTATTATTGTTATTATTATTATTATTATTATTATTATTATTGTTTGTACCCCGCTAGCATCTCCCGCAGGACTTGATGCGGCTTACAAAGGCCAAGGCCTCAACACAACAACAGCAAAACAATAACAATACAATTTAAAGCAAATTAAAACATAAGCAATAACAAAACATTACATCATTACGCAATAAAAACCAGGGCCGGGCCAGTGATGGGTACAGGTTAAAAATGCTGGGTGTGGCAGGAGGTATGTTGGATTAGTCTATGAGAAGGGCGAGTGTGAGAAGCTTTGGTGAAAGAATAGTAATAGAAAAATAGAACTTCATTTATACCCGCCCTCTTTCCCCAGAGGGACTCAGGGTAGTTTCCAAAGCATAACAAAAATGGCAAACATTCAATACCAGGAGCAAATAAACAACAGTCATAACGAAACATAAAGTAAAATAAACTAATTATAACTTATACACAACAGAACTTAAACCAAGGGTAAGCTAAATACCAATTGAAACACAATACATCAATACATTAAAAACCTATTATAGGAGCAGGCTGAGGTGGGAATCAGGTGTCTAGGCGAGGATGTGTGTAAAGAATACTGATCCCGATCCTCTCCGTAAGCTAAATTGCACAGGTAGGTCTTTTAAAGAAGATTCCTCAGTGTGGGAGAAGAACCTTCAGTTTGGGAGAAGGCCTCAGTGGGAGAAAGGCCTCAGTGTGAGAAGGCTTCAGTGAGAGAAGCCCCAGGTTGAAGGCCTCATGTGTAAAGCTCCAGTATGAAGGCTGCTGTGTGTAAAAAGCTGTGTGAAGCTCCTGTGTAAGTTTAGTGTGAGCAGAGGCTCTGTGAGAGCGAAGCCATTTATCTGCATGACAAAGAAGCCCAGCATGGAAGCAAAGAAGGAAGTATAAACGGCTTTATTTGTGTTGTGGAAACCTTATTTTTGTAAATAGCACAACTATATTATTTTACTACAAAGAAAAGCCTCCTAAGGAAGAGATAACATTGGCCTGTGTGTTTTTGTCCTTTTTATCACTGGTGCTGGGCCACACTGCTGCTAATAAGTAATTCTGCTATACATTTATGCGGGGGGTCTTTTGTTAATAAGCCCACTCACCCAACATTTAACATAGACCTTTTAAAAACTAGGTATTGAATGCTCTACTAGCGAGCAACAGGCCACCCTGTACTTCTTATTGTTGCCTGCAAGTCACTTCTGACACATGGTGACCCTATTCTGGGGTCTCTGGGAGCCAGGAATGTGTGACATGCCCAAAGTCACCCAGTGGGTTTCCATGGCCAAGCAGGGAATTGAACTCTGGTCTCAAGAGTTGCAATCAGATGCTCAAATCACACATCACATTGGGTCTCTATGCGATTTGGAAGAGCAGAACCCCGCCAGACTCACACAGAGGCATTGTGGGTGCCTTCCAGCAGCCCAGCCAGACTCCTGCGCACGGCACTGCTTTGGTTCAGATCCATGGTGTGCTTCTCAGAGGTGTACTCCACCGTCCCTCCTTTGCCCAGGTCCCTGGAAGGAGAGAGATGAGGCGAGAGGAATGAGAAGCCCCACTTTTGCAACTCTTGTACATGAAAACATAGAGAAATATCCCCCCTTCACAAGCACTCCAGAACTTTGTGTTGTTGTATACCTTCAACTTATTAAGGTGACCCTAAGACTAACCTATCACGGGGCTTTCTTGGCAGGATTTTTTTCAAAAGAGGCAACATAGTGGGGAAAACGAAAATCCTGGTGGTCAGTAAAGAGTCATTTCCAAATTAAAGTGATTCCAAGACCATATCATTGGATTTTCTTGGCAAGATGGATTCACAGGAGGCATTGTAGTGAGGAAATGAGAATTTGGGTTGGCAAGGAGCAATCTGAACATTAAGGGTCAGGGAACCGAAACCCGTAGAATGACGCAGAGGAATAGTCTGGATTTGAGCCATTTGGAGTTCATAAGTTACAGAAGAGCACCATGGTCCTAAACCATCACAATTCGAATATATATATAGAGAGGGGGGGGGGGAGGCAGTCCCCAAGTTACGAACAAGATGGGTTCTGTAGGTTTGTTCTTAAGTTGAATTTGTATGCAAGTCAAAACAGATATTATTTATTTATTTACCATATTTATATACCGCTTTTCTCACCCCGGCGGGACTCAAAGCGGTTTACAACAAATCATGGCAAAAGTCAATGCCTCACATACATAACAAACAAATCATAAATCTAAACAAAACATATGCATAAATTCATTAATACAATTAACTCTAAGATAAAACCACATTTAGACCTGAAAGCATAAAAATTAAAACCACCTCATAAAAACATTAAAATCACATGACCCAAACTCGTAGACCGGGCCATTCCAAATGACGATTGCACATATTCCATATTTATTTCTTGTACTGCGTTATTTTACTATCAAAAGCTTGGTCCCATAACCATGCCTTTGTTCTCTTTCAAAGAATAGCAGGGAGGGGGCTGACCTGCTTTCATTAGGGAAGAAATTCTACAGATGGGGGGCCACCACTCCCTTGTCTCCACCAACCGCACTTGCAAAGCAGGTAGGACCGAGAGCAAAGTGTCCCCAGAAGATCGTAACCTCCATGATGGTTTATAGAGAGGGATACGTTCAGACAGGTAAGTTGGGTTGGAACTGTTTAGGGCTTTAAAGGCTAAAGCCAGCACTTTGAATTGTGTGCTGGCTTTGGACCACTTGAAGCTTTGGAACAGTCTTCAAAGGCAACCCCATGTAGAGTGCACTGCAGCAGGCATGTAGCCGGGGGGGGGGGGGGGGCTTGAGGGGCTTCAGCCCCCCCCCCCCCGAAATTTTCATGGTGGTTCACGAAAAGGCCTTACTGATGCATTATTTAAACTGTTATGTTTATTCATATCATGATCTGATCACCATACTCAATATATCCCATATGCATGGGGGTATTGGGGTAATGAAACAAAAGGTTTGCTAGGGTAAACCCTCTTTCACTCAGATTCAGCCCTCCCCCCGAAACTCAGCCCCCCCGAAACCCCCCCTGAAAAAAATTACCCCCCCCCCCCCGAAACGAAATCCTGGCTACGCGCTTGCACTGCAGTAGTCTATTTGAGATGTAACAAGAGTGTGGACCATCGTGGCCAAGTCCAGTACATTTTGTATGTGTTCCTGCAGCCACCCACATATATGTGTGTCTATGTATATGTGTGTGTATATTAGCCATGGTTGGGTTCAATTGGAATTTTCGTAATTCGGAATAAACTTGGAAAGATTTGCTTTTTGAAGCGATTTTGAAGTTTTTAAGAAACTCTTTACCCCCTTACCCTTCTGAAGCTTTTTCTGTCATTTCTGTTATGAAGCAGTAAGTGAGTCGTAAATAATTCAGCTTTTCCCCGCTTCTGGTTCCTGGCCTCGGCTCAAGCCAGAGAAGCCGTTTTAAACCAGAGTGGATGAATTTCCTCCCTTTCCTCTCCCCCCTCTTCTGTCCCAAGTTTGGGAAGCCACTTAAACAATAGTGGATGAATTTCCTCCCCCCCCCCCCCCCCCCCCCGCCCTTCTGTCTCAAGCCTGGGAAGCCGTTTTAAACCAGAGAAGGATTAATTTCCTCCCTTTGCACACTCACCCCCCCCCCCCCCACCGCTTCTGGAGTAAAACAACTACTTTCAAAATAAAGACCACCCATTGAGACAGGAAATAACACTTTCAACCATTAAGGAAGGATTCAGAAGTCTCAGAAGTTTCAAAAAGTTTTGAATATTTTTTTCTGTGAAAATCAGAATTGACTTTAGAATCGAACATCCAAAACGAGTTTTGAACCATTTTTTAAACAAACAAGCCTAGTGTATGTGTATATGTATGTATACACACACACACACACACATACACACACATACATACATACATATATGAGTGGCTGGAAGAACACTTACCAAACATCCATATATAGATATAGATATGTAGATAGATATAGATAGTACAGATAAATGGATGGATAGCATAGGGAAAAGGTTAACACCCCGTGGTGTTTTCCTTTGCTATCTGAGCCTCTGTTTAGCAGATTTCCCCTCACTGTCTGTCCCTGTGAGAATTTGGAAAATGTGGCTTGTTGTGGAAACAAGGATTAGTGATAAAGCTTCCCTGGAGCCCCCCTTTCCCCATGATAATAACTCTTCTAGGAGTGAATTTCCCTTCCAAGGGAGAGTTTCTCGCACTTCCTGTAGTCTCACACCCATTCTGAACTAAGAGTAATTTGTAAGTTAGACATCTGTAACTCAGGGACTGCCGGTGTATGTATATATGTATGTATATAGGTAAAGGTTTTCCCCTGACATGAAGTCCAGTCGTTTCCAACTCTGGGGTGTGGTGCTCATCTCCATGTCTAAGCTGAAGAACCGGCGTTGTCTGTAGACACCTCCAAGGTCATGTGGCAGGCATGACTGCATGGAGCGCCGTTACCTTCCCGCCGAAGTGGTACCTATTGATCTATGTATATACCTTTGGAAATTCCACGTAAAGCGCAGCGTAATGTCCGAAGAGCCGTTCTGCAGCTCCTGCCTCAGCTGCTCCCGGCTGGGAGGACTGATGCTCCACAATGAGCCCGAATTGCCCTCAATGCGCGCTGTCACAATGTCCTCGTAGCCGTAGAGGGTGATGAATTGCATGGCCAGCTGGGGAAAGAGGAGAGTTATGTCTGTTTGTATCCTCCCTTTCCAGGACTGAAAGCAACCCACAACCGAGCACTGAAAATTCATTTCATGCCAAGATTAAGAAAGTCATTAAACTATGGATGAAGTTAAAATCAGTTGCAAACTTTAGAAAGAAAACAAGAGCATATGGCACTTTATACAAGGCCTGTTCCCTTTGAGTGATCAGTCCTTTGGGCCTTCACGTGTAAGGAGGGTGCAAATCTAACTTCTCAACCCAGGGGTACAGGTTACAATGGGTTAGTTCTCTTTGGGGGGGGGGCATCTTTCCATGTTGGGGTGATTTTCTCCATAGACTTCAAAGGCGCTGATGATTCAACTGCTGAGATCTCCAAAGTTTTGAACTTAGTTCATAAAAAAACATCTTCCTTCCACAGATTTAGCATCTTTGAATAGCTCCTTCTCCAAAATCAGTGCAGTGTTGCTAAATCTTCCTAATGCTGTGACCCCTTAATACAGTTCTTCATGTTGTCGTGACCTCCAAGCACAACATTATGTTTGTTGCTACTTCATAACTGTCATTTTGCTACTGTTATGAATCATAATGTAAATATCTGACAGGCACGATGTATTTTCATTCACTGGACCACATTTGGCATAAATACCCATATACCCAAATTTGAATACTGGTGGGCTTGGGGGGGGGGGGGGGGTTGATTTCGTCATTTGGGAGTTGTAGTTGCTGGGGTTTATAGTTCACCTACAATCAAAGAGCATTCTGAATTCCACCAATGATGGGGTTGAACCAAACTTGGCACACAGGGCTTCCATCACTAACAGAAAGTACTGGGAGAGTTTGGTGGACATTGACCTTGAGTTTTGGAGTTGTGGTTCACCTACATCCAGAGAGCACTGTGGACTCAAACAATGATAGATTTGGACCAAACTTGGCATGAATAGTTCCAACAGACCTCACTACCTCTGAGGATGCTTGCCATAGATGCAGGCGAAACATCAGGAGAGAATGCCTCTAGAACATGGCTATATAGCCCGAAAAAACCTAAACAACCTAGTGATTCTGGCTATGAAAGCCTTCGACAATACATTGGCATGAATACTCAATATGGCCGGGACTGTGGTGCAGCTGGCTGGGAGTCAGCTGCATTAAGATCACCGAAAGGCCATGAGTTCAAAGCCAGCCTGGGTCGGAGTGAGCTTCTGACCAAATTTATGTAACTTGCTGTCAACCTTTGCAGCCTGAAAGACAGTTGCATCTGTTAAGTAGGAAATGTACCGCTTATGCGGGGAGGCAAATTTAACTAATTTACGAGGCCATAAACATCTCCAGCAAGCATGCAAAGAATGAGGAAGTACTTCGTCAGTGTCAAAAATGGTTGATGAAGGGACAGCTCCCCTTGGTGGCCAGAATACCCTCATGAAAAAGCTGGAATGTTAAATAGCCTCTGTGTCTGTCTATATATGTTGTGTGTCTATGGCATTGAATGTTTGCCATGTATATGAGATTGAGATTGAGAACAATAGAGATTGAGAACAATAACCTCCATGAACCTTTTACATCTACTGAATTGGACATGGCTCTCAACAAATGTAAGAATGGCAAAGCAGCTGGCTTGGATGATCTACGGATGGAACAAATCAAGAACTTTGGTCCAAAAGCAAGGCACTGGCTGCTGGAGCTGATGAACAACTGCACTGCATCCTGTCAGATCCCCAAAATCTGGAGGAAAGCAAGAGTCATCGCCATCTTGAAGCCAGGCAAAGACCGTAATGACCCAAAAAGCTACAGACCAATCTCCCTGTTGTGCCACCTCTACAAAGTTCTGGAGAGACTTATTTTGCATAGAATTATGGAAAATATAGACCCCTGTTTGATCCCACAGCAAGCTGGCTTCAGAAAAGGCAAAAGCTGCACATCGCAAGTGCTGAACCTGACTCAGCACATAGAAGATGGCTTTGAAAGGCAGCAGATCACAGGAGCTGTCTTCATAGACTTGTCAGCAGCCTATGATACTGTGAACCACCGCCTCCTCCTGAGAAAAATGTATAATATCACAAAGGACTACCACCTCACCCGCCTCATAGGAAACCTGCTACAAAACAGGAGCTTTTTTGTTGAGTTCCAGGGCCAGAGAAGCAGATGGCGGAAACAGAAGAATGGCCTGCCTCAGGGGAGCGTGCTTGCTCCATCCATGTTCAACATCTACACAAATGACCAGCCACTGCCAGAAGGGACAGAGAGTTTCATCTATGCTGATGATCGTGCCATTACTGCTCAAGCAGGGAGCTTTGAGATGGTAGAACAGAAGCTCTCCGAAGCTCTAGGCGCTCTTACTGCCTATTACAGGGAAAACCATCTGATCCCTAATCCATCTAAAACACAGACATGCGCCTTTCACCTTAAGAACAGACAAGCATCCCGAGCTCTGAAGATTACCTGGGAAGGAATCCCACTGGAGCATTGCAGCACACCCAAATACCTGGGAGTCACTTTGGACCGTGCTCTGACCTACAAGAAGCACTGCCTGAACATCAAACAAAAAGTGGGCGCTAGAAACAACATCATACGAAAGCTGACTGGCACAACCTGGGGATCACAACCAGACACAGTGAAGACATCTGCCCTTGCGCTATGCTACTCTGCTGCTGAGTATGCATGCCCAGTGTGGAACACATCTCACCACACTAAAACAGTAGATGTGGCTCTTAATGAGACATGCCGCATTATCACAGGGTGTCTGCGACCCACACCACTGGAGAAATTACACTGCTTAGCCGGTATTGCACCACCTGACATCCGCCGGGAAGTAGCAGCCAATAGTGAAAGGACCAAGGCAGAGACATCTCCAGCTCATCCCCTGTTTGGGTATCAGCCGGCACGTCAACGACTTAAATCAAGACATAGTTTTCTTAGATCTACAGAGACACTCGCTGGAACACCCCAGCAAGCGAGAGTCCAAAAGTGGCAGGCCCAAACCCAGCACCTCAATTCATGGGTGATACCAGATGAGAGACTCCCCCCTGGGCACTCAGAAGACTGGGCGACTTGGAAGGCGCTGAACAGATTGCGCTCTGGCACCACGAGATGCAGAGCCAATCTTAAGAAATGGGGCTACAGGGTGGAATCCTCGGCATGCGAGTGCGGAGAAGAACAAACCACTGACCACCTGCGGCAATGCAACCTGAGCCCTGCCACATGCACGATGGAGGACCTCCTTGCGGCAACCCCAGAGGCACTCCAAGTGGCCAGATACTGGTCAAAGGACATTTAACCAAATACCAAATTTGCAAAATCTGTATGGTTTTTTTTTTTCTCTTTCTTTCTTCTTTTTCCTTTTCTTTTTAATCTCTGTGTTTGTTTTGCTCTGTTAGAATTGTAATACAATGGTTGCTGATGACACGATAAATAAATAAAATGTATATGTACATTGTAATCTGCCCCGAGTCCCCTGTGGGGTGAGAAGGGCAGAATATTAATACTGTAAGTAAGTAAGTAAGTAAATAAGTAAATAAATAAATGACCCAAATGTAAACAATGGTGGAGTTTGGGGAAAATAGACCTTGACATTTGGGAGTTGCTGGGATTTATAGTTCACCTAAAATCAAAGAACATTCTGAACCCCAACAACGATGGAATTGAACCTAACTTGGCACACAGTTCTCCCATGACCAACAGAAAATACTGGAAGGGTTTGGTGGGCAGAGTCCTTTGGTTTTGGAGTTGTAGTTCACCTACATCCAGAGATCACTGTGGACTCAAACAATGTTGGATCTGGACCAAACTCTACACGAATACTCAATATGCCCAAATGTGAACACTGGTAGAGTTTGGGGAAAATAGAAACTTGGAGTTGTGGTTGCTGGGATTTATAGTTCACCTACAATCACAGAGCATTGGGCCAAACCTCCCATGTGGGCCACAGCAACGCGTGGCAGGGGACGGCTAGTAGTCTTGCATAAAAACCCAACGTGGGAGCCACTAAATGCCACTTTGGTCCAAACGCCGCACCACCAAGGAGGAAGAGATCTCATGCCTCTCGGTGTGCATTCCTGCTGCCCATAGGAAGGCCATGCAGCTGCTTTGCTCCGCTTCCTCATCCTACTCACCGGCTGCCGCACAAACTTGTCAGTCAAAGCCTCGTAGTCCTTTGGGGTGAAGGGTACAATCGACTGCTGCTGGGCACTCATGGTAAACAGGGGCTGAAGGAAAGGATAGGATGCAGGAGAGCTTAATGATGATGATCTGGGAGCACCATTGAAGCTCAGAGAAAGAAGTTGGCAACATATCCTTTTGCAGTCTGTTGTTTACAAGGATGCTCTTGGGATATGACACTGTATGTATCCATAACTTTTGGCTGGTAGTCTCAGGCACATGCTATTACACTTACAACATTTCTAGCAAAATATAAATGACAGATGTGTTGTTGAAGGTTTTCATGGCCGGTTATTGTGAGTTTTCTGGTCTGTGTGGCCATGTTCCAGTAGCATTCTCTCCTGACATTTCACTTGCATCTGTGGCAAGCATCCTCAAGAGATTCTGTTCACAGTGAGGCAAGTGGGGTGTGTGTGTGTGTATCTATATAAATAAAAAAGTAATGTTTGTTTGTGGTCTTAACATAACTCAAAAACCACTGGATGAATTGACACCAAATTTGAACACAATACCAACAAAAAGCCAAAAAATAATAAAATAAAAAAACACGAACGCATTTGCAAATGCGTTCGTGTATTTTTATTTTTTTATTTTATGTGTATATATGTGTTTGCATACACACACACACACACACACACACACAAATATAATGTCCAGGGTGGAAGAAAGAACCCTTGTCTGTTTAAAGCAAGTGTGAATGTTACAATTAGCAAGCATGATTAGCACTGAGCAGCCATGAATCTGCAAAGTCAATCAGTGAGGGTATTTGCATAAAGGTAGTGAGTAAGGCAAGTGGAGCAATTGTATGTATGTATGTATATATATATATACACACACACACACGCCTGTGTAATGATATGTAGGGTGTTTGTTGTTTGTTTAAAGCAAGTGTGAATGTTGCAATTAGCAAGCATGATTAGCATTGAGTAGCCATGAAGGTGCAAAGTCAATCAGCGAGGGTATCTGCATAGAGGTAGCCTGCCCTCTGTTGCCTGAAGGCATCCTTTGTTTGGGAGGTGTTAACAAGCAACAGAGGCAAGGCCACCACTATGCAAATACCCTCACTGATTGACTTTGCAAACTTCATTATATTTAATACTATTTAAGCTTGTTAATTGCAACATTCACATGTGCTTGTAACAGACTTCTTCCTCCCACCCTGGGTATTCCACAGGTGTATATATAAATATATAATACACACCCACACCACTTGCCTCACTGCCAACAGACCTCTCAGGATGCCATTAGCCACAGATGCAGACAAAACATCAGGAGAGAATGCTACTGAAACAGCCATACAGAACAAAAAACTCACAGTAACCTATACATGATAAAGAGTTCAACAAACAGTACAGGCCATGGGGAAACATCTGATATTATCAAAATGGAGTTGTTCACTCTCATTAAAACATATCAAACTACAGCTGAATCTTTTACTTCTGATTTTACACCAACAATAAAAGTGCAAAATGAAATGCATTATCTTGTCATTCCTCCAAGCGTCAACAGGGTGCGCTGTTGCATTGCTCTCAATAAGGTAAAGATAAAGTAAACAGCTTTTGAGTCACCCCCCCCCCCCGCCCCCAAGGGGTGAGAAGAGTGGTATATAAATACAGTAAATAAATAAATGTTTCTCCTTGACATTAAGTCTAGTTGTGTCCAACTCTTTGGGGTGGTACTCATCTCAATTTCTAAGCCGAAGAGCCGGTGTTGTCCGTAGATGCCTCCAAGGACATGTGGCCAGCATGATTGCATGGAGCACCATTACCTTCCCGCTAAAGTGGTACGTATTGATCTGCTCACATTTGCATGTTTTCGAACTGCTAGGTTGGCAGAAGCTGAGGCTAACAGAGGGAGCTCACCCCGATCCCCAGATTCAAACCACTGACCTTTTGGTCAAACAAGTTCTGCAGTCAGCGGTTTAACCCGCTGCGCCACCAGGGAGCCCCTATTGCTCTCAATAGAAGTCTTGCAAGTTTATAAAAAGAAACCCTGAAAAACAAAGTGATTCTGGACAAGAATCAATCAGGGCCAGCTAACACCTCCCAACAAGACCTGGCTGTGGGACCAAGCTTTTGGGGCAGTGCAATGAGGCAATAATATTTATTTATTTATTCATTTGGAACTTTTGTATCCCGTTCTTCTCTACCTCCGTGGAGGGACTCAGAATGCTAATACAATTAATAATGTCATAAAACAACATACAATAAATAAGTTCTAAAATACATATAAAACAATTCATCACATTAAAAACAACATCCAACTCAGTCCAAAAGGCTGTAGCCAAATAACTCTTGGTCTATTATCAAATCAAAATAATAGCATGGCGCCCCGAGATGGTTTTTAAGCAACTGATTTTAAAGTGGATATAAGTATTTTCAATGTTTGTATATATTAATGGTTTTATGTCCCGGCATTGAATGTTTGCTGCATATATGTTGTGCTCTGCCCTGAGTCCCCCGTGGGGTGAGAAAGGCGGAATATAAAGGATTCAAATAAATAAATAAATAAATAAATAAATAAAGGCAGAAATCAGTCAGGCTTTGAAGCTACAAGGCTATTCAATAAAGCTGGTCAACTGCAACATTATTATTATTATTATTATTATTATTATTATTATTATTATTATTATTATTCTCCCATCCTGGACATTCTTCCACAGATATATAAACCTCCCTTGCCTAGTTTCCAACAGACCTCACAACCTCTGAGGTTGCCTGCCATAGATGTGGGTGAAACATCAGGAGAGAATGCTTCTGGAACATGGCAAGGCAGCCTGGAAAACATACAGCAACCTGAAGCCCTGAAAGTTCTGAAAACCCCAATTTTCAACCCATTCTTACCTCGTAGCCCCCCAGTTTGAGAGTGATGGTGACGTCAATGGGGTGGTTGACCACACCAACCACGGAGCGCACCAGCGACATGAAGAGGAGCGGGAACCAGATGATGCAGATGAGGAAGAGGATGATGAGGCCTCCCATGCCGTACTTGACGATCTTCTTCTTCTTCTGGCCCTTTGGCTGCGGATATTTCTGCCGAGAAACCAAGGCAATTCAAACCAAGGACTTAACTGCCTTACCTGTTAGTCCCAACTAACTAGTTGAGACCTCCCGGTTTCTCAACAGCCCAGTTCATGTCTTGCAAACTTGTGGTTTCCTTGAATGCACCTACACTGTAGAATGAATGCAATTTGACTCCATTCTGCCAGGGCTCAATGCCACAGACTTTTGGAAGTTGTAGCTTTACAAGGCTTCCCTGCCAAAGAGTGGAGGTGCCTCACCAAAAATACAACTCCTAGGATTCCATAGCATTGAGCCATGACAGTGGCCAAACTGCACTGTGGTCATCCCTCCTCTCCATCCCACCACTTGCTTTCTTCTCATTCTCTTCTGTTCTGGCATCCCAACCTTCTCTGTCTCGCGGCTGCACTTGATGATGAAGATATTGGCGTAGATGTCTTCCACGCACATCCAGTTCGAGAGGGACAAAGTGGTGTCAGTCCAGACCCAGTCCATGACGGCCCGCAGCTCCACCAGGAAAGGCACCAAGCGGAAACTATGGGGGAGGAAGAGCGCGAGAGAAGAGTCAGTCAGGTGCTGAAGCTCAAGTTCCAAGTTTTGAGTTGCTCATCTTCTCATTCCCTTGCCTCCTTCCATTCTAGTTTTCTCCTTTCATAGGGCGCATCCACACTGGAGAATTCATGCTGCATTAACTCGACAGCAGTAGTTTTCAAACTGTGCTCCATGGATCCCTTAGTGGTGGCTCCTATTATTATTATTATTATTATTATTATTATTATTATTAGATGCACAACAAGATTAGTAAACAACAAACAAGATCACTATGCTGGCTGTTGTATTGGATCACACATCAGACACCTCCAAGTGTTGTTGTTGTTATTGTTGTTATTATTATTATTACTCTTTTTATTACAAAGGACTGGGTGGCCCCTGGGGTTCCTCCTATTATTACTATTAATATTGCAAAAGCTGGATGGCCATCTGTTGGAGAAGCTTTGACTGTGCTTTTCCTGCATGAAGGCAGAAGGGGGTTGGACTGGGTTGCTCCTATTATTGTTGTTGTTGTTGTTATTTACTACTACTAATACTACTACTACTACTACTACTACTACTACTATGGGAAAGGCTGGATGGTCATCTGTTGTGGGTGCTTTGACTATGCTTTTACTGCATGGCAGAAACAAGTTGAACTGGGTGGGCACAGGGTTGCTCCTATTATTATTGTTGTTATTTCAAAAGCTTGATGGTCATCTGTTGGGGTGCTTTGATTTGTGCTTTTACTACATGGGAGAATGGGTTGGCTTGGGTGGTCCCGGGGTTCCTCCTATTATTATTATTATTATTATTATTATTGCAAAGGCTGGATAGCCATCTGTTGGGTGTGCTTTGATTGTGCTTTTCTTGCATGAAGGCAGAAGGGTGTTGGATTGAGTGGCCCCTGGGTTTCTCCTATTATTATTATTATTATTATTATTATTATTATTGGAAAGGCTGGATTGTCATCTGTTGGGGGTGCTTTGACTGTGCTTTTACTGAATGGCAGAAACACGTTGGACTACGTGGGCACAGGGTTGCTCCTATTGTTATTTCAAAAGCTGGATGGTCATCTGTTGGGGGTGCTTTGATTGTGCTTTTCTTGCATGAAGGCAGAAGGGGCTTGGAGTGGGTGGCTCCTGGGTTTCTATTATTATTATTATTATTATTATTATTATTATTATTATTATTATTATTATTGGAAAGGCTGGATTGTCATCTGTTGTGGGTACTTTGATTGTGCTTTTACTGAATAGCAGAAACAAGTTGGACTGGGTGGGCACAGGGTTGCTCCTATTGTTGTTGTTGTTATTTCAAAAGCTGGATGGTCATCTGTTGGGGGTGCTTTGATTGTGCTTTTCCTGCATGAAGGCAGAAGGGGCTTGGAGTGGGTGGCCTCTGGGTTTCTCCTATTATTATTATTATTATTATTATTATTATTATTATTATTAGAAAGGCTGGATTGTCATCTATTGTGGGTACTTTGTGCTTTTACTGCATGGCAGAAACACGTTGGACTACGTGGGCACAGGGTTGCTCTATTATTATTGTTATTGTTGTTATTTCAAAAGCTCAATGGTCATCTGTTAGGGGTGCTTTGATTTGTGCTTTTACTGCATGGCAGAATAAAGGGGGTTGGATTGGATGGCCCCATGGTTGCTCCTATTATTATTATTATTATTATTATTATTATTATTATTATTATTATTATTTGTACCCTGCTAGCATCTCCCGAAGCACTCGATGCGGCTTACACAGGCCAAGGCCTCAATAAAACATAGCATAACAAAATTACTATTATTGTTGCTATTACTATTAGTAGTAGTAGTAGTAGTAGTAATATTACTACTGCTGCTGCTATTATTTCAAAGGTTAGATGGCTATCTGTTGGGGGCTGCTATGATTTCTGTTTTTACTGTATGTCAGGAGAGAGTTGGACTGAGTGGCCCCTGAGGTTGCCCGTGTTGTTGTTGTTGTTGGTTGCTCTTATTATTAGTAGTAGTAGTATAGTTGTTGCTGTTGTTGCAGATGCTTCCCCTTAAGGTTCCGCTGCCTTGGCCACAGCAGTATCACGTTACCCGTCCTTACCCTTGGAAGAGGAAGAGGTTGAGGTGGTTGTACTTCTTGGTGAGGAAGTTGCCCAGGATGCGCGTGGGGTAGCCGCAGCGGATCTGATAGGCCGACAAGGCAAAGTAGATGCACTTCACAAAGTACCACAGCTGGGCCACGGTATTCATGTTAAACATTCTGGAAAGAGAAATGAAGAATAGAGGTGGGCGCTGTAGACTGCATTTGAGACGACACCAACACACACACAAGAGGAGATTTGCATCGGGGCTGATACTACTGAAAAACAATCAGATTAGAAACCAAGGACTCCAAAAAGAACTGCTAAGTTTGTTGCCTTGAGAGGGGAAGATGATGTTGGGTGAGTGGGCTTATTAACAAAAGACCCTCCACATAAATGTTCAGCAGTGTAAATTATTATTAGCAGCGTGACCCAGCGCCAGTGGCCGAAAGTGAAAAAAAGAACAAAAACACAGAGATCAATGCTATCTCTTCCACAGGAGCAAAATAATATGGCTGCACTATCTACAAGAACAAGGTTTCCGTAACAAAAATAAAGTTCTTTACACTTCCTTCTTTACTTCCACACTGGTCTTCTTTCTCATGCAGATAAACAGCTTCGCTCTCACATTGCCTCTTCTCACACTGAACATACACAGAAGGCTGGCTTCTCTCACACTGAGGCTTCTCACACTAGACCTCTCACACACTGAGGCCTGCTAACACTGAGTTTTACCTCAGACTGAGGCCTCTCTCAGACTGAAGCCTTTCTCTCACTGAGGCCTCTCTAACACTGGAGCCCTCTCATACTGAGGCCTCTCACACTGAGGTCTCTCTCAGACTGAAACCTCTTCATACTGAGGACAGCTAACACTGAGGCGTACTAAGCTACAGGCACACCTGCTTATATTGAACTACAGTTTTTGCTGAGTCATTGCATCCATTTAACCCTTTCAGTGCTTGACTCACATTTTTGTAATTAAAAATACCTAGCTAATTTATTAATATTTCTGATAGATGAAGAGGGGGGTACTATGGCCATCTTCATATATCCAGAGGGACAATGGTGTGTTTTAGTTGTTTCTCCCTGTAATGCCATGGGATTGGACTATGTGACCTTTGGGGGCCCCTTCTGACTGGTCTGGAAGCCAAGGCCTCTGAGGAGTGACTTTGGGAGCTATGGATATTTAGCTTTGAGAAGAGGAGATTCCAAGAAAAGGACACAAAAACCAGGTTTAAATATTTGAAAGGCGGTCATATTCGAGAGGAGACATGCTTGTTTTCTGCTACTCCAGAGACTAGAATACAGTAGAATCATGCATTCAAACTGGAGGAAAAAGGATTCCACCTAAATATTAGTATGAACTGTTAAAAAGTGGAATGTTTGCGATGGAGTCTTTTTTAACAGAGACTGGATGGCCATCTGTTGGGAGGGTTTTGATTGTGTCATTTTGCCTAACAGAAGGGGTTTGCACTGGATAGCCTTTGGGGGGTCTCACCCAACTCTATGATTCTATGAATTTTCAAAATGGAAACATTCAAGATCGAATGACTGGCAATGGAGTTTCCATATGGTTCTAGGAATTTTCTAGGTGCAGAACTTCGGGCTGGAATGGCTGTGATGTAGTCCCCATCTTTTGGGATGGCTGGATGGCCATCTGTCAGGAGGGCTTGGATTGTGTCTTCCTGGCTGCCAGAAGGGGGTTGGATTCATTGGCCTTTGGGGGTTCTCTTTCAACTTTTGAAATGTTCAAGATGGAATGGTGTGATGGAGTCCCAAACATATTGCTGGCTTTAAAGCCCTAAACGGTTCTGGCCCAGCTTATATATCTGAACGCATCTCTTCCTATGAACCCTCTAGGAACTTGAGATCATCTGAGGAGGCCCTGCTCTCGATCCCGCCTGCTTCACAAGCATGTTTGGCGAGGACGAGAGACAGGGCCTTCTCGGTGGTGGCCTCTCGGCTGTGGAACTCCCTGCCTAGGGATATTAGATCGGCCCCCTCTCTCCTGATTTGGCTCTTTGAGCAAGCATTCGGAAGCATAGCATGATTAGATAACTGAAATTGGAAATGTACTTGAAACGGCGATGACAATGGAATGGCTGAGGATTTAAACAAGAAGACATCGTTTTTTATAATTATAATTATTTATTGCTTTTTATGGTTTTAAATGTATGATGATGTTTGCTGTTTTATCGATGTATGTATTTTTATATATGGCATTTCATTGTTGCCGGCTTGTACGTCGCCCTGAGTCACCTTCGGGCTGATGTGGACAGGATAGAAATGATGTAAATAAATAAACAAACAAACAAACAAATAGATGGAATCCCCAAAATAGAGGTTGGATGGCCATCTGTCAGGAAGACTTTGATTGTGTCTTCCTGCCTGCCAGAAGGAGGTTGGATTCAATTGCCTTTGAGGGGGTCTCTTTCAACTCTATGAACTTTTGAAATGGAAACATTCAAGATAGAATGGCTGTGATGGAGTCCCCCAACTTAGAGGTTAAATGGCCATCTGTCGGGAGAGTTTTGATTGTGCCTGCCTGGCAGAAGGGGGTTGGAATGCACGGCCTTTGGGAATCTCTTCCAACTTTATGAATCTATGGAAACATTCAAGATGGAATAGCTGTGATGGAATCACCAACATAGAGGTTGGATGGCCATCTGTTGGGAGACTTGGATTGTGTCTCCCTGCCTGGCAGAAGGGGGTTGGACTGGATGACCTTTGGTTGTGTCCCCCAACTCTAGGATTCTATGGAGTCCATGGACGGGTTTGGGAGAAGATGGGGTCACCTGTTAACACTTACCTGTCAGTGACAGCAGGCAGGATGAAGAACATCCAGACATGGATGCCGAAGACCAAGAAGACCTGGAAGGCGAGTTTGCCCAGGACGCTCTTGCGGAGGTAGAGGGCCCGGTCAATGACCATGGTGGAGAACTGGATGAGCAGCATCACCAGGAAGGCCTGTGGGACCTGGTCTTCCGAAAGTGAGGAGGCGATATCAGCGGCAGCCGAATGTTTCTGGGGAGGAAAGGAGAGGAATGGCAGCTTAATAGGTGTGGAAGTCACATTTCCCAGGGCAACCCATCTGGCACATCCTCCCCGTGTTCCCTTTATAGGAAACATAGCCTCTCTCTTGCCAGGATGCTGGGTTCTAGAGTCCTTGTTGGCATCCGTCTGTGTGCCTTTGAGTCATTCCCAACTTATAACAAGTCTTTTTGTGGCAAGATTTGTTCAAAGGAAGCTTGCGACCTTTTGCATATTCTACCCACTTTCCACGATTCCTGTGCCTGAAGATGGTATTATAGACAGGTTCATCATCATCAATCTTTATTACGGTCCAAAGATCCAATTTCTTCAGTGGAAAAGATGCGGTGTCAGAAATATTAAAAATTAACTAGGTATTTTTAATTACAAAAATGTGAGTCAAGTACAGAAAGGGTTAAATGGATGCAATGACTCAGCAAAAGCTGTAGTTGAACAAGCAGGTTAGTTGCTCTCAGTCTATGAGAGGTCTCTGTGGGAGAAGGGCCTCAGTGTGTTAGTAGGCCTCAGTCTGAGAGAGCCCTCAGTGTGAGATGGCCTCAGTGGGAGAAATACCTCAGTGTGAGGTAGGCCTCACAGGGAGAAAGGCTTCAGTGTTAGTAGGCTTCAGTATGAGGAAGGCCTGGTGCGAGAAGCCTCAGTGTGAGAAGAGGCAATGTGAGAGCGAAGCTGTTTATCTGCAGGTGAAAGAAGCCCAGCATGGAAGCAAAGAAGGAAGTATAAAGAACTTTATTTGTGCTATGGAAACCTTGTTCTTGTAGATAGTGCAAACATATTAATTTGCTATAAAGAAAAGCCTCCTTTACAATGGCCTGACTGTGCCTGGGGCAAACAGCACAACAACAGAGAGGAAGCAGGCAGGGACATCTAATTACCTCTCAACAAAAGTTTGCCCCAGGCACAGTAAGGCCATTGTATGCTAATCAAGGTGGTCAGTTGAAACATTCACACCTAGCTCCAGCAGATAAGAGTCCTTTGTCTCACCCTGGTCATTCCACAGATATATAAACCCACTTTCCTAGTTCCAACAGGGATGTTTAGTTTTGCAAGGTCTTTACCCTTGTCTGCCCAACTACAACTCCCAAGATTCCGTAGCATTGAGCTATAACAGTTAAAGTGGTGTCAAACAGTATTCATAACACAGTATAGACACAGGGTTGTTGTAGGTTTTTTCGGGCTATATGGCCATGGTCTAGAGGCATTCTCTCCTGACGTTTCGCCTGCATCTACGGCAAGCATCCTCAGAGGTAGTGATGTAGGTGAAACGTCAGGAGAGAATGCCTCTAGACCATGGCCATATAGCCCGAAAAAACCTACAACAACCCATTGTGCATAAAGTTACCTTTTGGGCTCTGTGTATAAAGAGGTCTACAAAACATACATAGATATTATGTTTAGACTTTTGTGCACCTTCTCCAAGGTGTCTCATGATGTATATGCAAATATTCCAAAACACAAAGCATTTCCAATAAGGGATGCTCAACCTGTACGTTAACTTTGCAAAGACCAACAGTAAACAAGACGTACCCCAAAAGCCCAGAAACCGAAGATGATGATGATAAAGTCGACTACGTCAGCCAGGAACATGAGCGCATAGACGTCTGTGGCAGCCCGATATTTGCTGTGCAAAATGTCCTGGAAAAATTGCCGCAACGGCTGGAAGACACATCCTGCCCTGAAAGAAAGAGGGAAAAGTTCATTTTCATGGTTCATTTACTAATTTTCATAGTCATCTCAAACTACACAGAGAAACCATTGAAATCCACAAGAAGCATGTGGAAATTTCAACAGAAAGGAGGAAACCATGAACATGAACAAAATCTGGCTCCCAGTATTTTAAAAAACTCTAAAATCAGGACAGTAAACAAAGAGCAACACTCAAAAAACAGGGGAATTCCAGACAGGAAACAATCAGGGCTAGTTACACCTCCCAACAAAGGATCCCCCAGGCATGAAGCAGCCAGGCTTTGAAGCTGCAAAGCTATACAATGCTAATCAAGGTGGCCGGCTGCAAGAGTCACACTTGCCTCAAGCAGACAAGAGTTCTTTCGCCTTTGTTTAATTCTTTTAGCATTTTATACTTTGTTTTTGTTATGCTATTGTCATTATTTTATTGCATTACTATGTTATTTTTACACATTTTAATTTGATGTTATCATCTGTTTTGTATGTACTTTACTTTGCTTTATTGTAATTATTTGGGCTTGACCTCATGTTAGCCACCCCGAGTCCCTTCGGGGAGATGGTGGCAAGGTATAAATAAAGTTTTATATTATTATTATTATTATTATTATTATTATTATTATTATTATTATCCCACCCTGGACATTATATAACCCCCCACTTGCCTAATTTCCAAGAGTTCTCACAACCTCTGAGGACGCCTGCCATAGATGTGGGTGAAACATCAGGAGAGAATGCTTCTGGAACATAGCCATTCAGCTCGGAGAACTCACAGCAACCCATTATTATTATTATTATTATTATTATTATTATTATTATTCTCCCACCCTGGACATTATATAAACCCCACTTGCCTAATTTCCAACGGACCTCACAACCTCTGAGGATGCCTACCATAGATGTGGGTGAAACGTCAGGAGAGAATGCTTCTGGAATATAGCCATTCAGCTCGGAGAACTCACAGCAACCCATTATTATTATTGTTATTATTATTATTACCACTAATACTTAATTCTGTTTTAATGTTTGTATATTTAAATTGTATTGAAGCTGCTTTGAGTCTCCTTTGTGGAGAGAAAAAGTGGGATATAAATAAACATAATCATCATCATTATCATTGTCATTGCTGGCACCAGATCCATTGCACCCACTCTGCACTTACGCAGAGGAAAATAAGTGCTTCGCTCTTCGTCCGGCGGCCTTCAGCTTTTCCTGGGATGGGCTCGACTTCTTCTCCTCTCCTTCCTCTGTCTCTTGTTTCTTTTCTTGCTCTTCTGGGGCTAGAAAAAGACAAGGCAGTGTGTGCGCATGAAAGCATTTCAGGGGCAGTAGGTGGGAGACATTCCTTGGATTACTCTGGGCATCCATTTCCAATGACTCCCTTGAGCTCAGAGCCAAAGAGCAATGCCCACCAGTGATCCCAAGTATCCATATTTTAATTTCTATACAGGAGGAATAGGGAAAAGAAAAACAGTGTATTATAGAGGTCTGAGATCCAGATTGGGATGTCTAGGGACTCCTGATTTGCTTTAACAACAACAACTTTAGGTTCTTGTGGGTTTTTTCGGGCTATAGGGCCATGTTCTAGAGGCATTTCTCCTGACGTTTCGCCTGCATCTATGGCAAGCATCCTCAGAAGTAGTGAGGTCTGTTGGAATTAGGACAATGGGTTTATATATCTGTGGAATGGCTGGGGTGGGGCAAGGAGCTCTTCCTTGCTGGAGCTAGGTGTGAATGTTTCAACTGATCACCTTCATTAGCATTTGAAGGCTTGGCTGAGCCTGGGAAAATACCCTGTTGAGAGGTGTTAAGATGTGCCTGGTTGTTTCCTCTATGCTGTTTTGCTGTTATAATTTTGGAGTTTTTTAATACTGGTAGCCAGATTTTGTTCATGAAAATGCAGGCGAAACATCAGGAGAAATGCCTCTAGAACATGGCCCTATAGCCCGAAAAATCCCACAAGAACCTAGTGATTCCGGCCATGAAAGCCTTCGACAATACAAACAACAACTTTATTTTTGTATCCCACCACCATCTCGCCAAAAAGACTCAGGGTAGCTTACATGGGGACCAAGCCCAGTCAAACCGAATTAAAATATCTATATAAATAAAAATGTAATGTTCGTTTGTGATATTAACAGAACTCAAAAACCACTGGGGGAATTGACACCAAATTTGGACACAAGACACCTAACAGTCCAATGTATGTCCTCCACTCAAAAAAAATTGATTTTGTCATTTGGGAATTGTCGTTGCTGGGATTTATAGTTCACCTACAATCAAAGAGCATTCTGAACTCCACCAATGATGGAATTGGGCCAAACTTAGCACACAGGGCTCCCATGACCAACAGAAAAAACTGGAAGGGTTTGGTGGACATTGACCTTGAGTTTGGGAATTGTAGTTCACTCACATCCAGAGAGCACTGTGGACTCAAACAATGATGGATCTGGACCAAACTTGGCACGAATATTCCACATGCCCAAATATGAACACAGATGGAGTTTAAGGGAAATAGACCTTGACATTTGGGAGTTGTAGTTGCTGGGATTTATAGTTCACCTACAATCAAAGAGCATTCTGAACTCCACCAATGATGGAATTGAACCAAACATGGCATACAGGACTTCCATGACCAACAGAACACACTAGAAGGGTTTGGTGGGCATTGACCTTGAGTTTGGGAGTTGTAGTTCACCTACATCCAGAGAGCACTGTGGACTCAAACAATAATGGATCTGGAGCAAACTTGACACAAAAATTCCATATGCCTAAATATGAACACAGATGGAGTTTGGAGGAAATAGACCTTGACATTTGGGATTTGTAGTTACTGGGATTTATAGTTCACTACAATTAAAGAGCATTCTGAAACCCACAAACAACAGAAATGGGGCAAACTTCCCACACAGAACCCCCATGTCCAACAGAAAATACTTAAGGCCATCCAGTCCAACTCTCTTCACCAGGGCAAGAACATGTAATCAGAGCCCTCCTGACAAAGAGCCATCCAGTCATAAATATAGAGAGATAGATAGAGATATGATTCTCACACACACACACAGGTATAGTATCATAGATTTGAAAGAGACCCTTAAAGAAGGACTATGATATGTTGCATATTCCAGAACAGGCAAACCAGACACTCTCCACATCAACACTGGCAAAGGTTGCATTCTGGCGCCACGAGATGCAGAGCCAACCTTAAGAAATGGGGCTACAAAATGGAATCCATGAAATGCGAGTGTGGAGAAGAGCAAACCACAGACCACTCACTGCAATGCAGTCTGAGCCCTGCCACATGCACAATGGAGGACTTTCTCACAATGTCACCAGATGCACTCCAAGTGGCCAGCTTCTGGTCAAAGAACATTTATCATCATGCCAAGTTTCTAACTTTGTTTGTGTTTTTAAATACATTATAACTGTACCCTCAATTTGCTTCTGAAATGATAAATATTATTAGTGACTTATGGTGACCCTATAATGGAGTTTTCTTGGCAAAATTTGCACAGATAGCTCTCCTCTGAGGCTGAGTGTGTGTCACCTAATGAAGATTTGAACTCTGGCGTTCCAGCATCCTATTCCAACATGGAAACTATGCCAGCTTTCATTCAAAACATAGAGAAAGGCAATGGCAAACTATGAATTGCTTCTCCATTTTTTCACCCAAAGGAGGTGCAAAGGGGGGATGTGACACCCCAAAATGTCTTGGGTTTCTAATACACTCTCCTAACTTTCCCCAGTCTTCCCTATTTGCCCACTTCTGCCATATACCAATTGACTTAAAATTGCCCCACCTTCTGTCACTTCTTCCTCCACTGCCTTGTTCTCCTCTTTCTTCTTCTCCTTCTTTTTCTTCCTGAACCGCGACCGGATCCCTTTCGACGTCCCTGCCTCTGGAACCACTGCCGTTTCCGTCTTGCCAGGTGGGACTTGGGCATCAGTCTCTGCTCCAGCTCCCTCTCCGCTTGGCATTGAAGCCGGTGGTTCTACTGCCTCGGGCACAGGTTTGGCTAAGACATCTTCCTCGTGGTCCCACAAGCCATAGCTCTGGTAAAGAAGAGATGGGAAGACATATGAAGTTGACCTCAGAGAGGGCAGCCCTCACCAGCATCCATTGAAAAAGGTTTTTTCCCCTAAAGGTTACTCCAATTCCATCCCAGAGTTGGGGAAAGTTACTTTCGGAGGGAGCAGGTTGACCTGGGAGGCATCAGTGCTCACCAGCATCCTGAGTCTGATGCCATGATTACCAAAAGCATCTATTACCATGGTTACCAAAAGCATCTCTGGGTACCACTTTCTCCCAAAGGTTCCTCTGACTCCATCCCAGAGCTTGGGGAAAGTTACTTTTGGAAGGAGTAGTTACCTGGGAGGCATCAGACTTGGTAAGTCTGAGTCTTTCCAAAAGCATCCTGTATCTGTTTCCATGGTTACCAAGAGCTTCCCCGGGTACCACTTTCTCCCAAAGGCTACTCTGACTCCATCCCAGAGCTTGGGGAAAGTGACATTTATAGACAACATCTAAACCTAAGGCCTGGTCAAAAGAGCAAGCTGACACTGTGGAGCTTTAATGGTTTTCCATAGTTTGGTACTAGGAATGGGGTTTAAGCCACAGCTCAGGCATGGGGCATGCTGGGAGTTGAAGTTTCAAAAAAAGGGAACTTGTCCAATCTCTGGACTCCACCTTCTTTGCCTTACCAGGAGTAAGGATCGGTGGAAGAAGAGAGCCATCAGCTGGATCAGATCGTACTTGATGTAGTTGTCGGTCTTCTCCACGCCAAGGATTCTGGGTGGGAAAAAGGCCTTGGCATCATTGCGCACCAAGATGCTGTAGCTGTTCCAAGGGAAGAAGCCAAACTGGAAGAGATATTTGACCACCACCATCACCTGTGGATTCGACACACAAAGAGTCACAAATAGAAGTGCGCCGGGGTGGGTAGAACACAGTCCATGGGCCACAAGCAACATCTGGTTCTGTGGCTCTTGAAATCTCCCACCTTGGGGTGCATGAAACACACAAAAATAAACTCACATCTACATGAGCCCCATAGTATCCCCAAATGCTTCTGCTTTCCTCTACACTCATTTTCAAAATGGTGAAAGAATCTTCTCCTTCTCCTTCTTCTGCTTCTTCTTCTTTGTCCTCCAGAGTGTGTCTAGGGCACTCTGGCTGTAGGGTAAACTACAACTCCCACTATGGTGAGTCAGTCCCCTCAAACCCCTACAATAGGTTGAGTTAGTCAAGGGGGTTTTGTGTGCCAAGTTTGGTCCAGGTCCATCATCAATGGAGGTCACAGTTTCTATGGTTGTGGGTGAACTATAACTCCCAGAAAGGATGATCAGTCCTGTTCCCAAACCCCTCTAGCAATCAAATTTTGGCATATTAGGTTTATGTACCAAGTTTGGTCAAGATTCATTGGTGTTTGGGTTCAGAGTGCTCTCTGGATGTAGGTGAACTACAACTCCTCCAAATCAAGGTGAATTTTCCCCAAAAAGACCTCCAATATTTTTTTTCTTGGGGATTCGGTGTGCCAAGTTACTTCCAGAATGCTCTTAGATTACAAGTGAACTATACATCCCTGTATCTACAATTCCTATAAATCATGGTGAATTCTCTCCAAACTTCTCTAGTATGTTCAATTGCTGATCAATTCCTCTGTTTGCTGTGTGTCATAGTAATTGGTAGGAAAGGGTTAAGGAAGAGGTAGTAGGTGGAGTCATGCAAAGTCCACACCCATGGAGAGAGAAAGGAACCCTGGGATGTCTATTCTGGAGGAAAGATAGAACATCTAGGATGAAATGGTATGAAAGCCTTCACTTGGGTGATGGGCAGTATGGTGTTTGTGGAAGACATTTGCAGGGCTCTTGGACATGTTCACTATGCTCGCTATAACCTGCAATGTGACTGGAAGGAGGAACTTTGGTGTCTTCTGAGTGGTCAGAGCTATAGCTGTTTGTGGAAGCAGGAGTGGACATGCCAGCCACATACACACATACATATTTTCACTTTTAATGTGTATAGATGCATAAATAGATAGATTAGAAATGCATTGCCATTTCTATCAAACATTCCAACTTGCCTCTGTGTAGACGATGGCTGTCATCCAGAAGCGCTTGCTGGGCCTGGGGATGGAGAGCATGGCCCACAGGAAGACCAGGATGGGAAGCACCACAGAGACCACCGAGGCTGTCACCATGTTGTTCAGGATGATGATGAAGTAGCACAGGAGGTCCGAATGGCCGGCCAAAAAGTGGTAACAGGCCAGCAGGAGCCGCACCAAGCGGTTGCGGGATTGGTAGAAGCGCTCCGACTCCTCAAGCTCTTTGAAGGAGACGTGCCTAAGAGGGGAGGGGAGGTGATGAAAGGAAGAAAAACGACTAATTATTATATTTTTACGTATTTATTTATCGTGTCATCAGCAACCATACCATTGTATTACATTTCTAACAGAACAAAACAAACAAACAGATAAAAAAACACAAATTTTGCAAACTTGGTAGTTAATTAAATGTCCTTTGACCAGTATCTGGCCACTTGGAGTGCTTCTGATGTTGCCACAAGAAGGTCCTCCATGGTGCATGTAGCAGGGCTCAGGTTGCATTGCAGCAGGTGGTCTGTGGTTTGCTCTTCTCCGCACTCGCATGTCGTGGATTCTACTTTGTAGCCCCATTTTTTAAGATTGGCTCTGCATCTTGTGGTGCCAGAGCGCAGTATGTTCAGCGCCTTCCAAGTTGCCCAGTCTTCTGTGTGCCAAGGGAGGAGTCTCTCATCTGGTATCACCCACGGATTGAGGTGCTGGGTTTGAGCCTGCCACTTTTGGACTCTCGCTTGCTGAGGTGTTCCAGCGAGTGTCTCTGTAGATCTAAGAAAACTATTTCTTGATTTAAGTCATTGACATGCTGGCTGATACCCAAACAAGGGATGAGCTGGAGATATCTCTGCCTTGCTCCTTTCACTATTGGCTGCAACTTCCCGGCGGATGTCAGGTGGTGCAATACCGGCTAGACAGTGTAATTTCTCCAGTGGTGTAGGGCGCAGACACCCCGTGATAATGTGGCATGTCTCATTAAGAGCCACATCTATTGTTTTAGTGTGGTGAGATGTGTTCCACACTGGGCAAGCATACTCAGCAGCAGAGTAGTGTGGTGGCCATAAGGAGAAATAAAATAATCATAATTTAAAATGAAAATAATGAGCAGTAAGGCTTACCTGTCCGTTCTTGAGACTGGGAAGCAAAGAGTTTGGTGGAAGAGAAATTTAACAGATGACTTAGAACACTTTCAGGCTGGCTCTATCTTAAGTCAATATTTGAAGAAGCCAAGGCTAAAGGCTGAAGGCTAAAGGAAACTTGGCAATATTATTGATCCGAAAACTAACATCTAAAGGTCACGTAGTAGTAGTGCCACCTCCTGTCTGGTTGATGTAAATAGCAGGTAATTTTACACACCTTTTTAAAAGATCAACTGAGGGAAATAATGTATTGTAATCATAGAAGAATTACTGGGGAGGCTGCTTTTGAATAAGTTTTATGTTAAAGATACATATATGAAGACATATGTATAAAGAGATATATATGAAGTTATGATTCATTCTAAAGATTATGTAATTGTCTGGGAGCGTGGCTGATCAGCTGACGAAAAGGGGAGCAGTGGAAATTATAATGTCCTGCCAACAAATGTTCTTGGCTGCGGTTCCTCGAGGACAAATTGATATTGATTAGATTGTTAAATGTCAAGACCCATATGCGCATGTGTAAACCTGTGAATTTATGCTATAAATGCTGGAGCAAATCTGACTTCCAACTTGTGTCAGATATTGTTTTCTGGACACCCTATCGAGCTCGATAGAATTAAAAAGCCTGGAATCAGTTGCCGTCTCCTTTCTCTTCCTTCCTGATTGTACTCTAAATGATCTTGGGTAACGAATCTTCCGCAACAGTAGCATAGCACAAGGGCAGATGTCTTCACTGTGTCTGGTTGTGATCCCCAGGTTGTGCCAGTCAGCTTTTGTGTGATATTGTTTCTAGTGCCCACTTTTTGCTTGATGTTCAGGCAGTGCTTCTTGTAGGTAAGAGCACGGTCCAGAGTGACTCCCAGGTATTTGGGTGTGCTGCAATGCTCCAGTGGGATTCCTTCCCAGGTAATCCTCAGAGCTCAGGATGCTTGTCTGTTCTTAAGGTGAAAGGCACATGTCTGTGTTTTGGATGGATTAGGGATCAGTTGGTTTTCCCTGTAATAGGCAGTAAGAGTACCTAGAGCTTCGGAGAGCTTCTGTTCAAAATTTTAAGTCATAACTATTAAAAAGGTGGTGAGGAGCAAGAGAAAAGAATGTAATCTGGTGAAAGAAAAAAAGGAGGAGGATACAGAAGATGAACATTTGGAAACATGAATGTTAGATGACCATGATGCCAAAATGTCTCCCCTGTTGGTTCTGATATACGATAAAACTCTCGTATCTTGGGGGGATACATTCCTGCTATTACCTGAAATAATTAAATTAAATTATCATAGAGTTGCATTGGAGGACCTAGAGATCCCTAAGAGGTTGATGATGATCATGATAATTGTCAGAAATATTGAAAATTAACTAGGTATTTTTAATTGCAAAAATGTGAGTCAAGCACTGAAAGGGTTAAATGGATGCAATGACTCAGGAAAAGCTGCAGTTCAATATAAACAGGTGTGCCTGTAGCTCAGTTCCCTCAGTCTGTGAGACGTCTCTGTGGGAGAAGAGCCTTCAGTGTGGGAGAAGGCCTCAGTGGGAGAAAGGTCTCAGTGTGTGGTAGTCCTCAGTGTTAGTAGGCCTGGTGTGAGAAGGCTTCGGTGAAAGAAGCCCCAAGTTAAAGGCATCGTGTGTAAAACGCTACTATGTGAAGCTCCTGTATAATTTTTGTGTGATAAGAGGCTCTGTGAGTGTGAAGCTGTTTCTCTGCATGAGAAAGAAGCCCAGCGTGGAAACAAAGAAGGAAGTATAAAGAACTTTATTTGTGTTATGGAAACCTTGTTCTTGTAAATAGTGCAACCATATTATTTTGCTACAAAGAAAAGCCTCCTAAGGAAGAAATAATATTGGTCTCTGTGTTTTTGTTCTTTTTTGTCACTTTGGGCTACTGGTGCTGGGTCACGCTGCTGCTAATAAGTTACTCTGCTGTACATTTATGAGGAGGGTCTTTTGTTAATAAGCCCACTCACCCAACAATAATACCAATAAAATAATAACAATACATGTATCCTCATGGTTCAAGGTGAGGCACAACATAGTTAAAAACACAGCATCATAAAAAAACTCAGTACAATAAATATATTAAAACACATTTTGATAAATGCATCTACACTCTGGATTTAATGCAGTTTGGCACCACTTTGGCTGCCATGGCTCAATGCTACAGAATCTTGGGAGTCATAGTCTGGCATTCTTTGGCACAGGAGGCTAAAGGCTTTGTTAAAACTACACATCCCAGGATTCAATAGCACCGAGCCATGGCAATTCAAGTGATGTCAAACTGCATTTCTGCCCAAACTGATCTTGTTACCCAAATCTGCCTTCAGACTTAGATTCTGTTTTTGGCCTGCTTTCTGTGTTTTCGGTACCTGCTCCGGAGCAATTCGCTTGCAGTTCGGGGTCGGGTCACGGATTCGGCCAGGAGTTCTTGGGAGCTGCTGGGAAGAAGGAGCGCCATGCCATCCTGGGACTCGAACTCAGGGCTCCGCTCGTTGCTGTTGCTTCGGGTGTCATAGCCGGTGGTGTCGGTGCTAAGCACTTCCACAGCTTCGCCCGCACTGTGGAAAAAGGGGATGGAAGAGAGAGGTCATGGGCCTGTTCTACCAGAATGCATGGAGGATACACCTACACTGTAGAGTGAAAGCATTTTGACACCACTTTAAACCCCATGGAATTCTAAGAGTTGTAGATTTACAAGGTATTTTGCCACCTCTGCCCAAGACTCCTTCTGCTTCTACAAACAATAACTTTGTTTGTAGGATTCCATCTCATTGAGCCTGGACAGTTCAAGTGGTGTCAAACTACATCCAATCCACAATGTAGACATACCTGGAGACTCTCTTCACCCTCACCCCTATGCACCTGCCTGGAAGCTGTGCTGTTGGGAGACCCTGCCGCCGTACCCGGCAGTGCGGTATCCACCGAGGCCTGGTCTGCCGCTACTGGTTGGTACAATCTGTCCAGGCCGCTCCTCTGAACCTCTTCTGCCTACAAAAGAACAGATGGAGCATCACCAAAAGAGAGAAAAGATGGAGCATCATTAGATGAGAGAATTGGAAGAAGCAGCAGCAAATGGACCACCATCAGATGAGGATGGATGGAGTATCACCAAAGGAGAGAATGGATGGAGCATCACCAGACAAGGGAATGGATTGGGGAATCACCAAATGAGTGAATGGATGGAGCATCACCAGATGAGAGAATGGATGGAGCATCACCAGACAAGGGAATGTATTGGGGCATCACCAAAGGAGTGAATGGATGGAGCATCACCAGATGAGAGCATGGATGGAGCATCACAGAATGGACCACTATCAGATAAGGATGGATGTAGCATCATCAAAGGAGAGAATGGATGTAGCATCACCAAAAGAGAGAGCGGATGGAGCATCATCAGATGAGAAAATAAACGGGACATCGCCAAAGGAGAACTGATGAACCATCACAAAAGGAGAGGATGGATGGAGCATCACCAGATGAGAGCATGGATGGAGCATCACTAAATGGACTACCACCAGATGAGGATGAATGGAGCATCACCAGACGAGAGAATAGGTGGAGCATCATCAAAGGAGAGAGCGGATGGAGCATCACCAGACGAGAGAATGGGATGGGGTATCACCAAAGGAGACTGGATGAAGAATCACCAAATGGACCACCCTCAGATGAGGATGGATGGAGTATCACCAAACAAGAGAACATATGGAACATCACCAAAGGAGAGACTGCATGGAGCATCACCAAACAAGAGAATGGGTGAACCATCACTGAATGAAAAGACAGAGGGATGTATCATCACCAAATGAAAGAAGGCCCATCAGGTAACTGAATGAGAGACATAATGGACCACCCCCAAAGGAGAAAACAGTTGGACCATCACAAAATGATAGAACTAGATGGAGCAGCACAGGATGAGAGAACAAGTGGGAGCATCACCAAACGGGAGAAAGGATGGCTTACCTGATCCAACTGTTGGGTGAGGACGTATCTCTCTAGCCCCAAAACGGTGGACAACTCCTCATGTTCCTTAGTAAGGGCACGTAGCCACTGGGTCAGTCCATCCATGGTGGCCTGGCACAGTACCCACAGGAAGCGGAGCACGTTAAGAACCCGCTGCAGCACGTTACTCTTCCCTAGAACAGAAGATGGATTGAAGTGAGGGATGGTCTGGCATGACATTTGTGTGCATCAGCTACAACTGTTCCATTTGTTCTTCATGACATCCCTTCTTCTGCATCATCCCTTCCACCCACCAGGAGATGTTTCTTCCTCTTCTTCATCCTGTTCTCCTTCTTCTTCCTCCTCCTCTTGGCTGCTGGTCCTGTCCTTCAATGGGCCACGCCGGACGCCCCCTTTGCTGTCCTCCCCTGCAAAACAAAGGATTGATCAAGCACTCTGTCCATGCACTCTACCGATATGCCTCATAGCCCTCCAGAAATGGGCACGTTGCACCCGAAAGCCCCCTTGCATTCAGCCCAAAATGGGATGGAGGAATGGAAACAGAAGAGCTTGCCTTTGGCTTCCTCCAAGGCCTCCTGCTCTTTCTCTTGCTTCTCCCGTTCGTGCAACGCTGACTTGGTGTTGGTCACCCAGGCCTGATAGGCCAGCTGGAAGGAAGAAAACATGTAGGATCAGCAATCAGGGAATAATACCCGTATTTCTTGCTGTTTGGTAGTCCAGGTTTGTTTTCTGTAGATTTACTGATAGGGGGATCATTGCAATGATAAATAACAGTGGTGACAGTGAGTCGCCCTGAAAAATTCCTCTCTCGAAGTTAACAATTCCATAGCTTTCATTGCCTACAAACAACTGTTTTCCATTGTTTCATTGCCTTTTCAGTGAATTTTCTAACATTTTCACAAACCCCAATGACATCTAGACATTGGATGATCCAACAATGTGGCAGTGAGTCAAATACTTTTTTGTAATCAATCCAAGTTGTATAAAAGTTTGTTTTGTGGCTTTTGCAATTCTCCAGTATCATTTTGTCAACCAGAAGCTGATTTTTTGTGCCCCTACTTCTTTTATTGCCATTATTATTATTGTTGTTGTTGTTGTTGGCAGGATCTCACCTGGAAAGCACTCTGCTTGGGTGGCTTCTGGTCATCCAGGACCGACTCCTCATCTTCCTCGCTGTCCGTCTCAAAGAGGAAGTAATCCCCCGAGTGCAACACTGTGAATCCCCCCACCCCAAAAAAGAAGAATATTAGGAAACTGTCTATTTTTCCCAACTTGGGAAACCAGGCAAGAAGAAAAGAAAACGTATCCGCACTGCAGAATTAGAGAGGGTTTGATCCACTTTCCAGTTGTCATGGCTCCGCCCTGGGATTTGTAGTTTGGAAAGGGAAATATCGACTCTACTGGACCCAGGAGCATGCAACAGGAGGAAGGCAGGGCATTAGGTAGCAAGGTAAGTACTTTACCAAACTACAAGTCCTAACGTTTTATAGGACGGAGCTGTAGCAGCGAAAGTGGGATTCGATTTAGGAAAAGGACCATGCAAGGGGGGAAAGTCCACACTGCAGAATTAGAGTATAATGCGAAACATAATTATTTTATCTATGGAATAATTGGAATTGACTTTGGAAAGGGTCCTATGGGGAAATCTGCATTGTAGGTTTGCAATATCATGGCTCTAGTCCACGCATGGGTAAACGTTGCCCCTCCAGGTGTTTTGGACTTCAACTCCCACCATTCCTAACAGCCTCAGGCCCCTTCCTTTTCCCCCTCAGCCACTTAAGCGGCTGAGGGGGAAAAGGAAAGGGCCTGAGGCTGTTAGGAATGGTGGGAGTTGAAGTCCAAAACACCTGGAGGGACAATGATTGCACATGCCTGGACTAGTCTACGGAGTAATTTGGCTTTTCTAATGGGGAGTTCTTGCATTTCAGAGGTTTGGACCTAACACTGGAAGAAAAGGACCTTTGGAGAAATGCTAAGCACCTTTTCCAAACAATTACTCCGGAAGATAGTGGTATCAAAACTGCACTAACTCTCCAGTGTGGACACAGCCCAATTCAAAGGAGGTTGGGAAGAGCTGATGCACAGCGAAGCGATTCCCCTCCACCATTCTTCAAACCGAAGCAAAGGGGGGGAAAAGGACCATGCAAAGAAGAAGAATTGAAACCCAACTTCAGGATGGAGAAAACCTTTTCCTTTGCAAAAGAGTGGAGTCCGGAAGTCGAAAAGAGAAGGAGATTCACTACAGATTTCTGCCTCCTATTGAAATAATCTACACTAAGGACTTCCTTTGCTTCCTCTTGCATGAAAAGCAGACCGTCTGTGCAAGATTAGTATGGCTTTGCATTGCCAAATGTGCCTGAAATACACAGTATTTTGCATGTTGAACCCAGGTCTCCGTTTCATACTGTTTCCAGGATATTATGCTCCATGCACTATATAGCTGTTAGATATATTATTATGTGTAGCACTTTCTGCTTTTTTGCTCTTTGTTCTCTAGTCAGGTGCTCTACTCATTCATCAACTGTTCCTGGCATTTTTGTGTTTGGTTTTAAGTTTGCAAACCACTCCAAGATGGTCTTAAATGTACATGCATGCACACAAGCACGTGCTCACATGCTTTGCCCCCTCCTCTTCCTCACATACGACAATATTCTCCCCCAAATGCACCCTTTCAATAGGAAGCCAAAGGTCTTACAACTCATTCCTTGCTAAACATGTACATAATGCAAAGTCTCCAAAGAAGAACTTGGAAAAGTGATATGACTGGGAATACAACTCCCATAATCCCCATGCAGCCATGGAGGCTAGGGGATTCTGGGAACTGCAGTTAGAAAAAAAGTTCTTTCCCCATAATTGGGTTGCTGTGAGTTTTTCAGGCTGTCTGACCATGTTCCAGCAGCATTCTCTCCTGACGTTTCACCTGCATCTGTGGCTAATGGCATCTTCAGAGGTTCTCTTGACAGTGAGGCAAGTGAAGCGTATATATATCTGTGGAAGAATGTCCAGGGTGTGAGAAAGAGCCCTTGTCAGTTTAAAACAAGTGTGGATGTTGGAGTTGGCATGCTTGAGTAGTATTAAGCAGCCTTTCAGATGCAAAATCAATCAGTGAGGGTATCTACATAGAGGTAGCAAGTGGAGTGTGGATACACACACACACATGTGGAATATGTCCAGGGTGGGAGAAAGAACCCTTGTCTGTTGAAGCAAATGTGGATGTTGTAATTGGCATGCTTGAATTGTATTAAGCAGCCTTGCAGCTGCAAAGTCAATCAGTGAGGGTACCTGCATAGAGGTAGCAAGTGGAGTGTGGATACACACACGCGCGCACATACACACACACCTGTGGAATAATGTCCAGGGTGGGAGAAAGAACAAGTGTGGATGATGCAATTGGCAAGCTTGATTGGCACTGAGTAGCCATGAAGTTTACAAAGTCCATCTGTGGGGGTATTTGCATAGAGGTAGTGAAGCAAGTAGAGTGTATATTATATATTATAATGTCCAGGGTGGGAAAAAGAACCCCTGTCTGGGTTGTTGTAGGTTTCTGGGCTGTGTGGCCATGTCCTAGAAGCATTCTATCCTGATGTTTCGCCTGTATCTGTGGCAAGTATCCTCAGAGGTTGTGAGTGTTAATGTTGCAATTGCAAGCATAACCATTAACTTCTTTTAACACTCACAACCTCTAAGGATGCATGCCACAGATGCAGGCGAAACATCAGGAGAGAATGCTTTTAAACCTTGGCCATACAGCCTGAAAAACCTACAACCACCCAGTGATTCCAGCCATGAAAGCCTTCGACAGAACCCTTGTCTGTTTAAAGCAAGTGTGAATGTTGCATTTGGTAAGCTTGAATAGCACTGAGTAGCCATGAAGCTGAAAAGTCAACCAGTGATAGTATTTGCATAGAGGTAGCCTGGCCTCTGATGCCTGGAGGCACTCTATGTTTGGGAGGTGTTAACTGGCCCTTGATTGTTTGGAGCTCTCCTGTTTCTGAATGGTGTTCCCTATTTACAGTCTTGATCCTGGTATTTTTCAATGCTGGTAACCAGACTGTGTTCACTTTCATGGTTTCCTCCTTTCTGCACAGAGACAGCCTGGCTGATGTTGCCTGGAGGCATCCTCTTTGGGAGGTGTTCACTGTCACTTGATTGTTTGCTGTCTGGAAATCTCCTGTTTCTGAGTCATGTTCCTTCCTTATTTAGAATTGGAGATTAACACCAACCCCCAAATTAGGACACAAAATGCAGGAAAAATGAAATGCAAAGATACAAAATGGGGGACAATGCCTGGCTCGAGAGCAGTACGTGTGAAAAAGATCTTGGAGTCCTCGTGGACAACAAGTTAAACATGAGCCAACAATGTGATGTGGCGGCAAAAAAAAGCCAATGGGATTTTGGCCTGCATCAATAGGAGCATAGTGTCTAGATCTAAGGAAGTAATGCTACCCCTCTATTCTGCTTTGGTTAGAATATTGTGTCCAATTCTGGGCACCACAGTTCAAGAGAGATATTGACAAGCTGGAATGTGTCCAGAGGAGAGCGACTAAAATGATAAAGGGTCTGGAGAACAACCCCTATGAGGAGCGGCTTAAGGAGTTGGGCACGTTTAGCCTGAAGAAGAGAAGGCTGAGAGGAGATATGATAGCCATGTATAAATATGTGGGAGGAAGCCACAGGGAGGAGGGAGCAAGCTTGTTTTCTGCTTCCCTGGAGACTAGGACGCGGAACAATGGTTTCAAACTACAAGAGAGGAGATTCCATCTGAACATGAGGAAGAACTTCCTGACTGTGAGAGCCGTTCAGCAGTGGAACTCTCTGCCCCGTAGTGTGGTGGAGGCTCCTTCTTTGGAAGCTTTTAAACAGAGGCTGGATGGCCATCTGTCAGGGGTGATTTGAATGCAATATTCCTGCTTCTTGGTAGGGGGTTGGACTGGATGGCCCATGAGGTCTCTTCCAACTCTTTGATTCTATAATTCTATGATTAGACTTAATGTCAGGGAAAACCTTTACCTTTACTATACACACACACACATTCCACTAGCTTCACTGCCAACAGAACCTCTGAAAATGCCTTTAGCCACAGATGTAGGAGAGAATGCTGCTGGAACATGGCCAGACAGCCTTAAAAACTCACAGCAACCCAGTGGTTCTGGCAATGAAAGCCTTCAACGACATATTTTTCCAAAAGTTTTAAAAATAGAGAAATCAACCACTTTCTGGTAGTTTGCATTATATGGACTTTGAAGAGGGAGGAGGGTGCAGAACCTTGGATGCTTTCAAACCACAAAACAAACGTTGTAATTTCCAGGCATTTCGGATTTCAGCTCCCCAAATCCATTGGCTTCTGGACACTGAAGTCCTATAAACCTAGAGGACTAGGATTGGGATTTTATGCTTTCAAACAAAAAAATTCCAAAAAATAAAGGCGCACACACAAATATTCCGGATGGGTTCGATCCATGCCGACTTTACCACTATAATGCCCCCTGCTTCCTATTGTTCTTCTATCCAACTTAGCAGGAGGAGGTATCTCTGAGCCGCGTGGATCTCCTTCTAGGAAAAGCAGACTACGGTTACCCTGCCCATGTGCAGAGTTCAGTACAGAAGTCAAAGCACAGCTGGCCATGGATGAGAATGTGTGCATCCGATGCCCCTTGGTTCATGCAAATGCAGCATGCAATGCACGTCACCGGCCCAAGTAACTTCATGAAGGATCACAACATGGACCAAGTTCATTTTTACGTGACAATATACCCAACGGCCACATTGGCTTGGGACTGGGGAAAATATATTTTCTTCTTAGTGGCCATTTCCCCAATTCCTCTTTAGTTAGCATAGCAGTTTCATATGGAATCCTGGGAGTTGTAGTTCTCAGCTAGACCAACCCCTGCCTCACTAAACTACAAATCCCAGAATCCCGTGGTGAAAGTGGCACCATACTGCTATCACTGGCCATGCAATAACAAAGACGTCCTTTCATACAGCACAATTTTAGTGCTACAATTGCTCTTGAATCACCATGGTAGGTGCCTATGGAATACTAGGAGTTGTAGTGTTCCACTTGAATTCTGCTGCCTGCCCCAAACTACAAACACTTGCATTCCCTATTTAAAGCGGGGCAATATGGTCAGTTAAAGGTGCAATGAAGAGGTTCAGAAGAGTGGCATGCAGGATGGAGGAGATGGCTGGAGGCCCCATAACCCAACGGCAGATATATATACATATATGGCTGGTGTTAGCAGTGGCCCCAGATGCCCAGCGAGAGTTAGCGCCATAAGTCAGGATTAATGCGCTCCAAGTCAGACTGTACCTGCGGCGTGGTCAAGCCACGGACGCCACCAGCGCTTCCTCTGGTCCTTTTTGGAGCCTGTTTCTGTGGAGCGGGGCATAAGGAGAAGTGAAGGGGTGGCCCAAAAGACACACTGGACAGGGTTCAGAGAAGGACAACCAAGCTGGTCAAAGGTCTGGGAACTATGACTCCCTTTGTGGGAGCTGGAGATGCACACAAGAGGGGATTTGCACCAGGGCTGATACTCCGAAAAGGCCATCAGATTGGAAACCAAGAACCCCATTAAGAAGTGCAAAGATTGGATCATGGAAAGGGGAAGCTGAAGAGGCGACGCTATGGCCATCTTGAAATATCCAGAGGGATTTTATGTCGGAAATGGGAGTGCATTAGTTGTCTCTTCCCTTCAATGCCAAAGAGTTGGACTAGACCAGTGTTTCTCAACCTTCCTAATGCCGTGACCCCTTAATACAGTTCCTCATTTTGTCTTGTCTCCCAATCATTTTTTTTTGTTGCTACTTCCTAACTGTAATTTTGCTACTGTTACGAGTTGTAATGTAAATATCTGAAATGCAGGATGCATTTTCATTCACTCGACCAAATTTGGCACAAATACCCAATATGCTCAAATTTGAATACTGGTTGGGTGGGATTGATTGATTGGTTGGGTGGGGAGGGTGGGGAGGGATTGATTATGTCATTTGGGAGTTGTAGTTGCTAGGATTTATAGTTCACCTACAATCAATGAGCATTCTGAACTCCACCAACAATGGAATTGAACCAAACTTGGCACACAGAACTTCAATGCCCAACAGAAAATATTAGAAGGGTTTGGTGGGCTTTGACCTCAAGAGAGCACTGTGGACTCAAGCAATGATGGATATGGACCAAACTTGAAAACTCAATATGCCCACATGTGAACACTGCTAGAGTTTGGGTAAAATAGACTTGACTTTTGGGAGTTGTAGTTACTGGGATTTATAGTTCACCTACAATCAATGAGCATTCTGAACTCCACTAATGATAGAATCAGGTCAAACTTCCCACACAGAATTCCCATGTCAAACAGAAAATACTGGACAGATTTGGTGGGCATTGACCGTGAGTTTTGGAGTTGTAGTTCACCTACATCCAGAGAGCACTGTGGACTCAAACAATGATGGATCTGGACCAAACTTGGCACGAATACTCAATATGCCCAAATGTGCAGTTTGGGGAAAATAGATGTTGACATTATAGAGTTGTAGTTGCTGGGATTTATAGTTCACCTCTAATCAAAGAGCATTCTGTTCCACCTTGTCTCCTGTGCTATTCTAATAATATAATATAATATAATATAATTAATATAATATAATTAATATAATATATTGTATATACATTTAATATTTATAATATTATAATTTAATGCAATATAATAATAATAATATGATATTATAATTATATATTTATATTACATTTAATATTACTAATAATATTACAATATAATTGGTATAGTACAATATAGCAGTGTTTAATGCTGATATTGTACTATGCTAATAGTATAGTGTATTGTATGTTTATATACCTTGTAAGCTGCTCTGAGTCCCCTTCGGGGTGAGAAGGGCGGCATATAAATGTCGTAAATAACAAATAAATAAATAAATAATAAAATTCTGAACCTCACCAATGATAGAATTGGGCCAAATTTCCCACAGAGAACCCCTATGACCAACAGAAAATGCTGTGTTTTTTGATTGCCTTTGGTGACCCCTCTAACACCCCCTCACGACCCCTACAGGGGTCCTGACCCCCAAGTTGAGAAATGCTGGACTAGACGGCCTTTGGGGGCCCCTTCTAACTGGCCTGGAAGCCAGAGCCTCTGAGGAGTGACTTGGCGATGACAGAATATTGCAAGAAAGGGACACGTAAACCCAAGTTTAAGTATTTCAAAGAAGGTCATATTTTTTTCTGCCACTCTAAAGACTAGAACGCAATGGAGTCATGCATTCAAGTGGCAGGAAAAAGGATTCCACTTAAATATTAGGACAACCCCCTTTATGGGAACAGCTGGACTGTGGAATTATGTGTAACAGAAGTTTCGAAAGACTAAATGGGCATCTGTTGAGAGGGATTGAGTGCTGCCTCCCTGCCTGGCCAAAGGGGGTTGGACTAGATGGCTTTTGGGGTTCCCTTCCAGGGGAGTTTGCCACAAAAACAGGGATCTGCATGAGATGCCATTGCTTTGTACACCTCGATGGGACAAAGGGGAGAAAACTTATGGGTGATATCCCTCAGAAAACAACTTCCCATTCCTCATCCAAATGGACTCTGCACCTGTTTGGTCTGTCTCCGGAGTCTGCTCCGCCGCCAGTTGTCCTTGGTGGTACTTCTCCTGCTTGGACCGGATCCGCTCCATCCTACAAAGCAATGTATTGGTCACCGTATGGAGTCCCCATCTATTGAGTTCCAGGGTCCCATTTCTTCCTCAACTTTCCTTGCTTTCATTTGGGTAACTCTTCCAGGTGATCCAACAGCAAAGGAGAACCCACCCACTTCCATCTTGCCACCAGAACCCCGGAAGATATTTCTTTATTCCAGATATACTTCCTGCAGCTTGAGCTTCCCTTACCCAAACTCCAAAAACGTCCAAAACCCAAACTTCTAGTTTGTTTTCCAGCCCTGTGTTTCATGCAAACACACGAGAGGACTCCAACACACAGCACAGCAAATAGTGAGGAGTGCTGGGAGTTGTAGTACAACAACTACAGAGCATTTCTTGGTTCCTTCAAGGCACAAAACTCACTGTCGCTTGAGTTGGTCCAAGGATTTCTTCTCTGCTTGGTGATGGGAGCTCATCCACTTGATCATCCTGGCCTTGTAAAGGGCAAAGCCCCTGCAAAGAGAGATGGGCAGAGAGGCATCATGCAGCGGCTAAAGAGGCCAATGCAATTGTGCCTTCCTGACCGGAAGAAAGGGGTTGGACTAGATCAGTGGTTCTCAACCTTCCTAATGCCGTGACCCCTTAATACAGTCCCTCATGTTGTGGTGACCCCCAACCATAATATTGTTTTCGTTGCTACTTCATAACAGTAATTTTACTACTGTTATAAATCATAATGTAAATATCAGATATGCAAGATGTATTTTCATTCACTAGTTGGGGGAGGATTGATTTTGTAATTTGGGAGTTGTAGTTGCTGGGATTTATAGTTTACCTATAATCAAAGAGCATTCTAAACTCCACCAGCGATGGATTTGAACCTAATTTGCTACACAGAACTCCTATGACCAATGGAAAACACTGGAAGGGTTTGGTGGGTATTGACCATAAGTTTGGGAGTTGTAGTTCACCTATATCCAGAGAGCACTGTGGACTCACGCAATGGTGGATCTGAACCAAACTTGGCACGAATACTCAATATGCCCAAATGTGAACACTGGTGGAGTGTGGGGGAAATAGACCTTGACTTTTGGGAGTTGTAGTTGCTGGGATTTATAGTTCATTACAATCAAAGAACATTCTGAACTCCACCAACGATAGAATTGGCTCAAACTTCCCACATGGAATCCCCATGACCATCAGAAAATACTGTGTTTACTGATGGTCTTTGGTGACCCCTCTGACACTCCTTGGCGACCCGCTCAGGGGTCCCCACCCCCAGGTTGAGAAACACTGGACTAGATGCCCCTTGGGTGCCCCTTCCAAGTCTAGGATTCTACGATTCGCCCTAGGAATCACCCTTTGTCCACCTACCTAGATGCTTGCAAGGCCGAGGCCTGGAGGTCGGCTGCAACATGGAGGAAATAGTAGCTGAGGAAGACCCTGCGCTGGAGGAGCAGGAAAAAGAAGCAAATGCTGTCCCAAATGATGCCGGCTTCTTCCACGGGCAGCGCACAGTCCTGGTTCTTGTTCAGATCCTTGGCTGGCAAAGAAGAAGGAGGAAAAGAAAGGATTATGAGCAAGAAATCATCATCACCACCACAATCCTATTTATATCCCAATTTCCTTTTCTGATGGAGACTTTATGTCTTTCCCTCCTCACTTCTCCTAGCTTCGAACTTCTAGCTACTCTCATGCACATCTCAATTTTCAAAACCCTGAAACAAAAAAGGATTTACTGCAGCACATAATGCACAAAAGTGCCTTCTTTGTCATTTGGCCTTATTTTATTTATTTATTTACATTATTTATATTCCGTCCTTCTCACCCCACAGGGGACTGAGGGAGGATTACAATGTACATATACATGGCAAACATTCAATGCCATAGACACACAACATATATAGACAGACACACAGAGGCTATTTAACATTCCAGCTTTTTCATGAGGGTATTCTGGCCACCAGGGGAGCTGTCGTTTCACCGTCCATTTGTGACACTGATGAAGTACTTCCTCATTCTTTGCATGCTTGCTGGAGAGTTTTATGGCCTTGTAAATTAGTTAAATTACTTTCACACATTCTGAATTTAAAAATTGGAGTGCCAGTGCCAGTTACTGCCATTGATTTTAATTGCGTCATTGTGTGTTGTTAATGTCATTGCTTTGTTTTTTGAGTTATTTTGCTGTTGTTGTTATTGTTTTTACTGTTGTATTTGGGCTCAGCCTCTTGTATGCCACACCGAGTCCTTCGGGAGATGGTAGCGGGGTACAAATAAAGGTTTATTATTATTATTATTATTATTATTATTACTCCAAAACGTCAATCAGCCAAAGTTGTGCAATGGCACACAATTAGTTGTTAAAAAGCTGGTGAACATTCTAATTGAGGAAACAATTCTGTTTGGTCCTCATAAAGATGAAGATGTACTACTTCCACGAATACCACTCATTCTGACCGACATGGCGTTTGAGTTCAGACAATTGTCAATACGCCTTGCATTTGCTATTACTATCAATAGAGCACAGGGGCAATCTTTGCAATTGTGTAGTTTGAATTTAGAGAACAGTTGCTTTTCTCATGGGCAATTATACGTTGGTAAATTGTTGGATCTTTATGTTTATGAAGAAAACGGACAAACCAAAAATGTAGTCAACCCACTAGCTTGACAATACAAAATGATTTCTGTATAAAACTTATTTTTCTTTCCTATCCTTTCATTCCACATAGACACAGCAACACAAGGCAGGGTACTGAGTTGAATTATGTGTTTTCAAGGTGAATCTATGTTTGCTACAATACTTTTATTTACTTTCACATTTATTCCAGCCACAGACAAATAGGTTATATATACAGAGCTTGGCATGCAATGGTTGACTTATTAATTATGCTGGTGCTCAGGGGTCGGCCCTGGTTAGCACTTGGATGGGAGGCCGCCAAGGAATCCCTCTACTACGGACATACAGACATAATAATTTTGCAAATACTCACGGTCGTAATAGCCCTTGACGGTGCAAGCCAAGCTGAAGAGCTGGATCACCCAGCAAAAGTTGTTCTGCATTTGCTGGACAAAGACGCAGGACAGGAGCTGGACGCAAAGAAATCAAGGGGGGAGGGAATGGAGCCATCATATAAGAGAGTGATGCAATATTTGAAAAAATAAATGCAGGTACATTGCAATCAAATGTGCTGGAGTTCTGCAAACACTGTCCACCATTAGCAGTGTGGTAGGATTCCATATCAATGGGTTGGTGAATCCACTCTGGTTTTTAATCCAGACTTTAAAGAAGCAGTGCATCTTGCATCGTGCCTTTAAACATTAGACTAAAACCCAAAGCAGATTCAGCAGACAGACAAAAGAGCCACGAGCTGCCACTGTCCTGTCCCCTAATAGTGCATTTAAAGTTCAGATTAAAACCCAAAACAGACTCTACACACAGACAGAAGACCCACCCAGCTGTTACTGTCATATCCCCTCAAGAAGCATCTTGGATACTGTTTTTATGCTGTTTTATATTTTGTTTTTCTGTTTTTAACTGTATGTTGTCTGGACATGGCCCCGTGAGAGCTGCCCCAAGTCCTTTCGGGGAGATGGAGGCGGGGTAGAAAAATAAAGTTGTTATTATTATTACTAGCTGTCCCCTATCACGCGTTGCTGTGGCCCAGTCTGTGTATGTGTTTTGTGTGTGTATATATATATGTGTGTGTGTGTGTATATGTGTGTATATATTAGTGTATTTGTATGTGTACATAGATATTGTGTATATGTGTGTGCTTATCTATATGTTTATTTGTGTGCATATATATGTGTATGTATGTGTATATGTATATATGTATGTGTGCATGCATATGTGCATGTGTGTGTATATATGTATATTTGTGTGTTCATGTGTATATATGTGTGTGTATGTATATGTATGTGTGTGTGTATAAGTGTATATTTGTGTGTGTTTGTGCATATATATATATGAATGTGTGCATGTGTATATGTATATGAGTGTATGTGTATATGTATATAAGGTGTATTTTGGGGGTTTTTAGGTCTACTCCGCTGGGGTTTTGTGTGTGTTTTTAGGGGTGATGGACACTCATTGGACTGTTAGGTGTATTGTGTCCAAATTTTGTGTCAATTCATCCAGTGGTTTTTTAATTATGTTAATCCCACAAACGAGCATACATTTTTATATAGAATAGCCGTTCCCTGCCATGTGTTGCTGTGGCCCACATGGGGTTTCTGTGTGGGAGATTTGGCCCAATTCTGTTGTTGTTGGGGTTCAGAATGCTCTGTGATGGTAGGTGAACTATAAATCCCAGCAACTACAACTCCCATATGTCAAGATTCTATTTTCCCCAAACTCTACCAGTGTTCACATTTGGGCATATTGAGTATTTGTGTAGAGTTTGGTCCAGATCCATAATTGTTTGAGTCCACAGTGCTCTCTGGATGTAGGTGAACTACAACTCCAAAACCAAAGGACTCTGCCCACCAAATCCTTCCAGTATTTTCTGTTGGTCATGGGAGAACTGTGTGCCAAGTTTGGTTCAATTCCATCGTTGGTGGGGTTCAGAATGCTCTTTGATTGTAGGTGAACTATACATCCCAGCAACTACAACTCCCAAATGACAATCAATTTTTTTGAGTGAAGGACATACATTGGGTTGTTAGGTGTCTTGTGTCCAAATTTGGTGTCAATTCATCCAGTGGTTTTTGAGTTCTGTTAATCCCATAAACGAACATTACATTTTTATTTATATAGATTATTTAAAGTTCAGAGTAAAACCCCAAATAGATTTTACATTCAGACTAAAAAGCCATCGGTTGCCATTATTCTGTCCTCAGAAGAAACTATGCATCTTTCTGCCTTTAAAGTTCAGACTAAAACCCAAAGCGGATTCAGCACAAATACAAAAAAGCTATCTCAGCTACCAGTATTCTGCCTCTAAGAATGCCTTTAAAGTTCAAACTAAAACCCAAAGCGGATTCTGCATATAAAGAGCCAACAGATGCCATCATCCCATTCCTTGCCAGGAGCCCCCTGTAGCACAGTGGGTTAAACCCCTGTGCTGGCAGGACTGAAGACCAACAGTTTGCAGGTTCGAATCTGGGGAGAGTGTGGATGAGCTCCCTCTATCAGCTCCAGCTCTCCATTGTGGGGGCCTGAGAGAAGCCTCCCACAAGGATAGTAAAACATCAAAACATCCGGGTGTCCCCTGGCCAACGTACTTGCAGACAGCCAATTCAACCACACCAGAAGCGACTTGTAGTTTCTCAAGTTGCTCCTGACACAACAAAAAAATCCCATTCAAGGAAGCAGTGCATCTTAGTACCTTTAAAGTTCAGACTAAAACCTAAAGCAGATGCCACACAACGACAAAAGAGTTACCCAGCTGCCATTATCCTGTCCTCTAAGAGTGCCTTTAAAGTTCAGATTAAAACCCAAAGCGGGTAATGCACAATGACAAAAGAGCCACCCAGATGCCATTTCCCTGCCCTCCAAGAGTGCCCTTAAAATTCAGACTACAATCCGGAGCAGACTTCTAGGCACAGGGCCCTACCGCGAGCAGGTTCTTGACGATGATGACGGTGACGTTGTAGATGATGAGGCAGTCCCAGAGCAAGAGCCGGGCGCGGAGGGGCTTCCGGAGCAGGACCGTTCCAAAGAGCAGCAGGTAGAAGCAGGCTGTCAAGTAGCCCAGGCCGAAGACGCTAATGCGGTTGGCGCCAGCCACAAAGACGATGACCAGCACAAACCAGAAGAGGTAGCGGAAGACGCAGAGCTTCAGCATGTCCAGGTAGGACCTTGGAAGGGGAGAGAGACCAAGAGCGGATGACCCTCAGGTACAGCTTAACCCTAAAGGAAACCTTCTCACATAGTGTTGAAACGTTAGAAGTAAATATGGATCTAAATATACGCACCAATGCTGATGATTTTGTATCTCCCTGATCCAGAACTCCAAAATACTCCAAAATCCATGTGGCTAAGATAGCATTTTCTAATGATTCTATGGACACAAACCTGCTTTCACGCACCAAAGTATTCTAAATAATGCCATGGTAGCTATACACAGTATTTGTAATGGTTTTGTGCATAATGTCGCGGTAACTTTATACACTGTGAAATTGTGATGTTATGTTGACTGTTTATTGTTTATGTTTTGTTTTGCACTTGTATTTTGCACATTACAATTTGTTTTGCACTTGTATTTTGCACATTACAGAAGGACTCGAGCCACTCCGAGTCCTTCTGGGAGATGGTGGCGGAATAAATATAAAATATTGTATTGTCGAAGGCTTTCACAGCTGGAATCACTGGGTTATTGTGTGTTTTCCAGGCTGTATCGCCATGTTCCAGAAGCATTCTCTCCTGACTTTTTGCCTGCATCTATGGCAGGCATCCTCAGAGGTTGCAAGGTCTCACAACCTCTGACAATGCCTGGCACAGATGCAGGAGAAACGTCAGGAGAGAATGCTTCTGGAACATGGCCATACAACCCGGAAAACCTACAACAACCCAGAAAATACTGTGTTTTCTGGTCGTCTTTGGCAACCCTTCTGACATCCCCTTGCGACCCCCCAGGGGTCTTGACCCCCAGGTTGAGAAATGCTGCCTTTATTGAGTCCAACTCCCTTCACCAGGGCAAAACAACATAGTCAAAGCCCTCATGACAAAGAGCCATCCAGCCATAGATATAGATAGATATGAATCACACACACATAATATGTATATTACAGATATAGTATCCTAAATTTGAAAGGGACCCCTAAAGAAGGACAATTATATGTTGCATGTTCCAGAGTAGGCAAACCAGACAATCTCCACATCAACACTGACAAAGAAACAGCAAGAAATACTGTTTATCCACAAGCATACAGGAATCACATATATTAGAAACCAACACTTTCCCATTACTTTATTTTCCAGATCACCAGATTGGGCCACAGCAACGCGTGGCAGGGGATGGCTAGTATAATAATAAGAAAAGACACAAATAATAATGGGGGCACAGAAGGTTTTACAAATAGATGATACATTGAGCTCACCTGCAATTAACAAAGTTGGGCACTGGGTTGGGTTCCCCCCGCAGCCCTTCCAGTTGTTCCTGGTTGTCTCCAGCCAGGCGCCTCCATTCCTCTGTCTGTTCATTGACAAACACCTTCCATTGCTGGGACGCACCGAGAAGGAGCAAAAAATCACCTGCGAGGAAGCAAGAAGGGTATTTTAAAGGCATCTGTTTAAAGCAAGTGTGAATGTTGCAACTCGCAAGCTTGTATAGCATTGAGTAGCCATGAAGCTTCAAAATCAATCGATGAGGGTATCTACATAGAGGTAGCCTGGCCTCTGCTGCCTGGAGGCACCCTCTGTTTTGGGAGGTGTTAACTGGCACTTGATTGCTTGTTGTCTGGACTTCTCCTGTTTCTGTGTGGTATTCTTTATCTAATTGTCTTGATTCTTGTGTTGTTTATTTGTTTATTTATTTGTTTGTTTGTTTACAGTATTTATATTCCGCCCTTCTCACCCTGCAGGGGACTCAGGGCGGATTACAATGTACTTATACATGACAAACATTCAATGCCATAGACACACAACATATATAGACAGACACATCGAGGAAATTTAATATTCCAGCTTTTTTCATGAGGGTATTCTGGCCACCAGGGGAGCTGTCGCTTCACAGTCCATCTGTGACACTGATGAAGTACTTCCTCATTCTTTGCATGCTTGCTGGAGATTTTTATGGCATCGTAAATTAGCCTCCCTGCATAAGCGGTACCTAAATTTCCTACTTGACAGATGCAACTGTCTTTCGGGCTGCAAAGGTCGACAGCAAGCTACACAAATTGATCGGAAGCTCACTCTGACCCGGGCTGGCTTCAAACTCATGACCTTTTGGTCAGTAGTGATCTTAATGCAGCTGACTCCCAGCTAGCTGCGCCACAGTCCCGGTTTAATACTGGTAGCCAGATTTCGTTCATTTTCATGGTTTCCTCCTTTCTATTGCAATTCTCCACCGGCTTGTGGATTTCAGTGGCTTCTCTGTGTAGCTGGACATGGTGGTTGTCTAAGTGGTCCTGTATTTCTGTGTTCTCAGATAATATTCTGTGTTCAGGTTGGTTCATCAAGTGTTCTGCTATGGCTGACTTTTCTGGTTGAATTATTAAAAATGTCCTAAGTGTTTCAGATAAGGGTCACTACATCTGCAAAGGTCCCTTGTTATGTATTGAGGGAGTTATGTATTAAGTTAACTGATCGCATACAGATATGTATAAAGACCCCCGCCAAGAAAAAATAGCCTTTGGAGTTACTCACTCATTAAATTGATGGAATTGGGTTTCATGAAGAAGTCGGGTAAATACATCCATTTGATTAGGACGGAGTTGATGGGAATGGCGTGGCTCCATCTCCAAGGATAGTCTGAAGCAAAGAGGCCAAAATACACCATCAGGAGCCAAAACAATACCTTTTTTGTACTTCCAAACATTTCTTCCTTCAGGTTGCTGTGAGTTTTCTGGCCATGTTCCAGAAGTATTCTCTCCTGACGTTTTGCCCACATCTATGGCAGGCATCCTCAGAGAAACACTTGCCTCCAGCAGACAAGAGTTCTTTCTCCCACCCTGGACATTACTCCACAGATATATCAACCCCACTTGCCTAGTTTCCAACAGACCTCACAACCTCTGAGGATGCCTGCCATAGATGTGGGCAAAACATCAGGAGAGAATGCTTCTGGAACACTGCCAGACAGCCCGGAAAAATTCACAGCAACCCAGTGATTCCGGCCATGAAAGCCTTTGACAACAAGTTTCTTCCTCCCTCCTTCCCTTTAGAGGTAATCTGGATTTGGACTGCAATGCCCATCATCCCTCCAAGACATATCTAAGATTCTCTAGCACCAATCTATGGCACACCAAAATCAGATAATATTTTTCTATTCCAAATAATTTTATTAAGCATTTCCAAATAAAATAAAATAAAAATTCACATTGACAGAATGGGGGGTGAGGGCAAAGGAAAAAGAGAAAAAGAATAATTTGGGGATAGTGGAGTTGTTGTTGGTTAGTTAGCTGTTTACAAATATCTAACAGGTCGTAAAGAAAGAACAAACAAAGCAGAGGTTGTTGGGACGTGGCATGTTGCGATATGCACAATGGAGGACTTTCTTACAGCCACATGAGAGGCACTCCAAGTGGCCAGCTTCTGGTCAAAGGAAACGTAGCATAATGCCAAGTTTTTAAACTTTGTTTGTTGTTTTTCTGTGCATTATAACTGCATTCTCAATTTGTTTCTAATATGATAAATAAAAATCATTTTTCCAACTCAATTTTCATCTCTCTTCTATTGGCACACATTACATAAGATATTGAAAATTCTAACCATTTTCATTTGAAGACTAATCATTGTATCTTCTTGTTCCTTTTTATATTGTCTCGGCTGTTAGGAACTGTGGGCATTGAAGTCCAAAATACCTGAAGGGCCCAAGTTGGCTCATGCTTGCTGTAACCCATTCGGCATTTGTCACCAATTATCTCAAAATCAGGTAATTTAATGGCATTTGTACGTCTCCATGCAGGCGTGGGATCCATGGTCAGAGTTTCACAACCTTCTAAGCTCAGTGTCTGTGGACGATGGGACTCCTGCTTACCTTTACAGAGACCTGGAGGGATGCCAACACAGAGGAGGTACTGGAAGATGAGGAAGAGGGCCAGGAAGAGGCAGTACTTGGGCCAGAGCCTGGCAATGGCCTGGCGTCGGCGCCGGGTCAAGATGACCACCAGCCAGCAGCCGTGGAAGATGACCATGAAGTTCATGCGCTGCCCGATCACATTGACCGTCAACAGGAAGCAGATCTGGGCAAGGAAGGAAGGAAGAGAAAGCATAGGAAGCAATAAGGAGCTCCAGGGACAGCACACTGGAAGAGGATTCCAGGGAAAACACGTTGTCCTTTGAACTGCAACTTCCAGAATCCCCAAAACAATGTGGCGCAGTGCTGGGATATAGCGAAGTCATAGACATATTTCCTCAATTTGGTAGAATTGGAAAACATTTCTATCTTTGGATTACAACTCCCAGAATCCCCAAGATAATGTGGCTCTGGTGGCGGGACACAGTAAAGTCATTGACAGCTTTCCCCAACTTGGTAGATCTTGGAAACATTTATGTTTTTTGGATTACAACTCCCAGAATCCCCAAAACAATGTGGCTCCAGTAGTGGGATATAGCGAAGTCACAGACAGCTTTCCCCAACTTCATAGAACATTTCTGCCTTTGGATTATAACTCCCAGAATCCCCAAGACAGTGTCAGCATAAAAAGGAGGGTGGGATGTGGATAAAAGTAATATAGAGGCCATTCCCAGATCTTGGACAAATCGGCTTTCAGTTGTTCTGAAATGGGGAGTTCTGGGAGAAGTAGTCCAAAAGGGAACCTTATTAAATTTGAATGGATCTCAGGAGTTGCAAACTAAAAGGAAACTTCTCAAAACTTTGATAGTCAAGCAGTTTAAATGGCCGATTCTGGGCAAGTCACTCTCTCAGTCCCAGAAAAATACAACAACAACAACAATATCCCTTGAAGGAATTATTCTAATAATAATAATAATAATATACCTTGAAGGAACTATTCCAATAATAATAATAATAATAATAATAATAATAATAATAATAATTCCTTGAAGGAAGCATTCCAATAACAATAACAGCAACAACACCACAACATCCCATGAAGGAAGCATAATAATAATAGTAATAATACTAATAATACTAATAATAATAATATCAATCCTTGAAGAAAGCATTCTAATAATAATAATAATAATAATAATATCCCTTGAAGGAACTATTCTAATAATAATAACAACAACAATACTACTACTACTAATGATAATAGTAATAATAATAATATTTCCTTGAAGGAAGCATTCCAACAACAACAACAACATCCCATGAAGGAAGCATTCCAATATTAACAACAACAACATTCCTTGAAGAAACTCTTCCAATAATAATAAAAACAACAACAATAATGATGATAATGATAGAATCCCTTGAAGGAAGCAGTCCAACAATAACAACAATAATAACAACATCCCAAGAAGGAAGCATTCCAATAATAATACAATACAAAATTTTATTATGGTCACTGAACAGCAAAAAGCAGAGCCCAACAACAACAACAACAACAACAACATCATTCCTTGAAGAAAACATTCTAATAATAATAAAAACAACAATAATGATGATGATAATGATAGAGTCCCTTGAAGGAAGCAGTCCAACAACAACAACAACAACAATCACAACATCCCATGAAGGAAGCATTCCAATAATAATAATACAATATAAAATTTTATTACGGTCGCTGACCAGCAAAAAGCAGGGCACAACAACAACAATATCATTCCTTGAAGAAAACATTCTAATAATAATAATAATAATAATAATAATAATAATGCTTGAAGGAACTATTCCAATAATAATAATACTAATAGCAACAACAACAACAACAATAATTATATCCCTTCAAGCAACTATTCCAAGCTCAGACTCCCAGCCCAAACATGTAGCACTACATATCCCATCATTCCCCATCCATAACTGCACCTATAATGCCGTTCAGCACATCTGAAAGGCTGCTCCATAAAGTTTTGAAAGAAAAGGAAATACAATGCAAATTACAAATAAAATAAAACAAAAAGCAGGTACCTCCAACCCAAATTTGTAGTAGAAGTAGTTGATGAAGTACTTGATGCAATAAAGCAGGCCTTTGTCCAGATTCTGGCGATTGCCGTCCTCAAAGACTGCCTGGGTCGGAGGTGGTACCAACTGGTGTTGCTTCCGGTAATATTCCTGGCACCGGTAGACGATGGCCTCGAAAACCAGTAGCACAAGTACCTGCAAATGATTCTGGAAAAGTCCAAAGACAGAACGCAAATGAGCAAAAGACGTAGACCGGGGTACAACATATAACGGTGCTCCATTCCGTGGATAATCAAATCTGCAAATTATATGATAGTCTGCAATGATCAATGTTGGTCTGTCGTCGAAGGCTTTTATGGCCGGAAGCACTGGGTTCTTTCTCCCACCCTGGATATTATTCCACAGGTATATATACACCCCATTTATCTCACTGCCCACAGAATCTCTCAAGATAGCCACAGATGCAGGCGGAATGTTAGGAGAGAATGCTGCTGGAACATGGCCATATAGCTTGAAACGCTCACAGAAACCCATAAATGTTGGTAGATGAACAGCCAAAATCATCATCAAGCTTGAAATGAATACTTCAACCCAATGGAAAGAAGCCTTCCAACTTACCTGGATGTAACCCAGGTTGGGGAAGCCCTTCCGGATGCCAAACCAATTGGCCGGATCGATGGGGCCCTTGTAGAGCGTGGAGTTGCCAATCTCCTCCAGCAAAAGGTTGGTGCTGTTCAGCAGAGGCTAAGAAGTAAGCCAAGCAGAGGTCAGATTTACATCATAATCTATCTGCAGAAAAGTGAATGTGTATATGTTTGTTCCACAAATGTCCCTCCATGGCTTGATGGATCTGGACCAAACTCGGCACACATACCCTTCATTGTGCAACTTAAAATACTGGTGGGGTTTCAACTGAATGATCTACACTTTTGGGGGCTAACAGCCCGAAAATGAACCTTGGGATGCAACTTACAGATGGAACCACAAGAGGGCACTGTATAATATCCCCTCTAGGAATCTCCATTTTTAAAACCTGCATTATTATTTAAAGTGTCCTAAGTATTTTGTTTGTGTGGTTGTTATAGGGCAGTCTATATAAGAAATACAACCACTATTGACACGATTGTGATTCAAAGGTCCTCCTCCATACAGTTCTCTGGACCAGTGTTTCTCAAACTGTGCCCCTCCAGGTGTTTTGTACTTCAACTTCCAGACATCCCAGCCAGCTTACCAGCTCTTAAAGAGGCTGAAGTCTAAGACACCTAGATGATCACAGTCAGAGAAACACTGCTCTGGACAATTCAAGGTTGAGCATTAATTGATTGCATACAGATACCAATCGGGATCAGCAATTAAATGCAAGGCAATGACAGATCACATCTCTTTGTCACAGTCACTGTTGTTAAGATAGATGAAAGCTGGATGGAGCGATGGATGGCTGAACAGATTAACAAGTAGATAAATTTATGGATGGATAGATAGAGAGATGGATAGATGGATGGCTAGGTAGATGGATTGCTAGATAGACGGATGGATAGATAGATGTATTGATGGATAGACAGGGATGGATAGGCAGAGGGATGGATGGGTGGATAGATGGATGGACAGAAGGATGGACAGAAGGATGGATGGAAGGATGGATGATGGATGGATGGGAGAAGGGACAGAAAGGTGGACGGATGGATGGATGGATGGATGGATAGATAGATAGATAGATAGATGAATAGACAGATGGATAGAAAGATGGATGGATAGATGGAAGGATGGATAGATGGATGGATACATAGATGGATGGATAGACGGATGGATAGATAGATAGATAGATAGATAGATAGATAGATAGACAGACAGAAAGACAGATAGATATTAAGAGATAATTGTGACTTATGTCTTTAATTGATCTTGTTAAGGTATTGTATTATATTTTAATGTTTTTAAATGTTTTATGCTGTTGTTGGCATTAAATTGTTGCCTCTATTAACTGCCCTGAGTTGCCTGCAAGCTGAGAGGGGTGGTATAAATATAGTAAGTAAATAAATAAATAAATAAATAAATAAATGGATGGATAGATGGATAGATAGATAGATAGATAGATAGATAGATAGATAGATAAATGGCTAGATAGACGAATTGACAGATAGGTGTATCGATGGATAGACAGAGAGATGGATTGGCAGAGGGAAGGATAAACATGGCTGGCTGGATGGATGTGTACAGGGAGCATACAACCCCTCTGTTGCATCAGCTCCATTGACTGCCAATCTGCTACTGAGCAAAATTCAAAGTGCTGGCTTTAGTCTATAAATCCCTAAACGGTTGATAGATGAATGGATAGATAGATGGATAGCTAGATGGATGGACAGACAGAGAGAGACGGATGAAAAAATAGATAGACGAATGGATAGATAGATGAATAGACAGATAGACGGATGGAGGGATAGATGGATGGATAGATAAACAGATGGACAGAAAGACAAATGGATAGATGGATGGATAGATAGACAGGGATGAATAGACAGATGGATAGATAAACAGATGGGTAGATAGATGAATGGATAGAAAGATGGATAAATGGATAGAAAGACAAATGGATAGATAGACAGATGGATAGATAGACAGGGATGAATAGACAGATGGATAAACAGATGGGTAGAAAAACTGATGAGTAGAAAGATGGATGGATAGAAAGATGAACAGATAGATAGATAGACAGGAAGGGATAGATGGATAAAAATAGATAGAGGAATGGATAGATAGATAGATAAATAAATAGACAGAGAGATGGATGGAGGGATAGATGGATGAATAGACAGATGGATGGATAGACAGATGGATGGATAGATAAACAGATGGGTAGATAGACAGATGGATAGAAAGATGGATGGATAGATAGATGAATGGATAGATTGACAGACAGATGGATGGATGGATGGGTGGATGGACAGACAGGCATGTGGACAGATTGATTGATGGCCACATGGATGGAGGTCCCTCTCTCTACCTTTGTACAGTTTATGTAGTAGTCTTGTGGGTTGACCACGTTCAGCTGGTAGAGCATCTTGCAGACGATGATGATGCAGACCCAGACGGTGGAGAGGCAGGAGGCCATGTGGCAGAAGCTGCTGTACGGGATGGCAAACGCCCAAAGGACCACCAGCAGGAGGTTCATCACCGACACCTAGGGCAACGCAAAAAAAAAAAGGATCATTATCTTTTTAAAACTACATCTTCCAGGTCATCCCCAGGGAATTTTCAGTCCAAAAAGCCGTTCTTTCCCAAACTTAAGAGCAACACTTAAGACCCTGGGGAAAATGGCTGCACAATCCAACATCTACACTGCAGAACTAATATGTTTTGACACCGCTTTGAACTGCTGTGACCCAATGCCATGGAACTGTGGGAGATGTAGTTTGGTGAGGCACCAGCAGTCTTTTTCAGAGGCGGCTAAAGGCTTTGCGAAACTGCAACTCCCATGATCCTATAGCAGTGTGCCATGGCAGTTCAAAGTGGTGTCAAACTGAATTAATTCTAAGGTTTAGAATGATGAGCCCTCGATATTAAAGGAAGGCGATGGAAAAACCTCCTGTGAATGAACTCTTGGAAATGGGACTAAAGACTATGAGAGAATAGGGTTCGAATCCTGTCTCATCCATGGGAAACGTCACTGTATGATGCTGGGCGAGTTGCACTCTCTCAGCCTCAGAGGAAGGCTAGGGGATACTTCCCAGGATCAAACTCTGGAGCATTTGCGTTGTCGAAGGCTTTCATGGCCAGAATCACTGGGTTGCTGTGAGTTTTTCGGACTGTATGGCCAATATGTTCCAGTAGCATTCTCTCCTGATGTTTTGCCTGCGTCTGTGGCTAATGGCATCTTCAAAGGTTCTCCTGACAGCGAGGCAAGTTGAATGTGTGTCTGTGTGTGTGTGTGTCAAATAATGTCCAGGGTGGGAGAAAGCAAGTGTAAAGGTTGCAGTTAGCAAGTTTAAATAGCATTGAGTAGCCATGAAACTGCAAAGTCAATAAATGATGGTATCTGCATAAATAGAGAGATAGGGCAGGTGTAGTGAAATCTACCTTTTAGGCGACCAGGCCAAAGCCTGAATATCAGGAGCTTTCATCTTGAAAGGCAGGCAGAGGCAGGAGGAGGAGTCAAGCCGACTCTTGATTGGTTGAAGCAATGAGTGGAGGAGTCGGTTGAGAGAGGGAAAGAGGCTGTCAGCTCTTGACAGAGGGGGAGAAGTGTCTTAACATCAGACACAGAAGGATGAGATTTTAGGAGAGGAGGCTAAGATAGGGTTCTGACAGGAAAGAAAGCTAGAAAGTGAGCCTTAAGGTTAGGGAATAAGGTTAAGACATAGGCTAGGGTTTTACTGTGTTAAGAGGACCAGTAAAAGAGAGTTTTGTCTTATTAAACTTAAGATAAGTTTAACATATCTTATTGCCCTGTGTGTGAGACAGACAGGAGTCTGTTCTCTAAGAGTTACTGTTTCTAAGGATAGAACAGTGTGTTTAAGGAAACTCACAGTTTTAAAAGCTTTGTTGTCAGTAGAACTAACTGTTTAATCCTATTAAGTCTCTGCATCTGAATCAAGTTTCTGTACCCCTCATGCTATCTATATATATAAATTTCCTCCTGGCGTCCAACGAGGAAACAAAACTCTAAAACCCCTCCACACAACTCTACCAAAATTGCCAGGCCCCAAGGACAACCCACTAGGTACAAACTAATCCACTCAGAAATCCAAACCACACAACAACAACCACACAAAACGGTAAAACAACTGAGCATGCGCACTGGTGCAAGCTCCCCGGCGCTCGCACACGCGCTCGCACACACGCGCGCGCGCCCCCTCACCCCCCCGCCGCCGCGCACACACACACACACACACGCGTTCCTAATATGTTAGGAATTGTGGGAGCTCAAGTCCTAAACACCTGGAGGCCCAAGTTTGCCCAGGCCTGCTCTAGGGGCCTGAGCGTGGATTCCCCCACCCCTCCTCCTCCTCAGGCCTTACAGACTAGGCCTCAAGGCAGCCTCTCTCTTCTCTCTCCGAGGGGCGGGATGCCTCCCAGCTGGCACACGCGGGCCCGGCTCCCTCCTTCGGTGCAGCAGTTGCCCAGGATGCTGAGGGCCAGGTCGAGGGTGCGGCGGGGCCTGGGGGCGCCGGCCAGGACCCTCAGCAGCGGCGCCAGCCCCCCACGCTCCCGGAAGCGGGCGATGCCTCCGGCCTCCTTGATGTGCTGCGTCCGGAGAGCCAGCAAAGCCTCGCCCAGGCCCGGCTCGGCGCCCTTCTGCAGCTGGGACAGGCAGGAGCCTAAGGAGCCGCTCCCAGGCCCCTTCCCGGTCCCTGGGCCTTTCGAAGGCGGAGCCACCATCTTGGCGAAAAAGAGGCCCTTCTTCTCCAACACAGCAGCGCCCGGGACTACACTTCCCAAAGGGCGTCGCGGGCCACCATCTTGACGCGGTGCATGCTGGTCCCTGTAGTTTCTTCCCCACCTATTCTCCATTAGTTATGCCGAACATTGAGGAGGAAAAGCACTCGCGTCCCATAGTGCCACGCGGCAGCTATTGACTGACGTAAAAGGAAGCAACAAGGCGGGATGGGAACTAAAGGTTCCTGTATGGCATATCTCTGATGAAGAGCCTCAGGTGTATGTATGTATGTATGTGTATATATATATATATATATACACACACACACACACACACACACACACACACGCTCTGTGCATAATGAGTACCTTAAAAACAAAAGAACCAATGAACGAAATCACACCAAATTTGGCAAGAAAACGTCTCACAACACAAGGAGTACGGCCATCACTCAAAAATTATGATTTTGTCATTTGGGAGTTGTCGTTGCTGGGATTTATAGTTCACCTACAATCAAGGAGCATTCTGAACTCAATCAACAATGGAATTGAACCCAAACTTGGCACACAGAACTCCCTTGACCAACAGATAATACTGGAAGGGTTTGGTGGGCATTGACCTTGAGTTTGGGAGTTGTAGTCCACCTACATCCAAAGAGCACTGTGGACTCAAACAATGATGGATCTGCACTGAACTTGGCACAAGCGCTCAAATATGAATGCAGATGGAGTTTGGGGGAAATAGCCCTTGCCATTTGGGGGTTGTAGTCACTGGGATTCACAGTTCACCTACAATCACGGAGCATTCTGAACCCCATGAACGACAGAATCGGGGCAAACTTCCCACCCACAACCCCCATGACCAACAGAAAATCCAATCCAACTCCCTTCACCAGGGCAAGAAAACATAATCAAAACCCTCCTGACAAAGAGCCATCCAGCCATAGATATAAATAGATATAATTTACACACAGAGATAGTATTATAGATTTGAAAGAGACCCCTGAAGAACGACAGTTATATCTTGCCTGTTCCAGAGTAGGCAAACCAGACTCTCTCCACATCAACACTGACAAGGAAACAGCAGGAAATACTGCTTACCCACAAGCAGAAAGACATGACATAGATTAGAAACCAACACTTTCTCATTACTTTATTTTCCAGATCAACAGACTGGGCCACAGCAACGCGTGGCAGGGGACAGCTAGTGAGGTGATATTTGTTCCAAGTTCAATAAACTCATTCTAGTTCACCTTTAACTGGTGTCAGCTTCAGTTTGTCAAGCACTTTTAAAGTCCAGTCAGCCAGTGAAGAAGCCATAGAAGAACAAGGGCAAACACACCTTACCTACAACACATTCACACCTTTGGTTCCTCAGACCAGTAAAGCTGAGGTGGCGGCGGCTAATACTACCAATAACATCGGTCATTGATAATACTTTATCATCCCTTGCTTTGGGGGCAGAGGTGGGATTCTTTGTTCCCCCCTGCCCAGATATATCTTTGATTTCTTTATAGCAGGATATAAATTATTATTATTATTATTGTTGTTGTTGTTGTTGTTGTTGTTGTTGTTGTTGTTTGTTTGAAGCAAGTGTGAATGTTGCAATTAGCAAGTTTAAATAGCATTGAGTAGCCATGAAACTGCAAGTCAATAAATGATGGCATCTGCATAAATAAAGAGATAGGGCAGGATATAAATTATTATTATTATTATTGTCTGTTTGAAGCAAGTGTGAATGTTGCAATTAGCAAGCTTGAATAGCACTGAGTAGCCATGAAGTTAGAGAAGTCAATCAGTGAAGGTATCTGCATAGAGGTGGCCTGACCCTTGTTGTCTGGAGACACCCTCTTCTCTCATGTCCCTGCAGGGAAGCTGGAACTGACAGACAAGAGCTCACCCTGCTCCCCGGATTCAAACCACCGCCCTTTCAGTCAGCAGCCCTGCCGGCACAAGGGTTTACGCATTGGACTTGAATAGTTTTGAGTAGTCTTACAGCTGCAGAGTCAATCAGTGAGGGTATCTGTATAGAGGTAGCCTGACCTCTGTTGCCTGGAGGTGTCCTCTGTTTGGGAGGTATTAACTGGTTCTTGATTGTTTACTGTCTGGAGTTCTCCTGTGGCCAAATTTGGTGTCAATTCGTCCAGCGGTTTTTGAGTTATGTTAATCCCACAAACTAACATTACATATATACGTATTGTGGTATAATAATATTGTACAAAGTATGTTGTACAATATTATTACCACAATACGTATATATATAATACACTACTACTACATTATACTATTATAGATAACTAGCCATCCCCTGCCATGTGTTGCTGTGGACCAGTCTGTGTATATGTGTTTTGTGTGTGTATATATATGCGTTTGTGTGTGTGTGTGTGTTTGTGTACTTACTTAGGCAATCCCTTGTTGTCCTAGTAAGATTGTCCTCCAAGTTCGGTGTTTGTGTATATGTGTATATATGTGAGTTTGTGTATATATGTGCGTTGTAATGCTTTTTTGTTTTTTGGCTTTTTAAGTCTTTTCTGCTGTGTTTTTCAGTGTTTTTATGAGTGATGGTCACTCATTGGCCTGAGAGGTGTCTTGTGTCCAAACTTGGTGTCAATTCGCCCAGTGGTTTTTGAGTTATGTTCATCCCACAAACGAACATTACATTTTTATTTATATAGATCTATTGTACCATATCATAAGTTGTTGTATATACAATATATTACATTACAACATTATTAGTGGGTTGTAGGTTTTTTCGAGCTATATGGCCATGGTCTAGAGGCATTCTCTCCTGACATTTCGCCTGCATCTATGGCAAGCATCCTCAGAGGTAGTGAGGATGCTTGCCATAGATGCAGGCAAAACGTCAGGAGAGAATACCTCTAGAACATGGTCATATAGCCCGAAAAAACCTACAACAACCCAATGATTCCAACCATGAAAGCCTTCGACAATACATTGAACATTATTAGTATTACATACAAGGGTTCTTTCTCCCACCCTGGACAGTATTCCACAGTTATATATACACACTCCTCTTGCCTCATTTCCAACAGACGCTTTGAGGATGTCATTAGCCACAGATGCAGGTGAAACATCAGGAGAGGATGCTGCTGGAACATGGCCAGACATCCTAAAAAAACTCAGTGCATTTGTTTGAAAATAGTACTCAAGACCATGAGAGGCCAGGGTTCGGATCCTTGCTCTGCCCCAGTGGTTCTCAACCTTCCTAATGCCACGACCCCTTAAAACGCTTCCTCATGTTATGGTGACCCCCAACCATAAAATTAGTTTCATTGCTACTTCATAACTGTCATTTTGCTGCTGTTATGAATGGTAATGTAAATATCTGATATGCAGGATGTATTTTTATACACTGGACCAAATTTGGCACAAAAACCCAATACACCCAAATTTAAATACTGGTGGGATTGGGGGAGGATATTGATTTTGTCCTGTGGGAGTTGTAGTTGCTGGGATTTATAGTTCACCTACAATCAAAGAGCATTCTGAACTCCACCAATGATGGAATTGAACCAAACTTGGCACACAGAACTCCCATACTGGAAGAGAAAATACTGGACATTGACCTTGAGTTTTGGGAGTTGTAGTTCACCTACATCCAGAGAGCACTGTGGACTCAAACAATGAGGGATCTGGACCAAACTTGGCACAAACATTCAATATGCCCAAATATGAACACAGATGGAGTTTGGGAGAAATAGACCTTGACATTTGGCACCAAAATAGACCAAATTTGGCACAAAGACCCAATGCACCCAAATTTAAATACTGGTGGGATTGGGGGAGGATATTGATTTTGTCCTGTGGGAGTTGTAGTAGCTGGGATTTATAGTTCACCTACAATCAAAGAACATTCTGAACCCTGCCAATGACTGAATTGGGCCAAACTTCCCACACAGAACCTCCATGACCAACAGAAAATACTGTGTATTCTTGTGGTCTTTGGTGACCCCCCTCATACCCCCTCGCGACCCCTCCAGGGGTCCCGACCCCCAGGTTGAGAAACACTGCTCTACCCATTGGGCAATCTTGGGCAAGTGGCACTTTCTCAGAGTAAAGCAATGGCAAACCTCAAAGACTCTTGGTATCTCTTTCCCCCTTGTTTCACACTCACCTCCTGCAAAGACACCCAAATGACGTAAAGCGCCACCAGCTTGAGGACGTGGAGTTCGAGGAGACGCAATACGAAGACCCGGAGTCGGCCCAAAACATCTGAAAAGGTTCCTCCTAAGACCATTAAGCGCTCCAGCACCAGGCCCCACTTGCTGGGCACAACATCTATAGCGGCAGAAACAGAAACGGAATTTGGTTTTAACATTTGAGGCACAGACATGTGGCTTTTAATCCCACAAATATATATAAAGACCAGAAAGAATCTGAATCCAAGAATTGTGGGTGGAAAATGTTATTATCATTCTGTTTATTATTATTATTTTACTGACACAAAAACACAGTATGTCACAGCAAACGCGATCTATATGCTGGATTTCGTATCACAAAATCACAAGTCGAACAATTCCCAAGTGTCTAGGACTGTGTGATGTATTTTCAAATGATGCGCACAGATCCAAGTCTTTTGCAGTTGACAGATCATGATTTTGTCAATGTTTATTGTTTCCAAATGCAGGCTGTGGTCTTTTGGCAGGGCACCCAGTGTGCCCATTACCACTGGGACCCCTGTACCGGTTTATGCCAGAGCCTTTGCAGTTCGATTTTGAGGTCTTGATAATGGCTGAGTTTTTCTTGTTATTTTTCCTCAATGCAAATGTCACCTCGTATGGCGACGTCAATCATCCAAACTTTTTTATTTTCCACAATCGTGATGCGGAGCCGGCTGCGTGTCAGCTACATTAAGATCACTATTGACCAAAAAGGTAATGAGTTCGAAACCAGCCCGGGTTGGAGTGAGCTTCCAACCAATTTGTGTAGCTTGCTGTTGACCTTTGCAGCCCGAAAGACAGTTGCACCTGTCAAGTAGGAAATTTAGGTACCATTTCTGCGGGGAGGCTAATTTACGACACCATAAAAATCTCCAGCAAGCATGCAAAGAATGAGGAAGTACTTCATCAGTGTCACAAATGGATAGTGAAGCGACAGCTCCCCTGGTGGCCAGAATAGAATTCAGCCATGGCATTGAAAGTGGTGCCAACTGCATTCATTCTACAGCAGGGGGCTTCAGTCTATGGGCCGCAATCCAGATCCAGCCCAACAAGATCTTTTCCTCAGCCTTACTTTAAAACTTAATTCTCCTCTTTCTATCTCCCTCCAAAACAGAGGAAATCTTCTCCACTCCATTCTTGTTCCCTCCGAAACAAAGATGGGATACAAAGATGGGACTGTGGCGCAGCTGACTAGAGTCAGCTGCATTAAGATCACTACTAACCAAAAGATCATGAGTTTGAAGCCAGCCCAGGTCTGAGTGAGTTTCAGACCAATTTGTGTAGCTTGCTGTTGACCTTTGCAGCCAGAAAGACAGTTGCATCTGTCAAGTAGGAAATTTAGGTACCGCTTATGCGGGGAGGCTAATCTATGAGGCCATAAAAATCTCCAGCAAGCATGCAAAGAATGAGGACGTACTTCATCAGTGTCACAAATGGATGGTGAAGCAACAGCTCCCCTAGTGGCCAGAATATCCTCATCAAAAAAGCTGGAATGTTAAATAGCCTTGGTGTGTCTGTCTATATATGTTATGTGTCTATGGCATTGAATGTTTCCCATGTATATGTACACTGTAATCCGCCCTGAGTCCTCTGTGGGGTGAGAAGGGCGGAATATAAATACTGTAAATAAATAAATGTCTGGTATACTGTGTTCCAAAACTTTGTCAGTCTATACTCGAAAGTCCCACAGTATTTTTGCGTGTTCATTTCCCACTACCTTTGCAAGTTTATGATCCCTTTACCAGTTCTTTACTACTGGCAGGTGGTCCTTATGACATAAGTTCCAATGAATCATTTGGGCCACAGAGTTGCGCCTCTGTTTGATCCGTTCTCAATCAATTTCCCCCAAACTTCTTCAAAGTCATTTTCCTTCCATACCCCTTCCCTGACTCTTAACCTACATGTCAATTTATCATTTATTGCAGTGGTTCTCAACCTACCTCATGTCGCGACCCCTTAATACAGTTCCTCATGTTGTGGTACCCCCCAACCATAACATTATTTTTGTTGCTACTTCATAACTGCAATCTTGCTACTGTTATGAATCGTAATGTAAATATCTGATATGCAGGATGGATTTTCATTCACTGGACCAAATTTGGCACAAATACCCGATACGCCCAAATTTGAATACTGGTGGGATTGGAGGAGATTGATGTTGTCATTTGGGAGTTGTAAATTCTGGGATTTATAGTTCACCTACAATCAAAGAGCTTTCGGAACTCTACCAATGATGGAATTGAATCAGACCTGGCCACACAGAAATCCCATGACCAACAGAAAATGCTAGAATGGCTTGGTGGGCACTGACCTTGTGTTTGGGTGTTGTAGTTCACCTAAATCCAGAGAGCACTGTAGAGTCAAACAATGATCAATCTGGACCAAACTTGGCACGAACATGCAATATGTCCAATGTGGACTCTGGTGGAGTTTGGGGAAAATAGACCTTGACATTTGGGAGTTGTAGTTGCTGGGATTTATAGTTCACCTACAATCAAAGAGCATTCTGGACCCCACCAATGATGGAATTAGGCCAAACTTCCCACACAGAACCCCCATGACTACAGAAAATATTGTATATTCTGATGGTCTTCGGGGACCCCTCTGACACCCCCTCGCGACCCCCCCAGGGGTGCCGACCCCCAGGTTGAGAAACACTGATTTATTGCTAGTTTCCATAATTCTTTATACCATTTTTCAATTGATATATTTATTTTACCTTTCCAGTTCCTCGCTATCAGTAATCTTGCTGCAGTTAACATGTTATCTATTGCATCTTTCTCTGTTTTTTAATTTCTTAACATTATATAGTGACAACAATGCAATGCCTGCACTTTTTCCTATCTTCATATCCATTATAGCTTCTATTTCTCCAAATACCTTCCCCCAAAATTCATTTACATATTTACATTGCCACCACATATGTACCCACATCCTAGCAACCTCTCCAACAGTTTTTTGTGGCATTCCTATTGATATTTGCAATCTTTACTGGTGTTAAGTACCATTTCCAAACCAATTTATAATAATTTTCTTTAACACGTATCAATAAATTCTTTAAATATCTTTGATCCCATAATTGTACCCAATCTGCTTCCTTTATTCTAATCCCTAGATCAGTGTTTCTCAACCTGGGGGTCGGGACCCCTGGGGGGGTCGCGAAGGGGTGTCAGAGGGGTCCCCGAAGACCATCCGAATATACAATATTTTCTGTAGTCATGGGAGTTCTGTGTGGGAAGTTTGGCCTAATTCTATCATTGGTGGGGTTCAGAATGCTCTTTGATTGTAGATGAACTATAAATCCCAGCAACTACAACTCCCAAATGTCAAGGTCTATTTTCCCCAAACTCCACCAGAGTCCACATTGGACATATTGAGTGTTCGTGCCAAGTTTGGTCCAGATTGATCATTGTTTGAGTCCACAGTTCTCTCTGGATTTAGGTGAAGTACAACACCCAAACTCAAGGTCAATGCCCACCAAGCCATTCTAGCATTTTCTGTTGGTCATGGGATTTCTGTGTGGCCAGGTCTGATTCAATTCCATCACTGGTGGAGTTCAGAAAGCTCTTTGATTGTAGGCGAACTATAAATCCCAGAAACTACAACTCCCAAATGACATCATTCTCCTCCAACCCCACCAGTATTCAAATATCAGGTATTTGTGCCAAATTTGGTCCAGTAAATGAAAATCCATCCTGCATATCAGATATTAGGAGCGCCCGGTGGCGCAGTGGGTTAAATCCCTGTGCCGGCAGAACTGAACACCGACAGGTCACAGGTTCGAATCCGGGAAGAGGCAGATGAGCTCCCTCTATCAGCTCCAGTTCCTCATGCGGGGACATGAGAGAAGCCTCCCACAAGGATGATAAAACCATCAAATCATCCGGGCATCCCCTGGGCAACGTCCTTGCAGATAGCCAATTCTCTCACACCAGAAGCAACTTGCAGTTTCTCAAGTCGCTCCTGACACGAAAAAAAAAGGAGTTTTAGTTTGGTGAAACACCAGGACTCTTGGGCAGAGAAGGCCTAAAAACCTTGCAAAACGACAACTCCCATGACTCCATAGCATTAAGCGATGTGTGCATTTTCACAGTTGAATGAATTTAGTCGGGCCCCACTTGCCCTGGATCAATGCTATGGGATCCTGGGAGATGTGGTTTTGCAAGGTCTTTAAGCCTTCTCTGACTCACCAAACTATAACTCCCATGATTCTGTAGCATATAGCCATGGGTGCATCACTACTGTAGAATGAATGCAGGTTGACCCCACTTGATCAATGCTATGGAATCCAGGGAGTTGTAGTTTTGCAAGGTCTCTCGTTGTCTCTGCCTCACCAAACTACAGCTCCCAGGATTCCATAGCACTGAAGCCATGGGTGCACTCCACTGTAGAATGAGTGCAGTTGGAGCCCACTTGCCCTGGAACAAGGGTACGGAATCATGGGAGTTGCAGTTTTGCATAGTCTCTTGCCGTCTCTGCCTTGCCAAACTACAACTCCCTTGATTCCATAGCATGAGCCATGGATGCTTCTCTACTGTAGGACAAATACAGTCGGACCCCACTTGCCCTGGGTCAATGCTATGGAATCCTGGGAGTTGTAGTTTTGCAAGGTCTCTCGCCAATTCTGCCTCAACAAACTATAACTCCCATGATTCCGTAGATATTTACATTATGTTTCATAACAGTAGCAAAATTACAGTTTTGAAGTAGTAACAAAAATAATGTTATGGTTGGGGGTCACCACAACATGAGGAACTGTATCGCAACATTAGGTAGGTTGAGAACCACTGCCCTAGAACTTCCTCCCATATCTCTCTTAATATTGCATCCTTTATTTATTTTTTTCCTTCCCTTAATATTCCAAGCATTTTAGATAATGGATATACAACTTGCATTCAGTTGCCTCCCATGAGCCTGGGAAGTTTGCAAATGGGCCTCCGTCTTACCTCCAGATTCATCCTGAACTTCATCCCTGGCCTCTCCGTCTCCGGCTTCATCTCCGTCTTCCGAATGGAGCAGAATCCGGCTCCCGCTCAAGTCTTCATCACTAGCAGAGAAAGAGAATAATATGGCACACACCATCATCATGCTATGTTATGGGGATGCTGGAAGTGAGAATTAAAGCTGGTTTTGATAGGCAACACATGACATACCCCAACGCATGGTGTTGTGGTGCAAGGACATGCTCCAGATCTGTGACACGCATGAACTGGCGGTGGAAATAATGCAGCTGCAAGATGCAAGCCAGGAGGAAGAAGCCCGGTATGAAGATGCTGGAGAAGAGTTCGGAGACACTGAATTGCTCCAGACCCAGGTCTCCCAATCTGTGTGTGATGGAAAGGGAAGGGGGGAAAAAACCTCAAAATAGAGCAGTGACATTAAACAGAAGCACTAAAGGATAGGTGGAATGGAAGCAGGAATGGCCAGTGAGGAAATCAGGGAACCAAATGATCTAAAGATGCTGCAAACTGGAGACCTTCACAGCAGGACACTTGACTTCTCTATTTCATAATATACGAGGGGCATTCATTAAAGATTTCCCTTGACCCACTTCTATTTATCACAGGACACTGAAACTGTCCATGTGTAATGATGTAAGTCTCTATAGGTTACGTGCCAATTTACAACTCAGAACGGATAACGGTCTTGATTTGACAAGTGCTGAAGTGGTGTGAGGTTTGGGAATGGACCCAGTGGAAGACAGAGCAGTCCTCAAGTTCCTTAGATTTTAGATGCCCATCTCCCAGAAGCATCAATTGGCATGGCTATTTCTAGGGAGAAAACAGGATCCAGGGAACTGAAGAAGCCCCAAAATAATAATAATAACTTAATAATAATAATAATAATAATAATAATAATAATACTTTATTTATACCCCGCTACCATCTCCCAAGGGACTCGGTGCGGCTTACATGAGGCCGAGCCCACAATACATCAATACAAGCAATTACAATGTGAAGCAAAATACAAATACTAATACAAAGCAACTAAAATAAATCTCATACACAAATAGCATAAACATTGAACAGTGGCACAAAACACATTTAACAAACATTTAACAGCTAGTGGAGCTGCCGCAAGATGGGAGTGGTTCTCTCCCTGAATGGCGCTCCAGTTAGTAACCTGGCTGCCGATCTCTGGACCATTTGAAGCTTCTGAACTGTCTTCAAAGGCAGCCCCATGTAGAGAGCATTGCAGTAGTCCAAACAATATGTGACTAAGCCATGGCGAAGTCAGGCATCTCAAGGTATGGCTGGAGGTGACACAAGTTTTAACTGTGCAAAGGCGCTCCTGGCCACCGCTGACACCTGGGGTTCCAGGGTCAGTGATGAGTCCAGGATCACCCCCAGACTGTGGACCTGTGTCTTCAGGGAGAGTGCGACCCATCCAACACAGGCTGAACCCACACTGTGATCTGCCTTACAACTGACCAGGAGTTTCCTCTGTCTTGTCTGGATTTATTTTCAGCTTGTTCGCCCTCGTCTAGTCCATTACTGATGACAGGCACCAATTCAGGACCAGAACGGCATCCTTGAGTAATAGAGTTGGGTGTCATCCACATATATCTGACACTAAACTCCAAAACCCCGGATGGTCTCTCCCAGCGGTTTCATGTAAATATTAAACAGCATGGAGGACAGAACTGGCCACTGGCCAGGGAGTCGAACAGGAGTCCCCCAGCTCCACTGTAAAACAGTGCCTCCAATCCCCATTCCAGAGAGAAGGTCCAGAATGATATTATGGTTGATGGTATCAAAAGCCCCTGAGAGGTCCAGGAGAACCAGCAAGGCCACTCCCCCTGTCTAGCTCTCTTCGTAGACCATCCACCAATGTCATCTGGAGAACCAGAACCTGAGAAGCATTGAGTCAAAGCAAACCCAACTCATGTTTTGTTATGCTCTCCTAAGCAGTGTGCTTCTGTTTGCATCTCTTTCAATGATGCCAATTGTAGGATCTGTACTCACTGTTCATCCGTCAGCCCTGTGAAGTTTCGCCAGTACATGGGAAAGTCCTCAAACTGGAAGGTGTAGACCGCAATGAGCACCAACATGGTGTAGGCCACCACCAGCCACCAGAAGGCCTTCAAGAGTTTCCTCCAAAGACTGTAGTAAACCTGAAGGAGATATATATATATATGGAGAGAGCATAAGGAGGAAGAAGAATGGGTCACATCCACATCATTGTGGGGTATCCCAACCTCTCCTTCTCTGTTCCTCCAACTCTAAAAAATAGATTGCCTGCTTTGGGTGGAGTAGCATAAATACCCTGTAAACCAGTGTTTCTCAACCTTCCTAATGCCGCAACCCCTTCTATAACTATAAATCCCAGAAACTACAACTCCCAAATGACAAAATCCTACCCAACCCCACCAGTACTCAAATTTGGGTGTATCAGGTATCATGTTGTGGTGACCCCCTAACCATAACATTATTTTTGTTGCTTACTTCGTACCTGTAATTTTGCAACTCTTATGAATCAGAATGTAAATATCTGATATGTAGGATGTATTTTCATTCACTGGACCAAACTTGGCAAAAATACCCCCATACACCCAAATTGGAATACTGATGGGGTTGGGGAGGGGAATTGATTTTGTCATTTGGTAGTTGCTGGGATTTGTAGTCCACCTACAATCAAAGAGCATTCTGAACTCCACCAATGATGGAATTGAACCACACTTGACACACAGAACTCTCATGACCAACCGAAAATAGTGAAAGGGTTGGTGGGCATTGACCTTGGATTTTGGAGTTGTAGTTCACCTACCTCCAGAGAGCACTGTGGACTCAAACAATGATGGATCTGGACCAAACTTGGCACGAGTACTCATTATGTCCAAATGTCAACACTGGTGGAGTTTGGGGAAAATAGACCTTGATATTTAGGAGTTGTAATTGCTGGGATTTATAGTTCACCTACGATCAACTAGCATTCTGAACCTCAACAATATTAGAATTGGGCCAAACTTCCCACACAGAAACTCCATACTGTGTTTTCTGATGGTCTTTGGTGACCCCTCTGATACCCCCCTTGTGACTCCCCAAGGTGTCCTGAACCCCAGGTTGAGAAACGCTGCTGTAAACCCCAGATTGCCTTTGATCTGAGGGTGCATCTATTGGGGGAAAATGCAGGATAGGTGCGTGATGTATAGTTTTCTCCTTCCTCAATCACACCCTCCCTACACTGCGCACTGGACTGATTGTCTCAAAGCCAGCTATAAAAATCAATCTAAGCATTGCAGTCTTTTATCAGAAGTCAGCAGAGTTTTACTGCACCACCTGACCTTGTGCCACTCACTGTTTAATAAAACACTTTGACTCTGGTTTTCATCCAAACTCACAGTAGAGGCTTTTCATCTTGACACGATCCTTATGTACAGCTATATACACACATCAGTATACAGAGATATACTCACGACAGATATCGCAACAGATATGCAATGAGAAGTGAGAATCAGGGCAAGAGAGACAGCACATGCTTGCTACCTAGTTTTATACTCATTGCATCTTACCATCTTACCATCAAAAAGGAACAACATGACGTCACACAATAATAATAATAATAATAATAATAATAATAATAATAATAATAATAATTTTATTTCTTACCCACCTCTCCTTATAGCTCAAGGCAGGTTACAGCATAATTAAAACACATAAACATTGTTAAAATACCATAAATACACATATTAAAATATGTTTCCATAAAAATACTAATTAAAACTTGTTTCTATAAAATACGTATTAAAATACACAGAATGTAGCTGAAACATGGTCATGACACAGCTTCTCTAACCTGTCCCTCCACTTCAATAGGTGTAAGACCACATGTCCATTCGAACGGTATTTTCCAACCAGGAATGCACAATGGGGTTACAGACAATGTATTTCAATCTAACAGTGCGTTATCTACCTAACAGCATCTACACTGCAGAATTAGTGCAGTCTGATACCACTTTCACTGCCATGGCTCAATGCTATGGAATCTTGGAAACGGTAGTTTGGTAAGGTTCCAACCCTCTGTGGCAGAGAAGGCTAAAGAACCTTGCAACATACTAACCCTATGATTCCACATTCCTGAACCCTGGCAGCTCAAGTGCTGTTAAACTGCATTAGTTCCTCAGTGTAGACACACTCAGAGATGGGGGTCTCACCTGGAAGAGGGTGAGGCTCAGCAGGAAGAGGAACATGTAGACAATCTTGTAGACCACCAGCCGGCCGGCAAAGGTGACAACGATGAACATGCCGGCGCAAACCAGGATCCAGAACTTGGCAAAGAAGCCTGTCACATAGGCCCCCAGGGTCTTCAGCATGTCCCGCTTGGGGGCAGGCCCTAAAAGAGAAGGACAAATAAATAACTTTGCACTACTTTGATCCAGGCATACAAAACCTCATACTTGGGGCCCCAGCTCTCACCTGAGTCCAAAACGGTGACCTCCTTCAAGGGGGGCGTGGGTTGCTTCTTTTTCAGCAACTTCTCCTTCACAAATTGCCGTACCAGGAGCCAGAAAGTCAGAGTGTAAAGGAGCTGCAGGCAAAAAGAAGGAAAAACAAGAGGAATTCAGCATCAGGAGATAGCTCCAAATGAGATTATTTGTCTCCAGATTTCATGATATATATCAAGTCTCCTTTATCTAAAATGCTTGGGACTTGGAGTGTTTGAGATTTTGTAGGATTTTGTATTTCTATATACAGGTTGAGAATTCCTTACCGCAGAATTCCAAAATTGTCCATTTGGATGGCTTTCTGATGCTTCCATGGACCCAAATGTTTCACGCAAAGAAGTTTTTAAAAGTTGTAAAAAGACTTTTAAAAGTTTAAGTTTTTAAAAGGTTTTTTAAAAGTTTATTTTTTAAGTTTCTAGAAAGCTTTTTTTTAAAAATTAAGTTTTTAAAAAGTTTTTAAGTTTAATTTTTAAAAAAGGTTTCTAAAATTTTCTAAAAAGCTTGTTTAAGTTTAGACAAAGTTTAGAAAAGTTTGTTTAAAGTTTTTAAAGTTATATTTTAAAAGTTTTTTAAAGTTTTTAAATTTTTTAAAAAATTTTAAAAGTTGTAAAAAGATTTTTTAAAGTTTTTAAAGTTTTTAAAAGGTTTTTTAAAAGTTTATTTTTTAAGTTTCTAGAAAGCTTTTTTAAAAAAATTAAGTTTTTAAAAAGTTTTTAAGTTTAATTTTTAAAAAAGTTTCTAAAATTTTCTTAAAAGCTTGTTTAAGTTTAGAAAAGTTTGTTTAAAGTTTAAAAGGTTTTTTAAAGTTATGTAAAGTTTTTTAAGTTTTTTAAAGTGTAATTTGTAATTTCTAAAAAGTTTATAAAACTTTCTAAAAAGGTTTTAAAAAGTTTTTTTCCATTTTTAAAAAGTTTGAAAGGTTTTTTTAAAGTTTCTAGAAAGGTTCTAAAAGTTTTAAAAAGTTTTTTAAAAGTTTCTAAAATTTTCTAAAAAGCTTGTTTAAGTTTAGAAAAGTTTGTTTAAAGTTTAAAAGGTTTTTTAAAAGTTATTTTAAAGTTTTTAAAAATATTTTAAAGTTTAATTTTTAATTTCTAAAAAGTTTATAAAACTTTCTAAAAAGGTTTTTAAACGTTTTAAAAAGTTTTTTTCCATTTTTAAAAAGTTTTAAAGGTTTTTTAAAGTTTCTAAAAAGTTTTCAAAAGTTTCTAAAAGTTTTTTAAAAGTTTTAAACCTTCTGGATATGTATACAAGGTGTATATGGAGCACAAATTAATCTCAGACTTGGGTCCCATATGTATATGCAAATACAATTATTCCAAAATTTGAAAACATTCAAAATCCCAAACATTTATGGCCTCAAGTATTTTGTATAGGAGAGACTTATACATACCTAATACATTTAATACATGTATTTGCATATATGCACACACACACATCATGACCTATCTGATAGATAGGACCCAAGTCTAAACCCAAAATGCACTGATGTTTCCTATACACCTTACACATATCACTTGAAGATCATTGTACATAATATTATAGATTAAACCCAAGTCTAAAACCAACATTCTTGGATGTTTTCTTTGCACCTCTACACACATAGCTGGGATGGTCCTTTTGTACAATATTTTTAATGATTTTAATGCCTTCATTTGCACTGATGTTTCCTTACAAATATGGCTGTGAGGTCCTTTCATACACTATTTGTAATCATTTTCATGCCTGCATTTGCATTGATGTGTCTCTTATGCACCTTATATACATATGGTGGGGATGGTCCTGTCATGCACTATTTGTAATGCTTTTCCTGTCTGTGTTTGCAAACAAATCGAGGGAAAAGGATGCCCAGGTGTAGACTTCAATGGGTTTGGTGGCTCACCTTGGCCCCCAGGTCCAGGCAGGGGCGGAGGGGTGTGCGCAGGCCCAGCTGCTGGAGGGGCATGAATCCCACCCGTGTGGGCAGCTCGGCCTCCAGATCCATGCCCCAGACATACTGGAGGCTGCAAAGGGCCACGCCATAGAGGAGGATGAAGGGCGAGCAGAGCATGGCCAGCTGGTGCCGGTTACGCACGATCCAGATGAGACAGGCCCAGAGCAGCAGCACGAAGGTCAGCCAGCTGTGGTAGGTGATGCTCCACACCTGGAAGCCAACAAAGAAAGAAGAATTTGCAGCCAACACAGAAGGCATCATCTTCTTTCACTGGCTGTTAGGAATTGTGGGAGTTGCAGTCCAAAATGCCTGGAGGGATGAAGTTTGCCAATAATAATAATAATAATAATAATAATAATAATAATAATAATCTGTATTTATATCCCACCACCATCTCCCCAATGGGGACTCGAAGCAGCTTACATGGGGCCAAGCCCAGGACAACATTACAGCAAAATAACATCAAAACATAAACAACAAGCAACATAATCAAAATTACATAGAGGGGAAAAAAGTATAAACACAGTGACAAAATAACATTCCAATAAACACAATCACAATAACAGTGGGTGGGCCACATGTACAGGATGAAATGGTTAAAAACCTCTAATGAGATAAAAATAGGAGCAGGGAGCTCATGAAAACACACAGGGTTGTGAAACTAAACTTCCCATTCATAGGGCATGTACTCCAGTGGCAGAAGCATTGAGGGGAGCAATAGTGTCATGTTGTGCACCTACTCACCAAAGGCGCAGCGGAAAAGCCAGGTTTTAAGGTTCTTTTTGAATATTTCTAGTGAAGGGGTTTTCCTGATCTCTCCAGGGAATGAGTTCCAAAGTCGGGGAGCCACAGAGGAGAAGGCTCTCTCTCTTATGCCCACAAGACGAGCTTGTGAGATTGGTAGGGGTGAAAGGAGGGCCTCCCCTGAAGATCAAAGGGCTCAGGTTGGTCAACTTCCACCATGGAGTCATGTTGCAAGCCTAGAGGGGCTTCATGGCTCCTTCTCTTACCATCATGGCAATGAGAGCGCAGACGTAGCTCTGGTCCATTACGATGTGGCCCAGCGAATGCAGCAGATGCAGCTTCTCCTTCTGCCGTTTCCGTCTCTTGTTGGCTACAGAGAGAATAGAGAGGTTTTTTGAAAGCAAAAAAAAGGGCTGGTTCAGAGAAGACAATTGTGGCATTGCTGCTGCGGGTCAGTGCAGACAGTATTGAGGTCAATGGAGCAAGTTCTTGACTTAGTACAAGTTCTTTCCTTTTAGGGGAGAGACCAAGAGACAGAACAAGGAAAGTGCCTTAGAGAGCAGACAATGCAAAACAGACCATTATATTACTGTTATTATGTTATTATTATGTTTATTTATATCCCCCCCTTTCCTTCTCCATAAGGAGACTCAACCCAGCATCATGTATGTTGTATTCCAGAGCAGGAAGCACCTCTCCACTTAACCACTACACTCCAGTCCAATGTAAATCAGCAAAGTAGTTTGTTGAAGAATAAATAAAAAGCAGTTCATCATAAATAATAAAAACGGTTGCACTCCAGGGCAGGAAAAGCTCTCTGACTGTAAACACCACACCTTTTATTGAAGATAGTTTAAAAGCAGCAAGTAAAAAAGCACTTTAAAGAAATAGGTAAATCCAATTAGGTAAGAAGATAAGCAGGAGCAAAAATAGTCCAGGGTAAAGTTCAGCAAAGTCCATAAAAACAAAGTCCACACTTCTCTAATATAATTCAGCAAACCAGGAAACATTAATCCAAAACATGAAAAGGCATTCATACAATCCAAGAATCCAAATCATGAAACAAGAAACACTTAGACAAGGATCTTCCTAGCAATGCTTCCACGAACAAGAGCGAGAACTTTCCTTGATTCCAAACGATGCTTCATCTGACTATATTTCCCATGCTTGGAATTTTTATCCCCTCATTAAGCTATCCCCAGCACTCAGAAATTGGTTTCGCTTTAATTGAGATTCCCTTATCTTTTTCTGTCAGATTCCGGCAGACTGCCGAAGGCCCTGTTCGGTCTGCCTGTTTTGACTAATCTCATGCCTCCTATCTATTTGCTCATTAAATTTTCCAGCTGGGCCAGGTGCCCAGTTGTTTTCAAGCTCCAAACAAATCAGGGAGTATGCCATCCTCACCACACCCTTCAGGGACATTCTCATGGAAAACTACACTTTCCTGTGCAAAGTCTCCTGGTTCTTCTCTGCATCAGTATGATCGACCAAACCATTGCCATCTTGAAATTCATTGGCATCACTTCCCACATCCAAAGCGCCCTGATCCTGAAACACAATCACAGGCTGAACTCCAACAAAAACATCTAAGTCTGATGTAAGAAAGAGTCTACAAAATCCAAGGTACAAGAGTTGTATCAAAAACCAGAAATGCAATAGAATCAGGATACACAAGACAGCATATAATTCAATACACAGAATTCAGGAGCAATCCTTTAAACTTGGAAGCAGGGAACATGAACTACTGGAGACATGGAACCAGAATTCCCTTAGCAGTCTTGATTAGAACTTGACAAACACCAACGTTGACCAGACTGCTGAAAAATCCCTTTGGTCTCTCTAATAAAGCCATGAAATCATGCCATTTGCCCTGGCAAATGGATACCAACTTTTTCTCTAACCTTTGCTGAGTCTGTGAAGCAGCTTGGAGTTTGCGAAAACTAAATCTCCTATCTAACAGCTCATTAACCTCTCCACCCTGGCAGTTCATCCTCTGAACTCACTTCTCTAGAGAAAGACTTCCCTGGGCCCCTCTCTAGAATGTGGCCTTTGCCTTCACTAACTGTTGGAGACACAGAACACTCAGTTTCAGGACTTAAAATCTCATGCTGGCTCACAGGCTCAGCAGGCCCCGAAATCCCATGATCCACAATCCCATGATCCACTTCCTCATTGACATTAGGCACAATAATTGGCTGAATTATAACAATGTCCTTACCAAGCGGCTCAGGCTCCCCAATTGCATGGACTGCACAATTCTCGGCATCGGTGCCAGAAGCCTCCGTCTCGGAAACCAACATGGGCTGGAAAAAAAGAGAACAAAATGAAATGAAGGGAAAAGGTGATAGCTGGCCACATCCATCCTTGAAATCTCAGGAAACTCCCACCGTTGCATCTCCAGCCACGGCCTCTTGTTCCAGGGACCAGTTCTCCATCTCCATCAGTTCGGAGGAAGAGCTTTCAGTATCCCGTCGCTTGAAAAGAAAAACAGGGAAGAAGGTTTGAAACAGGACGTATTTGGGGATTCCTTTATCCTATCAGCCAGAAAACCAAGCAATATTGCAATATACAGGTCCCTCCGTGAAGATCGTAAGGGCCTTCTCCATTGATTACCAACCCCATTGTCCCCAGAATGAACAATCACTGAGCAATCTGTTTATCTGCATATAAACAATCTGTCAATTTGCAGACTGATAGATACACATTACTATGACTCTATGGCAGGGGTCCTCAAACTATTTATTTTATTTATTTATTACTTGCACTTATTTACCGCCACTCTCAGCCCAGGGGGCGACTCGTGGCGGTGAACAACAACATAGAAAAGACAATTTACAGTAATCAGAACAATACATAACATGCTACTACTACTTGACATATACTTATACTAAAAATCCGCTTCGTCATATCATGGGTCATAGTCAGTCTCATAGTCGTGGTCCATTCCGGTCATCATTGCCAAGATATAGCACTCAGTTAAAGGCCAACTCGAAGAGCCATGTTTTCAGGCTCTTACGAAAGGCCATAAGGGAGGGCGCCTGTCTAACTTCAGCAGGGAGGGCGTTCCACAGCCGGGGGGCCACCACCGAGAAGGCCCGCTCTCTCGTCCCCGCCAGGCGTGCCTGTGAGGCAGACGGGATCGAGAGAAGGGCCTCCCCGGATGATCTCAAGGTCCTCGTGGGCTCGTAGGCCAAGATGCGGTCTGCAAGGTATTTTGGGCCGGAACCGTTTAGGGCTTTGTAGGATAGTACCAGCACCTTAAATTGGGCCCGGTAGCAAATCGGCAGCCAGTGGAGCTGGGACAGCAGGGGCGTTGTGTGCTCCCTACGCCCTGCTCCTGTTAACAACATGGCTGCCGCGCGCTGGACTAGCTGGAGCTTCCGGGCCGTTTTCAAGGGCAGCCCCACGTAGAGAGCGTTGCAGTAGTCGAGGCGGGATGTGACCAAAGCGTGTACCACCGTGGCCAAGTCAGACTTCCCAAGATACGGGCGCAGCTGGCGCACGAGCCTGAGCTGTGCAAATGCTCCCCTGGTCACCGCTGAAACCTGGGGATCCAGGCTCAGCGACGAGTCCAGGGTCACACCCAAGCTGCGAACCTGAGCCTTCAAGGGGAGTGCGACCCCGTCCAGCACAGGCTGTAACCCTATACCCTGTTCGGCCTTGCGACTGACCAGGAGTACCTCTGTCTTGTCTGGATTTAATTTCAGTTTGTTCGCCCTCATCCAGACCATTACAGCGGCCAGGCACCGGTTCAGGACTTCGACGGCCTCCTTAGTAGCAGGTGGGAAGGAGTGACAGAGTTGGACATCATCTGCGTACAGATGACACCGCACCCCGAAACTCCGGATGATCTCACCCAGCGGCTTCATGTAGATGTTAAACAGCATGGGGGACAGGATGGAGCCCTGAGGAACCCCACAGGTCAAAGGCTGTGGTGTTGAACAGGAGTCCCCCATTAACACCTTCTGGGTACGGCCCTCCAGAAATGACCGGAGCCACTGCAAAGCAGTGCCCCCGAGACCCATCTCTGCAAGGCGCCCCAGAAGAATACCGTGGTCGACGGTATCGAAGGCCGCTGAGAGGTCCAGGAGCACCAACAGGGACACACTCCCCCTGTCTAGCTCCCGGCGCAGATCATCGACTAAGGCGACCAAGACCGTCTCGGTACCATGTCCCGGTCTGAAACCAGACTGTGCCGGATCCAGATAATCCGTGTCTCTCAAGAATACCTGGAGTTGTGAGGCCACCACGCTTTCCATGACTTTGCCCAAGTAGGGAAGATTGGAAACAGGCCGAAAGTTTTCGAATTTGGTGGGGTCCAGTGATGGCTTCTTCAACAGCGGCTTTATAATAGCCTGTTTTAGGCTCGCTGGAATCTTGCCTTCCCGAAGGGAGGCATTCACCACCACCGTTACCCACTCGGCCAATCCCCCTCTGGCCTCCTTCAGAAGCCAGGATGGGCAGGGGTCTAGGATGGACGTGGTGGGCCTCATTCCTCCAAGTATCTTGTCCACATCCTCGGGCTTCACAAACTGAAAAGAATCCAACAAAATAGGACAAGCAGGTGCTTGTGTCACATCCACAGAGACTGCACTTAATGTGGCGTCCAGCTCAGAGCGGATCAAAGCGACTTTGTCTGCAAAGAACCGAGCAAATGCTTCACAGCGCGTGACCGAATTGTCAGGGCTCCCACCTGAGGTAGGGGGAGTTAAAAGACCTCTGACAATCCGAAACAGCTCCGCCGGACGGTTCTTTGCAGACGCAATAGTAGCCGCAAAGAAAGTTTTCTTTGCGGCTTTTATTGCCGCGGCATATGCCCTTAGAAAGGACACAAACCGTGTTCGATTTGGCTCGCTTGGGTCCGAGCGCCACACGCTCTCTAGTACCCTCTTCCTTCGCTTCATCGCTGCCAGCTCCTCAGTGAACCAAGGGGCTGGTTTAGCTCGGTTACTCGAGAGGGGACGTTCCGGAGCGATCCTGTCAATTGCCCTGGTCATCTCCCCATTCCAGAGAGCGACCAAGGCCTCGACATGGTCACCTACCGAGGTGGCGGGAAAATCCCCAAGAGCCGTCAGGAATCCATTCGGATCCATAAGCCTCCTGGGGCGGACCTTCTTAATGGGTCCTCCACCTCTGCAGAGGTTAGGGGGCGCAGTGAGCCTAAATCTGATCAAGAAGTGGTCGGTCCATGGCAACGGAGAGATAGACAGCTCCTCCACACCGCCACCCTGCTCCCATCCCTGGCAGAAGACCAAGTCCAATGTGTGTCCAGCACAGTGGGTGGGGCCAGTTATCCGTTGGGACAGCCCCATGGTTGCCATGGCGGACATGAAGTCCTGAGCCGCTCCTGTGAGGGTTGCCTCGGCATGGATGTTGAAGTCCCCCAGCACAAGGAGCTGTTGGGACTCCACCGCCAGGCTCGAGACCACCCCCGCTAGCTCAGGTAGGGAGACTGTAGTGCAGCGAGGTGGACGGTACACTACAAGAATCCCTATTCTGTCCCGGTCACCCACCCTCAGGTGGACGCATTCAAAATTTGTGGTCTGCGGGATGGGGCTTCTGGTCAGATGGATGGAATCTCTATAGACCACTGCGACCCCGCCTCCCCGTCCTCCGGCTCTTGGTTGGTGTTTTACGGAGAAACCTGGAGGGCAAAGCTGGGAGAGATTTACGCCCCCAGCTTCATCCAACCAGGTCTCCGTGATGCACGCCAGATCTGCCCGCTCCTCCAGGATTAAATCCTGGATCCAGGTCGTTTTTCCGTTGACAGATCTGGCGTTCAACAACACCACCTTCAAGCCGGAGGGTCCGCTCACCTGGTTACACCAATTTACCTTAGGAGACCGATTGGGGGTTGTTAATATGGATAAGCGTTCCGAATTAGGCCGAATTTGAGGTCTCCTTTTTCCGCATCTCCTCCTTCCCACCACGACCTCTATGGGGGCCCCTCGGCTAGTGGAAGACCTCCCCCCCTCCATGCCGCCATCCATAGTCAAGAAATTGCTTTCTACTTTGCTCGTTGTTAGATTTTTTGGTTCTTGCCAACATCCTCTCTCCCCCTCCCCCTCCCTCCCTATCCCATTTTCGTTCGCAGGCTCCAACCCACCTCCTTTTTTGCCCCCTCCGCTACACAGAAGTAACAGGGACAGTACATAAATGGGGATGGGGAACCACATGGATAGCAGCAATACAGATGGTGGTGGTGTTCCAGCCACACCAATGGGCTAGATCTTAAAGTGCAAGTTTTTAAATGCAGCCCTGTCTATAGTAGTATTTAATCAACAGCAGACACTACGTGCTATCGGGCACAATCATAAAGTGCTAGGTCTAAAGTGCTCTGTTCGACAATAATTAAAGTGCGGCACGGAGGGATGGGGAAGGGGCGAAAGTGCTGGTGCAATCTAGCAGCAGGCGGCAGGCGCCTAAAGTGCTCTATTATGTTCTCACCATATTGGTACAAATGACAACCAGGAATATACTAAGTTGGTAGTATATATTACCCTCCAATGGGGATGAAAGTGATGGCAAATTAGTTAACTATTGATATGATCCCCGGTGGAATCTTTAGACGGTTGGTATACAAGCTAAGGCCCGCGGGCCGAATGCGGCCCTCCAAGGTCATTTACCCGGCCCTCGCTTAGGGTCAACCTAAGTCTGTAATGACTTAGGATTGTTGTTGTTGTGTGCAACCTATCTCATCAGCCAAAAGTAGGCCAACACTTCCCATTTAAATACCAATAAATTTATATTTGTTAAAATTGTTCTTCATTTTAATTATTGATTGTTTTTAAGTGGTTTTTGCGCTACAAATAAGATATGTGCAGTGTGCATAGGAATTCATTCATTTTTTTTCAAATTATAATCCGACCCTCCAACAGTTTCAGGGACTGTGACCTGGCCCTCTGTTTAAAAAGTTTGTGGACCCCTGCTCTATGGGTACAGTAGGCAAAAATACATTTCGGAAATAGGCAATGCATGCGAAAAAGGGTAACAGAATTGTAACGTGATGTTAGAAAACTGAGGACTCCATAACCAAAGAAAATCAAAATTCCTTTTAAAAGGCTATATTTTGAGCTGGTTTCCCTTAGAAACAATCCTTTGGATTGTGCTTGTATTTCTGAATTGTGTCTGTGAGAAATTAAGGAACTTGGTACCAGGTAGGAGACAAGAACAAAAAAGTAAATAAGGAGAATGTGTTCTATTAGCAGATATATCATGGATTATAGTAGTCTAGAGTTCATTTTAACAAGAAACCATTCTCATGGCAAGGATTTTAATATGGTAACAGTCTGCTGTCCGAGAACATTTTCCCATTCAACCTAATGGAGGGACCTTTGCAACTCACCTGGTTGTAGGAATGGGACCTCCGGAGTTTCACCAAAGTGGCCAGAACATAATACAGCACCAACAGGATCCCAGGGTTGACATAGACCGGCCAAGGCAAGCTGAGGTCCAGGAGGAGCGCATTGGGTTTGCTGCATCCCGCATGCAGGACGATGGCCTTCAGACCAAACAACCTATGGAGCAAGGAAGTCCTAAACATCTAGAGCAGAACTTTCCAAACTTTTCATGTTGCTTTTTATACATACTGTACATCCTTTTGCAACACGGTCATCTGGTTTTACTAGCAAAGCGGGGGGTAACCCAGGCATGGGCAAACTTCGGCCTTCCAAGTGTTTTGTATTTCAACTCCCACTTGCAGTTTCAATGCCTGGTAGGTTGCTGCCTGGGGGAATCCTTTGTTGGCAGGCGTTAGCTGGCCCTGATTGATTCCTGTCTGGAATTCCCCTGCTTTTTGAGAGTTGCTCTTTATTTACTGTCCTGATTTTAGACAGTCTGCCAGCAACCAGCCAGACCTTGAAGCTGCAAGGCCATTCAATGCTAATCGAAGTTATCAATTGCAAGATTCACACTTGCTTCAAACAGACAAGAGTTCTTTCTCCCACCCTGGACATTATTCCACGGGTATATATACATTCCACTTGCTTCACCACCAACAGAACCTCTGAAGATGCCATTAGCCACAGATGCAGGTGAAATGTCAGGAGAGAATGCTGCTGGAACATGGCCACACGGCCTGAAAAACTTACAGCAACCGATTGATTCCGACAACATATCTTTCATTTATGTAAACCTCACTTGCCCAGTTTCCAACAGATCTCACAACTTCTGAAAATCCCTGACATAGATGTGTGCAAAATGTCAGGAGAGAATGCTTCTGGAACATGGCCATACAGCCCGGAAAACTCACAGCAGCCTATACACACACACACACACACATACATACACATACATACATATATACATACATATACATACTAGCTATCCCCTGCCATGTGTTGCTATGGCCCAGTCTGTATATATGTGTTTTGTGTGTTTATATATTTGTGTATATATTTGTATTTGTGTATATATGTGTGTGTGTATGTGTGTGGGTGGGTGTATATATGTATGTATATATATGTGTGTGTATATGCATATTGTGTATATGTGTGTGCTTATCTATAGGCATATTTGTGTGTATGTATATAAGTTTGTATGTATATGTATGCATGTGGATATGTGTATATTTGTGTGTGTTTGTGCATATATATACGTGTGTGTGTATGAATGTATGCATGTGGATATGTATATGAGTGTATGTGTATACGTATATATGGTGTATTATTTGGGTTTTTAAGTTGTGTGTGTGTTGTGTTTTAGGATGATGGACACTCGTTGGACTGTTAGGTGTATTGTGTCCACATTTTGTGTCAATTTGTCCAGTGGGTTTTGAGTTATGTTAATCCCACAAATCAACATTACATTTATATATATATATATATAATCTATCTATCTATCTATCTATACACATATATATATACACACACACATACATACACATACACACACATACACTAGCTGCCCCTGCCATGCGCTGCTGTGGCCCAGTCTGTGTATATGTGTTTTGTGTGTGTATATATCTGTGTATATGTGTATTTGTGTGGTTATGCGCATGTCTTGCAATGTATTTTTTTTTTTTGCTTTTTAAGTCTCTTCCATTGTGTTTTTAAGTGTTTTAATGAGTGATGGTCACTCACTGGCCTGATTTATACTTATATAGAGTAGCTTTGCTATTGCCCAGTCTGTGTACATGTTTTTTGTGTCCATATATATGTGTATATGTGTGTTTGCGTATATAGATGTGTTTTTGCTCATGCGTTATAATGTTTTTTTTTTGTTTTTGTCTTTTTAAGTCTCTTTTGTGTTTTTCAGTGTTTTTATGAGTGTTGGTCACTCGTTGGCCTGATAGGTGTCTTGTGTCCAAATTTGGTGTCAATTCGCCCAGTGGTTTTTGAGTTATGTTAATCCCACAAACGAACACAACATTTTTATTTATATAGAGATCCAGGATATCTGCATGCCCATCCCCCTCCAAACACTCCACCTGGTCATGCCCAGCAGTTTTAATTTTAATTATTACATTTGGCCCTGCCATTGTTTTTAATTGCGTCATTGTGTGTTGTTAATGTTATTGCCTTGTTTTTTGAGTTATGTTGCTGTTGTTGCTGCTGTTTGTACTATTGTATTTGGGCTTGGCCTCTTGTAAGCCACACCGAGTCCTTTGGGAGATGGTAGCGGGGTACAAATAAAGGATTATTATTATTATTATTATTATTATTATAGATAGATACACACACACATAGAATCATAGAGTTGGAAGAGACCTCATGGGCCATCCAGTCCACCCCCTGCCAAGAAGCAGGAATATTGCATTCAAAGCACCCCTGACAGATGGCCATCCAGCCTCTGTTTAAAAGCTTCCAAAGAAGGAGCCTCCATCACACTCCGGGGCAGAGAGTTCCACTACTGAACAGCTCTCACAGTCAGGAAGTTCTTCCTAATGTTCAGATGGAATTTCCTTTCTTGTAGTTTGAAGCCATAGTTCTGTGTCCTAGTCTCCAGGGCAGCAGAAAACAAGCTTGCTCCCTCCTCTCTATGACTTCCTCTCACATATTTATGCATGTCTCCTCTCAGCCTTCTCTTCTTCAGGCTAAACATGCCCAGCTCCTTAAGCCGCTCCTCATAGGGCATGTTCTCCAGACCCTTGATCATTTTAGTCGCCTTCCTCTGGACACATTTCAGCTTGTCAATATCTCTCTTGAATTGTGGTTCCCAGAATTGGACACAATATTCCAGGTGTGGTCTAACCAAAGTGGAATAGAGGGGTAGCATTACTTCCCTAGATCTAGACCCTATGCTCCTATTGATGCAGGCCAAAATCCCGGTGACACATATAGGTACATTTCGGATTTTGCATTTCTGGATAAGGAACATCCAGGCAATACAAAGCCATACAAACACAGAGGCAAGGATAATCAATGCAATTTTCAACCAATGCAAAGAGAGAGATGGGAACCTTGTCGCACCCTCTGCAATGAAAGGACTTTCCCATGGGAAGACTTACGGAAGTCACAAAAAAGGGGGGGGGTAGATATTATGTGCCGATGTACATAAGGACCGGCTGGGTGGTTCAAAGCCATATAGAGCAACTCTTTGATCCTCGCCCAGTTTGCAAAGAGAAAGGCGTTGCTTTGTATTTGCTTAGGTGCCCATGTTGGAGCCATTCCAAAGCAATTTTAAAACTCTGAGGTCAAGAAAAGTATCACTGTCCAGAAGAATAGCTTGTGGCACTACTTCCCAAAATACCTCTGAAGCTTTTCCAAAAGTGGAGCCCTAAAAAAGCAAAAAATTTGATCTTTGGAAAGATTTGGGTGCCTTTGGGTGCATCTGCACTGTACAGTTAATCTAGTCTGACACCACAAATGCTATAGCTCAATCCTGGGAGCTTTCTCTTGGCCAGAGAAAGCTAAAGATCTTGCAAAACTATAACTCCCATGTTTTTGTAGCATTGCCCCATGCAGGTATCTCTACAATTGAATGAATGCAGCGGGACCCCACTTGCCCTGGATCAATAATATGGAATCATGGGAGTTTTAGTAAGAGCCTCTGGTGGCACAGTGGGTTAAACCCCTGTGCCGGCAGGACTGAAGACCGACAGGTCGCAGGTTCGAATCCGGGGAGAGGCGGATGAGCTCCCTCTATCAGTTCCAGCTCCTCATGCGGGGACATGAGAGAAGCCTCCCACAAGGATGATAAAACATCAAATCATCCGGGCGTCCCCTGGGCAACATCCTTGCAGACGGCCAATTCTCTCACAACAGAAGCGACTTGCAGTTTCTCAAGTCGCTCCTGACACGAAAAAAGGGAGTTTTAGTTTGGTGAGACAACAGTTCTCTTGGGCAGAGAAGGCCTAAAGACCTTGCAAAACGACAACATCCATGACTCCATAGCATTGAGCAATGTGTGCATTTTCACAGTTGAATGAATTTAGTCAGGCCTCACTTGCCCTGGATCAATGCTATGGGATCCTGGGAGTTGTAGTTTTGCATGGTCTTTAAGCCTTCTCTGCCTCACCAAACTATAACTCCCATGATTCTTTAGCATATAGCCATGGATGCATCACCACTGTAGAATGAATGCAGGTTGACCCCACTTGATCAATGCTATGGAATCCGGGGAGTAGTGGTTTTGCAAGGTCTCTCGTTGTCTCTGCCTCACCAAACTACAGCTCCCAGGATTCCATAGCACTGAAGCCATGGGTGCACTCCACTGTAGAATGAGTGCAGGTGGAGCCCACTTGCCCTGGAACAAGGCTATGGAATCATCGGTTGTAGTTTTGCAAGGTCTCTCACCAATTCTGCCTCAACAAACTATAACTCCCATGATTCCATAGCATTGAGCCATGGGTGCTTCTCCACCGTAGGATGATTGCAGGTTGACTCCACTTGCCCTGGATCAATGTTACGGAATCCTGGGAGTTGCAGTTTTGCAAAGTCTCTCGCCATCTCTGCCTTGCTAAACTACAACTCCCATGATTCCATAGCATTGAGCCATGGGTGCTTCCCTACTGTAGGACAAATGCTGTCAGACCTTACTTGCCCTGGATCAAGGCTATGGAACCCTGGGAGTTGTAGTTTTGCAAGGTGTCTCACAGTTTCTGCCTCAACAAACTACAACTCCCAGGATCCTACCACACTGACAGTCCCAAAGTGGCTACAGATTGGACTTACCGTGCCCAAAGTCCAGCAGGGGGAAGTATTGTCTGCATGAAAGGGGTCTGGTAGCCGTAGAGGCAGATGAGGTGGCCGCCCGCGAAGACATCAATCATGACGCACAAGGTGTTGAAGGCCACGCGGCTGGCGGGGAAGTGGCAGGCCCACCAAGTGCAAAGGCCCACAAAGAGCAGGTAATAGATGGCAGAGAAGGCCGAGGGCAAGGTGATCCCTGAAAGAGGGAGAAAATCCATCTTAGAATCATAGCCTTGGAAGGGACCCCCAAAGGCCATCCAGTCCAGCCCCAATCTGCCATGAAAGAAGACACAATCACATGCATACTTGATTGATGATAACCATGAAAACAGACACACACACACCCAACTTTAAGAAACATAGGATAAGATAAGCAAAAGATTGGACTTCTGCTGAAAATGTTAACAAAAGAAAGGAATGTATTGTCGAAGGCTTTCATGGCTGGAATCACTAGGTTCTTGTGGGTTTTTTCGGGCTATAGAGCCATGTTCTAGAGGCATTTCTCCTGACGTTTCGCCTGCATCTATGGCAAGCATCCTCAGAGGTTGAGAAGGTCCTTCTCAACCTCTGAGGATGCTTGCCATAGATGCAGGCGAAACGTCAGGAGAAATGCCTCTAGAACATGGCTCTATAGCCTGAAAAAACCCACAAGAACCTAAAAGAAAGGAACTTTCTACCACATGTGGTGGACGTGCATGGACTATGACTCCTCTCAATCTAGACACTGAACTCCTATGGTGCTAAATATGCAATATCTAGTGTGGAACACATCTCACCACGCTAAAACAGTGGATGCCGCTTTTGATGAGACATGCCGCATTATCACAGGATGTCTATGCCCTTCACCACTGGAGTAATTATACTTTGTAGCCGATATCGCACCACCTGACATCCACTGGGAAATAGCAACCTGTTTACTCCAGACCAGGAAAAGTCCTCTGACTTTAAACACCACACAGCTGAGTAGAAATGCAATCAGTTCACTGAAGATAATTAAAAAGCAGTAGTAGTGAAAAGCACTTTAAAAGAATAGGTAAATCCAATTAAGTAGGAAGATAAGGCAGAACAAATAGTCCAGGAAATTTCTCTATATTATTTTAATCATCACCATCACCACAAGGATGATAAAAACATCAAATCATCCGGGCGTCCCCTGGGCAACATCCTTGCAGACAGCCAATTCTCTCACACCAGAAGCGACTTGCAGTTTCTCAAGTCACTCCTGACATGACAAAAAAAAAAAAAAACCATCACCACCACCACCATCATCATCCTGGGTCTCCTGATTTCCTCTGTATCATCACCATCATCATCATCACCACCACTAGTATCATAGCCTTCTCCAGATTTTCCCTTTATATCATCATCATCATTATCATCATCCTGCTTTTCTCCTGATATTCCCCTATATTGTCATCCTCACCATCCTCACCTTCGTCCTGTTTTTCACCCAATTGAGGGACTCAAGGGAGCTAACAATAAGTACAAACCAACATCCATTAAATCAAGGTGACAACCTAGAAATATGAAATTCAAAAAGCAATAAAACCATTTAGGTTATTAAAAGCATTACGCACCCAAATGTGAGCATGCATCAAAATATTAATCAACCTTAACATCAACCACACTAAGCCTGATGGTGGAGGAACAGTTCTCTCCTGGCATTTTCTAGGCTAGGCATGGGCAAACTTCAACTCTTAGGAATTGTGGGAATTGGAGTCCAAAACACCTGGAGGACTGAAGTTCGCCCATGCCTGCCTATGAGGATTCTGGCGACAAAGGTCTCCAAATATTGAAATATTCCATGCTCAAGGAGAAGATGAATGTTGCATCCTGTTGTTTTGGCTCTCCATTGATACTCACCTGCCAAAGCCAGCAAGGCAACAGCCAAGATCTTGCCCATGGCCATCAGTAGCCAATGGGCCTTGACCCGGAGCCGGGCAGATAGAGGAGCCTGCCGCCTCGGAGAGACTTCAGCAGCAACATTGGAAATGTCTTGGGGTTTCGCTGGGTCTTCATCCACTGCTGCTTCTTCCTGAAATGAGGCAGAAAATGATGAAGTCTAGCATTCTAGTTGCACTGACCTTTATTGCAACCTCTCCCACAATGTTTTGGACTACAATTCCCATATTTATTTATTTATTTATTTAGCAGTTTTGTATACCGGTCTTCTCACCTCTATTGAGGGACTCAGGCCGGTTTCCAACAATAATATCACAAACAGTCATTAAAACATCATATTACTTATTAAACTAAAAACATTAAAATAGCAAAGTACAGTCATATGATTGCAATGGTCAGTCGTCACAATAAAATCGTTGTTTGTCATCATCCATCCATATCACAAAATATTGACTCACTCATCGAATGTCAATTTCCAGAGCCAAGTTTTCACCTGTTTTCTGAACGTCAAGATAGAAGGGGCAGTTCTGGTCTCCAGTGGGAGAGAGTTCCAGAGCCAAGGGGCCACCACCAAGAAGGCCCTGTCCCTCGTCCCCACCTGGACTACTGAGGCCGGTGGGACCGAGAGCAGGGCCCCTCCAGACGATCTTAACAATCTAGATGGTTCATAGGGGAGAATACGTTCGAACAGGTAAACTGGGCTACTGATGGACTTTGCTGGACTTTGGAAGTCAATGCACCTGGGCCATAATTCTCTGGAGGGGACCACAAATGGGTGATGGCCCCTTGGGTTTCTGCTGTTGTTAAGTTTCTGTTGTTGTTGTTTGTCGTTGTTGCTGCTGCTTAAGTGACTGAGGGGGAAAGGAAGGGGCCCAAGGTTGTTAGGAATTGTGGGAGTTGGAGTCCAAAGCACCTGAAGGGCTGAAGTTTGCCCATGCCTGCTTTAGGCTGACACGTTGCCAGAGGCGACTCAACCCATTACGCAAAGTAAGCATTTGCAGTATAGTTGATTTTGCCCAGGGGCGTTCTTGAAGCGCTCTTGGGGGAAAATAGACCTAGACATATCCGAGTTGTAGTTACTGGGATGTACAGTTCACCTGCAATCAAAGAGCATTCTGAACTCCACCAATGATGGAATTGAACCAAATATGGCACACAGAACTCCCACGATGAACAGAAAATATATATCAGTGATTGGTTGTGGGGACGGGGCGCCAAAATACTGTTTGCTAATCGTTGAAAATTACCTAGGGCCACCTCTGCACATTGCTATCCACAATACACTTTTTGGGGAGGTCTGTGGATGATGGGGTGCACAATGACAGCAAACCCCCCCCCCCCATTTTTGTGTTGACATGCAAGACTTAGATTATGAGAGGGGTTATTTATTGAGGGAGACATAACAAGAGATTCCCAAAACGTTTTTGCAAGCAGCTGAAGAGGAGAAGGGCACTGCATATCCCTGCCCATGTTTCCGTGGTTAGCAGTGCAAGGGAAAATAAATAGATCTGCAGCCAGGGATCACTTTCCGTCTCCTGATTTGGTGCCAAAATGACACTCCATCTCCACATGATGCCCTTCATGCTTGCATTGCTGTTTACTCTCAGGCAAGAAGCTATAGGTTTGGTAGGAAGCTCTTCAGCCAGACATAAGGTGCCTCCAGATTGCAGAATCCGAGAAGACACAATTTAAGCCCTCTCGACAGATAGCCATCCAGTTTCTGTTGAAGACGTCACCGGACTCCAACATACCCCACTGTTTAAAATATCCCATTGTTAAATTGTTAGAATTAGCAATATATTAGACAGGGGATTCTGCCCAATAACAATATATGATGTTTAATTCTGTTGTAATTGTTAGATATGCGTACTTTTTAACTGCACCAAAATAGCTTTCTCGTGCAAGCCGCTTTGAGTCTCCTTGTGGAGAGAAAAAGTGGGGTGTAAATAAACGTAATCATAATATAACCCAGTTGATAAATTTTGAACTTGCATTTCACATTTCATCTTTTCATTTTGTGTATTTAAATATGTATTGTGTGGAAATGTGTTTTGATATGTGTATCTTAAAGAATGTTTTTAGGTGAATGTGTGTGTTTTAGCGATGTTGTATGTAACCCGCCTCAAGTTGTGAGGAGAGGCAAGCAAGACATAAAAGCAATAACAACAACAACAACAACAACAACAACAATAATAACAACCAGTAAAGGTGGTCCCAGTGGTGATCAGTACACTGGGTGTAGTGCCTCAAGGCCTTGGCCTGCACTTAAACACAATCAGCACTGACAAAATTACCACCTGCCAGCTGCAGAAGGCCACCTTACTGGGATCTGCACGTATTATTCACCGATACATCACACAGTCCTAGACACTTGGGAAGTGTCGGACGTGTGATCCAATTCAACAGGCAGCAGAGTGTCTGCTGTGGACACATCTTGTTGTGTTTCAAATAATAATAATAATATTGCAGTGTTCCAGTTCAATCTCTCATGGCATTGAGGCTGAATGTAGATAATCATGGGGGACAGGTGGGCAAGAAATAAAAATTAATATTAATAAATATTTATTATTAATAATAATACTATTGTTCTTAAAATAATAATAATAATAATAATATTTCAGTGTTTCAGTTCAATGTCTCATGCTATTGAGGTTGAATGCAGTTAATCATGGAGGACAGGTAGGTTGAGACCTCACTACCTCTGAGGATGCTTGCCATAGATGCAGGCGAAACATCAGGAAAAAATGCCTCTAGACCATGACCATATAGCCCGAAAAAACCCACAAGAACCTAGTGATTCCAGCCATGAAAGCCTTCGACAATACAATAATAATAATGATAATAATAATAATACATCCCGAATAGATTACTGCAACGCACTCTACGTGGAGTTGCCTTTGAAGACTGTTCGGAAACTTCAATAAGTCCAGCGGGCAGCAGCCAGATTACTCACCGGAGTGTCATACAGGGAGCATACCATCCCTCTGTTATGTCAGCTCCACTGGCTGCCGATCCAATTCTGAGCATAATTCCAAGTGCTGGTTTTGACCTACAAAACCCTATACGGCTCCGGCCCAGCGTACCTGTCCAAACAGATCTCCTTCTACGTCCCACCTTGGAGTTTAAGATCTTCTGGGGAGGCCCTGCTCTCGGCTCCACCTTTATCACAAGTGAGACTGGTGAGGATGAGGGACAGGGCCTTCTCCGTGGTGGCCCCCTGCCTGTGGAATTCACTCCCCGGGGAAATTAGGTCATCAACATCCCTCCTCTTTCAGAAGGAAGTTAAAACCTAGATATGGGACCAGGCCTTTGGGTAAGCGGGCAGATGGATAAAAGACAAGGACGACCAGAGTAGGAAAGGACTATGACAATGCTGGATGGACTATGGATTTATGAATTGGCGAACACTAACCACATGATGATTTTATTGCTACTATTGTATTGATTTGATTGTTTTAACTAGTTATAATTGTTGTTGTTATACTGTATTTTGTATATTGTATTTTGTGAACTGTTGGGCATCGAATTGTGCCTTTTGTAAGCCGCCCTGAGTCCCCCCCTAAGGGGTTAAGAAGGGCGGGGTATAAGCACCCGAAATAAATTAATAAATAATAAATAATAGTAATGCAGTGGTCCTGTTCAATCTCTCATGCCATTGAGGCTGAATGCAGTCTTTTTGAGGAACCTTAAATAAAAGGAAACATGGGTGATGCCCCATCATAGAATCATAGAATCAAAGAGTTGGAAGAGACCTCATGGGCCATCCAGTCCAACCCCCTGCCAAGAAGCAGGAATATTGCATTCAAATCACCCCTGACAGATGGCCATCCAGCCTCTGTTTAAAAGCTTCCAAAGAAGGAGCCTCTACCACACTCTGGGGCAGAGAGTTCCACTGCTGAACGGCTCTCACAGTCAGGAAGTTCTTCCTCATGTTCAGATGGAATCGCCTCTCTTGTAATTAGAAGCCATTATTCCGCGTCCTAGTCTCCAAGGAAGCAGAAAACAAGCTTGCTCCCTCCTCCCTGTGGCTTCCTCTCACATATTTATACATGGCTATCATATCTCCTCTCAGCCTTCTATTCTTCAGGCTAAACATGCCCAGCTCCTTAAGCCGCTCCTCATAGGGCTTGTTCTCCAGACCCTTGATCATTTTAGTCGCCCTCCTCTGGACACATTCCATCACAATATTGAAATGGTCCAGTTTAGTTTCTCCGGTCATTGAGATTGAATGGACCTTTTAAGGCCCCTTTCTGGCTTTCCCAGGTGGCCTTTTTTCCCATCTTCTCATTCCGACGTCATGCAAACCCGGTCTTCTCCTTGCTCCCTTGCAAGCCTGGTTTGCAGCACATTCCTGGCCTTCCTGCGGCTGGTCCTCGGTGCCAGCAAGCAGGTGGCGATGCTTTCCTTCTGGATTTTTCCTGTGTGGGATTCCCCCTCCAGACTCAAGACATAATGCGGCCTCTGTTTGAGCCCCGATGTTTTGTTGGGGGGTTTCCACAGCAACCCCGGACGGTTTGGCCAGGCGAGAGGGAAGCCTCCCTCTTCTCCTTCTTTGGAGGCCGGTGAGTCAAGCGGGTCCAAGGTGCCAGGAAAGAAGTGTCTCTGGTCCCAAAACCCCCCTCTTTCGGAAGGAATGAAGAGAAGACAGAAAGGAGAGGGATGATGCAAAGCACAGCTTTTGGAAATAAGGGGACCACAAAGAAGTCCAAGGAACGGACGCGGCAGAACTCGGAAACAGTTCTCTTTTGGGGACGGCGGCTCCCAGGACGCCCTAGCAATGGAACAATTCTTAGAAGAAGAGTTTTGGACTAGATAGCCTTTGGGGGGCCCTTCTGACGAGTAGAATATAGACTACCTGGGAGTCTGGTGGAGTCTCTTTTGGAAGTTTTTAAGCAAAGGCTGGACACCCAACTGTCGGGAATGGTCTGATGGTGTTGGACTGGATGGCCCTTGGGGGTCCCTTTTGACTCCAACAGAATATAGACTGCCTGGGAGTCCGATGGAATCTCTTTCTCTGGAGGTTTGATGGTCATCAAACGGGAGTGCTTTGATTGTGTCTTCCTGCTTGGCAGAAAGGAATATAGACTACCTGGGTGTCCAGTGGAGTCTCCTTTGAGGGTTTTGAAGCAAAGACTGGATGGCCATCTGTCAGGAGTGATTTGATACTGTCTTCCGGCTTGGTAGGAAGGGGTTAGACAGATAGTATTTGGGGGTCCCTTGTGACACCAGTGGAATATAGACTACCTGGGAGTCCAGCGGAATCTCCTTTGGAAGGTTTTAAGTAAAGGCTGGCCATCAGTCAGGAGTGGTTTGATGGTCTTCCTGCTTGGACTGGGTGGTCTTTGGGGTCCATTTGACCCCAGTGGAATATAGACTGTCTGGGAGTCCAGTGGAGTCTCCTTTGGAGGGTTTTAAGCAAAGGCTGGATGGCCATTTGTCGGGAGCGGTTTGATAATGTCTTCTTCCTTGATAGGAGGGGTTGGACTAGATGGTCTTTTGGGAATCCCTTCTAATATTAATTGAATATATGCGTAGGAGTCCAGTGGAGTCTCCTTTGGATGGTTTTAGGCAAAGGCTGGATGGCCATCTGTTGGGAATGGTTTGATGGTGTCTTCCTGCTTGGACTGGATAGCCTTTGGGGGGGGGGGGTCTCTTCTACCTTTAGTAGAATATAGACTGCCTGAGAGTTCAGCTGAGGTTATGAAATAAAGGCTAGATGGTCATCTGTCGGGAGGTCATCTGTCAGGAGGGCTTTGATTGTGTCTTCCTGCTTAGTAGGAGAGGGCTGTACTGGATGTCCTTTGGGGGTCCTTTCTGACTCTAGTGCAATATAAACTACCTGGGAGTCCAGTGGAGTCTCCCTTGAGGGGTTTTAAACAAAGGCGGGATGGCCATCTGTAGGGAGCAGTTTAATTGTGTCTTCCTGCTTGGTAGAAAAGGCCTGGACTGGACGGACTTTGGGGTTCCCTTCTAATTAGTGGAATGTAAACTACCTGGGAATCCAGTGGAGGTTTTGAAATAAAGTCTAAATGGCCATCCTTCAGGAGGGCTTTGATTATGTCTTCCTGCTTGGGATAAGAGAGATGGACTGGATGACCTTTGGGGTTCCCTTCTAGTAAGTGGAATATAAACTACCTGGGAGTTTTGAAATAACGACTAGATGGTCATCTGTCAGGACGGCTTTGATTGTGCCTTCCTGCTTGGTAAAAGAAGGCTGGACTGGATGGTCTTTGGGGTTCCCATTTCTGATTCTTTGATAAGATAGAACTCTGCCTCTCACCTGTTCCTGCAGCTGCTGAGATACGGATTGCCTGCTACTCCCGGGTACCGGTTTGCGCAATGGTGCCAAGCGGCCACAGACACCGAGGCAAATGGCAGAGACCAGCAGGATGCCCACGTCGGGGGCCACCAGCCGCACCGAGTTGGGGATGTCGTTCAGGTCCAGCCTGGAAGTCGGAGATCAAGGAGGATGAGGGGTAATAGTCAGACACAACCTTTGTGCGTGCAATACAACCCTTAGGTGGGCAGCAAAAGCAATTAAGGACCCCTTTCCTTCCCGTCATTCGGTACTGCCCCAACTTTCTGGGTTTCCCTTTCCTAGGTATTAATATTAAAATATTTTATATTATATTGTTGAAGGCTTTCATGGCTGGCATCAAGGGATTGCTGTGGATTTTTCCAACTGTATGACCAATATGTTCCAGTAGCATTCTCTCCTGATATTTCGCCTGGATCTGTGGCTAAGGGCATCTTGTCCAGGGTGGGAGAAAGAACCACCCTGTCTGTTTAAAGCAAGTGTGAATATTGCAATTAGCAAGCTTAAGTAGCCGTGAAGCTGCAAAGTCGATCAGTGAGGGTATCTGCATAGAAGTAGCCTGGCCTCTGTAGCCTGGAGGCATCCTTTGCTTGTCAACTAACACCTCTCAAACAAAGGATGCCTTCAGGCAACAACAGCCAGGCTACCTCTATGTAAATACCCTCACTGGTTGACTTTGCAAACTTCATGGCTGCTCGATGCTAATCAAACTTGCTAATTACAACATTCACACTTGCTTCAAACAGACAAGGGTTCTTTCTCCCACCCTGGACATTATTCCATAGTTATATACTCCATGTGCTTCATTGCCAACAGAACCTCTGAAGGTGCCATTAGCTACAGATGAAGGCAAAACGTCAGGAGAGAATGCTGCTGGAACATGAACTTCTGATTATACACACACACACACACCCCACTTGCTTTACTGCCGACAGAACCCCTGAACAAGCCATTAGCCACAGGTGCAGGCGAAACGTCAGGAGAGAATGCTGCTGGAACATGGACATATAGCCTGAAAAACTCACAGCAACCCCCTGATTCCGGCCATGAAAGCCTTCCACAACACAATATTAAAAATGCCTCTCCAAAGACTTTCGAAGACAACCTAAACTATTCCTTATTAAGTGTCTTCAAGGAATTCCCGATCCATAGATCAATACTTGCCAATGCTTCCCACCTCCCCAAATGCCACCCCCTTCTTACCTTGTGACTCCAATGTGCTGAGCGAGGGTTTCCCATGTGCTGCCTAAGAAGGAGATAGAAAACCGCAATTAAAACAGAGTACGAACTGTTGGTTTTGAATGTAACTCCCAAGCAACGATGTGCTTACGGCAGCAAATCATGGAGGCTAAACAAAACAATCGGATGGTTGGTTGAATATAGGATTTGTAGGTTCAGGCATCTACAAATAATACAAATAATAATAATAATAATAATAATAATAATAATAATAACTTTGCCCCAAACTGCAAAGACTCTGGCACAAACCAGTCAAGGTAGTCCCAGTGGTGATCGGCACACTGGGTGCAGTGCATAAAGACCTTGGCCTGCACTTAAACATAATTGGCGCTGAAAAAATTACCAGCTGCCAGCTGCAAAAGGCCATCTTACTGGGATCTGCATGCATTATGTGCTGATACAACACACAGTCCTAGACACTTGGGAAGTGTCAGACTTGTGATCCAATACAACAGCCAGTAGACTGTCTGCTGTGGACTCATCTTGTGTTTCAAATAATAATAATAATAATAATAATAACAATAACAATAATAATAATAACAATAACAATAATAATAATAATTTATTTATACCCTCATGGTGACGGAGGTATTATTATTATTATTATTATTATTATTATTATTATACACAACAAGATTAGTGCTCAGCAAACAAGATTACTATGCTGGTTTTTGTACTAGATCACATGTTGGACACTACACCAACCTTTCGGACACCAAGTTCAGCAGCTCAGCAGTTTAACCCGCTGAGCCATCAATGACTTCCTCCATGGCCACCCCTAGGTCTCAGGGTTCTTATATTTATTTATTTATATCCTCATGGAGAATGGGGTAACATTATCATTAATAATAATAATAATAATAATAATAATATATTTATTATTATTATTATTATTTACAGCTTTTATATTCCGCCCTTCTCACCCCGCAGGGGACTCAGGGCGGATTACAGTGTACACATATGTGGCAAACATTCAATGCCAATTTTGACATACAACATATACAGACATACACAGAGGCTATTTAACTTTTTCTGGCCACCAGGGGAGCTGTCACTTTCATCGTCCATCTGCGACACTAATGAAGTACTTCCGCATTCCCCACATGCTTTTTGCTGGAGTGCTAGCTGGAGTCTTTTTTTTTAATGGCCTCATAAATTAGTTAATTTAGCCTCCCCACACTTTAAGGTGGTACCTAATTTTCCTACTTGACAGATGCAACTGTCTTTCGGGTTGCAAAGGTCAACAACAGGCTACACAATTGGTTGGAAACCCACTCCAACCCGGGCTGGCTTCGAACTCATGACCTTTTGGTCAGAGTGATCTTAATGCAGCTGACACTCAGCCAGCTGCACCACAATCCCGATGCTAATAATAATAATACCACCCCATTCTCCATGAGGGTCCTTATATTTATTTATTTATATGCTCATGGAGAATTGGGTAACATTATCATTATTATTATTAATAATAATACCACCCCATTCTCCATGAGGGTCCTGATCTTGAACTGTAACTGCATGGATGCAAACTCATGCTTGCCAATAGATGTACGCCTGCAAGCATGCGTGCAAGCAGAGCCTTAGGCAGCAATTTCCTCTGGTTTCAAGTTCTGGAAGGCAGCAAATATAACAGCATGGGTTCTCCTCTGTGTCTATTTGTGGGGGAAGCCCATGAAGTGCTTCTCCTTATGGGGCCTGGGGAATCCAAGGTGGAAGCCGGCCAGAAAAGACAAGAGAAGGGTGATGACAGCGCCTATAATTCTCCGAGATGGTCAAGCTCTCCCCGTTCGCCAAGTGATTCGATGGGTCTGCTCTAATTCCTGACAGGACTGTGAAGAGTCAGGGAGGTGTAATGGATTGAGACTGGATATGCAATGCAGTTCGAAACAGTGCAGGCCCATATAATGGAGTCTAACAGATGAGGGTGAAATGTCAGGAGAGAATGCTGCTGGAACATGGCCATGCAACCTGGAAAATTCACAGCAACCCAATCAATCAATCAATCAATCAATCAATCAATATGCCCTCCCTAGGAATATTAGATTGGCCCCCTCCCTCCTGACATTTTGAAAGAGAGTTAAGACCTGGCTGTTCAAGCAGGCATTTGCAGACGTAGTATAACTGATTAATTGAGACTCATGGAACGACAGGACGATGGGATGGAAAATGATTTTAATGATGAGATGCTGAGAACTGTATTTTATGATTTTATTTATTAATTATTATTTATTTATTTAAAGCTTTTATAACCCGGTCTTCTCGACCTCCGAAGAGGGACTCAGGCTGGCTAACAACAGGAAATTCATATACAAATAAGCTAAAACATAATAACATCATAGTACATTAATACATTAAATACATTAAAATACAGATCAAATAATTACATAAAGCCAAGTCATCAAGATAAATTACAAATTCACCATCATCCACCCGTGTGGTCAACAGTTATTGACTCGATCATCACTCTGAGAATGCTCTGTTCCAAAGCCAAGATTTTACCAGCTTTCTGAAAGCCAGGAGGGAAGGGACAGATCTGATCTCCATCGGGAGAGATTTCCAAAGCCGAGGGGCCACCACCGAGAAGGCCCTGTCCCTCATCCCCACCAGACGCGATTGCGAAGGTGGTGAGACCCCTCTAGAGGATCTTAACAACCTTGTTGGTTCATAGGGGAGAATCCGTTTGGACAGGTAAACTGGGCCGGGGTCGTTTAGGGATTTATAGGTCAACACCAGCACTCTGAATTGTGCTCGAAAGCTGATTGGCAGCCAGTGGAGCTGGCGCAACAGAGGAGTAGTATGCTCCCTGTACCCCGCTTCTGTTAGTAATCTGGCTGCCGCTCGTTGGACTAGTTGTAGCTTCCGGACAGTCTTCAGAGGCAACCCCACGTAGAGAGCATTGCAGTAGTCTATACGGGATGTAATCAGAGTGTGAACCACTGTGGCCAAGTCAGACTTCCCAAGGTATGGTCGGTTAATTGTTTATTGTTATTGTTTTTATACGGTTTATACTATATATAATTGGTTTTGACTGTATTTTATCTTGTGGGGCATTGATTGCCAAATGTAAACCGCCTCGAGTCGCCTCCGGGCTGAGAGGGGCAGTATACAAGCATAGTAAATAAATAATAAATAAATAAATCCACCAATAGATTCAGTACAGAATATAGAAGAGCTTGTTTTGAAATCCACCCCATTTCAAAACCAAAAAAAACTGGAAAGCATCCCACAATGTAGCATCGATTGGGGAAAAAAAAGAATGCAAAATAGAACAAGGAGAATTCATTTGCAAAACATAAAGCCAGATGAGATATACGCGTGCACACACACACACCTTTTGTAACATTTGGATTTTTCTATTTAATAAAAGCTGTTATGCAAGTCTGCATTTAAAAAAAAAAGCAAGGGGGAAAGTGAGCAAATGGATGATTCGTTCCCAAACTATTTCCAAACTTTTCTGCTCCGTCCAGGTGACAAAATGAGCCTGGTTTGTCCCATTTGGGTTTCCAAGCAAGGAAAGAAATCTGGCTTTTCTTGGTCAAATAAAAAAAGCCCTAAACGTTTTCCAGACCCCTCCTTGGTGCCCCTTTCAGTTGGCAAAGCAGACATTTGGATACAAACAAGCCCAAGACCTTACATTTCAGCCAGCTTCCAAGGGTCAAGCCCTGGCTTTCAAGGCCTCTGTTTTACAACCGCTTGTAAATAGCTCTCTAAAGCAAAATGTCAGCACCGACATCAAAGGAACAGCAGGAGAGAACAAACAGAAAGAGAGAAAAGAAGAACAAAGTTTTCTAATAAGTCTGGGATGCAAAAGGCACGTGATGCACAGAACATTTCGCTTCCTTTTGATCTTCCAAAGATAACAACAAAAAGATGTAAGGAACACCTTGCCAAGGTCTAGTCGATACAGTACAACAGTGTTTCTCACAATTCCTAATGCCACGACCCCTCAATACAGTTCCCCATGTTGTGGTGACCCCCAGCCATATTTTTTTTCGTGCTACTTCATAACTGTCATTTTGCTACTGCTATAAATTGTAACGTAAATATCTGATAAGCAGGATGTATTTTCATTCACTGGAACAAATTTAGCACAAATACCCCATACGCCCAAATCTGAATACTGGTGGGATTGGGGAAATTTGATTTTGTCATTTGGGAGTTGTAATTGCTGGGATTTCTAGTTCACTTACAATCAAAGAGCATTCCACCTACAATTACCTGTCCGAACATATCTCCTGCTATGAACCATCACAAAGCTTAAGATCATCAGGAGACGTCCTACTCTTGATCCCACCACTCTCACAAACGCAGTTAGTGGGGATGAGAGACAGGGTCTTCTCGGCAGTGGCCCCCCGTTTGTGGAACTCTCTCCCTAAGGATATCAGATTGGCCACCTCCCTCCTTTCCTTTAGAAGACAACTGAAGACCTGGTTCTGGGGCCAGGCGTTCAATTAGAGGCCAGCGGCAATAGGAAAAGGAAATTTGGATTTTGCGATACGGATTCTCCCAGCTCGGCTTAGTTTTACTGGCACGTTAATCTATTAATTTATTGTTAAATTTTATGGATGATGTAGTATAATGTTTTAAAATGATTTTATTGTAAATTGTAATTTTTATTGTAGTTATGCTGTTGGCATCCTCTGATGTTCATGTGAGGCTGCGCTGAGTCCCCCTTGCTGGAAGAAGGGCAGGATATAAATATATGAAATAAATAAATCAATCAATCAAAGAGCATTCTGAACTCCAGCAATGATGGAGTTGAGCCATATTTGGCACACAGAACTCCAACAGAAAATACTGGACGGATTTGGTGGGCATTGACCTTGAGTTTGGGAATAGTAGTGCACCTACATCCAGAGAGCACTGTGGACTCAAACAATGATGGATATGGACCATACTTGAATACTCAATATGCCCACATGTGAACCCTGCTGGAGTCTGGGGGAAATAGACTTGACTTTTGGAAGTTGTAGTTACTGGGATTTATAGTTCACCTACAATCAATGAACATTCTGAACTCCACTAATGATAGAATCAGGTCAAACTTCCCACAAAGAATTCCCATATCAAACAGAAAATACTGGAAGGGTTTGGTGGGCATTGACTGTGAGTTTTGGAGTTTTAGTTCACTTACATGCAGAGAACACTGTGTACTCAAACAATGATGGATCTGAACCAAACTTGGGACGAATACTCAATATGCCCAAATGGGAACACTGGTAGAGTTTGGGGAAAATAGACCTTGACATTTGGGATTTGCAGTTGCTGGGATTTATAGTTCACCTACAATCAAAGAGCATTCTGAACCCCACCAATGATAGAATTGGGCCAAGCTTCCCACACAAAACCCTCATGACCAACAGAAAATGCTGTTTTCTTGTGGTCTTTGGCGGCCCCTCTGACACCCTCTCATGTTCCCCGGGGTCTCAATCCCCAGGTTGAGAAATGCTGATCTAGTGGGTCCTTGGTATCCGTTAAGGTTCAGTTCTAAGTTGCAAAAATCCTAAGATGCCCAAGTTATAGTAGTCAAAACAGCATCCTTTATAATAAAATGGCAAAATCATGGTTGTATTTTTGGAGTCATAGAGTCAGAAGGGACCCTAATGATCCTCCAGTCCATTCTCATTTGGCTATGCAGTAACATACAACCCAAGTACAAGGGATTGCCATGAAAATGTCACATAAATGGAGGATAAGACAGTAAGGCAGCTGCCTCATTATACTATTCCCTTGCTGGTATTTTGCTAATTAAGCTTTAAATACATTGGTCCATATATGTCTTCACTGAATGAAAAGTGAAGAGTGCTATTGCACAAATGAACAAACTCAATGGCATCCTAGCCCAATGCATGGCAACGCTAAACCCAATTAAACCGAGGACTGTGTTCAAACACAACTCAATTAAAAACAATTGTCGCAAAGCATGCCAATTTAGGAAAACACAGGACCGTCCCTGGAAAACCTCCTTCCTGAAAAGACTGTCCAGAACTAAATAGAATAAAAATAGCATCTGTCTTTGAATACCTGTCATGTATTCAAGGCTGTTTGTACATTGCAAAAATATTGGGAGCTGGGCCATTTGAGAGCACTTCAACTGCTATGTTCTCCATGATGGAACTGGACCAAACTTGGCATGAATACGCAATATGCCCAAATGTGAACACTGGTTGAGTTTGGGGAAAATAGACTTTGACATTTGGGAGTGCAGACTGCATTCTCAAGTCACTCCTGACACGACAAAAAAAACTGCTATGTAATCCTGGGATTTGCAGTTTGGTGAGGCACCTGCACTCTTGGGAAGAGAAGGCAAAAGACCTTGCAGAACTGAAACTCCCAGGATTGCATAGTATTACAGTGGTCTCATAGAATCATAAAGTTGGAAGAGACCTCATCGGCCATCCAGTCCAACCCCCAGCCAAGAAGCAGGAATATTGCATTCAAAGCACCCCTGACAGATGGCCATCCAGCCTCTGTTTAAAAGCTTCCAAAGAAAGAGCCTCCACCACACTCTGGGGCAGAGAGTTCCACTGCTGAACAAGTGGAATCAATTTAACAGTGTTGAATAGATGGATCCCAAGAGAAATGGCGCAAAGTACTCACAATTGTATCCCAGCAGCTGGTCCAAGCCGGGCACTGTATAGAGGCATATCTGGAAGGCCAAATGGGCAAGGAGGAAGAGGATGCTGGTGGCCAAAAGGGCTCGGAGGAGACGCCCCGTGTGACCTGCAAATCCAAGCACAGAGAAACAAGTACTTAGCACTCTCCTTGTGTCTTCAATAGGGTTGGATACACCTTTGGATATATGCTCATGTTTTGTTCCTTGTCTTTTGGAGTTATTTTGGAATTCATGTTCATGTTTTGATCTTTGTTTCCTGGATTTACCTATTGCCTTTTGGACTTACATCCTTCATTAACTCTTTTTTACCTTTCGATTTGCTTATGATGCCTTTCCCCTTTTTATATGTTCTTTTATCAATAAACTGTATATTACCATGTTGGGTTTCTTGGTGAGTGCTGTGAACTCCTGCTGAGGTGCAACATGAACAATGGATTTTTATAATTACACTAGCTGTGCCCTGCCACGCGTTGCTGTGGCCTATAGTAAAACTTATCAAAGTTGAGGTAGATATCTGGACTATTATGAAAGAGAGGTCCCTACCTATTCCTTCCCCCTTTTCCTCCCCCTTTCTCTCCTTTCTTCCTTCTCTACCTCTTTCTTTCTTTCACTACTTGGTTTCATCCTTCTCTCTTTCCTTCATTCCCTCTCCCTTTCTTCCTTTGCCTTTCTTCCCTCCCTGTTTGCTTCCTTCTTTCACTTTTTATTTCCTTTTATTTTACCACCATCATAACAATAACAATAATGCAATACATTGCCTCTGGGAACTGACACCTCTCCCATTCCCCCAGGGTCTCATAGGAACAATAGCATAATAATAATAATAATAATAATAATAATAATAATAATAATAATAATAGAAATAACAACCTTTACCCGCCACGTGTTGCTGTGGCCAATCTTCCCTCTTTCTCTCCTTCTTTCCCTCCTTCCTTCCTTCCTTCCTTCCTTCCCTCCCATCTTTCCTTCTCCTCTTCTTTCTCTATCTCTTTCCTTCCTTCCCCCTTTTTCTTTCTTTTCTGCTGTCTCTCTTTTCTTTCCTTCCATCTTTCCTTTTCTTTCCTTTTCTTCTTCCTTCTTTCTCTAACTTTCCTTCCTTCCCCCTTTTTCTTTACCTCCCTTTCTCTTTCTTCCTTCTTTCCTTCCTTCCTGTCTTTCCTAGATTTTGACAGGGCGGGAAGGGGCGGGGTGGGGTTTGGAGGTGGCCTGAAGTAAAAGGAGGTAAGATTGGGGTGGGGGAGTAATGGAGCGTGGGGTTGCGTGTGTGTGTGCGGCGGCGGGGGGAGTGATGGAGCGTGAGGTTGCGTGTGTGTGTGCGGCAGGGGGTGTGTGTGTGCGGGAAGCGGCGCGACAGGGCTTGGAGTGAGTTGTTTTTCATTTTGAGTAGATATGTTTGTACCTTGTGGGTTGTGTTATGGGCATGGGAATTTTGGTTAAGTTTCGTTGGGGGATTTTTGAGTTTTGTTGTTTTGCCGTTTTGTGAGTGTGTTGTTGTGTTGTTTTTCATTTTGAGTAGATATGTTTGTACCTTGTGGGTTGTGTTATGGGCATGGGAATTTTGGTTAAGTTTCATTGGGGGGGTTTTGAGTTTTGTTTTTTTGCCGTTTTGAGTGTGTTGTTGTGTTGTTTTTCATTTTGAGTAGATATGTTTGTACCTTGTGGGTTGTGTTATGAGCATGGGAATTTTGGTTAAGTTTCGTTGGGGTTTTTTTGAGTTTTATTCTTTTGCCGTTTTGTGAGTGTGTTGTTGTGTTGTTTTTCATTTTGAGTAGATATGTTTGTACCTTGTGGGTTGTGTTATGGGCATGGGAATTTTGGTTAAGTTTCGTTGGGGGATTTTTGAGTTTTGTTGTTTTGCCGTTTTGTGAGTGTGTTGTTGTGTTGTTTTTCATTTTGAGTAGATATGTTTGTACCTTGTGGGTTGTGTTATGGGCATGGGAATTTTGGTTAAGTTTCGTTGGGGGATTTTTGAGTTTTGTTGTTTTGCCGTTTTGTGAGTGTGTTGTGTTGTTTTTCATTTTGAGTAGATATGTTTGTACCTTGTGGGTTGTGTTATGCGCATGAGAAGTTTGGTTAAGTTTCGTTGGGGGATTTTTGAGTTTTGTTGTTTTGCCGTTTTGTGAGTGTGTTGTTGTGTTGTTTTTCATTTTGAGTAGATATGTTTGTACCTTGTGGGTTGTGTTATGGGCATTGGAATTTTGATTAAGTTTCGTTGGGGGATTTCTGAGTTTTGTTGTTTTGCCGTTTTGTGAGTGTGTTGTTGTGTTGTTTTTCATTCTGAGTAGATATGTTTGTACCTTGTGGGTTGTGTTATGGGCATGGGAATTTTGGTTAAGTTTCGTTGGGGGGTTTTTGAGTTTTGTTTCCTCGTTGGATGCCCCTAACAAATTTATATATATAGATGGCCTGGGAAATGGCCAGAGGGATTTGCCCAACCTTCAGAATTATCTCAGCAGGGTTATGAAGAATCACAGAATCACTGAGTTGGAAGAGACCTCGTGGGCCATCCTGTCCACCCCCCTGCCAAGAAGCAGGAAAATCGACAAGAAGTTATTGTCTCTGGGCTAAATTCTGATACATTTTATAAAGAAGTTTATACATTTCATATATATAAAGAATACGTACAGTACACAGAAAGATGCAAGTTACACAGGAAGTCAAAGAGAATAGATACAATTTATTAAACCGTTCAAACAATATAGTATTGGGGGCGGGGGGGGGGGGGGATGTTGCTGATCCATTCCCAATCTCCGATGCTTTGAACTTGCTAAAGTTTGGAAAAGATTTTTTAAAAAGAAAAAAAAATACATTTATTTTGGAGCCCTTGGTAAACTATAGATCTTCTGCAGGATGGGGGGGGGGGGATATTGTGCCTCAACAATATTTCTTGCAACAGCCCTATATGGCAGGTTCACTTTAGAGCTATCCCTCCACATTTGCAAGTTTAATTTTTTAGTGTTGCAGAATTTGAAGAGGCACAAATAGAGGGAGAAAGGGAGAAATGTTCCATGAGGAAGGAGGTGCGTCAAGCCATCCCTGACCGAGACCACCTGCCACCTGGAAACTGATGTCCTCACTGCGGGGGAACATGCGGATCAAGAATAGGGCTCTACAGTCACCTTCGTACCCACCCCCAAGACATTACACTTGGGCTACGAGGGATCGTCTAAATCACAAAAAATATGGTCAATCTCTGGTGGAAGCTGACCATAGGATTGTGCTGGAGGACCTAAATATTTCTACAAGGAATACCAATCTAAGAATCCATAGATCCTCCGGCACATGACCAACTTCTGCAGATAATCTACAGATTCAGAAGGAGATGTTCTCCTAAGTATAGCAACTCCTGTGTTTTCCTATTGTGGCACTTGGTACATGCTCATGATATGTGCCATATGGAGAGAGATTTCAGAATAAAGAACACCAGTATCAGGCTGCTCATTGTGTCACAGTTATAATTTGGATTGAATGCATGATATGTGGAGAAAAGTCTCATTGTGGCATGATGTGTGGAGAAAAATCTCACTGTGACAACTCAGGCCATGGCTGTCATAGATATTAAATCCCAAAGTATAACTGAATAGGATCTTCTGGTTTTCATTGATTTACTACACCATTAACCAGTAAAAGTGGAGAGCCTGAGGTATTTACCATTGTTTCCATAAAACAGATATCTAATGAGGGTTCGAACAAGGGGATGGACTAGATGGCCTCAGTGGGACCCATCTGAATTCATAATTCTTTGATTCTAGGAACCCTGTGTTGTTTTCAGCCTTTGACATGTTTGTTTTTCCAATGTAACTACAGATTTCCAAGTTTGTTTTCAGTCTCCTCCCTCTTCTAGAAGGCCAAAATGCCTCTCCAAAGGGTCTCCTGTTGCCAGCAATGTGGTGGTGTTTTAGGCCCCAGCTCCTTTTGCCATGCCAACCTCCCTGGACTGGAATGCCAGGCAATTCCCCAAATCCAAAAAAGTGGTTCAAAGCATCCCCGGAGCACAGTGTGCCTGCCTTCCCTCCCTTCTCTGCACCTCCTTCGTGCCGCACATCCGGCTCTGTGTTTGCAGAAGCCATTTGCCTTGGCAAAGAGGGCAGCCGTGACATCACTCCTCTAGGTCATACGCCAAATATGCACCAACGGCCCACTCACTCCTGACGCAGCACAAGGCGGTCAATCAGCAGCAGGCCCCTATTTATGTGGGGCATTGTCCAGCCCTGAAAGCTACAAGAGCGTGCGATTGCTCAGGAAACGATGGCTTGGAGAGGACAGAATCCTAGACCTGGAATTGATCTTAAAGACCACCCAGTCCAGCAGAAAGACACAATCATATTGGCTTTTTTAGCCACCACGTCACAGCGTTGGCTCATATTTAGCTTGCAGTAGCACCATAGAATCTTAAAGTCGAAAGGGCCATCCAGTCTAACTCCATTCTGCCAGGAAGCAAGCTGTACCTCAATATCCACGGATTTTGCTTACGTGGATTTGAAAATATATTATTATTATTATTATTATTATTATTATTATTATTGGGTTGTAGTTTTTTTGGGCTATATAGCCATTGTCTAGAGGCATTCTCTCCTGACGTTTCGCCTGCATCTATGGCAAGCATCCTCAGAGGTAGTGAGGTCTGTTAGAACTAGGAAAAAGGGTTTATATATCTGTGGAATGACCAGGGTGGGACAAAGGACTCCTGTCTGCTGGAGCTAGGTGTGAATGTTTCAACTGACAACCTTGATTAGCATATAATGGCCTGACAGTGCCTCGAGCAAACTTTTGTTGAGAGGTGATTAGATGTCCTTGTTTGTTTCCTCTCTGTTGTTGAGAAGCCATTGAAATACACAGAGAAGCCATTGAAATACACAAGCATGTGGACAATTTCAACAGAAAGGAGGAAACCATGAAAATGAACAAAATCTGGCTACCGGTATTAAAAAAAACTCTAAAATTACAACAGCACAACAACAAAGAGGAAACAAACAAGGACATCTAATCATCTCTCAACAAAAGTTTGCTCGAGGCACTGTCAGGCCGTTATATGCTAATCAAGGTGGTCAGTTGAAACATTCACACCTAGCTCCAGCAGACAAGAGTCCTTTGTCTCACCTTGGTCATTCCACAGATATATAAACCCTTTTTCCTAGTTCTAACAGACCTCACTATCTTTGAGGATGCTTGCCATAGATGCAGGCAAAACGTCAGGAGAGAATGCCTCTAGACCATGGCCATATAGCCCGAAATAACTGCAACAACCCAGTGATTCCGGCCATGAAAGCCTTTGACAATTATTATTATTATTTTACTGACACAAAAACACAGTATGTCACAGCATATGAGATCAATATGGTGGATTTTGTATCATAAAATCACAAATCGAACACTTCCCAAGCTTGTAGGACTGTGTGATGTATTTTTGAATGATGTGTGAAAAAAATTATTATTATTATTATTATTATTATTATTATATTTGTATTAATAAATAATATTGTATTAATAATATAATAATTAATAAAATAAATTCTTCTTCTACTTATTATTATTATTATTATTATTATATTTGTATTAATAATTAATATTGTATTAATAATATAATAATTAATAAAATAAATTATTCTTCTACTTATTATTATTATTATTATTATTATTATTATTATTATTGGGAGCCCCTGGTGGCGGAGTCTGTTAAAGCACTGAGCTGCTGAACTTGCTGACCAAAAGGTCGGTGGTTCAAATCTGAGGAGCGGAGTGAGCTCTTGTTGTTAGCTCCAGTTTCTGCCAACCTAGCAGTTTGAAAACATGCAAATGTGAGTTGATCAATAGGTACCGCCTTAGCGGGAAGGTAACAGCACTCCATGCAGTCATGCTGGCCACATGACCTTGGAGGCATCTATGGACAATGCCAATTCTTCAGCTTAGAAATTGATATGAGCAGTAATCCTGAGAATCGGACACAAGTGGACTTAATGTCAATGGGAAACCTTTACCATTATTATTATTATTATTATTATCATCATCATCATCATTAAATGCACTTTAAGAGAGATTTAGTACTGTCTGCACGCCCACCTATCTTTAAAATATCCAATCTATTTCCTTGGACATGCTCAGCATTTAAAAAATTTAATTCTTACATTTGGCCCTGCAACTGGTTTTTAATTGCGTCGTGTCATTATCATATTGTTTTGCTTTGTTATGAGTTATTTATTGTATTGTTGTTGTTATGTTTTATGATGTATTTGGGCTCGGCCTCTTGTAAGCCGCACCGAGTCCTGCGGGAGATGGTAGCGGGGTATAAATAAAGGTTTATTATTATTATTATTATTATTATTATTATTATTTAACACCTCAGAAACAGGGGATGCCTCCAGGCAACAGAGGCCAGGCCACCTCTATGTAGAGACCCCCACTGATTAACTTTGCAAATTTCATGGCTACTTAAATGCTAATTCAGGCTTACTATCTACAACATTTACACTTGCTTTAAACAGCCAAGGGTTCTTTCCCCCCACCCTGGATTTCTCACATACACTACATTTGCTTCACTGCCAACAGAACCTCTGAAGATGCCATTAGCCACAGATATAGGTAAAACATCAGGAGAGAATGCTGCTGGAACATGGCCATACACCCTGAAAAACAGCAACTCAGTGATTCCGGCAACAAAACCCTTGGACAACAACCAGAAAAAACTCCCCACCCTTCCTGGCTTGCTGCAAGTTCTTCCTTCTCTTCCACCCCTTTCTGCTTTCAGAGTCCTTCCCCCAAATCCTTCCTCAGTTTCCCCACCCATCAGGGCCAGGAGTTGGCTTCCTTCCTGGCAAACCCATCCCTTGGGTCTGCAAAGAGACATATGTTTGTGTCCAGCTGGCTGTTGGCAAAGTGCCACTTGGTCATCTCCTGTTTCTGATAGCAGAAAGGCCATAAAGCCTTCCTGTTTCAAAAGGACAGGGCTGTTCTGCGCTCGGTTCTGTAGAAAGAAGCATCTGCAGGACTCATTTGCAGGCCATTCACTGTATCTCCCAGCATTCCTCAACATGCCTGTGGCAGGACGGAGTTACAGTTCAAAACACCATGCTGTTCCCATTGGCAATCTCATTCAAAGCACCCCAACAGATAGCCATCCAGCCTCTGTTTCAGAGCCCCCAAAGAAGGAGCCTCTACCGCACTCCAGGGCAGAGAGTTCCACTGCTGAACAGTTCTCACAGTCAGGATGTTCTTCCTCATGTTTAGATGGAATCTTCTTTCTTGTAGTTTGAAGCCATTGTTCCAAGTCCTAGTCTCCAGGGAAGCAGAAAACAAGCTTGTTCCTTTCTCCCTATGATTTCCTCTCACATATTTATACACGGCTATCATGTCTCCTCTCAGCCTTGTCTTCTTCAGGCTAAACATGCTCAGCTCTTTAAGCCACTCCTCATAGGGCTTGTTCTCCAGACCCTTGATCATTTTAGTCACCCTCCTCTGGGCACATTCCTGCTATTCAATATCTCTCTTCAATTGTGGTGCCCTTCGAAAGAGAAGGGGAAGGGGAAGAAAGGGTTGGGGAGAAACCCCTTCCTCCCTTTCGGTCCACCCACCCTTTTCCGGCCCACCAAGTTTGCCCGTGCCCAACCTACACTGCTGAGTTAATGCAATTGAACTGTCATGGCTCAAGACTATGGAATCCTGGGAGTTGCAGTTTCACAAGGCCTTGAGCCTTCTCTGCCAAAGAGGGCTGGTGCCACACTAAATCCCAGGATCCCACTGTAATTTAAGTAAGGTCAATCTGCATTAATCGTCCTGTGGAGATGCACCCAAGATTTCTCCCACTTCCTGTATTGAACCTCGAGCCTCCTTTTGCGACGGCTCTTCCGTCCACTACCACCTCCTCTTTTTGGGGCCCATTGCAGGTATATTTAGACATAACCGTGGGGTGTAAATGGTGCTAAAGACAGCACCGTGTCCTCGCCTCCTTCCTCTTGTGGTCTCCCACTCCCCAATTGGGCTACATTGGTTTGGCTGTCGGGAGGAAATGTAGGTCTCAATTAAAACCTCAGTCCCGGCTCTTCCTCCTATTCATAGCTGTGAATGAGTACTTTCCAGCCAAGAAGGGATGAATATTTAACCTGGAAGGGAAGCAGAAGGAAGGAAGGGGTGCATCTACAATGGAGAAGGAATGCAGCTTGACCCCACTTGAACTGCCATGACGCAGTCACGGGAGTTGTAGTTTGCACTCTTGGGCAGAGAAGGAGAAAGACCTTGTAAATCTATAACTCCCACTATTGTGCTCCACTGAGCCCTGGCATAATCTGCCCCAAATTTCTGGCTGTTCCAATGGATCTGCTGCTAATGGCTCTGGCCTTTTAAATATTTGTATTACTATTGTTTTTATTGTTGTTATTGGAAGTTCCCCTTTCTCCATGGTGTAATAACAATAATATAGCAATGAGGACTCCCATGGCAGGATATTTATTTATTTATTATTTGCAGTATTTATATTCCGCCCTTCTCACCCCGCAGGGGACTCAGGGCGGATTACAGTGTACACATATATGGCAAACATTCAATGCCAATTTTGACATACAACGTATATAGACATACGCAGAGGCTATTTAACCTTTTCTGGCTGCCAGGGGAGCTGTCGCTTTCATCGTCCATCTGCGACACTGATGAAGTACTTCTGCATTCCCCGCATGCTTTTTTGCTGGAGTGCTTTGCTGGAGTCTTTTTTATGGCCTCATAAATTAGTTAATTTAGCCTCCCCACACAAGGTGGTACCTAATTTTCCTACTTGACAGATGCAACTGTCTTTCGGGTTGCAAAGGTCGACAACAGGCTACACAATTGGTTGGAAACCCACTCCAACCCGGGCTGGCTTCGAACTCATGATTTTGGTCAGAGTGATCTTAATGCAGCTGACACTCAGCCAGCTGCGCCACAATACCGGTGCAGGTTAGGTTGCTTACCTGTAACCACCTTTCTTCTAGTGGTCATCCGTAAAATTCACACACAGGTGTTAATTTCCCAGATACCACACTGAAAAATAAATGGATCTGCGGCAAATGACTCTGGCCATTTAAATATTTTTATTACTGTTGTTGTTATTATTGGAAGACCCCTTTCTCCATGGTGTAATAATAATAATAATAATAATAATAATAATAATAATAATAATAATAAAACAACTAAGACTCCCTACTCCATGGGAGTATAAAATAACAATAATAATAATAATAATAATAATAATTATTATTATTATTATTAGCTACATAACAAGATTAGTTCATAGCAAACAAGATCCCTATGCTGGCTTTTGTATTTGATTACAAGTCGGACACTTCCCAAGTCTCTAGGATTGTGTGATGTATCGGCGAATAATGCGTGCAGATCTGAGTAGGGTGGCCTTTTGCAGATGACAGGTGGTGATTTTGTCAGCGCCGATTGTTTTTAAGTGCAGGCCAAGGTCTTTAGGCACTGCGCCCAGTGTGCCGATCATCACTGGGACCCCCTTGACTGGCTTGTGCCAGAGTCTTTACAGTTTGATCTTTAAATCCTCATATCGTTCCAGTTGTTTCTCATCAATTCTGCTGTCTCCTGGGATCCCACCAGTTCTTTGTCGCAGGCAGATGGTATTTGTGGCAAAAGTTCCAATGTATCATCTGAATGTTATGCCCCTGTTTATGCTCAGCTCTTTAAGCCGCTCCTCATAGGGCTTGTTCTTCTTGCAGCAGCTGAGAATGATATGCATCATTTTGTCTGCTTCCTTGGAATCTGTCATCGACTTTTTAGTTCCGACTTGGATGGCATTGGTTCTAATGGCTTGTTCTTGGACTGTAAGAATCAGGCCCTCCATCTCTTTTTTCCTCAGTTCCATTTGAGAGCCACAGCGATGTTTTGTCCTTGTCAATTTTCAGTCCAATAATAATAATAATAACAACAGTAAGACTCCCTACTCCGTGGTGCATTAACAACAAAAACAACAACAACAAAACTCCCTACTCCGTGGGGGTATAAATTATTATTATTAAAATCCTACAGTCCAATAATAATAATAACAATTATTATTATTATTATTATTATTATTATTATTACAATAAGACTACCTTCAGCATGGGGGTAAATAATAATAATAATAATAATAATAATAATAATAATAATAACAACAACTATTATTATTATTATTATTATTATTATTATTATTATTATTATGGATTTGCCTGCTAAACTTCCTGCCATGGATCTAAAAAGTAAATTTGTAGGGGTTTTTTTAAAAAAAGGGGGGTATAGGAGAATAAAGAAGACCTTTTGGAAGAATTGCTCTTCTTCTCTCTGGCCTCTCCACTGGACAGCTGTCGGAAAAGTCTTCTTTCTCCCTGTTTCGTTCCCTTCTTTCTCCTTTCCAACTCCTCCAATCGGGAAAGGAAAAAGTGAGCTGTCCTCTTTCCCAGTCGCCCAGTTTCCCTCTCCTGGAGGCAACAGGCTGAGATTTATGTACCAAAGGAGAGATTGACCATTGAGTTGGGACGGATCCAGGTGGAAATTTCCAGCCTTGGCAGCAAAGGTGAACCACTAGGACCTTATGCAAGGAGCTGTAGCCTCCAAAACCAATATCTTCATAGAATCATAAAGCTGGAAAGGCCACCCAAAGGCCATCCAGCCCAACCCTATTCTGCCAGGCAGGAAGACCCAATGTAAGCCCTCCGTAAGTCCATCCACTCTGCTTAAAAACCTCTACAGAAGGAGACTACGACACTCCGAATCCTAGAGTTGGAAGGGGCACTCAAGGGCCATCCAGTCCAACCCCACTGACTTTCAAAGCTGCTGCATTACATGGCTGACTCACATTTAGCTTTATAGAATCATTGAGTTGGAAGGTTCATTGAGTCCAATCCCATTCTTCTGTCTAAAAAGACACGTTCTCTGTTCTCATACAGGAGAATAAAAAAACTCATAAAAATGCAAACGCCTTACCTTTTATAGTATATTCCGTGGGCCCCAGGAACCATGGCAAGAGGAGGAGGTAGAGGAGGTAGACTAAGGAGAGGGCATTGAACCGGAAGAGGCACGCTACGGAGAGGAATGAAAAAGAGGAAATCAATCCCAATGATCCATATTTAACATACAGAATCCTTGCCAGCAGGTATGCGTCTACACTATAGAATAATAATATATACATATAACAACTTTATTTTGGTTTGAGATGGTTGGAACAGAAGCTATCCAAAGCTTTAAGTGCTCTTACTGCCTATTCCAGGGAAAACCAGCTGATTCCTAATCCATCTAAAATGCAAGCGTGTTGCACCTCAGCTAGGCTTCACCTTGCTCAAGCACTCACCAGGAAGCCAAAAGTAGGAATAAACAGTGGGTTGTTGTAGGTTTTTTCGGGCTATATGGCCATGGTCTAGACTGAGGCATTCTCTCCTGACGTTTCGCCTGCATCTATGGCAAGCATCCTCAGAGGTAGTGAGGTAGTCATCCTCACAACCTCTGAGGATGCTTGTCATAGATGCAGGCGAAACGTCAGGAGAGAATGCCTCTAGACCAGTGTTTTTCAACCTGGGGGTCGGGACCCCGGGGGGGGGGGGGTCGCAAGGGGGTGTCAGAGGGGTCCCCAAAGACAATTAGAAAACAGTATTTTCTGATGGCCGTGTGGGTTCCATGTGGGAAGTTTGGCCCAATTCTGTCATTGGTGGAGTTCAGAATGCTCTTTGATTATAGGTGAACTATAAATCCCAGCAACTACAACTCCCAAATGTCAAGGTCTATCTTCCCCAAACCCCACCAGTGTCCACATTTGGGCATGTTGAGTATTCGTGCCAAGTTTGGTCCAGATGCATCTGGATGTAGGTGAACTACAACTCCAAAACCCAAGGTCAATGCCGACCAAGCCCATCTAGTATTTTCTGTTGGTAATGGGAACTCTGTGTCTTAAGTTTGGTTCAATTCCATCCTTGGTGGAGTTCAGAATGCCCTTTGATATTGTAGGTAAACTATAAATCCCAGCAACTACAACTTCCAAATGATAAAATCAATCCTCCCCTCAACCCCACCAGTATTCAAATTTGGGTGTATCAAGTATTTGTTCCAAATGAATGAAAATACATCCTGCATATTGGATATTTACAAGATGATTCATAACAGCAGCAAAATTACATTTGTGAAGTAGCAAAGAAAATAATGTTATGGTTGGGGGTCACCACAACATAAGAAACTGTATTAAGGGGTCGTGGAATTAGGAAGGTTGAGAACCACTGCTCTAGACCATGGCCATATAGCCCAAAAAAACCTACAACAACCCAGTGATTCCAGCCATGAAAGCCTTCGACAATACATAGGAATAAACAGTTTATTGAAAAAGCAGAAACAGTAAAAGAGCAAATCAAATCCAAATAGGTAAGACAAAAGGAGTTTCAAAGACAGATATAAATTTCCAATGCAACGCTTAAAGTATGAACATAAATCCAAGGAGCAGGGTAAAATCATGAGCTTGAATAATCCAAAAGACAAAGAATAAAACATCAACTTGAGTAATCCAAGAATCAAAGAACAATACATGCGCTTGAGTTCATGGTAAAATCCCCAAGACTTAAAGCAAAACTTGACCGAATGCATCTCCTCTTATAAACCAGCTCAGACACTATGATCAGCGGAGGGGGGGGGGGGGGCTGCTCTTAGTCCCACCCCTGTCTAAAGTACAATTAGTGGGAACGAGAGAAAGGGCCTTCTCTGTGATCGCCCCTACCTCAGGAACTCCCTCCCTAGAATATGGTGAAGAGAAGGATTAAAGGATCATAAACAGCAAAAATACCTCCGATATGAAATTACTATTGCTACTCTGGCTTGCAGGCTGTTGTACTCCAGAGCAGAATCACCTCTGACTTTAAACACCACACCAACTGGGTAAAATCAGCAAGCAGTTTATTTAGGAAAATATGTAGCCAAAGCAGTAAAAAGTAATCCACAGTAAAAGTAATCAAATTTAGTTCAGCAGAACAAAGGAAGACAGGAAAAGAGAGTCAAAGGAAATCCATGAAACTAGGCACTTGAATCCATGAGGAATACAAAAAGCATATCCCATAGGCAGAGCATAAGCTAGGCAGATAAGCATACCTTGCTGCATGAAACTTGGCATTATCCTGACGTTGCCTCAACTGAAGCAACTGTCCCTCACAAATCATCATAAACTCTTCCCTGACTCCAAAACTGCTAAGAACGCATTCTTTCTTAGTTTTGATTTAGTATCTATCTTCTGTTGAATCCAAGCTAAGTGTCTCAACTTTTGCCTGAATTGCCTCTGTTTACTAAAATTTCTTTTCCTGTTCAAGGTCTTGCTCTCACCATTAACTCTTGCACCTGGTACATTCATTCCCAGATAACTGCTCAGGGAACCATGGCAAAAGGCCTTTCTCAAGCTCAGGACATTGAGAATCCTCTTGCAGCAAGTCAGGCCTCTCTTTTAAACTCCATTCAGGCCCAAGCGACCCTTCATCTCCAAATCCCACAGACCCACGAACCAGATCAACATTCCCATTCCCTTCATGAGCATCACCATGAACATCATCCCCATTCTTATCATGAATATCAATGCGAACATCAGACACAATCACAGGCGAATCCGGGGAGAGCATGGATGAGCTCCCTCTGTCAGCTGCAGCTCCTCACGCGGGGACATGAGAGAAGCCTCCCACAAGGATGATCAAACATCAATACATCCAGGCATCCCCTAGGCAACGTCCTTGCAGACAGCCAATTCTCTCACACCAGAAGCGACTTGCAGTTTCTCAAGTTGCTCCTGACACAACCAAAAAAAAAAAACAAAAAACAGGCTGAACAGTGTGATATACAACACAGGCACTGTTGGCTTGTTAGTATCACCGGAGACATAATTATCCTTTTAATTTTACTTCAAATGAACTTTTGGTGTCTCCGTAAATTGATGTCTATCTTGATGTATTATGTTAAGTTACTTGATAGGCTATGCAACTATTTAATTTGTGGTTGCAAGTTTGAATTTGGCGGTAGATGTTGGTTTATTTTGGGACTTGGTCGGGTTGTTATTGTATTTGTATTTGAATTTATGGTCTTGTCAAGGCACTGAATGTTTGTCTTTTGTTTGTTGGAATCCTCCCTGAGTCCCCTCGGGAAGATTGGGCAGGTTACAAATAAAGTTTTATTATTATTATAAATAAACGGGGCAAAGCAGTGCCAAGAAAGAGACACAGATTGAAGGAGGGGAAGAAGTTCTTGCTTGGATTTTTCCACATTTCAATCTGGCTCTTTGCAGAAGTCGGGCTCGGAATTTGTCAATCTGCCCAAAACAAGCGGTTATTATTTTTTTCCTGGGTCGACTGCAGCAAAACCTCCCAGCCGGTTGGCACCAAACTGGGAGTCGGCAGATGTGTTTGTTCCCTTTGGACGGCTCCAAGTTCAAGGAAAAGACGGCGGAGAAACCTGAACCAAAGCCAATCCCTTTCGGAGAGCTTTTTGGGGTCAAGGCAGCCTTTGCCATCTTGGAGAAATCAGGGAACAAGGCACAGGTTGGGTTTGGAGAGACCCAGAAACCCAAGAAAAGGGCATGTATGTCCAAAGTAAACTGCCTCTGAATAGGGAGGTCTCATTTTGCAGTGTTGGCCTAACACCTGCAGACCATCGCTGCCTGCAGCTAAAACTCTGTGTCTTTTTTAAGAGAGAAAAAGCAGGATATAAATAACAACAACAGCAACAACCTCAGGGTTTGACTGGATTATAGTCCAGTTTGAATCATAGAATCCTAGATTTGGAAGAGACCTCATGGGCCATTCAGTCCAACCCCATTCTGCCAAGAAGGAAAATCACATTCAAAGCACCACTGACAGATGGCCATCCAGCCTCTGCTTAAAAGCCTCCATAGAGGGTGCCTCCACCACACTCCGGGGCAGAGAGTTCCACTGCTTAACAGCTCTCACAGTCAGAAAGTTCTTCCTAATGTTCAGATGCAATCTCCTTTCTTGGAGTTTGAAGCCATTTTTCCGTGTCCTAGTCTTCGGGGCCGCGGAAAACAAGCTTGCTCCCTCCTCCCTATGACTTCATCTCACATACTTATACATGGCTATCATGTCTCCTCTCAGCCTTCTCTTCTGCAGGCTAAACATGCCCAGCTCTTTAAGCTGCTCCTCATAGAGCTTGTTCTCCAGACCCTTGATCGTTTTAGGTGCCATCCTCTGGACACATTCCAGCTTATCAACATCTCCCTTCAATTGTGGTAAACTCCATTATAATGGTCAGTGTAGACTCATATTATGCAGCTTGAACCACTTTGGACTATATGAGTCTATGCTGTAATATAATCCAGGTCAACGCAGTTAATCTGCATCCACAAACTGGATTATATAGCAGTATCGATATAATACTGCCCGTTGAGCACTATTACCATACGCAAAGATGCTCTCCATGAAAATACTGGCGAATTTTGCAGCCGCTGTACCATTTCCTGTGGTAGCAAAGCTAATTATCTGCCTGTCCAAAAAAAGAAAGAATATTTTATTTCATCTGTCCTAAATCTCCTGCCAACTTGTTGCACAAATCCTCCTTTCAGTGTCATGACAGACTAACCGACTCTGACTTATTGTCCTAGATTGCAAAGTATTCATCTGCAAAGCATGCAGAATGCATAACAATAGCAAAAAGAACAGAATCCTAAATGGCAGGTGGAGAAAATGAATTCCATATTGGAGTTCCTTTGCATTGTGTACCTGCTTATCTCTTCCTCCCCACTCCCTGCTCTGCATCTCTTTTGGCAGAAGAAGAGAGATAAGAGGACGTATTGTCACCGCTCATCTTCTGTCACACTGCACCCTCTTGTCACAGAAAATGGGCACCTCTGCAAATAAAGTATGCATGGGTGCATCTATACCAGTGTTTCTCAACCTGGGGGTCGGGACCCCTGGAGGGGTTGTGAGGGGGTGTCAGAGGGGTCGCCAAAGAGCATCAGAAAACACAGTATCAGAAAACACAGAGGTTCTGTGTGGGGAGTTTGGCTCAATTCAATCATTGGTAGTGTTTAGAATGCTCTTTGATTGTAGGTCAACTATAAATCCCAGCAACTACAACTCCCAAATGCCAAGGTCTATTTTCCCAAACTCCACCAGTGTTCACATTTGGGCATATTGAGAATTCATGCCAAGTTTGGCCCAGATCCATCACTGTTTGAGTTCACAGTGCTCTCTGGATGCAGATGAACTACAACTCCAAAACTCAAGGTCAATGCCCACCAAACGCTTCCACAGTATTTTCTGTTGGTCATGAGAGTTCTGTGTGCCAAGTTTGACTCAATTCCATTGCTGGAAGAATTCAGAATGCTCTTTGATTGTAGGTGGACTATAAATCCCAGCAACTACAACTCCCAAATAACAAAATCAGTCCCTCCTCAAGCTCACCAGTATTACAATTTGTGCCAAATCTGGTCCAGTGAATGAAAATACATCCTGCATACCAGATATTTACATTACGATTAATAACAACAGCAAAATGACAGTTATGAATTAGCAACAAAAATAATTTTATGGTTGGGGGGGTCACCATAACATGAGGAAGTGTATTAAGGGGTCGTGGCATTAGGAAGGTTGAGAACCACTGATCTACACTGTAGAATTAATCCAGTTTGATACCAGGAACTAAATCCAAGTCCTGGAATGACTACTGTTCAATCTAAACCTAAGCAACAATGTGAAGACATTTGCAAAACAGTTAGCTGAGCATGCAAATACTATACAAAGTTCCAAAGTGCACAGAAGTGTAAATTTAAATATTCTAATCCAGCTTATTGTGGGCAAAGGACATCAACCCAGGGTGCTTCCACACTGTAGAGTTAATGCAATTTGGCACCACTTTATTTATTTATTTATTTATTTATTTGCTATATTTGTATACCGCCCTTCTCAGCTTTTAGGCGACTCGGGGCGGTTTTCAATGGCAACGATTCGATGCCCCAAAACTTGGTAGTTGATTAAATGTCCTTTGACCAGTAGCTGGCCACTGGTGTTACTATAAGAAGGTCCTCCATTGTGCATGTAGCAGGACTCAGGTTGCATTGCCTCAGGGGAGCGTGCTTGCTTCATCAATGTTCAACATGTACACAAATGACCAGCCATTGCCAGAAGGGACAGAGAGTTTCATCTATGCTGACGATCGTGCCATCACCGCTCAAGCAGGGAGCTTTGAAATGGTTGAACAGAAGCTCTCCGAAGCTCTAGGTGCTCTTACTGCCTATTACAGGGAAAACCAGCTGATCCCTAATCCATCTAAAACACAGACATGTGCTTTTCACCTTAAGAACAGACAAGCCTCTCGAGTTCTGAAGATGACCTGGGAAGGAATCCCACTGGAGCATTGCAGCACACTCAGATACCTGGAAGACATTCTGGACCATGTTCTGACTTACAAGAAGCACTACCTGAATATCAAGCAAAAAGTGGGTGATAGAAAAAATATCATACGAAAACTGACTGGCACAACCTGAGGATCACAACCAGATACAGTGAAGACATCAGCCCTTGTGCTTTGCTACTCTGCTGCTGAGTACGCATGCCCAGTGTGGAACACATCTCACCACGCTAAAACAGTGGATGTGGCTCTTAATGAGACATGGCGCATTATCACGGGGTGTCTGTGCCCTACACCACTGGAGAAATCACACTATTTAGCCGGTATTGCACCACCTGACATCCACTGGGAAGTAGCAACCGATAGTGAAAGGACCAAGGCAGTGACATCTCCGGCCCACCTTCTGTTTGGGTATCAGCCAGCACACCAACGACTTAAATTAAGAAATAGTTTTCTAAGATCTACAGAGACACTCAGCAAGCGAGAGTCCAAAAGTGGCAGGCTAAAACCCAGAACCTCAATCAATGGCTGATACCAAATGAGAGACTCCGCCAAAAATTGGCACACCAAAAATTGGGCGACTTGGAAGGCACTGAACAGACTGCGCTCTGGCACCATGAGATGCAGAGCCAACCTTAAGAAATGGGGCTACAAAGTGGAATCCACGACATGCGAGTGTGGAGAAGAGCAAACCACAGACAACAGTCCTACGGACACAAGGGTTTAACTCATTGCACCACCAGGGCTCCAACTGCCATGGCTCAATGGTAAGGAATTTTGAGAGTTGTAGTTTTCCAAGGCCTTCGGCTTGCTCTGCCAAAGATTGCCAAATGATACTCCCAGGGTTCCATAACATTGAGCCACTGGAGTTAAAGTGGTACCAAACTGCATTAATTCTACAAAGCATATGCACCATGAAACAACACACATAAAAGGCATCACACCCTTCTTCCAAATTCCTCCCAAAAGTTCAAAGCCAGACAAATGAGCTTTTGGTCCCTTTCCTCGCCCCAAACAAAACTGTAATTTTGGTCTAAAAATAAACCCCAGCAATGAGGAAAAGGCTGGGTTCATTTTGTGTGCGATTGCGACATTCAGGCTCTGGATCAGGGTTTGCAACATGGCATGCATATATATACACACACACACGTGCATGTGCACACACACACATATTGTTGCTATTGAGGGAAACATAGCACCCATTAAGAGAAACACATCTGGGTTAATTTGTAGCAGAAAAGAAAACATGTAATTGCAAGACTTGTTACCCAAACTTTTCAGATGTTTCTAAATGACTGAAAAAACACAAGAATAATATATTTTTTAAAGCAACATGTTAAGAGGAATATTTGAGTGTTGGGCTATACATACATCTACACTGCAGAATTGACCCAGTTTTGCTCCACTTGAACTGCCACAGCTCGAGTCTATGGAATAAGGGAGCTGTGGTTTTGAAAGTCTTTTGATGATATGTTCAAAAGAGTTCAAACTACAATTCCCAGGATTCTACAGCATTGAGCCATGGTATGGTATAGTATGGAGTTATGTGTATGTATATGGATGGATGGAATTATATATCACACAATACTATTCATTTTGCTCCAGAGATGCAAGCTTTGGCAGACAAAGACCATATAAAACTGCAACTCCCAGGATTTTGTAGCACTGAACCATGGCAGCTGATGTAGTGCCAAACTGCATTATAATTCTGCAGTGTAGATGCACTCTTTGGTAGAGGAGGCTAAAAACCTTTGAAAATTACAACTCCCAGGATTCCATTATTCCATTAGATTGAGTCATGGCAGTTGACGAGTTACCAAACTGCATTATAATTCTGCAGTGTAGACATACTCTTTGGCAGAGGAGGCTAAAGAACTTTGCAAACTACAACTCCCAAAATTAATTGGGCCATGGCAGTTGAAGAGCCATTAAACTGCATTATAATTCTGCAACATTGATGCACGCTTTGTCAGAAGAAGCTAAAAAACATTGGAAAATTACAACTCCCAGGATTCCATTGCATTAAGCCATGGCAGTCGAAGCGGCACTAAACTGTGTTATAATTCTGCAGTGTAGATACACACTTTGGCAGAAGGTTTGAAAATCTTTGAAAACTACAATTCCCTGGATTCCATAGCATTGAGCCAGGGCAGTTGAGGATTCCATAGCATTGAGCTTTAGCAGTTGAAGAGGTATCAAACTTCATCCCTTCTCAGTGTAGATGCGCTTGTTGGCAGAAGAAGCTAAAGATCTTTGGAAACTACATCTCCCAAGATTCCATAGCAGTTGAAGAGGTACCAAACTGTATTATAATTCTGCAGTGTAGAGATACTCTTTGGCAGAGGAGGCTACAGACCTTTGAAAACTACAACTCCCGTGATCTCACAGTATTTGATCCAGGCTGTTAAAGCAGCATCAAACTATACCCATTCTACAATGTTGATGCACCCTGACTCTGGAATCAACTGCTGGGCCTTTTGAGCTTGGAAGAGCGACCTTGTTTTAAAGGACCACAACTCAATGTCGGGGATGCTGGGAGTCGGAGTCCAAATCAGGACAAGCTTTGTGCATTATTCCAAATGGATGAGTGGGGCCGAAAAGGGAGCTATTTCCAAAGACTCCAAGCAGCAAAGTGGGTGAGGTCATGGAAGAAAAATGCCTCCTCCCCGGCCAACAAAGAGCCTTTTTTCCCCTCCAGTGGAGCCAGGATTATTGAAGATTATCTGGTCTTTGGATACTAGATTTCCTCTTTATTTTGGGGAAAGGGATATCCAAATCCCCCATTTATTTTTCATGCAGGTTAACAGGCCAACATCCCTCCCAATGGAAGGTAATAGCAGAGCCATCGATTGTGCTAAAACCCAGGAGCCAAACTGAGGATTATTTCCCGGATTGTATTTGGTTAGACCGAAAACGTGCTCCGTTTGTTCCAGTAGCAACTTTTCAGGCTTTGGCCTCCTTGCTCGCTCATAAATCTCGCTACAATTCCCATCCCCATTTCCTTTTATATCCTTTTCCCGCTACACCAGTGGTTCTCAACCTTGCTAATGTTGCGATCCCTTAATACAGTTCCTCATGTTGTGGTGACCCCCCAACTATAATGTTATTTTCATTGCTACTTAATAACTATAATGTGGACTCAATTATGGATCTGGACCAAATTTGGCACAAATCCTCAATATGCCCAAATGTGAACACTGGTGCAGTTTGGGGAAAATAGACCTTGACATTGGTAATTGTAGTTGCTGGGATTTATAGTTCACCTACAATCAAAGAGCATTCTGAACTCCACCAACGATGGGACTGAGCCAATCTTGGCACACAGAACTCCCATGACCAACAGAAAATACTGGAAGGATTTAGTGGGCATTGACCTTGAGTTTGGGAGTTGTAGTTCACCTACATCCAGAGAGCGCGGTGACCTCAAACAATTATGAATCTGGAGCGAATTTGGCACAAATGTTCAATATGCTCAAATGTGAACACTGGTGGAGTTTGGGGGAAATAGACCTTGACATTGGGAATTGTAGTTGCTAGGATTTATAGTTCACCTACAATCAAAGAGCATTCTGAACCCTACCAATGATAGAATTGGGCCAATCTTGGCACACAGAACTCCCATGACCAACAGAAAATACTAGAAGGGTTTGGTGGGCACTGACCTTGAGATTGGGAGTTGTAGTTCACCTACATCCAGAGAGCACTGTGGCCTCAAACAATTATGGATCTGGAGCAAATTTGGCACAAATACTCAATATGCCCAAATGCGAACACTGGTGGAGTTTGGGGGAAATAGACCTTGACATTTGGGAGTTCAATTTGCTGGGATTTATAGTTCACCTACAATCAAAGAGCATTCTGAACCCCGGCAATGATAGAATTGGGCCAAACGTCCCACAAAGAACCGCCATGACCAACAGAAAATACTGTGTTTCCTGTTGGTTGTTGGGAACCATCTGACAACCCCTTGTGACACCTCCAGGGGTCCCAATCCTCGGGTTAAGAAGCACTGCTCTACATCTCCCATTGCAGTTAAAGTGAGGCCTAAAATTATTTATTCCTAAATAGAGACATAGCCCTGCATGGCTTTGGACAAGACCCCCACTTTCAGTGGCAAAACCAGTATTTTCCATGAACGTATGTCCAATGGAAAACGCAGTCATCGGGGACTGATCCGGTGCCAAATGTGCATATAGTCTGCGTTGCTGTGTTTTCTATAAATGAAATAGCTTTTTCCTGAATGTGAAGTAATACTTATGTAAAGAAAACATGCTGTTTCTGTGCCTTCTGGGGAAGAAACAGCCCTGGGCAAATTTGGCACAGAATGGACTCCAAACTGCAAACAGACTTTGAAAGCTGCGTGGTTTTTGAAGACTTTGACCCAGTGACAAATGATTGAACTCGTTTGTTGTTTCTTTCGACAAGCGAGTTTGTGAAGCATTGCATTGCATTGTTTTCAATGTCATGAGCTGCTTTGAGAAGAGAGGAAAGGGGAACAACAACAACAACAACAACAACAACATTATTGCCCGCTAACCACTATATGGCACCTATTCTCTGTAAATCATATAGCCTAAACAGTTGCAAAAAAAAAAAAATTGTTGAAGGCTTTAATGGCTGGAATCACTGGATTGCTATGAGTTTTTTTTGGTATGCATGGCCATGCTCCAGAAGCATTCTCTCCTGATGTTTCTCCTGAATCTATGGCAGGCATCTCAGAGGTTGTGAGGTCTGTTGGAAACTAGGGAATTTTGTGTTGCATTCCTGCCTTTTAGTGTCGCATTCTTGCATTACAGGAGTTGGACTGGATGACCTATGGGTATCCTTTAAATGGTATGACTCTCCAAAAAGTGATGCAAGAGCCAGAAAACTAGGTTGCTGTGAGTTTTCTGGGCTGTATGACCATGTTACAGCTGCATTCTCTCCTGGCATCTGTGGCTACTGGCATCTTCAGGGGTTCTGTCGGCAGTGAGGCAAGTGCAGTGTATATATACTTGTGGAAAGTCTATTTGAAGCAAGTGTGAATTTTGCAGTTAATAAGATTGAGTAGCATTGAGTAGCCACGAAGCTGCAAAGTCAATCAGCGAGGGTGTCTGCACAGAGGTAGCCTGGCCTCTGTTGCCCGGAGGCACCCTCTATTTTGGAGGTATTCACTAGCCTTTGGTTGATTGCTGTCTGGAGTCCCCCTGTTTCTGAATGGTGTTCCTTATTTACTGTCTTAGTGTTTGTTTTTAATACTGGTAACCAGATTTTGTTCATTTGCATGGTTTCCTCCTTTTTGTCTACATGCTTTTTTCAGTGGCTTCTTTGTGTAGCCTGACATGATGGTTGTCTGAGTGATCCAATATTTCTGTGTCCTCCAATAATATTCTGTGTCCAGGTTGGTTCATCAAGTGCTCTGCTATGACTGACTTCTCTGGTAGAATTATTATTTAAAAATACCAGAATCAAGACTGTAAATAAGGGACAACTCTCAGAAACAGGAGAACTCCAGACAGTAAACAATCAAGGGCCAGTGAACGCCTCCCAAACAGAGGATGCCTCCAGGCAACATAAGCCAGGCTACCTCTATGCAGATACCATCACTGATTAACTTTGTAGCTTCATGGCTACTCAATGCTATTCAAGCTTGCCAATTGCAACATTCACACTTGCTTCCAACAGACAAAGGTTCTTCCACCCTGGATATCATTCCACTGTTGTGTGTGTGTGTGTGTGTACACACACACACACACACACCACTTGCTTCACTACCTCTATGCAGATACCTTCACTGACTGACTTGACAGCTTCATGGTTACTCAATGCTATTCAAGCTTGCCAATTGCAACATTCACACTTGCTTCTAACAGACAAGGGTTCTTTCTTCCATCCTGGACATCATGCCACAGACATGGTTAAGGAAGCAAGACTCCACTTGCTTCACTAACTCTAAGCAGATATCCTCACTGATTGACTTTGCAGCTTCATGGCTACTCAATGCTATTCAGGCTTGCTAATTGCAACATTCACACTTGCTTTAAACATACAAGGGTTCTTTCTTCCACCCTGGACATCATGCCACAGACATGATGTGTGTGTGTATACACGCACACACACATATATATACACACACACACATGTGTGTGTATATATATACACACAGACACACACACTCCACTTGCTTCACTAACTCTAAGCAGATACCCTCACTGATTGACTTTGCAGCTTCATGGCTACTCAATGCTATTCAGGCTTGCTAATTGCAATATTCACACTTGCTTTAAAAATACAAGGGTTCTTTCTCTCACCCTGGACATCATTCGACAGATATTTTCCACTTGCTTCATTTCCAACAGACCTCTGAAGATGCCATTAGCCACAGATGCAGGCGAAACATCAGGAAAGAATGCTACTGAAACATGAATATATATAGGTTGCTTACCTGTAACCGTATTTCTTCGAGTGTCCATCTGCGAAATTCACACCTATGGGTTTCCCTTTGCGCATGCGCAGAAATCCGGAACATTCTAAGTTTGATGAATAAAAAAATGATTATTTAAGGCTCCGCCCACCTCCCCGCCCCCTCGGTATATATATCCCGCCGCATGCGGGTGAGCTCTAGTTCCCCAGCGCTAATCGCAGCTAGGTATAGAGGCATGACAGAGGGGAGGACGGGCGGGTTGTGTGAATTTCGCAGATGGACACTCGAAGAAATACGGTTACAGGTAAGCAACCTATATTTATTCTTCGTGTCCTCTGCGAAATCCACACCTATGGGTGAATAGCAAGCTACTGACCTGGAGGTGGGTCATGCCACGCAGGAGAAGAGGACAGCTCTGCCAAACGCAGCGTCTTTCTTTGCTTGTATGTCCAACTTGTAGTGAGAGGCAAACGTGGAGGGAGTAGACCACGTAGCTGCTCTACAGATTTGGTCCAGAGGGACTCCTCGAAGAAAGGCCTGGGACGTGGACACCGAACGTGTCGAGTGAGCCACAACATGAGAAGGAGGTTCTTTCTTTGCCAATTGGTAAGCTAGTTGGATAGTTGAAACAATCCAGGAGGCCAACCCTTGAGAGGATATCGGGTGGCCCAACATGTCTTTTCTGTATTTCAAAAACAACCTAGGCGACTTCCTATAGGTGGAGGTCCTATGTAGATAAAAGGAAAGTGCCCTCTTAACATCGAGGGAGTGTAACGCTACCTCCAACGGGGAGGATGGGTTGGGGAAAAAAGCTGGTAGGATAATATCCTGTGACATATGGAAATAGGAAACAACTTTGGGTAAAAACGTAACATCGGTCCGAAGGACCACTTTGTCTTCGTGGAACCTGATATATGGAGGATCTGAGCGGAGGGCTGTTAGTTCGCTCGATCGTCTAGCAGACGTGATGGCCACTAGGAATGCCGCTTTCCAAGACAAGTGGGAAATGTCGGCAGAGGCCATCGGTTCAAAGGGCGGTTTTGACAACTGAGATAACACTAGTTCTAGGCTCCATTGAGGTGAAGGGAGGGATGCAGGAGGGTGAACATTTTTATAGCCCTTGAGGAATAATTGAATGAGATGGTCTTGAAAAAGGGACGGCAAGCCGAACTTTCTACGGCCGGAGGAAATTGCTGCAATGTAGCATTTGACCGAAGAGAGGGAAAAATTTTTGTTGGAAAGGAGCACAAGGAAATCCAATATCACAGGGGTGGGAGCTGAAAGGGGCGTGTGGCCTACTGTTTGTGTATACTTTTGGAAGGATGACCACTTATAATGATATGACTTTTTAGTAGTTGGTTTATGGGCGGCTAGGATAATTCGTGAAACTTCATCGGATAGGTTTAGTGTGGTCTGATCCTCCACGCCGTCAGGGAGAGGGAGTGGAGGTCTGGGTGGAGGACTAGTCCGTTCTCCACTGAGAGAAGGTCTGGGGTTGGAGTGAGACGGAGGAACTCTTTGTTGGAGATCTGGAGAAGAGGAGCAAACCAGTGTTGGCGTGGCCACCAGGGGGTGATCAGGATGCAATCTGCATTGTCCTGAATTATCTTGGCTATGACCGGGGATAGGAGAGGGAGGGGCGGGAACAGGTACAGAAGGCCTGGAGACCATAGGAACAGGAAAGCGTCCCCTAGACAGCCTGGGGATGCGCGAGGTCGGAGCCTTGCACAATAGAGAGGGCAATGTGTGTTTACAGGGGATGCAAACAGGTCTATCCTGGGGACGCCCCACTTGCGAGTGAGAGTCTTGAATTGTGTGTGATGTAATTGCCACTCGTGATTGTTCTTTGAGGATCTGCTTAGGGAGTCCGCCAGTATGTTGTCCTGGCCTGGTAGGTGGATAGCTGTGAGGGTGATGTTCCTTTGGATGCACCATTCCCAGATTCGTGTCGATATGGATAGCAGCGTCTGAGAGCGTGTCCCTCCCTGCTTGTTCAAATAATATTTGACTGCAGTGTTGTCTGTCACAATTTGGATTTTGCGGTTTGAGATGATGCGGACAAAGGCTCTGAGGGCCTTTTCCACTGCCATCATCTCGAGTGCATTGATGTGGAATTTGCGGTCCCGAGGGGACCAGTGGCCGCTTACTGTGAAGCCCTTGAGGTGCGCTCCCCAACCTGAGTTGGAGGCGTCTGTCGTGAGGGACATGGACGGGTGAGGTTGGATGAAAGGCATCCCTGATTGAACATTGTATTGCTTTGTCCACCATGAGAGGGAGTGGAGGACGGAGTGTGGTGGGTATAGGATTCGGGATTGAGGTTCCCGTAGAGGATCGAATGTCTTGATGAACCATCTTTGCAGTGGTCTCATTCTTAGGCGGGCAAATGGGGTTACATTTGTGGTAGATGACATGTGTCCAAGGATAGATTGGATAGCCCAAGCTGAGGTTCTTCGGGACTGTTGGAGGTTTAGAATTGCTCGTTGAAGATTGGCGAAGCGATCGTCCGGGAGGAAGGCTTTCTGAAGGGAGGAGTCTATGACGGCTCCTATGAACTGGATTCGTTGAGTCGGAGTGAGGTGGGATTTTTCCTGGTTCACGACCAGGCCCAAGTCCTGTAAGAGAGATAAGGTATAATGAATGTCGTTGTATAGCTGTGTCTTTGATACAGAACAAAATAACCAGTCATCCAGGTACGGAAAAACCACAATGTTCTGCTGACGGAGGTGAGCCGCTATGACTGACATGCATTTCGTGAACACCCTGGGTGCCGTGGACAACCCAAACGGGAGAGAGTTAAATGAGAAGTGGTTGTCTTGGACTGCAAAAGTCAGAAATCTGCGGTGTGATTCCCTGATTGAGATGTGGAAGTAGGCGTCTCGTAGGTCCACCGTTGCTAGCCATGCTCCTGGTGGAATGAAAGGAAGTATGTTAGGAAGTGTAACCATGCGGAACTTGCGTGGTGTGATGAAGGTATTGAGCCTGCGAAGATCCAGGATGGGGCGTAGTCCCCCATCCCTTTTGTCTACTAGGAAATATCGAGAAAAGAAGCAGGAGGTGATATTATGTGTGGAGTTAGAGGATATGGCGCCCTTTTGAAGAAGGGAGTGTATTTCCTCCCAGATCTCTTGAGAGGGCTGTGTAAGGAGGACCTTCCCCACAGGTGGGTAGGTGTCAAACTCTATCGCATATCCCCTTCGAATTATGTCTAAGACCCAGGCATCTGTAGTGATGGATTGCCATGCTGGAAGAAAGAATTGTAGTCTATTGAGGTATGTGAGTGGTGGTGTATGTGTGGGAGGGGAAATGGTTTTGGGTAATGATGTGCTAAAAACGACGTTTAGAGTTGTTAGAGGGTCTGGTGCCACGGTACTGACCTCTGAAAGGGAGCTGAGGCCGCCTCGGGGCCGTAGACTGGGTGTAGGATCTTTGACGTCCTCTGTAGAAGGAGGTGTTATAAGGTCTGTTGTAGTAATGAGGGCGATAGTAGTATGAGCCCCATCGTTGGCGTTGATGGGAGTAAGGTTGCTGGTCATACTTGAAGACGGTTTGTTTCATCTTGTGAGAATGTTCAAGTTGTGAATCAGTCTCAGGATTGAATAGACCTGCCTCATCCATGGGGAGGTTTTCAATGAGGGTGCGTTGAGATTGAGAGAGGATAGCAGCCCTCAGCCAGGCATGGCGCCGAAGGGCCACGGAGCCTGCAATGAGTTTGCCAGAGGTGTCAGCTGTGTTTCTCGCAAGATCTTTTTGCAGAGATGATAAGAGAAGAGCTTCTTCTTTAAAAGCCATGGCAAGTGGTTGTTCAGCTGGAGGTAGTAACTCCAGGTATGGTGATATTTTGTTCCATAGGAGGGTTTGATAAACACTCATATAAACTCCGTAGTGGGCCATGCGTGCAAATAGGCATGCTGAGGAGTAAAATTTTTTGGCCATAGAGTCAAGTTTCCTTCCTTCTTTATCAGAGGGGGAAGTTTGGTTTGGTTGGACAGGTTTTGGTTGAGCATCAGTTACAATGGAATTTGCCTTAGGCATTTTAGATAGCCATGAGGCTGAAGAAAGATCAATACGGTATAAATTTTCTGCCCTTTTGGGGGTTGCCGGGATCATAGCCGGAGCAACACCAGTATTTTTTAAGATTTTTAGTAGAAATGGTAAAGTGGGCAACACAGTGGAAGTAGGTTGTTGTTGTTCAGTAGAAGTAAAGCATGGGTCTACCACAGTATCTGTGGGTTCAGGTGTAGAGAGATTCAGGGACCTGGAAAGTCTTATTAACAGGGCAGAGAACTTTTTAAATTCTTCCAAATTTTTGGGGGAAGGATCAGAATCTGGAATGGGTTCCTGTATGACTGGAGTATCATCAGTGGACTCCAGGTCTACTGTCTCAACCTCTTGGTGAGCTTGTGCGAGGGGGTCTTGGCATGGTTGGGGGGGATCTGGTTCAATGTGTCCTTGTGGAGGGCGAGAGAGTGTAGCAGTAGGAGCTGCATGAGGTGGATATGGGTATCCAAACTGGGGTGGATACTGGGTATTGTAGTCCTTAGCGTGGGTGGGGGGGGGGGATAATAGAAAGGGTACATAGGAAAAGGCGGGGGGGGGAGGGTAGAGGTGATAAGGGTAGTCTTGTGGGCTATAGGGCTGGTATTGATCGTGAAATCTAGCTCTCTTGGAAGGGTGGGGGTTAGGAGGGGGATGAGGGGAAGGAGAGAGAGAGCGCTGGCGGCGGCGCGGAGCCCGCGCCGCGGAAGTGTGCTGCTCCGAGGGAGGAGACTCCCTCGGTACCGGCGAATCTGGTGGGCTGGGGGAGGGGGGAGGTGAGGATTGGGAGGGTGGGAGGGGCGGAGGAGAAAGCTCCGCGTTCGGCTGATTTTGGAGCGGATCCAGGAGCTCCAGAGGGGGAAGGTAAGTAGGCTCTTCCAGCTGGAGCATGGGAGGGAGGGGATCTTGAGGCTGGAAGGCGGAACCGGGAAGGTGGGAGGCCGGTTCCAGCATAGGAGGGCTCAAGGGCTGCTCGCCAGTGAGTTGCCGTCCCTTTTTTTGTTTTGAAGATTTTTCTTTTGATTTAGCCGACCTCGTGGCTTGTTTTGAGGGCTTTGCTTTCTTTTTAGGCGGCTCCACTGAGGAAGCGTTTGCCTGGCTCGAATCTCGCCTATCTCCAGCGCGTGGAGAGGGAGGCTGAGTGAGCTCTTGGGTTGGGGAAGAATGGGAGGGGGGAGGTAGCGTCTGGGGAGCCAAGGCGCGTTCATAAAGGAGCGCTTTTAAACGATTATCTCTGCCTTTGCGGGCTCTACTGGTGAAACTTAAACATATCTCACAGGATTGGAGATTGTGAGCCTCCCCCAAGCATAACAAACATTTGGAATGCTTATCAGCCTCGGGCAAAGTAGCCCCGCAGGCCGAGCAGTTTTTAAAATACTGAGAAGACATGCCAGCCTGAAGTAGAGAGTAGTCAATCTGTCCGGGTCAGGAGTGGAGAGAGACGGAGTCAGAAGGGAAGTCCTTAGTCAAAAAAAAGCCGGTAGAGAGTGGGCGAATGTTCCAAGATGCTGCCGGATTAGCGCGGAAAAGGAACTAGAGCTCACCCGCATGCGGCGGGATATATATACCGAGGGGGCGGGGAGGTGGGCGGAGCCTTAAATAATCATTTTTTTATTCATCAAACTTAGAATGTTCCGGATTTCTGCGCATGCGCAAAGGGAAACCCATAGGTGTGGATTTCGCAGAGGACACGAAGAATAAATAGCCTAATAAACTCACAGCAACCCAGTGCTTCCAACTATGAGAGCCTTCAACAACACAATAAAGTTAGCAATATTTGTAATAATAGTAACAGACAGCAGGATTGAAGAGAAACAACTGGAAAAGCTGACACAATACGAGGATTTAAAGACTGGACTACACAGACAGTGGCACAAGCCAGTAAAGGTGGTCCCAGTGGTAATCGGCACACTGGGTGCAGTGCCTAAAGACCTTGGCCTGCACTTAAACATAATTGGTGCTGACAGAATTACAGTCTGTCAGCTGCAAAAGGCCACGCTACTGGGATCTGCATGCAGTATTCGCTGATACATGACACAGTCCTAGACACTTGGGAAGGGGGGGAAGGGACCAACGTGTGATCCAATACAACAGCCAGCAGAGTGATCTTGTCTGCTGTGGACTCATCTTGTTGTGTATCTAATAACAACAACAATAGCAATGTCTCTACATGTTAACCACTGTATAGTAGTGTTCCCCAAGATGCCAATGGATGCTAAAGTGATACAAACAGTTGGAAAACGAGGTTATTTTCTAGCCAGGGAACCAAAAGAGAATACTGTAACTTCTGTAGTAACCAATACACAAGTATATACTGTGTATACACATATTAGTCGCCCAGATCCTGGCAGACAATGAGGGCTCCACCAGACACGATGCAAAAAGCAAGCCCTTTCTTTGCCAAGTTACACAGAGCAGGAAAAAGGCAATGATGGAAAGAAATCTGTCCAAACACATGTTTATACAACCCTCCCTGGATGGGAAAAAAAGGCAGGAGGGAGAAGCGACCCCAAACAGAGATGGGTTTGCAAAAGGAGAAAAACTCTCTAAGACACAAATAAATGCTCAAGACGGCGGGAAAAGTAGGGGCTCAAAGTGTACCCCGGATCTGCTTCACTTCCTGCCCCAAACTTGTATTGGATCACCCAGAAAACTATCAAGATGACAGCACCAATAAGAACGATGATTTCATCCACTTTAGATTAATGCTACAAACTTCTGGAATTTTGCTAGACGTTTCTTGCAAAACATGCAAAAGAATGTACCATACTTGGGGATGACTCAGAAAGTTGTGGAAAGAAAGAAATAATAATTTGAGTGGTTGCCAGGTACAAACCTGCAGCACAATTGTTGGGAGATTTCTCCCTAGAGGTTTCCATACACAAAAGGAATCCGGATCCAAAACAAACAGCTTTGTGCAAACTCAAAGGCACAAAAGCATTGCGGTACGGCTTTACATTTCGCTTCGCACCTACACCTACTATTTGTTCTTTGGGACTTAAAGGGATGACAAGGAAGGGTCTCTTTAAGGGCAAAACACAAGCCTTGGGACAGCTGCTCTGGCAAAACAAGACTGAAACAAATGTGACAAGCCTTAGTACCAAGCTCTGGTTGCAAAAGGACGGAATGGCTCGACAGTCCAAACCTTTCCTCTCCTCTTTCTGTTCCCTGGAGAAGAAGAAATGTATGATGTATCCATTATTGAGCGGTTGTGAGTATTTCTTGGCTGTATGGCCATGTTCCAGTAGCATTCTCTCCTGACATTTCACCTGCATCTATGGCAGGCATCCTCAGAAGTTGTGAGGTCTCTTGGAAACTAGGAAAATAGTGTATATATCTGTGGAATTTCCACCAGAGCAGGAACACCTCTGACCTTAAACACCACACCAGCTTGGTAAAGTCAGCAAGCAGTTTATTGAAGAATATACGAGGGGTATTTTTAAAGTAAGGTCCGTTTCGTTGTAGACACTAGTAGTTCGCGCGCATACAACAACGAGTGCATGCGTCGTGTACCGGCATGCCTCGGGAACAACTGTGCTCAGTTTCCGCTCTGTAGCTAACCTGTATGGTTCTGTTCTGTGCTATAAAAATGTTTAAGACTATCAACTCACCCGCCGCATGTGAGGTTCGCTCAGTGATACGGTTTTTGTCAGCAAGGAACCTGCCTGCTGCAGAAATTCATCAACAGATTTTGAAGTGTACGGTGATACTGTTATGAGTGAAAGCAAAGTGCGTAAGTGGGTACGACAATTCAAAGATGGCCGTGACAACATCCATGATAAGGACTGCTCCGGTCGCCCTTCTTTGATTACAGATGATTTGGTGGCTTTTGGTGGTGGCAAGTTTTTATGAAGAGGGTATTTTAAAATTGGTTCAGAGGTATGATAAGTGTTTGAACAAACTTGGCATCTATGTCGGAAAATAGAGTGAAGTATGTACTTTCTGAAAATAAATTTTCTTTTTTGAAATAAACTTTCATTGTGTAGTTATGTTCAAACAGAACTTACTTTAAAAAATACCCCTCATATGTAGGCAAAGCAGTAAAAAATAGCAAAAAACAATAAAGATCCAATGCATGGAATAGTCCATAAGCTTTAAAGGTAAAGAAGATCCATGAGTACATAAAAATCCATGAAAGTAGGCACTTGAATCAATGACACAAGAAAACAGGAAAATCTCATAGACAAATCTTAGGCAAAGGTAAAGGTATTTCCCTGACATTAAGTCCAGTTGTGTCTAACTCTGGGGGTTGGTGCTCATCTCCATTTCTAAGCCGAAGAGCCAGCATTTTCCATAGACACCTCCAAGATCATGTGGCCAGCATGACTGCATGGAGCACCACTACCTTCCCACCGGAGCAGTACCTATTGATCTACTCAAATTTGCATGTTTTCAAACGGCTAGGTTGGCAGAAGCTGGGGCTAACATCACCCCATTCCCCAGATTCAAACCGGCAACCTTTCAGTCTGCAAGTTCAACTGTTGCATCTGTCAAGTAGGAAATTTAGGTATCTCTTATGAGGGAAGGAAATTTTATCTAATTTATGGGGCCATAAAAATCTCCAGCAAGCATGCAAAGAATGAGGAAGTACTTAATCAGTGTCACAAATGGACTGTGAAAGGACAGCTCCCCTAGTGACCGGAATACTCTCAATAAAAGCTGGAATGTTAAATTGCCGCTGTATCTGTCTATATATGTTGTGTGTCTATGGCATTGAATGTTTACCATGTATATGTACATTGTAATCTGCTCTGAGTCCCCTGCGGAGTGAGAAGGACAGAATATAAATACTGTAAATAAATAAACAAACAAATTGAAATGAACTCGCCCTCTCTGATGTAGAAGCTTTTAAGTAGATAGAAGGAACCCCCAAAGTTCATTCCGTCCGACCCATTCTGCAATACAAGAAGACACAATCTAAGCACCCCTGACAGATAGCCATCCAGCCACTCAGATTTAAGTCCTTCAGAGAAAGAAACTTCACCAGATTCAACGTCCTAGAGTTGGAAGGGGCACACAAAAGGTCATTCAGTCCAACTCTCATTCCGCTAATCAAGAATACACAATCCAAACCTTCCTGACAAGTGGACATCAAATCTCTGTTGAAAAACACCATATAGATTCTAAAGCTCAGCATATTCTACTACTGAATACATTCAAGAAGTACTTCCTAATGTATTGTCGAAGGCTTTCATCGCTGGAATCACTCAGTTCTTGTGGGTTTTTTCGGGCTATATGGCCATGTTCTAGAGGCATTTCTCCTGACGTTTCGCCTGCATCTATGGCAAGCATCCTCAGAGGTCCTCACCTCTGAGGATGCTTGCCATAGATGCAGGCGAAACGTCAGGAGAAATGCCTCTAGAACATGGCCATATAGCCTGAACAAACCCACAAGAACCGAGTACTTCCTAATGTTTAAAAAGAATCAAATTTCTTGCCATTTGAACCCATTGGGTCCTAGTCTCTGGAGAAGGGGAAGAAAAGCTCGTTCCCATCTTCAATACGATCCTTTTGAATATGTAAACATGGCTATCATGTCACCAAATACTAGATATGCCCGTTTTAGTACTAGATGGGCTAAATGGCCTTTAGGGGTCCCCTTGCAGCCCTGCAATTACTTCAGGCTGGATCTGCTTTGTGTCATTGGCCAAAAATAAACTTGGAAGGGGATGTCGAAATGGGAGCCACAAACTGGTTCAGCGAGATGAAGTGGTTGGCAGGTAATTCATGGCTGTAAGAAGGACAGATGAAGGAAAACAAGACATTGTGTCCCCAAGATCTAGGAGGCAGATAAGGAGCCTGACAAGGCCAGACTTGCTCCTTCCGAAGCAGAATTCAATGTACATTCTTGGAAGGAGAAGGAAGAGGAGAAATTCCTTTTGTGCCTTTCTATCGATCCCTGGGCCCTCTTGGGCAAGTCTTGCTTATAAGGTCAACCGAAGCAGATATAAATCCCAGATATTGCAGAGCAAACCAAGAATTTTCAACTTTGATTTTATGTTTTAATGGTTTTTAACTTGGAATTGTTTAACCCTATTTATCTTTAATCCTGTTTTAATGTTTGCATTGAGTCTCCTTCAGGAGAGATAAAGCGGGATAATAATAATAATAATAATAATAATAATAATAATTCAAATTGGAATATGAACAAGGAACGGCTAAGATGATGTAAACAGATGATGAATTGAACAGGAAGACATAGTTTTATAATTTTTACTAGCGGTCCCCTGCCACGCATTGCTGTGGCCCAGTCTGGTGATTTGGAAAATAAAGTAATTAGAAAGTGCTGATTTCTAATATATGTAATGTCTTTATGCTTGTGAGTAAACAGTATTTCTAAGCACTACCTCTGAGGATGCTTGCCATAGATGCAGGCGAAACGTCAGGAGAAATGCCTCTAGAACATGGCCCTATAGCCCGAAAAAACCTACAAGACCCTAGTATTTCTTTATATTTCTTTGACAGTGTTGATGTGGAGAGTGTCTGGTTTGCCTACTCTGGAACATGCCACATTTAATTGTCTATCTTTAGGAGTCCCTTTCAAATCTATAATACTTTATCTGTGTGTGTGTGAATCAGATTTATTTATCTATACCTATGGCTTGATGGCTCTCTGTCAGGAGGGCTTTATGTTTTCTTGCCCTGCTGAAGGGAGTTGAACTGGATGGCCTTAAGTATTTTCTGTTGGTCCTGGCGGTTCTGTGTGGGAAGTTTGCTCCGATTCTGTCGTTCATGGGGTTCATTCAGAATGGTCTTTGATTGTAGGTGAACTATAAATCCCAGTAACTACAATTCTTAAATGCCAAGGTCTATTTCTCCCAAACTCCATCTGTGTTCATATTTGGGCATATGGAATATTTTTGCCAAGTCTGGTCCAGATCCATCATTGTTTGAGTCCACAGTGCTCTCTCGATGTAGGTGAACTATAACTCCCAAACTCAAGGTCAATGCCCACCAAACCCTTCTAGTGTTTTCTGCTGGTCATGGGTGTTGTGTGTGCCACGTTTGGTTCAATTCCATCATTGGTAGAGTTCAGGATGCTCTTTGATTGTAGGTGAACTATAAATCCCAGTAACTACAACTCCCAAATGTCAAGGTCTATTTCCCCAAAACACCGTGTTCATATTTGGGCATATGGAATATTCGTGCCAAGTTTGGTCCAGACCCATCATTGTTTGAGTCCACAGTGCTCTCTGGATGTAGGTGAACTACAACTCCCAAACTCAAGGTCAATAACCACGAAACACTGCTAGTATTTTCTGTTGGTCATGGGAGGCCTGTGTGCCAAGTTTGGATCAATTCCATTGTTGGTGGAGTTCAGAATGTTCTTTGATTATAGGTGAACTATAAATCCCAGCAACTACAACTCCCAAATGACAAAATCATAATTTTTGAGTGATGGTCACTCCTTATGTAGTGAGACGTTTTGTTGCCGAATTTGGTGTGATTCCGTTCATTGGTTATTTTGTTTTTAAGGAACTCATTATGCACAGAACATTTTTATATATATAGATTGTTTTTATTGCTTTTATGGTTTTTGCATAACCTCTGAGGATGCCTACCATAGATGCAGGCCAAACGTCAGGAGAGAATGCTTCTAGAACATGGCCAGGCAGCCCAAAAAACCTACAACCCATTACTATTATCATTATTATTATCAATACCATAATAATAATAATAATAATAATAATAATAATAATAACAACAACAACAACAACAACAACAACATTTTATGTACATGTGAAATAATATAAATAAAATAACAAAAATATATTAATATTAAAATCGTAGAATCATAGAATCATAGAATCAAAGAGTTGGAAGAGACCTCCTGGGCCATCCAGTCCAACCCCCTGCCAAGAAGCAGGAATATTGCATTCAAATCACCCCTGACAGATGGCCATCCAGCCTCTGTTTAAAAGCTTCCAAAGAAGGAGCCTCCACCACACTCCGGGGCAGAGAGTTCCACTGCTGAACGGCTCTCACAGTCAGGAAGTTCTTCCTCATGTTCAGATGGAATCTCCTCTCCTGTAGTTTGAAGCCATTGTTCCGCGTCCTAGTCTCCAAGGAAGCAGAAAACAAGCTTGCTCCCTCCTCCCTGTGGCTTCCTCTCACATATTTATACATGGCTATCATATCTCCTCTCAGCCTTCTCTTCTACAAGCTAAACATGCCCAGCTCCTTAGGCCGCTCCTCATCGGGCTTGTTCTCCAGACCCTTGATCATTTTAGTCACCCTCCTCTGGACACATTCCAGCTTGTCAATATCTCTTAATATCTCTATAATGATAATAATAGAAGTGGTACAACCAACTGGCCTGTGGCATATTGCCACATCCGTCCATTGCATTGCTATCCATAGGCTAAGCCCACTTTAATCCCCTTTGAGCAAAACAGCGCCAGCCTTGCTCTACAACACAATCCTCAACTCTGTTCCGGATTGCAGAATTTCCACCAAGTCAGGGAGATAGCGGAAGCCCCAAAACAAAGCCGCTTGCAAAAAAAAATCTGGCATTTAGGGGAAGCCCTGAAAGCGGAGGGGAATCTAATGTTTTGCAAAGGGATGCAAAAATCCCCAGACTTTGTGGGGTCGGCATCCTGACCGCATTGTGGTCCCCTCTGCGGAGGCACCAAGCCCTTTCAATGGGAGATAAAGGGGGATTTTGTCCAAAGGGCCAAGGATAATAATCATGTCTCATGCACACAATAGACTAATGTAAGTATTTATGTATTGTGCAGTGGAAAGAAAGGTCAAACTAGATAGGACATTGAGTGCAAATTTGCATTCCTTTGCGGAGAGAAAAAGCTGTGTATAAATCTATATAAATAAAAATGTAATGTTCGTTTGTGGGATTAACAGAACTCAAAAACCACTGGGGGAATTGACACCAAATTTGGACACAAGACACCTAACAACCCAATGTATGTCCTTCACTCAAAAGAATTGATTTTGTCATTTGGGAGTTGTAGTTGCTGGGATTTATAAATAACCTACAATCAGAGAGCGTTCTAAACTCTGCCAATGACGGAATTGAACCCAACGTGGCACACGGGACTCCCATGACCAACATAAAACCGAGTGTTTTATGGGGGGCATTGACCTTGAGTTTGGGAGTTGTAGTTCACCTATATCTAGAGAGCACTGTGGACTCATGAATACTCAATATGCCCAAATGTGAACACTGGTGGAGTTTGGGGGAAATAGAATCTTGACATTTGGGAGTTGTAGTTGCTGGGATTTATAGTTCACTTACAATCAAAAAGTATTCTGAATCCCACCGACAGTAGAATTGAACCAAACTTGGCACACAGTTCTCCTATGACCAACAGAAAATACTGGAAGGGTTTGGTGGGCATTGACCTTGAGTTTTGGAGTTGTAGTTCACCTACATCCAGAGAGCACTGTGGACTCAAACAATGATGGATGTGGACCAAACTTGGCATGAATACTCAATATGGCCAAATATGAATACAGATGTGTTTGGGGGTAATAGACCTTGACATTTGGGAGTTGTAGTTACTGGGATTTATAGTTCAGCTACAATCAAAGTGCATTCTGAACCCCACCAACAAAAGAATTGGGGCAAACTTCCCAACGAGTGACCATAATTCATAAAAACACTGAAAAACACAGCAGAAGAGACTTAAAACACCAAAAAACAAAAATTACATTACAATGAATGCACGAAAAAGGGAGAAATCACCAAAGAAGAATTCAAACAAATAGCCAACACCTGTAGGGAAAAGGTCCGCAAGGCTAAAGCACAAAACGAGCTCAGGCTTGCCAGGGACATTAAAAACAATAAAAAGGGCTTCTATTCTTATGTCAGTAGAAAAAGGAAAAACAAGGAGGCGATAGGACCTCTTCGAGGAGAAGATGGGGCAATGCTGACAGGGGACAGGGAAAAGGCAGAACTACTTAATGCCTTCTTTGCCTCGGTCTTCTCACAAAAAGAGAGTCTTCAACCTCAGCAAGATGGAGTGGATGAGGGATTGGAGGACATCCAACCCCAAATTGGGAAAGAAGTCGTCCAGGAATACCTGGCCGCTCTTAATGAGTTCAAGTCCCCAGGGCCAGATCAACTACACCCCAGCGTATTGAAGGAACTAGCGGAAGTCATTTCGGAACCATTGGCAACCATCTTTGAGAGTTCTTGGAGAACGGGAGAAGTTCCAGCAGATTGGAGGAGGGCCAATGTGGTCCCAATCTTCAAGAAGGGAAAAAAGGATGACCCAAACAACTACCGTCCGGTCAGCCTCACGTCGATACCGGGCAAGATTCTGGAAAAGATTGTTAAGGAAGCGGTCTGCAAACACTTAGAAACAAATGCGGTCATCGCTAATAGTCAACATGGATTTATCAAAAACAAGTCATGCCAGACTAATCTGATCTCTTTCTTCGATAGAGCTACAAGCTGGGTAGATGCGGGGAATGCCGTGGATGTAGCGTACCTGGATTTCAGTAAGGCCTTCGACAAGGTCCCCCATGACCTTCTGGCAAGGAAACTAGTCCAATGTGGGCTAGGCAAAACTACGGTGAGGTGGATCTGTAATTGGTTAAGTGGACGAACACAGAGAGTGCTCACTAATGCTTCCTCTTCATCTTGGAAAGAAGTGACAAGTGGAGTGCCGCAGGGTTCCGTCCTGGGCCCGGTCCTGTTCAACATCTTTATTAATGATTTAGATGAAGGGCTAGAAGGCATGATCATCAAGTTTGCAGACGACACCAAATAGGGAGGGATAGCCAATAGTCCAGAGGACAGGAGCAGAATTCAAAACGATCTTGACAGATTAGAGAGATGGGCCAAAACTAACAAAATGAAGTTCAACAGTGACAAATGCAAGATACTCCACTTTGGCAGAAAAAATGAAATGCAAAGATACAGAATGGGTGACGCCTGGCTCGAGAGCAGTACGTGTGAAAAAGATCTTGGAGTCCTCGTGGACAACAAGTTAAACATGAGCCAACAATGTGATGTGGCGGCAAAAAAAGCCAATGGGATTTTGGCCTGCATCAATAGGAGCATAGTGTCTAGATCTAAGGAAGTAATGCTACCCCTCTATTCTGCTTTGGTTAGACCACATCTGGAATATTGTGTCCAATTCTGGGCACCACAATTCAAGAGAGATATTGACAAGCTGGAATGTGTCCAGAGGAGGGCGACTAAAATGATCAAGGGTCTGGAGAACAAGCCCTACGAGGAGCGGCTTAGGGAACTGGGCATGTTTAGCCTGAAGAAGAGAAGGCTGAGAGGAGATATGATAGCCATGTATAAATATGTGAGAGGAAGCCACAGGGAGGAGGGAGCAAGCTTGTTTTCTGCTTCCTTGGAGACTAGGACGCGGAACAATGGCTTCAAACTACAAGAGAGGAGATTCCATCTGAACATTAGGAAGAACTTCCTGACTGTGAGAGCCGTTCAGCAGTGGAACTCTCTGCCCCGGAGTGTGGTGGAGGCTCCTTCTTTGGAAGCTTTTAAGCAGAGGCTGGATGGCCATCTGTCAGGGGTGATTTGAATGCAATATTCCTGCTTCTTGGCAGGGGGTTGGACTGGATGGCCCATGAGGTCTCTTCCAACTCTTTGATTCTATGATTCTATGATTCTATGATTCTATGAAACCACATACATATATACACAAATACACATATACACAAATATATACACAGGCATATATAAACACACAAAACACATATACACAGACTGGGCCACAGCAACACGTGGCAGGGCACGGCTAGTCTATATAAATAAAAATGTAATGTTCGTTTTGGGATTAAAAGAACTCAAAAACCACTGGATGAATTGACACCAAATTTGGCCACAAGACACCTACTAACCCAAGGAGTGACCATCACTCAAAAAAATGTCATTTGGGAGTTGTAATTGCTGGGATTTATAGTTTACTTACAATCAAAGAGCATTCTGAACTCCACCAATGATGGAATTGAACCAAACATGGCACACAGAATTCCCAGGACCAACAGAAAAGACTAGAAGGGTTTGGTGGGCATTGACCTTGAGTTTGGGAGTTGTAGTTCACCTACATCCAGAGAGCACTGTGGACTCAAACAATGATGGATACGAACCAAACTTGGCATGAATATTCCGTATGCCCAAATATGAACACAGATGGAGTTTGGGGAAAATAGACCTTGACATTTGGGAGTTGTAGTTCCTGGGATTTATAGTTCACCTACAATCAAAGAGCATTCTGAACCCCACCAACGACAGAATTAGGGCAAACTCCCCAAACAGAACCCCCACGACCAACAGAAAATATTTAAGGCCACCCAGTCCAACTCCCTTCAGCGGGGCAAGAAAACATAATCAAAGCCCTCCTGACAAAGAGCCATCCAGCCGTAGATATAAAGATAGATATGATTTGCACACAAAGAGATATAGTATCATAGATTTGAAAGGGAACCCTAAAGTGGGACAATGATATGTTGCATGTTCTAAAGTGGACAAACCAGACAATCTCCACATCAACACTGACAAAGAAACAAGAAATACTGTTTACCCACAAGCATAAAGAAATTACATATATTAGAAACCAACACTTTCTCATTACTTTATTTTCCAGATCAACAGACTGGGCCACAGCAACGCGTGGCAAGGGATGGCTAGTAAATAAATAAATATAATAAATATAATAAACATAACAATGATGATGATGATGATGATGATGATGATGATGATTTACATCCCACTTTTATTCCTTTGCTGAGACAAGAAGAGTGTATTAATACAAGGGATAATTGCTAGATTCACAATTACTATGTGCAACAATTATGGCGACCACTGCTAATTTCAGGGAGACCCATCTACACTGGAGACTTAATCCAGTTTTGACCCCACTCAAACTGCAATAGCTCCAGGAAAACTACAACTCCCAGGATTCTATTGCCTTGGGGTCAAAACTGGACTAATTCTCCAGTGTAGATGGGTTGCCATGGCCGAGCGGAGACTCAAACACCCATCTCCAGAATCCCAATCCAACGCTGCAACTGTTATGCCACTCCGACTCCCATCAGCCACAAAGTACCTTCAGTTTGCAACCCTTAAATGCAAAATATTACTGATTTGTGTTCAAAAGGAGAATGTGCAGCAAACAAATTCTGAGAAGCTGCCTTGAATGGACGGATGTTGCAACCCTCAACCCAAGCGCATTCCCAAGAACATGACTCAGCGCGCAAGGTTCTTGCAGAAATACAAACAAACGCCCTTTTCCCCTTCCTCTATTTCCTAACCACAGATTTGGGACTTGCGTCCAAGCATTGGCCCAAAATCTCTTTGTTTATAAGACAAAATATTGGTATCCAGCCCTTTATCTAAAACGATCACAAGGAGGTGTATCACAAAACCAAGATATCTGGTTGAGACAATGCACAGAATGACAATGCACAATACATGACAACACCAGGAAGAAGACCGTTTTCCTCAGACTTTGGGTGCGTCTACAATGTAGAATTAATGCAGTTTGGCACTACCTGGACTGCCATGGCTCAATGCTATGGAGTCCTGGGAGTTGTAGTTTCCCAAGGCACTATTCTAGAGAGTAAAGAGCTTGTTGAACTACATCTCCCAATATTCCATAGTATTTTGTTATGGCACTGAAAGTGATGCCAAATGGCATTCATTCTACAGCATAGATGCACCCTTAGCAAAACTACAACTCTCGGGGTTCGATTGCAGTTTATGTGGTGCCAAGTGGTATTCATTCTCCAGCATAGATGCACCCTCAGTAAAACATTCATTCTACAGCGTAGATGCACTCTTAGTAAAACTACAACTCCCAGGATATAATAGCAGTTAAAGTGGTGCCAAACGGTATTCATTCTACAGCGTAGATGCACTCTTAGTAAAACTACAACTCCCAGGATATAATAGCAGTTAAAGTGGTGCCAAACAGCATTCATTCTACAGCGTAGATGCACTCTTAGTAAAACTACAACTCCCAGGATATAATAGCAGTTAACGTGGTGCCAAACAGCATTCATTCTACAGCATAGATGTACCCTTAGAAAAACTACAACTCCCAGGATATGATAGCAGTTAAAGTGGTGTCAAATGGCATTCATTCTACAGTGTAGACGTACCCTTAGCAAAACTACAACTCCTAGGATTCAATAGCAATTAAAGTGGTGTCAAACGGCATTCATTCACCAGCATAGATGCACCCTTAGCAAAACTACAACTCCCAGGATTTGATAGCAGTTAAAGTGGTGCCAAACGGCATTCATTTTCAAGCGTAGATTCATCATTAGTGAAACTACAACTCCCAGGATTCGATTGCAGTTAAAGTGGTGGCAAACTGCATTCATTTACTGGGTCTACAATTGCCTCCGCCTGATGTTACAAGGTAACTTCTGGATCACTGGATAACCCCTGCCCAGCTTCATTGTAAAACCAGTTCCAATTGTCTCAGGACACAAAGAAACCAAACAAACCCAAAGGAGATTGCATCCTTCCAAATGTCACGCCCTTTTTGCCACATTTTCGCAAGGTCCAAAAGTGAAGCCTGGCCGAAAGCAGGCGTTTCTCCACCCAGGAATCCTCTGGCGCAATTCTTTCGACACTGATCCCAAAACTGCATGGCTCAGAAATACCGAAGCGTCTAGATAAGATTGAGGAGAACAATAAAAAAATACTTTGGACAGGCCTGTCTAAAAAGACTAAATGTCAGAGTAAATATTTGAAGAATGCAGCAACACAGGACAAAACATACCGAATGTTGCAATGCACACACAACAGGCCCTTGGTATCTATGAAGGTAAGGTTCCGTTAGGATGCCAGACTATAGTTTGTTGCTGTTGTTGTTGTGTGCTTTCAAGTCATTTTAGGCTGAGAGAGTGTGACTTGGGTAAAGTCACCCCATGGGTTCAGAGCCATAGTCCGAGGTTCAAACCACTACAATTCACCTTACCAGTGCCTTCTCTCTCTGTCCTTTCTCCCTTTCTCCTGCCTACCTTTTCTTCTCTTCCTTTTTTCCCCATACCCTTTTCTTTCTTCCTTTTCTCCTTCCTTCTCTTCCTCCTGTCTACTTTTTCTTCTCCTTTTTTTCTCTTCCTTCCATCCGTTTCCTACCGCTTTTTCTTTTTTCCCTTTCCCCTCCCTCTCTTTTTCTTGCCTACCTTTCATCCTCCTTTTCTTCTCCTCCTTCCCTATCTTTTTTCCTTTTTGCCTTCCCTCTCTTTCTCCTGCCTACCTTTCATCTTCCCTTTCTCCTCCTCCTCCCCTTATTGTTTCCCATCTCATTTCCTTCCTCCCCTTTCTCCTTCCTTCTTTGTCCAGCCTATCCTTCATACTCCCTTTCTCCTCCTCCTTCTCTGTTTCCTATCTCCTTTTCTTTCTTCTTTTTCTCCTTTCCTCTCTTTCTCCTGCCTACCTTTAATCTTCCCTTTCTCCTCCCCCTCCCCTCATTGTTTCCTATCTCCTTTTCTTCCTTCTTTTTCTCCTTCCCTCTCTTTCTCCAGCCTACCCTTCATCCTCCCTTTCCCCTCCTCATCCTCTGTGTCCTATCTCCTTTTCTTTCTTTTCTCCTTCCCTCTCTTTCTCCTGCCTATATTTCCTTCTCAATTTCTTCTCTTCCTTCCCTCTGTTTCCTACCTATCTACCTTCCTTCCTTTTCTCTTTTTCTTTCTTCTTTTTCTCCTTTCCTCTCTTTCTCCTGCCCACCTTTTACTCTGCTTTTCTTCTCCTTCTTACCTCTTTTTGCTATCTCCCTTTCTTCCTTCCTTTTGTCCTTTCCTCTTTCTCCTGCTTACCTTTCATCCTCCCTTTCTCCTCCTCCGTTTCCTATCTCCTTTTCTTTTCTCCTTTCCTCTCTTTCTCCTGCCTACCTTTTCTTCTCTTCCTTACCTCTTTTTCCTATCTCCTTTTCTTTCTTCCTTTTCTCCTTCTCGCTCGTTCTGCTGTGCATATTTTTTCTCCCTTTCTTCTCTTCTTTCCCTCTCTGTTTCCTACCTTCCCTCCCTCCCTCCTTCTTTGTCTCTCCTTTTTTCATGCTTTCCCCCCTTTTCTCCCATCTCTGTTTTGGAGGGAGCAAGAATGGAGTGGAGAAGATTCCCTCTGTTTTGGAGGGAGACAGAGAGAGGAGAATTAAGTCTTAAAGTAAGGCCGAGGAAAAGACCTTGTTGAGCTGGATCCAAATTGCGGACCATAGACTGCAGCTTGGCACCACTTTCAATGCCATGGCTCAATTCTATGGCATCCTGGGAGCTAACGTTTGGCACTCTATGGTGGCAAAGGTGAAAGACTAAAACTCCCAGGATTGCATAGCATTCGGCCGCAACTGTTCAACGGCATTCATTCCACCGTGTAGATGCACTCTTAGCAAGCCGTACTTCCACTAGAGCTGTTTGTGCTTTTCCTTTCCCTGGCCTTGGTGCTACCCACTTGCCGCCTCGCAATCCTGGGTCATAGAAGGGCCTTCCCTTCTCGGTTATGTGATCCAAGGCAGATGCGGCTGTTTTTGCTGGTGTTCTTTTCCTTTTTGGACAAAACATCAAAGGCATCCCAGCCTTGGCTTGAAAGGAAGGCGAACCGCAGGGCCACTTTTCGGAAAAGACAAAGCTGCCCAGGAGGGGAAACGAGGACATTCAAGCCCAGAAACAAACATGATATGTATTTACTTACTGAAACTTTGTATTGATCACTTGTTTGAGGCCCTAAAAGCACCAAGTCCTGCCTGATCATGGATGCTAAGCAGGTTCAGATATGGATGGTATTTGGATGGAAGACCAATGAATATTAGAGGCTATATTTTAGAGGCTGCCCAGTTTGGGACTCAGAGTAATTTGAAGAAAATTACATGAATTATTATTGTTGTTATTATTTCTATCATATATATGCACCTTAAGGTGTCTCCAATCAAAATTACAGTTACAGCAATTAAAGTGGTGTCAAACTGCATTCAGAGTAGATGCAACCTTTACTGAAGTCAATAATAATAATAATAATAATAATAATCTTTTCCAAACTTTGTAGAGATTATTATTATTATTATTATTATTATTATCATCATCATCATTGACTTCAGTAAAGGATTATTATTATTATTATTATTATTATTATTATTATTCACACTGGGTGCCGTGCCAAAAGATCTCAACTGGCATTTGGAAACAATAAACACTGACAAAATCACAATCTGTCAACTGCAAAAGGCCACCTTACTTGGATCTGCGCGCATCATTCGAAAATATATCACACAGTCCTAGACGCTTGGGAAGTGTTCAACTTGTGATTTTGTGATACGAAATCCAGAATAGATCTCATTTGCTGTGATATACTGGGTTTTTGTGTCAGTAAAATAATAATAACAACAATAATATGAGCTCTTGCAAATTCTGTAGGAATAATAATGGTATCAGCTTTTTTAAACTCTGTTAGCTTAATAATAATAATAATAATAATAATAAGCTCCTTTGCAAACTTTGTAGGCATAACAACAACAACAACAACAAAATAATAATAATGATAATATAGGGCTAATAATAATAATAATATGAGCTTTTGCGAATTCTGTAGAAATAATAACATCAGCTTTTCTGAACTCTGTTAGCTTAATAATAATAATAATAATAATAATAATAATAAGCTCTTTTGCAAACTTTGTAGACATAATAATAATAATAATAATAATTTTTGTCGTGTCAGGAGTGACTCCTGGTGTGAGAGAATTGGCCATCTGTAAGGACGTTGCCCAGGGGACGCCTGGATGATTTGACGGTTTTATCATCCTTGTGGGAGGCTTCTCTCATGTCCCCGCATGAGGAGCTGGAGCTGATAGAGGGAGCTCATCCACCTCTCCCCGGATTCGAACCTGCGACCTGTCGGTCTTCAGTCCTGCCGGTACAGGGGTTTAACCCACTGTGCCCCTGGGGGCTCCTTTAATAATAATAATAATAATAATAATAATAATAATAATGGTAATAATAATATGAGCTTTTGCAAACTCTGTGTAGCGTCTCAAGCTTGGAGCCACCTATGACCACAACAAGCCAAACTGCCCAAGAATGTAAGAAAGAATTATAGAATTTGAACACAAGGTTTACACTCGGAAAGGATTGTGACTGGTTTTTCTCTTCCACCGAAAGAGGAAATATTTGCTCTCTGGGGCTGCAAGGAGGCATGAAGAATGCACTTTCTCTCCTGGCAGAAAGTAAACCAGATGAAGAGAAACCCCAGGGGCCTCTGTGCTGGATGCAAAAGGCTGGAAAATGTATTAAACAATCTCAACAAGGCGTCCGGAGGGAATAAACAAGGCCACACCAGCAGCGCTTGCAACAGGGAAGAAACAAAAGGGATTTCCTGGCACTGCAGCTCCTTTGGAAAAGGCATTTCAGAATAAGTCTGAATTCCTGGGTGAATCATGGCAAGGGGGAAAGGCAAAAAGGTGCATCTGCAAAGCAAGGGAGAAAGATCAGAGATGGACTGTAGGAAGCAGCATTTTGGTATAGGTTTGGAAGCTGGTCATCTGTGGAGACTCAGAGCCAGGCAAAGAAGCTTTTATACCAGGGAAAAGGGATGAAATGTTGTCCCAAGTTTCCAAAAGAGTAGGGTTCAAATCCTTGCTCAGTCATGAAAAACACACCTCTTAACATTGGGCAAATCACGCTCTTGCACATTGAGGAAATGGCAATGTTCCTCCAAATAATAATAATAATAATAATACCAAAGAGGTGAAAGTGGGAAATAATAATAATAATAATAATAATAATAATAATAAGGTTGCTGTGGGTTTTCTGGGCTGTACGGCCATGTTCCAGAAGCACACTCTCCTGACGTTTCTCCCACATCCATAGCAGGCATCCTCAGAGGTTGTGAGATCTGTTGGAAACTAGGCAACTGGGGTTTATATATCTATGGAATAATGTCCAGGGTGGGAGAAAGAACTCTTGTCTGCTTGAGGCAAGTGTGAATGTTGCCATTGACCAGCTTGATTAGCATCGAATAGCCTTGCAGCGACAAAGCCTGGCTGGTCACTGCCTGGGGGAAACCTTTGTTGGGAGGTGTTCCAGAAGCAACATGGCCATACAACCTGGAAAATGCACAGCAACCCAGAGATTCCAGCTATGAAAGCCTTCGACAACACAATAATAAGAATAATACCAAATAGAGAAGAGTGGGGAATAATAATAATTTGTTGTTGTTGTTGTGATTTCCCACTTTGTCTTTCTTTAAAATAGACCCAAAACTTGCCAAGGACTATGGTGCATTTACACTGTGGAATCAATGCAACTTGGTGACACTTTGACCCTAGGAGGTATAGTTTTGCAAGGTCCTTAGAATTCCATGCTGAAGAGTGCTAAACTATCTATCCCAGGACTCCGTAGCACTGAGCTGTGGCCAATAAAGTGGTGCCAACCTGCAATCATTCTGCATCCAATGATACAGAGAGACAAGGGTTTGAATCCAGGCCTAAACAATCTAATTTGGAAACATAATTTGGTAAGGATTTGAAGGCTCCCCAATAACGACAACAATAAAGTCACGCCAAACCTATAAAAGTTAAGAGCAGCGAGGCCGAGTCCAAATCCCCAAACAAGGTCCCCATTGTCCAACGAAGCTTTTTGCAAAGAGAGGGAGAAAAAGGATTTGGCCCCCATGCACACCAAGCAGCTGCTTTGCTCTTCCAGCTGTCCAAACAGATGTCCATCAAGAAGCGGATTTGGACACTGGACAGAAACCCAGATGCTGTTGTTATTATGGCCCATTACAGCCATTGTGTGCCGTCCCTTCGATGCGTTTTCCGGCACAAAGTGACCTTTTGGCCGCAGGGCTGGACAGTGTGCCTTCCATCGCGGCACAAACTCTATATATAACTGGTCAGATGAAACCAAGCTCCATGAATCATAACACTGGACCTTGAAAAGCTGCACTGAAGCAGTAAGAAATGAATGAAAGGTGAACATGTCAATGACTGAAATAAATGTTTTGATTTGATTTGAACTTGTTGTTGGGTGAGAGGGCTTATTAACGAAAGACCTTCCTCATAAATGTACAGCAGAGTAACTTATTAGCAGCACCAGTAGCCCAAAGTGATAAAAATAACAAAAACACACAGACCAATGTTATGTCTTCCATAGGAGACTTTTCTTGATAGTAAAATAATATGGTTGCACTAATAACCAAGTTTCCATAACACAAATAAAGTCCTTTATACTTCCTTCTTTGCTTCCACGCTGGGCTTATTTCTCATGCAGATAAACTGCTTCGCTTTCATAGAGCCTCCTCGCACATTAAACTTAAAGGCTTCACACAGTAGCTTTACACACAGCTTTACACACAAAGCCTTCCGTCTAGGACTTCTTTCACCGAAGCTTCTCACACCAGGTCTTCTCACACTCTGAGGCCTTCTCAAAGACTAAGGCCTACCTCACACTAAAGCTTCTCTTACAGACTAAGGCGTACCTCACACTGTGAGGCCTTCTCATAGTCTGAGGCTTTTCTCCCACTGAGGTTTACCTCAGACTGATGGCTGCTAAACTACAGGCACACCTGCTTATATTGAACTGCAGCTTTTGCTGGGTCGTTGCATCCATTTAAGCCTTTCATTGCTTAATTCACATTTTTGTAATTAAAAATACCTAGTTAATTTTTAATATTTCTGACACATGTATCAATAAATAATGGCCCAGGTACCAAAAGGTTGCAGAGAGGAGGGCAAGGAAGCGGGAACCTATGCAAAACCGAACTAATAACCATCCTTATGCAGAGAAGCCCTTCTCAAAAATTTTCAATCAGAAGTGGACTAAACAATCCAATATGATAATATAACATATTTCCTCGAATTAATGCTCACCTTTTGGGGCTAAATGACCAAACTTGGCACACAGAACTCCCATAACCAACAGAAAATACTGAAAGGGTTTGGTGGGCTCTGACCTTGAGTTTTGGAGTTGCAGTTCACCTACATCCAGAGAGCACTGTGGATTCAAACAATGATGGATCTGGGCCAAACTTGACACAATACTCTATGCCTAAATAAGAACACTGGTGGAGTTTGGGCAAAACAGACCTTGACATTTGGGAGTTGGAGTTGCTGGGATTTATAGTTCACCTACCATTAAAGAGCATTCTGAACCTCCCAAACGACAGAATTGAGCCAAACTTCTCACATAGAACTCCCATGACCAACAGAAAATACTTGAAGGATTTGTGAGTGTCCTGAGTTGCCTTCCAAAAACAGCCTTTAGACAATGTTGAAAGTAAAAGAAAAATGCTTTACTTCAGCAAACACAAAGGATAAGCAAATGTAATTGAAAAGTGCAAAAGAAAACAAGGAAGTGTTAATCCAGACACAAATTAAGGTCTCTTACAAAGTCCCAAAAGAAACTCCAGTCTTCCATCAGACAGCAGGCAATGACCTACGGTAAGTCCTTAGCAGCAGACACAAAGCAGATCCCATTGGAGTGTCAGGGTCATTGTTACCAGCGAAAACGGACTGCTCCTGCCTCTGATTTATAGCCCTGAATTCCTCATGCAGGAGGTGCTAGGGCGTCTCCCAATTAGCTAAGCGTTTTTAGCAGCTATCCTAGCTGAACGCCGTCTGTGCTCTCTCTCTTTTCGTCTCTCTAGAAATGTGGGCACTTGCAAACCCTCATCGTCTGATTCCTCTTCTCCTCCAATTCCTGAGCACTTCCCTGCTCCCTTTCCTCTTCCGAAGATGAGGAATCTCTAACAGGGAGGAATTGACAGTGATTTAGGGGATAGCACGCAGATCGTTATCTGCGTGCCAAAGGGGTTCCTAAGACCATCAGATATACTTGTTTTCTGATCATCTTTGGTGAACCCTCTGAAACTCCCTTGAGACCCCCGCCCAGGGGTCCCGACCCCCTGGTTGAGAAACACTGAAATAATGGAAGCTGCAGTTTTGCGAGGCACTATTCTGGAGAGTAAAATTGCAACTCCCAATATTCCATAGCATTGAGCTATAGCCATCAAAGTGGTGCCAAGCTGCATCAATTCTGCAATGTAGAGGCACCCTTTGGGAACATCTAATTTGAGGAGATGCTGCAGCCCAGTTCCTCCTGGAGCGCAACACTGCCAAGAAATCTTTTACTGTCCAGATGAAAAAACAATTTGGCCGCTAATTAAAATGGAGGATCCAGAAAAAGGCCAGAAAGAAAGACAGAAGTGTCCCAATGCCAAGCGATAGCCCTGTCCATAGAAGAAGGAATTGGAAAGCCGGTGTCCAGATTTCCTCTTAATGGGGAAAAATAAACGACACTCCTTTGCAGTTTCACCCACTCCATCCTGTTTTGATGGAAAACAAATCCAATTCTGAGTCCTTTTAATGGATGGGCTGAAGGCAGAGGGAGGGAAAGACCCCAAAGAACAGGAATATTGGAGGTGAAAGAAGGGCCCTTGGAAGCAAAGGGAGGAAAATACAGAAAAATAAGCAGAAAATCAGCACAAAGGCCAACAAACTGCTGGGACTGCAGCCCTGGAACAAGGGCAGCTGGACTCTTGGAAATCCTGACTTTTGTGCCTAAAAAGTAAATTCGTATTAGAAGTAAATTTTAGGAAGTGCTTTTCTGGAAAGGCTGGAAAACGTTGGGATGCATCTCTCCAATTCCTCCAGCCAACAATGTCAGCAGTGCTTTGGAGTCACCTTCAAAAATAACTTTGAGCAACTTGGACTTTGTAAGTCAAACATATCCACAAAGTCAGAGCTACATCTGGTATATATACTCTTATGCATATGACGATAGATAGATAGATAGATAGATAGATAGATAGAGATAGGTGGATGGATGGATGACTTGAAAGCATACAGCAAATATGGGTAGATAGATAGATAGATAGATAGACAGATCATAGATAGATAGACAGATCATAGATAGATAGACAGGAGATAGATAAAGATAGATAAAGAAAGATATGGAATTAAATAAGACAATTAAACATGTGATCAAATACATGTGATGATCAATCAATCAATCGATAGATAGAGTGATAGATTGATAGATGATAGATAGAGGTAGGTGGATGGGTGGATGACTTGAAAGCACACAGCAAATATGGATAGAATAGGTAGGTAGATAGATAGATAGATAGATAGATAGATAGATAAGATAGATAGATAGACAGATCATAGATAGATAGGAGGTAGATAGATAAAGAAAGATAGGTAATTAAACAAGACAATTAAACATGTGACCAAATGCATTTGATGATCGATCAATTGATAGATAGATCGATGATAGATAGAGGTAGGTGGATGGATGGATGACTTGAAAGCACACAGCAAATATGGGTAGAATAGGTAGGTAGGTAGATAGACAGATGGATGATAGATAGATAGATAGATAGAGAGATCGATCGATCGATCGATCGATCGGAGATAAAGATAGGTAGTTAAACAAGACCGTTAAACATGTGACCAAAGCATGTGACGATCGATTGATAGATAACTTGATCGATAGATGCTAGATAGATCGATAGACAGATAGATAGAGGTAGGTGGATGGATGGATGGATGGATAGAGAGGTCCAATTGAACAGAACAACTGATGTGCAATATGGCTAGACAGACAGACCAAGAGGCATAACTGAACAAGACAATTAAATGTGAATGTGGATAGAAAGATGGATAGAAAAAGATAGAAAGATGGAAAGAAAGATTTAAAGGAAGAGAGAGACAGACGGACAGCAGTGTGACTGAACAAGATAATTCAATGTGAATATAGATAGAAAGATAATAGAAAGATAGATAGAAGGACGGATGAACAGACAGGAGATATACTTGAACAAGACAATTAGATGTGAACATGGATAGATGGATGGATGGATGAATGGATTGATATAGTCAGACAGACAAAGAGGCGTGACTGAACAAGACAATGAAATATGGACATGAATACAAAGATAGAAAGACAGATAGAGAGATGTGCAATTGAACAAGGCAATTAAATGTAGATAGATACTAGATAGACAGACAGAAAGAAAGGAAAGAGGGAAGGCTGTGTAATTGAATAAGTCATTTGAATGTGCATCCAAACGCATGTGAACATCCATGCACATCCATGAACAGCTCCTCTGCAATGCAATGCTGCCACTTTGCACCAGACTGAACCACTTCCAGAGGGCAACTTATGCGCAAGCAAGATGCCAAATGGATCCCAGCCCATTGCTGTTACTTCCTACAGAATAACAACTCTCTTTGGGGAGACGCCGCACCAGTGACACTACAAGAAGAGGAAGCTCACACCTTGAATTTGGGGATGTCCCTTAGCATTTGATGACGCCACTTGCTGGAAGTGATTCACAGGACTCTAGAAATCTCTCCTTTGGAATCCTTGGGGTTTTGCATGAGCCACATTCAGGTCCATGTCTTGCCCGTTTTGAAATGACACATCATGCCATTTCGATTCATTCATTGTTCCAAACCAGGGAGGTTACATTTCTCCAGCCTTCCTTGGCTCCCTTCCCTTCTTCTCTTCTCCTTTCTCATTCTGTTTCCATCTTTTATGAATGTGCATGAAATTAATTGTAAATTACTGTTGTGGTTATATTTCTACCTCTCTCTTGTCTGAGACACAAAGTGACTCAGAACATTAAAAATGCAATTTCAGATCTGCACTCTCTATATGTATTCAATGAGTATTTAAATTGACCAAATTGAATTAAATATAATAACAACAATAGTAATGTCAACATTCATGCAATAAAATAAATACAGAGAGATAGCAGATAATAATAATCTAACTGTTTTGCCAATTCTACGTTGAATTCTATTTTAATGTTTATTTGTTGCAGATATGATCATTTTATCTTGTGCATTTGGCCCACCCTTCGTGTTCGACTATTACTATGTTATTTTGCACTGTTTATTTTACCTTGTTACTTTATGTATCTTGTTGTTATGCGATTTTTCTGTTGTTTTCTAATTAATTTTGCTGCATTGGGCTTGGCCTCATGTTAGCCCAGTGTTTCTCAACCTGGGGGTCGCGAAAGGGTGTCCGAGGGGTCGCTGAAGACCATCAGAAAACACAGTATTTTCTCTCAGTCATCTGGATTACGTGTGGAAAGTTAGGTCCAATTCTATTGTTGGTGGAGTTCAGAATGCTCTTTGATTGTAGGTGAACTATAAATCCCAGCAACTACAACTCCCAAATGCCAAGGTCTATTTCCCCCAAACTCCACTAGTGTTCACATTTGGGCATACTGAGTATTTGTGCCAAATTTAGTCCTGATCCATCATTGTTTGAGTCCACAGATGTAGATGAACTACAACTCCCAAACTCAAGATCCATGCCCACCAAACCCTGGGAGTCCTGTGTGCCAATATTGGGTCAGTTCAATCATTGGTGGAGATCAGAATGCTCTTTGATTGTAGGTGAACTATAAATCCCAGCAAGTACAACTCTCAATTGATAAAACCAGTCCCTCCCCCTAACCCCACTAGTATTCAAATTTGGGCATATTGGGTATTTGTGCCAAATTTGGTCCAGTGAATGAAAATGGTGTGGTGTTTTAAAGTCAGTGGGCTTTTTCTGTCCTGAGGTGCAACACTTACTGCCTGGGGAAATCCTTTTTTAGGAGGTGATTAGCTTGCCCTGTAGGAGCCCCCCGTGGCGCAGTGGGTTAAACCCCTGTGCCGGCAGGACTGAAGACCGACAGGTCACAGGTTTGGATCCGGGGAGAGGCGGATGAGCTCCCTCTATCAGCTCCAGCTCTTCATGAAGGGACATGAGAGAAGCCTCCCACAAGGATGATAAAAACATCCAATCATCCGGGCGTCCCCTGGGCAACGTCCTTGCAGACGGCCAATTCTCTCACACCAGAAGCTACTTGCAGTTCCTCAAGTCGCTCCTGACACGACAAAAAAAAAAAAAAAGCTTGCCCTGTTTCCATGTGATTCCCTCAGGCAGTAAGAAGCCAGGCCTTGAAACTGCTAGGCCATTAATGCTAATCAAGGTGGCCAATTGAAACATCCACACCTACCTCAAACAGACAAGAGTTCTTTGTCCCACACTGGACCTTCCACAGATATATAAACCTCACTTTCCTAGTTTCCAACAGGCCTCCCAACCTCTGAGGATATCTGCCATACATGCAGGTGAAATGTCAGGAGAGAATGCTTCTGGAACATGGTCATACAGCCCAGAAAACTCACAACAAGCCAGTGATTCTGGCTGTGAAAACTTTGACAATACATTAAAGCAAAAAGACCTTGGAAAACTACAATTCCCGGGATCCCATAAACGTTGTGCCACACTGTCTCCAGTTGCATCTAATCAAAAGAAACCAAGAAAAGAATCCAAGACTTGCCAAGCGGCTGGTTTATTGCCACCCAAGGAACCAGTTTGAGCCAAAAAAAAGGGCAGCAAAGGGGTGATTCAGCCTCTCTCCAAAATCCTTTCCCTTTTGATGAGGAAATGAGTCAGAAAACTATATAAATGGCCCAGGGGTTTTAGGCCAAGGTGTGGCTGAGAAAACTCCCTTTACATCCATATATTTGCCTTTGCTAGATTAGAAAGGAGTCAGTTTTGAGCATTGGATTATAACTCTGGAGAACAGGGTTCAAATCCTGGCTCTGGGTGAGTCACTCTCTCTCGGCCTCAAATGAAAGCAATGGCAAACCACAGCTCAGTAAACCTAGAGTACTAGGTTGGAAAGGACTCAAAAGCAAACAGGAACTACATTAGAATCATTGCACCAAGAGCCGTTTCCTTAGACAGAATAGCAAGGATTTCTGGTGGCTCCGCTTCCCACAAAAATGTGAATTCTTGACAGTAAAAGCAGCTCAGAAAACACACGTCTAGACTCAAGACCAAAGCGGATATCTATCTAAACTTTCTTTCCGCAGCAGAGCAATCAAGAGAGCTAATCAAGATCTGCAGCAAATTCATAAAAAGAAAGCATGCAAATGGACAGTTGTTGTCGGACCACAACTCCCAGCAGGGATGCTGGGCTTTGTAGTCCAACAACCTAAAGAAAGCTGCTCATTTGGAGGCGTTTGGAAGCTATATCTTCTGTAGTAAAGGTAAAGGTTTTCTCCTGACATTAAGTCAATAACTGCTGACCACACTGACGGATGGTGATGAATTTGTGATTTACCTTGACAACTTGGCTTTATGTAATTGTTTAATTGTAATTAATGTATTTTAATTGTATTAACGTATTATGATGTTATTATGTTTTAGCTTATCTGTGTATGAATTTCCTGTTGTTAGCCGGCCTGAGTCCCTCTTCGGAGGTTGAGAAGACCGGGTTATAAAAGCTCTAAATAAATAAAATAAATAAATAGTTGTGTCAGACTCTGGGGGGTGGTGCTCATTTCCATTTCTAAGCCGAAGAGCCAGCGTTGTCCATAGACACCTCCAAGGTCATGTAGCTGCCATGACTAAATATAGCGCCATTACCTTCCCGCCAGAGTGGTACCTAGTGATCTACTCACATTTGCATGTTTTCGAACTGCTAGGTTGGCAGAAGCTGGGGCTAACAGCAGGAGCTCACCCCACTCCCCGGATTCGAACTGGCAACCTTTCAGTCCGCAAGTTCAACAGCTCAGCAGTTTAAGCCATTGTTATGTTTATAGATATCTATTCTCTAGATAGATAGAAAAGATATATATCTATATATATATATATATATAATCTGTTTCATTTATAATCTATATATATAAATGCTCTGTGCGTAATGAATACCTTAAAAACAAAAGAACCAATGAACAAAATCACACCAAATTTGGCAACAAAAGGTCTCACAACACAAGGAGTGACCATCACTCAAAAAATTATGATTTTGTCATTTGGGAGCTGTAGTTGCTGGGATTTATAGTTCACCTACAATCAAAGAGCATTTTGAACTCCACCAATGATGGAATAGAAGCAAACTTGGCACACAGGACTCTCCTGACCAACAGAAAACACTAGAAGGTGTTGAGTTTGAGAGCTGTAGTTCACCCACATTTAGAGAGCGCCATGGACTCAAACAATGATGGATCTGGACCAAACTTGGCACGAATACTCAATATGCCCAAATATAAACACATATGGAGTTTGGGGAAAATAGACCTTGACATTTGGGAGTTGTCGTTACTGGGATTTATAGTTCACATACAATCAAGGAGCATTCTGAACCTTACCAATGAAAGAATTGGGGCAAACTTCTTACACAGAAGCCTCATGGTGGTCATTGGCGACCCTTCTGACACCCCCCTGGTGACCCCCCTCCCCCCCGGGGTCCTGATTTCCCAGTTTGAGAAATGCTGCCAGTCCAACTCCCTTCACCAGGGCAAGAAAACATAATCAAAGCCATCCTGACAAAGGGCCATCCAGCCATTCACACACACACACACATGTATATGACAGATGCAGCATCAAAGATTTGAAAGGGACCCCTGAAGAAGGACAATGATATGTTGCCTGTTCCAGAGGAGGCAAATCAGACAATTTCCACATCAACACTGGAAAATAAACAGCAAGAAATACAGTTTACCCACAAGCATAGATTAGAAACCAACACTTTCTCATTACTTTATTTTTCAGATCACCAGACTGGGCCACAGCAATGCATGGCAGGGGATCGCTAGTGATTTATAAAAATCATTATCTTTTTAATGATTTTGTGATTTGAAATCCAGCATATAGATCTCATTTGCTGTGACATACTATGTTTTTGTGTCAGCAAAATAATAATAATAATAATAATAATAATAATAATAATAATATATTTTCAAATTCACATAAGCAGAATCTGTGGATATTGAGGTGCAGCTATATTGCAAAACCACAATTGAATCAGCAGTTTAAAAATCTAAAGCAAGCCATTTCCCGGACAAAAAAACTATCTCCTCCTTAATAACCTTGGTGATAACTCAATGCTGGGAGTTATAGTTTGGTGAAGCACCCGCTCTCTTGGGCAGAGAAGGCCAAAGATCTTGCAAAGCTATAACTACCTATTGAGTCGTGGTCGTTAAAGTAGTGCAAAAAGGCATTAATTCTACAGGGTAGGTTTGTGGCTTCAAATTAGGCTTTGGTGAATGACAACAAAGGCATTACAGTTGGGAAAAGATTTTTTTGGGACTGTGGGAAACCCAATGAAGCAATGCTCAGAACAGGACAAACATGTTTCAATGCAGAGATAGAGAGATAGGAGGGTGGAGGGCAAGTTTGACATTTATTTGTATGCTGTAGCATTTAAATTGCATTGTTTTCACGTTACGAGCTACTTTGAGTCTTAGAATCATAGAATCAGAGTTGGAAGAGACCTCATGGGCCATCCAATCCAACTCCCTGCCAAGAAGCAGGAATATTGCATTCAAATCACCCCTGACAGAGGGCCATCCATCCTCTGTTTAAAAGCTTCCAAAGAAGGAGCCTCCACCACACTCCGGAGCAGAGAGTTCCACTGCTGAACAGCTCTCACAGTCAGGAAGTTCTTCCTCATGTTCAGATGGAATCTTCTCTCTTGTAGTTTGAAGCCATTTTTCCATGTCCTATTCTCCGGGGAGGAACAAACTTGCTCCCTCCTCCCTGTGGCTTCCTCTCACATATTTATACATGGCTATCATATCTCCTCTCATCCTTCTCTTCTTCAGGCTAAACATGCTCGGCTCTTTAAGCCGCTCCTCATAGGGCTTGTTCTCCAGACCCTTGATTATTTGATCTTCTTTTCCTTTGAAGCTTTTGGACTATTTCATGTATTGGACCTTTATTCTTTTTGCTATTTTTTACTGCTTTGCCTACCTATATTCTTCAATAAACTGCTTTCTGACTTTACCAAGCTGGTGAGGTGTTTAAGTTCAGAGGTGTTCCTGCTCTGGTGTACAACATCATCTCGGCACTGCCAGGTCCCCAAGCTAGTTAATCTTTAATTAATCTATATAAATAAAAGTGTAATGTTCGTTTGTGATACCATAAGGACTCAAAAACCACTGGGGGAATTGACACCAAATTTGGACACAAGACACCTAACAACCCAATGTATGTCCTCCACTCAAAAAAATTGATTTTGTCATTTGGGAATTGTTGTTGCTGGGATTTATAGTTTACCAATAATCAAAGAGCATTCTGAACTCCACCAATGATGGAATTGGGCCAAACTTAGCACACAGGGCTCCCATGACCAACAGAAAAAACTGGAAGGGCTTGGTAGACATTGACCTTGAGTTTGGGAATTGTAGTTCACCCACATCCAGAGAGCACTGTGGACTCAAACAATGATGGATCTGGACCAAACTTGGCACGAATATTCCATATGCCCAAATATGAACACAGATGGAGTTTAAGGGAAATAGACCTTGACATTTGGGAGTTGTAGTTGCTGGGATTTATAGTTCACCTACAATCAAAGAGCATTCTGAACTCCACCAATGATGGAATTGAACCAAACATGGCATACAGGACTTCCATGACCAACAGAACACACTGGAATGGTTTGGTGGGCATTGACCTTGAGTTTGGGAGTTGTAGTTCACCTACATCCAGAGAGCACTGTGGACTCAAATAATGACGGATCTGGCCCAAATTTGGCATGAATATTCCATATGCCCAAATATGAACACAGATGGAGTTTAAGGAAAATAGACCTTGACATTTGGGAGTTGTAGTTGCTGGGATTTATAGTTCACCTACAATCAAAGAGCATTCTAAACTCCACCAATGCTGGAATTGAACCAAACATGGCATACAGGACTTCCATGATCAACAGAACACACTGGAAGGGTTTGGTGGGCATTTTTCTGACAAATCTCTGCAAAAATAAACTAAAAGGAAATCTCTCTTCAAATGAATAAAGATGATATTTACTTGGCCACTCGCCACAGGTCGCCAAGGGAATCCAGAATTGATGTAAACATAAATGAGGCCAAAAGCACAAAACTCTTGCCATTTCTGATGGCAAAGATTAGCTATCTGTCTACTCTGGATGAGTCTGCAACTTTTTAATATTCTGGCTTCAAACTGCAGAAATGCCTCTTCTTCTAAGCCAGTGTTTCTCAACCTGGGGGTCGGGACCCCAGGGGAGGGGTTGCGAGGGGGTGTCAGAGGGGTCGCTAAAGACCATAATAAAAAACTGTATTTTCTGTTAGTCATGGAGATTTTGTGTGGGGAGTTTGGCCCAATTCTATCATTGGTGGAGTTTGTAGATGAACTCCCAAATCCCAGCCACTACAATTCCCAAATGTCAAGATCTAGGGTAAAGGTTTTTCCCTGACGTTAAGTCCAGTCGTGTCTGCCTCTGGGGTGTGGTGCTCATCTCCATTTCTAAGCTAAAAAGCCGGCATTGTCCATAGACACCTCCAAGGTCATGTGGCCGGTATTACCGCATGGAGTGCCATCACCTTCCTGCTGGAGCGGTACCAATTGACCTACTCACATTTGCATGTTTTTGAACTGCTAGTTTGGCAGCAGCTGGGGCTGACAGCAGAAGCTCACGCCACTCCCCGGATTCGGTCAACAAGCTCAGAAGCTCAGAACCCACTGCGCCACCAGGTCTATATGTCAAGGTCTATTTTCCCCAAACTCCACCAGTGTTTGGGCATATTGAGTATTCATGCCAAGTTTGGTCCAGATCCATCATTGTTTCTCTGGATGTAGGTGAACTACAACTCCAAAACTCAAGGTCAATGCCCACCAGACCCTTCCAGTACTTTCAGTTGGTCATGGAAGTCCTGTGTGCCAAGTTTGGTTCAATTCCATTGTTAGTGGAGTTCGGAATGCTCTTTGATTGTGGGTAAACTATAAATCCCAGCAACTAAAACTCCCAAATGACAAAACCAGTCCCTCCTCCCAACCCCAACAATATTCAAATTTGGGTATTTGTGCCAAATTTGGTCCAGTGAGTGAAAATACACCCTGCATATCCAATATTTACATTACGATTCATAACATTAGCCGAATTATGGTTATGAAGTAGCAACAAAAACAATGTTATGGTTGGGGGTCACCACAACATGAGGAACTGTATTAAGGGGTCATGGCTGTAGGAAGGCTGAGAAACACTGGTCTAAGCATTACAAAGAGTCAGAGAAGTGGCCTGAATCCAAATCCTGCCCTTAGGAAACTACAGATCCCAGCTTCGGGATCTGCAGTTTGCAAAGCCATCTCGTTTAGAAAACAGTAATCTTGTCCCTGGTGGATGCTTTCGCTGGCACGCTTCTCTTTCTGGATTGGGTACAAAAGCCAGATTCATCCCAAGAAAGAACTAATGGCAAGTTATAATTAAACTTCTCACATCCTGCAATGAGTCACAGGACAGAAAGCGAGAAAGAGAGAGAAAGAGAAATGAGTAAGTTGGAAGAAACAGAAGCTCAGCAAAATGAAAAAAGAGCCGTTCAGGAATCAGTCTTCGGGGAGGTCCGTGGAAACTGCACAGAGAAAAGTCCCTGGGCTTTATAGGAATGTATTGCAAAAGACATACAAATCCCAAGACATCAACCCCAGAGGAGACAAAGCTGAGAGAAACACAGGGTGTGTCTTCACTGCAGAATTAACCCACTTTGACCCCACTTTCCATTGCCATGGCTCCACGACATGGGGTCCTGGGACCTTTCAAACCTCATAGATAAACAATCATTATATGATGAGCCTTTTAAATAGCTTTCCTGCAACTTCTCTTCCATGCTTCTTAGCATTTGTTAGTAAATAATTAACATAATCTGCAGGGTGGGAGGGGGAACTAGCCTTCACTATGCTGGAAGTTGTAGTCCAGGAAATAATAGTATTAGGAACATTGTGTGCATCAACACTGCAGTTTGGCACCACTTTGAGCGCTGATGCTCAATGCTATGAGGCCCTGAGAGTTATCGTTTGGGAAGGCACTCTTAGGCCTTGGAAAACTACAACTCTCAAGATTCCATAGCACTGAGCCACTGTAGTTAATGTAGAGCCAAACTGTATCCATTATACAATGTAGGTGTACCCTTAGCAAAACTACAATTCCAAGGACCACATAGAATCAAGTCATGGCAGTTAAAGTGGGATCAATCTGCATTCATTCTTAGCAAAACTACAACTCCAAGGATCCCACAGCATTGAGCCATGACAGTTAAAGCAGTATCAAACTGTATTCAGTCTTAGCAAAACTACAACTCCAAGGACCCCATAGAATTGTGCCATGGCAGTCAAAGCGGTATCAAACTGCATTGATTCTTAGCAAAACTACAACTCCCAGGACCCACAACATTGACCCATGGCTGTTAAAGCAGTCTCAAGTCATGGCAGTTAAAGTGGGATCAATCTGCATTCACTCTTAGCAAAACTACAACTCCCAGGATGCCATAATATTGAGTGATGGCAGTTAAAGTGAGATCAAACTGCATTCATACTTAGCAAAACTACAACTCCCTGAACCTCATAGCATTGAGCCATGGCAGTTAAAGAGGGATCAAACTTCACTCATTCTTAGCAAAACTACAACTCCCAGGACCCCATATCATTGAGCCATGCCAGTCAAAGTGGTATCAAACTCTATGCATTCTTAGCAAAACTACAACTCCCAGGACCTCATAACATTGAGCTATGGGAGTTAAAGCAGAATCAAACCTTGTTCGTTCTTAACAAAACTACAACTCCCAGGACCCCATAGCATTGAGTCATGGAAGTCAAAGCAGTATTAAACTGTATTCATTCTACAGTGTTGATGCATGCTTAGCAAAACTACAATTCCCAGGATTCCACAGCACTGAACCATTGTCGTTAAAGCAGTATCAAACTGCATTCATTCTGCAAACACAAGAGGGAAGGAGTAATACAAATCTACAGCGATGTAGTAGGAATCCCAATTGTCCAGATTGGTACACAAACCAATGCAATACGAGACAAAACAAACAGGCCAGCGCACATAATAGACAAATATACAAGACTATAAATCAATGCTATTGAGTCTAGCCGGACTTTGTCGCAAAGTGTTTTATACCCTTTCTAAAAGAACACTGTGATTTGGCAATAGAGACCTGCAGGAAAATATGGTATTGGGAAGGAGAAATAAATAAAATCAGACCAACAGGGCAAATAGAAAGGCTTTTTACAAGAAATGTTTGACATGGAAACAAAGCCAAATACATTTCGATCCCAGATAAGTCCAAATAGCTTCATAAAAAGGAACGGATTCCCAACATTGTAAAAAAAATCACTAAATATTGGCGTAAAAAAGGCCTGGATGGATTTATTTTATGTATTTATCATGTCGGAAGCTTGAGAATGCAGTTATAATGCATAAGGTTTTTCTCTGACATTAAGTCCAGTTGTGTCCAACTCTGGGGGTTGGTGCTCATCTCCATTTCTGTAGACACCTCCAAGGTCATCTGGCCAGCACGACTAATGGAACACCGTTACCTTCCCGCCAAAGTGGTACCTATCGATCTACTCACATTTGCATGTTTTTGAACTGCTAGGTTGGCAGAAGCTGGAGCTAATAGCAGGACCTTATGCCGCTCCCGGATTCGAACTGCCAACCATTCAGTCAGCAAGTTCAGCAGCTCAGCACTTTAACCTACTGTGCCACCGGAGTGCATAAGAAACCACGAAACTTAGCATGATGCTAAATGTCCTTTGACTGGAAGCTGGTCACTTGGGAGTGCCTTTGGTGTCGCCGTAACTTACTTAGGCAATCCCTCGTTGTCCGAGTAGGATAGTCTTCCAAGGTCAGTGTACTGGCAGTGGGCCCGTAGGTGACTGTGGAGCCCTATTCTTGATCTGCATCTTCTCCCACAGTGATGGCATCGGTTTCCAGGTGGAAGGCGGTCCTGGTTGGGGTTGGCTTGACACGCCTTCCTCTCGGCACATTTCTCTCTTTCATCCTCCATTCCTGCCTCTTCAAATTCTACAGCACTGCTGGTCACAGCTGACCTCCAGCTGGAGTGCTCAAGGACCAGGGATTTCCAGTTCTCAGTGTCTATGCCAGAGTTTTTCAGGTTGTCTTTGAGCCCATCTTTACATCTCTTTTCCTGCCCACCAACATTTTGTTTTCCGTTCTTGAGTTCGAAGTAGAGCAACTCTTTTGGGAGACTGTGGTCGGGCCTCCAGACAACGTGGCCGGTCCAGTGGAGTTGATGGCGGAGGACCATCACTTCAATGCTGGTGATCTTTGCTTCTTCCAGCACGCTGACGTTTGTCCGCTTGTCTTCCCAAGAGATTTGCAAGATTTTCCGGAGGCAGAGCTGATGGAATCATTTCAGGAGTTGCATATGACGTCTGTAGATAGTCCATGTTTCGCAGGCGTATAGCAGGATTGGGAGGACAATAGCTTTATAAACAAGCACCTTGGTCTCCCTACGGATGTCCCGGTTCTCAAACACTCTCTACTTCATTTGGAGCAGAATGTCGCTGTCAAAAGGTATGTGGTGGGGCTCAGTCTGCATTGTAGTAGGTGGTCTGTGGTCTGCTCTTATCTGCACTCACGTGTCATGGACTCCACTCTGAGGTGTAATTTCTTAAGGTTGGCTCTGCATCTTGTGGTGCCAGAGTGCAGCCTTTTCAGCGCCTTCTAGGTCACCCAGTCTTCTATGTGCCCAGGAAGGAGTCTCTCATTTGGTATCAGCCATTGATTGAGGTGCTGGGTTTTAGCCTGCCACTTTTGGACTCTCGCTTGCTGAGGTGTTCCTGCGAGTATCAAGACATAGATCTTAGGAAGCTATGTCTTGATTTAAGGCGTTGGCATACTGGCTGATATCCAAACAAAGGATGGGCTGGAGATGTCACTGCCTTGGTACTTCCTTTTCTGGCTGCTACTTCCCGGTGGATATCAGGTGGTGCAATACCGGCTAAGCAGTGCAGTAGATTCTCACTTATCCAATATAAATGGGCCAGCAGAACATTTGATAAGCAAAAATGTTGGATAATAAGGAGGGATTAAGGAAAAGGCTATTAAATGTCAAATTTCATTATGATTTTACAAATTAACCTCAAAACATCATGTTTTACAACTAATCAATAGAAAAAGCAGTTCAATACATTGTAATCTTATGTAGTAATTACTGTATTTACAAATTTAGCACCAAAACATAGCAATGTATTGAAACAGCTGTGGATCCAAGGAGGCCGACTGTGTTGGATAATACAGAACGTTGGATGAGCGAATGTTGGATAAGTGAGACTCTACAGTATAATTTCTCCAGCGGTGTTGGGCATAGACATCCCGCTTCATAGGAAATCTGCTACAAAACAGGAGCTTTTTTTTGCAGAGAAGCAGATGGTGAAAACAGAAGAATGGCCTGCCTCAGGGGAGCGTGCTTGCTCCACCAATGTTTAACATTTACACAAAAGACCAGCCACTGCCAGAAGGGACAGAGAGTTTCATCTATGCTGATGATCGTGCCATCACCACTCAAGCAGGGAGCTTTGAAATGGTTGAACAGAAGCTCTCCAAAGCTCTAGGTGCTCTTACTGCCTATTACATGGAAAGCCAGCTGATCCCTAATCCATCTAAAACACAGACATGTGCTTTTCACCTTAAGAACAAGCAAGCATCTCGAGCTCTGAGGATGACCTGTGAAGGAATCCCACTGGAGCATTGCAGCGCACCCAAACACCTGGGAGTTACTTTTGGCCATGCTCTGACTTACAAAAAGTGGGTGCCAGAAATAATATCATATGAAAGCTGACTGGCACAACCTAGGGATCACAACCAGATACAGTGAAGACATCTGCCCTTGCACTTTGCTACTTTGCTGCTGTGTACGCATACCCAGTATGGAATACATTTCACAACATTCCAACAGTTAGCTCTTAAAGAGACATGCTTGACCGGTTGCATTGTGGGGATTTTTACATCCAGAAATGAACCAGAGAGCAAGACATCTTTATGTTGTCTAGATGTCGTTGGACTCTAACTCCCAGCATCCTTTGCAATGCATGCTGATGGGAGTTATAGTCCAACCATATCTGAAAGGCTGGACAATTCCCAGGCCAAGTGGTGAGAGTCATAAATTGGAAGCTTGGGGGTGTTTGTTTATTCATTCAGAATAATCCCAAATAAGGACGGCAAAATAAGACATCAGCAAAATGCAAACGTGTGCCATCTTGTTTCAAATGGCATGTCTGTCGCTTCAGGGATTTCCAATTCATTTTGATTGAGGCGCTTTGGAAACAAGAATGTAAACACAACAAAATATATAATCTGTAACAATAAACACAAACATCAAAATACAAGGATCCAACCTGGGGGTGCTTTTCAAACATGGCCTAAAGCATGACATAATAATTGTCAACAGAAAAATATACATATTATCTATATAAATAAAATGTAAAGTTCGTTTGTGGATTAACAGAACTCAAAAACCACTGGACGAATTGACACCAAATTTGGACACAAGACACCTAACAATCCAATGTATGTCCTTCACTCAAAAATTGATTTTGCCATTTGGGAGTTGTAGTTGCTGGGATTTATAGTTCACCTACAATCAAAGAGCATTCTGAACCCCACCAACGATGGAATTGAACCAAACTTGGCATGCAGAACTCCCATGACCAACAGAAAATACTAGAAGAGTTTGGTGGGCAATGTCCTTTGGTTTTGGAGTTGTAGTTCACCTACATCCAGAGATCACTGTGGACTCAAACAATGATGGATCTGGACCAAACTCTACATGAATACTCAGTATGCCCAAATGTGAACACTGGTGGAGTTTGGGAAAAATAAAATCTTGACATTTGGGAGTTGTAGTTGCTGGGATTTATAGTTCACCTACAATCACAGACCATTCTGAACCCCACCAACGACAGAATTGGGCCAAACTTCCTACACAGAACTCCCATGTGGGCCACAGCAATGTGTGGCAGGGGACAGCTAGTTTAATAATAATAATAATAATAATAATATCTTATCTATCTATCTATACACACACATAATAAAAGTGAAAATATGTATGCGTGTACGTGGCTGGGGTGTCCACTTACACAGACAAGCTCCTGTTTCCACAAACAGCTATAACTCCCACCACTCAGGGGACACCCTCCTTCTTGGAGCGCGGTGAACATGTCCAAGAGCCCTGCAAATGTCTTCCACAAACCCAAGTGAAGGCCTCCATACGGGGACCATTCCATCCTAGATTTTATGTGTTTCCTCCACCACAGACATCCCAGTGTTTCTGACTCTCTCCATTGGTGTGGAATTTGCATGACCCCGCCCACTGCCTCTCCTTTAACCCTTTCCTATTCTTTTCTATGGCGCACAGCAAACAGAGGCATTGATCAGCAACTGAACATACTAGAGATGATTGGGGAGAATTCACCATGATTTATAGGAGTTGTAGGCACTGGGGTGTATAGTTCACCTGCAATCTAAGAGCACTCTGAACCCCACCAATGATGGACCTGTAAGTAACTTGGCACACAGTAGTCCTATGACCAACAAAAAACACTAGAGGTCTTTGGAGGAATTTATAGGAGTTGTAGTTCACCTACATCCAGAGCGCAATATGAACCCAAACAAGGATGGATCTGGACCAAACTCAGCATGCATACCCAATATGCCCAAATTTGAATACTGATGGGCATTGAGGGAAATTGGCCTGGACATTTTGGGGTTGTGGGTACTGGGATGTATAGTTCACCTGCAATCAATGAGCACTCTGAACTCCACCAAAGATGGAATTGGACCAAACTTGGCACACAGATAATAATAACAGTAGAAGTAATAATAATAATAACCAATAAGCACAAGTATCTATAAGAATCCAAATACAAGGATCCAAGAATACAAATGCAAGAATGATGGGAGTTGGAGTGCTAGGCTGGGGAAGTCTAAATACCAATGTTGTTTAATACTGTTCTAATATTTGTATATTTTACATTGGATTGCAATGTTTTCAATGTTGGGCACTTTGAGTCTCCTTATGGAGAGAAAAAGTGAGATATAAATAAACATAATAAACATAATAAACATAATAAACATAATAATAATAATAATAATAATAATAATAATAATAATACTAATCCAGACCTAGAAACTGGTGCAGAAAAGTATTAAGGGGCAATTTAGTTGCACAAGTTCATCACAATGTAAACACTAACCCACCCAAAAGGGAGATGTTTCCATCATTTGGATACAGTAATTTGGCCATTTTGTTTCCACATGGAAAGAAAAATAGAAGGAGACCCAACCTTTTCATGGCAAGGCCCCGATGCCAAACAATATTTCAAATTCCTAGGATATTTTTCCTGCAGGTATCATAGGCAAAGTTGGGTCAGAACGGACAATATTTTGGAGCACAGGCCTGAGAGCAAAGGTTAAAGTTTCAAACCCCCAAATAAACATATTTCCCCCCCTTCACTCCCCTTATTTCTAGCAAGGCCAATTCTGCATCTAGAGAGACAAAACTTAAAAAGTTTGGAAAAGTTATCCAAACTTTTCTAAACATTTTGGGACTTCAACTCCCAGAATTCCTGACTATTGGGGCTTCTGGGAGTTGGAGTCCAAAACAGCTGGAGGACTGAAGATAGGCAGCATCTATAGAATAAATGTGGTTTGACTCCACTTTATGGCTGAATGCTCTGGAATCCTAGGAGCTGCAATTTTGCAAAGGCTTGTGCTTTATCTGGATGCATCTACACTGTTGAATTAATGCGGTTTTACGCCACTTTTATGGCTGAATGCTCTGGAATCCTGAGAGTTGCAATTTTGCAAAGGCTTCTGCTTTATGTAGGTGCATCTATACTGTTAAATTAATGCAGTTTTACTCCACTTTTATGGTAGAATGCTCTGGACTCCTGGGAGTTGTAGTTTTGCAAAGCCTTACGCTTTCTCTGGGTGCGTCTACACTAGTTGAATTCATGTGGTTTTACTCCACTTTTGGGGCTGAATGCTCTGGAGTAGTTGGAGCTGCAGTTCTGCAAAGGCTTGAGCTTTCTCTGGGTATATCTAGACTGCAAAATTAATGCTGTTTTACTCCACTTTTATGCCATGGAATAGTGGGAGTTGCAGTTTTGCAAGGGCTTGAGCTTTCTCTGGGTGCATCAACACCATAAAATTAATGCAATTTGACTCTATTTTTATGGACGAATACTATGAAATCCTGGGAGTTCTAGTTTTGCAAAAGCTTGAGCTTTCTCTCGGTGCATCGACACCATAAAATTAATGCAATTTGACTCTATTTTTATGGATGAATACTATGAAATCCTGGGAGTTGTAGCTTTGCAAAAGCTTGAGCTTTCTCCGGGTGCATCGACACTGCAAACTTAATGCTGTTTCACTCCACTTTAATAGCCATGGCCAAATGCTATGAAATCCTGGGAGTTATAGTTTTACAAGGTCTTTTGCCTTCTCTGGGTGCCTCTACACTGCAAAATTAATGAAGTTTGACTCCACTTTAATAGCCATTCCTGAATGCTATGGAATTCCAGGATGTTGAGAAGGTGAAAGGTTTTGCAAAAGTACCACTCATAGGATCGGATAGCACTGAATTTAAAAGTGGTGTCAAACTGCATTCCCTCTGCAGTGTAAACTCTTCCAACTTTCTTGGAAGTGCAATCCAAGAGGGAAACTCACACCCAGAAAACCCCAGATGTCCAAAACGACACTCTTCTTTTTTCTATTGGTACAAAATACTCCTTGTTGGCAGGACAGGTCACGCACGCGCCTTTTGCACTGGGAACAGGGCGGGTGTCAAGGGCTGGAAAGGCTGGCAAGCTAAGATATGGATATATATATACACACGCACATACACAGACAGTCGTATTTATATAGACACACACAGGCATACACAATGTAGGGTTTCAGGTCTGGTTAAGACCGAAAGCAGGGCTACTATTGACTCTTTTCCCTCCCCCAAAGTGCAACAATAACTGCTAGGGCTGGAAGGGGCACCCAAAGGCCATCTAGTCCAATCCCTGGCAGGCAGGAAAACTCAACTGAAACACTCCTAGAATAATAATTATCATCAACACCATTATCATAGTTTATGTATCAGGTCTGGTCAAGACCGAAAGTGGGATTTCCATTTATTCCTTTCCCCCAAAATGCAAGCTGGAAGGGGCTCCAAAGGCCATCTAGTCTAACCCCTGGCAGGCAGGAAGAACACAACTGAAATACTCCTATAATATTCATCATCACCAACATCATCATCATCTCAATTCATGTATCAGGGCTGGTCAAGACCGAAAGTGGGATTTCCATGTACTCCTTTTCCCCAAAATGCAAGCTGGAAGGGGCTCCAAAGGCCATCTAGTCCAACCCCTGGCAGGCAGGAAGAACACAACTGAAATACTCCTATAATAATAATCATCAACATCATCATCATCTTAATTCATGTATCAGGGCTGGTCAAGACCGAAAGTGGGATTTCCATGTACTCCTTTTCCCCAAAATGCAAGCTGGAAGGGGCCCCAAAGGCCATCTAGTCCAACCCCTGGCAGGCAGGAAGAACACAACTGAAATACTCCTATAATCATCATCATCATCATCAACATCATCATCTCAATTTATGTATCAGGGCTGGCCAAGACCGAAAGTGGGATTTCTATTTATTCCTTTCCCTCAAAGGGCAAGCTGAAAGGGGCCCCAAAGGCCATCTAGTCCAACCCTCTGGCAGGCAGGCAGAATACAACCAGAACACTCAATGAAAATAATAATAATAATAATCATCATCATCATCATCATCATCATCCACACACACAGTTTAGGTTCCAAGGCTGGAGAAGACCAGAGTGGGATTATTATTTACTCCTTTCCCCCAAAATGCAAGCTGGAAGGGACCCTAAAGGACATCTAGTCCAACCCTCATGGCATGCAGCAACAAAAAACAACACAACTGAAACACTCATGTAATAATAATAATGACAATAACAGAAATAACAATAACCTGCTCTCCTTCTGAAAAGTTGCTATCATCATCATTACCATCATCACAATTCATGTATCGGGGCTGGTCAAGACCGAAAGCGGGATTTCCATTTACTCCTTTCCCACAAAATGCAAGCTGGAAGGGGCTCCAAAGGCCATCTAGTCCAACTCCTGGCAGGCAGGAAAATTCAACTGAAACACTCTTAGAATCACCACCACCTTCATCATCATCACAATTTATGTATCGGGGCTGGCCAAGATTGAAAGTGGGATTTATATTTACTCCTTTCCCTCAAATGGCAAGCTGGAAGGGGCCCCAAAGGCCATCTAGTCCAACCCTCTGGCAGGCAGGAAGAATGCAACTGAAACACTCCTGAAAATAATAGTAATAATAAACATACATAGACACACACAGTTTAGGTTCCAAGGCTGGCAAAGACCAAAGTAGGATTATTATTTACCCCTTTCCCCAAAAAATCAGCAATAAAGGTTGCACTAGTCACACATTTTTTGGAAGGAACTGTAACAGGTCTGGGTCAACTTGGGCCTCCCTTCAGGTGTTTTGGACAGCAACTCCCCTAATTCCTAACATCCTCAGGCCCCTTCCTTTCCCCCCTCAACCAGAGTCCAAAACACCTGACGGAAGGCCCAAGTTGGCTCAGGCCTGGTGTAAAGCCTGGCATGGATCATTTATTTTCCATGGTTTCATTTCCCAATGTCCATTCTTTGATTTTAGCAGCACCAGATTGTGGTCAGAGAAGACCCTGGGTAGTATATCCACCTGAAGCGGCTGAGGGGGAAAAGGAAGGGCCGGAGGCTGTTAGGAATGGTGGGAGTTGCAGTCTCCTCTGTACGTATTAGACAGTCATGTGTTGGGAGGGCTTGGAGGGTGCCTCCCTCTATTGCAGAAGGGGGTCAGACTGGATGACCTTTGGGTTCCTCCCCCCCCCCCCCCAACTTGAGGCGTCTTTCCCTGGGTGGCCATCTCTCTGTAGGGCTTGGACGGTACCTCCCTCTCTACTGCAAGACGGGGTCCTTTGTTCAAAAGACCTGGAGGGCCCAAGTTGGCCCAGGCCTGAACTATAGTGTTGGAAGGGACCCTAAAGGTCATCTAGTCCAACCTTCATGGCATGCAAAAAAACAAAAAACAAACCCATAACTGAAACTCAAATAATAATAATAATAATAATAATAATAAATTAATAGCATCCTGCTCTCCTTCCGAAAAGTTGCTATCACTATCACAATCACAATCATCATCATCATCATCATCATCATCATCACTGTTTCTGGATCCAAACACCAGCAGATACTGAGACAACTTCATCTCATCTGATTTTGGATGAGAAGAGAGAATGGGAGTTGTAGTTGTAGTCTCTTAGGACTCCCCCGCCCAACAAAAGCTTTAAGGCTGGGGAAGCAGTGGAACTCTCTGCGCCGGAGTGTGGTGGAGATTCCTTCTTTGGAAGCTTTGAAACAGAGGCTGGATGGCCTTCTGTCGGGGGTGCTTTGAATGCAAATTTCCTGCTTCTTGGCAGATTGGGGTTGGACTGGATGGCCCATGAGGTCTCTTCCAACTCTTCTATGATTCTATAACACTCCCAATGCTGGGCCGGCTAATAGAGGGGATGATGGGCCTTGTAGTAGTAAAAGGAGACATTCCAGCTGATGACACTTATGAGGAATGATGGGAAGGAGAGTCCCCTGCGCCTTGTCCGAAGGGAAACTTTGCCCCCGACTTTGGCCGGGCAGGAGAGTGTGCAGCAGCAGGAGGAGGGGAGGGGATGCTGGGCTTGGGAGTGAGTGGGGTGTGCTTACCGGCGAGGAGGGCGAGGGGCAGGAGGAGCCAGTAGAGAGCCCGGCAGAAGAGGCCCCGCTCCATGCCGCCTTCAGGAGGAGAAGGTCCCAAAGAGAAGGAGGAGAGGAGGAAGGGCAGGAGGAGGAGGAAGAGGCGCCCAGGATCTCCGCCGGAAAGCCATCGCCTTTCCCCGCGAGGAAGGAGAAAGAAGCCCCCGTCGGGCCCTTCGCCCTTCCCTTCGGAGCCCTGCCGCACGTGCCTCGGTCCGGCGCTTCTGCGTCAAACGGGAAGAAGAGGAGGAGGAGGAAGAAGAGGAGGAGGAGGAGGAGGAGAAGCCAAACCCCCGTCGCCGCCCCTCTGAGAAGAAGAGGAGGAGGAGGAAGAAGAGGAGGAGGGCACCAGCACCGCCTCTCACCACCAAGCCAACAGGGACTGCCACTCCCCGCATCCCCCCTCGCCCCTTCTCTTTGGGAGGACTATAAGTCCCATTATCCATCAGCCTTGGCGCATTTTCCCCACTTTGGGGGTTTGTATGTTCCATTATCCACCCGCCCCGGACAATATCCACTTCTTGAGGGACTACAAACCCCATTTGGATGACATCCACCTCTTGGGGGACTCTAAATCCCATTATCCACACACCCCTCGCTGGCACCAGAGCTTGGGGTATTCCCTGTTCTTTGGTCAGGGACTACATGTTCCATTCTCCATCAGCTTCAGCTGCCACACTTCTTGGGGGACTCTAAATCCCATTATCCACACACCCCTCGCTGGTACCAGAACTTGGGGTATTCCCTGTTCTTTGGTCAGGGACTACATATTCCATTCTCCATCAGCTTCGGCTGCCACACTTCTTGGGGGACTCTAAATCCCATTATCCACACACCCCTCGCTGGCACCAGAACTTGGGGTATTCCCTGTTCTTTGGTCAGGGACTACATGTCCCATTCTCCATCAGCTTCGGCTGCCAACAGAGTTTAGAACCATTACTAAACTCTGGGACATAGAAGCCTCATTATCCATAAGATCTGCTAGCAACCAAGCTTGACAAAGTTCCCACTCTTTTGGCAGACTACAAGCCCCATTATCCACCAGCCCTAGCTGGCACCAGCCCTTCTCCTCTTGTCTTGCATAGCTACCTGCTCCTCAAGAGACTACAAATCCCATAATCCCCCAACCCTAGTTTATTTATGGCATATGGGAGTGATGGGTTAACCAGTGATAGGGATTGTCGGCCCTTTTGACCAATCCAGATTTTTTTTTTTGTCGTGTCAGGAGCGACTTGAGAAACTGCAAGTCGCTTCTGGTGTGAGAGAATTGGCCGCCTGCAAGGATGTTGCCCAGGGGACGCCTGGATGATTGGGTGTTTTTATCATCCTTGTGGGAGGCTTTTCTCATGTCCCCGCATGAGGAACTGGAGCTGATAGAGGGAGCTCATCCGCCTCTCCCCGGATTCGAACCTGCGACCTGTCGGTCTTCAGTCCTGCCGGCACAGGGGTTTAACCCACTGCGCCACCGGAGGCTCCACCAAGCCAGATGAAAGTCTGCAAAAAAAGTCCTCGATCAAGTTGCAAAAGGATGCATCTGCACTGCAGAATTAATGCAGTTTCATAAAAGTTTTAACAGCCACAGCTCAGTGCAATGGCATCCTGGGATTTGTAGTTACGTGAAGCCCCAGCCCTGTGATATTGGAAGCAAAGGCTCAAGACCTTACAAAACTACAGCTCCCAAGACCTTGCAAAACTACAACTCCCATTGTTCCATAGCATTGAGCTGCGGCAATTCAAGTGCCAAACTGCATTCACTGCACAGTGTAGATGCGTTGAAATATGTGTCTGTTTGGCTCTGGATTGACTCCAACACTGCGGCCTGCTCAGACTTTGATTGGCATTGATTGACCGCGGAATAAATCACAATCAATTCATTAGCATAAAGTCCGCTTTGATTTCCCCCAGAGTGCTTTTGTGGCTCAAAGCAATGGCTGGGAAGGAGCCAGAACTGCATGGATTTTTGGATGCTGGCAATAGCAATGGGACATGCAATCCCTATCCCAACGTTTCTCAACCTGGGGGTCGGGACTCCTGGGAGGGTCGTGAGGGGGTGTCAGAGGTCAACAAAGACTATCAGAAAATACAGTATTGTCTGTTGGTCATGGGGGTTCAGTGTGGGAAGTTTGACCCAATTCTACAATTGGTGGGGTTCAGCATGCTCTTTGATTGTAGGTGAACTATAAATCCCAGCAACTACAAATATCAAGGTCTATTTTCCTCAAACTCCACCAGTGTTCACCTTTGGCTGTATTGAGTATTTGTGCCAAGTTTGGTCCAGATCCATCATTGTTTGAGTCCACAGTGCTCTATAGATGTCGGTAAACTACAACTCCAAAACTTCAAAATCTACCAAAAACACTGACCTAATCTATCAAATGTATGTTTTGGGGGGATTTTTGGAGTTGGAGTCCAGCAATGTTTGCAAAGGCAAAAAGTGGAGGAGCTTTGTGCCTATGCAGCTTGGAAGAGTTGGCTGCTCTTTGGAGGATTGCAAGTCCCATCATCCCCCTAACCTTTGTTGTTGTTCATTCGTTCAGTCGTTTCCAACTCTTCGTGACCTCATGGACCAGCCCACGCTAGAGCTCCTTGTCGGCCGTCACCACCCCCAGCTCCTACAAGGTCAATCCAGTCACTTCAAGGATCCCATTCATCCATCTTGCCCCCAAACCTAGCTGGGACGAATCTCAGATCTTTCTCTCTTTTGGGGTGAACAATGATTATTTTCCCCTATAAGCCTTATTTGCCCCTTTCCTATCCAGCAGGGCTGTTGTCCTAAGCAAAGAGAGGCTCAAGCTAAGCTTTGCTGTTCTCAGAGTTTATGAGTCAAGCACATCTTCAAATGTTGTGTTACTGCCACCTAGGGACTTCTATGCAAAGTGGAAAACTTTGTTTCAAGAATGCAAGTGTTTTTTTTATACTGTTTACTTTATTTGTTGTTTTATATATTTTGTTATGATTTATTTTTGCTGTTTTGTGTCTAATTATGTTGTATTATTTTTGGGCCTGGCCTCATGTTAGCTGCCCTGAATCCTCTTAGGAGAGATGGTGGCGGGTTATAAATAAAGATTATTATTATTATTATTATTATTATTATTATCGAAGGCATTCATGGCCGGAATCACTGGGTTGTTGTAGGTTTTTTCGGGCTATATGGCCATGTTCTAGAGGCATTCTCTCCTGACGTTTCACCTGCATCTATGGCAAGCATCCTCAGAGGTAGTGAGATCTGTTGGAACTAGGAAAATGGTTTTATATATCTGTGGAATGACCGGGTGGAACAAAGGACTCTTGTCTGTGATGGCCTGGCAGTGCCTGGAGCAATCTTTTGTTGGGAGGTGATTAGATGTCCCAGATTGTTTCCTCTCTGTTGTTTTGCTGTTGTGATTTTAGAGTTTTTTTAAATACTGGTAGCCAGATTTTGTTCATTTTCATGGTTTCCTCCTTTCTGTTGAAACTGTCCACATGCTTATGGATTTCACTGGCTTCTCTGTGTAGTTTGACATGGTGGTTGTGAGAGTGGTCCAGAATTTCTGTGTTCTGCAATAAAATGCTGTGTCCAGGTTGGTTCATCAGGTGGTCTGCTATGGCTATGTTTTAGTATCTATCTACGGCTGTGTGTCTATATATATATATGCCTGCATGTCTACTATACATGTATATATATGTCTGCATATATAGATAGTATATATAGACATACCTATATGTGGTTATGTGTCTAGTTGAATCTACATATTTTTGGTTGGATGTCAAACATATATAGTGTGTGTATATATGTGTATGTTGTACATTGTGTGTATATATGTGTGTATGTTATACATTGTGTGTATATCTTTGTTTGTTGTACATTGTGTGTGCATGCGCATTTATATGTGTATGTTGTACATAGTGTGCGTGTATGTATGTGTTGTACATAGTGTGTGTGTGTGCATATACATATACATTTATTTATTTATTTACAACATTTATATGCCGCCTTTCTCACCCTGAAGGGGACTCAGAGAGGCTTACAAGAAATATATACATAAGGTAAAGGTAAAGGTTTTCCCCTGACATTAAGTCTAGTCATGTCCGACTCTGGGGTGTGGTGCTCATCTCCATTTCTAGGCCAAAGAGCTGGCGTTGTCCGCAGACACCTCCAAGGTCATATGGCCGGCATGACTGCATGGAGTGCCATTACCTTCCCGCTGGAGCGGTACCTATTGACCTACTCACATTTGCATGTTTTCGAACTGCTAGGTTGGCAGAAACTGGGGCTGACAGCGGAAGCTCACGCAGCTTCCTGGATTCGAACCTACGACCTTTCGGTCAGCATGGTCAGCAGTTTAACCCACTGTGCCACCGGGGGGGGGGGGCTCTTATATATATATTATATAAAAACTATATACATACAATATATTATATTATTAGCAAAGTACAATATCAGTATTATATATTACTATATTGTACTATACCATTATATTGTAATATTATATATAATATAAACATATAATATCATATTATTTATTTATTTACTTTATTTATATACCGCTTTTCTCAGCCCTCAGGCGACTCAAAGCGGTGAACAACATCGATACAAAACATCACGAGACATGTATTGGGCAGTTAAAAACAATGGTAACATAAATCATTAAACATCAGTATAACAATCATTAGTGCCTCAACAGTAAAATCAGAATCCAGTCTCATCATCCATTATTCCGTATTCCTATGTTCAATTACACTGTTTAATCAAATGCTTGTTCGAACAGCCAGGTCTTCACTTTCCTCCAAAACGCCAGCAGGGAGGGGGCTGATCTGATATCTTCCACAGCCGAGGGCCACCACTGAGTAGGCTCTGTCTCTCATCCCCGCCAAGCGCGCCTGTGATGCAGGCGGGACAGAGAGCAGGGCCTCCCTAGATGACCTTAGTGTCCTAGTCGGTTCATAGGAGTAGATGCGTTCAGATATTATTATTATTATTATTAGTAGTAGTAGTAGTATTATATTGTATTGAATATATATAAACAAATACACCTTATGCATCTAGCCTGAAGGTCATTTTATATTCAGAATTTTTAATGCAGTAATTTTCTACATGAAACTAAGACCCCTTCCACACAGCTGTATCATACTCACATTAAATCGGATTATATAGCAGTGTGGACTCTGATAATCCAGTTCAAAGCAGATATTGTGGATGATCTGCATTGTTATTCTAGGTTATAGAGCTGTGTGGAAGGGCCCCTTAGGTATGTGCACCGAACCCACAGGAAGCCAAAGGTGACACTCTCTCAGCCATCCATTCAGCTTGGAAGTATTTTAGAAAATCCCGGATGTGGGGCGCGGCGCCTTTAAGAGGCGGGGGAGAAAAAGAAGGCGCGGAAAAGGCGGGGCTTCGAGCAGAGCGCGGGAAAGCCGGCGGGATCGAACGTTGGGGAGGACGAGTGCGCCATCGGGAAGAGGCTGAGCGTTCCTATTGGTCGGGACGCGGCCGGATAGAACGTTGGGGACACGAGAGTTCCATCGAGGAGAAAGAGGGTCTCCACGTGGCCGGGATGGCGCAGCTCCGAGTGACGGATTTCTTCCAGCAGAGCAAGCGGGGCGCCTCCGGGCGCCGCAAGGGAAACCAGCCCGAGACCCCGCAGGCCTCGCCCTGGACCCCGGCAGGCAGCAGGAAGCGGGCTAGGACCGAGCCCGGGGGCAGGGGCCAGGCCTCCGCCAAGAAGAGGCTCCTTATGGCGCCCCCGGAAGAGGAGCAACCCCAGCAGGCGCCGGTGAGGCCACACTGCAGAGGGCAGGCAGTTGCACACCGCTTTCATGGCACCTGGGAGTTGTAGTTTCAGGAAGGCTGCGGCCTTCTAGGCCAAAGAGGGGGCTGATGATGCCTCACCAAACTATGTTATTATTACTATTATCAGGCCTCACCATTATTATCATGTTTCACCAAACTATTATAGTATTCTGCCTCAGCAAACGTTTATTATTATGATTATTCGAGCTCAGCAAGCTATTATAGTATAATAATAACTTTCTATATATCCCACACCCTCACCAAACCATTGGTGTTAATGTTTCACCAAATTATTACATTGTTATGTGTCACCAAACTGTTATTATTATTGGTATTATTATTATTAGGTTTCACCAAACATTATTATTATTATTAGTATGTCTCACCAAACTATTCTTGTTATTATGTTTCACCAAACTATTATATTATTACTATTATGTCTCACCAAACTTATTATTATTGGCATTATTAGGTTTCACCAAACTATATTATTATTATTAGGTTTCACCAAATATTATTAGTATTATTACTATTATGTTTCACCAAAATATTATTAGGTTTCACCAAATATCATTATTATTATTATTATTATGATTACTATTATTATGTTTCACCAAACTATATTATTATTATTATTATTATTATTATTGGGTATTGCCAGACTATTATTTTATTGTTGTATCTCTCCAAACTGGTATTATTAGTATTATTATTAGGTTTCACCAAACATTATTAGTATTATTACTATTATGTTTCACCAAAATATTATTAGGTTTCACCAAACATCATTATTATTATTGTTATTATTGTTATTATTGGGTATCGCCAGACTATTATATTATTATTGTGTCTCTCCAGACTGGTATTATTAGTATTATTAGGTTTCGCCAAACATTATTATTATTATTATTACTACTATTATTATGTCTCACCAAACATTATTATTATTATGTTTCACCAAACTATATTATTATTATTATGTCTCACTAAACTTATTATTATTGATATTATTATTAGGTTTCACCAAACTATATTATCATCATCATTATTATTATTATTATTATTATTAGGTATCGCCAGACTCTTATATTATTATTATGTCTCACCAAACTGTTATTGTTATTATGTTTCACCAAGCTATATTATTATTATTATTATTATTATTATTATTACTATGTCTCACCAAACTTATTATTATTGGTATTATTAATAGGTTTCACCAAACTATATTATTATTATTCTGCCAAATTAAACTATTATTATGACTCAAACTGCTATTAAGTTTCATGAAACTATTATATTATTATTACCATGCCTCACCAAACTACTATTATTATTATTATTATTATTATCTTAAGGAGACTCAGTGGCTCACAATACTGGAAACTTGTAAGAAACTCAAGGCTTATAGTCATGAGAGAGATTTCTAGAGAGATAGAATGCCTCTCTAGGTCCTCCAGTGCCATTCTGTGTGCAGCCTCAACCAGGTTGACCATAGAATCATGCTGGAAGACCTAGGAATTCCTAGGGAAATGTTCTCTTTAGGTTAATGTTCTTTGGAGTGAACCTTCTGCAGATGTTTGTGATGCAGTATTTCTCTTCCAGGCCCCTGGACCTTGCATTGCTCCGCCTCTTGGACCTCTCAGCCCTTCGGGTTTAGATAAGAAGGCAAAGGATTTGACCAATGTAATTCTTTCGCCAGGCCTGAAACCAGAGACGGAAGTGGAAGATAGTACACCAGCAGAAAAGGTGAGCCTTTTAGGAAGTTGTGGAAGAAGCCATTGTTGGGGATAACAACACCCAGAATCCCCCAGTTGCCACACTCCCTTTGCTTTGTATTGCTCCTGAGAGCTCCCATTTCCAAAATCCTATGGTATCTCTTTGGGTACCTACTTACTGTTATTACTTATTTATGTTTGTTTATGTCTCGCTTTTTCTCTCTACAATAAGATTGCAATATCCGTCAGACCCCCAAATGGTCCATACAGGTCGCTAAGAGAGCAGCACCTTTGCTTTCCAAGGATTCGGTGCACAAAACTGCCTGGAATGATTGCAATTGTTGTGTATAAAGTTACCTTTGGGTTCTGTCTACAAAGCAAGGTGACCAGGATATGAAAACACAATTTCCTTTTTTAGACTTAGATCTAATCTGTAAGATTCCCAAGGATTCTTACTATTTGGATGCTATGTGTATCCAAATATTCCCAGATTTGAAATACAAAACACATCTGGTTCAGAGGTGACCACAGAATGGCATTGGAGAACCCTAGAGATTGCAATGGAGGGTACTGAATTCCATTGGAAGATCTAGAGCAGGGGTCCTCAAACGAAGGCCCAGGGCCGGATATGGCCCTCCAAGGTCATTTACCTGGTCCTTGCTCAGGGTCAACCTAAGTCTGAAATGACTTGAAAGCACAGAACAACAACAGCTCTATCTCATCAGCCAAAAGCAGGCCCACACTTCCCATTGAAATACTAATAAGATTATATTTATTAAAATAATTCTTCATTTCAATTATTGTATTGTTTTAAAGTGTTTTTGCACTACAGATAAGATATGTGCAGTGTGCATAGGAATTTATTCATTTTTTTTTCCAAATTATAATCCGGCCCTCCAACAGTTTGAGGGACTGTGACCTTGCCCTCTGTTTAAACAGTTTGTGGAGCTCTGATCTAGAGATTGCATTGAGGGACCTACAAATTTTATTGGAGTATAGAATTGCATTGGAGAACTTCAGAATTGCATTGGAGGACCTACATAATTGCATTGGAGGACCTACAGATTGCATTGGAGGACCTTCTGATTGCATTGGAGGACCTACAGATTCAACTGGAGGACATTTAGATTGCAATGGAAGACCTTCAGATTGCATTGGAGTATAGAATTCCATTAGAGGACCTTCAGATTGCATTAGAGGACCTTCAGATTGCATTGGAGGACCTTCAGATTGCATTGGAGGACCTTCAGATTGCATTGTATAGTATTGCATTGGAGGACCTTCAGATTGCATTGGAGTATAGAATTGCATTGGAGAACCTACAGATTTATTTATTTATTTACTCAAAGCGGCGACACAAAGGTCTTCCAGATTGCATTGGAAGACCTTCAGATTGCATTGGAGGACCTTCAGATTGTATTGGAGTATAAAATTGCATTGGAAGACCTTCAGATTGCATTGGAGGACCTACGGATTGGATTGGAGGACCTACGGATTGGATTGGAGGACCTTCAGATTGCATTGGAGGACCTACAGATTGTATTGGAGTATAGAATTCCAATGGGTGATTATAGAATTGCATTGGAGAAGCATAGAATTGCACTGGAGGACCTACAGATTGCTTTGAAGGACCCACAGATTTAATTGGAAAGCCTACTGTTTGCATTGGAGGACTTAAAGGAATGTTCTTTGTAGAAGCCTCAAGGACCTCCAGTACAACTGGAGGAAAATAACCTTAGAGAGCTAGAGCTTGCTAAAGAGGACATTTTTAACTGCGGTGACCAAGGTGGGGGCTCTTTTACATTGAGATTATGTTTTTCCCCAGCAGGAGACATCCAAGGAGAAGCTGGCGGAGCTGAGAAGCCGCCTGGAAAAAATCCGAGCGTTGACCCAGAAAGCCCGATTACCAAAGGGATCCCCAGAGACGGACGTTGACATCAAGATCCGCCTGAAACGGGTCCGGCTGCTGGAATCCAAGATCCGGGAAAGGAAGGACTCCAAACAGGGAAAAGAAGCAGATTTGGGCAAGAAAGATCCAGAATCCAGTGGAGAGAGCAGGCAAGGGTGGTTTTATGCAGGAAGACGTTTTCTTGTGGATTTATTTTCCATAGTTTTGTTTATCTGTAGTCACTGATATTTGGAGTCTCCTCTTTTGGAGTGCTTCTGGATGAGGTTTGAGACCACTTGAAACTGCCACGGCTCAATGCTATAGAATTATGAGAGTGGTTTCATAATATAAATATATAATATATTACTGTATAATATATTTCTGTATATAATTTACTGTGTATAATTATTTTGTATGTAATATTATATTATATATAATATAATATATTGCTATATATAATGTACATAATATTATACTATATATAATGTATGTGATGCTATTTTAGCATATTTAATATGTATGTAATATTGCTATATATCATGTGTATATTACTCTATATATGTATAATATATTATTATATATAGTATCTATATATATAAATTTGTTAGGGGCATCCAACGAGGAAACAAAACTCAAAAACCCCCCAACGAAACTTAACCAAAATTCCCATGCCCATAACACAACCCACAAGGTACAAACATATCTACTCAAAATGAAAAACAACACAACAACACACTCACAAAACGGCAAAACAACAAAACTCAAAAATCCCCCAACGAAACTTAACCAAAATTCCCATGCCCATAACACAACCCACAAGGTACAAACATACCTACTCAAAATGAAAAACAACACAACAACACACTCACAAAACGGCAAAACAACAAAACTCAAAAATCCCCCAACGAAACTTAACCAAAATCCCCGTGCCCATAACACAACCCACAAGGTACAAACATATCTACTCAAAATGAAAAACAACACAACAACACACTCACAAAACGGCAAAACAACAAAACTCAAAAATCCCCCAACGAAACTTAACCAAAATCTCCGTGCCCATAACACAACCCACAAGGTACAAACATATCTACTCAAAATGAAAAACAACACAGCAACACACTCACAAAACGGCAAAAGAACAAAACTCAAAAAAAACCCCAACGAAACTTAACCAAAATTCCCATGCCCATAACACAACCCACAAGGTACAAACATATCTACTCAAAATGAAAAACAACACAACACACTCACAAAACGGCAAAACAACTGAGCATGCGCATTGGCGCCCAGCCGCAAGTTCCATCGCGCGCGCACATGGCCTTCCGGCCAACGTTCCCTCTGCGGAAACCATGCCCACTCCAAGCCCCGCCGCGCCGCTTCCCGCACACACACACCCTGCCGCACACACACACGCAACCCCACGCTCCATCACTCCCCCCCCGCCGCACACACACACGCAACCCCACGCTCCATCACTCCCCCCACTGCCGCACACACATGCAACCCTACTCCCCCCGCCGCCGCACACACACATGCAACCCCAGGCTCCATCACTCCCCCCGCCGCCGCACACACACACGCAACCCCAGGCTCCATCACTCCCCCCGCCGCCGCACACACACACGCAACCCCACGCTCCATCACTCCCCTGCCCCAATCTTACCTCCTTTTACTTCAAGCCACCTCCAAACCCCACCCCGCCCCTTCCCGCCCTGTCAAAATCTAGGAAAGACAGGAAGGAAGGAAAGAAGGAAGAAAGAGAAAGGGAGGTAAAGAAAAAGGGGGAAGGAAGGAAAGTTAGAGGAAGAAGAAAAGGAAAGAAAAGGAAAGATGGAAGGAAAGAAAAGAGAGACAGCAGAAGAGAAAGAAAAAGGGGGAAGGAAGGAAAGAGATAGAGAAAGAAGAGGAGAAGGAAAGATGGGAAGGAAGGAAGGAAGGAAGGAAGGAGGGAGGGAAAGAAGGAGAGAAAGAAGGAGAGAAAGAAGGAGAGAAAGAGGGAAGATTGGCCACAGCAACACGTGGCGGGTAAAGGTTGTTATTTCTATTATTATTATGATGATGCTATTGTTCCTCTGAGACCCTTTTAGGGGGAATGGGAGAGGTGTCAGGTCCCGGAGGCAATGCATTGCATTATTGTTATTGTTATGATGGTGGTGAAATAAAAGGAAATAAAAAGAGAAAGAAGGAAGCAAACAGGGAGGGAAGAAAGGCAAAGGAAGAAAGGGGGAGGGAATGAAGGAAAGAGAGAAGGATGAAACCAAGTAGTGAAAGAAGGAAAGAAAGAAAGAGGTAGAGAAGGAAGAAAGGAGAGAAAGGGGGAGGAAAAGGGGGAAGGAATAGGTAGGGACCTCTCTTTCATAATAGTCCAGATATCTACCTCAACTTTGATAAGTTTTACTATAGGCCACAGCAACGCGTGGCAGGGCACAGCTAGTAATATATAATATGCTATATAATATTTAACATAATACTATATATAATATAGTATATTACTATATTCAGAGTCTCCTCTTTGGCGTGCCTTTGGATACGGTTTGAGACCAATTATAGCTACCATAGCTCAATCCAATAGAATTATGAGAGTATTTTCACAATATTATATTTATTACTGTATATAATATAATGTATATATTTAATATATTGCTATATATAATTTACTGTGTGCAATATTGTATTACTTTATATAATATAATATGTTACTATATATAATGCACATATTATGTTATCTATAATATAATGTATGTGACATTATTTTACCATATATAATATGTATGTAATATTGCTATATATAATATAATGTGTATAATATATTACTATATATAATATATAATACAATATATAGTGTAATATATAATATAATACTATATATTATATTATATATTTCTATGCGTAATATAATGTATTACATATAGTAATATATAATATTACATATAGTAATATATAATATATAGAACCTATTGTTCTGTAATATATAATATTACAGAACAATAGTTTTCACAAGGTCTTTGGCAATTCCAAGGATGCCATAACATAGTGGCGCTAAACCGTGTTAACTTTACAGTGTAGATGCACCATAAGATTCACCATATTTATTCCTGGCCTAGATTTTCTCTCCCCCGCCCCGATGGGTTGCAGGATTTTGAGAAAGTATAACTTTTCCCAAGTTAAAGTGATGTCAGGCTATAGTTACTCTATAACTAGGATGCATTCCTAAAATCCATAACAGTATTCCAGCACTAATTTTGTATTCTTTCCTCCCTGAAATCAGTGAGAATGTCCCAGCCTACCAGCGCTTCCATGCTCTCGCCGAGGATGTGCCCCCCGGCCTTGCGCTGCCCTATAAGTACAGAGTCCTGGCTGAGATGTTCCGCAGTGCGGACACCATCGTGGGGATGCTCTTTAACCGGTCGGAAACAGCCACCTTCGCCAAGGTCAAGCAAGGGGTCCAGGACATGATGCGCAAGTGAGTGGGCAGCAATGACCGCCCCTTCTGGGGGGTACGTCTGCACTGTGAAGTTAACGCAGTTTGATTGCACTTGAAGTGCGGTGGCTCAGTGCTTAAAGAATCCTAGAAATTGTAGTTTCAGAAGTGTCAATCATGTTCTGTGCCAAAGAGGGCAAACTACAACTCCCATAAATGCATATAATTGAGCCATGACCACTAAAGTGATGCCAAAATGCATTCTACACAGTGTTTGTGTGTGCACACGTGTATATAACATATATAATACATACAATAAAATTCACACACACACACACACATATATATATACACTATGTATATTGTGTTTCTATATATGTGTGTATATAACATAATACATTCAATTAAATGCATGTATCATATACATACACTATATGTGTGTATATAACATATATAATACATACTATAAGTGCATATATCATATACATACAGTATATGTATAGTGTTTGTATATTTATGTGTGTATATACAACATAATACACAATAAAATGCATATATCATACATCTACGCACTATATATATACACACACAGTATATATGTGATATATGCATTATATTATAAATACTAAATATTATACACACATGTATATACACACATATACATGTAGTGTGTACATATAAGAATTTTATTGCATTGTACACAGTACAACACAATCTAAACTGTATAACACAGTCTAAACATATCAACATGTAATTTATTGCAATTGTATAACACAGTCTAAACATATCAACATACAGAATACGTACAATAAAATGCATATATCATACATCTACACACTATATATACACACACACACACAGAGTATATATGTGATATATGCATTTTGTAAATATAAATATTAAATATTATGCACACATTGTGTATATGCATATATTATATATGCATTTTATTGTACGTATTCTGTATGTTGATATGTTTAGACTGTGTTGTACCCTGCTTCGAGTCATTAGGAATGGCAGGTAACAAATTATTATTATTATTATTATTAATAATAATAATAATAATTGGATACACCCTTGGAACCAAAGCCTAATAGATACCGAAGATTTATTATATGCAGTAGGGAAGTACTGTGTATGTTTTTCCGTCTGAAAGAATGTTTGTGTATCTCGTTATATGTAATTTATAGGCTTGTGTCTTGTCTCTTCTTACCTCTCTTTGAGCTCCAAGGAGAGGCGGGTAATAACTCAATAATAACAACAACAACAATAACTGATATTGTTATTATTCAGATATTTATTTTGACATTGAAGTTGTTTTTAGTTGGGTCTCTGTGATGGGGAATTATTATTTTTCTAAATCTAATGGGTGTAGTTCGTACCAATAGTTTATTCACTGCCTTTGGGGGAAATGATCTGCAAAGTGAACCCTATACATTTAATGTTTGTCGTTCTATAGGCAATTTGAGGAGCGCAATGTGGGTCAGATCAAAACGGTGTTTCCCGATTCGTACATTTTACGCCAAGAGAAGAACGTCCCCACTTTTGGAAGTGGAGGCCCCAAGAAAAGCGACTACCAGCTGACTTTTGAACCAGTCCTGGAAGCTGGTATGTTATGGGGCAAAGGATTCAGACCCCAAAATGACCCATTTCCCCAAATGTGGATTTCCCGCCATTGTGGACTTCAAGAAACTCATTGTTATTATTACTATTATATTGGTCTTTGTGTTATGAGCTCTCAGAACTGCACTTAAAGGAGAAGTGGGCAAAGTGGAGGGCCATTTCAATAAAATAACTCCTTTTCTGTTAAAAGAAAGGACATTCTTGGGCTTAAATTGGCGCAGGGTTATGGGCCATTTCTCATACTAGCCAAACCTACAACAAAATATTATTAACAATAATAATTAATAATATAGTATTAACAGCAACAATATCATATCTATATAAATAATAATGTTCTGTCCGTTTGTGGGATTAACATAACTCAAAAACCACTGGACGGACTGACATGAAATTTGGAAGCTATACCCCTAACAGACCAACGAGTGACCATCACTCATAACTGCCCTCCCCCCCCAAAAAAAAACTGAAAAGGACTTAAAAACCCCAAAAAGCTAAATGACGATACAGAAAAAAGGGAAGGTAGAGGGAGGGAAAGAAAGGGAGAAAGAAAGAGAAAGAGGGAGGGAAATAAAGAAGGAAAGAGGTAGAGAAGGAAGAAAGGAGAAAAAGGGGAAGGAAGGAAAGAGGGAGAGAAGGAAGGAGAGATGGAAAGAAAAAGGGAAGGAGGGAAAGAAGGAGAGAAAGGGAAGAAAGGAAAGAGAGAAGGAAGGATGGAAACAAAAAGGGAAGGAGGGAAAGAGGTAGGGAAGGAAGAAATGAGAGAAAGAAGATAAAAAAGGGGGAAGGAAGGAAGGAGACAAGGAAAAAAAGGGAAGGAAGGAAAAGGGAGCAAAGGAAAGAGAAGGAAGGATGGAAACAAAATGCAAAGGAAGGAAGGAAAGGGAAAGAGGTAGGGAAGGAAGGAATGGTAGAGAAGGAAGGAAGGAGAGAAGGAAAGAAAAAGGAAGGAGGGAAAGGGAAGGGAATGGTTGGAAGCAAAAAACAAAGGAAGGAAGGAAAGAGAGAAAGGTAGGGAAGGAAGAAATGAGAGAAAGAAGAAGATAAAGAAAAGGGGAAGGAAGGAAAGGTAGAGTAGGAAGGAAGGAGAGAAGGAAAGAAAAAAGGGAAGGAAGGAAAGTGGGAGCAAAGGAAGGAGGGAAAGAAGGAGAGAAATGGAGGGAAGGAAAGAGGATGAAAGCAAAAAACGAAGGAAGAAATGAGAGAAAAAGGGATAAAGAAAAAGGGGGGAAGGAAGGAAAGGTAGAGAAGGAAAGAAGGAAGGAAAGAAATGGAGGGACGGTTGGCCACAGCAACGTGTGGCGGGTACAGCTAGTAATAACATAATAACAATATATAATGTAATAACAATATCATATAATAAAAATTATATTATAATTTTTTATTATTTAAACCCCTTATGGCACAGCTGGTTAAACCGCTGAGCTGCTGAACTTGCCTGGCAGGGTTGGCCAGGCAGGTTCACAAAACTCAAGATGGCTCTTCTTTCACTTTCAGGTGAGAAACTGTCAGCTTCATGGCTGATGGAGCGCCGGAAAGTATTCAGCAGGAACCTGGTCAATATTGTCAAGAGTCACCACAAGGTCAGCCATTGCGCCTGCCCTTCCCTTCCTTCTCTGTCCAGTTGAAACACGGTGGTGCATCTACATTGTTGAATGAATGCAATTCGACACCACTTGAACTACCACTACTATGGGACCCTGGAAGATGTAGTTTTCTAAGGCCTTTGGCCTTCTCTGGGTGCATCTATGCTGCAGAATCATTGCAGTGGAGCCCTGGGAGTTGCAGTTTTCTAAGATCTTTCCCCGTCTCTGTGTCTACACTGTATGAATGCAACAGGGTCTTGGGAGTTGTGGTTTCCCAAGGTATTTTCCCTTCTCTGGGTGCATCTGCACTGAGATCAAATCAATGCAATGGGACCATGAGAGTTTCCCAAAGCCTAATCCCTTCTCTGAGTACATCTACACTGGATTAATGCAATGGGACCCTGGGAGTTGTGGTTTCCAGGGCCTTTTCCCTTCTCTGAGTGCATCTATACTGGATTAATGCAATAGGGTCCTGGGAGTTGTCGTTTCCCAAGGTCTTTTGCTTTTTCTGGGTGCATCTACACTGGAATCAATGCAATGGGACCCTGGGAATTGTAGTTTCCCAAGGCCTTTGTAATGTGTATCTATGCTGCAGAATCAATGCAATGGGACACTGGGTGTTGTAGCTTTCCAAGACCTTTCCCCTTCTCTGAGTGTATCTATATTGGATTAATGCAACGGGACCCTGGGAGTTACAGTTTCCCAAGGTCTTTTGCTTTCTGTGGGTGCATCTACACTGGAAACTACAAGTCCCATGGTCTCGTTGCATTGATTCCAGTGAAGATGCACCCAGAGAAAGGAAAAGACCGGGAGTTGTAGTTTCCCGGGGCCTTTGGATTTTGTCATGTGCCTCTATGCTGTGGAATCAATGCAATGGGACCCTGGGAGTTGTAGTTTCCAAGGCCTTTGCCATGTGCACCTATGCTGCAGAAACAATGCAATGGGACCCCGGGAGTCATAGTTTTCCAAAACCCTTTGCCTTCTCTGGTCACCTCTGCACTGCAGACTCAATGCAGTTTGATGTCACGGCTCTGTTATGGGACCCCGGGAGTTGTAGTTCTCCAAAGATCTTTTAGCCTTCCCTGCCAAGGAGTGCTGGTGCTTTGCCAGGCTGCCACTCTGAACGTTGCATAGCATTGGGCTGTGGCACTTAAAGTGATACCACTCCCTACGTAGCAGGCGGTGATTTTTTCCTTTTGATGCCGATGCCCTTTCCTTTCCGTGCAGGCCTTCCTGGCTTCGCTGAGCCCTCCCATGGTGGTGCCGGAGGACAAACTGACCCGATGGCACCCCCGCTTTAATGTGGACGAGGTGCCGGACATCTCTCCCGCTGAGCTGCCGCAGCCTCCGCAAGTAGACAAGATCACCAGTGCGCAGGAAGTGCTAGCAAAGGCTAGGAGCATGTTAACGCCAAAGGTAAGGCTTGGGGATTATGTCCATACCATATCTCTATTTTTTTGTTGTCCGTGTCCCATCGGTCATTGTTTATTGGAAAGCCCATAGGTAAAAGGTAAAGTTTTTCCCCTGACATGAAATCCAGTCGTGTCCGACTCGAATCTATTGGAAATTCCAGTGCATCATAACGTTATTGTAAAGGTAAAAATTACATCATCTCCGTTTGGCAAATGTGAATCTCTGTGATCATGGAGACCACCTGAAAAGCTCTTGTCAAAAAGAATGGTATGACCTTGTTAGAAGTCAAACCTTAAGGCAAGTGATATTCATAAAATGTTAATGTAATAGCACACAGGTAGCTCAGCTGTTAAACTGAGGAACCAGGCCACAACAAAAATATATCTGGTTAGCAGACAATGGTTATTTGAAATAGGATTTGCAGTTGTAATTTCCTGTTGGTCAAAAGATATACACTCCCTTAAAACATGCTCTCAAGAAACAAAACAAAGTAGTCTTCTTTGAAAAATAACATACTGTATATACTTGAATATAAGCCGACCCGAATATAAGCCGAGGCACCTAATTTTATCACAAATAACTGGGAAAACGTATTGACTCGAGTATAAGCTGAGGGTGGGAAATGCATCCACTATGGGTCAATTTCAAAATAAAAATAGATACCAATAAAACTACATTGAGGCATCAGTAGGCTACATGTTTTTGAATATTTACATAAAACTGTAATTTAAGATAAGACTGTCCAACTCTGATCAAACTATTATTCTAACCTCCTTCAATGTAAATGTATTAAAATAATAAAAATAATAGAGTAAAATAATGAAAATGCAATATAAACAGTAATAATAGAGTAAGATAATAAATGTAATAATAGGGTAACATACTGTAAATGTAATAATAATAATTTTAAAATAGTAAATGTAATAATAATATTAAAGCAAAATAATAAATAGAATAATAATAGAGCAAAATAATGTAAATATAATAATAGAGTAAAATAATAAATGTAATAAAATAATACTAATAACAAAAACCTTGGCCTGTACTTAAACACAATCAACGCTGACAAAATTACCATCTGTCTGCTGCAAAAGGCCACCCTACTGGGAAAAACAGCAATGATAATAATAGTAATAGTAATAATAAAGTATAATAATTCATTCTAGAAATCTCTTGGTTCCCTAGCATGATGGAGAAATTTGACCATGGAAATAATAATTATAATATATAATAATAATAATAATAATTTAGAAATTTCTAGTACCTCCAGCATGACTAGAGAAAGTTGACCGTGGAGATAATAATAATAACAACAACAACAACAACAACAACAACCTTGGTCTGCACTTAACACAATAGTCGCTGACAAAATTACCATCTGTCAGCTGCAAAAGGCCACCCTACTGGGAATAACAGCAATGATAATAATAGTAGTAGTAGTAATAATAATAATAATAATAATAATAAAGTATAATTATTCATTTTAGAAAGCTCTCTGTTCCCTAGCACGACTGGAGAAAGTTGACTATAGAAATATTATTAATAATAAACAATAATAATTCATTTTAGAAATCTCTTTGTCCTCCAGCAAGACTGCAGAAAATTGGCCATAGAATCAAACCAGAGGACCTTGAGATTCCTAGATTTTTAATCACATCCATGAATAATCAGGTCTGCAAATGTGGAGCAACTGTGTTGCTTTTTCCATAGTGTTATCATTCTTTTTCATGATGATCTTGTTATGTTTTTAACTTTGCGAGAAACTGATTTGAGCGAGTTGGTTCTCTTGTCCAGATGGAGAAGGCTTTGGCCAACCTGGCCTTGCGGACGGCAGAGAGCAGCCGCCCTTTGACCCCGGAGTCACCCCGCCCGACCCCTTCGGCCCCCCCAAACACCCCCAGCAGCAGCCTCAGGGGGGTCTCCCAGGCCTTGCTGGAGCGGGTAAGCAATTGGAGCTTTGTATATGCTGGACCGCTCTAACAACTACCATGTCAGACTACACAGAGAAGCCATTGAAATCCACAAGCATGTGGACAATTTCAACAGAAAGGGGGAAACCATGAAAATGAACAAAATTTGGCTAAGGTAAAGGTTTCCCCTGATATGAAGTCTAGTTGTGTCTGACTCTTGAGGGTTGGTGATCATCTCCATTTCTAAGTTGAAGAGCCAGCGTTATCCATAGACACCTCCAAGGTCATGTGACCAGCATGACTGCATGGAGCACCGTTTACTTCCCACAGAAACGGTACTTATTGATCTACCCACATTTGCATGTTTTTGAACTGCTAGGTTGTCAGAAGCTGGGACTAACAACAGAAGCTAACCCATGATCCTCAGATTTGAGTCGCTGACCTATTGGTCAGTAAGTTCAGTAGCTCAGTGGTTTAACTTTCTGTGCCACCAGGGGGGCATATATCTATATATACATACACATACATGCGCACGCACGCCTAGAATTCCAGATAGGAAAAAATTAAGGCCAGCAAACACCTCCCAACAAAGGATTCCCTCAGGCAGGAAACGGCCAGGCCTTGAAGCTGCAAGGCTATTCAAGGCTAATCAAGCTTGCCAGTGGCAACATTCACACTTGCCTCAAACAGAAGATTTCTTTTCCCATCTTTGACATTCCACAGGTATTTATTTATTTACGACATTTATATGCTGCCCTTCTCACCCCAAAGGGGATGCAGAGCGGCTCACAAGTAACAAGTAAATACAATATAGTATATTATTACAGTAGCACAATATTAATATTATATATTACATTGTACTATAATGTTATATTGTAATATTATTAGTAATATTACATTTAATATAAAATATATAATTATAATATTATTATTAGTAGCATTATATTGTATTACATTATAATATTATCAATATAATATGTATATATATTATATTATATTATATTATATTATATTTTAAGCACAGTGCAGGGGACAAGATGGAATTGCCTTCCTGGCCCCTCTCTTCACTCTGATCTTAGAGTATGTAAACCCCACTTTTCTAGTTTCCAACAGACCCCTCAATCTGAGGGTGCCTGCCATAGATGTGGGCAAAATTTCACTAGAGAATGCTTCTGGAACATGGCCAGACAGCCTGGAAAATTCACAACAAGCTAGTCAAGGAAAGGCTTTGGAGTCCAACATTGTGGATTTTGATGTGACCCATGGGTAAATCATGGGTCATTCTGCAGAGCAGGGAAAAGTGTCCTAGCAAAATACAGGTGATTCATGGGGAATTTCCTTGGCGTCCTTGCACTGACCGGACTCTGTAGTCTGACTCTGCTTCCATCTTATATGCTCTTTTTCCAGATCAGAGCCAAGGAGGCGCAGAAGCTACAGGCACAGATGACGCGGGACCCACAGCAAGAGCATCGCCTGGGAATGATGGGCCGCCTGCCGGAAATGGCCCGGGTCCTGCGCAACGTCTTTGTGGCCGAGAAGAAGCCGGCGCTCACCCTGGAGGCGGCCTGCCAGCGGATGTTGGCCAGCTACCGCTCGCTCATGACCCCGGGTATGTGATGCATTCCCATTGTAGTTGACACTGTTAGACTCTGGAAGATCTTGGCGTTAAAATCAAGCTCACAACAATAAAACGCTGAAGACAAGGGATTTATTCCTTCTTTCCAGAATCCCTAAAAAAAAGACAGTTCTAAAGTTTCCTGCTCAGACTTCTGTATATATCAGCCCCAACTCCCATCTGCCCTCTAGTGGCCAAACACTGTACCCACTATCAGAGAACTGATATGAGGATCCTGACAGACACTAGCCCAGGCTGGTCAATCCTATTTCCATGGGTGGCCACATCCACCTTATTCCTCTAGCATGACCCTTGTTTGGTGGCTATCAGAGTTCAGCATTTCTACTAAATGGAGATCAATTTGCTTTACTTCTCTCTTGAGCAAGGTTTGCAGGTGCCTTCTGGCAAAATGGGTAGTATTCCAGGGAGGGAGTGTTCTTCTGACAAATAAACTTTCTTGGGGGAAAGCACCAGGTTTGAGCAGTTCGCAATCTTGTGTAGTAGCAGAGTAGACTCCTTTTAATTGTTTTTACCCAAGTCTATTTATTTATTTACATTTATATGCCGCCCTTCTCATCCCGAAGGGGACTCAGAGTGGCTTACAAGATATATATACATACAATATATTATTAGCATAGTACAGTATCAGTTTTGCATATTGCTATATTGTATTATATCAATTGTACTGTAATATAATTAGTAATGGGTTGTTGTAGGATTTTTCAGGCTGTATGGCCATGGTCTAGAGGCATTCTCTCCTGACATTTCGCCTGCATCTATGGCAAGCATCCTCAGAGGTAGTGAGGTCTGTTGGGACTGGGAAAAGGGGTTTATATAGCTGTGGAATGCGCAGGGTGGGACAAAGGACTCTTGTCTGCTGGAGCTAGGTGTGAATGTTTCAACTGACCACCTTGATTAGCATACAATGGGCTGACTGTGCCTGGAGCAAACTTTTGTTGAGAGGTGATTAGATGCCCTTGTTTGTTTCCTCTCTGTTGTTGTGCTGTTGCAATTTTAGAGTTTTTTTAATACTGGTAGCCAGATTTTGTTCATTTTCATGGTTTCCTCCTTTCTGTTGACATTGTCCACATGCTTGTGGATTTCAATGGCTTCTCTGTGTAGTCTGACATGGTGGTTGTGAGAGTGATCCAGCATTTCTGTGTTCTCAAAAAAAGCCAGTGGGATTTTGGCCTGCATCAATAGGAGCATAGTGTCTAGATCTATGGAAGTAATGCTCCCCATGCTCTATTCCGCTTTGGTTAGACCACACCTGGAATATTGTGTCCAATTCTGGGCACAACAATTGAAGAGAGATATTGACAAGCTGGAATGTGTCTAGAGGAGGGCAACTAAAATGATCAAGGGTCTGGAGAACAAGCCCTATGAGGAGCGGTTTAAGGAGCTGGGCATGTTTAGCCTGAAGAAGAGAAGGCTGAGAGGAGATATGATAGCCATGTATAAATATGTGAGAGGAAGTCATTAGGAAGTTTTATTATTATTATTTTATTATTATTAGACTCCATTTTATTTTCCCACATGCCTAGATCACTGTTGCCATAAGCTACAAACACGATATTTTGACAACATATATTAGACACATAAGGCTTTCATGTGATGTAACATTCATTACCATAGAAACAAAACAAGAACACAAAGCCAAAGACTTATCAGCAGCCCTTTGTATCAGCCCCAACTCCCATCTGCCCCCCTAGTACCCACTGTCAGAACTGAAGCAGCCAGTCCCAGGCTGATACCATGATCCTGACAGACACTAGCCCAGGCTGGTCAATCCTATTTCCATGGAGGGCCACATCCACTATGTTCCTGGCTTGAAAGTGACATTTCCTATGAGGAGCGGCTTAAGAAGCTGGGCATGTTTAGCCTGAAGAAGAGAAGGCTGAGAGGAGATATGATAGCCATGTATAAATATGTGAGAGGAAGCCACAGGGAGGAGGGAGCAAGCTTGTTTTCCGCTTCTTTGGAGACTAGGACGCAGAACAATGGCTTCAAACTACAAGAGAGGAGATTCCATCTGAACATTAGGAAGAACTTCCTGACTGTGAGAGCCATTCAGCAGTGGAACTCTCTGCCCCAGAGTGTGGTGGAGGCTCCTTCTTTGGAAGCTTTTAAACAGAGGCTGGATGGCCATCTGTCAGGGGTGATTTGAATGCAATATTCCTGCTTCTTGGCAGGGGGTTGGACTGGATGGCCCATGAGGTCCCTTCCAACTCTTTGATTCTATGATTCCTGTTTAATTGTGCAGCCCTTACTTTGACAGTCCAGAAACTTTTGTTTTTATGTCGAATTGGTTGAGATTCTTATCCAATATTCATTGAAAAAGTAGACCAAAATGTGCTGCAAGATTTTTTTTTTTTTGCAGTTTAGTAAACTTTTCCCATGTTTTTATTGAAGAACCAATTAGGAAATTGCATTGATAACCCAGGAACAAAAATCACTGTGTTTACAAATGTAATAATAGACAGGCCAAATTTCCTTTTGTCGCTGCAGGAGAAATGGAGGGCCACCTGCGCCTCCTTTCGGAGCTGCTTCCATCCTGGGTCAGCATCCTTTCCATCCGGAAAGACACATATATCAAGCTGGACAAAAGCGTCGACCTCAATATCATCACCGAGAGACTGGCCAAAAGGGTGAAGGAAGAGGAACAGCTTTGATAGCAACGAACGCAGACTTTTTGGTGCAACAATTGTGACTGGATTGAGCCTCCTGGCAGAGTTTTTACTTAAGACATTTCTAGATTTTAGCATTGATGGAGCAATAAAGGCAAAAGATAGTTTTTACTGTTTCTAGCTGCTTCCCCCCTCCCCAATTCAGCTGGAAAGTTGGTTTCGGTTCATGTCAAACTCCATACCTCTCTGCAGTTGTTGAAACTTTGTAATTGTTTCCGGAATTATGTTTTTCTTTCAATAGATTGTAATGGGGAATGAAATGAAGCAAGACTACAAATGTGGAAAAATATGATGCAGGAGTTTCCATTCCCAGATGCAATGGGTTAGGAATGCTTTTCCAGGAAAATGAGTTGGAATTAATTCCTTTTGCATTTTTTAAATAGTTTGCAAGGGTCCCTCCTTCCCTTTCTTTAAAAAAAGAGAGGATCTGTTTTGAAATATTGAATGTATTATTATGAACCTTGGCATTAAAATATTTTCTTCACTTGACAACATATTGGAGAGCGTTTCTTATTACATCCAAGGCAAGGTCCCTTTTCCCTTTATCTTGTAACCAAAGTACAGGGTTAGTCAAAATGCATAGGCCAATCTGCCATTCAATTGAATGGCAGATTGGCCTATGCATTTTGACTAACCCTGTATATTAGCTGTAATCCACTTTGCAGAACAGACCAATAATAATAATAATAATAATAATATTGAGCCATTATAACCAATGCCATCAAAGCCAGAATTGAAAAGTCGACAACAGATCCCAAATGTAGATCTGCAAGGAAGCAGATGAAACAATAGATCACATCCTGAGCTGTAGTCAGACTACAAGCAGAAGCACAACACTGTTGCTCAGATGATTCAGTGGAACTTGTGCCACAAATACCACCTGCCTGCGACAAAGAACTGGTGGGATCACAAGGTGGAAAAAGTTACAGAGAATGAACACGCCAAACTCCTCTGGGACTTCCGGATTCAGACTGACAGAGTTTTGGAGCATAATACTCCTGACCTCACAATCGTGTTAAAAAACAAAGTATGGATCGTTGATGTCGCAATCCCAGGTGACAGCAGGATTGCAGAGAAACAACTGGAAAAGCTGACACGATACAAGGATTTAAAGATTGAACTGAAAACACTCTGGCACAAGCCAGTAAAGGGGGTCCCAGTGGTGATTGGCACACTGGGTGCAGTGCCTAAAGACCTTGGCCTGCACTTAAATACAATTGGCGCTTAGAAAATTACCATCTGCCAGCTGCAAAAGGCCCCCTTACTAGAATTGCATGCATTATTAGCCGATACATCACACAGTCCTAAACACTTGGGAAGGGTCTGACTTGTGATCCAATACAACAGCCAGCAGAGTGAACTTGTTTGCTGTGGATTCATCTTGTGTTTCAAATAAAAATATAATATATTATTATCATTATCATCCTTCTGCTATCAGGCAGGTATCTTTTATTCAGATCATCATAATTATTATTATTATAATCATCATTATAATCATTCTGCCATTAGGCAGATATCTCTTTATTTGGATAATAATAATATGGATCTTCTGCTATAAGGAAATAATAATAATAATAATAATAATAATAGATTGCGTGGTGGAAGTGTACCCTGTACCATGCTCTGACTTATAAGAAGCACTGCCTGGATATCAAGCAAAACGTGGGTGCTAGAAATAATATACGAAAGCTGATCGGCACAACCTGGGGATCACAATCACACACAGTGAAGACACCTTCCCTTGCGCTTTGCTACTCTGCTGCTGAATACACATGCCCAGTGTGGAACACATCTCACTAAATTAAAACAGTGGACATGGCTCTTAATGAGACATGCTGCATTATCACAGGATGTCTACGCCCCACTCCATCGGAGAAATTACACTGCTTTGGATGTAGCAGCTTATAATGAAAGGGCCAAGGCATTGACATCTCCAACATATCCTCTGTTCGGATATCAGCCAGCACGCCAATGCCTTAAATCAAGAAATAGCTTCCTAAGATCTACAGAGATACCCTTAAGGGACACCTAGGCAAGCAAGAGTCCAAAAGTGGCAGGCTAAACCCTGGAAACTCAATCCATCGGTGATACCAAATGAGAGACTCCCTCCTGGGCACACAGAAGGCTGGGCGACCTGGAAGGCACTGAACAAACTATTCTCTGGCACCACAAGATGCAGAGTCAACCTTAAGAAATGGGGCCACAAAGTGGAGAAAACCACAGACCACCTACTGCAATGTGATCTGAGCCCTGCCACATGCACAATGGAGGACCTTCTCACAGTGACACCAAAGTGGGCAACTTCCGGTCAAAGAAAATCTACTATAATGCCAAGTTCTTCATGATGTCTGTGAAATCCCACACATGGTGTTTCTTACACCTGCGCAAATACCTTATAACTTTACCTTCAATTTGCTTCTGACATGATAAATAAATAAATAAATTTCCTTTTTCTGTCGATTCCACCAAAAATGTCGTAATCCATATGGTAATAGCAACAACAACATTTCCAACTCAATGCATGATAATGACGTTTTGTTTTAATACATAAGCTTGAAATAACAGAACTCATCGTTTTGGCAAAAGAGTTGAAGTGCTCTTTTTTATTAAAAAAAGTCCGCAATGATTAATTAATAAATTAGCAGTAGTTAAAATGGCATTGATGGAGAAGACTAGAAAGCAAGGAATGTAAGCAATTCCTTACTGGTTGGGTTGAATCATGATCCAAACTGAGAAGCTGAAGCATCTAACATGCGGAGAATCAGAGAGCCGAAGTGCGGCTTTTTTTTATTGCAAATACCAGAATCCCCTGTATTAGCACGGCTGGCTATAGGAGATGAAGGCCAAAAATAGGTAGCTCTTCCTACCCATTGCTTTTCATGAAAGCAAAGCTGGGTCTCTCCCTTGCCCTTTAGTCGTATTTCAGGAGCGCATGGAGCGGAAACGGCTTGAGGACTTCGGCCCCTTTGAGGAAGGTCAACTCAATGACCACCAGGCAGTCCAAGATGTCGGCCTTCAGCTTGGTCAGCAGCTCACAAGCCGCCCGCATCGTCCCTGCAGGAAAGAGAGCAGGAAATAGGATTACTTCGGTTTGCAGTTATTTACGACATTTATATGCTGCCCTTCTCACCCCAAAGTGGACTCAGAGCGACTCACAATATATATATACACACACACACACACACACACATACATACACACACACAAAATATATTATATTACTAGCCGTCCCCTGCCACGCGTTGCTGTGGCCCACCCTGGTGGTCATGGGGGGTTCTGTGTGGGAGGTTTGGCCCAATTCTATCATTGGTGGGGTTCGGAATGCTCTATGATTGTAGATGAACTATAAATCCCAGCAACTACAACTCCCAAATGTCAAGGTCTATTTTCCCCAAACTCCATCTGTGTTCATATTTGGGCATTTGGAATATTCGAGCCAAGTTTGGTCCAGATCCATCATTGTTTGAGTCCACAGTGATCTCTGGATGTAGGTGAACTACAACTCCAAAACCAAAGGACCCTGCCCACCAAAGCCTTCTAGTGTTTTCTGTTGGTCATGGGAGAACTGTGTGCCAAGTTTGGTTCAATTCCATCGTTGGTGGGATTCAGAATGCTCTTTGGTTGTAGGTGAACTATAAATCCCAGCAACTACAACTCCCATATGAGAAAATCAATTTTTTTGAGTGAAAGACGTACATTGGGTTGTTAGGTGTCTTGTGTCCTAATTTGGTGTCAATTCGTCCAGTGGTTTTTGAGTTCTGTTAATCCCACAAACTAACATTACATTTTTATTTATATAGATATATATATATACACACACACACACACACACACACACACACACACACACAGGGAGTTGCAGTTGCTGGGATTTATAGTTCACCTACAATCACAGAGCATTCTGAACCCCACCAACGATAGAATTGGGCCAAACCTCCCACACAGAACCCCCATGACTACCAGAATGTGCCACAGCAACGCATGGCAGGGGATGGCTAGTGTGTGTGTGTGTGTGTATATATATATAATTTCTCATGTGTGTGTATGTATATATATATATATATATATATATATATATATATGCATACACTCTCTATACATGTATATATTGTCCATATATACACACACACACACACACACATATATATATATATACACACATGTATGTATGTACAGTTTATGTATATTTCTGTCCACACACACATATATAAATCTGTCTCTCTCTCTATAAACACACACATATATATCATGTCTATATATATTTTTCTGCCCATATAAATATACATACACACACATATATACACACATGCATACACACACACACACACATGTACAGTATATATATTTTCGATCCATATATATATATATATATATATATATATATATATAATGTGTGTGTGTGTATGGGTGTGTGCATATATATAGGTAAAGGTTTCTCCTTTACATTACATCCAGTCGCGTTCGACTCGGGGGGGTTGCTGCTAATCTCCATTTTTAAGCCAAAGAGCAGGCGTTGTCTATAGACACCTCCAAGGTCATGTGACCAGCATGACTGCATGGAGCAGTGTTACCTTCCTACCAGAGCAGTACCTATTAATCTACTCATATTTGCATGTTTTTGAACTGCTAGGCTGCCAGAAGCTGGGCCTAATAGCAGGAGCTCACCCCACTCCCTAGATTCAAACTGCCAACCTTTCAGTCAGCAAGTTCAGCAGCTGTGTGTGTGTGTGTGTATCTGTCTCATTTGGACTTAATCCCATGGTGCTTTTCTGGCCCTTTTGCCTCTTGAGACACACTTGGCTGAGCCTGGCTGCCACTTCAGCATCCAGAGAAAAGCCTGTTGCCCATCCTTCCTCTTTTTGATTTCAGATTGCGCACTTTCTTCCTTTCCTTCTGGGCCACTTCCTTCCAGATGTTGCCCACAAGTTTGCAAGCTCCAAAAGTACAGCAAATATTAGCAAAATAATTTTGCAAGGCGAAACTGAAACTCAAAAGCAAAGGAAGCTGCCAGGGGAAATATAAAACCATCTTAAATGCCCAAACCCCAAAAGCGACAAAGTTGTGCATCTCCTGTGAATTTTGGGGAAGGGGTCAATGGTAGCCGTGGGCATTTTCTGCCAGATCCTCACCTCCGGTGGCCAGTAGGTCATCGATCAGGATGACCTTCTGACCTGGCTGGATGGCATCGCTCTGGACTTCAAGCTCGGCCTGAAAAAGACAGGAGACATGAGTGGGCATTGCAACCAATACAGGGCTATGGGCCAGTTCTCTGGCCAGCCAGGCTTTAGAGGGAATGCACCGTTAGGATCTGATTTTAATTTAATTTAATTTTCTCCCTCTTGAAATGCACAAGCTACATCCAAACAACACAGAATAGAAATTACAAGTTAATTCTTCATTGGGTAGGACTGAATCCTTTCCAATACTCTTTTACTTCTGGAGTAAAACAACTTCTTCCAAAGTCAGGACCGGAGAATTAAACAGGAAATAACACTGTATTGTTGAAGGCTTTCATGGCCGGAATCACTGGGTTGTTGTAGGTTTTTTCGGGCTATGTGGCCATGGTCTAGTGGCATTCTCTCCTGACATTTCGCCTGCATCTATGGCAAGCATTCTCAGAGGTAGTGCTTGCATAGATGCAGGCGAAATGTCAGGAGAGAATGCCTCTAGACCAGGGGTCCTCAAACTTTTTAAACCAGGGGCCAGTTTACTGTCCCTCAGACCGATGGAGGGCCGGACTACAGTTTTTAAAAAAAAATCAATTAAATAATTCCTATGCACATTGCACATATCTTATTTTGCTGTGTGGAAGGACCCTTAGAGGGGGTTCTTTCTAGACCTCTTTAGGCAGTAATTCCAGGAGCAGAGAATGGGAAATCTTCCTATTTCTAGTCTGAACAAAATCTAAAATTATAACTGTAAATAAAGAACAACACTCAAACACACGGGAACTCCAGACAAGAAACAATCAGGGCCAGCTAATCACCTCTCAACAAAGGATTCTCCCTAAAAACTGTCAGGCTATGAAATGGCAATCAAGATGCCCAATTGAAACATTCATACCTACCTCCAACAGACAAGAGTTCTTTCTCCCACCCTGGATCTTCCAAGATTTTCCTGGTTAAAGGTTTTCCTCTGACATGAAGTCCAGTCGTGTCTGACTCTGGGGTGTGGTGCTCATCTGGATTTCTAAGTCGAAGAGCCAGCGTTGTCCGTAGACACCTCCAAGGTCATGTGGCCAGCATGACTGCATGGAGCACCAGGGCAGCCTCCCTTGGACAGCGTGAGCCTGCCAAGGGAGGAGCAGGCCCGCGCGGCTTACTTGCGAGTAAAGCATCTCGCGAGGTGCTTTACGCGCAAGTAAACCACGCGGAGCAGCCTCCCTTGGCTGGCTCACGCTGTCCATCAGGCCCGATGGACAACGTGAGCCTGCCAAGGGAGGAGCAGGCCCACGTGGCCTACTTGCGAGTAAAGCACCTCGCGAGGTGCTTTACGTGCAAGTAGACCACGCGGAGCAGCCTTTCTTGGCTGGCTCAGGCTGTCCATCAGGCCCGATGGACAGCGTGAGCCTGCCAAGGGAGGAGCAGGCCCGCGCGGCTTACTTGCGAGTAAGGGAGGCTGCTCCGCGTGGTCTACTTGCGAGTAAAGCACCTCGCGAGGTGCTTTACGTGCAAGTAGATCACGCGGAGCAGCCTCCCTTGGCTGGCTCAGGCCCGATGGACAGCGCGAGCCTGCCAAGGGAGGAGCAGGCCCGCGCGGCTTACTTGCGAGTAAAGCACCTCGCGAGGTGCTTTACTCGCAAGTAGACCACGCGGAGCAGCCTCCCTTGGCTGGCTCAGGCTATCCATCGGGCCCGATGGACAGCGGGAACCAGCCAAGGGAGGCTGCTCCGCGTGGTCTACTTGTGAGTAAAGCACCTCGCGAGGTGCTTTACGCGCGAGTAGACCATGCGGAGCAGCCTCCCTTGGCTGGCGCGCGCTGTCCATCGGGCCTGACGGATAGCCTGAGCCAGCCAATGGAGGGGCACTGTGTGTGTGTGTGGGGGGGGGGGCGCTCCTCCTCCGCGGGCCGGATCAGGGCCCTTGGCGGGCCGGAAGTGGCCCGCGGGCCGTAGTTTGGGGACCCCTGCTCTAGACCATGGTCATATAGCCCGAAAAAACCTACAACAACCCAGGAAATATCACTTTCAAACCAGTAAGAGATTTTTTTTTTCAAATTTGGTTACATATTGTAAAAAGTTAATTCGTCAGTGGATATGATGAAATCTATTAAAACATCCCTTTCCACCTGATAGCAGAAGGATGATAATGATAATTTGTTATTATTATTATTATTATTATTATTATTATTATTATTATTGCCTTGCTCATATGCTGCTGCTAACTACAACAAATTAATTTTAATTGAATATGATTAAATACATTAAAATATGCCTCTTCACCAATCAATAAAATCATCTTACTCATACCCTTCCAATAATAATAATAATCATCATCATCATCTATATAAATAAAAATTTAATGTTCGTTTGTGGGATTAACATAACTCAAAAACCAATGGACGAATTGACACCAAATTTGGAGACAATACACTTATCAAGCCAATGAGTGACCATCACTCATAACAACACTGAAAAACACAGCAGAAGAAATTAAAAATCCAAAAAATAAAAAATATATTACAATGCATGCACAAAACCACATATATATGCAAACACACACATATATACAAATATACACACACACACACAAAACACATATACACAGACTGGGCCTCAGCAACACGTAGCAGGGGAAGGCTAGTAGTAATAATAATAATATTAATAATAATAACTTTGCCCTTATATTCTGTGTTGTTATATACATGTAAATTAATAACAAGAATATGTTGATGTATGCAAAAAATGCAAATTATATCTATACCAAAACAATCCAAATTATATCTATACCAGTGTTTCTCAACCTTCCTAATGCTGCACACACATATACACAAATACACACACACACACAAAACACATACACAGACTGGGCCACAGCAATGTGTAGCAGGGGATGGCTAATAATAATAATAATAATAATAATAATAATAATAATAATAATGAGTTTGCTCCAGGCACAGTCAGCCCATTGTATGCTAATCAAGGTGGTCAGTTGAAAGATCCACACCTAGCCCAACTTACAAAAGCCCTTTGTCTCACCCTGGTCATTCCACAGATATATAAACCCCTTTTTTCCCTAGTTCCAGCAGACCTCACCTCTGAGGATGCTTGCCATAGATGCAGGCGAAACATCAGGAGAAATGCCTCTAGAACATGGCCATATAGCCTGAAAAAACCCACAAGAACTGAGTGATTCCAGCCATGAAAGCCTTCGACAATAATAATAATAATAATAATAATAATAATAATAATAATAATAACTTGGCCTTAATATGCTGTGTTGTTGTGTACATGTAAATTAATAATAACAATAATATGTTGATGTATGCAAAAAAGTGCAAATTATATCTATACCAGTGTTTCGCAACCTTCCTAATGCCGCGACCCCTTACTACAGTTATGTTGTATTGACCCCCAACCAGAACATTATTTTTGTTGCTACTTCATAACTGTCATTTTGCTACTGTTACAAATCGTCATGTAAATATCTGATATGCAGGATGTATTTTCATTCACTGGACCACATTTGGCACAAATACTGGATACTGGTGGAGTTGGGAGGGGGGTTGATTATGTCATTTTGATTATGTCATTTGGGTGTTGTAGTTGCTAGGATTTATAGTTCACCTACAATCAAAGAGCATTCTGAACACCACCAACGATGGAATTGAGCCAAAGTTGGCACACAGAACTCCTGAGACCAACAGAAAGTACTACAACTCCCAGATGACAAAATCAATTTTTTGAGTGAAGGACATACATTGGGTTGTTAGGTGTCTTTTGTCCAAATTTTGTGTCAATTCGTCCTGTGGTTTTTGAGTTCTGTTAATCCCACAAACTAACATTACAATTTTATTTATATAGAAAATTCAGCTCTCACAACTTATAATTAATTTTCACATTCACTATAGCTGATTTCTGGGGTTGATGTCAAATTTCAATGGAAATTAGAAAGGTGCCAAAAAAAAAGAGGGGTGCATTTCACCTCCGAGAAGGAGGAAAGTTGAATGTACTCATTTGAAGCAAGAAATACTTGAATTAGTCTTGGAGGGAGGAATAAAATCCTAAAAAGCCCCAATGACTCATGGCTGAGCCATCTCCAGAAGCACCTCCACCCAAACTGGGTTTTGGATCTTATTATCGTCTTATTTATTCAATTTAACATCCTTTTCTCTCTCTCCCACAAATGGGACTCAAGGTGGCTCAGAGTTTATTTGGTTTATCTTGCTGTGTGGAAGGGCCCTTAGAGGGGGTTCTTTCTAGCCCTCTTTAGGCAGTAATTCCAGGAGCAGAGAATGGGAAATCTTCCTATTTCTCGTCTGAACAAAATCTGGCTACCAGTATTTAAAAAAAAAACTCTAAAATTATAACTGTAAATAAAGAACAACACTCAAACACAGGGCAACTCCAGACAAGAAACTATCAGGGCCTGCTAATCACCTCTCAACAAAGGATTCTCCCTAAAAACTGTCAGGCTATGAAATGGTAATCAAGGTAGCCAATTGAAACATTCATACCTACCTCCAACAGACAAGAGTTCTTTCTCCCACCCTGGATCTTCCACAATTTTCCTAGTTAAAGGTTTTCCTCTGACATGAAGTCCAGTCGTGTCTGACTCTAGGGCAGTGGTTCTCAACCTGTGGGTCCCCAGGTGTTGTGGCCTACAACTCCCAGAAATCCCAGCCAGTTTACCAGCTGTTAGGATTTCTGGGAGTTGAAGGCCAAAACATCTGGGGACCCACAGGTTGAGAACCACTGCTCTAGGGTGTGGTGCTCATCTGTATCTCTAAGTCGAAGAGCCGGCATTGTCCGTAGACACCTCCAAGGTCATGTGGCTGGCATGACTGCATGGAGCGCCGGGGCAGCCTCCCTTGGCTAGCTCACACTGCCCATCGGGCCCGATGGGCAGCGTGAGCCTGCCAAGAGAGGAGCAGCCCCGCGCAGCCTACTCACTCGAGGTGCTTTACGCGAGAGTAGGCCACGCAGAGCAGCTGCCCTTGGCTGGCTCACGCTGCCTATCAGGCCTGACAGATAGCGTGAGCCAGCCAAAGGAGGGGCACTGTGTGTGTGTGGGGGGGGGGGGGGGCGCTCCTCCGCCGCGGGCCGGATAAGTGCCCTTGGCAGGCGGGAAGTGGCCCGCGGGCCATAGTTTGAGGACCCCTGCTTTAAGACAATACTCTGAAATAGCTAAGCTTGAAACCTGAATTGTTCCAGTTGTTAAATAAAACAAACATCATTGTTTTATTGTTCCTAACATCTGCCTCACGTGTGCCTCTGTGGGTGAAGTCCTAAAAGAAGATGCCTGCCATAATCAAGAGCTTAATGGTGGCAGCGTAGATTTTAAAGATCTTTAGTGTTACCTCAGAAACACAAGCCTGAGGACTAAATCCAAAACACTCTTGCCTAAGAATACTTCCAGTAAGCCAAAGGCTTATCAGCGCTTCTAAGTTGGCGGGTGCCAGAAGGTTTTTTCAGCCAGAAGAAAGTTCCAACTTAATATACAGCTTATTGTTTTGGGGGCTTTTAATCACAGAAGCCTCATTCCAATACAAGTGGTGTTCACTTTTGGGGTTTTTATTTTCAAATAAATCCTCAACATCGGTATACCATGCAATTCAAAACCAACGTCAAATAAATATTAAACTTACAATAGCAGAAGATGCAACCTAAGTTCTCAAGAAGAGAGTTTCACAGTGATCAAAAATTCCAAGTACTGTTGCAGAGAGATTTATGCTTTGCATAATTACTCAGGTAGGCTTGCAGAGGTGAATGTAAACACAAGGGACTATTACCTTGCCGTATTCCAGAGTGTAGGAAACCGACTCGGTGGGACCCGGAAGCTTTCCTTTTTTCCGGATCAGCAGAAACCCGACTCCAAACCTCTGGGCCAAAGAAGGTCCGAAAAGGAAACCCCTGGAATCGAGACCTAGAGCAAAGGCATATAAATATATATAAATATTTTCTTGCCCTGCTGAAGGGAGTTGGACTGGATGGCCTTAAGGCAGCATTTCCCAACCTGGGGGTCGGGACCCCTGGGGGGGGGGGGTCACAAGGGGGTGTCAGAAGGGTCGCCAAAGAAAACCAGAAAACACAGTATTTACTGTTGGTCAAGGGGGTTCTGTGTGGAAAGTTTGGCCCAACTCTATCATTGGTGGGGTTCAGAATGCTCTTTGATTGTAGGTGAACTATAAATCCCAGCAACTACAACTCCCAAATGACAAGGTCTATTTTCCCTAAACTCCACATTTAGGCATATTGAGTATTCATGCCAAGTTTGGTCTAGATCCATCATTGTTTGAGTCCACAGTGCTGTCTGGAGGTAGGTGAACTACAACTCCAAATCTCAATGTCAATGCCCACCAAACTCTTCTAGTGTTTTCTGTTGGTCATGGGAGTCCTGTGTGCCAAGTTTGGTTCAATTCCATCATTGGTAGAGTTCAGAATGCTCTTTGATTGTAGGTGAACTATAACTCCCAGCAACTACAAGTCCCAAATGACAAAATCAATTTTTGAGTGATGGTCACTCCTTGGGTTAATAGGTATCTTATGGCCAAATTTGGTGGCAATTAGTCCAGCCATTTTTGAGGTATGATGTCACTCAAAACGAACACAGCATTTATATAGATAGATAGATTATTAGTTATTATTATTATTATTATTATTATTATTATTATTATTAACTCACCTGCAATATAATCAAATTTTGGGTGGGAAGCCTTGATATAATCTTCTAGCAAATCAATGGCAGCTTTGAAGGCGAGAGGGTCTTTCAAGAGAGGTGTTATATCACTATCGAAAAGGAGGGGAAAGGAATCATTATATACATTAAAGTCGCTCACATCTGCAAGTATTTACCCTGAACTTTGCCCATGACATTAATAAGTAGCCTATAGTTTAAAAAACTCATAGCTAACAGACCATTAAGGAACATGGGTTGGACTTCAACTCCCAGAATCCCTGGCTACTGATTATGGAGGCTGGAGCCAAAGTCCAAAGAAACTTGGGGGGCAAAGGTTGAACAAAAACATTGCCGTCAACTAAATGCACTGTATTTAACCTGCTTTGGTTAGACCACATTTGGAATATTGTGTCCAATTCTGGGCACCACAATTCAAGAGAGATATTGACAAGCTGGAATGTGTCCAGAGGAGGGCGACTAAAATGATCAAGGGTCTGGAGAACAAGCCCTATGAGGAGCGGCTTAGGGAACTGGGCATGTTTAGCCTGAAGAAGAGAAGGCTGAGAGGAGACATGATAGCCATGTATAAATATGTGAGAGGAAGCCACAGGGAGGAGGGAGCAAGCTTGTTTTCTGCTTCCTTGGAGACTAGGACGCGGAGCAATGGCTTCAAACTACAAGAGAGGAGATTCCATCTGAACATGAGGAAGAACTTCCTGACTGTGAGAGCCGTTCAGCAGTGGAACTCTCTGCCCCGGAGTGTGGTGGAGGCTCCTTCTTTGGAGGCTTTTAAGCAGAGGCTGGATGGCCATTTGTCAGGGGTGATTTGAATGCAATATTCCTGCTTCTTGGCAGGGGGGTGGACTGGATGGCCCAAGAGGTCTCTTCCAACTCTTTGATTCTATGATTCTATGATTCCTATTCCTATTTTCTCCCTTGTATTTCCCTGCAAGGGTGCCTCTGAGCATGTCAAGAGTGCATCTTACTCAGTCTATGTCAGCTGAGGTGCCTCTGAGCATGTCAGGAGTGCATTCTCTTCCCTTATATCTCTACAAAGGTGTTTCTAAACACGTCAAGTGTGCATTCCTATCCCTTCATATGCCAGAAGTGTTTCCCCTTTCCTGGTATCCATGCAAAGGTGTTTCCGAGCATGCCAAGAGTGCATTTCCACTCATTCTATCTCTGCAAAGGCACCTCTGAGCATGTCAAAACTGCATTCAAATCCTACTTTTGCAAAAACGCCTCTGAGCATGTTAAGAGTGCATATTCATCTCATATCTCTGCAAAGGTACCTCTGGGCATGTCAGGAATTCATACTCATCCATTCTAGTTCTGCAAAGGTTCCTCTGAGCATGTCTAAAGTGCATTTCTACCCATTCTGTTTCTGCAAAGGTATTTCTGAGCATGTCAAGAGTGCATTCCTATCCATTCTACTTCTACAAGGATGGTTCTGAGCATGTCTAAAGTGCATTCCCACCCATTCTATCTTTACAAAGGGTGCCTCTGAGCATGTCAAGAGTGCACTCTCTTCCCTTCTATCTCTGCGAAGGTGTCTCTGAGCATGTCAGGCGTGTATTCCCATCTCATCTCTCTGCAAAGGTGTTTCTAAACGTATAAGGAATGCATTCCTGCCCATTGTACTTCTGCGACGGTCCCTTTGAGCATGCCAAGTGTGCATTCCTGCCCATTCTACTTCTGCAAAGATGCACCTGAGCATGTCAAGAGTACATTCTAATCTATTCTACTTCTGCAAAGGTGTCTCTGAGCATGACAAGAGTGCATTCCTGCCCATTCTACTTCTGCAAAGAGTGTATTCTAATCGATTCTATTTCTACAAAGGTGTCTCTGAGCATGTCAAAAGTTCATTCCCACCCATTCTACTTCTCCAAAGGTGCCTCTGAGCATGTCAAGAGTACATACACACCTCATATCTCTGCAAAGGTATTTCTAAATATCTCAAGAGTGCATTCCCACCCATTCTACTTCTGCAAAGGCGCCTCTGAGCATGTCAAGAGTGCATCCCAATCAATTCTACTTCTACAAAGGTGCCTCTGAGCATGTCAATGCTTACCCATCTCATATCCCTGCAAAGATATTTCTAAACATGGCAATAGTGCATTCCCACCTATTCTACTTCTGCAAAGGTGCCTCTGAGCATGTCACGGGTGCATTCCAATCAATTCTAAATCTGCAAAGGTGCCTCTGAGCATGGTAAGAGTGCATACACATCTCATATCCCTGCAAAGGTATTTCTAAACATGTCAAGGGTGCATTCCCACCTATTCTACTTCTGCAAAGGTGCCTCTGAGCATGTCACGGGTGCATTGCAATCAATTCTAAATCTGCAAAGGTGCCTCTGAGCATGCCAAGAGTGCATTCCCATTTTTCTTCTGCAAAAGTGCCTCTGAGCATGTCAAGAGTGCATACACATCTCATATCCCTGCAAAAAGTATTTTTAAACATGTCAAGAGTGCATCCCCACCCATTTTATTTCTGCAAAGATGCCTCTGAGCATGTCAAGAGTGCATTCCAATCTATTCTACTTCTGCAAAAGTGCCTCTGGGCATGTCAAGAGTGCCTACCCATTTCAAATCCCTGCAGAAGGTATTTCTAAGCATATCAAGAGTGCATTCCCTCCCCTTGAATCTCCGCCAAGGGTGCCTCTGAGCCTGTGAAGAGAGCATGGCCGGGTCCCCCTTCTCCTCTTCCCCTGCCCTCTGCACTTGCTCAGGAGCCCCCTTGTGCCCGCAGCCCACCCCACCCCTCCTCTGACCGGAAAAGGATCCCCGGCGAAGGGAAGTCCGGGAAATCCCGAATCCGGTCCCGAACCAGGCGCCGCTTCTCTTCCCGCTGCTGCTCCGTCCCCATGGTTCAAGTGAGTTCCCGGGCAGGCCCGGTGCGCATGCGCGGGAGGGAGAAACCGCTACGTGAACAGAAGGAGGAGGCGGAAGCGGCTGGGATGTACCGGGCGGGAGCTAGGACCCAGAAAAAACCCCTTTGAAACGTCATCACTCCTGCAAAAATCATAGCAATGGAAGGCAAGGTATTCCCCAAATCCCTCCCAACATTTCTCAAAGGAATGATCATATGATTAATCCAATTCATTCTTACTATTTGTAATTTTTAATGTATTATTATTATTATTATTATTATTTATTCATATTATTAATACTTGACATCTGTTAACATTTGAAATTATCATCATATTAATTGACATAATTTCCAATTTTAATATAGTAATAATAATAATAATCCATATTCATATTATTAATATCTGACATGTAACATTTCACAATTATTGTTATTATTTGACATAATTTCCAATATATTATTATTATTATGATTATTCATAGTAATATTTGACACCTGCCAACATTTCACAATTATTATAATCATATCCATTATTTGACATAATTTCCAATTTTAATATAGTAATAATAATAATCCATATTCCTATTATTAATATTTGACACATAACATTTTGCAGTCATTATCTTATTCATTGTTATTTGACATAATTTCCAATATATTATTATTATTATTATTATTATTCATATTAATATTTGACATCTGCTAACATTTCACAATTATCATCCTATTATATGACCTAATTTCCAATTTTAATATAGTAGTAGTAATAATAATAATCCATATTCATATTATTAATATTTAGTACGTAACATTTCACATTTATTTATTTATTTATTTATTTATTTACGGCATTTGTTGACCGCCGTTCTCAGCCCTAGGGCGACTCACGGTGGTGTACAACATATAAAAACACAGTTTACAATAGAGCAATAGCACAACGAAATATCAACCTATCAATAATACAACAATCATATAATTACACTAAATCATCCGCGCCGTCTCATCATAGAATCATAAACCAATCTCGTAATCCATATTCCGTTCCAGTCGTCATTGCCAATTGTTGTAGCACTTAGTTAAACGCCTTCTCAAATAACCAAGTCTTTAGGCTCCTGTCTGATGTCTGCAGGGAGAGTGTTCCACAGCCGGGGGGCCACCACCGAGAAGCCCTATCTCTCGTCCCCGCCAGACGTGCCTGTGAGGCTGGCGGGACCGAGAGAAGGGCCTCCCCAGACGATCTCAAGGCCCTCGTGGGCTCATAGGCCGAGATGCGGTCAGAAAGGTATTTTGGGCCGGAACCGTTTAGGGCTTTGTAGGCCAACACCAGCACCTCAAATTGGGCCCGGTAGCAGATCGGCAGCCAGTGGAGCTGGAACAACAGGGGCGTTGTGTGCTCCCTGCGTCCCGCTCCTGTTAGTAACATGGCTGCCGTGCGCTGGACTAGCTGAAGCTTCTGGGCCGTCTTCAAGGGCAGCCCCACGTAGAGAGCGTTGCAGTAGTCAAGGCGGGATGTGACCAGAGCGTGTACCACCGTGGCCAAGTCAGACTTCCCGAGGTACGGGCACAGCTGGCACACGAGCCTAAGCTGTGCAAATGCTCCCCTGGTCACCGCTGAAACCTGGGGATCCAGGCTCAACGCCGAATCCAGGGTCACACCCAAGCTGCGAACCTGCGCCTTCAAGGGGAGTGCGACCCCATCCAGCACAGGCTGTAACCCTATACCCTGTTCGGCCTTGCAACTGACCAGGAGTACCTCTGTCTTGTCTGGATTTAATTTCAGTTTGTTCGCCCTCATCCAGACCGTTACAGCGGCCAGGCACCAGTTCAGGACCTCGACAGCCTCCTTAGTAGCAGGTGGGAAGGAGTGACAGAGTTGGACATCATCTGCGTACAGATGAAACCGCACCCCGAAACTCCGGATGATCTCACCCAGCGGCTTCATGTAGATATTAAACAGCATGGGGGACAGTATAGAGCCCTGTGGAACCCCACAGGTCAAAGGCTGTGGTGTTGAACAGGTGTCCCCCAATAACACCTTCTGGGTGCGGCCCTCCAGAAATGACTGGAGCCACTGCAAAACAGTGCCCCCAAGGCCCATTTCCGCAAGGCGCCCCAGAAGGATACCGTGGTCGACGGTATCGAAGGCCGCTGAGAGGTCCAGGAGCACCAACAGGGACACACTCCCCCTGTCTAGCTCCCGGCACAGATCATCCACTAAGGCGACCAAAACCGTCTCAGTTCCATGTCCCGGTCTGAAACCAGACTGTGCCGAATCCAGATAATCCGTGTCTCTCAAGAATACCTGGAGTTGTGAGGCCACCACGCTTTCCATGACTTTGCCCAAAAAGGGGAGATTGGAAACAGGCCGAAAGTTGTCAAATTTAGTGGGGTCCAATGATGGTTTCTTCAACAGCGGTTTTATAATAGCTTGTTTTAAGCTCTCTGGAATCTTGCCTTCCCGAAGGGAGGCATTCACCACCACCGTTACCCACTCAGCCAACCCCCCTCTGGCCTCCCTCAGAAGCCAGGATGGGCAGGGGTCTAGGATGGACGTGGTGGGCCTCATTCCTCCAAGTATCTTATTATTATTAATTCATATTATTAATATTTTCATCTGCTAACATTTTACAATTATATTAATTATTTGACATAATTTCCAATTTTAATAAAGTAATAATAATACATATTTCTATTATTAATATCTGACGCAACATTTCACAATTATTATCTTATTCATTATTATTTGGCCTAATTTCCAAAGTATATTATTATTAATTCATTCATATAATTATTTGACATCTGCTAACATTTCGCAATTATTATCATCATATTAATTATTTGACATAATTTCCAATTTTAATATAGTAGTAATAATAATCCATATTCATATTATTATTTCACAATTATCTTATTCATTATTATTTGACATAATTTCCAATGTATATTATTATTCATATTAATACTTGACATCTGCTAACGTTTCACAATTATCATCTTACTCATTATTTGACATAATTTCCAATGGGTTGTTGTGAGTTTTGTGGGCTGTCTGGCCATGTTCCAGAAGCATGCTCTCCTGACGTTTCGCCCACATCTATGGCAGGCATCTTCAGAGGTTGTGAGGTCTGTTGGAAACGAGGGAAATGGGGTTTATATATTTGTGGAATAATGTCTAGGGTAGGAGAAAGAACTCTTGTCTGCTTGAGGCAGATGTGGATGCTGACATTGGCCACCTTGATTAGCCTTGAATGGCCTTGCAGCTTCAAAGCCTGGCTGGTTGCTGTGAATTGAACGCAAGCAGAGCTGGAGGATCTGGACAGAAAAACAAGGAAACGGATGACAATCCACTCCTCTTGACACCCACATAGTGAGGTCAATAGGCTTGACCTCCCCAGAAAATCAGGAGGCAGAGAGAGGACTTCTGCAAGGGAAACAAACAGTAGAAGGAGAGAAACATGCCCTGGCAGATGATGGGAAAGGCAGTCAAGAACCAACATTGAGGGAAGTCAATAGTAGTAAACTGCTTCAAGTGCAAAAGACAAAGAGGGAATGCCGTAAAAACACAATCCATAGTAGAAGAGAAAACTGGCAAAAGGCGGCTCTCCGTGGACAGTTCCTGGGAAACATTGAGAGCCAAATTGACAAAGAAAAAACATGGCTGTGGCTCACAAATGGAACTCTGAAAAAGGAGACAAAGAAGGGTCTGATTCTGGCAGCCGAAGAACAAGCCATTAGAACAAATGCCATCCAAGCCAGAATTGAAAAGTTGACAACAAATCCCAAATGTAGACTCTGCAAGGAAGCAGATGAAACAATAGATCACATCCTCAGCTGCTGCAAGAAGATTGCGCAGACAGACTACAAGCAGAGGCACAACGCCGTTGCTCAGATGATTCATTGGAACTTATGCCACAAATACCATCTGCCTACAACAAAGAACTGGTGGGATCACAAGCCTGAAAAAGTTACGGAAAATGAACACATCAAACTATTCTGGGACTTTCGAATTCAGACTGACATAGTTTTGGAGCACAAGACTCCTAACCTCACGATCGTGGGGAAAAACAAAATGTGGATTGACAATGTTGCAATCCCAGACGACAGCAACTGGAAAAGCTTACACAATATGAGGATTTAAAGATCAAACTGCAAAGTCTCTGGCACAAGCTAATCAAGGGAATCCCAATGGTGATCGGCACATTGGATGCAGTGCCTAAAGAACTTGGCCTGCACTTAAAAACAATTGGCGCTGACAAAATTACAATCTGTCAGTTGCAAAAGGCCACCCTACTCAGATCTGCATGCATTATTCACCGATACATCACACAGTCCTAGACACTTGGGAAGTGTCTGATGTGTGATCCAATGCAAAAGCCAGCATAGGAATCTTGTTTGCTGTATATCAAATGATGATGATGTAATTTATATCCCATTTTTCTGCCAGGTAATTTGGCAGATAAGGCTAAAACCCATGGAAAACTATAACTCCCAGGGTTCCATAGTCTTCAGATATGTTGTTGTTGTTGTTATTAATTAAAGTAGTGCCCAACTGCATTAACTTTGCAGTGCAGATGCACAGTTGAGCTGAAGGCCAACAAAAACTCCATTCTTATCCATCCAAAAAAGTTGTTCCATTTTTAGAAAGTTAGCGATAATAAATGCAAAGGTCAGTGGCCTGGATGTATTCACAGCTGTCTTTGTTAAGAGGACGATTTCCCCAAAGTCAGATTATCCCCTCCATTAGCAGGAAAGGGTGGAAAATGAAGGTTTTATTTCATCCAGACCCTTAGCAACTCAAGAAACAAACAAAAGAACTTTCCCTTGGAACAGAGAGGCTTTGTTGGTGGATTTATCCCAAGGGAGATGAAGCAATGGGAGAATGGGAAGCGGAGGAAAATTTTGGGACTTTAATAAATAATAATAATAATAAAACTTTATTTATACCCCGCCACCATCTCCCCAAGGGACTCGGAGTGGCTTACATGAGGCCAACAGTACATCAATAAACAAAAGCAATAAACAAAAACAATAAATACAATACAATTAATATAAATCACATATAAACAATAAACAATAAACAGTAACACACAAGGATTTAAAAACCTATGGCCGGACCAAATGTAATAGTTTAAAAAATTAAAAAAATAAACGCGGGGCATGAAAAAGGTGGAATATAACTGGTATAGGGTTTTCAAAGAGAGATGAGGGAACGCAGTCAATCCTAAACCAGTAGTAAAGTGCATTCCGAGGGCATATTGCTGAGAATTTTCCTTATTCTAGGAAGCCACACTGGACTTTCACACTTTCAATTTACCTTAAAGCAGTGTTTCTCAACCTTCCTAATGCCACGACCCCTTAATACAGTTCCTCATCTTGTGGTGATCCCCAACCATAACATTATTTTATTGCTACTTCACAACTCTAATTTTGCTCCTGTTGTGAATTGCAATGTAAATATCTGATACACAATATGTATTTTCATTCACTGGACTAAATTTGGCACAAACACCCGACACATCTAGATTTGAATACTGGTAGGGTTGGGGGAGGGGATTGATTTTATCATTTGAGAGTTGTAGTTTCTGGGATTTATAGTTCACCTACAGTCAAAGAGCATTCTGAACTCCAGCAATGATGGAAGTGAACCAAACTTGGCACACAAAACTCCCATGTTCCATCTGAACATTAGGAAGAATTTCCTGACTGTGAGAGCTGTTCAGCAGTGGAACTCTCTGCCCCAGAGTGTGGTGGAGACTCCTTCTTTGGAAGCTTTTAAACAGAGGCTGGATGGCCATCTGTCAGGGGTGCTTTGAATGCAATTTTCCTGCTTCTCGGCAGGGGGTGGGACTGGATGGCCCATGAGGTCTCTTCCAATTCGATGATTCTATGACCAACAGAAAATACTGGAAGGGTTTGGTGGGCATTGACCTTGAGTTTTGGAGCTGTAGTTCACCTACATCCAGACAGCACTGTGAACTCAAACAATGATCAATCTGGATCAGAATTGGCACGAATACTCAATATGCCCAAATGTGAATACTGGTGGTGTTTTAAGAAAATAGACCTTGACATTTGGGAGTTGTTGTGGCTGGGATTTATAGTTCACCTACAATAAAAGAGCATTCTGAACCCCACCAATGATAGAATTGGGCGAAACTTTCCAAACAGAACCCCCATGCCTTGAAGAACTTCCTCGCACAAGCCTCCCTCCAGCCTCGCACACTCTCTTTCACCCACACATGTGCACCATGCTGCCATGCGCCAAGCATGCCTGCTCTCCTCTCCCCCACTTGGAGTCTCAGAAACAACCCACCACTTAGCTAAGAGGCAGACCAATCACAGCGGAGGAGGGTTTTTGGTGGGATGATTCGCTGTCTGTTTCCAAAAAGGAAAAGAAGGACAGGTGGAGAGATCTTCAGCCTTCTCTGCCAAAGGGGTTCCTAAGGCCAACAGAAATATGTGTTTTCTGATGGTCTTTGGTGACCCCTCTGATACCGCCTCATGACCCACACAGGGGTCCCAATGCCAGGTTGAGAAATGCTGCCTTAAATGAAACGAGTTCAGTTTTCCAGTGTCTCAATATTCAAACATAATTCATTGCATCCATTCAATAGTGAGAGGTTCAGAAAAAAAACAGACCAGTCAAGTATTAATATTGGCCTTCATTTCTTAGCAATTCCATGATGACAGTGAAATCATAAACCCAACAACAATATTGACATCGTAACAAAGGTAGAGAAATATACCATTGTTTTATAGATTCACATAATTTATAAAAAGGCAGTCACTCCTTCATACTAAGTTTTGGCACTTTATAGAAATGTACTGTTGAAACCATTTGGATTCGTAACAGGAGTGTCATGGCAATGATAGAGCATGGAAAAGGGACCTTTATTGGACTATGATTCCCAGAATACCCCAACCAGCACAGCTAGAGGACTAAGCTTAGCCTGGTTTTCTCATTCTATCTTCCTCAATATGTAAACCTATTGTGGAGTTTCTTGGCAACCTTTGATCAGGAGAGGTTGGCCATCGCCTTCCCTTTGAGGCTGAGAGAGTGTGACTTGCCCAAAGTATTCCAATAGAATTCAACAAGGGTTCAAACACTTGTACTCCTCCATTCAAATCATTCTGGCTTTTCTGAAGTTTCATTATATTCAAATTTAAGCAGCAATATACGAGAGCCGTTCATTTAAGATATACCCTGATCACTTCAATTTGTCACAGGACGCTGAAACTGCCCATGTGTAATGATATAAGTCTCTATAGGTTATGTGCCAATCTACAACTCAGAACTGAGAACAGTCTTGATTTGACAGGAATGTTTAGCCTGAAGAAGAGAAGGCTGAGAGGAGATATGATAGCCATGTATAAATATGTGAGAGGAAGTCATAGGGAGGAGGGAGCAAGCTTGTTCTCTGCTTCCTTGGAGACTAGGACACGGAACAATGGCTTCAAACTACAAAAAAGGAGATTCCATCTGAACATGAGGAAGAACTTCCTGATTGTGAGAGCCATTCAGCAGTGGAACCCTCTGCCCCGGAATGTGGTGGAGGCTCCTTCTTTGGAAGCTTTTAAACAGAGGCTGGATGGCCATCTGTCAGGGGTGATTTGAATGCAATATTCCTGCTCGTTGGCAGGGGGTTGGACTAGATGGCCCATGAGGTCTCTTCCAACTCTTTGATTCTATGACAGGTGTGTAAGTGGTGTGAGATTTGAGAATGGATCCAGTGGAAGACGGAGCAGTCCTCAAGTTCCTTTCCTTGCAAGGCCACACACCAAAGGAGACATGCAATGAGATGAAAGAGGTTGATGGTGAGGATTCCTCATTATATGATGGAGTCAAGAACTGGCATCGTCAATTCCAATGTGGTCAGAGTTCAGTGGAAACAGCTCCAATTCCAGGGCAAACCCCATTCTGCTCTTGATGAACACACCATCCAGCAAGTGGAGGTCGCCATTTTGGAATATTGCCATGTAACCATTCAGCACCTAGCCCAAAATGTCAAGAAGAGTGTAGGGTCTGTAGAAAAAAATCACCCAAGACTATCTTCACCTGCATAAGGGATCTGCTCTCTGGGGCCCCTGGTTGCTCACACCTTTCTAGAAGCAGGAACGGGTCCAATGCTCTCAGGCTCTCTTGATAATGATGTGCCAGGGAAACCAGGAGGGCTTTTTCCACAGAATGATCACACTGGAAGAAAGCTGGGTTCATCACTTTGATCCTGAGACTAAAATCCAGTCAATGTCATGGAAGCATCCTGACTCACTGCCTCCAAAGAAGGCATGTGCCCAACTCTCAGCAGGCAAGGTCATGCTCACAGTATTTTGGGACCAGCACAGAGTAGGATTGATGGATTTCCTAGCAAAGGGTGCCATGATCATTGGGGCATACGATGCTTCACTGTTGCGGAAATGGCAGGAGGCCATCCAATCCAAGAGACAGTGTGGCATGCTCCCCAAAGGTGTCCACCTTCTGCAAGGCAATGCACTAGTTCACAACTCCCAAGTTGCCCAAATGAAAGAAGCATACTCCTGTGGCTTTGGAATTCGACTGCATCCCCTTGATTCACCCAACCTGACACCATCGGACTTCCACCTCCTTCCATCAATGAAGTTATTATTGAAGGGCAAACCTTTTTCATGTGATGAGACTCTGGTTTCCGAAGTTATAATGTGGCTTTTGGAGCAACCTGTCGATTTCTACAAGCAAGGTGTTGATTTCTGCTTCAAAAGATGGAGAAGTGTGTGTCCTTAGGTGGCACCCATGGAGAGAAGGACTCAGAATTGGGCCAAGTTTCATTGCTCTCAGTCCACAGGAAGTTGGGCAGGGGAACTCTTTCATCAACGCCCCTTGTATATCTGCCAGAGCCACTTAATACTAATATATCAGCACTTAGGATATGTAGGAAGAAAGTGAAATGTTGGATCTAGAAATATTCTGAATTCCCTGCTTTTGATGCTCGATGCAACCCAGACCAGCTGTGAATTTGCAAAGATTAGTTTTCCTAACAAAATGTAAACAATAACCATCTCCAGCTCCGATATTTTTCACCTAAAACTGAGGTTGCTGTGCCTTGATCCTGCCTTCTTGAATTTGCAAAAAAGATTATTGCTAGGACCCTGAGATAAAGAGGAGGAAAAGCCCTGCAGATAGAAAAGAAAAAGTTGTTCCAGGTCTCGTTGCACAAGGCTTTTCTTCCAGGGGAAATATGATCATCAGATGCAGTGAAAGTGTTGATGCAAAATCTCCAGTCTGCAGGCAATCGAAAGGATGGGTGCCTGAAAGGCCAAGAATGACTCAATGGGGCCAAAAGCACTTCTGGGGGTCTGGCTGTGGAGGGTCCAAGCACTTCCCGATTTTCTCACAGCCTGGAGGAGCCCAATTCTAAGAATAAGAAAAGAAAGAGAAGAATCTCAATCAGAATGGAAGACAAAGGTGGTTAAATGCCTTCTAGTCATTTCCAACTTATGAGGACTCTAAATCAGTGTTTCTCAACCTTCCTAATGCCGCATCCCCTGAATACAGTTCCTCATGTTGCGGTGATCCCCAACCATAACATTATTTTCGTGTGGACAAGTCTACATAGGGACCACCAAACGCAGCACCCAAACAAGAATCCAGGAACATGAAAGGCACTGCAGACTACTCCAACCAGAGAAATCAGCCATAGCAGAGCACCTGATGAACCAACCTGGACACAGCATATTATTTGAGAACACAGAAATGCTGCACCACTCTCACAACCACCATGTCAGACTACACAGAGAAGCCATTGAAATCCACAAACATGTGGACAATTTCAACAGAAAGGAGGAAACCATGAAAATGAACAAAATCTGGCTACCAGTATTAAAAAAAAATTCTAAAATTGCAACAGCAAAAACAGCAGAGAGAAAAACAGGCAGGGACATCTAATCACCTTTCAAGAAGAGTTTGCTCCAGGCACTGTCAGCCCATTGTATGCTAATCAAGGTGGTCAGTGGAAAGATTCACATCCAGACCAACTTACAAAAGCCCCTTTGTCTCACCCTGGCCATTCCACAGATATATAAACCCCTTTTTCCCATTTCCAACAGACCTCACCTCTGAGGATGCTTGCCATAGATGCAGGCGAAACGTCAGGAGAAATGCCTCTAGAACATGGCCATATAGCCCGAAAAAACCCACAAGAACTGAATTATTTTCGTTGCTACTTCATTACTGTAATTTTGCTACTGTTATGAACCATAATGTAAATATCTGACTAACAGGATGCATTTCATTCATTGGACCAAATTGGGCACAAAGACCCAATACGCAGTTCAATCTTTAAAGTTTTTCCAGTTGCTTCTTATCAATTCTGCTGTCACCTGGGATTGCAACATTAATTATTTTTTCCACAATCGTGCGGTCAGGAGTCGTCGTCATCATCATCATCATAATTTCAGCATTTCTCAACCTGGGATCAGAGGGATCATAGAGACCACCACAAAAGATGCATATCTGCCAAAGTGGTCTTAGGAACCACTTTGGCAGAGAAGGCTGAAGATCTCTCCATCTGTCCTTCTCTTCCTTTTTGGAAACAGATGATGAATTTTTCCATCAAAAGCCATTCTCCACTGTGATTGACTGGCCTTTCAGTGGGCCTCTTAGCCAAGGGGAGGGCTGTTTCTGGGACTCCAAGTGGGGAGAGCAGGTGTGCTGGAGGGAGGCTCACATCAGCGAGTTCCTTCAAGGTATGGGGGATCTAGGTTCTTGTGGGTTTTTTCGGGCTATAGAGCCATGTTCTAGAGGCATTTCTCCTGACGTTTCGCCTGCATCTATGGCAAGCATCCTCAGAGGTAGTGAGGTCTGTTGGAATTAGGACAATGGGTTTATATATCTGTGGAATGGCTGGGGTGGGGCAAGGAGCTCTTCCCTGCTGCAGTTAGGTGTGAATGTTTCAGCTGATCACCTTCATTAGCATTTGAAGGCCTGCCTGAGCCTGGGAAAATCTCTTGCTGGGAGGTGTTAATCTGTGCCTGGTTGTTTCCTCTCTGTTGTTTTGCTATTGTCATTTTTGAGTTTTTTAATACTGGTAGCCAGATTTTGTTCATTTTCATGGTCTCTTCCTTTCTGTTGAAATTGTCCACATGCTTGTGGATTTCAATGGCTTCTCTGTGTAGTCTGACATGGTGGTTGTTGGTGTGGTCCAGCATTTCTGGGGATCTGTTTGGGAATTTGACTCAATTCTGGTCTTCAGAATCCTCTTTGATTATAGGTGAACTATAAATCCCACCAAATATAACTCCCAAATGCCAAGGTCTATTTTTCGCAAACTCCACCAATGTTCACATTTGGGCATATTGAGTTTGGTTCAGATCCATCATTGTTTGAGCCCACAGTGCTCTCTGGATATAGGTGAACTACAGCTCCAAAACTCAAGGTCAATGCCTACCAAACCCTTCCAGTATTTTCTGTTTGTCATGGGAGTTCTGTGTCCCAAGTTTGGTTCAATTCCATCGTTGGTAGAGTTCAGAATGTTCAGAAAGCCTTCGACAATACAGAGTTCAGAATGTTCTTTGACTGTAAGTGAACTAATCCCAGCAAATGCAACTTCCAAATGACAAAATCAATCCCCCCAATATTCAAATTTGGGCATATCAGGTATTTGCGCCAAATTTGGTCCAGTGAATGAAAATACATCCTGCATATCAGATATTTACATGACGATTCATAACAGTATCAATGAAAATAATGTTATGGTTGGGGGTCACCACAATATGAGGAACTGTATTAAGGGGTCGCGACACTGAAAAGCTGAGAAACACTGTGCTATGTATTGCATACTACTACTACTACTACTACTACTACTACTACTACTAACAATAACCCGCCTTTCCTTGCCACTCGAGGTGGGGTACAAAACCATTATAAAAAAAGAGATAAAACACTATATAACAAAATATTCAGAGTTTAAATATGGCCTATAATTCATGGATAAAATGTAGATTAACATTCATCACCATAGTTATAAATGGGACTTGGATATAAACAAAAAGACTGGAGGGGAAGAGTAAAAAATACCCTATAAGTAATATGAGTACAAAGTCAACGGGTCCTGCATAAACCCCATTGCAAAATATCTGTTGAATTTATTTGGTGAATGTCCTGACCCAGCTTTATTCTAGGCATCTTTATGGCCACAGGTGTTGTATGTCCAGCCTGTAAGTGTGTCTAATGATCAGGTTGCTTTGGATGGTGGGAATGACAATATCGTTCATCTTAAAGCTGATTCCTCTGATGGAAATGCTGTTCATGAAGATATTCCCGAAGGGAATGGGGATGGTGGTTTGTTTCCTGGGCCTGGTTTTAGAGATGTGGGCCCTGAATGAAGTTCAGTTGATGGCTTAGAGAGGCCTGTATTGTTGCAAAGGAATTATCAAGGTCTTGAGACTGGGAAAGGCTCTGCACTACAATCCCCTAGTCAGTTATCTCCAGGCGCAGATTTTAATGAAGCCTTGAACAGAAGAAGTGCTTTTAGCCAGCAAAGACAAACAAATCAGAAATTAAGGCGCTCAGCCAGATTAGAGTCGAAGCTCAAAGTGAAACCAGGGTTAAGGAAAAATCTGTTCTTAGCTGTTTAGGATATAAGTGCCAAGTACTGAATCTAGCTTCGGACGAAGCGACGTTGGATTCATGATAAGTTCTTCTCGCCAAATTCCTCAACCTTTGCCTTTGTTTGATTTCTTTGTGTAATGTTTATTGCTTTTTTATGAGTTTATTTATTGTTGTATTTGTTTGTTATGCTACTGTTTTGTTATGCTACTGTTTTACTGTTGTAACTGGCCTTGGCCTCTTATAAGCCGCACCGAGTCCTTCGGGAGATGATAGCGGGATATAAATAAAGGATTATTATTATTATTATTATTATTATTTCTGTTTTAAGTGCCTTTGCTGTTATTTTGCCTTTGAAATCAAGCCTCTAGTTTCATGGACTTCTCTGGACTATTTCTCTTTGGATTAATAGCTCATTTTTCTTCCTAATCCATTGGATTTGCCTTCTACTGTGGATTACTTTTTATTGCTTTGGTTGTTATTACCTTCAATAAACTGCTTACTAATTTAACTCAACTGTGTGGTGTTGAAAGAGGGGATCCCGCTCTGTACTGCAATAACAGGCGAGTCCCTGCCTGTCTTTTGCAGACATCCAAAGGCAATAAAATGTACACAGTTGTGATGTATAGACATCTTATTCTCTCCTTGCCTCCCACCCTCATCTGCTTTATATATCTGCAGGAAATTTCCCCATGTTTCCTTCCTTTTGGCCACAACCAGAAAACTTGTGGAGCTCAACTGCTGATTCCTGCCTTTATTCCAGAGCTGCCTTGCTATTCCCTCTTCGGGGTCTCCGATAATCGAGCCAACCTTTGTAGGGCTGACAGGAAGGAAGAAGCAGCCCTTGACTCTGAAAGGCTCTGTAATTATTTTGCACAGACATATTTGTGGAGATTACCCCCAAAGAGCCCCAGAGAAGACATGCGTCTCTGAAGGCCAGGGGTGAAGGCAGATAAGAACATTGGTGCTTTAATGAGCGGCTTGATGGATTAGACTGCCAAGTGATGGATTAGGAGGCATTTACATGGAGACACCCAAGGGATGGGGGAACCAAGCCCCGATTATGATGATGCCTCTGTCGTTGGTTCGCTGGGAATTCTTGGCACTGTTTAGTAGAGGAACGCCAATGTCAAGCGGGGAAAGTGAGCTCTCCCTTAGAATCATAGAGTTGGAAGAGACCTCGTGGGCCATCCTGTCCAACCCCATTCTGCCAAGCAGCAGGAAAATCACATTCAAAGCACCCCCGGCAGATGGCCATCCAGCCTCTATTTAAAAGCCTCCAAAGAAGGAACCTCCACCACACTCTGAGGCAGAGAGTTCCACTGCTGAACAGTTCTCACAGTCAGGAAGTTCTTCCTAATGTTCAGATGGAATCTCTGTCTTGGAGTTTGAAGCCATTGTTCCGCATCCTAGTCTCCAGGGCTGCAGAAAACAAGCTTGCTCCCTCCTCCCTATGACTTCCTCTCATGTATTTATACATGACTATCATGTCTCCTCTCAGCCTTCTCTTCTTCAGGCTAAACATGCCCAGCTCTTTAAGCCATTCCACATAGGGCTTGTTCTCCATTATTTTCGTTACTACTTCATAACTGTAATTTTGCTACTGTTATTTATTGAAATGTAAATATCTGATAGGCAGGATGTATTTTCATTCACTGGACCAAATATCTGATAAGCTCTAATTTGAATACTAGTGGGGTTGATTTTTGTCATTTGGGAATTATAGTTGTTGGGATTTATAGATTCACATTTATATATATAAAAATGCTCTGTGCGTAATGAGTACCTTAAAAACAAAAGAACCAATGAACGAAATAACACCAAATTTGGCAACAAAACATCACAACACAAGGAGTGACTATCACTCAAAAATTGGAGCCCCCGGTGGTGCAGTGGGTTAAACCCCTGCCGGCAGGACTGAAGACTGATAGGTCACAGGTTCGAATCCGGGGAGAGGTGGATGAGCTCCCTCTATCAGCTCCAGCTCCTCCTGCAGGGACATGAGAGAAGCCTCCCACAAGGATGATAAAAACATAAAATCATCCGGGCATCCCCTGGGCAACATCCTTGGAGACGGCCAATTCTCTCATACCAGAAGCGACTTGAAGTTTCTCAGGTCGCTCCTGACATGATAAAAAAAAAAACCCTAAAAATTATGATTGTGTAATTTGGGAGTTGTATTGCTGGGATTTATAGTTCACCTAGAATCAAAGAGCATTCTGAACTCTGCCAATGGAATTGAACCAAATTTGGACACAAGACACCTAACAATCCAATGTATGTCCTTCACTCAAAAAAAAAGAATTTTTTTTTGTCATTTGGGAGTTGTAGTTGTTGGGATTTATAGTTCACCTCCAATCAAAGAGCATTCTGAACCCCACCAATGATGGAATTGAACCAAACTTGGCACACAGAACTCCCATGACCAACAGAAAACATTGGAAGGGTTTGGTGGGCATTGACCTTGAGTTTTGGAGTTGTAGTTCCCCTATATCAAGAGAGCACTGTGGACTCAATGATGGATCTGGACCAAACTTGGCACAAATATTTAATATGCCCAAATGTGAGTAGTGGCGGAGTTTGGATAAAATAGACCTTGACATTTTAGAGTTGTAGTTGCTGGGAATTATAGTTCACCTGCAATCAAAGAGCATTCTGAACCCCACCAAAAATAGAATTGGGCCAAACTTGGCACACAGAACTTCCATGACCAACAGAAAATACTGGAAAGGTTTGGTGGGCACTGACCTTGAGTTCGGGAGTTGTAGTTCACCTACGTCCAGAGACATAGTACTCCATGACCAATAGAAAATACTGAGTTTTCTGATGGTCTTTGGCGACCCCTTTGACACCCCCTCACGACACCCCCAGGGGTCCCAACCCCCCAGGTTGAGAAACACTGCTGTATCATCTATGAGACAGATAATTGTTTCAATTCCAATTCCTTTTCCTGGACAATATATATGAGGCTGAGGGAGTTCTGGAAGCTGCTGCTGAAAAACAAATAAACTTTCCAATGCCTATCCAGCTCAGTATTCTGTGCAGCAGAACCAAACATCCTCTTGGTGTCAGATCCCTCCCTTCAAAGAGCAGCCAAGATGTGCTTGCTCTCTTTCTCAGATCTTCTCTTCCTGAAACAGTGGGAGAATTCGGCTGTCAAACAGGAAAGGTCACTCCTGCCTGATGGTTGAGCTATTTTTATCCACTTTGGGTTGTAGGTTTTTTGGGCTGTATGGCCATGTTCTAGAAGCATTCTCTCCTGACGTTTTGCCTGCATCTATGGCAGGCATCCTCAGAGGTTGTGAGGTTACAACTTCACAACAGCCCAAAAAACCTACAACAACTCAGTGATTCCGGCTGCTTTGTTTATCAGGGGAACCCCAGAAGGAGGGAGAGTGTTTGGGAATCTGCAAAGGAGCCTTTCTGCTTTTCAGATTGCTGCCGCCAGGTGGCAATGGGCACCCAGCAAAGAGGCCTCCAGGAAGAAGAAGGCCACTTAGGCCAGTGGTTCTCAACCTTCCTAATGCCGCAACCCCTTAATACAGTTCCTCCTGTTGCGGTGACCCCCAACCATAACATTATTTTTGTTGCTACTTCCATAACAGTAATTTTGCTACTGTTGGGAATCTTACTGTAAATCTCTGATGTACAGGATGTTTTTTCATTCACTGCCTCAAACTTGACACAAATACCCAATACGCCTACATGTGAATACTGGTGGATTTAGAGGGTGGGTTAATTTTGTCATTTGGGAGTTGTAGTTGCTGGGATTTATAGTTCACCAACAATCAAATAGCATTCTGAACCCCACCAACGATGGAATTGAACCAAACTTGGCACAGTTCCCCCATGACCAATAGAAAATACTGGTAGGATTTGGTGGGCAGTGTCCTTTGGTTTTGGAGTTGTAGTTCACCTACATCCAGAGATCACAGTGGACTCAAACAATGATGGATCTGGACCAAACTCTACACAAATATTCAGAGTTGCAGTTGCTTGGATTTATAGTTCACCTACAATCACAGAGCATTCTGAACTCCATCAACGATAGAATTGGGCCAATCTTCCCAACGCGTGGCAGGGGACAGCTTATATATATATATATATATGTATATATATATATATATATATATACACACACACACACACACACACACACACACACACAATATATATTACGTTATTAGCAGAGTACAATATCAGTATTAAATATTACTATATTGTACTATACCATTATATTGTAATATTAGTATTATATGTAATATAAATATATAATTATAATATCATATTATTATTAGTATTATATTGCATTACATTATAATATTATAAATATTATATGCACATACAATATATTATATTATACTATTGGCATAGCACAGGAGAGTGTTTTGTCCAGACGAGTGTTTCCTTTGCTTTCCTTTGAGGCTGAGTGAGTGTGGCTTGACCTTAAGCTGGACCTTTTGGGATCCAAAGCACAGACGTGCCAACACTTCCTTTAATATGGGGAGTAAATAGAAAAAGGAGGGCAGAGAAAGGCTTTTGGCCCCAAATCGGCCTTTCTGTGTTGCTGCGATACAGACACTGTCACCCTGATGTCTACTAACTTGTAGTATCACCATTCTTCACAAAGCATCTCTAGGCAGAAAAGGAGATGCTGACACTCCAAAGAATGCAGTAAAAACCCAGGCTTTCAGAGCCTATTTCTGTCCTAATCTCTCTTACCATGACCGCCTTGTCGCAGACGTTGAGCTGAGGCTGCCCAGGGAGCATCGTCTCCTTGTGTTGCTCCACAACGGGAGAGATCCTTCCCATCACGTCTTGGTATTCAGCACTGGAAAAGCTGAAATGACGGAAAAGGAATGGGAATTAATTCAGAAAGAATGCAAATACCGACTTTGACCCCAGTTTATCGGAAAACTGCATGTGTGCGAGCCCTTGTGGACCTTTAGGCATCTTTGCACAAGCTTTGGTCCACGTCTTGCCTTGCATTCGTTAAAATGGAGGGGTTGGGATCTGCCAGCCCATCATCCTCTCCTGAACCACCCAGCCCTTAACTCTTTGCCAGGATTATAAAGTGCAGCAGGTATTTGTTTAAGTGGCTTAGCATGTTCCCTTTCAGAGAGGTATTACCTCGAGTAGTTCTTAAATGGAGGATTAATACCCCATGATCTCATTTTTGCCCATCATATTAAGAGTCGTGGAGGAAACAAAAGCAGAGCAAATTGCTTTTGGAGATAAAATGGAAACAAGGCTGCTCTCGGGACTGACCCGCGGACCTCTCCCTTTCACTCTCTCGGCTTGTGGTCCACTTTCTTCTCCCAAAATCGATCAGAGGCAAAACCCAAACACATGGTTCCTGTAAGGTCTATAAATACTACAGGTCCTCCTGGCAGCCTTCCAGGGATACAAAAAAGATAGAAGAGGGATTGAATGCTATATGCAAGGAAGCCCCGGGGTGAAGCAGGCCCTCGACTTGGCTTCAGACGTTTGCAAGGAGGCGATGCTTGCTACAAGGGGCATTCATTAAAGATTTTTCCTGACCTTGCAATTGGAAATCATGGGATTTTTTATCTGGGTTTGTTCCTGGGTTTTAGATGTTTGTTCCTGATTGATCGGTTCCTAACAAGAAGGTGACACTTGAGTAGAAGGCAAAAATTTTGTTTATGTGGCAGAAACTTCAGGAAATGTGTGGAGGGCACATTTTCTCTGGCTAGGACAAAGTTGTGCCCTCCAGTCAACGTTGTACAACTTTTCACAAGAAGAGCAATCCTGTATAACCCAGGAACAGCATCCTGTTGATGCCACAAGTACACAACCAAAAATTGTAGATAATGACAAATTTCTCTTCCTGGCTCAAACATATGTGTTCCCTGGTTGTTGTAGGTTTTTTTCAGGCTATATGGCCATGTTCTAGAGGCATTCTCTCCTGATGTTTCGCCTGCATCTATGGCAAGCATCCTCAGAGGTAGTGAGGTATGTTGGAACTAGGAAAATGGGTTTATATATCTGTGGAACGACCAGGGTGGGACAAAGAACTCTTGTCTGTTGGAGCTAGGTGTGAATGTTTTAACTGACCACCTTGATTAGAATTTGATGCCCTGGCAGTGCCTGGTGAAAGGTGATTAGATGTCCCTGATTGTTTCCTCTGTGTTGTTTTGCTGTTTTAATTTTAGAGGTTTTTTTTAATACTGGTAGCCAGATTTTGTTCATTTTCATGGTTTTCTCCTTTCTGTTGAAATTGTCCACATGCTTGTGGATTTCAATGGCTTCTCTGTGTAGTCTGACATGGTGGTTGTGAGAGTGGTTCAGCATTTCTGTGTTCTCCAATAATATGCTGTGTCCAGGTTGGTTCATCAGGTGCTCTGCTATGGCTTCCTTCTCTGGTTGAATGAGTCTGCAGTGCCTTTCATGTTCCTTGATTCATGCCTGGGCAATGCTGCTGCGTTTGGTGGTCCCTATGTAGACTTGTCCACAGCTGCATGGTATACGGTAGACTCCTGCAGAAGTGAGAGGATCCCTCTTGTCCTTTGCTGAACGTAGCAGTTGTTGGATGTTCTTGGTGGGTGTAGCATGTGTTTCTATTTGTATGTGTTCCTGTTTGTGTACCGCTGATTTGAGCAGTAGTGGTCCTACCCTATGAGGTTTGTTTGTGTGGAAGATACTTAATGAAACATCTGGATGGCACAGTTTTTCTGGCCAGGACAAAGAACAGAACTTTTGCAGTGATCTGCATATCCAAATCTCCGCATATCTGCATCTTGCAGGGTTTTAAAAAACAAAACAAAACAAAACGTTGGTTTCTGGTGGAAGTCCTGCAGCGACCATCCTGGGAGCCTATAATCTTGGAACAAAGCATCAAGTCTGGACAACGGAGGCAGAAATCCCAGGACCAACAGGTCTGTATGCTGGCTTCTCCTGAAGTCGCAGGAATTTTTGCCCCTCATTAAAACCCGTGATTTAGTGCTGTCTGGAAGCGCCCTAAGTCATTAATAAAGATGTTGAACAGGACCGGGCCCAGGATGGAACCTTGTGGCACTCTACTTGTCACTTCTTTCCAGGACGAAGAGGAAGCATTGGTGAGCACTCTTTGGGTGCTCAACCTACACTTAATGAACATGTATGCCCCTAACAGGATGCTGACCATTATATATTGCGAGAAAGACTGTTTCGCACCTAGAATGGCCACCATGCTGGTCTCATCATGGCAGATAACTGGAAAGATAGATGGCTCAGAGATTAATGGCTCCCTCATAGCACAAGGAGGGATGAAGGCTGTATCTTAATGGCGGTTCCTTCTTTCCTGCCTTCTGCCAGAAACCTCGTTCCACACTGCAGGCCACGGCGGAGTTAACAATGTGCCCGGAGATGGCCGGGGCGAAGACCCCAGACTGCCGGAGTGCAATTACGTGAAATGAACTCAAGGCCCGCCACACCTGCGCCTGGGCCTTCGTGCCTCTGATCTGCCTCTGATTGGCTCCCGGGGGCATTCTCGGAGGTAAAGTGTCAATTAGTGCAATGACCCGGGGCTCCGTCCACTCTGCTCTTTCCTACGCATGTGGAATCATTCCACATTGGCCACAGGGGGAATCTCTCACACCAAATGTGCCTCGCTGCACCACCTGCGCATCCCTCTCATTCTTCCACTGTGGTTCCCATCTTCCCTTTGGCAGTCTTGATGAGACAGAATACAAATTTTGGGCAGCCTTTAAGACCAAGACAGTGCTATCCTCTTGTTCAGACAAGAGGATACCTGGATAGATTCACCGCAGCACCATTGTCAGCATGACAACAATACTGTTGTTAATTCCCTTGCCATGGTTATTTATTATTTATTTATTTACAACATTTATATGCCGCCCTTCTCACCTTGAAGGGGACTCAGAGCAGCTTACAAGACATATATACATACAATATATATTATTAGCATAGTGCAATATCAGTATTAAATATTACTATATTGTACCATATCATTATATTGTAGTATTATTAGTAATATTACATGTAAAATAAATATATAATTATAATGTAATATTATTATTAGTAGTATAATATTGCATTACATTATAATAGTATAAATATGATATGTATATACAATATATTATATTATATTACATTATATTATTAGAATAGTACAGGGATTCTAAGGCAACAGGGAGGTTGGGAGGGGAAAGACTGACTACCCAAGAAAGATTACTACTACCACATCAGCTCTAGATTATTCGTATTTATTTTACTTATTTACTTAAAGCATTTAGATACCACCCTTCTCGCCCCGAAGAGGACTCAGGTGATTTGGTCAATTTTAGATTCATTTTGATTATTCGGGGTGCCGATTTAGAAATATTTATTAATTTATTTATATACAACATTTATATGCTGCCCTTCTCACCCCGAAGGGGACTCAGAGCAGCTTACTCTCTCTCTCTCTCTCTCTCTCTCTCTCTCTCTCTCTCTATATATATATATATATATAAAAGCTTAGTACAATATCAGTATTATATATTACTATATTGTACTATACCATTATATTGTAATATTATTAGTAATATTACATGCAAAATAAATATATAATTATAATATCATATTATTATTATTAGTATTATATTGTATTACATTATAATATTATAAATATTTTGTGTATATACAATATATTATATTATATTACATTATTTTATATTATTAGAATAGAACAGGAGACAAGGTGGAACTGCCTTCTGCCCCCCTACACCCGTCTTCACTCTGGCCCAGAGCGGTAGTTGGTGCTGGGGGAAGGGGTCCCCAACTGATGACAGAGGTTATCCCCTCCTCTGGATAAAATGGAAGCAAGCACATCTCCCAGCCATCATAATATTTTGCTTTTGAGAGCAAGTGTCCTTCTGTGCCACATACCATCCTTGTAATCCACACTGGCCTGCCACACTAAAACACAGAGTTGGAAGGGTCCCTCAAAAGCCATCCAGTCCAACCCCCTACTGCCTCAATCCGTAGAGAAAGACTAGTAAGACTAGTAAGTCCTCCCTCTGCACCTACTCTCCATAGGTTGCTAGAAGCACGTGCACTGAATCAATGGAAAATGACAGGTCAGCATCTACAGCACTCAACAAATACTGTAGGTAACAATGGAAGGCTAAGAGTTCAGTTCAAGAGCAGCCCCACCAAGAGGAAACCTGTGGGTAGAATTGCTTATTATGGGATAGGTATCCCTTATTCAGGCTCCCTGGTGGTGCAGCAGATTAAACCACTGAGCTGCTGAACGTGCTGACTGGCAGTTTGAATCCGGGAAGCGGGGTGAGTTCCCACTTTTAGCCCCGGCTTCTGCCAACCTAGCAGTTCAAAAACATGCAAATGTGAGATCATTAGGTACAGCATCTGCGGGACGGTAAAGGCGCTCCATGCAGTCATGCTGGCCACATGACCTTGGAGGCGTCTACGGACAACGCCAGCTCTTTGGCTTAGAAATGAGCACCACCCTCCAGACTTACTGTCAACAGGAAACCTTTGCCTTTTTATCCCTTACTCACAATTCTGAAATCTTCCAGAACCATCCTCATGAGTGGCTGAGATAGTATACTGCCTCTGTTTTCTGATGATTTATTGCACACAAGCTTTGTTACAGACACAAAATGATTGTTAGCTAACCTTCAAGCTTATGTGTATAAGACGTATGTGCAACATCAATGGATTTTGTATTTAGATTTGGGTCTAATCTCCAAAATCTGTGTGTGTGTGTGTATACACTCACACACAAGCTTGAGTACTCCGCATTGCCCAGGTTATTTGAAAAAGTTCTGTGTGCCAAGATTGGTTCAATTCCATCATTGGTGGAGTTCAGAATGCTCTTTGATTATAGGTGAACTATAAATCCCAGCAACTACAACTCCCAAAGGACAAAATTAACACACACACACACCCCTGAACACCACCAGTTTTCAAATTTAGGCGTATCCGGTATTTCTGCCAAATTTGGTTCAGGGAATGAAAATACATCCTGCATATCAGATATTTACATTACAATTCGTAACAGTAGCAAAATTATAGTTATGAAGTAGCAACTAAAGTAGTGTTATGGTTGGGGGTCACCACAAGAGGAGGAACTGTATTAAGGGGTCACGGCATTAGGAAGGTTGAGAAACACTTCTTTATAGCCACATGCACATGCCAGAATGAAAATTCACTTCATTGAGCTAGATTATATGAGACTACACTGCCATAAAATGGCATTCAATGCAGTTAAATTGCATTCTGAACCTGCATCACATGGCAGTGTAGATGGGGCCTGCGAAGCATGGATTTGGGGTCTCCCTACAGGCCAAAGCATCCTCGGGGATCATTAAGCCAAATTGAAAAAGAGAAAGAGGAAAAACAAAAGCCTAGTACCCGCTATGCAAGTATCATCTCCACAAATGAGGATAATTTAATTACGATGCAAAAGGGGAGACCTACCTCTCAGGGGAGGTCTAACGTGACCGAAGATGTGAGGCCAATGTAAATGTTAGCAAGCTTCACAAAGCGGGGGGAATTAAAGCAAGAATGTATTTTCTATTAGGGACGGCCTATTGAAACTGGGCCGTTTCCTATAACGATGCCATATTCTCATCATAACATTCAATCAAGACTAACATATCCACATAAGGCAGTGTTTCTCAACCTTCCTAATGCCATGATTCCTTCATACAGTTCCTCATGGTGTGATGACCCCAACCATAACATTATTGTAGTTGCTACTTCATAACTGTCATTTCTCTCCTGTTATGAATTGCCATGTAAATATCTGATATGCAGGATGTATTTTCATTCATTGGACCAAATTGGGCACAAATACCCTATATACCCAAATTTGAATACTGGTGGGGTTGAGGGGGATTGATTTTGTCATTTGGGAGTTGTAGTTGCTGGGATTTATAGTTTACCTACAATCAAAGAGCATTCTGAACTCCACCAACAATGCAATTGAACCAAGCTTGGCACACAGAACTCCCCTGACCAACAGAAAATACTGGAAGGGTTTGGTGGGCATTGACCTTGTGTTTTGGAGTTGTAGTTCACCTACATCCAGAGAGTACTGTGGATTCAAACAATGATGGATCTGGACCAAACTTGGCATGAATACTCAATATGCCCAAATATGAACCCAGGTGGGATTTGGGGAAAATAGAGCACATTTTGTCATTTGGGAGTTGTAGTTGCTGGGGTTTATAGTTCACCTACAATCAAAGAGCATTCTGAACCCCATCAATGAGCGAATTGGGCTAAACTTCTCACACAGAACCCCCATGCCTTGAAGAGATTTGTTGGTGAGAGCCTCTCTCCAGCCTTGCATGCTCTCCCTCGCACGCATATGCGCACCACACTGCCATGTGCCAAACACGCCTGCTCTCCCCTCCCCACTTGGAGTCTCAGAATCAGCCCTCCTCTTGGATGAGAGGCCAACCAATCACAACCGAGGGGGGCTTATGGTGGGAGGATTCGCCGTCTGTTTCCAACAAGAAAGAGAAGGACAGGTGGAGATATCTTCAGCTTTCTCTGCCAAAGGGGTTCCTAAGACCATCAGAAATATGTGTTTTGTGATGATCTTCGGCGACCCCTCTGACACCCACTCATAACCCCCCCCCCCAGGAGTTCCAACCCCCAGGTTGAAAAATACTGACACATGGGAAAGCAAGAGAGCTAAGATGAAAAATGGCTGAAGATTGAACACACCGAGATGCAGATAAAGCTGGAGAATCCAGTCTTCAAAAGGAAGATCTTGACAGATTAGAGAGATGGGCCAAAACTAACAAAATGAAGTTCAACAGTGACAAATGCAAGATACTCCACTTTGGCAGGAAAAACGAAATGCAAAGATACAGAATGGGGGACAATGCCTGGCTCGAGAGCAGTACATGTAAAAAAGATCTTGGAGTCCTCGTGGACAACAAGTTAAACATGAGCCAACAATGTGATGTGGCGGCAAAAAAAGCCAATGGGATTTTGATCTGCATCAATAGGAGCATAGTGTCTAGATCCAGGGAAGTAATGCTACTCCTCTATTCCGCTTTGGTTAGATCACACCTGGAATATTGTGTCCAATTCTGGGCACCACAATTCAAGAGAGATATTCACAAGCTGGAATATGTCCAGAGGAGGGCGACTAAAATGATCAAGGGTCTGGAGAACAAGCCCTATGAGGAGTGGCTTAAGCAGCTGGGCATGTTTAGCCTGAAGAAGAGAAGGTTGAGAGGAGATATGATAGCCATGTATAAATATGTGAGAGGAAGCCACAGGGAGGAGGGAGCAAGCTTGTTTTCTGCTTCCTTGGATACGAGGACGCAAAAAAATGGCTTCAAACTACAAGAAAGGAGATTCCATCTGAACATGAGGAAGAACTTCCTGACTGTGAGAGCCGTTCAGCAGTGGAACTCTCTGCCCCGGAGTGTGGTGGAGCTCCTTCTTTGGAAGCTTTTAAACAGAGGCTGGATGGCCATCTGTCAGGGGTGATTTGAATGCAATATTCCTGCTTCTTGGCAGGGGGTTGGACTGGATGGCCCATGAGATATCTTCCAACTCTATGATTCTTTGATTCTATGAATACTTCAATTACAACAGAAGCAAAGCCTTGCAAAAGCAAAGGCCTTGGACAGAGGTCCAAATGGCATACATTTTAAAAAGGAGAAAATCAATTGTATACCTAAGTAATATATGTACTTTACTTCTGCATGTGTCGTTCCGCAAGCCGAAGGAATTCACAACTGAAATCCTATTCATGAGGAATTTCTTGCTGACTGCTTTGCTGTTGAGCTCCCAGAAATCCCAGAATGAAGCAGAGTCTCTGAATGAAACCGTTGGCTTGAAGTCTTTGTCAGCAGCTGCAGCACTTATTTCACTTGTGTCGGTTTTGCACCATCAACCTTCAAGTAGCTCTCTGCTGGCAATCCCTCTCCCTGCAGTTAATGCAACCCAGACACAAACCACACTTGAGTTGCAGTGATGAAAAGCAGGAGGATGGGGAAAGCATTATCTTTGGGGGGCTCATTCACAACAGAGGAAAAAACATCACCTCTCCTTCCCTCTCCATCAAAAACACTTAGTTTGCTTTGAAGGCCCTTGATTACAGAGAGGGGACAATGGAGTCGGTATGTGCTTGTTCTGCTGTTGAAAGGAGGAAACCTAACAAGTGATCTGTTTCTAGGCATAATTCTAAGTGTTGAGTTTCATCCCTGGACTGCACAAGTTGTATCATCAAGTTTCCAGAGCTCAATGAGTAGCTAGACTAGAAATAGGATTAGGCTGAAGGATTCATTCCCCCCACATTCCTATGCAAGTTTCCCAAAACGGCTTTGTCTTTCCTCTTCCTCCTTAGAATCCATGAAGCGGATTCCTCTCCACAAAAGTCAGCATTGACACTGAAATACAACACCGCCTAAGCTCTGCGAGTGCAGCATTTTTCCGAACGAAGCAGAGAGCGTTTGCGGATCGGGACATCTGTAGGGAGAGCCCTTGTTTATAAAGCTATTGTTCTCCCAATCTTGTATACACCTGCAAAATGTGGACTGTCTACAGACAACACTCAACTCCTGCAACGATTCCATCAGCATTGCCTCTGAAAAATCCTGCAAATCTCTTGGGAAGACAAGCAGACCAATGTCCACCTGCTGGAAGAAGCAGCAAAGACCCCCAGCACTGAAGCGATGCTCTTACTCCATCAACTCTACTGGACTGGCCACGTTGTCCAAATGCCCAATCACCGTCTCCCAAAGCAGTTACTATACTCCCAACTCAAGAATGGAGAACAGGAAAAGAGATGTAAAGATGGGCTTAAAGCTAACCTTAAAAACTGTGGCATAGACACAGAGAACTGAGAAGCCCTAGCTCTTGAGTGCTCTAACTGGAGGTCAGCTGTGACCAGCAGTGCTGCAGAATTAGAAGAGGCACAAATGAAGGGTGAAAGGGAGAAACGTGCCAAGAGGAAGGTGCGTCAAGCCAATCCTGACCGGAACCATCTTCCACCTGGAAACCAATGTCCTCACTGTGGATGAACATGCAGATCAAGAATAGGGCTCTACAGCCACCTATGGACCCATCACCAAGACATTACACTTGGAGGACCATCATCCTTGGACTACGAGGGCTCACCTAAGTAAGGAATTCTAGGACTGTGTGATGTATTGGCGAATAATGCGTGCAGATCCGATTAGGGTGGCCTTTTGCAGAATTTTGTTAGCGCCGATTGTTTTCAAGTGCAGGCCAAGGTCTTCAGGCCCTGCACCCAGTGTGCTGATTCCCATTGGGACCCCCTTGACTGGCTTGTGCCAGAGTCTTTGTAGTTCAATATTTAAATCCTCATATCGCGTCAATTTTTCTACTTGCTTCTCATCAATCCTATCGCCTGAGATTGCAACATTGATGATCGATACTTGGTTGTTGTTGTTATTATATTATTTTATTCATATTATTCATATTATTCTTATTCTTATTATTTGAAACACTACAATATTAGTACACAGCAAACAAGATCACTATGCTGGCTGTTGTATTTGATCACACGTCCCAAGTGTCTGGGACTGTGTGATGTATCGGTAGAATAATGCGTGCAGATCCCAGTAGGGTGGCCTTTTGCAGCTGACAGATAGTAATTTTGTCAGCACCGGTTGTGTTTAAGTGCAGGCCAAGGTCTTTGGGCACTGCATCCAGTGTGCCGATCTCCACTGGGACCACCTTGACTGGCTTATGCCAGAAACTTTGTAGTTCGATCTTTAAATCGTGTCAGCTTTTCCAACTATTACTTTTCAATCCTGCTGCCACCTGGGATGATGATGATGATGATGATTATTATTATTACTATTATTATTTTACTGTCACAAAACCACAGTATGTCACAGCAAATGAGATCTCTATGCTGGATTTCATATCACAAAATCACAAGTCGAACACTCCCCATTATTATTATTATTATTATTATTATTATTATTATTATTATTATTTCAGTATCTGAAAGGATGTCTTATTGAGGAAGGAGCAAGCTTGTTTGCTGCTGCTCCAGGGAATAAAACATGGATTCAAACTGCAAGAAATTGCAGGAAAGAGATTCCACACAAACATTAGGAAGAACTTCCTGACAGTAAGAGCTATAGTAGAATACATTGCTTGGGAGTCCATTGGAGTCTCCCTTTCCAGAGGTTTTTTAAGTAGAAGATGGATGGCCATGTGTTGGGAGGGCTTTGATGGTGAGTTGGTCTAGATCAGTGGTTCTCAACCTTGCTAATGCCGTGACCCCTTAATGCAGTTCCCTATGTTGTGGTGACCCCCAACCATAATATTGTTTTCGTTGCTACTTGATACTTGTCATTTTACTACTGTTATAAATCGTGATGTAAATATCCGATATGCAGGATGGATTTTCATTGAATTGACTAAATTGAGCACAAATACCCAATATGCCCAAATGTGAATGCTAGTGGGGTTGGGGGGGGGGGGGTTGTAGTTTGGGAGTTGTAGTTGCTGGGATTTATAGTTCACTTATAATCAAAGAGCATTCTGATCTCCACCAGCGATGGATTTAAACCGAACTTGGCACACAGAACTCCCATGACCAACAGAAAACACTGGGTCTGGTGGGCATTGACCTTGAGTTTGGGAATTATAGAGGAGTGCTATAGATTCATGCAATGATGGATCTGGACCAAACTTGGCACAAATACTCACTATGTCCAAATGTGAACACTGTTGGAGTCTGGGGGAAAAAGACCTTGACATTTGGGAGTTGTAGTTGTTGGGATTTACAGTTCACCTACAATCAAAGAGCATTCTGAACTCAACCAACAATAGAATTGGGTCAAACTTCCCACACAGAATCCCAATGACCAACTGAAAATACTATCTTTTCTGATGGTCTTTGGCGACCCCTTTGACACCCCCTCACGACCCCCTCAGGGGTCCCGACCCCCAGGTTAAGAAACACTGGTCTAGATGACCCTTGGGGTCTCCTCCCACCCTATGATTCTATTTTAGGTTCAGGCTATCTGACAGTTATCTGACTTGATAAGTAAACCTCCCCAATGTTTTCAATCCATGCCTTCCTCACCTGATGGGAAATCTCTCCCCAGGGTCCTTTCCCAGGTGGAAGAGTAGGGGAAGCTTGGAATGCTCTTCTTGATCGTGGGAAGTGACTCCGGAAATGTTCTGTCCCGGGCAGAAATCAATGCCCTGTAATGGAAAGACAAGCATTCAGTAAAAACACAAAGTACAAATTGGGGCAGAGGACAAAAAGAGAGGCTGACCCTTTGAAGGCCTGTTTAAATGGGGAAAGTATGTATTTGCTTGGGACACAAGAGCAGAGAAGGAACAAGGAGGAACAACAACATTTAAAGGAACAACAACATTTATACTGCGATCTGATGGTCTTAGGAATCCCTTTGGCATAACCATTTGGGTTCACAGTGCTCTGTGGATGTAGGTGAACTACATCTCCCCTAAATCACTGTTAATTCATCCCAAATCCCTCCAGTATTTTCTATTGGTCGTGGGGGTCTCTGCGAAGTTTGGTCCAATTCTATCACTGGAGGAGTTCAGAATGCTCTTTGATTGTAGGTGAACTATAAATCCCAACAACTACAACTCTCAAATGTCAAGGTCTATTTTGCCCAAGCTCCACCAGTGTTCACATTTAGGCATATTGAGTAGTCATGCCAAGTTTGGTCCAGATCTATCACCTATATCCAGAGTGCTCTCTGGATATAGGTGAACTACAACTCCATAACTCAAGATCAATGCCCACCAAACCTTTCCAGTATTTTCTGTTGGTCATGGGAGTTTTGTGTGCCAATTCAATCACTGGTGGAGTTCAGAATTCTCTTTGATGGTAGGTGAACGATAAATCCCAACAACTACAACTCCCAAATGACAACATCAACCCCGCCCCAACCCCACCAGTATTCAAATTTGGGTGTATTGGGTATTTGTGCCACATTTGGTCCAGTGGATGAAAATACATCCTGCATACCAGATATTTACATGACAATTCACAACAGTAGCAGAACTATAGTTATGAAGTGGAAACGAAAATAATGTTATGGTTGGGGGTCAACAAAACATAAGGAACTATATTAAGGAGTCAAGGCATTAGGAAGGTTGCCTTACACATTTCCTCCTTGCCTTTCTCTCCTTCCTCACCTCCTTTTTCTTTCTCCTTCACTCCCTGTCTTCTTTCTCTTCCTTCCTTCCTTCCTTCCTTCCTTCCTTCCTTCCTTCCTTCCTTCCTTCCTTCCTTCCCTCCCTCCCTCCCTCCCTCCCTCTTCCTTCCTTCCTTCCTTCCTTCCTTCCTTCCTTCCTTCCTTCCTTCCTTCCTTCCTTCCTTCTCCAAAAGATCCTAAGACTCCAGCAGATTCAAAGAGGAAGATAAGGGCTTCCAGATAACCTGAACTGCCTATAGAATCTATAGGTCATAAGCAACAGTTTGACCTGTGTCCAAATGCTGACCAGTAAAGCTGTTTGATGTGACTGGTGGCCACTACGTTTACGAAGGCATCGGACAACCCACAGCGCTCAATTGTCTTTTTAACGTCAGGTTTTCCACCCATTTATGCAACCTGAAGTGGGTCCAATCTTTACCAAAACTCCGCAAAGGCCAGCATGGCAAAACAAAACATTCAATGCTCCGTCTATAAACATATAAAGAGAAAGAGCCCTGAGTTGAAAGGCTTCTCTACAGAGGGATTTGATTGTCAAACCATTTTCTAAAAATATCCCCGCGTGCCTTTAATGGACAGGCTGGTCACTGGAGCAGGTAATATTCTGCTTTTCAATAAAGGAAGAAAGGTTAGAAGCCCATGAAATCCCATTTACCTGCACAGAGCTATAGATTCCCGAAGCAGTCGCTGGGAAAATAAAGAGAAAGAGAGAGAAAAAGACTCGTTTGATAAGCTGCAGCAGGCGACCCATAATGGATTTTAAATGGATGCGAAAGGGACCGGCCTTTTCACCTTCCGGGGCCGGAGGCCTTGGACTCGGAGCAAGGCTTCTGGCATCATTTGCCCAAAGTGAGGTTTTAAAAGCACTTAAAAAAAAGAAAAACCCAAAACACTATGATGAGGACAAGAGCTAATCAAAGCCAGGACATAACACACAAGTTGTAATTTGGATGCAAATCAAAAAGGCTATTTAATTAAGAGCCTGCTAATTAGTACAGAGCTCCTCCAGTGCTAATGCTCCAGTCGGAGGAATGAGTCCATTCTCTGGATGTTTGCTATTTACAGAGCACCCTAACGCCTGGTTATTTATAGGGAGGCATTCTGTAGGGTTTTCTTAGGCAAGAGGTAGGTAGGTAGGCAGACAAATAGATGATCGCATAATAGAATGTTAGACTTTGAAGTCCAACCCCATTCTGCGATATTGTGTCCACTTCTGGGCACCACAACTGAAGAGAGATATTGACAAGCTGGAATGTGTCCAGAGGAGGGCAACTAAGATGATCAAGGGTCTGGAGAACAAGCCCTATGAGGAGCGGCTTAAAGAGATGGGCATGCTTCGCCTGAAGAAGAGAAGGCTGAGAGGAGACATGATAACCATGAATGTGAGAGAAAGTCATAGGGAGGAGGGAGCAAACTTGTTTTCTGCTGCCTTGGAGTAGGACGCGGAACAATGGCTTCAAACTACACGAAAGGAGATTCCATCTGAACATTAAGAAGAACTTCCTGACTGTGAGAGCTGTTCAGCAGTGGAACTCTCTGTCCCGGAGGGTGGTGGAGGCTCCTCCTTTGGAAGCTTTTGAACGTATCTTCTTCTACATCCCACCTCGGAGTTTAAGATCTTCTGAGGAGGCCCTGCTCTCTGCGCCGCCTCTGTCTCAAACACGCTTGGCGGGGATGAGGGACAGGGCCTTCTCGGTGGTGGCCCCCTGCCTGTGGAATTCACTCCCCGGGGAAATTAGTTCATCGTCATCCCTGCTCACCTTTAGGGAAGAAGGTAAAAACATGGATGTGGGACCAGGCCTTCGGGTAATTAGGCGGAAATTATAATTGACAGTCTTGACAATAGCTGGAAATGGATTATGGATAAGTTAAATGGAGTACTCAATCATAGTATACGGCTAGATAAATGGCCACCAAACTGGTAATAGCTCAGTGGACTGTAAGTATATTGCTTTAGTGTTTTATTTTTTCATGTTTTAATGCTTTTAACTATTATAATTATTGGTGTTTTGTATTTTATTTCGCGTTACTGAATTGTTGCCAATTGGAAGCCGCCCTGAGTCCCCCCCAGGGGTTGAGAAGGGCGGGGTAAAAGTATTCGAAATAAAATAAAATAAATAAATTAAACAGAGGCTGGATGGCCATCTGTTGGGGGTGCTTTGAATGCAATTTTCCCGCTTCTTGGCAGGGGGTTGGACCGGATGGCCCATGAGGTCTCTTCCAACTCTATGATTCTATTCTATGATTCTAAGACACCAGCAAACCCCTCCGAACAGATGACCATCCGGCTTCTGCTTATATACTTCCAGAGAAGGAGACTCCACTGGACTCCCAGGCAGCATATTCCACTGCCAAAACAGCTCTTAAGTTCCTGCTACTGAAGGCACAGGTCCGCAGTCTGGGGGTCCTCCTGGACTCAGCGCTGACACTTGATGCTCAGGTGTTGGCGGAGGCCAGGAGGGCCTTTGCACAGTTAAAGCTTGTGTGCCAGCTGCGACTGTACCTCGAGAAGTCTGACTTGACCATGGTAGTCCATGCCTTAGTTACCTCAAGATTAGACTACTGTAATGCACTTTACATGGGGCTGCCCTTGAAAACGGTTCGGAAACTACAGTTGGCACAAAGGTCAGCGGCCAGATTGTTAACCAGAGCGAGTTACAGGGAGTGGTCAACCACCTGTTTAAATAGCTCCACTGGCTGCCGGTATGTTTCCGGTCCCAATTCAAGGTGCAGGTTATTACCTATAAAGCTCTAAACGGTTCAGGTTCTGCCTATTTTCGTGACCGCATCCTCCCCTACGAGCCCACACAGACCTTAAGATCTTCCGGGGATGCTCTCCTCTTGCTCCCGCCCTCGTCTCAGGCGCGGTTGGTGGGGACGAGGGAAAGAGCATTCTCGATGCTGGCCCCTTGTCTCTGGAACTCCCTTCCCAGGGAGATCAGGCTGCACCCTCCTTATCCACATTCCGTAAGGATTGATGATTCCTGATAGATGGCTCCTAGCCATGACCTGAACTCAGTTCCTATATTTGATTACAGTATTTTAAAGCTAAACTGTAATGATCCTGTTATAATTGCTCTATTCCTATACTACTATTTGTTCTGTCCACCTTTTTGACCAACCTATCCTTTAACTTGTTTTGCATATTGATCCCCTTTGGAGGAAAAATGCGATTAGAGGTACCTATGTTGTTGCTTATGATGCCTACTTTTATTCTTTATAATGATGTTGTTTTTATGCTGTTCTGTTTTTAACTGCATGTTATCTGTGCATGGCCCCATGTAAGCCACCCCGAATCTCTTCGAGATGGAAGCGGGGTAGAAAAATAAAGTTATATTATTATTATTATTATTATTATTATTAATAATAATAATAATAATATTTTCCTGCAATCTGAATACATCACTCTGTGCTAATCTGCTTTAGTACGGTACCTCTAAAGAATGTGTACGGACATGTCACAACACTGCAGGGCTATAGAAGGGCAACCAAAAGTTTCGCTTAAGGTCTGGATTTGTTCCAATGGTTGAAGGCTGACTAGATGGCCCAATTTGACAAAGCTTTAATGCTATCTATGCCTTATGGTTGGCCAGGCCCTGGATCCATTTCCCAAGCAAGATGCTCAGCTGGCATCAACATGAGGCCAAAGTGGCCGGCGGGCACCAGCTGGCCCTTTGCCAGGCAGGGGAACAAGCCGTCGTACATGAAGCTTGACAAACTGCCTTTGGCAGTCTATCTTGCCGCTTATGATATCTGCCTTTGTCTCTGCCTCCTTTCCAATGCTTCCTTATCCCAATACAGAAAAATCAGAAGCACCAGGAACTGAAAACTGAGTGGTTACCATATAACACAGTTGAATTGCATAATAGAACTGCATTATGTGGGGAGGGGGTACTACAACTTTTTTTTGCGGAGGGGGACTACAGCTCTCAGAATCTCCTTCGCCAGAAAAGGAGGACATTTTATTTGTTTGTTTGTTTGTTTACTCTGTTTATACCCTACCTTTCTCTGCCTCGAAGGGGACACAAGGGGGCTTACATATAGGCAATTATTCAATGCCTTAAAACACATACAAGGAAGGAAGGAATCCCACTGGAGCATCGCAGCGCACCCAAATACCTGGGAGTCACTCTGGACCGTGCTCTGACCTACAACAAGCACTGCCTGAATATCAAGCAAAATGTGGGTGCTAGAAACAATATCATACGAAAGCTGACTGGCACAACCTGGGGAGCACAACCAGACACAGTGAAGACATCTGCCCTTGCGCTATGCTACCCTGCTGCTGAGTATGCATACCTAGTGTGGAACACATCTCACCACACTAAAACAGTGGATGTGGCTCTTAATGAGACATGCCGCATTGTCACGGGGTGTCTGCGCCCTACACCAGTGGAGAAATTACACTGCTTAGCCAATAGTGAAAGGACCAAGGCAGTGACATCTCCAGCTCATCCCTTGTTTGGGTTTCAGCCAGCACGTTAATGACTTAAATCAAGACATAGTTTTCTAAGATCTACAGAGACACTCGCTGGAACACCCCAGCAAGCGAGAGTCCAAAAGTGGCAGGCTCAAACCCAGAACCCCAATCAATGGCTGATACCAAATGAGAGACTGCCTCCTGGGCACACAGAAAACTGGGCAACTTGGAAGGCGCTGAACAGACTGCGCTCTGGCACCACGAGATGCAGAGCCAACTTCAAGAAATGGGGCTCCAAGGTGGAATCCACGACATGCGAGTGTGGAGAAGAGCCAACCACTGACCACCTATTGCAATGCAACCTGAGCCCTGCTACATGCACAATGGAGGACCTTCTTGCGGCAACACCAGAAGCACTCCAAGTGGCCAGATACTGATCAAAGGACATTTAATCAACTACCAAGCTTGCAAACTCTGTGTTTTGTCTGTTTTGTTAAAAATGTAATACAAATGTCTAGTTGCTCCTGACACGTTAAATATCTGTTAAGTAGGAAATTTAGGTACTGCTTTATGTGGGGAGGCTAATTTAACTAATTTACACCATAATGCCTTCCAGCAGTGTGCATAAGAACGAGGAAGTACTCCATCAAGGACACGGTGTCACAAGTGGATGTTGAAGTTACAGCTCCCCCTGTGGCTGAAATTGAGCATACCCTCATGAAGCCAGAAAATGTTAAATTGCCTCTATGTGTCTGTCTATATATGTTGTATGTCTAAATGGCATTGAATGTTTGCCATGTATATGTACATTGTAATCTGCCCTGAGTCCCCTGCGGGGTGAGAAGAGTGGAATATAAATACTGTAAATAAATAAATAAATAAATAAAGGTGAGCTACGTTTGGAAGGGTTAGCTGGGCCGGAACCATTTAGGGCTTTATAGGCTAAAGTCAGCACCTTGAATTGTGATCAGTAGCAGACTGGAAGCCAGTGGAGCTGGTGCAACAGGAATAACGCCCTCTCTCTGTATGCCACTCCACTGAGCAACCTGGCTGCTGCCCTTTGGACCAATTGAAGCTTCCAAACAGTCTTCAAGGGAAACCCCACATAGGGTGTGTTGCAGTAATCTATATAGAATGGTACAAGAGCATGGACTACTGTGAACAAGTCTGACTTTCCATAAAGCTATAGGCTCTACACAGTCCCCTCAGTGATCACCACTCCATGGAAGTTGTTGTTGTTGTTATTACTATTACCATCATCTTATTAGTACTATTACTCTCACCACCACCATCACCTTAGTGCGATCATCATCATCATCATCATCATCATCATCATCACCACCACATGATCATCATCATCATCATAATCATCATCTATTACTATTACCATAATCACCTTATGATTACTATTACTATTATCATCATCATAATCTATTATTATGACAATTATATGATGATGATGATCATGTGGTGGTGATGATGATGATGATGATGATGATCGCACTAAGGTGATGGTCATCATCACATGATCATCATCATCATCATCATAATCATCATCTATTACTATTACCATAATCACCTTATGATTACTATTACTATTATCATCATCATAATCTATTATTATGACAATTATATGATGACGATGATCATGATCATGATGATGATAACCTTAGTGCTATCATCATCACCACATCATCATCATCATCATCGATTACTATTACCATCATCACCTTATTATTACTATTACTATTATCATCATCATAATCTATTATTATGACCATTATATGATCATGATCATCATTATGATGATAACCTTAGTGCTATCATCATTACCACATCATCATCATCATCTATTACTCTTACCATCATCACCTTATTATTACTATTACTATTACCATCATCATAATCTATTATTATGACCATTATATGATCATGATGATGATAACCTTAGTGCTATCATCATCACATCATCATCATCATCATCATCTATTACTATTACCATCATCACCTTATTATACTATTACTATTACCATCATCATAATCTATTATTATGACCATAATATGATGATGATGATGATGATGATGTGGGGATGATGATAGCACTAAGGTTATCATCATCATGATCACCTTATTATTACTATTACTATTACCATCACCATAATCTATTATTATGACCATTATATGATGATGATGATGATGATGTGATGATGATAGCACTAAGGTGATCATCATCATCATCTATTACTATTACCATAATCCCCTTATTATTACTATTATCATCATAATATATTATTATGACCATTATATGATGATGATGATGATGATGATGATGATGATAGTAATAATTATCACCATCATCATCCTGTTTTTATCTCTTCAGTAAGATGCAATCAACTGTGTGCAGGTCAGAAGTGGACCTTATGGGGGAATAGAAGTTGTTGTTGTTATTATTATTATTATTATTATTATTATTGTTACTATTATTACTATTATTACTATTACTATTATTATTATTATTATTATTATTATTACAACAACTACTACTATCATCATATATTATTATGACCATTATATGATTATTATTATTATTATTATTATTATCATCATCATCAGCATCATCTTATTATTACTATCACCATCATCATCTGTTATTACCATTATATTATGATGTTGACAGTAATAATACAATAATATTAATAATCATGATGATAATCATAAAAATAATCATCATCTTATTATTACTATTACTATTGTCATCTATTATTATTACCATTATATGATTATTATTATTATTATTATAATCATCTTATTATTATTACTATCACCATCATCATCAAATACTGCCATTATATTATGACGATTATTATTATGATTATCATCATGATCACCATCAATATCCTGCTTTTATCTCTTCATTAAGATGCAATTAAGTGTCTGTAGGACAGAATAATAATAATAATAAACTTTATTTGTACCCCGCCACCATCACCCGAAAGGGGACTCGGAGCGGCTTACATGGGGCCAAGCCCAAACAAGAATTACAATATAACAATACAAATTGCAATAAAATAAACAACATAACATTAAAATATAAAACATCAAAGCATATGAAACAATATACACAAAACATAGGAACTAAGCATAATGACAGAAAGACAAAGGGCAGGCTGCATGTACATAAAATGATTTTAAAATCTCCGGGTGACAGAAGGCCTTTGCCTTCCTCCGAGGCTGAGAGAGTGTGATTTGCCCAATATTCCCAGGTGGTTTCCATGCCCAAGTTGGGATTCAAACCCTGGTCTCCAAAGCTGCAATCCAATGCTCAAATCGTGATAGAAGTAAACAGGATGCAGAATTAGGAACAGATGTAAACAGGATGCAGAATTAGGAACAGATGTAAACAGGATGCAGAATTAGGAACAGAAGTAAACAGGATGCAGAATTAGGAACAGAAGTAAACAGGATGCAGAATTAGGAACTGCTCTCTAGAGAGTTGCTGCTGTCATTCCATCACAGTATCAGCTCAATGAACAAAACATCACTGGAAAGGACCCGAGGAAAGAAAGAGGGAGGGAAAAGGCAGCAAGGGAGGAGGGAGGAAATCCGAAAGTCTGCATCGACTCTTGAACAGACGCATTCGATCGATCAATTGATGGCGAACCCACAGGCTCAGAGGACCACAATCAAATGTCATTACTGGTGAGGTTCTCCTTGGCTTCACACCAAGCGGCGGAGGGGAAGGGGGGTGACCGATCAATAGAAGGGCCGCCCAAAAGCCCTTTGGCATTTGCAGCTAAAACAAGGAACGCTGCTCCAGTAAACAGTGGTGCAAAAACTACGCCTGCTTTTATGATTTTCAAAAATAAAAATCTCCAAGCTAACAAGAGCCAAAGATGACAGATGACATGGAAGATATAGGCTACTACAGAATCCACCCAAGCAAAGCGGTTTTGCAAAATACATTTCAATATATAACAATATAATAAACCAAGCAAGCTTTGGGAATCCACAGAAAAACAGTGGCCTGCACCCCTTTCCAGAGAAAGGGACAGGATTGGGAGTTAAGGTACCTCTCAAGCAATATGGGATAGGTAGTCACACAAATTACTTGACCCAAGTTTCTAAGAGCCAACGGTTTTTATAGCTGGGTTGTTGTAGGTTTTTTGGGCTGTCTGGTCATGTTCTAGAAGCATTCTCTCCTGACATTTCGCCTGCATCTGTGGAAAGTATCCTCAGAGGTTGTGAAGTTTTTATAGCACTTCTAATAGAGTCTCCAGTGCACCCCAAAGTTTTGGTTTATTTGGCGGGGGAGTGATAATGTGTTGTTGAAGGCTTTCATGGCCAGAATCACTGGGTTGCTGCGAGTTTTCCGGGCTGTTTGGCCATGTTCCAGAAGCATTCTCTCCTGACGTTTTGCCCACATCTATGGCAGGCATCCTCAGCACATGTAAGGTTTTTATAGCACTTGTAGTAGAGTCTCCAGTGCAGCCCAAAGTTTTGATTTGGGAGGAAAAGGAGTGATAATGTGTTGTTGAAGGCGTTCATGGCCAGAATCACTGGGTTGCTGTGAGTTTTGGCCCTGTTCCAGAAGCATTCTCTCCTGATGTTTCGCCCACATCTATGGCAGGCATCCTCAACACTTGTGAGTGGGGTTTATTTATCCGTGGAATGTCCAGGGTGGGAGAAAGAACTCTTGTCTATTTGAGGCAAGTGTGAATGTTGGAAAAACCTACAACAACTCAAGCACAATATAAGCTTGCAAGACAGATGGACATCCAACCTCTGCCACCCACTATCCACTTCCCCCCAGTTGCAATAAACTGGTTTTCCTTTACTTTGCCTTCTCTCCTCTCTTGCCTCAATCTGCTCTTTCATGTTTTCCTCTTGCCTGATTGCGAATACTGAACGTTCCTGAGCATCTGTTTCCCTCAAAGTGCCAAAAGGAGAACTGTAAATCCACTCAATGGGAAACCCACAGCATTGGCGGGGTGGCCTTGCAGCTGCGAGTCTGCGAGGAATATTTACTCAGCCACAACCATCCAGGAGAGCGGTAAAAGGGCCGTTGCTGTGATTTACAAGTGGTTCTTGTCTGTGCTGTTTCCAAATTGTCACTACGGCACTCAGAAGGTGATGAATGGGTTGTGTGGTGCAGGAGGGAGAGAGAAAGGGAGGCTTGTAAATATCAGGGAGAAAATCCAAGGTTCTTCTGTTATTTCGGAGATGCGTTAGTTTTGTGGCCCAGCATAAATGATCACTCCTTTGCTGACTTCTTTGGTTCAATTAGTCTGCAGTGCCTTTCATGTTCCTTGATTCGTGTTTGGGCAATGCTGCGTTTTGCCATAGCAGAACACCTGATGAACCAACCTGGACACAGCATATTATTTGAGAACATAGAAATGCTGGACCACTCTAACAAGCATCATTTCAGACCACACAGAGAAGCCATTGAAATCCACAAGCATGTGGACAATTTCAACAGAAAGGAGGAAACCATGAAAATGAACAAAATCTGGCTACCAGAATTAAAAAAATCTAAAATTACAACAGCAAAACAACAGAGAGGAAACAATCTGAGACATCTAATCACCTCTCAACGAAAGATTCCCCCAGGCAATGCCAGGCCGTCAAATGCTAATCAAGGTAGTCAGTTGAGACATTCACACCTAGCTCCAGCAGACAAGAGTCCTTTGTTCCACCCTGGTCATTCCACAGATATATAAAACATTTTCCTAGTTCCAACAGACCTCACTACCTCTGAGGATTCTTGCCATAGATGCAAGTGAAATGTCAGGAGAGAATGCCTCTAGAACATGGCCATATAGCCCGAAAAAACCTACAACAACTCAGTGATTTTGGCTATGAAAGCCTTCAATAATACAGTACATTGTGCTTTCCTGCCTGGCAGAAGGGGATTGAACTGAATGGCCTTTGGGGTCTCTTCCCAACTCTAGGATTCTATAAAGCTAGATATGTGCCAACCATGTGATGCAGCAGCTAAAAAAGCCAATGTGATTGTGCCTTTCTGCCTAGCAAGATGGGGTTGGACTGGATGGTTCTTGGGGTCATTTAGCAAAGAAGAAGCGTAAGGAAGACTCTGGAAAGCAAAGGACAAAAATGATACAACTTTCAATGTTTGGGTTGCCACTGCCAGCGTTCCAAACCACTGACGATGCTAACAAAGGATGATGTGAGATGCAGTCCAATGACACATCTAAGCTTGTGCATTTCCCAATTCCATTCTAGTGGTGTTCAAGTAGAGGAAGGGCCCTTTGGGTCTGCTCTGGGAGTGCAGCGTCATTTGTCTATCAGCAAAAAACAGAAGCTCTGCAAAGTCTTTATTCTCCCAGAGAAATGGAGGGATGCTCTAGTAGTCCTCTTTATGGGATTATCACCGACCAACACACATTTTGGTAACTCAAATGTGAGCCCTGTTTCTGGGTCTGTTTGACCAGCTGCTTCCAAAAAAGGCACCAGTTTCCTCCATCAGCTCTAGTTTTTCGAAATACAGATGGCACCTACCAGTCACCATCTGCTTGCTCATAGAAAACCATATATCTAAGAAAGTAGAGCCGATGTGGTCTGTCCAATGCAATTTTCTGAGTCAGTGCCCCAAATAAACCCAGGAAAAGGCCTAAAAGTCAAGACACGAAGGAACAGCCTTACAAAACAAGATATCAAAGAAGTTGTTTGCATTTTTATTCCTCCTTGCCGCAGTGCTTTTCTTTTTATTCTCCCTTGTTCTTAACTAAAGTGCTAAACTCTGGGGCATTTTCACAACTGGTAACGTCACATGAGTTTTGTCAGGCCGATTATGCCCCTTCGAAGGAAAGGGGATTTATAGTGCTGCTCCAACAAGGGAGGTGATTCCACAGATTAGGGGCCTATTATTTTCCATCCCAGGTTCATGTGCAGATGCAGAAGGCCTCTGAGATGCTCGAATGGACATGCCGCTTCTATGCTTTGGGGCAAGGGAGAGAAATGTCACTTATGCGAGCATCAAAACATGCAGAGCCTTGAAGTGCACATCACGCTCCAAAGCTGGCGGCACGAAGGCTTTGTTTCTTGCACCGCAATCACCTTGACTTATAAGGTACAATCAATATAGCACTTCACATCCCCTTCTCTCTACATCTTTCTAGTTCTCTGACCCTACTAAAGCTTTCTGGCTACGAGGTTAGGTCTAGGTAAAATAATATTGTTTTCTGACAGATTCACCTAATAGTCTAGTGATGCAGTACACAACATGCGGCTCCTCCATGATGACATGATGGCAACAGTTTTGCACAGAAATGGCTCCCAAAGTGACCCATTTAAGGTGGAATCAGGTGTCAAACAGGGATGTGTTATTGCCCCAACTTTATTCTCCATCTTCATCGGTATGATACTCCATCTTGTTGATGGGAAGCTTCCCAGCGGCGTGGAAATCATCTATCGGACAGATGGCAAGCTGTTTAACATCAGCAGACTGAAAGCCAAAACCAATGTTACAACAACATCTGTTATAGAACTCCAGTATGCTGATGACAACATCGTCTGTGCGCATTCAGAAGAAGATCTACAAGCCACTCTAAACACCTTTGCAGAAGCATACAAGAAGCTCGGCCTGTCACTGAACATCGAGAAAACCAAAGTGCTCTTCTAGCAGTCACCAGACAACCACTCTCCAATGCCAGAGATACAGCTTAATGGTGTATCATTAGAAAATGTTGACCATTTCCGCTACCTTGGCAGCCACTTCTCCACCAAAGTCAACATTGACACTGAAATACAGGGTTAGTCAAAATGAATAGGCCATATATATATAAGTTAAGTTCTTCCGGAGAGGCCCTCCTCACGGTCCCACCACCTTCGCAAGCGCGTTTGATGGGAATGAGAGACAAGGCCTTTTCTGTGGTGGCCCCTCAGCTATGGAACTCTCTCCCGAGCGAGATTAGATCTGCCCCCTCCCTCTTGTCCTTCAGGAGGCTAGTGAAATCCTGGTTATGGAATGAAGCATTCCCAGAATAATGGCTGAGACTGGTTACAGACCAAAGTGAGTGACCACAGATGCGGACTGAGTTGAACATGATTTTACCTTGGCGATTTGGTATATATGTATTTTAACCTTGTATTGTTGTATGATGTTTTAACTTGTATTAGTAGCATTGGATCCTTGCTGTAAGTCGGTCTGAGTCCCTCTACGAAGGTGAGAAGATCGGGATATAAACGTTTTAAATAAATAATAAATAAATAAATTGAACTGGCTGCCTATCTCTGCACTAATTGTAGCTTCCAAACTATCTTTGAAGGCAACCCCATGTAGAGAGCACCAGACGCAGGGCTTTTTCTCTTTCTGCCCCTGCCTTATGGAATTCCTTGCCGCCCTATATGAGAGCCATGCGTGACTTAGGGCCTTTTACTCTAGCACTTAAGACCTGGATTTTTACTAGAGCATTCAATCTCTGTTAATTTTTAATTTCTGTATGTATGTATTTTATCTTTTACAATTTAGCTGTAAATCGCCTAGAGCATTCTTGGATGGAGGGCGATTAATAAGTAATTAAAGATGATGATGATGATGAACTTGCTGACCAAAAGGTTGGCAGTTCAAATCCGGGGAGCGGAGGGAGCTCCCATTGTTAGCCCCAGCTTCTCCAAACCTAGCAGTTCGTAAAGATACAAGTTGGAGTAGATCAATAGTTACTGCTTCTGCGGGAAGATAACAGCACTTCATGCAGTCATGCTGGCCACATGACCTTGGAGGAGTCTACGGACAATGCCGGCTCTTTGGCTTAGAAATTGAGATGAGCACCAAGTCCCAGAGTCAGACACAACTAGACTTAATGTCAAGGGGAAACCTTTACCTTTTACCTCTGCCATTGGAAGTCAAGGATGAGGAAGGAAGGAAGGAAGGAAGGAAGGAAGGAAGGAAGGAAGGAGAAAGAGAGAGAGAGAGAAAGAGGAGGGAGGGAAAAAGGCTCATTTTTTTCAATTACCTGGCCAAATTCTTCCCAGGAATTGCTCCAGGTCCAGTAATGGGCTTTATAAAGCCCAATTCGTACTGCCATCATCTCATTGCCACGGTAATAAAATATTGGCCTGATGGAACGAGAAAGAGGGAAGAACAAAAAGAGATGTAAGGCTACATGAGAAATGTAACGTGTCCAAACAAGCATTCCCCCTCCCCAGCCCCCCCTCCCCGCCATCTTTATTGGCAGCCACAGAGATAAGGGAGACAAACACTTTTAAAGGGAGCCTGGCTGGCAACTCCGCTATCAGTCAGGAGCAGGTTGCTTCCTAATAGCCTCTGCCGCAAGGTTTTCAATTAGCATTTTTTAAAAGCGTCCATCAAGGCGAGAGGGAGCCTGCCTCATGTGTGCGAAAGCAAGAACGAGACCTTACGCAACCTGTCTTGGTGTTAATCCTTGAACTACCAGACCATGTAATTTTCACACAGCGTCAAATGGCTTCAAATGCTTCAAAAAGGGGAAGAAGAGGCACCTGGGCACCAGAGGAGGCACAAAAGATCTGGGAGGCTAGATTTCCAGCTGAAAGGGAGGCCAGCATGTATGAGCTTCCTTCAAATACAAACCACAGAAATTGGGATGTTGGATAGGACAGGAGCAAATAAGTCCTGGTATAAAATATATAAACACTCACTGTGCTGGTGTGGGGTACAAAACTGGAGACAAACAGACCAATTCAGATTTAAGTTGTGTAAAAAGTGAAACTCTGACCCAGCTAAACATTGAGAAAAAGATAATGTTGTTGGAGTTCAGCGTGCGATTGTGTTTCAGGATCAGGGTGCTTTGGATGTGGGAAGTGATGTCAATGAATTTCAAGATGGCAATGGTTTGGCCAATGATACTGATGCAGAGAAGGACCAGGAGACCCCTGTGCAAAGTGTAGTTTCCCGTGAGAATGTCTCTGAAGGGTGTGGGGATTATAGTGAATTGTTACCAGAAAGTTCCCAGGATTTGGGGTTTGAAAACAACTGGGCACCTGGCCCAGCTGCAAGACTTACATGAGCAAATAGATAGGCGAGAGGAAATTAGTTAAAACAGACAGGCCGAACAGTGCCTTCTGCGTTCTGCCAGGCTTCAACAGAAAAAGATAAGGGGATCTCAAGTAAAACAAAACCAATTCCTGAGTGTGTGGAATAGCTTAACGAGGGGATAAAAAGTTCCAAGTATGGAATATATAGTCAGATGAAGCATCGTTGGAATCAAGTGTTGTTCTCGTCCTTTGTTTCATGGAAGCTTTGCTTTGGAAGATTCTTGTCTAAGTATTTCTTGTTCATGGTTTGGATTCTTGGAATGTATGAATGCCTACTCATGCCTTGGATCAATGATTCCTGTTTTCCTGAATTATATTAGAGAAGCGTGGCTTTGTTTTTATGGACTTTGCTGAACTTTACTTGGACTATTTTTGCTCCTGCTTATCTTCAAATTGGATTTACCTATTTCTTTAAAGTGCTTTTTACTTGCTGCTTTTTAATTATCTTTAATAAAAGGATTGTTTTCCAATCAACTGTGTGGTGTTTACAGAGGGCTTTTCCTTTCCTAGAGTGCAACAAATGTTCCTATTTTGACACTATTGCAGAAAAGAAAGTCATCATATTTTTTCCCATTCTTCCAGTTTAATTGGGTGTCCAAAACATGAGATTCAGGAACAGTCTTCAAAACTTGGAATCATGAGACAAGAACAAAAGGAAACGTGGAACATGGAACTAGAAATCCCTTGACTTGACAATAGATCTATACTCAATCACCAACGTTGCCTGGACTAACAGACCCATCTGCTGGGCTAGCTCATATAGAGAGAAAATCATGCGTTCTCCCCTGGGAAACTGATAAGGACTTCTTCGCTAACAATCTAACAATCGTCTTGACTTTCGTAGGCTCTCCGGAGAAACCCTATGTTGATGCAACGTAAATCTTCTATCTAACTGCTCATTAGCCTGTCCACCTGGACTTTCATTTTGATCCTCTGAGTTCAGATCAATTTGTGACCTTGCTTCTCTAGCTGCCTTTCAGGAATGTGGCCTTCAGACAGATCCCTCATTTTCAGGGCTTAAAATCTCTTGCTGGCTCTCCTGCTGACTTGCAGACCCAGAATCCCCAGTGTCATCAGAATGATTGACAGGCCCAGAATCCCCAGAGAGATCAGGTGCCGGCACAATCAAAGGCTGAACTTAAACACCTGGGATCTAAAGACACTTCCTTTTCATAGAATCCTAGAGTTGGAAGAGACCTCGTGGGCCATCCAGTCCAACCCCATTCTGCCAAGAAGCAGGAAAATCGCATTCCAAGCACCCCTGACAGAGGCCATCCAGCCTCTGTTTAAAAGCCTCCAAAGAAGAAGCCTCCACCACACCCTGGTGTAGAGAGTTCCACTGCTGAACAGCTCTCATAGTCGGGAAGTTCTTCCTCATGTTCAGATGGAATCTCCTTTCTTGTAGTTTGAAGCCATTGTTCCGCATCCTATTCTCCAGGGCAGCAGAAAACAAGCCTGCTCCCTCCTTCCTATGACTTCCTCTCACATATTTATACATGGCCCTCATCATTTCTCCTCTCAGCCTTTTCTTCTGAAGGCTAAACATGCCCAGCTCTTTAAGCCGCCCCTCATAGGGCTTGTTCTCCAGACATTTGATAATTTTAGCCGCCCTCCTCTGGACACATTCCAGCTTATCAACATCTCCCTACAATTGCGGCACCCAGAATTGGACACAGTATTATCACCTCTTCCTGCTTCAACCAAGAGGCTCTAAAGGCAACAAAACAACCCATGGAGGAGTCTTGGGTTGGGAAGCAGGCCACGTGCCGCTCACGGCTCACCTGTCAATTAGCTTGCCTTGCAGGACGACGGGCGAAAGGTCGATGCCGTCGATCTCCCTGTCACTGGGAGGCGGGAGTCCTGCCAAAGCCAGGCTGGTGGCAAAGAGATCCATCACGCTCCCCAGCTGATGGCTCACCTGCAATTGACAAGGTAAGAGTAAGTAGATAGATAGAGGGATGGATGGATGGATGGATACACACACAAAGCTCCAACAGAGAAGGCTGCCAGAGGAAAGAGCGTTTGCTTCCAACAAGAGAGTCAGATGGAAAGGAATCACATGATCTTTGGGAATATTTGCCATTTATAGCAGAGCAGAGCACAGTATAGCCAGTGCTATATATAAGCTTATGGTAGGAAACAGGAGAGGAAATACACAGGATGATGGTAAGACAATCACAAAAAGGTAACTGCTTACTTTTATTGTTGCAGGTAATATATGAAAGAGTAGATCGACAAAAGTAATTTAGCTAATTTTGGTAGAAGAGTCCCTAATACTGTAGTAGTACAGGCAGGCTCCACATTACGAACAAGACAGGTTGTGTAGGTTTGTTCTTAAGCTGAATTTGAATGTAAGTTGGAACAGGAACACTTCTTAAGTGTGACTCCAGCCCAAATATATCTTTTTTAGCTTTGGATAGCATAAGGAAGGGTTAACATCCATGTGGTGTTTGTTTTGCTGTCTGTGCTTCTGTTCAGAAGATTTTGCCTCACTTCCTGTCCTTGTGAGAATGGGATTTTGGAAAATTTGGCTTGTTTTAGAGACAAGGATTAGAGAGAAAGTTTCGGTGGAGACCACTTTTCCCCATGTTAATAATTCTTCCAGGAGTGAATTTCCCTTATTAGGATCAGATTTCTCTCACTTCCTGTTGTCTCATCCCTGTTCTTAACTATGAGTAGTATGTAAGGCAGATGTTTGTAACTTGGGGACTGCCTGTAATAGTAGTAGAAGTAGTTATTGTTGTTATTGTTGTTGCTGTTGCTGTTAAAAGCCATGTTTTGGGGGGAGGGAATGCCTGCTTTGAGAGCAGTAAGAAAAGGTGGATAATAAATATTATAATTATTATAATAATAGTTGTTATGATTTGATGCATCCAAATCTAATACTTCTTCAGTTCTCTGAAAGAGAAAACAGAAGAATGGTCTGCCTCAGGGGAGCGTGCGTGCTCAATCAATGTTTTACATTTACACAAATGATCAGCCACTGCCAGAAGGGACAGAGAGTTCCATCTATGCTGATGATCATACCATCACCGCTCAAGCAGGGAGCTTTGAAATTGTTGAACAGAAGCTCTCCAAAGCTTTAGGTGCTTTTACTGCCTTTTACAGGGAAAACCAGCTGATTACTAATCCATCCAAAACACAGAAGTGTGCTTTTCACCTTAAGAACAGATAAGCATCTCGAGCTCTGAGGATGACCTGGGAAGGAATCCCACTGGAGCATTGCAGCACACCCAGATACCTGGGAGTCACCCTGGACCGTGCTCTGACTTACAAGAAGCACTGACTGAATGTCAAGCAAAAAGTGGGTGCTAGAAATAATATCGTACAAAAGCTGACTGGCATAACCTGGGGATCACAACCAGACAATGAAGACCTCTCCCTTGTGTTTTGCTACTCTACTACTGAATACGCATGCCCAGTGTGGAATACATCCCACCATGTTAAAACTGTGGATGTGGCTCTTAATGAGACATGCTGCATTATCACAAGATGTCTACACCCTACACTGCTGGAGATGTAATACTATTTAGTTGATATTGCACCACCTGACATTTGTCGGGAAGGAGCAGCCAGTAATGAAAGGACCAAGGCAGTGACATCCCCAGCCCATCCTTTGTTCAGATATCAGCCAGCATGCCATCACCTTAAATCAATAAACAGCTTGAGAGAGATACTTGCAGGAATATCTCAGCAAACAAGAATCCAAAAATAGCAGGTTAAAACCCAGCACCTTAATCAGTGGCTGAGACTGGATGAGAAACTCCCTTCTGAGCACACAGAAGACTGGGCGACCTGGAGGGCGCGAAACAGGCTGTGCTCTGGCACCACGAGATCAAGAGCTGACCTTAAGATATGGGGCCACAAAGTGGAGTCCACGACATGCAAGTGTGGAGAAGAGCAAACGACAGACAACCTATTACAATGCAACCTGAGCCCTGCTACATGCACAATGGAGGACCTTCTTACAGCAACACCAGAGGCACTTGAAGTGACCAACGAATGGTCAAATGACATTTAGTATAATGCCATGTTGTGTTCCTGTTCTGGAGTACGATACGCCATGTCGTATTCCAGAGCAGGAACACCTCTGACTTGAAACAATACAGCAGCTTGGTAAAATCATCAAGCAGTTTATTGTAGAATATATGCAGGCAAAGCAGTAAAAATGCAGGATAATCCATAAATTTTACAGGGAAACCAGGTCCATTAAAACACAGAAATCCATGAAACAAGGCACTTGAAACCATGAGACAAAACTGCAGGAACGTCAAGGCAAAACCTTAAGCTTGACAACAACTTGATACAGTACATGAAACAAAGAGTACTTGAAAGCAAGACAATCATAAAATAACAATGTTGGCTCAACTGAGACATTTGTCTCCCAAGAATAATTATAAACTCTTTCTAGAGCCCAAAGCTGAAAGGAAAGCATTCTTTCTCACCTTCCCACTAGATAACGGTTTATTATCTCTATTTTGCTGTAGACAAACTGAACGCCTGAGATTCTGAAAGTTCTGCCCTTGTTTACTAAAACATTGCTTTCTGTTCCAAGGTTTCATTATCCCTTCCCTCTGCACCTGACAAAGCAATCTCAGCTTCATTTTCAGGCTGCTATTCTGAGAAATTCTGAACTCCCCCCCCCCACCCAGTGGGTTAAACCACTGAGCTGCTGAGCTTGTTGACCAAAAGGTTGCAGGTTCGAATCCGGGGAGCGGCATGAACTTCCACTGTCAACCCCAGTTTCTGCCAACCTAGCAGTTCGAAAACATGCAAATGTGAGTAGATCAATAGGTACTGCCCCAGCGGTAACGGTGCTCCATGCAGTCATGCAGGCCACATGACCTAGGAGACATCTATGGACAACGCCGGCTCTTCAGTTTAGAAATGGAGATGAGCAGCAACCCCCAGAGTTGGACACAACTGGACTTAATGTCAGGGGAAAACCTTTACCTTTACTATTCTGAGAAAAGCTGCGAAAGGTCTTTCCCAGGAATGTGGCCTTGCTCAGGCAACTCTTCTGAACTTAACAAACCCTCATCCCCAGGCCTAACATCAGGAACATCATCTATTCCCATTATGCACATCAACATGAACATCATTCCCAACATGAATATCATCATGAACTTTATTCCCATCATGAGCATCAGACACAATCACAGGCTGAACAGGCCGACAAACATACTGACATACAACACTCCAAGTGGCCAGCTTCTGGTCAAAGGACATTTAGCATAATGCCAAATTTTAAACTTTGTGATTTTAAATACATGCTAACTATCCCCTCAACTCGCTTCTGACATGATAAATAAATAGTCCTCTGAGTTTGGGAAGGGAATATGGCTTAAGGTCATACTGAACAGAAGAGAATAATTTGGGCCAACTCAAAACGTCTTTGATTCCCGTCGAGTATTTCAAAAAGAAGCCAGGTCAGTATGAAGCTGGCAAGGATTTCTTGTACTTGCCCCCTCATTATTGAAATGGCTCCTGGAGTAATACGTCTCGCCTTAAAATGAATACGTCTCGCCTTCGAATGGCCCATTACATCCCTGGTCTTGCAAGCCATTCGTTTTGTAAAGGAGTGGGAAACTTCTCCAAAGAAACCCAATGCCAAACGATGGAATTATTATCGGTGGCACCACATTGAAAAGGAGAAATGGAAGGAAGGCAGGGAGAGGAGGCGACTCTGTTTTAATATAAACTTTGAAGTATTTTTCAGAGGAGAAACGGAGGGGAATTGAGTATTATGTTGACAGCATTCTTTTATTCTGGTTTGTGCGTGTGTGTATTCCGGAGAGTAACAACCCGGCGGAAAATAAATAATGAAAATAGCGAGATCAGATATTTTCCCGTATCAGCAAGGAACAGCCGGTACAGAGAGGATGGAGACATATATATATATATATGAGAGAGAGAGAGAGAAATAAACTCTTGGCATACATGGAATGTCTTTAAGAAAATGGAAATCCGTTTTGCTTTGGGCCAACGTGGCGAGACGAAACTGCCCCGCGCCAGCGTTATCAGCGCTTTCAAGCCTCTGACGCTGAATCAAAGGCGACAATTAATAAAGTTGCCCCCGCCAGGAACGGAGAGGAGGCAAAGCTAAATATTTGAAACCGGGTGAACAAATGTCAGGGCGTTTTTAAATAAAAATCCTTTCACATTTATCACAGCGAGCAGGCCTGATATCCCTGTCTAATTCAATTTCAATTTGTGCCCTCTGGGAGATAGCGCAGGAAAGGTTGCGGCGGCGCTGTCTTCGGGTTGATATGTTCTTTTCTCCTTCAGGGAGCAGAACCAGGAAGGAGGGAAGAGGGGAAGGAGGAGGAGGAGAGGGAAAGGAGTCAAAGAAAGAGTAAAAGACTACACATTCCTGGCTCTATGGTTAACCCCAAAACTAGGCTAGATTTATTGCTGATAATACGGCTGATTGCTTTGGGGATGCTCTTGTCTAATCCCATTTTATCTAATTAGAGTAGTATTGCTTATACTTAAAATGATTTTAACATGCAAGATCTATGTTCCATCTATATATATATAAATGCTCTGTGAGTAATGAGTACCTTAAAAACAAAAGAACCAAAGAACGAAATCACACCAAATTTGGCAACAAAACGTCTCACAACACAAGGAGTGACCATCACTCAAAACATTGTGATTTTGTCATTTGGGAGTTATAGTTGCTGGGATTTATATTTCACTTATAATCAAAGGGCATTCTGAACTCCACCAACAATGGAATTGAACCAAACTTGAGACACAGGACTCCCCTGAAAAACAGAAAACTCTGGAAGGGTTTGGTAGGCATTGACCTTGAGTTTTGGAGTTGTAGTTCACCTACATCTAGAGAGCGCTGTGGACTCAAACAATGATAGATCTGGACCAAACTCAGCACAAATACTCCATATGCCCACTCACTTGCTGTGAGTTTTCTGGGCTGTATGGTCATGTTCCAGAAGCATTCCCTCCTGACATTTCGCCCACATCTATGGCAGGCATACTCAGAGGTTGTGAGGTCTTTTGGAAACTAAGCAAGGGAGGTTTACAAGGTCCAGGGTGGGAGAAAGAACCCTTGTAACAACTGCTCCCCCCCCCCCCCGAGATGTTCTATGTGTTGTTGAAGGCTTTCATGGCTAGAATCACTGGGTTGCTGTGGGTTTTCTGTATGGCCATGTTCTGGGTTGTATGAGCATTCCTTCCTGGAATTATCTTTCCGTTTGTCATTATGTGTCTTTTATATTGTATTTCATTTTGTATACAAATAGATAATGGCCTAAGCATTGCAAGTACTATACATCCCACTCAGCTGGATCCTTCTGGAAAGCAAGCTCACCATGTGATGCGTCTCCAAAGTTCCCTCCTTGGTGGTGAATTCGTTTGGAAACAGCAACCAAGAGACACCATGGGAACAGGGCTTTGAAGACAAAGGCTCTAATCTACACTGCTCAGTCATGAAACCCATTGGTGGTCTTAAGCAGGTCACACTCTCTCAGCCTCAGAGAGAGTGTGACCTGCTTAAATCATAGTGCTGAATTAAAAGTGCCCAATTCAAAGTGCTGGTTTTGACCTATAAAGCTCTATAGGGTTCTGGCCCGGCTTACTTGTCTGAACACATCCACCCCTACGTCCCATCTCGTAATCTAAGATCATCCAGGGAGATCCTGCTCTCCCTCCCGTCCATTGCGCAAATGCGTCTGGCAGGGACGAGAGACAGGGCCTTCTCGGTGGTGGCCCCTTGCCTATGGAACACACTCCCAAATGAGGTACGGTCTGCTCACTCCCTCCTGGCTTTTAGAAAGAAATTAAAATCATGGCTTTGGGACCAGGCCTTCGGACAGTAGATGTTTGTAGAGTTTAAAGGGCATGGACTAGAATGACAATATGACTGGTGAGACTGTTATTATTTACTAGCTGTCCTCTGCCACATGTTGCTGTGGCCCACATGGGAATTCTGTGTGGGAGGTTTGGCCCAATTCCATCGTTGGTGGGGTTCAGAATGCTCTGTGATTGTAGGTGAACTATAAATCCCAGCAACTACAACTCCCAAATGTCAAGGTTCTATTTTCCCCAAACTCCATCTGTGTTCATATTTAGGCATATGGATTTTTTGTGTCAAGTTTGGTCCAGATCCATCATTCTTGGAGTCCACAGTGCTCTCTGGATGCAGGTGAACTACAACTCCAAAGCTAAAGGACACTACCCATCAAACCCTTTCAGTATTTTCTGTTGGTCATGGGAGAACTGTGTGCCAAGTTTGGTTCAATCCCATTGTTGGTGGGGTTCAGAATGCTCTTTGATTGTAGGTAAACTATAAATCCCAGCAACTACAACTCCCAAATGACAAAATCAATTTTTTTACGTGAAGAACATACATTGGGTTGTTAGGTGTATCGTGTCCAAATTTGGTGCCAATTGCCCCAGTGGTTTTTGAGTTCTGTGAATACCACAAATGAACATTACATTTTTATTTATATAGATTGTTTTAATGATTGCTTATGTTCTGTCTAATTATGATTTATGCTTAATTGTGGTTTTATTATTGTGGTTGTTATGGATTGGCATCACATCAGTGTCCAATGTATGGCATTGAAGTTTTGCCAGTTATGTGTAAACCGCTTTGAGTCCCCCTCGGGGTGAGAAAAGCGGTACAGAAATACTGTAAATAAATAATAATAATAAATAACTCCCTCTGAAGATATCATGCCAAGAAAACTAATGATAACATTGGGTCGTCATGTTTGAAGTGACTTAAAGGCAAATAATGACAAAAGGGGACGAGGATTCAGAATGTGCGCTTGCTTATGCTCAACAGACTAAAAATAATTGAAAAAAGATTTCCACAGTAACACTGATCACACTGCGAGGCAATAACCCCCCTGTTTTTTTTTCACTTTCTAATATGCCAATTAGTCCTAAACCCTCCCAAATCTGTAAATGTATCCCGATTTGTCATCCACACATACTGCTTGATTTAAAAGCACATATGGGTTGTGTTTCCTTGGGTCGGGGAATGCAGAGCTCTTTCTCGAACCGGGAGATGTCTGTGTGGGTTTTTCGGTTTTTCTTCCTAAAGAGCATCTCCGCAGCTCAGCAAGACTCACAGATTGTCATATGGCGAAGGATCTGCTTGGGAACCATCCGTTTGTGCAAAGACGAGCCCAAGGCAAAGGCCACCATCCGAGGGAGGGAAAGAAATGTGCCGAAACCCACCAAATCCATATGGCACTAAGTGTCCTTAAATCACACTGAATGGCAGTTGTTTATCATGAATCCTGCTTGGGACTGGATTCCTTTTAGAGAGCTATTTGTCCTCTCACTCTCTGCAAAAGCGTGCGGATCGGTGTTAAAATAATAGCTGTGAAAAGGAAAGAAACAAGCAGGAAACTTGGAGGAAGCTGAGAGAGAAAGAGAAAAGAAAGAGAAGAAAAGGAAGGGTAGAAGCACCTCCTACAATGTGCACTAACTTCAAAAATGGGGCATAGTATTCAACTGTGATAAAAGATATGTAATAATAATTTGCTTATTTTTTACTTAGGCAATCCCTTGTAGCCTGAGGATGATGGCCCTCCAAGTGTAGTCTCTTGGCGGTGGATACATAAGTGGCCGTGGAGACCTATTCTTCATCCACATGTTCTTCCTTGGTGAGGACATCAGTTTCCAGGTGGAAGGCGGTTCCTGTCAGGGTTGGCTTGACACACCTTCCTCTTAGCACGTTTCTCTTTCGCCCTCCATTCGTGCCTCTTTGAATTCCACAGCACTGCAGGTCACAGCTGACCTCCAGGTAAAGTGCTCAAGGGCCAGGGCTTCCTAGTTTTCAGTGTCTATGTCAGTTTTTAAGATTGGCTTTAAGTCCATCTTTAAATTTCTTTAAATTTCCATTCTTGAGTTGGGGGTATAGTAATGGCTTTGGGAAACTGTGAAATTTGGGCATTCGGACAGCATGGCTTTCATTCCAGCAGAGTTGATGGCGCAGGAGTATCGCTTCAATATTTCTTCCAGAACGCTGACATTTGTTCGCCTGTCTTCCCAAGAGATTTGCAGGATTTTTCAGAGGCAACATTTTGCAGGCATATAACAGCATTGGTAGGACAACAGCTTTATAAACAAGCACCTTGGTCTCCCAACGGATGTCCCAGTGCTCAAATACTCTCCACTCCATTCGGAAAAATACCGCACTCGCAGAGCTCAGGTGGTGTTATATTCCAGTGTCAATGTTGGCATTTGTGGAGAGGTGGTTACCAAAGGAGGTGAAAGGGTCAACATTTTCTAACATTACACCATTAAGCTGTATTTCTGGCATTTGAAAAGGGATTGGCTGGTGACTGTTGAAAGAGCACTTTGGTTTTCTCAATGTTCAGTGAGAGGCCGAGCTTCTTGTATGCACTCTAAACACCTTGTATGCAAAGGTGTTTAGAGTGGCTTGTAGGTCTTCTTCTGAATGCTCACAGACTACGTTATCGGGATACTGGAGTTCTATAACAGATGTTGTTGTGATTTGGCTTTTAGTCTGCTAAGGTTAAATAGCATGCCATTTGTCCGATAGATAATTTCCACTCTGGTGGGAAGTTTCCCATCAACAAGATTATGACAAAGATGGAAAATAAGGTTGGGGCAATAACACATCCCTGTTTGATGCCTGATTCCACCTTAAATGGGTCACTTTGAGATACACTGCTGTCCAAGACTGTTGCCATCATGTCATCATGGAGAAGTCACAGAATTTTCACAAATTTGTCAGGGGACCCAATTTTTTGGAGGATGGCACAGAGAGCACTGCGATTTACTGTGTAATTTTGTTGTTGTTGTTGTTGTTGTTTATAGCTCAATGGCAGAACACTCCTTTTCATACAGGGCATCCCAGGTTCAATCCCAGCCTCTCCAAGAAAGGCTAAGTAGATAATTTAGCTGAAACCTTGGAAAGCCATTGGTAACAAATGCTGGGAGAGAGCAAACCATAATGTGACTCTGGATACTGTCACTTCCCCATATTCCTAGTTGGAAGAAAGACACACCCCTCTTCAGAGAAGGAAACCTCCAGCCTCAGTAAGCCGCAAACCCAGCACCAGTCCTCAGATGCTTCCAGTACTTAATTCATAAAAGGAAAAGTAAGTTTGAGTGTTGGACCAGTGTTCAAATCACCATTTGGCCATGGAAACCCACTGGGAGAACTTGGGCAAATCACACTCTGACAGCATCTCAACTTCAAGACACATGATACACATAGAAAGCATATAAAGCCAGGCAGAGAGATGTGCAACTAAAATGTCTGAATGTGTTTTGCTGAAACTGAGGAGGGAGGAGAGAAGAGGCCTCAATAAAGAGATGGCAAAGCTAAAAGAGAAAGGAAGGGGAAAAGGAAGGAAGGAAAGTATGCACAGAAACAGAGATTCAAGAGGCAATAGCAGGACTTTCTGGGAGGCAGAAGAAAACTAAAGCAACTCTTCATTTCTCACCTGCAGCAAGGAGGAAGCTGTAAGGCGTCAGAAGTCTTAAAAGCAAGAAGGAAAAGAAGAATAATCTTTCATGGCCCTCTATCTTTACTTGACAAGAATTGCTACGAACACAAATCACAGGATGCAGGTTTTCCCCCTAAAACAGGTATGGCAAACCTAGGCCCAGGAGCTGGATGCAGCCCCTTAGACTCTTTGCTCAGGCCTTCCTCTCTCTCACCATCCTATCCTTCCTTCCCTCTTTCCTTCCCCCTTTCTTCCCTCTTTCTCCTCCCATTCCACCCTTCCTTCTTCCCTCCCTTCCTTAGCTCCCCCCTTTTTTCCTTCCTCCTTCCTTCCCTTCCACCCTTTCATCCTTCCTTCCCTCTCTCCCTTTCTCCCTCCTTCCTTACTTCCTTCCGTTTTGTCTTCCCTTCCTTCTTCCTTCCCTTCCTTCCTTAAATCATTCCTTTCCTTCCTTTCGTTCTTCCTTCCTTTCCTCTTTCTTTGTCCTTCCATCCATTCATCCTTCCATTCTACCCTTTCATCCTTCCCTCTCTTTTTTCTTTCCTTCATTCTCTCTTTCCTTCCCCCTTACCTCCTTTTACCTCCTCGTGGGCCATCCAGTCCAACCCCCTGCCAAAAAGCAGGAAAATCACATTCAAAGCACCCCTGACAGATGGCCATCCAGCCTCTACTTAAAAGCCTCCAAAGAAGGCTTTTAAGACCTGCCTCCCTTCCTTTCCTCTTTCTCTTTCCATACTTCCCTTCCACCCTTTCTTCCTTCCCTTTCCTCCTTCTCTCCCTGTTTCCCCTCCCTTCTTTCCCCTTTGTTTCCTTCCTTCTCTCTTTCCTTCATCCTTCCCTTCCTTCCTTCTCTTTTTCCTTCCCCTTCCCTTCCTTACTTTTATCCTTCCCTTCTACCCCTTCATCTTTCCTTCTTTCTCTCTTTCCTCCCTCTTTCCCTCTCTCCCTCTTTCTCCTTCCATTCTTCCCTTCCTCCCTTTCGTCCTTCCTTCCTTCTATCACCAGGCAGTCAGTCCTCCTATCAGGGAGTGCTAGCATGCAGACCGCAAGTTAAAAAGGTTGCCCATGCCTGCCTTAAAAGGTCTATGATTTCCCTCCATCTCAGGGCCATTCCAGAGGAAGAGATCCCATCAAAGGACCAAAGAAATGATGGAACAGGAGAGACTCTGCAAACCTAAAGTGCAAGGCCCTGAAACTCTACCAATCTGGGTCTGCAAGGGATTCACAAGATACGCTCAGACACAAGTAATACCTTCTTGAATATGAAAAGTGAAAAATCATCTCCCACCAATATGCCGGAGTGCAACCTTCCCTTTAACAAATGTGCATACAACGCCTTCCACTCTGTTTTAATGAAAACCCTTGAAAGGCCATTTCAATCAGAAACTAAATTTCTGCCTTTGTCCAAGCACACAAAGGGATTTGCAAAGACTCCAGCTCCTGAAGGGTGCTTCTCTCTGGAATGAAGATGTCCACAAAAGGGAGAAAGCACTCATTGTTTACTCAAGAGCAGACATCAATTGTGTTTGCTGTTCAGGAGCAAAGGGGTCGCTTGCGGTATCTACTACTGGAGGTGATCTATAGCACAAAGAAGGCATCATCTGTTCCCATAGGCAAGCAGGGATACAATGGCCAAAGCACACAATTCCAGACCAAAATTCCAGGCTCAGGTTGGACTCAAAGCCCATTGGAATGTATTTGTTCTTAAAAAGGAAAGGGAAAAATCTTTCAAATCTATTGCAAAGTAAGCATTCCTTACTCTTACCTGCCCAGCAGGTATATGTCCTGGCCACCAGGCAATGGCTGGCTCTCTCATGCCGCCTTCAAAGGTAGTCTGCTTGCCACAGAGGAAAGGGCCGTTGCTACCCGCTAAGGGACAATAATAAAGAAACGTTTATTCAAAAATATCATAAAGAGGGGAGATGGACTTGGAAAAGAAGGTTGTGGATGAACTATAACTCACATCATGCCAGTTTAACCCCCTGAAACTCCATCAGTGATTAAAGTTTGTCATGTTGGGTAAGTTTGCTCTAGATGCATCATTGGTGGGGTTCAGTGTGATCTCTGGCTGTAGGATAAACTACAGCTCCCACCATGGTGGGTCAGTCCCCTCAAATCCCTCCAGTGGGTTCAGTTGGTCATGGGGGTTCTGTGGGCCAAGTTTGGTCCAGATCCGTCATCAGTGGTGCTCACAGTGTTTCTGGATGTAAGTGAACTACAACTTCCAGAAAGGAAGGTCAGTTCCCTCCAAACCCCTCCAGTATTTTCAACTGGTCATGGACGTTCTGTGTGTCAAGTGAGGTCCAAGGCCATTTTTGGTGGGGTCCTGAGTGCTCTTTGATTGCAGATGAACTATAAACCCTACAATGGCTATAAATCAAGGTGAATTCCTCCCAAACCTCTCCAGTATTAATGTATTGTCAAAGGCTTTCATGGCTGGAATCACTAGGTTCTTGTGGGTTTTTTTTTTTTGGGCTATATGGACAAGAACTTACTCTCCAGTATTTTTCTTTGGTCATTGGGGGATGGGCTACATCAGTGATTCTCAACCTTCCTAATGCTGCGATCCCTTAATACAGTTCCTCATGTTGTGACCCCCAACCATAACCCTAACATTATGAATCGCCATGTAAATAATGATCTGCAGGATGTATTTTCATTCACTGAACCAAATTTGGCACAAATACCTGGTATGCCCAAATTTGAATACTGGTGCAATTGGGTGGGGGAGATTGATTTTGTCATTTGGGAGTTGTAGTTGTTGGGATTTATAGTTAACCTGTAAACAAAGAGTATTCTGATCCCCACCAACAATGGAATTGAACCAAAGTTGGCACACATGACCAACAGAAAATACTGGAAGTGTTTGGCGGGCATTGACCTTGAGTTTGGGAGTTGAAGTTCGCCTACATCCAGAGAGCAGTGTGGGCTCAAACAATGATGGATCGGGAGCAAACTTGGCACGGATACTCCATATCATCATCATCATCATCATCATTTAATTACCTATTAATCGCCCTTCATCCAAGATGCTCTAGGCGATTTACAAGCTAAATTGTAAAGGATAAAAATACATACATATAGATATTAATAAAATTAACATATGCCCAAATGTGAACACTCGTGGGGTTTGGGGAAAATAGACCTTGAGATTTCGGGGTTGTACTTGCTGGGATTTATAGTTCACCTAAAATCAAGGAGCGTTCTGAACCCCAACAATGATAGAATTGGGCCAAACTTCCCACACAGAACCCCCATGACCATCAGAAAATACTGTGTTTTCTGATGGTCTTTGGCGACCCCTCTGACACCCCTTTGTGACCCCCCCAGGGTTCCCGACCCCCAGGTTGAGAAACACTGGGCTACATGGTTCATGGTGCTCTCTATAACCTGTAATGTCATTGGAGGGTGGGCTTTTGGTGGCTCCTCAGCACTATGGGTTAAAGCTGTTTGTAGGAGTGGGAGCCTGTCTGTGGAAGTGGACCCTTCTGCCGCAGACACACATACATATTTTCATATTTATTGTGTGTGTGTGTGTGTAGAGAAAGAAAAGAAAGCGAGTGGGCACTGAAGGCGGGAGGAAAGGAAGAGGGGGGTCACATGTGGGAGGAGCCTGAGAGTGATGTCAAGAGCCCCCGCTCCCTCCCTCCTGCATTTGATTGGGTTTAATAGGCTTTTCCTTAATCTCTATGTATTATCTGATATTTTCACTCATCTAACGTTCTGGCGGCCTGTTTATGTTGGATAAGCGAAACTCTACTGTATGTATGTGTTGTGGCTCAGTTTGAGCCTGAGCTTTCTGAGCCTGAGTTTCCTCAGGACGAGGAGGATGATGGGTTTCAGATTTCTGAACATGTCCCTGTTGTTGATGCAGACAGTGTTGATACTGAAGACAGGCGGCGTTTCAGTTTCCCAGGGAAAGGAATGTTGTTTTAGAAGATAGTCATGATTTGAGGGAAACTTCACACCTGCAGGTGGAGGAGTCGACTGCTCCATCTGTGAGCTCAGTGCCTGTCGATTCCCAGGCTGGCCAGTCCCAGGATAATGAGTTATTCGGCCTTGAAGGTGATGGGGATTTGATTAGGGAGGACTGTTTGCAAATAAGGGTACCCCGAAGTACTGACTCTGCAATCCTGTGCCATGCTATGGAGAGAAAGCTTATCCTACCCCAGGTCTCAGCGGTGGCCGGGAGAGCTTTCGCACAATTAAAACTTGTGCGCCAGCTGCGCCCGTACCTTGAGAAGCCAGATCTGGCCACGGTGGTCCATGCTCTTGTCACATCCCGGCTGGATTACTGCAACGCACTCTACGTGGGGTTGCCTTTGAAGACTGCTCGGAAACTACAACTAGTCCAGCGAGAAGCAGCCAGATTGCTCACCGGAGCGACGTACAGGGAGCATACAACCCCCCTGTTGCGTCACCTCCACTGGCTGCCGATCCAATTCCGAGCACAATTCAAAGTGCTGGTTTCGACCTACAAAACCCTATACGGTTCCGGCCCAGTGTATTTGTCTGAACGGATCTCCCTCTACGTCCCACCTCGAAGCTTAAGATCTTCTGGGGAGGCCCTGCTCTCGACCCCGCCAGTGTCACAAGTGAGGCTGGCGGGGACGAGGAGCAGGGCCTTCTCAGTGGTGGCCCCCCACCTGTGGAACTCACTCCCCGGGGAGATTAGATCGTCATCTTCCCTTTTGGCATTTAGGAAAAAACTGAAGACCTGGATCTGGGATCAAGCCTTTGGTCATTCTGACAGCTAACTGAAGGATCTGATGATAGACAAGGACAAATGGAATGGAATGGATATATGGACTATGAACCCTCAGCATGAGACTGTTTTTATTATTTTATTATGTACTGATGTTTTTAATTAATTGTTGAATTGTTTGTATTTGTATTGCTTGTGAATTGTTTTGGGCATCTAATTGTGCCCCCACTGTAAGCCGCCCTGAGTCCCCCCCGGGGTGAGAAGGGCAGGGTATAAGTAAATGAAATAAAATAATAAATAGTAATAGCTCACCACACGTAAGTTTCTGATGGTTATGAAGTTTAATTCTGACTCTGCTATATTTATGGTGGAATCACCCCAGCCGAGGGTTATTTTTGAGCCTAACAGCTCAGATTCCCCAACAGAGTGAACTGAAGCTGTTCTGTCATGCACTGGGTCTGAACAAATTGTCTTTAATCTATAGGACGTATACTTTAAACCCAGTGGGAAGCCGGGTTGCCTCAAAGAGAGAGTCTTAGGGAATTCCTGAAGTGATGGTCTTTGGAGTCTTTACTGGTACAACAAAGTCTTTATTAAGGAACAGATAACAAATCTTCAGACAACACTTCAAGGTTTTCTTGTTCTAGTCTTTAAGAGATTGGCACTGACTTGAATTAACTGTACTTTCTTAGCATAAGGAAGAACCCTTTATAATCTCTCCCAGGCTGTCTATTATCTGGGCCTTGCTGGTTTGGGTCTTACTACTGATCCCAACTGCTTCTGGACATCGAGTAAACCTACCAGTCAAGGCTTGATGATACTTCAGCTGGATTTCAGTGGTTCTGTAATGCTGTCCTGTGGGAACTTCAGGGCTGTTTTCCCCTCTGGTGCTGTTAGGCTGTGGGATCTTTTCCTTCTGTTCCCTGGATGGTTCTGAAGAATGAAGCTTTTCCTACGGGACGAGCTGTCTGCGTCCTATAGACTAGCTTCCTTGTGTGTGACTGACTAAAATGGCTCCCTTCTCTTCTGAAAACCCAAAAAGGGGTGGAACCAAGGAACCTAATGATGATGGACAGGTGGCCTGCCCTGTAACTGCAAACCTTAACAGGAAGCCACCCTTCTACAAAACCCCAAGCCTTGGGCTGCAAACAAACACTTAATACAAAGCAAATAAAGAGAGAGCTTCTCGTACAGCTGTACCAGCACAAATCCTATACAGAGGCTCAGTTTCTCAATTTCCTAAATAACTTCCCAGGAAGCATATCAAATTTTTGCCTCCATCCACTGACACCAGCATTAAGCGTGCAACCTACAAGTATCGAGGCAGGGACCAGGCAAACTCTCCTGTCTCTCCGCACTAAAGCTCTCCCAGGAAAGAGGAGTGATGTTTTATGGCAGCTCCTGGTTAGCGCCGAGCCACGGCTTCGCGGCTGGACTAACGAAAAGCCAGACGTCGCTCAAGGCCACAAATGGTGCCAACAAGGCACCTGGGACAAGAACCCTTTCTGCGGCTCTTTCTGCCCCATAAGAAGTGTCTCTGTTGCCTGAGACGGGACTGAAGAAAACACGAGGGACGAGGGATAATTCAGAGTGACTGTGCCCCAAGGGAATGAAAACCAAAGACCTGTGAAGCAAACCTGAAAATGCAAAGGGATTGTCGTCTTCTTAGCAGTTTTTCAAAAGAGGTTAGCGGACTTGTTTGTAAAGCCACTTGCATTTATTAAGACGTGCTACAGAGAAGTCACAGATCAAGGAGCCACAAGGAGAGACGGGTAATAAATAAAGTGATGATGATGATGATTATTATTATTATTATGTTAGTGGGGATACCACAGTGTTGGGGTGATTTCAAAAAGGAAAAAGCATTTCTAAAGTAAAGCAGCACAAGTAGTTTTAACAGATCAGAAGCTTCTTGAGCACAACAGTTGAGAAAATGAGTTTCAGCAATTACAGGAGAAGAGTCAAGCTTTAAAAGTTAGAAGATGCTTTATAAGTTAAAAGAAGACTTTATTGAAAGATCAAAAATTCTATATAGGAAAGTTGTGGGCTATTTCCGTTTTATTGATTATTTGAAAACCTTTGATTGTGTGGATCATAATAAATGGTGGTAAGTTCTTGCCTGCCTCCTGAGGAATCTGTATAACAACCAAGTAGCAACAGGAAGAACAGACCACGGAACAACAGACTGGTTCAAGATTGGGAAAGGAGTACGGCAGGGCTGTCTACTCTCTCCCTCCCTATTCAACTTGCATACAGAACATATCATGTGACATGCAGGGCTTGACCAATCCAAGGCTGGAGTTAAAATTGCTAGACTAAACATTCACAATCTTAGATATGCAGATGATAACACTTTGATGGCTGAAAGCGAGGAAGAGCCGAGGAGCTTTCTAACCAAAATGAAAGAAGAAAGTGCAAAAGCTGGGTTGCAGGTAAACATAAAAAAAAAAAACCCAAGATGATGGCAACCAGACTAATTGATGACTGGCAAATAGAGGGAGAAAACGTGGACACAGCAACAGACTTTGTATTTCTAGGTGCGAAGATGACTGCAGACGCAGAGTGCAGCCAGGAAATCAGAAGACATTTCCTTCTTGGGAGGAGAGCAAAGACCAATTTCAATAAAAGAGTGAAGAGGAGAGACATCATACGGGCAACGAAGAGCCACATAGTTAAAGCAATGGTATTCCCCATAGTAACGTATGAATGTGAGAGCTGAACCATAAGGAAGGATGAGCGAAGGAAGAGAGGTGCTTTGGAAATGTGGTGCTGGAGGAAAATCCTGAGAGTGTCTTGGACTGCAAGAAGATTAAACCTGTCCATCCTCCAGCAAAGAAAGGCCGACTGCTCACTGGAGGGAAGGAGATTAGAGGCAAAGATGAAGTCCTTTGGCCACATCATGAGCAGACAGGAAAGTTTAGAGAAGACAATTATGCTGGGGGGAAAGGAAGGAAAAAGGAAGAGGGGCTGACCAAGGGCAAGATGGATGGATGGTATCCTTGAAGAGACTGGCTTGACTTTGAAGGAACTGGGGGTGGCCACGGCTTACAGGGAGCTCTGGCCTGGGCTGGTCCAGGAGGTCACAAAGAGTCGGAATCTACTGAACAAATAAACAACAAAAAGGGCCTATCTATCTATCTGAAGCAGACATCCTGTCTTTCTCTTCATGCTCACAGAAGAAGAAAACAGAGGACTCAGGGGGTTGGCATGTGGCTGAAACATGATGAAAAGGGCATGTCTGCCTATATTCATGACCACGTTTCCTACCACCAACCTGCACGATCCCTTAGATCCTCTGGGGAGGCCCTCCTTTTGCCCCTTCCTCTATCACAGCTACGACTTGTGGGAACGAGGGAGAAAGCCTTCTCCACTGTGGCCCCCCAGCATTGGAACTCGCTACTGGTGAGATTAGGCAAACTCCCACCCTAGCAGCCTTCAAGAAAGATCTGAAAACTTGGCTTTTCCGATGTGCCCTTGGAGAGTGACCATAAATCCAATTTTTGTTTATTCCATCTACAGTGTCGTCCTCATGATGCATGTTCCCCTGTCCTTAACAAAGACCCAACACCATTGTTTGTCTTTTTGGACTCCTCCCTCATAAATACACTCCCTCACAAATACACTTTTTCCACTCCTATCTCACCCAGGGTTTTATCATTTTACTTTGTGCATTTGGCCCGCCCATTGTGTTTAACTTTCTATTATGTTATTTTGCATTGTTTATTTTATCTTGTTCATTAAGTATTTTATTGTGATGCAATTTTTTGTTGTTTTGTATTTTATTTTGCTGTATTGTATTTTTGGTCTTGGCTTCCTGTGAGCCGCCCCGAGTCCCCATTGGGGAGATGGTGGCGGGGTATAAATAAAGATGATGATGATGATGATGTCCCTGAGAAGCAATGGCAAAAGGACTTTCCCTGCCAGCTAACTCATCTGCCCATCTCATTGTTGAGGACTACAAACTTGTGCAGGATGTGGTTGAGTTCCAACAAATATGATACTTTTTTTGTTCTTATGACTTTAAAAAAAATGAATGCGTTTAACATCATGGGAGGAAAAGAAATGCATGCCTCTGCATGGGGGAGCCTTCTGGAAATCATATTTGCAAACAAGACCATCCAAATTTGTACTGGAACTCAATCAAGCTTCACATTCTTTGACACAAAACTGACCTTGTTCAGGAGCGGAAACGAGAGCGGCGCCATTGTCGGACGTGAAAAACACAAAGGTGTCCTCGCTTATGCCCAGCTTTCGAAGGTGGCTCAGGATCTTCCCAACGCTGTAGTCAATTTCTCGCACCGCATCACCGTACCTGAGAGGGAGGAAGAAGAAATGATAAAGCAACAGATATGCTTTATATTCCTGTGTATTCCTATTGTAAAAAAAGTGGGCAGTGGAGAAAGTTGAGAGGAAGGAAGTAAATAAGTTGTCGTCATAAGTGGGGTATTTATTTATCGTGTCAGAAGCGAGTTGAGAGTACAGTTGAAATGCATTTAAAAACACAAAGTTTCAAAAAAGAACTTGGCATGATGCTAAATGTCCTTTGACCAGAAGCTGGCAGTTTGGAGTGCCTCTGGTGTCGCTGTGAGGAGGTCCTCCATTTTGCATGTGGCAGGGCTCAGGTTGCATTGGAGTCGGTGGTCTGTGGTTTGCTCTTCTCTGCACTTGCACATACAATATGGTTTTCAAGGCATAGGATTATAGGAGCTGCCTTCACAGATCTGTCAGCAGCTTATGACACTGTAAATCATCACCTTCTTCTGAGAAAAACTTACATCTTGGAGAGTTCTTGGAGAGCAGGACAAGTCCCAGCAGATTGGAGGAGGGCAAATGTGGTCTCTATCGATTTTTAAGAAGGGAAACAAGGACGACCCAAACAATAACCAATGTCCGGTCAGCCTCACTTTGATACCAGGCAAGATTCGGGTAAAAGATTGTTAAGGAAGTGGTCTGCAAACATGTAGAAATGAATGTGGTCATCGCTAATAGTCAACACAGATTTATCAAAAGCAAGTCATGCCAGACTAATCTGATTTCTTTTTTCAATTAAGTGCCAAGCTAGGTAGTTGTAGGGAATGCCGTGGATGGTGCGTATCTGGACTTCAGCAAGTTTGGTAAGGAAACTGGTCCAATGTGGGCTAGGCAAAACTACCGTGAGCTGGATCTGTAATTGGTTAAGCAAACAATTCTCCCCAATGCTTTCTCTTCATCCTGGAAAGAAGTGACATGTGGAGTGCCATCAGCAGGGTTACGTCCTGGGTCTGGTACTAGTCAGGATCTTCATTGATGACTTACAATGGTTGAATGAAAAGTAATGCCTCCACCTTTGTAACTCCTCAAGAGATGGCAGTACTGGTATGCGGCAGGTACTGGCTTGTTCAGTAGACTCTCCTCTACAGTTCCATTTTGGCGGGAAGCATTAGCAATGAATGGTTGTGTTGTTAAAGTGCAAAGTATGGAACCCTGCACAGACAGTCGGTCAATGCGATTTAAGCAACGTACAGTCATTGAATTCTTGACAGCAGAAGGTGTCACCCCAAATTCATCAGAGATTCAGGAGATTCATTAGAGAATGCAAGCCGTTTATGGTGATTGTGTTGATGTGAGTACTGCGCGTCGTTGGGCAAGAAAGTTTAAAGATGTTGAGGTGGGAACATCTGACTTGCGTGACAAACAATGAGTTGGACGTCCTGTGACTGCAACTGCCAAATTTCCCAAGCAAAAGGTTGACAGATTGATTCAGGATGATTGTCCTATCACTCAAAGAGAAATTTCAAGCATAATCAGCATTTCACAAGAACGTGTGGGTCATATTATTGCTTTGCTTGGCTATCAGAAGATCTGTGCACGATGGGTACCCAGGATGTTGACGCCTGAAATGAAAGTGCACAGACTTGAAACTTCAGAGACTGGATCTCACCATCGTACGACATCCTCCATACAGTCCAGATTTATCACCATCTGACTTCCATCTGTTCCCGATAATGAAAGAAGATCTGCGGGGTCATCATTATGCTTCTGATGAAGACGTTGAGAGAACTGTGAAACGCTGGTTGAGGAAACAAAGTGTCGACTTCTTCCATGACGGCTTCAGAAAACATGTTCATTGATGTAGAAATTTATCCATGTAGGAGCTCAGCCTACTGGGGTTGTCACACTGCCGCAAGAAGAGGACTATGGTTATGTTCAATCTCCTTCAGAGCAGGACCCTTCAGATATTTCCATGTTGGATTTTAATGTAGATTCTCAGGGGTATGTGAATGTAATAGACAGTAAGAGCACCTAGAGCAGGGGTCCTCAAACTAAGGCCCGGGGGACGAATGCGGCCCTCCAAGATCATTTACCCAGCCCTCGCTTAGGGTCAACCTAAGTCTGTATCAACTTGAAAGTACACAACAACAACAATCCTATCTCATCAGCCAAAAATAGGCCCACACTTCCCATTGAAATACTAATAAATTTATATTTGTTAAAATTGTTCTTCATTTTAATTATTGTATTGTTTTTAAGTGGTTTTTGCACTACAAATAAGATATGTGCAGTGTGCATAGAAATTCATTCATTTTTTTTTTCAAATTATAATCCGGCCCTCCAACAGTTTGAGGGACTGTGACCTGGCCCTCTGTTTAAAAAGTTTGTGGACCCCTGACCTAGAGCTTCGGAGAGCTTCTGTTCTACCATCTCAAAGCTCCCTGCTTGAGCGGTGATGGCACGATCATCAGCATAGATGAAACTCTCTGTCCTTTCTGGCAGTGGCTGGTCATTTGTGTAGATTTGAACATTGATGGAGCAAGCACGCTCCCCTGAGGCAGGCCGTTCAAGTAGATAAGAGATGTATTCATTATCAGCTTAAGACGAAACCTCTCAAGCACCTGTTGTTCTTCTGTGCTAAGCTCACACGAATATAGACACATACTTGTAAATTCAAGCTCTCAATTGTTTTGGGTGAACCTTTCTTCACACTGAATTTTGCTCCAGTGCAGAAGGAGTGCGAACAGTTTGGCTCTAAAAGCAGCATCACTTACCTCCCTCGTTGGCTGGAGCCCAGGAATGCCCTGGAGGCATAGACAGGCGCATGAGTGGCATCGATGGCCCAGTAGAGAAAGAAGGGCTGCTGCTTGGCTTGCTGGGAGCTCATGAAATCGAGGGCTTCCTGGAAATATCAAGAAAGGGGACTTCAGATAGGAACACCGCTGACCCATACAGAGACCCAACTGCAGAAGGTCCTTTAGGGTTCTCAAAGCCTTCTATTGGGATAAACATTACCTGTAAGTACATCTGAGTTAAGTTGGATTCCCCTGTCTTGTGATCAATTTTGATATCTTCATAGTATCTAAAAGGGAAAAAAAAACAGATCTGAGGGAAGAACCAAGCAAATAGCACAGGAAGCAGCCATAAGAGACTACATCCCACTTAGGCACATGGCCAATACTGTGTTAAATAAAGAGGAACGCATTTCTCTCACTGCGAATAGGTTTTTCACATTTTTAATAGTTTCAATCTTCAATCCTATTTTAATGTTTGTATGTTTTTTAGGTTTTAAATTATATATTGTATTGTTTTTCGTGTATTTATTTATTTAGTTATTTAAAGAATTTATATTCTGCACTTCCCACACAGAAGGGAACTCAGGGCGGAGAACAACATATAAACGCCAAACATTCAGTTTGGCGTTTAATACACATACATATTAAAATAATTTATCTCAACATTAAAATCAACTGTTAGTCTTTTTGGGTCTCTTTTTAGAGATAAAACAGGATAGAAATACTACTACTACTACTACTACTAATGATAATAATGTGTTGCTGTGAGTTTTCCGAGCTGTCTGGCCATGTTCCAGAAGCATTCTCTCCTGATGTTTCGCCCACATCTATGGCAGGCATCCTCAGAAGTGGTGAGGTCTGTTGGAAACTAGGCAAGTGAGGTTTATATACCCATGTAATAATGTCCAGTGTGGGAGAATAAACTCTTGTCTGCTTGAGGCAAGTGTGAATGTTGCAATTGCCCACTTTGGTTAGCACTGAATAGCCTGGTAGCTTCAAGGCTTGGCTGCTTCCTGCCTGGGGGGAATCCTTTGTTGGGTGGTTAGCTGGCTCTGATTGTTTTTTGTCTGGAATCCCGCTGCTTTTTTAATGTTATTCTTTAGTTACTGCCCTAATTTTAGAGTTTTTTCATACTGGTAGCCAAATTTTGTTCATTTTCATCGTTTCCTCCTTTCTGTTGAAATTGTCCACATGTTTCTGGGTTTCGATGGCTTCTCTGTGTAGTCTGACATGGTGGTTGTTAGATTGGTCCAGCACTTCTGTGTTCTCTAAGAATATGCTGTTTCCAAGTTGGTTCATCAGTTGCTCTGCTATAGCTGACTTCTCAGGTTGGATTAGTCTTCAGGGCCTTTCATGTTCCTTGATTCTTGTTTGGGCAATACTACTGCATTTGGGGGTCCCGATGTAGACTTGTCCACAGCTGCATGGTATACAGGAGACTCTTGCAGAGGTGAGAGGATCCCTCTTGTCCTTTGCTGAACGTAGCATTGGTTGCATTTTCTTAATGGGTCTGTAGATCGTTTGTATGTTGTGTTTCCTCATCAGCTTCTATGCAGTCAGTGGTTTCCTTGATGTATGGTAAGAACACTTTTTCTCTGGGTGGATCTTTGTCCTGACTCTCATGGCTTGTTCTTGGTCTTGCAGCTCTTCTGATGCCTGCGGTGGAGTCTCCATTGGCCTGTAGAGTCCAGTTTAGGTGGTTCCGTTCACCTTGGAGGAGGTGGGCTTCACAGATTCTTTTTGCATGGTCTGCCAGAGCTTTAGTTGTGCTTCTTTTTTTAATTGGGTGATGGTTGGAGTTTTTATGTAGGTATCTATCCATGTGTGTAGGTTTTCTGTAAACTGTGTGGCCATTGTTGACTGGGTTTGTGGATGACTAGGACATCTAGAAATGGCAGTTTTCCTTCATTATCTTTTTCCATTGTGAATTAGATATTTGGTGGATGCTATTGAGTTGGTCCAGGAACTTGTTGAGTTCTTCTTCTCCATGGCTCCCAATGGTTAAGGTGACATCCACATATCGGAATCATGTAGTGGGCTTTTTTGTTGCTGTTTCCAGGGCTTGTTTTTCAAAGTGGATTTCAATGGCTTCTCTCTATAGTCTGACATGGTAGTTATCAGCGTGATCCAGCATTTCTGTGATCCCAAATAATGTGCTCTAAAAACTACCATATCGGACTACACAGAGAAGCCATTGAAATCCACAAGAAGCATGTGGTCAATTTCAACAGAAAGGAGAAAACCACAAAAATGAATGAAATCTGGCTGCCAGTATGTAAAAAACTCTAAAATCAGGACAGTAAATAAAGAGCAGTGCTCAAAAAGCAGGGGAATTCTGGAACATGGTCAAACAGCCCAAAAAACTCACAGCAGCGTAATAATAATAATAATAATAATAATAATAATATTGTCATCAACAGGGGATTTCAGCCGGAGTTAAAATGTAGAAGGAGGAGGAGGGAGGTATGGTGCTTGCTAACTTCCAAATGATTAATTTTGCAACCTCGCAGTAGTTAATGGAGATCTCATTCATAATTCAGGGAAATTTCAGTGGGGACTTGCAAGCTCTCTGCGTTGGCGAGGTGGGATTTTCACAAGTTCACTTTGGGCGCCTGGTGTTGATGTGTGCAGGGATTTCTGGGAAAAGCCTCCCCAAGGAGCCCAGGAAGCGATAGGTCCCCTCCTCCAAGCCCACCTTCCTCTTACAGGAAGGGAAGGAAAACACCCGCATTGCACACTCAGTCAGAAGAAAGGGCATCTGAGAGCAATGGAACGCTGAGTCTTCTATTACAGGAGAACTTAAAAACCACCAAATTAAAGCAAGAAGTAGTTAAGCACAATCAATAAGGTGGTGCAGGGAAGCAAAAGGGTAGAAAAGATAAAAGAGGCTACCTGCCAATCATTTCCCAGTCCCTATAAACGGGGATGTTTGGAGCGGCTTTGTTATCGTAAGGCCCGAAGTGGCAGTTGGGGGACCCGAACCATTCATCAAATCCGTGCCTCAAGGGATGGAACTGGGGCTGGTGCCCAAGGTGCCTGGAAAAGACCAACAGAAGGAGCAGAAGAAAACAAAGATGGCTTTAACAGATTAGGGAGATGAGCCAAGGCTAACTAAATCAGTGTTTCTCAACCTTCCTAATGTCACGACCCCTTAATACAGTTCTTCATGTTATGGTGAACCCCAACCATAACATTATTTTCATTGCTACTTCATAACTGTAATTTTGCTCCTGTTATGAATCATAATGTAAATATCTAAATATTTGCTACTGTTACAAATCATAATGTAAATATCTGATATACATGATGTATTTTCATTCACTGGACCAAATTTAACACAAATACCCCATACGCCCAAGTTTTAATACTGGTGGGATTGGGGGGATTGATTTTGTCACTTGGGAGTTGTAGTTGCTGGGATTTAGTTGCTGGGATTTAGTTGTAGTTCACCTACAATCAAACGCCACCAATGATGGAATTGAACCAAACTTGGCACACGGAACTCTCGTGACCAACTGAAAATACTAGAAGGGTTTGGTGGGCATTGACCTTGAGTTTTGGAGTTGTCATTCACCTACATCCAGAGAGCACCAATGACTGCTCTCTGGGTGCAGGTGAACTACAACTCTAAAACTTAAGATCAATGAGTCTGGATCAAACTTGGCATGAATATTGGGCCACTCTCAATCCCATGTCATGTGGGTGCTTTCCTCCTTGCCTTGAAGTGACTCAATGGTGTGAGCCTCCATCCAGCCTTGCCTGCTCTCCCTCGACCACACATGATCACTATGCTGCCATGCGCTGAGCACACCTGCTCTCTCCTCCCCGCTTGGAGTCTCAGAAACAGCCCTCCCCTTACCTGAGAGGCCAGCGGAGAGGCTGGCCAATCACAAATTTTGGTGAGAGGGCTTTTGGTAGGAGGAGTCATCATCTATTTCCAAAAAGGAAGAGGAGGACAGGCGGAGAGATCTTCAGCCTTCTCTGCTAAAGGGGTTCCTAAGAGCATCAGAAATATATGTTTTCTGATGGCCTTTGGTGACCCCTCTTAACCCCCCTCTGACACCCCCCTCTGACACCCCCCTCGTAACCCCCCCAGGGGGTTTCTGTCCCCCAGGCTGAGAATTGCTGAACTAATTGAACTCCTGCGGGAAAAAAAAGTAAAGTGCTATACTTAAGCAGAAAAAAATTGAAAGATGGGCTCAAAGCAAACTTAAAAACTCTGGCATAGACACTGAGAACTGGGAAGCCCTGGCCCTTGAGTGCTCCAGCTGGAGGTCAGCTGTGACCAGCAGTGCTGCAGAATTTGAAGAGGCATGAATGGAGGGCAAAAGAGAGAAACGTGCCAAGAGGAAGGCGCATCAAGCCAACCCCGACCGGGACTGGAAACCACCTGGAAACCAATGCTGTCACTGCGGGAGAAGATGGAGATCAAGAATAGGGCTCCACAGTCACCTATGAACCCATCAGAATACTATCCTACTCAGCTACGCCTAAGTAAATAAGTATTCATTCTTTTTATTTTAAAAAAATCTTGTAACCTGACTTTCTGGATAACCCTTGTATTTAGCTTGCAGAAGGGGAGATTGAGAGTGGATATAACAGAGTCCTAAGATGCAGCCAAGAATCCCATTGGTTTTTTTTAGCTTGTTTTAGCAAGAGTCTCCTGGAAACAGGCCAAACACAGGATCCGTCTCTGCCCAATCCGCCGCTTCTCCTCCAAGCGCAGGTGTAATTAGCTTTCCACTGTTATGGCTCTGGGGTTATTCAAGAGTCGTTGCTTTCCAGATAACTCCCTGGAACCAATCTGCAGCAGGGTTGTTTATTCCCTTTCTTCAGGCGTATGAATCTGCATGCATTAGCACCCAGCTGCATCCCCTTTGCCTGCAGCCTACGGAGCATTACTCCCTCCCCAAATCCTTAGCAGTCTGGGTGGAAATAAATAATTCACAGCTCTAGGCCCTTTTGCTTTCTTCCTGCATTTCTGGAGGTGATGAACTCAGGTGAAGGGAGGTGTACTTGCATATTTGCAAATCCTTCTGGAATATAGACGTCTCTTTTTTCGTAGTAATATTTCTGCATCTATTTTTATTCATTTTTGCGTACTTTGGGGATTTAGTATGCATTTTAAGGGTGATCTTCTTTCTTCTTAGGTGATCCCTTGTAACCCAAGGATGATGGCCCTCCAAGTATAGTGTCTTGGCAGTGGATATATAGGTGGCTGTGGAGTTCTCTTCTTGATGCGCACGTTCTTCCGCGGTGAAGATATCAGTTTCTAGGTGGAAGGCAGTCCCGGTCAGGGTTGGCTTCCTCTTGGCACATTTCCCCCTTTCCCCCTCCATTCATGCCTATTCGAATTATGCAGCACTGCTGGTCACAGCTGACCTCCAGCAAGAGCGCTCAAGGGCCAGGGCTTCCCAGTTCTCGGTGTCAATGCCACAATTTTTAAGGTTGCCTTTGAGCCCATTTTTCAGTCTCTTTTCCTGTCCATCAACATTACGCTCACTGTTCTTGAGTTGCAAGTATAGTAACTGTTTTGGGAGACGGTGATTGGGCATTTGGACACCGTGGCTTTCAGTCCAGCAGAGTTGATGGCATAGAAGATTGCTTCAATGCTGGCATAGAAGATTGCTTCTTCCAGCACACTGACATTTGTCTGCATGTCTTCCCAAGAGATTTGCAGGATTTTCTGAAGTCAATGCTGATGGAATTGTTCCAGGAGTTGAGTGTGAAGTCTGTAGATAGTCCATGTTTCACTGGCATGTAGCGGAAATGGGTATGGGAGGACACTAGCTTTATAAACAAGCACCTTGGTATCCCTATGGATGTTCCGGTCCTCAAACACTCTCTGCTTCATTCGGAAAAATGCTGCACTCACAGAGCTCAGACAATGTTGTATTTCAGTGTCAGTGTTGACTTTTGTGGAAAGGTGGCTGCCAAGGGAGCGGAAATGGTCAACATTTTCTAATGTTACAGCATTAAACTGTATTTCTGGCATTGCAGTCGAACTGGAAGAGCACTTTGGTTTTCTCAATATTCAGTGAGAGGCTGAGCTTCTCATATGCTTCTGCAAAGGTGTTTAGAGTGGCTTGTAGGTCTTCTTCTGAAAGTGCACAGACTACGTTATTATTGGCATATTGGAGTTCTATAGCAGATGTTGTTGTGACCTTGGTTTTGGCTGAGATTAAATAGCTTGCCATCTGTCTGATAGAAACGACTCCGGCCCATCAAAGTTATTAAGATTAAGCCGCTGAGGGGGAAAAGGAAGGGGCCTGAGGCTGTTAGGAATGGTGGGAGTTGAAGTCCAAAATACCCAGAAGGCCAAAGTTTGCCTAGGAGAAGAAACAAGGAAGAGAGCTGCCACTTCTGGTCTTTACACTTTCTCTCTCTCTCTTTTGCTCCCTTCCAAAGTGGCTTGGAAACCACGCTTGCTTCTGCCGCAGCTGCTGTGTGCCTTTCCTTAACAACCCTGATTGATATAAAAGAACTGTTTTCGGTGGCCCTGCCGTTTCCCTTGTTAACACCTGCGCCTGCCGCACCGCTGAGGGTTGTCATCAATTTCAACGATCCAACTCTTAGCTCTCTTAAAAGAGCTCCAGGGATGCTGCCCAAGCAGATTGCGGGTCAATATTTGCTCACAATCTCTCCATTTACCCTCTGCCCATCTAGATTACGCTCTGGTTCCCGGAAGAGGGCCAGCATCAGTCCTATATCTTTCTTTTCCTTTCTTTCACCTGATATATATATTAGCACAATCACGAAATACGCATATTAAAGTAACTAACTGGACCCTCGTTAAGGAATGGATAAAAGAGAATAATATCAAGATACTAATATGAACAGACTAAAAAGGAAGAAGAAAAAGATCAATAATAACTTAAATTATATATCAATTTAAAAAATCCAGAAAATTAGCGACAATGGAAAACAGGAAAAGGAACATTTTGGAAGAATTTTCTTAATTTCTCTCTTGAATGCCATGATAGAAAAGAGTGGGAGTTTCAAATACCCACCCACTTTTTTTTCTCTTTTTCCTTTTTCCTCTCCCCCTCTTTTTTCTTCTTCTTTTTTTCTCTTTTTAAAATCCTCGACTTTATAAACCCATTTTGAGAAAGTCCTCTGCGTGAGAGGGCCTCAGTGGGAAAAAGGACTCAGTGTGGGGTAGGCCTCAGTATGAGAATGCCTGGTATGAGGTTTTGGTGACAAAAGCCCCAGGTTGAATGCCTCGTGTGTAAAGCTCCAGTATGACAGCTGATGTATGTCAGCCTGTGATTGTGTCTGATGTTCATGTTGATTTTCATGATGGGAATGATGTTCCTGATGGTGGGCCTGGCTCTGATGGCAATGGGGATGAAGGTTTACCTGGGTCTGAGTTAAGCTCAGATGAGAGGCCCAAGCTGTCTCAGGAAGATTCACAAGATGACATTCCTGAGAGGGGCCTTTCATGGTCTTTCCCAGAGGAAGTGTCTGAGGATGATTTGTCAGGTGCAGAAGTTAATGAGATGGTAGAAAGTGAGGCTTTTGTAAATAGAGACAGAGTGCTCAAGCACAAAGAAGATCCGTTTGTTTACAAGAAAAGAGACATAAGCAACTCTTATCAGGGTCTAAGGTCAAGAGAAATGCTTTCCTTTCAGTTTTGGGATCTGGAAAAACTTTCTATTGATTCATGGGAAAGAGTTTCCTCAGTTGGGTCAACGTTGGAATTTCAAGATTATCTTGCTTTCAAGTGTTCTTACTTTCATGTACCAAGTTTTTGCCAAGCTCCTATTTTGTGTGTTGGATGTTTCATGCTCCCTTGATTCATGGATTCCTGTACTTTATTTTATGGACTTTTGTATCTTTCTTTGCCTTGAAGTTTATGGATCATTCTGTTTTGGAACTTTACAATTTTTACTAATTTTACTGCCTTGCCTACATATATGCTTCAATAAACTGCTTGCTGATTTTTTCAAGCTAGTATGGTGTTCAAGGTCAGAGAGGAGTTCTTGCTCTTGTGTATGACATCCTCAGTGTTAGCAGCTCTCGCTCTGTGAGAGGTCTCTGTGGAAGAAGAGCCTCAGTGTGTTAGTAGGCCTCAGTCTGAGAAGGCCTCAGTGTTAGTTCGCCTCAATCTGAGAAAAGCCACTGTGTGAGAGGGTCTCAGTGTGAGAAGGCCTCAGTGGGAGAAAGGCCTTAGTGTTAGTAGGCCTCAGTATGTGACGGCCTGATGTGAGAAGTCTTCGTTGAGAGAACCCCCAGGTGGAAGGCCTCATGTGTAAAGCTCCAGTATGAAGGCTGCTGTGTGCAAAAAGCTACTGTGTGAAGTTCCTGTGTAAGTTTAGTGTGAGAAGAGGCTCTGTGAGAGCAAAGCTGTTCATCTACATGAGAAAGAAGCCCAGAATGGAAGCAAAGAAGGAAGTATAAAGATCTTTATCTGTGTTATGGAAACCTTGTTCTTGTAAAAAGTGCAACCAGATTTTGCTATAAAGAAAAGCTTCTTAAGGAAGATAAAACATTGGTGTTTTTTTGTTCTTTTTAACACTTTTGGCTACTGGCGTTGGGTCACACTGCTACTGAGAAGTTACTCTGCTGTGCATTTATGAGGAGGGTCTTTTGTTAATAAGCCCACTCACCCAACAGAAATCTCCAAAGCCACCCAAGCAAGAGCGAAAAAGAACATGGCCATATAGCCCAGAAAACTCACAGCAACCCATGAAAGCCTTTGACAACACATTCAATAAAATAAACTATACTAGCCAATTCCTAAGTCTCAAGTTGCTCAAACTCTCATTGTTCCACATATAAACACATCTCGGTTTCTGCACATGCCCCAAAGAAGACATTCAAAAGAAAGTTTACCATTTTCCAACTATCTTATTGGCGTAGCCTGCTTTCTTCAGCAGTTCGGGAAGGAGCAGTTCAGAATCCGGGATGCCCCCCGTTATATCCTGGGGGGTATAGGCTGCATTAAGAGAAGAAGATGTCAAAGGGATTAGCAGGCAGGTTGCAGGAGCTTTCCACCTTAACAGGATTCCTCGACCTTGCTCTGTACTAAGCTTAGCTTAGGGGAGTTCGAAGACCTGAATGAGACTTTGAAACCAGAGGCAAGGAAGGGAAGGCTGATTGGGGATTAGTGACATGGAGGCTCTGATACACCACACTCAGCTAGAGCACACTCCTAGCAACTGGAATGTAGTTTCTGTGCTGATCAGAAAGAGCTTTGCAGTTCAAGATACCCTGGTATTTTGAGCTTCTGAGCTTTCTGCTTAATGGAACGTGGCCCTTTAAGGGTCCTTCCACACAGTCATATAACCCAGAATATCAAGGCAGAAAATCCCAAAATATCTGCTTTGAACTGGGTTATCTGAGTCCACAGTGCCATATAAACCAGTTCAAAGCAGATAATGTGGGATTTTCTGCCTTGATATTCTGGGTTACATGGCTGTGTGAAAGGCATTAAGTACTTCTTAAGTTGGCAGAAAGAGTTTCTCCTCCTATACGAAGCAGAATCCCAAATGCAGTCCCAAACATCCCTTATTCAGAGCCAGCAGCAGATCTGGAATAGCTTCTGCCAACCTAGCCATTCCAAAACATGCAAATGTGAGTAGATCAATTGGTACCGCTCCGACAGGAAGATAACGGTGCTCCATGCAGTCATGGTAGCCACATGACCTTGGAGGCATCTATGGACGATGGCTCTTCAGCTTAGAAATGGAGATGAGCAACACCTCCCAGAGTCACACATGACTAGACTTAATATCAGGGGAAAGCTTTTCAAGGGGCGTTTGTTAAAGATTTCCCCTGACCCACTTCCTGTGGACTGAGAGCAATGAAACTTGGCCCAGTTCTGAGTCGTTCTCTCCATGGGTGCCACCTAGAGAGACACACTTCTCCCATCTTTTGAAGCCACTGTCAATATCTCACTTGTAGAAGTCGACGGGTTGTTCCAAAAACTATGTTGTGACTTCAGAAATAAGAGTTTCATCATCTGACAAATGCTTGGCCTTCAAAAATAACTTCCTTGTTGGAAAGAGGTTGAACTCCAGTGGTGCGAGATTGGGGGAATAAGGGGGATGCGGTAGAATTTCAAAGCCACAGGAGCATGCTTCTTCCATTTGGGCAACATGGGCATTGTGAACTGGTTCATTGTTTTGAGGAGGTCAGATACCGTTGGTGAGCATGCCACATTGTCTCTTGGTTTTGATGGTCTCCCGCAATTTCCACAGCAGTGAAGCCAAGTCTAACCCAGTGATCATGGCCCCCTTTGCTAGGAAATCCATCCATACTACTCTGTGCTGGTTCCAAAATACTGTGAGCATGACCCTGAATACTGCGAGTTGGGCACATGCCTTCTTTGGAGGCAGTGAGTCAGGATGCTTCCATGACTTCAGCTGGACTTTAGTCTCAGGTTCAGAGTGATGGACCCAGCTTTCACCCTGTGTGATCAGTCTGTTGAAAAAACCCTCCTGGTTTCCATGGCACATCATTGTTAAGACAGCCTGAGAGCATTCGACTCCTCCCTGCTTCAGAAAAGGTGTGAGCAGCCGGAGGACCCAGCGAGCAGATACCTTATGCACGTGAAGATAGTCTTGGATGATTTTTTCCATGGACTCCACACTCATCTTGACTAGATGAGTGTGGAGTGTGAGCTAGGTGGTGAATGGTTATGCAACAATTTTCCAAAATGGTGATCACCACTTGCTAGATAGTGTATTCATCAATGGCAGAGTGGGGCCACCCTGGAATTGGAGCTATTTGCACTGAAGTCCGACCACATCAGAATTGATGATGCCAGTTCTTGACTTCATCATCTGATGGGGAATCCTCACCATAAACCTCTTTCATCTCAGTGAATGTCTCCTTTGATGTGCGGCCTTTCAAGTAAAGGAACTTGATTGCTCTGTATTCCACTCGGTCCATTCTCAAACCTCACACCACTTCAAATCAAGACCGTTCTCAGTTCTGGGTTGTGAATTGGCATGTAACCTATAGAGACTTATATCTCACATACAGTTTCAGTGTCCTGTGATAAATAGAAGTGGGTCAGGGGAAATCATACTTTTTATATAGTATTATTTAAAGGGAATAGGATGATAAGGTGTAAAAATAAATAGACAATGAGAATAGTTTTGTAGCATTGTGTTTGGTATGGTTTCAAAAGTGTCGCATTTTTAATATTACAATTATTTTCTGCTTTCTTTGTATTGTCTTATTTGTTTGTTTATTTATTTCTCAATTTCAAAACTCCACATATGATTTAGATGGCATTTCCTCTACCATTCGAGTGAAGGGCACAAGAACCTGGCTTGGGACTGCTAGCTGATTTTTAAATTCTGTGTGCATTCTTCTGTTGTTTGCTTGCACTTCTCCTAGGCAAGTCAGCAAAGAGATAAAAATGCCCACGCTCGACAGTGTGCCGCGTGCATCAATCCGGAGTTGTAAATGCATGCTCTGAAACATATGGTATCCTACAGCATCTGCCATTTTGGAACAAACAACGCTCACAACCACCAAACCCGGCTTCAAATCAGCTCAAGCTGCCACCTCCTGACAGGAGCAGCGGAGCACAGCTCGCTTTTGTGGACAGCCTGGCCACGGCGCCCTCCAGATCCCCTTGCCCATCTCTGGAGGAGGAACATATTTTTATGGGAGAGGATTTCAAACAGACAGTTAGCCAACAAACAATGATCCTCCTCCCCTTCTTTTTGCTGAAAGTCAGTTAACCCATCCAAAGAACTCTTTGAAGCAGAGGATTGGGAATTTGCCTTATAGCAACAACATTTTGAGATTCTGGGGAAGACTCAGATTTGGAAATTCGGGGCTACGACTTAAAACTACTCACTTCCCAAACTGAGTTCATGCATCTTCTGTTGGGTAATTTCAAAAATGAAAAAAAAAAACATTTTAAAAGGTAAAGGAGCAGCAGCAGCAGCAACAACAACAGTATAGCACAGTGTTTCGCAATCGTCCTAATGCTGTGACCCCTTAATACAGTTCTTCATATTGTGGTGACCCCCAACTATAAAATTATTTTCTATAAATAGAACTATAAATCCCAGCAACCACAACTCCCAAATGGCAAAATCAACCCTGCCAACCCACCAGTATTCAAATTTGGGCAAAATTGGGTATTTGTGCAAAATGTGGTCCAGTGAATGAAAATACATCCTGCATATCAGATATTTACATTATGATTCATGACAGTAGAAAAATTACTGTCATGAAGTAGCAACACAAACAATTCTATTGTTGGGAGTCAACACAACATGAGGAACTGTATTAAAGGGTCGCAGCATTAGGAAGGTTGAGAAACACTGCCCTACATCCATTCCCTTTTTTCAATTGAAATTATAATCTAATTCAAAAGGATAAACACCAAGGACTTTTAGGAGTGACAGGTTTCCTTCTTTGCCACCGGAGCAACAATTCTCTTTTTAAGCAAGGTGCAGGGTTTCTCTTACTCTCTCCATAACCTTTTCTTGTTTTGTGGCCTGCTTCTCCCCCCTTTATGGAAGGAACAGTTTGAAAACTAAAAGGTTGGTTTGCAACAAAGGAAAACATACCATTCCTGGCATGGGCGTTTGTGGTGTAGAAGCCGTTCCTGATGGGGAGGCGACCCGTTAAAAGGGCTGCTCTGGCTGCAGAGAGATTTTTTTTAAAAAAAAGAATAATTATGTACATGAATTAGATATTCAGCTTCACCAAACAAATTCAGTCCCAATTCTGACATTTTAATACATGCGATCACTACCATGCTGACCACCCTGTTTCCCATCCTATTTTCCACACTGACCACTTAATGCAGTTTGAAACCAGTTATACGTAGAATCATAGAGCTGGAAGAGACCTCGTGGGCCAGCCATTCCAATCCCCTGCCAAGAAACTGGAAAATCGCATTCAAAGCACCCCCAACAGATGGACATCCAGCCTCTGTTTGAAAGCCTCCAAAGAAGGAGCCTCCACCATACTCCAGGGCAGAGAGTTCCACTGCTGAACATCTCTCACAGTCAAGAAATTCTTCCTCATATTCAGGTGGAATCTCCTTTCTTGTAGTTTGAAGCCATTGTTTATTTATTTATTATTTATTTACTTTATTTCTATACCGCTTTTCTCAGCCCTCAGGCGACTCAAAGCGGTGAACAACATCAATACAAAACATCACAAAACAAGTATAGGGCAATTAAAAACAATTATAACATAACTCATTAACATCAGTATAACAATCATTAGCGCCTCAACAGTAAAATCAGAATCCAGTCTCGTCATCCATTATTCCGTATTCCTATGTTCAATTACACAGTTTTCAATTTTTCCATTTCCATTTTACATTGTTCCATTGCATCCTCCCTCCTCCCTATGACTTCCCCTCACCTCTTGATCCATGGCCCTCATCATGTCTCTTCTCAGCCTTCTCTTTGGAAGGCAAAACATGCTCAGCTCTTTAAGCCGCTCCTCATAGGGCTTGCTCTTCAGACACTTGATCATTTTAGTTGCCCTCTTTCTCTGCTCACATTCCAGCTTAGAGTCAACATCTCCCTTCAACTGCAGTGCTCAGAGTTGGCCACAGTATCATTCCAGCTGTGTGTATTTTGTTTATTTTCACCTCAACATAGAACAGGGCCATACAGCCCAGAAACCACACAACACCCCAGTGATTCCAGCCATGAAAGCCTTTGAAATTACTATTACTTGAAGCACAACAAGATGAGTCCACATCAGACACTCTACTGGCTATTGTATTAGATCACACGTCAAACACTTCCTAAGTGTCTAGGTGTGATGTATTGGCGAAAAATGTGTGCAGATTCCAGTCAGGTGGCCTTTTGCAGCTGGCAGATGGTAATCTTGTCAGCGCCGATTGTGTTTAAGTGCAGGCCAAGGTCTTTAGGCACTGCACCCAGTGTGCCGATCACCACTGGGACCACCTTGACTGGCTTGTGCCAGTTCCATCTTTAAATCTTCGTATCGTGTCAGCTTTTTCAGTTTTTCAATCCTGCGGTCACCTGGGATTGCAACATCGGCAATCCATACTCTGTTTTTTAAGACGATCGTGAGGTCAGGAGTATTGTGCTCCAAAACTATTATTATTATTATTATCATCATCATCATCATCATCATCATCATCATCTTCCTCCTCCTCCTCCTCTTCTTTTTTCCCAGCGGCAGAACAGGCAGACAGTATAGTTTCTTGAGGTGAACTGAGTCCGAATATCACACTGCTGTCATGTAAAACATGAGAAACGTGTTCACAATTCACATGACAAGCAAGACATGAATCAAGCCCAGCATTGTGCCCCTTGCCCATGCTTAACATGCCTTGACGATCCTGACATTAACTCACACGGAGAACAGAGTGGGTTGGCAGTGTAGAAACTCGGGAAGAGCATCCCTTCTGCAGCCATCTGGTCCAAATGGGGAGTTTCCTTGGAAGGCTGCCCAAAGACACCTAGGTCACCCCAGCCCATCTGAAAGAAGAAGAAGAAGAAGAAGAAGAAGAAGAAAATGATTTATTTATCAAGTCATCAGCAACCAGACAATTATATTACATTTCTAACAGAACAAAGCAAACAAACAGACAAAATACAAAAATACAAAAGACAGAATACAACATTTGTGAGTTTGGCAGTTGATTAGATGTTCTTTGACCAGTATCTGGCCCCTTGTAGTGCTTCTGGTGTTGCTGCAAGAAGGTCCTCCATTGTGCATGTGGCAGGGCTCAGGTTGCATTGCAGCAGGTGGTCAGTGGTTTGCTCCTCTCCACACTCACATGTCTAGGATTCCACTTTGTAGCCCCATTTCTGAAGGTTGGCTCTGCATCTCGTGGTGCCAGAGCGCAGTCTGTTCAGTGCCTTCCAAGTCGCCCAGTCCTCTGTGTGCCCAGGGGGGAGTCTCTCATTTGGTATCAGCCATTGGTTGAGGTTCTGGGTTTGAGCCTGCCACTTTTGGACTCTCGCTTGCTGAGATGTTCCAGCAAGTGTCTCTGTAGATCTTAGAAAATTATTTCTAAGATCTACAGAGACACTCGCTGGAACACCTCAGCAAGCGAGAGTCCAAAAGTGGCAGGAAGAAGAAGAAGAGGAGGAGGAGGAGGAGAAATAATATTGGTGTCTTCATTTTGAGGCCTATTCCTGAGGTTCTTTGGTGTTCTGATTCAGAAAGCTGAACCGGATAGACTGCATCCGCTCTAGTTTCTTGGGTAGAGTTATCCTGGTGTTCTATGGGCAGCTGGTAAATACCACTTTTTCTGTATCATCATAATCATCATCAATCTTTATTACAGTCCAAAGACCCAATTTGCTCAGTGAAAAAGGGCACAGCAGATCCAAAAACCAATGAGACCACTTAAAAACAGGACGGGTGCAATTCTAGATGCGTATGACCAAGGGTAGAAACACTGCAAATATATACAAAGCAAGAGTCAACCAGATTCTAATACAGGAAGTTATCCAATCCTGCCTACCTCGGAGAGAAACTTGGCAGCAGCCAAAGTCACTTGGGGGAAATTGTCACCTAATAAAAACTTTACTTGGAATTGGGCTGATCTACCGGGTTGGTTGGTCAGTCAATGGTTAATAATATGTAGCCGAGCCTGCATGCAAAAACTGCAGGACAATAAGATGTGATACATACATTCAAGATCCTGGTTATCACATGGGCAAAGTCTTGCATTGTATAGGACTCCCTCCCACAAATATTCCTTGAAGCATTTCGGTTGGAACAACTACACCTTGCCTTGGAGAATAAGCAGCGATATTTGGCCACAATCAAGTTTTTAAGATAATTTGCTTCATGAAAAGGCCCAACATAATGTATGCTCAGGGTGCTTGGGGAACAAGAAACATATGAGCGAGAAGGCAGCTCACAGAAGGCAATGCCCCACAGTCTTTGTTTAATAGATTTAAGTGCCAAGTCAGAACCCAGATGAGATAAGAGGGATGAAGAAAGACTGATAGAGTTGATAAAGAAAAACGGGTGCCATTTTTTGAATCCACAGGCCACATACCCAGAAACAGGGCTACCCTTTGAGACACCAAAAGATATTTTGGCCAGTGTTATTATTAAACATTATTATTATTATTATTATTATTATTATTATCTTTATGTTTATTTATATCCCACTTTTTCTCCCCATAAGGAGACTCAAAGTGGCTAACATTAAAAGCATTTCAATACAATTTAAAATATACAAATATTAAAACAATATTAAACATCATTAGTATTTAAAAAACAATTCAGATTAAATCCATTTATATGTATTTATAAGTAGCTCATATTTTCCTTCCTCAGCTTCAATAGTTTAGATGTTTTTATTTTATATATTTAATTTAATTCTGTGTTAATTAATGCTTATATGTTTTTGTTTTGAATTTGGGTGTTTAAAAATTATAATAATTTTAACGCTGTTAGATGCTTTGAGTCTTTTTTAAGAGAGTTAAAATGCAAGATATTAATAATAATAATAATAATAATAACAATAATGAAATAATTAATTATCAAAGCAGGCATCTTTGTAATAGCTCCAAGGAACTTTTCCAAACTCTGTCAGGCTGAGAGGGGCACACAAATCTTCCCAATTTTCTATCAGATACCCCCGGTGGAGCAATGGGTTAACCCTTGTGCCAGCAGAACTGAAGTTGGAGGTTCGCATCCAGGTAGAATGCGGATGAGCTCCCTCTGTAAGCTTCAGCTCCCAATGCATGGACATGAGAAAAGGATGGTAAAACAGCAGAACATCCGGGGATCCCCTGGGCAACATTCTTGCAGATGGCCAATCCTCTCACATCAGAAGCAACTTGCAGTTTCTCAAGTCACTCCTGACATGGAAAAAAATCAGACATTATTATTACTATTAAGAGATTCTAAGGGAAAGCAGGATATCAATCTATATAAATAAAAATGTAATGGTCGTTTGTGGGATTAACATAACTCAAAAACCAGTGGACGAATTGGCACGAAATTTGGATACAATACACCTATTAGGCCAACGAGTGACCATCACTCATAAAAACACTGAAAAACACAGCAGAAGGGACTTAAAGGTCAAAAAAGCAAAAAGACGCTAGAGCGCATGCGCAAAAATGACTCCCCCGGCAAACAAAACACGCAATAGCATATCCACACTCCCTTCTGGACCACAGCTCCCAGCATCCCCTACACCAGGTCCTTTAGGAGAGGAGGATGATCCAAATGCACTGCTTCCAAGCTGCAAGCTGTCTTCTCCTTGGATTTCTTTGGGAGCATCCCAATCCCTGCATATTTCCAATATCCTATTCCTGGACTGCAACTCCCAGCAATCCTCCAGATAGAGATATTAGATAGAGATAGATAGGTAGGTAGATAGATAGATAGATCTATGCTGGGAGTTGTAGTCCAAGAATAGGTAGAGAAGGAAGAAAGAGGAGAAAGAGGAGGGGAAAGAAAAACTGGGGGGGGGGGGGAGGAAGGGAAGAAGAAGAGAAGGAAGGAAAGAAGGAGAGAATGACAGAAAGGAAGGAAGGGAAGTGGGAGAGAAGGAAGGAGAGAAAGAAAGAAGAGAAAGAGGGAGGGAAGGTTGGCCACAGCAACATGTGACGGGTACAGCTAGTAATAACTAATTATTAATATTAAAAATATTAATATGATAATAATAATAATAATGATAATAATAATAATCTGCCTTTTCTCTATTAGAAGTGACTCAGGCTTTGTTCCTATAAGTTCTGAAGGACACTGAATGATATTCACATGAATGTGATTCATTCTGAGTAATCCAAACACAGAAACAGGGCTTTAAATAATTCATGCTTAAATCAAATTAATAATAACAATACTAATAAGAATTATTATTATTCAGTTATATTGAAAACAATTCTCCAGCAGAGCTTGGGAAAGTTACTTTTCTTGGGAATTCTGATACAAGTAACCCTTCCAATTCCTTTTATGACACTTGTTCTTTCTGTCCCCAATTATTACCCTTTATAATAGACCTTCATAGACCTGTCAGCAGCTTACGATACAGTAAATCATTGCCTCCTCCTGATATGTTATATCCAACTGATTTGTAACCCTTTGGTACTAATCCCTGGTCAAAGTGGTCCCTGGTCAAGAAAAAAGTTGGGAACCACTGGTTTAGCCGGTATTGCATCACCTGACATCCATCGGGAAGTAGGAGCCAGCAATGATAGGACCAAGGCAGTGACATATTCACCCCATCCTCTGTTCGGACACCAGCCAGCAAGCCATTGCCTTAAATCAATTAATAGCTTCCTAATTTATTTATTTACAATATTTGTATACCGCTTTTCTCACCCCGAGGGGGCCTCAAAGCTTCCTAAGATCTACAGAGATATCTGCAGGAACACCTCGGCAAGCGAGAATCCAAAAGTGGCAGGCTAGAACCTGGAACTTCAATAAGTGGCTGAGACCAGATGAGAAACTCCCTCACTGAACGGACTGCGCTCTGGCACCACGAGATGCAGAGCCAACCTTAAGAAATGGGGCCACAAAGTGGAGTCCACGACATGCGAGTGAGGAGGAGAGCAAACCACTGACCACCTGCTGCAATGCAGCCTGAGTCCTGCCACACGCACAATGGAGGACCTTCTTGCGGCAACACCAGAGGCACCTCAAGTGGCCAGCTTCTGGAATAATGACATTTAGTATAACGCCAAGCTTTTAACTCTCTACCCTCGGTTTGCTTCTGATATGATAAATAAATAAACCCTTTATGAGTCCAATACTTGGAAAAGTTACTTTTTCAGGACAGGTACAATTAGGAAGCATGGTTTTTTAGGGGGATGCCCCTACACTGGGAGTTGTAGTCCAAAGAAGTAACTTTCCCAAGTTCTGGAGTTCCATTATGGGCTTCCCTTTCCTTTTCTTCCCAACTTGCTGAGTGACTCTGAACTTGGAAAAGTTACTTTTTCAAGACAGGTGCAATTAGGAAGCTTGCTTTTTAGGGGGATGCACCTACGCTGGGTGTGGTAGACCAAAAAAGTAACTTTCCCAAGTTCTGGGGTTCCATTATGGGCCTCCTCCCTTTCCTTTCCTGTCCTTCCCAACGTGTTGAGTGACTCTGAACTTGGAAAAGTTACTTTTACAATAAGGAGCTTGCTTTTTAGGGGGAGTGCCCCTACACTGGGAGTTGTAGTCCAAAAAAAGTAACTTTCCCAAGTCCTGGGGTTCCTTTATGGGCCTCCTCCCTTTCCTTTCTTGTCCTTCCTAACTTGTTGAGTGACTCTGAACTTAGAAAAGTTACTTTTACAATTAGGAAGCATGCTTTTTGGGGGGATGCCCCTACACTGGGAGTTGTAGTCCAAAGAAGTAACTTTCCTAAGTTCTGGGGTTCCATTATGGACCTCCTCCTTTTCCTTTCCTGTCCTTCCTAACTTGTTGAGTGACTCTGAACTTAGAAAAGTTACTTTTACAATTAGGAAGCATGCTTTTTAGGGGGATGCCCCTACACTACAAGTAACTTTTCCAAGTTCTGGGGTTCCATTATGGCTTCTCCCTTTCCTTTCCTGTCCTTCCTAACTTGTTGAGTGACTCAACTTGGAAAAGTTACTTTTTCTGGACTACAACTCCCAGCGGCCCCTACCCTAAGGCCTCTCCTCCCTTCAAACAGACTATATTCCCGACTCACATCGTCCATAAGCAGCAGGACAAGGTTAGGCGAGGTGGCATTGCTTTTCCCCTCCGCCAGGCTCCAAATCTCGACTAGGCCGCAAAACAGTATTAACAGTACTGTCGCCATGGCAACAGCAGCGCCCTGGAATGCCAGGGAGACTCTGAAAAGGGGAAAGGGGTGCCGGCAAAGAGGGAGGGAAAACCATCACCGGGACTGTAGTAACACTTCCGGCTCTCAATTGACAGTGCGGGGTACAAGGGTGGAAATGAGAGAGGCGGCGTCTCTCTTGCCCAGCACATGGCGGCGCCAGTCAAACAGAACCCGGAAGTTTAGACTGCCTCTTGAGGCAGATCTCCCTCTTGAGGGACAGACTCGGGGAGTGATGCGAAGCGGAAATAATGGAATCGCTCCGCGCTCATTGGCTGCCTGGGATCACGCGGGCGGAAGTAAGGGCAAAGGAAGAGAAGGGGGAAAGGCCGCCATTAGCCAAGATGGCGGTGTGCATTGCTGTCATCGCCAAGGAGGTGAGAAAAGGGGCCTGGCTTGGATTTGGGGGGCTTCTCGTGACAAAGTGAGGGTGGGGAGCACGTTTGGGAGCTGAACGGAGCCTAATGATCATAAAGTAATAACAGGACATGAGAATAGTTCCTTGTCCTTAAGCTTGCAATCCAGTTAAGACCTAATAATAATCAGGTTGTTGTTGTTCATTCGTTCAGTCGTCTCCGACTCTTCGTGACCTCGTGGACCAGCCCACGCCAGAGCTCCCTGTCGGCCGTCACCACCCCCAGCTCCTTCAAGGTCAGTCCAGTCGCTTCAAGGATGCCATCCATCCATCTTGCCCTTGGTCGGCCCCTCTTCCTTTTGCCTTCCACTTTCCCCAGCATAATTGTCTTCTCCAGGCTTTCCTGTCTCCTCATGATGTGGCCAAAGTACTTCATCTTTGTCTCTAGTATCCTTCCCTCCAGTGAGCAGCCGGGCTTTATTTCCTGGAGGATGGACTGGTTGGATCTTCTCGCAGTCCAAGGCACTCTCAGAACTTTCCTCCAACACCACAGTTCAAAAGCATCGATCTTCCTTCGCTCAGCCTTCCCAAAGTTCCAGCTCTCACATCCGTAGGTTACTACAGGGAATACCATGGCTTTGACTAGGCGGATCTTTGTTGCCAGTCTGATGTCTCTACTCTTTACTATTTTATCGAGACTGGACATTGCTCTCTTCCCAAGAAGTAAGCGTCTTCTGATTTCCTGGCCACAGTCTGCATCTGCAGTAATCTTTGCGCCTAGAAATACAAAGTCTGTCACGGCCTCCACAATTTCTCCCTCTATTTCCCAGTTGTCAATCATTCTTGTTGCCATAATCTTGGTTTTTTTTATGTTTAGCTGCAACCCGGCTTTTGCGCTTTCTTCTTTCGCCTTGATTAGAAGGCTCCTCAGCTCCTCCTCGCTTTTGGCCATCAGAGTGGTGTCATCTGCATATCTGAGGTTGTCAATGTTTCTTCCAGCAATTTTCACCCCAGCTTTGCATTCATCAAGCCCCGCACATCGCATGATGTGTTCTGCATACAAGTTAAAAAGGTTGGGTGAGAGTATGCAGCCTTACCGTACGCCTTTCCCAATCTTGAACCAGTCTGTTCCCAATCTTGAACCAGTCTGAGATGACCCTTAGTTCCCACCAAAGAGGGAACGCTACCTTGGCAAGCCTTCAGAGAAGCCTGATTCCAGCAATTTTATTTAATATTAATAATTGAAATTAGACTCTTGCCAAAGCGAAGAAGGGGCATCGAGGCTTAATGAGCGATTCAGCTGAGATCGGATGCATTGCAGGGATAGTTCCACTACAAGCATAGCAATACAGAATTTACAGGCATTTTTATAGGCAAAATACAGGTTTGAAAGTTTCAAAACTCCCTCCCTCTTCAGCTCCTTAGCAAATCAGGGAGAGAGAGGCATTGTGTCCAGAGAGGATGATGACAGTCCTGTGCCCGAGGGATCAGCCAGCCAAGGAAACCAGTTTTTTTGTTCTTGTGATGGATCAGTGATTTAGGGATAACCATTTGATTCAGGTTTTCCCTTCCAGGATCAGATAAGGTGTGTCCTTGGTGGGTTTTGGCAAAAGGAACAAACAGAGCCAGGACGAGGGGACCCCGGGGGTCGTCCTTGTCCCTTTGTGATTCAATCATGATGTCCAAAGAAACTTCCTTGTCTGCTGGACAAGAGCAAACAAAAGGATATTTCACTTGTTATTGTCCATGCATATGTTTAATAATCAAGCAAGTTTCGAGAGAGGCGGTGGTCCTCCCTCAGGCAGTGAGCAATCTCTGGTCGCAATTTTCTAGGGCTAAGGGAAAGCAAAGGGGCAACAAAACCCCATCTTTGTCCCACATCCCAAGTATATTTAATAAGAGGATTAATTTTCATGAAGAAGCCTGAAGTCCAATGTTTTAAAAGGTCTTTGAGGAAAGTTCATGAGGGAGATAGTATGTACTGAAGTCCAAGACATGCAGGCAGAGAGTCCATGATCATTGGGAAGGCTGGCAGATGAAACCCCAGCTGTACTGCAACTGTTTCATACTTTGGTCCTTGGGAAACTACAACTCTCACGAAGGGCAGAAGTTCCAAGATCCAGCCGTTTCCCAAAAGCCTCGTGGGGTCCTTGTTGTTATCAATGCCTTGGCAATGTGACCAAGACTTAACCCCTATTGCGCAGTCTGGTACCTTTGTCCTTTGCAGAACTAAAAGTCACCTTCTCTTCTTAGGGGGGGGCGCGCGCATGCTCGACGTCAATAGTAATGCAACAAAACTGTTACTTCTCCTTAGGCTTACAATCCAGTTAAGGCATCATGATGGTGATGATGATAATAATAATAATATCAATGAATCAAAGAGTTGGAAGAGACCTCATGGGAAGAGACCTCATGGGCCATCCATAATACAAAACTATTTTGTATTATTATTATTATTATTATTATTATTATTATTCCTTAATTGGATTGTAATAATAGTAATACCACAATACAGTTCCCTGTCCTTTGGCTTACAAACCAGTTAAGGACTGATGATGATGATGATGATGATAATAATGCAAAACAGCTCCCTGTCCATAGATTCCCTGTCCAATTAAAGCATAATAATAATAATAATAATAATGACTCTTCACATCTCCTCCTTTGTCCCTACTTCAGAATTACCCCCTTTACATCAAGAGCGTCCCCACAGAGAACGAGCTGAAGTTCCACTACACGGTGCACACGTCACTGGATGTGGTGGACGAGAAGATTTCGGCCATGGGAAAGGCGCTGGTGGACCAGAGGGAGCTCTACCTGGGGCTGCTGTACCCCACGGAGGACTACAAAGTGTATCTTTGGGGCTTGTTGGGATTATTCTTTGGGGCATATTGTTCCATACATCTATTATTATAGAATCCTAGAGTTGGAAGAGACCCCAGGTGCCATCCAGTCCAATAATACAAAACACTTCCCTGTCTATAGGTCAATAGTCCAATTAATGCATAATAATAATTAGAAGAAGAAGAAGAAGAATCATAATGGCATAATAGTAATACAACAAAACCGCTCTCTGCCGAATGTCTGTTCATTTTTATTATCTAACTAGCTTGGGTTCCCCAGCGTTTCCTGGGTTATTTGAAAAAGTCAATTTTTTAATTGTACAAAAAGCATAAGGTTGTGGGTGAACTACAACCTCACATCATGCCAGGTTAACCCCAAAAAGCTCCATCAGTACTTAAAGTTTGTTGTGTTGGGCAAGTTTGCTCTAGATGTATCATTGGTGGGGTTCAGTGTGCTCTCTGACTGTAGGGTAAACTGCAACTCCCACTATGGTGAGTCAGTCCCCTCAAACCCCTCCAGTAGGTTGAGTTAGTCAAGGGGGTTCCGAGTGCCAGGTTTAGTCCAAATCCATAATCAGTGGAGGTCAGAGTTTCTCAGGTTGTGGGTGAACTACAACTTCCAGAAAGGAAGGTCAGTCCCCCCCAAGCCCCTCCCCCACCCCGTAAACAAATTTCGGCATATTAGTTACGTGTGCCAAGTTTGGTCCAGATCCATCAATGTTTGGGTTCATAGTGCTCTCTGCATGTAGGTGAAGTACAGCTCCCCCAATCCAAGGTGAATTTTCCCCAAAGATCTCCAGTATTTTTTGGTCCAATTCTATCTTTGGTGGAGTTTAGAGTGCTCATTAATGGAAGGTGAACTATAAATCCCAGTACCTACAACTCCAAAATGTCCAGGCCAATACCTGTCAAAAGTCACCAGAATTCAGATTTAGGCATATCGGGTATACATGCCAAGTTCCAGACCCATCCTTGTTTGGGTTCATAGTGCTCTCTGGATGTAGGTGAACTACAACTATAAATCCCTCCAAAGACCTGCAGTACTTTTTGCTGGTCATGGGGGTTCTGTGTGCCAAGTTAGTCCCAGATCCATGATTGGTGGAATTAAGAGTGCAGTTCTTAGATTGCAGGTTAACTATACATCCCAGGACCTACAACTCCTATAGATCATGGTGAATTTGCCCCAAATCTCTCAGTGCTCCTCTGTTTGCTGTGTGCCATAGAAAAGAATAGAAAAGGGTTAAGAGAGAGGCATTGGGCGGGATCATGCAAATTCCACACCAATGGAGGGAGTACGAAACATTGGGATGTCTGTGGTGGAGGAAACATGTAAAATCTAGGATGAAATTCTCCCTGTATGAAAGCCTTCACTTGGGTGGTGGGCAGTATGGTGTTTGTGGAGGACACTGGCAGGGCTCTTGTACATGTTTATGATGCTCACTATAACCTGCAGTGTCATTGGAGGGAGGGCCGATGGTGTCTCCTGAGTAGTGGGAGCTATAGCTGTTTGTGTCTTATCTCTGTTATAACAGGCTGTGCTTTTTATTTAATTTTATATTGTTAAGTTACAATTCTTATTTATATGTTGGGTTGTATAAATTTTGTTAGTATGGATGTATTGTTGTTGTATTCAGGCATTGAATGTTTGCCTTTTATGTTTGGAATCCGTCCTGAGTCCCTTTGGGGAGATAGAGCGGAATAAAAATTATTATTATTATTATTATTATTATTATTATTATTATTATTATTGTGGAGTCAGGAGCTTGTCTGTGTAAGTGGACACTCCAGCCACACACACACATGCATATTTTCACTTTTATTATGTGTATAGATATCCCTATTGGGAGTATTTCTCTTTTATTTATTGGGAATTTTATATTTTGCCATTTTCCCAACATTCAATTGATTTAACCATCTAATGTATACTAGGGTCACATAAGGGATTGCAATCAAAAATGTTTAAGAAGCCCTAGTGTGGATAACACTTTGCTGCATCGTCCCTCTTCTTGCTTCCTGCGTTCTGTACAATCTTTCCCTTGACTGGCCAAACAGATACGGCTATGTCACCAATTCCAAGGTGAAGTTTGTGATGGTGGTGGATTCTTCCAACACGGCACTCCGAGACAACGAAATCCGAAGTGTAAGTCCAGGGCAAGGGGCCTTTGCTCCCCCTGAATCCTCAGAGGAGGATAGTCATTAATGTGGTTCCTTTTCCAGATGTTCCGGAAGCTGCACAATTCTTACACGGACGTCATGTGCAACCCCTTTTATAACCCTGGGGACCAGATCCAATCCAGGTGAGTCCATAGTGAGAAAGCGTGATCTCTTTGGTTGTTCCTGGGGTCTTTTGTATCGAAATTCAGGCAAATATCATAAAATTATCAGGTGACTTGGAATGCACATGAACATACATTATCATTATTATTGTTGTTGTTCATTTGTCAGTCGTTTCTGACAATTCGTGACTTCATAGACCAGCCCACACCAGAGCTCCCTGTCGGTCGTCACCACCCCCAGCTCCTTCAAGGTCAATCCAGTCACTTCAAGGATCCCATCCATCCATCTTGCCCTTGGTCGGCCCCTCTTCCTTTTTCCTTCCATTTTCCCTAGCATAATTGCCTTCTCTAAGCTTTCATTATTATTATTATTTGATACATAACAAGATTGGTCCACAGCTAACAAGATAACTATGCTGGCTTTTGTATTTGATTGCACGTCGGACACTTCCTAAGTTCTATTGTTCTGTTCTATTGTATTGTAATTGAACTGTTTTATTGTATTGTAATTGTTATTATTACTATTATTAGGCCTAAACTTAAGGACAGGGAACTGTTCTATTGTACTATCAGCATCATCATAATCACTATTATCTTCACCATCATGATGCCTTAACTGGATTGTAAGCCTAAGGACAGAGAACTGTTCTGTTTGCATTATTGTTGTTATTATAGTATTATTATTATTATTATTATTATTATTCCTTAACTGGATTGTAAGCCTAAGGACGGGGAACTGTTCTGTTTGCATTATTGTTATTTTTATTGTATTATTATTATTATTATTCCTTAACTGGATTGTAATAATAATAATAATAATAAGAATAATAATAATAATACTTTATTTGTACCCCGCTACCATCTCCCCAAGGGACTCAGTGCGGCTTACATGAGGCCGAGCCCAAATACAACAATACAAGCTATAATAACAACAATACAAGCAATTAAAATAAAACATGGACAATAAAATAATGTAAGCATTAACAATAAGACAACACACAAATTAAAAACTATGGGAAGACCAAATGTAAAATTAAAATTGAAAATAATGCTGGAACATGGGCGGAAAAAGTGATGGGGCATTTGTGGAAAACATACAAGCAGACCTAAAACAATGTAAAGAGCTTTGGAGGACAAAGTGCTGTGAGATCATTATTCTGGGAAGGCACACTGGAACAACCACGTCTTCAAGCTCCTTCTAAAGACTGCCAGAGTTGGGGCATGCCTGATGTCCTTAGGAAGCGAGTTCCAGAGTCGAGGGGCCACCATCAAAAAGGCCCTCTCTCTCGTCCCCACCAATCGTGCCTGTGATTCAGGTGGGAGCGTGAGCAGGGCCTCTCCAGATGATCGAACTGGATTGTAAGCCTAAGGACAGGGAACTGTTCTGTTTGCTTTATTGTCATTATTATTGTTATATTGTTATTATTATTATTATTCCTTAGCTGGATTGTAAGCCTAAGGACAGGGAACTGTTCTGTATTATTATTATTGTTATTGTTGTTGTTATTATTATTATTATTATTATTATTTCATACACAACAAAATTAGTCCACTGCAAACAAGATCACTATGCTGGCTTTTGTATTTGATCACACGTCGGACACTTCTCAAGTGTCTAGGGCTGTGTGATGTATCAGCGAATAATGCGTGCAGATCTCAGTAGGGTGGCTGACAGATGGTAATTTTGCCAGCGCTGATTGTTTTCAAGTGCAGGCCAAGGTCTTTAGGCACTTCACCCAGTGTACTGATAACCGCTGGGACCCCTTGACTGGCTTGTGCCAGAGTCTTTGCAGTTTGATCTTTAAACCTTCATATTGTATAAGCTTTTCCAATTGCTTCTCGTCAATCCTGCTGTCTCCTGGGATTGCAACATCAACGATCCATACTTTTTTCCCCCCAATGATGGTGAAGTCGAGTATTGTGCTTCAAAAATGTCAGTCTGAATTATTATTATTATTATTATTATTATTATTATTAGAGTACTGTTGGTTTCAACAGTATTTTCTCTCAAACAAGACATAACTATGTATTGCTTATATTAATTCCATCTTCTTGAAAACAACTGCTGAATTATAGGAGAAGAATTCTGGTTGATAAGTCCAGAATTCACTAGATAGCATCATGGGAGAAAACGTCCAATAAAGTCTTGACATGCGGGGTGGGACGTATTCTCTCATACTGTTAACTAGCTGGTCTGTTTGCGGTTGCTTTTTTGCTCCTACACGTTTGTTTTGCTGCTTCCCTCACATTTTATCTGTTTCTTTCCAAGGGCCTTTGACAACATAGTGACATCCATGATGGTGCAGGTTTGCTGAAGCCTCTGTCTCTTCTTCTTCTGGGAAAAAAAAACATGCTAGCTTGCTGTATATATTTATTTGACATTTTGTTTGTAATATGTGTTGCTGCTCTTCCAAGTCATGCTCTGTGAAATAAAACCACTTCATAGTAAGCTGGCTTGAAGCATTTCTTCGCCAAGGAGGAGATATTGATGCTGCTGTTATAATAAGGTAGCTGCCCGAAGTTGCCTTCTTCCTCCCTTTACCAGCTCATGGGGGGACCGGGGGGGGGGGGATGGGGGGGATGGGACTCACAATGTCTTCACGGCAACCCTTTGGCAAAGGTGGGCAGGCTATCTTCATGGCTCTTTCTTTCCTTCCTCCATTTTCCTCATACACCTTCTCCCAGACGTTATTTTTTTCCTTTTCATTTCCTATCTGTTAGGGGTACTTTGATTGTGCAGGGGGTTGACTAGATGGCCCATGTGGTCTCCTCCAATTCTGATTCTATACCTCATACATCCTTCCCTACTTCCCCCTACCTTTGCTTTCCTTTCCTTCCTTCATCCCTTTTTTCTTCCCATTATCCCCTCTTTCTCTTTCCTCCCTTCCTTTCTCCTTTCTGTCTTCCCTCCCTCCCTTCATCCCTTCTTCCATTCTTTCTCTCTTCCTTCCACCCATCCCTCCCTTTCTCTTCCCTCCTTTCATCTCTTTCTTCCCTTCTTTCACTCTCCTTTCCCTTCATCCCTTCTTTCTCTTCCCACCCTCCCTCTTCCCTTCCTTCATCCTTCCTTTCTCTCTCTCATGCTTCCCTTCATCACTTTCTCTTCCCTCCTTTTACTCTTCCTTCCATCCCTTCTCTTCTCCCGCCTTTTTCCTTTGTTTTCCCTCCTTCCATTAATCCCTTTTGCCTTTCTCTTTCCTTCCTCTGTCCCTTCATCCCATTCTTTCTTCTCTCCTTTCTTCCCTTCATCCCTTTCTCTTCGCTCCCTTTCTCCTCCCTCCCTTCATTCCTTTCTCTCTTCCCTCCCTTCATCCCTTTTCTGGAGTTCCCGGTGGCGCAGTGGTTTAAACCCTTGTGCTGGCAGGACTGAAGACCGGCAGGTCGCAGGTTCGAATCCAGGGAGAGGCGGATGAGCTCCCTCTATCAGCTCCAGCTCCTCATGCGGGGACATGAGAGAAGCCTCCCACAAGGATGATAAAAACATCAAATCATCCAGGCGTCCCCTGGGCAACATCCTTGCAGACGGCCAATTCTCTCACACCAGAAGCGACTTGCAGTTTCTCAAGTTGCTCCTGACACGACAAAAAAAATCCCTTTTCTTCCCTTCTTTCTCTTCCCTCCCTTCTTTCTCTTCCTTCCAACCCTTCTTTCTTCCCTTCTTTCTTTTTTCCTTCCCTTCACCTTTATCTTCCCTCCTTTAATACCTTCTTTCTTTCTGTTTCTTCCCTTATCCCTTCTTTATCTTCCCTCCCTTCTTTCTTCTCTCCTCTCTTCTTTCCCTTCATCCCTTCCCTCTCCCTCCCTCCTTTATATCTTCATCCCTTTTTCTTCTCTTCCTCTCTCCTCCCTTCTTCCTTTTCTTTCTAGTATATACCAACCCCACACCCTCATACTTGGATGTCTATATGTGTAGATAGGACAGCTCTTACTTTTCTCTATCCAGCATGAATGGTCCTTCCCACTGAGGCAGAGTAGAAAATAGATCCACTGGCAATAGTTTTGTTGTGGGTTTGGTTGAAGTAATCATTTATTTTGTTTAAAACATATTAACATCTTACAAAACAGCTCTGCAACACACCGCATCTCTGTTCATAGGCTTCAATGCAAAAACACACCCTTTTCACTCTGCACATGCATTAAATGCTCCACCGCAAAACCCCTTTGAAATCAGTTGCAGCCGCAAAAAGCTCTCATTCGTCTCAATGGGGTGAGGTGCAGGAAACATTTCCCTAAGCAACTACTTTTTTAAAAAACAAAACAGTGATGTTAGTCAATACATTGCATCTTTTGGCCAGCCCATGCCCCAAAGTTGCCTTTCCATCTGCTGAAACGGCGTTGGGCAGCTCACATTCTGCAATTCTAGGGCTGAGTGGGATTGAGAGAACTCACACATATTCTTTTAGACGCGTCTTGGCTGTGGCAAGAGGACGAGAAGTGAAAGACATACGATGCAAAGTGTAAAAACTGGACATTGTCGAGTGCAATTTATCCTAAGACAAGGTGATTATTATTTTTTCTCTTATTGCAGGTTTCAAGGCCTGGTTTTTGGCCTGACAAGTTTTAATTTCAACGTAGTTTTCCAATTGGAATATTTTTCTTTCTCCCTTTTTTCACCCCAGTCCGAACAGAGATCTGGCCGATAAGCGCAATAACAATTAAAACGTATCTGTTAACATTAAATTAAGTCTAAAAAGAGTAGGAGGGGATGCTAAGGAGAAAAAACCCATGGAGAAGTTACTTTTTGGAATACAGTTTCCAAATTCCCCCAACTGGAGGATTATGGGATGTGTAGTCCAAGGAAAGTAATCTCTCCAAGCTGTGAATGCAAACCAGAGCCGAAGTATTACTTGTCATTCTTTTCCCAGTTTGCTGGCCCATTGCTGACCATTGAATCTCCTTAATTTGGCTTCATAGCTCCTCCCAAAGTTGTGCAAAACACAATAGTTTTTTTTAAAATATGTTCTAATTAGGAATGAACGATAATCTTACACTAACGACTTGAATCGGTTTCCAAGAACGTCATTAACTTGCATAGCAAAAATAGTTTCCTCCAAAGCAACCCTTGTAAAGTTCTGCCCAAAATATTGACTATGGCTGAGTAAAGCTTCCTTGCCTATCTACACTGCAAACTTAACCCAATTTCATGACTTTGGCGAAGAACCCCTGGAAAGCAAAAGAGATGAATTCAGGGACTGAAACTAGTACTATTAATAACCAATGGTCTTCCATAGAGAGAGAACGCAAAATGACCTGGGCATAGGATGCACGGCATATAAACACTCATTTGGGGGCAACAACGGATGGAAAATGAGCATTCGATAAGCCATATTTCTATAGTGGAAGTGTCCCAGTGTTTGCTTCCATCTAAGGCAGGCATGGGCAAACTTTCTAACTTGGGGCCACATGCTAGCACTCCGTGCTAAGAGAACTGGCTGCCCAGTGATGGAAGGAAGGGAAGGAGGAAGGAAAGAGAGAAGGAAGAATGAAAGGGAAGGAAGGACATAAGGATGGAAGGGAAGGAGGAAGGAAAGAGAGAAGGAAGGGTGGAAGGGAATGGAGAGAGGGGGAAAGAGGAAGGAAGGACAGACGGATGGGAGGGAAGACAAAAGGGAAGGAAGGAAGAAGAAAGAGAAGGAAGGACGAAAGGGTGGAAGGGAATGGAGGGAGGGAGAAAGAGGGAGGAAAGTTAGAAGGAAAGATAAAAGGAAGGGAAGGGAAGGAAAAAGGTGAAAAGAGGGAAGGATGGAAGACAGGAAGGGAAGGAGGAAGGAAAGGAAGGATGAAAGGGTGGAAGGGAATGGAGGGAGGAAGAAGGGAGGGAAGGAAAGAGAAGGAGGAAAGACAAGGGAAGGAAGGAGAATGGGAGGGAAGAGGGAAGGAAGGACGAAAGGAAAGGAAGGACATCAGGCTGGAAGGGAATGGAGGAAGGGAGAAAGAGGGAGGGAGGAAAGATAGAAGGAAAGACAAAAGGGAAGGAAGGAAGGAGAAAGGGTGAAAAGGAAAAGATGGAAGAAAGGAAGGGAAGGAAGAAGGGAAGAGAGAGGGAAGAACAAAAGGGTGGAAGGAAATGGAGACAGGGAGAAAGAGTGAGGAAGGAAAGAAAGATAGAAGTAAAGAAAGACAAAGGGGAAGGAAGTATGAAAGGGTGGAAGGGGAGGATAGAAGGAAGAGAAGGATGGAAAAACAGAAGAAAGGGAGAAAGTGTGGGTGGAAGGAAAGAAGGAAGGAAGGAAGGAAGGACGGAAGGATAAAGGAAAGAGGAGGAAGGAAGGATGAAAGGGTGGAAAGGAATGGAGGGAGGGAGAAAGAAAGAAGGTAAGGAAGGAAGGTAAAGGAGAAGGAAGAAAGGAAAGGATGTTGAGAGAGAGTAGACCCTGAGAAAATAGCCCAAGGTGCCGCATCCGGCCCCCAGACCTGGTTTTCCCATTCCTGATCTAAGGAATAGACCCAGCCATGTCTATGTGATTTAAATATCGTAAAACAATAACACCATCCTATTAGTACACTCCTTGCCTATGTCCTCAATGGGCAGAATCAAGTCATGGTTCGGCAAGGAGACAAAACAGAGGCATATTCCAGCCAGATCCCAATGTCACAAGGGTTAAAGAAGAAAGGCACTATAGTTTCCCATCTGCCGTCAAAGGAACTCAGAATTTGCAGCCACAAACTAGTCCGCTTGCAAAGGTCTTTTCTGTGTTGTTGCATCCAAGAAGAAGCCGGGATCCTCTGCACTTTTTAAAAAAAAGAACAACACAACATTGCAACCCAAACGACACACAAGGAACAAGAAGCATCGTCATTTCGGTGGGCTCGCATATCCATAATTCTTTTCCAAGGACCGCCTGTATCTTCTCAATTCTACCATCTAGTAGGGTGCGTACCACGGAGTGAGCCTTCCACGACCCCTATATGGAGAAAATACACAGAAACACAAACAAAATGTGCAATAGTTTCTTTTTAAACACAATTTAAAATTATTTAGAAAATAATTTATTTTAGAACTTTTGGAAACCAGGCCCTAAGATTTTGGGAACTGGGTAGGTTTGGCTTGGAGAAGAGAAAGACAAGAGAGATAGCTGAAGGTAAGTTTCTGGAGCAGAGTAAAATAATAAATATAATAACAATACTAAGTAGAGTAAAATAATAAATGTAATAATAGAGTAAAATAATAACTATAATAACAATAACAATAGAGCATAATAATAAAGAGTAAAATAATAAATGTAATAAAATAATAATAGAGTAAAATAATGTAGGTGTAATAATAATAATATATCTAATAAAAATAATACTAATTACAGAGTAAAATACAGTATATTAAAAACCAAAACTTTCTCCTTACTTTATTTTCCAGATCAACAAACTGGGCCACAGCAATGCGTGGCAGGGGATGGCTAGTAGATAGATAGATAGATAGATAGATAGATAGATAGATAGATACTCCACTTGCCTCACTAGAAACAGGTCTCTAAAAATGCCATTAGCCACAGATGCATCAGGAAAGAATGCTGCTAGAACATGGCCATATAGCCTGAAAAACTTACAGCAACCCAAGGCTAAAGATGTTGCAAATTGCAATTCCTTGAACTAGAGAAGATTAAAGTGGCGTCAAACTGCATTTATTCCACAGTGTAGATGTGCCGAAGCTCAGCCCTGGAGAGGCTGGGGAAGGTCTGCCAGACGACAAATTTATTAGTGTTTCCTCCATCTAAGCTGCTGTTCTCATTCACAGGAAGGCTCGCCATTTCCCCTCCAGACTGCAGATCAATATCTGGCCCCTAGCAGGCTTTCCATCATGCATATAATTGATTCCAATGCACTTGTCGGACTGCATAACCAACCACATTACATTCTGCCTTGTGGAGGAGGGCAATTGCAATGCAAGGCAGGGACAACTTTGGATGCCAATCCGAGCCCATCTTGCGGGGCTAAGACGTCAAGACCTCCATGATAATTATAACAATGATGCATGGGGATAGGAATAACTTGCTTTAAAAATGATAATAGTAAAGGTAAAGGTTTCCCCTTGACTTTAAGTCCAATCGTATCTGATTCTAAGGGTTGGTGCTCATCTCCATTTCTAAGCCGAAAAGCCAGCGTTGTCCGTAGACGCCTCCAAGGTTATGTGGCCAGCATGACTGCATGGAGCGATGTTACCTTCCCTCCAGAGCAGTACCTATTGATCTGCTCACATTTGCATGTTTTTGAACTGTTAGGTTGACACAAGCTGAGGCTAACAGCAGGAGCTCACCCCACTCCTTGGATTCAAACTGCCAACCTTTCAATCACCAAGTTCAGCAGCTCAATGTTGTAACCCTCTGCACCACTGGGGGCTCCAAAATTGCAATATTTAATTCTATTTTAATACTTTTTTTGTATTGTATTTGTTTTTCATGGCCGGAATCACTGAACTTCATCAACGTTGGAATTGAACCAAACTTGGCACACAGGACTCCCTTGACCAACAGAAAATACTGGAAGGGTTTGGTGGGCATTGGCCTTGAGTTTGGGAGTTGTAGTTCACCTACATCCAGAGACTACCATGGACTCAAACAATGATGGATCTGGACCAAACTTGGCACAAATATTCCATATGCCCAAATATGAACACAGATGGAGTTTGGGGGAAATAGACCTTGACATTTGGGAGTTGTAGTTACTGGGATTTATAGTTCACCTACAATCAAAGAACATTCTGAACCCTACCAACAACAGAATTGGGCCAAACTTCCCACACAGAACCCCCATGACCAACAGAAAATACTCAAGGTCATCCAGTCCAACTACCTTCACCAGGGCAAGGAAACGTAATCAAAGAGCCATCCAACCATAATTATAGATAGATATGATTCACACACACACACAAATATAGTATCATATATTTGAAAGGGACCCCTGAAGAAGGACAATGATAGGGTTGTTGTAGGTTTTTTCGTGCTATATGGCCATGGTCTAGAGGCATTCTCTCCTGACGTTTCACCTGCATCTATGGCAAGCATCCTCAGAGGTAGTGAGGTCTGTTGGAACTGGGCAAAAGGGTTTATATATCTGTGGAATGACCAGGGTGAGACAAAGGACTCTTGTCTGCTGGAGCTAGGTGTGAATGTTTCGGCCTTCATTAGCATACAATGGCCTGACTGTGCCTGGGGCAAGCTTTTGTTGAGAGGTAATTAGATAAAGGACAATTTTATGTTGCACACACGCACACACACACACGTGTGTGTGTTTTGTAGGGATTTAAACTATAGTTTTTAAGGCCATGACCTGTTTGGGGGTTCCAGTCCTGGGAGAAAAATGGGATATAGATGATAGGTAGAGCTGTGAAAAAACAGCAGAGTACATATTATTGTTGTTGTTGCTATTATCATTATCATTATCATTATCATTATCATTATTAATTGCTATGTAGAGCTGTGAGTGGTTTGGGATGCTAGTTCTGAAAAAAAAAGCAGGGTACAAATAACAACAACAACAACAGCTAGGTAGAGTTGTGAGCGGCTTGGGGTGCCAGTTCTGGAAGAAAACGAGAGTAGTTATTGTTGTTGTTATTATTATTATTATTATTATTATTATTATTATTATTAGAAACACAACAAGATGAATCCACAGCAAACAAGATCACTCTGCTGGCTGCTGTATTGGATCACATTATTGATGATGATGATGATGATGATAATAATAATAATAATAATAAATAAATAAATAAATAAATTAATTAATAGATGGAGCTGTGAACAGTTAGGGTTCCAGTCCTGGAAGAAAAGCAAAATACAAATACTACTATTCCTGATACTATTTCAGCAAATTTGTGGCAAGACTGTCAGATGCTGAAAGGGTGACAGATGCCCTCCCAGGGATACTCATCCAACCACCTGCGACCTCCTTCCTCAACACCTCCAAGGCCACCAAGGTGAGCAGCTCTCAGGTATGGCCTGCTGCCAGGTAGCAAATGACTGCTCACTTCTGTCCCTTCCAATACGAGGAAAAAAATAAAAGAAAGGCCAGCGCCAAGGGCTGCTGCCAGGCTGTCTGAGCCTTTGCTCTCCATACACTTCGACAGACCCTGCCGGCCTCACAGGTGCCCAGGTGATGTTAAACCAACTGGACTTATTTCCAAGAGTTTCCCCCTGGGAGAAAGGAAGTCACCTTTGACTGCAAATAGGGTGCATCTACACTGCAGAAATAAAGCAGTTCGACACCCATTGAAACTGCCACTGCTCAACATAATGGAATCCTGGGATTTGTCGTTTTCACTCTTTGGCAGAGGATGCTCAAGACCTTGTAGAATCATAGAACTGCAGAGATCAGACATACTACTATGGCTATCTAGTCCATCCCAATGCTGTGCAGGAACTGAAGCATTCGAGTGAAACTACAACTCCTAGTCTTCCATTGCATTGAGTCAAGGTAGTTCAAGTGGTGCCAAACTGCATTAATGAATTATACAGTGTAGATGCACCCCAAGAACACAGAGTCACCTCCTAAGCCACGAATGGGCAACTGGAGAAAAGAGATTAACAATATAATATTTGGGATTTTCCAGAGTTGGGCTTTTTTCAATGGCAATTGTGTTGGCTGGGGGGATGTTGGAAGTTGTAGTCCAACAGTTTTCCCAGGGGAATGCTTACGAGCCATCAGGGCCATAGCCAGAAACAAAAATTGGGGGGGGGGGGGGGGGGGTTGAAACATTTTTTTAGCAAATCATGAAGAGTAGTTTGATAACACAACAACAACATTTTTAATACAGTCCAAAGACCCTTATTGCTCTGTAAAAGGTATAAGATACAAAGTATGCAAGGTTAGTAAGGCCAAAAATAGCCCAAAAAAAGTTGGTTTTTTAACCTGAAAAATTGGGGGAGGGGGAGTTTGAACCCCTTGAAAGCCACCACCACCACCAACAACAACAACATCAACAACAACAACCCTATTTCATCAGCTAAAAGCATGTTCACACTTCCCATTGAAATACTAATAAGTTTATACTTGTTAAAATTGTCCTTCAGTTTTATTGTTGTTTTAAAGTGTTTTTTTGGACTGCAAACAAGATATGTGCAGTGTACATAGGAATTAGTTCATGCTTTTTTCAAATTATAATCCGGCCCGGCAACAGTTTGAGTGTCTGTGACCTGACCCTCTGTTTAAGAAGTTTGAGGACCCCTTGGCAAGAACATCCAGAAAACAAGACTATGGTGGTACGGCCATGTCATGAGAAGAGAACCAATATCAGGAACACGAACAGCACTGCATTTGGAGATTGCAGGACAACAACCATGGGGACAAAGAAAAGATGGATGGACACATCAACAAAGACGTAAGTGCTGCTAACCTGAATCCTGAGGGTGCCCAAATCAAAGCCCTGTGGAAACGACAGTCACAATGCTAGCCCCTCCATTGGGAAAATAGCTTAGAAAGAAGATGATTATGTATTACAATATTATTATTATTATTATTATTATTATTATTATTATTATTATTAATCTGCTTCCGTGGAGACTAGGACGCAAAACAATGGCTTCAAACTACAAGAAAGGGGATTCCATCTGAACATGAGGAAGAACTTCCTGACTGTGAGAGCCGTTCAGCAGTGGAACTCTCTGCCCCGGAGTGTGGTGGAGGCTCCTTTTTTGGAAGCTTTTAAACAGAGGCTGGATGGCCATCTGTCAGGGGTGATTTGAATGCAATATTCCTGCTTCTTGGCAGGGGGTTGGACTGGATGGCCCATGAGGTCTCTTTCTACTATTTGATTCTATGATTCTATCTCCCCAAGCACTCACCTGTAGACCCTTCCGCGTGGCCTCGCACGTTGGGCTCCATTGAACCCAGCCCGGCGTGGCAAGGCGCCCCGTCCGTGGAAATGACCCCGGGATCCACCACGGTCAGTCGTGCTAATGCCAGGCATGTTGGTCCTTTTGGGCAAGACCTAGAAGAAGGTAGGAAGATGCCTTATCCTGGGTCCCATCTCAGGTCCATTGAGCCTAGATGTGCCTAGCTTCCTGTAGAGTTTTAGATAGGCTTCCCTTCCAAAAGGATATGGACTCTACCCTTATACTGAACCCGACAACTAGTCCATTTAATTTAGTAGTGCCAGTTCTGACTGGCAGCCAAGGATTCCTTTAGGGCTTTAGGTAGACTCACAAGGGAATCACATTGAGTTAGATGACTGGTCCATTTATTTATTTACAATTATATGCCACCCCTCTCACCCCGAAGAGGACTCAAAGTAGCTTACAAGATATATATACATTCAATATATATTATTATTATAGTACAATATCAGTATTATATATTACTATATTGTACTATACCATTATATTGCAATATTATTAGTAATTATATATAAAATATACAATTATAATATCATATTATTATTAGTATTATATTGTATTATTATATTATTGCCAGCTCTGACAAATAGCCAAGGATTTCTTTAGGGTTTTAGTTAGGATTATATGGGATTTTCCCTAATATTGAATCAGACGACTAGTCCATTGTAACCTAATATTGACAGCTCTCACTGGCAGACAAGGCTCCTTTTAGGATTTTAAATAGGATCCTCTTTACAACCCTAGCTGGAAAAATATCACCCACCTTAATGACACGGTCCCGGAATACACTCTCATCCCGCTCCATGGCTACCTTGACTGAGCTCTTGTCCGCAAACTCAATGTAGGCATATCTGCAACAGGAGAAAAAAGGATGCATCCACACTGTTAATTTAATGCAGTTTGATGCCACTTTTAACTGCCATGACTCTGTACTGTGGAATCCTGGGAGTTGTAGTTTGGTGAGGCACCAGCACTTTTGGGCAGAGCACGCTGATGACCTCTGCAAAATGACAACTCCCAGGATCCCATAGTATTGAGCCATAGCATCAAAGTGGTATTAAACTGCATTAATGCTACAGTGTTGACGTAGATCATGTCCCCTTCTTAAAACCAGCCACCACTTTCCGAAGCCCCACTCTGGTCCATAAATGGATGTTCACCCTTTCGGATGGCCAGAGAATTTGTCACAAAGGATGGTCACACGGTTGATCTTCCCGCAGTTGTTGAAATGCGACTCCAGCTGTTCTGCTGTTCCTCCGTAATCCACCTGTAAAGATCACGAGGAAGACCATGAAGGAGACCATGAAAAAGACCACAAGAAGACGATGAAAGAACAATGAAGATGACTACACTGCAGGTACCATAAAAAGGCCATGAAAAGACCATGAAGATGGCCATGAGAAGACCATGAAGATGACCACGAGAAGACCATGAGAATACCAAGAAGAAAACCATGAAAAGACCTCAAGAAGACCATTAAAATGACAATTGAGAAGATCATAAAGATGATTATAAGAAGACCAATAAGATGACCATGAAAAATACAAAAAAGATTATGAGAAGATCATGAAGAGGACCATGTATAGGCTATGAAAAAGACCACAAGAACACTATGAAAAAGTCCACAAGAAGATTGTGAAGAAAACTATAATGTAGACCATAAGAAGACCATGAAGTAGACCATGGGGAGATCATGAAAAATACTATGAAGTAGACCACAAGAAGATCATGGAAAGGACCACGAAGATCATAAGATGACCATAAAAAACCATGAAGATCATCATGAAGATCACAAGAAGACCATGAAGAACAACCACCCTTGGGCACGCATCTCACTTACATTCCCCACATAGATGGAGCGCTGGTCAGCTTCCACCTTCTCCTCAGTTGTTCTGTGCAAAAGAAGACCTGAAAAGAGGAGAGTACTCCAAAGTGAGAGGGGCACGTGTTTATGGGATTCACCTACTCAGAATAGCAACAAAGAACATAATTGTAGAATTAAGGCAGTTTGACACTACTTGAATGGCCCTGGCTCCATGCTATGGAATCCTGGGAGTCTTAGTTTGGTGAGGCTCCAGCAGTCTTGGACAGAGAAGGCTCAAGACTTTGCATATTACAACTTGTGAAGCCATGGCAGTTAAAAGTTGTGTCAAGCTGCACTAATCCTACAGTGTAGATGCATTCTATGACATTGCAGACTAGGGTTTGAATCCCCATTCAGACATGGAAGTATACCTGGATCCGAACTCAGGAGGAGACTCTTAGTCTGCAGCTCCTGGAGCCATTCTTCTTGCTCCATCTCCCGAACCTTCGCCTTGATGGCTTCTAGCTCCTGCACAATAACAATGAAACGAGAGTAAGTCTAGTGGTTAAAACATTGGAGTAAGTCTATGGAGGTCGACAGCAAGCTACACAAATTGATCGGAAGCTCACTCCGACTCAGGTTGGCTTTGAACTCATGGCCTTTTGGTCAGTAGTAATCTTAATGCAGCTGACTCCCAGCCAGCTGTGCCACAGTTCCGGCTGTTAGGAGTTGTGGGAGTTGAGGTCCAAAACACCTGGAGGGCCAAAGTTGGTGAGTGCCTGGTGTGGATTCACCTTAAGGCAACATTGCCTGAAAAGTAGCGTAGATGCCAAATACTCCCAAATATGGCTCACTCCTCACCGGATCCTCCTCCTTCTGCAGAAGATCCTTTGTCTCGGCTTCCAAGGGACTCAGTGCGGTCTGTTCCTCCAAATGCTTCTGCCAGGCTGAGATTTCGGCCACGTCCCATGGGGAATCCGCCGAGGTCAAAGGTGGAGGGTCTCGCCACCAGGACCCAGCTTCTGGAAAGTGGAGGCTAGAGAAGGATAAGATGCAGACCAAGATTAGACTGCAAATCCCTACACAAAAAGCTCCAACCATCACCACTCAGGTCAAGAAAAGAAGCACAATCAAAGCCCTGAACAAGCCACGAGAGTCAAGAGAAAGATCCACCCAGAGGAAAAGGGTTCTTATCATACATCAGGGGAACCACTGACCACAGAGGGAAGCTGAGGAAGAGACACAACCTACAAACTATCTACAGACCCACTAAGAAAATCCCACTAAGAAGCTTCCCACCGGAGTGGAAATCATCTGTCGGACAGATGGCAAGCTATTTAACCTCAGCAGACTGAAAGCCATAACCAATGTTACAACATCATGTTATAGAACTCCAATATGCCGATGACAACGTCATCTGTGCGCATTCAGAAGAAGATCTACAAGCCACTCTAAACACCTTCACAGAAGCATACGAGAAGCTCGGCCTGTCATTGAACATCGAGAAAACCAAAGTGCTGTTCCAGCAGTCAGCAGCCAATCCCTCTCCAATGCCAGAGATGCAGCTTAATGGTGTAACATTAGAAGTTGTTGACCATTTCCACTAACTTGGCAACCATCTCTCCATAAAAGACACCAAAATACAACACCTCCTGAGCTCTGCGAGTGCAGCATTTTTCCGAATGAAGCACAGAGTGTTTGAGGACCGGGACATCCGTAGGGAGACCAAGGGGCTTGTTTATAAAGCTATTGTCCTCCCAACCTTGCTGTATACCTGCGAGACATGGACTATCTACAGACATCATGTGCAACTCCTAGAACGATTCCATCAGTGCTGCCTCCGAAAAATCCTGCAAATCTCTTGGGAAGACAAACGGACAAATGTCAGCATGCTGGAAGAAGCAAAGACCACCAGCACTGAAATGATGGTCCTCCGCCATCAACGCTGCTGGACCGGCCACTCTGTCCGAATGCCCGACCACCGTCTCCCAAAGCAGTTGCTCTATTCTGAACTCAAGAATGGAAAACAGAATGTTGGTGGGCAGGAAAAGAGATTTAAAGATGGGCTCAAAGCCAACCTTAAAAACTCTGGCTTAGACACTGAGAACTGGGCAGCCCTGGCCCTTGAGCGCTCCAGCTGGAGGTCTGCTGTAACCAGCAGTGCTGTAGAATTTGAAGAGGCATGAATGGAGGGCGAAAGAGAGAAATGTGCCAAGAGGAAGGCGCGTCAAGCCAACTCTTCCTGGGACCACCTTCCACCTGTAAACCAATGCCCTCACTGCAGGAGAAGATGCAGATCAAGAATAGGGCTCCACAGTCACCTACGTACCCACCAGTACATCAATCTTGCAAGACAATCCTACTCGGACAACGAGGGATCGCGTAAGTAAATAAGGGAGAAAGAACCCCTGTTTGTTTTAAGCAAGTGTGAATGTTGCAGTTAGCAAGCTTGAATAGCATTGAGTAGCCAGGCAGCTGCAATGTCAATCAGTGAGACTATCTGCATAGAGGTAGCCTGGCCTCTGTTGCCTGGAGGCGTCCTCTGTGGAATAATGTCCAGAGTGGGAGAAAGAACTCCTGAGCATATACAGAATACCTTGGTGAGGACGAGAAAGAGGGCCTTCTTGGTGGTAGCCCCTCAACTCTGGAACTCACTTCCTAAGGATATCAGACATACCCCAACCAACTCTGGCAGTCTTTAGGAGGAGCTTGAAGACGCAGATGTTCCAGTGTGCCTTCCCAGAATAATGAACCCTTAGCATTATGTCCTCCAAAAGCACTGTATACTGATTTAGGACTGCTTGTATGTTCCCCCTTCGCCCCACCTCCTCTCTCTTGTTCATGCCCAGCATTATTTTTTTAACTTAATTACATTTGGCCCAGCCATAGTTTTTAAATGTGTTTTGTGCCACTGTTCAATGTTTATGCTATTTGTGTATGAGATTTATTTTAATTGCTTTGTATTTTGCTTCGCATTGTAATTGTTATTGCTTGTATTGATGTATTGTGGGCTTGGCCTCATGTAAGCCGCACCGAGTCCCTTGGGAGATGGTAGTGGGGTATAAATAAAGTATTATTATCATACTTCCATGGGAGGGGGAATATATCAAAAGCTGCCCCCCCTCATGCAATGCGAATGGTATTCTGTACATGCTCAGAAGCACATAGTCCCTGGAGGTGCCTTTTGCAAGAGAAGCAGGATATTAGTCTGCAAAATGACACTGAAATGTATCCTATAACACTTGCGGTGTTGCCAGTAAGGCTAATCTTTTGTGTTCATTCAAAGAAATATAAAATATTTGTGTATGTAAATACTTAAAGGTATACACAAATGAACTCATATCTATCTATCTAGATCAGGCCTGGGCAAACTTTTTGACTTGGGGGCCGCATGCTAGTACTCCCTGCCAGGAGGACTGGCTGCCTGGTGATGGAAGGAAGGAAGGGAAAGAGAGAAGGAAGGAAGGACAAAAGGGTGGAAGGGAAGGATGAAGGAAAAAGAGTAGGAAAGATGAAAGGATGGAAGGGAATGGAGGGAGGGAGAAAGATGGCAGGAGGAAGGAAAGATAGAAGGAAGGAAAGACAAAAGAGGAGAAACAAAGGAAGGAGAAAAAGGGAGGAAAGAGGGAAGGAAGAACGAAAGTGTGGAAGGAAAGGATGGAAGGAGAAAGAGGGAGAGGGAGGTAAGGAAGAAGAAAAGAGAGACGGAAAGAGGAAAGGGTGGAAGGAAATGGAGGGAGGGAGAAAGAGGGCAGGAGGAAGGAAAGATAGAAGACAAAAAGGGAGAAACGAAGGAAGGAGAAAGAGGGAGGAAAGAGGGAAGGAAGTACAAAAGGGTGGAAGGAGAAAGGGGAGGGAGGGAGGTAATGAGGAAGGAAAGAGTAATGGAAGGAAAGACAAAAGGGAAGGAGAGAGGGAAGGAAGGAGGAAAGGGTGGAGGGAAAGGAGGGAGAAAGAGGGAGGGAAGGGAGGGAAGGAAGAAAGAAAGAAAGAAAGAAAGAAGGAAGGACAAAAGAGGGAGGGAAGGAGGAAGAGAGAAGGAAGGAAGGACAAAAGGAAGGGAAGGATGAATGAGGGAGGGAAGGAGGAAGGAAAGAGAAGGAAAGATAAAAGGGAGGGAAGGATGAAAGGAAAAAATGGAAGGAAGGGAGAGATGAAGGGAAACAAAAAGAAAAGAGAGAAGAAAGGGGAAGGAAGGAAGGAGGAAGAGAGGGAAAGAAGGACGAAAGGACTGAATCGAAGGAGGGAGGGAGAAAGAGGGAGATAAGGAAGGGAGGGAGGGAAAGAGGAAGGAAAGGGGAAGGAAGAAAGGACAAAAGGGTATGGGGGGGGGGGGAAGAAAGAGGTAGGGAAGGAGGAAGGAAAGAGGGAAGGAAGCATAGGACAGTGAGAGAGAAGGGCCTGAGAAAAAAGCCCAATGGGCCGCATCCAACCCCCGGGCCTGAGTTTGCCCATATCTGGTCTAGGTAAGCGATATAGGTATGTATATACATGCATTTGTATATATGTATACATTTGTGTATATTTTGTGTGTGCGTGCCCATATATATGCATGTGACTTATACAAGCAAGCCTAGCATTTAGAGCCATTAATTGTCTCCAGCAGTAGCCACTTAACTCCATCAATTTAGAAGTACTCCTACATGCAGTTACTCAGAAAGGATTGTAACTTAATTGTCCTCACATGCAAACATTTTGCAACTGTGGTGCAGAACATGAAAGGGTCCATTGTGTTTGTCTGAATGGCAAAAGGTTGGACTAGATGTCCTTTAGGGTCCTCCGTAAGCCTTATAACAGTCAGACCCCTGTATCCCCATGTGACAAAACTGTCATTTTCTAGGTCTTCCAGCCCAACTCTATATTGTTTCAAGGTAGTTTATTATTATCCTTTGAGGCTTGGAATAGCCGTAAAGAGTCCTCCCGAGATAGGAAAGTTTTGGGACTACAAATCCCAGAACTCTGGGAATTTATAGTTCAGATTGAAGGTAGTGTTTGCCTCAACCTATCTTATGTACCTACCTATATAGATGAGCCCTGTAAAGACTAAAGAATGGCAGAACCAAGCATCCATACATTATTATTGTTGTGGTTATTATTATTACCTTGCCCCAAGTCCAAACATGGCTGCTCAAGAGTCACCTGCAAACTCCACCACTTCCAGGTAAAAAAAGGTAAGCTTGGAAGAATCTACTGCTCCAGGTGAGGTATTTGATAAGTCAACAGCCAATCAGATGCTGAGGTAGGCGGGGCCACCTGGATAAGGGCGGGGCATAGAGACACCTATAAGAAGTGAACCTCAGGTGGGTCTCCAAGCTTGAATTAAAAGGTACAGTCTAATCCTTGGAAACTGGGAAAGTCTAAAGAGGTAGATTGGGGGGAGAGGTGATTGTTGAAAGCTTTTATGGCCAGAATCACTGGGTTGCTAAGCGTTTTTCAAGCTGTCTGGCCATGTTCCTGCAGCATTCTCTCCTGATGTTTGGCCTGCATCTATGGCTAATGCCATCTTCAGAGGTTCTACTGACAGTGAAGCAAGTGGAATGTATATATACCTGTGGAATAATGTCCAGGGTGGGAAAAAGAACCCTTGTCTGTCTAAAGCAAATGTGAGTGTTGCAATTAGCAAGCTTGAATAGCATTGAGTAGCTAGGAAGCTGCAAAGTCAATCAGCGAGAGTATCTGCATAGAGGTAACCTGGGCATTGTTGCCTGGAGGCATCCTCTGTTTGGGATCAAGTGCCAGAGTGAACACTGCCTAAACCAGTGTTTCTCAACCTTCCTAATGCCGTGATCCCTTAATACAGTTCCTCATGTTGTGGTGACCCCCAACCATAACATTCTTTTGCTACTTCATAACTGTAATTTTGCTCCTGTTACGAAACATAATTTGGGAGTTGTAGTTGTTGGGATTTATGGTTCACCTACAATCAAAGAGTATTCTGAACTCCACCAACGATGGAATTGAACCAAACTTGGCACACAGAATGCCCACGACCAACAGAAAATACTTGAAGGGTTTGGTGGGCATTGACCTTGAGTTTGGGAGTTGTAGTTCACCTATAGAGAGCACTATGGACTCAAGCAATGATGGATCTGGACCAAACTTGGCACAAATACTCAGTATGCTAAATGTGAACACTGATGGAGTTTGGGGAAAATAGGCTTTGACATTTGGGAGCTGTAGCTGCTGGGATTTATAGTTCACCTACAATAAAAAAGCATTATGAACCCCACCAATGATAGAATTGGATCAAACTTCCCATACAGAACCCCCATGACTAACAGAAAATACTGTGTTTTCTGATGGTCTTTGGTGACCTCTCTGGCACCCCCTGGCGACCCCTCCAGGGGTCCCGACCCCCAGGTTGAGAAACACTGGCCTAAACAGAGGATGCCTTCAGGTAACAACAGCCAGGCTACCTGTGCTCAGACACCCTCACTGATATATATTATATACATATATGAGAGTCCCTGGTGGTGCTAACAGCGGGTGAGCTCCCACTGTTAGCCCAGCTTCTGTCAACCTGGCAGTTCGAAAACATGCAAATGTGACTCGATCAATAGCTACTGCTCCGGTGGGAAGGTAATGGCGCTCCATGCAATCATGCTGGTCACATGACCTCAGAGGTGTCCACAGACAACCCTTTAAATTATTATTATTTATTTATTAAAATATTATTAAATATTGCCCCCTGGTGGCAAAGCAGATTAAACCGCCGAGATTCTGAACTTGCTGACGGAAATGTTGGCAGTTTAAATCCAGGGAGCGGGGTGAGTTCCCGCTGTAAGGCCCAGCTTCTGCCAACCTAGCAGTTCGAAACATGCAAATGTGAGATTAGCAGGTACCGTTCCGGCAGGAAGATAAGGGCGCTTCATGCAATCATGCTGGCCACATTACCTTGGAGGTGTCTAGGGACAATGCTGGCTCTTTGGTTTAGAATTGGAAATGAGCAACACCCCCCTCCCCCGAGTCAGACATGACTGGACTTAATGTCAGAGGAAAACCTTAACTAACAATACAATATAGGAATATAATAAGTAAATAAAATATAGTAATAATAATTAATAATAATTAATGTTAATTGTTTTATTTTTATTATATACAGATAAAATATAGAATATGATGATGATGATGATGATGATGATAATTATAATAATAATAATTATTATTATGTGCATCCCTGTTTCATTGCATGGGAGCCCCCGGTGCCGCAGTGAGTTAAACTGCTGAGCTTGTTGACTGAAAGGTCACAGGTTTTAATCCCGGGAGCGGCATGAGCTCCTGCTGTTAGCCCCAGCTTCTGCCAACCTAGCAGCTTGAAAACATGCAAATGTGAGTAGATCAATAGGTACTGCTCCGGCAGGAATGTAAGGGCTCTTCATGCCGGCCGCATTACCTTGGAGGTGTCTACGGACAATGCTAGCTGTTCGGCTTAGAAATGGAAATGAGCAACACTCCCCAGAGTTGGACATGACTGGACTTAATGTAAGGGGAAAACCTTTACCTTTACTAACAATACAATAAAGCAATAAAATAAGTAAGTAAATAAATAAATAAATAATAATATAATTGGGTTGTTGAAGGTTTTTCCAGGCTATATGGCCATGTTCTAGAGGCATTTTTTCCTGACGTTTCGCCTGAATCTATGGCAAGCATCCTCAGAGGTAGTGAGGTCATCCTCACTACCTCTGAGGATGCTTGCCATAGATGCAGGCGAAACGTCAGGAAAAAATGCCTCCAGAACATGGCCATATAGCCCGGAAAAACCTACAACAACCCAGTGATTCCGGCCATGAAAGCCTTCGACAATACAATAAAATAATTAATGTTACTTATTTTATTATAATATGCAGATAATCATAGAGTCATAGAATTCTAGATTTGGAAGAGACCTCATGGGCTATCCAGTCCAACCCCTTGCCAAGAAGCAGGAAAATTGCATTCAAAGTACCCCTGACAGATAGCCATCCAGTCTTTGGGTTGTTGTAGGTTTTTTCGGGCTAAATGGCTATGTTCTAGAGGCATTCTCTCCTGACGTTTTGCCTGCATCTACGGCAAGCATCCTCAGAGGGCTATAAGGCCATGTTCTAGAGGCATTCTCTCCTGACGTTTTGCCTGCATCTGTGACAAGCATCCTCAGAGGGCTATATGGCCATGTTCTAGAGGCACTCTCTCCTGACGTTTAGCCTCCATCTATGGCAAGCATCCTCAGAAGGCTATATGGCCATGTTCTAGAGGCATTCTCTCCTGACGTTTCGCCTGCATCTACGGCAAGCATCCTCAGAGGGCTATATGGCCATGTTCTAGAGGCATTCTCTCCTAACGTTTTGCCTGCATCTATGACAAGCATCCTCAGAGGGCTATATGGCCATGTTCTAGAGGCACTCTCTCCTGACGTTTAGCCTCCATCTATGGCAAGCATCCACTACCTCTGAGGATGCTTGCCATAGATGCAGGCAAAACGTCAGGAGAGAATGCCTCTAGAACATGGCCACATAGCCCGAAAAAACCTACAACAACCCAGTGATTCCGGCCATGAAAGCCTTCAACAATACATCCAGCCTCTGTTTCAAAGCTTCCAAAGAAGAAGCCTCCACCACACTCCGGGGCAGAGAGTTCCACTGCTGAACAGCTCTCACAGTCAGGAAGTTCTTCTTAATGTTCAGATGGAATCTCCTTTCTTGTAATTATGTAGATAATAGAAAATATAATGTGATAATAATAATAATAATAATAATAATAATATCCATCCCTGTCTCATTGTATGGCAGAAGGAAGCCAAAGAAACCAAGTCAGTGATATTAAATTTTCTTTATTACACGGATACAGAGTTCAGAACAGACGTGACCTGAATTCATTATGTTTTACATCTTTTCACAGGTTCAAACATACAGTACATTTAGAGAAAGCAGGAGACAGCGAGGGAAAAGAGGGGGGGACAGCATGCCGAAACAGAAATCAAATGAACCAACCCTCCTATATCACTTTTTTCAATTCTCTTGAGGGGGGGGGGGAGCCCACAAACACCAGGGGAAACAGGGCAAAAGGGGGGATTTTAAAACTTCTTTTTTGTTTTGTGTAAATTTCCCATTCTTCTCCTCTCTTTAAAACCTCTTTGCACAAACGCTCTGCCACGCATCCTCACTCGCACACCCAGGGACATTCCTCATTCCTTCCTCCCTTTGGGTGCGTCTACACTGTGGAATGAAAGCGGTTTGGTGCCACTTTGACTGCTATGGGAGTTGCAGTTGGCACTCTTTGGCAGAGGAGGCTCCCAGGCAATGCGAAGTGGTGCCAAACTGCATTGGTTCCACAGTGCAGATGCACCCCAAGCCCTCTCCGAATTCAAGTATTGCACAGCTCTGTGTGTATGTGTGTGATGCGCCTCTCAAATACCCTGAGAACATAGCAGTGCCACCCATTTTTTTTGGAGTACTTTCCTTCTCTGGAGGCTTTTAAGCAGAGGCTGGATGGCCACCTGTCGGGAGGGTTTGAATTGTGTCTTCCTAGCAGAAAGGGGTTGGACTGGATGGCCTTTAGAGGTCCCTTCCAATTCCAGGATGAGGTGATTCTACTACAACAGGCATGGGCAAATTTGGGCCCTCCAAGTGTTTTGGACTCCAACTCCCACAATTCCTAACAGCCGGTAGGCTGTTAGGAATTGTGGGAGTTGAAGTCCAAAACACCTGGAGGGCCCAAGTTTGCGCATGCCTATACTACAACCTAAACACCAGCCAACAGTGTGATGCAGCAGCTAAAAAAGCCAATGAGAGAGTGTCTTCCTTACAATGGCAGAATTTGGGTTGGACTGGATGACCTTTGGAGGTCTCTTCCAACTCTAGGATTCTATTATTATTATTATTATTATTATTTTGGAAAGGATGGGAAGACCTGAGAATACTTCTAAATAGGCCCCTAATTCTGAGATATTTGATCCAGGCAAAGCCAGCCAAGAAAGAGAATGCGCTTTCCACCAGAAGCCGATGGGACGCTTTGAAATGGGAAGCCAGGGTTTTGCAAACTACAACTCCCAGGATTCCCATAGCGTTGGGTCACCCAAGGTTTTGGTGATACTCCTTTAGGCTTTCATCTTTGGGAATATCGACCAAGTCCAAAGATGCGGGGCGGCTTGCTTTGATTTGCCAAGTTAAAACAACAACAAATAGTTGGTCATCCCTCTATTCTCCTTCCTTTGTATCATAACGGATGGCTCATATATATGTGTGTGTCTGTATACACACACACTCACATATACATACATTTATATATTCATTTCCATGAATGCATTGTCGCATGCATTTGAGCCTAGCTGGATCTACACTGTCATATAATGCTGCTTGACTGCATTGAATTGCACTATATGGGTCTACAACATTGACCACATAATGCAGTCCCAAAGTGCATGCTATGGCAGTGCAAATCCAGCCCAAAAAAGGAAGAGCATATAGACTATGGCTGGATTTACACTGCCCTATAATGTAGTTTTAAACTGCCTTAGATGACCCACATAAATGCAGTTCAATACAGTCAAAGTGCCTTATATAGATCTATACTGACCATATAGTGCAGTCTATACTGACCATATAGTGCAGTTTATACTGACCATATAGTGCACTCTATACTGACCATATAATACAGTCTATACTGACCATATAGTGCAGTCTATACTGACCATATATTGCAGTCTATACTGACCATATAGTGCAGTCTATACTGACCATATAGTGCAGTCTATACTGACCATATAGTGCAGTCTATACTGACCATATAGTGCAGTCTATACTGACCATATAGTGCAGTCTATACTGACCATATAGTGCAGTCTATACTGACCATATAGTGCAGTCTATACTGACCATATAGTGCAGTCTATACTGATCATATAGTGCAGTCTATACTGACCATATAGTGCAGTTTATACTGACCATATAGTGCAGTCTATACTGACCATATAGTGCAGTCTATTCTGACTATATAATACAGTCTATACTGACCATATAGTGCAGTCTATACCGACCATATAATGCAGTCTATACTGATCACATAGTGCAGTCTATACTGACCATATTATAGTCCATATTGACCATATAATAGTTGATACTGACCATATAATGCAGTGTAGATCCATCCAAAAGACCCAATACTTATCTTACAGTATTCTCATATTCTTACAGTAATCATAGGATTTAAAGACGACCTTTCTTTTACCAAAGAGGGGAACAAAATAAATTAAACTTTCTTCAAATTCCTGAAAAAGACCACCTCCAAAGGAGCCTATGGATTCATCCTGTTTCCTAACTTTGACATCTCGTTTTCTACTATTTGGCAAACAACCTTGTCATCATTATCACCATATTATAATAATTATTATACTTTTCTTCATCATTTGTAGTAGTACTTTTTTGGACCTTTGCAATGACTATGTACATTCACATTTGACACATCAGTCTCCCTGCAGCCGTGCTATAAATCCCCACTTTGCCCCATATATTGCACTCCCGTCCTCAACGCTTTGTACAACGATTGCAAGAAATGCAATTGACTGATAGGGCTTTCCTCCCCAGACATGCAAATTATGCTTTTCTGCATGAACGCATTGTGGAAGACAAGAGAAAGGAATTCTAAGGTGCATTTACACTGTGGAATTAACACATGGGCAAACTTGGACCTTCCAGGTGTTTTGGACTACAACTCCCACCATTCCTAACAGTCTCAGGCCCCTTCTTTTCCCCCCTCAGCCACTTAAGGTGGAAATACTACCCAGGGTCTTCTCTGACCATAATCTGGTACTACTAAAATTAAAGAAGGGACATTGGGATAGGAAACCGTGGAAAATAAATGATCCATGCCAAGCTTTACACCAGACCTGCGCCATCTTGGGTGTTTTGGACTTCAACTCCCACCATTTCTAACAGCCTCATGCCCTTACCTTTTCCCCATCAGCCACTTAAGCCGTTAGGAATGGTGGGAGTTGCAGTCCAAAACACCTGGAGTCTCAAGTTTGCCCGTGGCTGGTGTAGATGCACCCTCAAAAATGTGGTATTGGTGGAAAGACACAAAAACGCCATGGGTATTTATTTATTTACAGGTGCCGACGGAGACTTTAGCTGAGAACGACAGAACAGTTTTTGCTCCCTTTTGGAAAAGTCGAAGTGAAAAACTCTGCCTTGGATTTGGTAGTTTATGGGTTGCAGAAAGAGGTAGTGGTGCAAGAAAGACGAGCCCAGGCAGAATGTCCTAGTGGGTAGAGTCCGCATTCGGAGTCGGAGAGGAACCGGGAAAAGGTAGATCACAGGTATTTCTGGAAGAATGCTCTTTCTCTTTCTCTCTTTCTGGAACATTGACATTGTCAAATTAATGCACTTTGATACCACTTGAATTGCTGTGGCTCATTGCTATGGCATGATGGGAGTTGTGGTTTGGTGGCGCTCCAGCATTATTCGCTGGGAGGGCTCAAGACTATGTCAGATCCCATGATTCTGTAGCCCTGAGCCACAGCAGTTCAAGTGGCATCAAACCACATTAATTTGACATGTCTGCACTGCTGAATCAATGCAGTTTGGGACCACTCAAATGGCCATGGCTCAATGCCACGGAATCATGTGAGTTGGAGTCCTAGCAGTATTCGCCAGAGGTCTCAAGACTACATCTCAAACTACAACTCCCATCATGTCAAACTACAACTCCCATGATTCCATAGCGCTGAGCCACGACAGTTCAAGTGGCATCAAACCACATTAATTTGATATGTCTGCACTGCTGAATTAATGCAGTTTGGTACCACTCAAACTGCCATGGCTCAATGCTATGGAATGATGCCATGGCTCAATGCTATGGAGTTGTAGTTTGTTGGAGCCCTAGCAGTATTTGCCAGAGAGGTGTCAAGACTACATCACAAACTACAACTCCCATTTTGTCAAACTACAACTCTCAGTTTGTCAAACTACAACTCTCATGTTAAACTACTGCTCCCATGATTGCATAGCATTGAGCCACAGCAGGTAAAGTGTGGGTCGAAATACCATTAATTCAATAGTGATGCATCCGAGGTTGGGTGACTGGACAGTAGCATTTATACTTTCCTTTTTAATGCTCTTTTGAATGAAACAGAACTGAAAATCTTTATGATCCATCCAGGGAGAGAGCCAAAGGAGTCATTTTCTGCCTCATCCATACACATACAAACTTGCACACAGACATACATACATACAAGTAGTGGATTTCTCTTTTGTTGTTGTCGTACGGGTGATTTTTTTTGTTTTTGCTTTTTTTATTCTACAAAAACAAACATGTCTTCTGATCCCCTTCTTTGCACATTTCTTTTTCGTCCTCCTTCGAAGGATAAACCAGAACGCGGTAAAGGTCCAAGTGCATTAAAGAACCGCGAGGAGACGACAATTTCGCCAGCAGCCGTCGTCGGGAGAAAGTCCCCATTGCTCTGCTCTTAACTCGGGTATATTCCTCAGTTTTTGCAAAAAACCCAAAAGCATAAATATATTTATATATTTATATATAGATTTTAGAAAAACAACAACAACAACAACAACCATTCCCTCCCAAGTAAGGAGGAGAAAGAAGGAACCGACTGACCAAGCAACCGAACCGACGAACAAACGAAAAAGAAAAAAAGAAACTTTGGCAGTGGAAAAAAAGTTTGGATATTTTCTATTCTGGTTATTATTATTTTTTTGGATTTCCTTTGGAACAGAGGTGAATCTGGTATCTTCTTGGCTAACTAGCAAGGTAGTTTACAGGTAAGCTTCCTTCACTTGGTTTCGTCGGGTTCTCTTTTTGGATTTTGTTTTTCTTTTAAAGCCAAAGAGTTTGATGTTTTTATGGTTTATTTTTATTATTTTTTTACAAAAAAGGAAAAAAAATCTTGTTTTTGTAACTGAAATGGTTTGCTTTTTTAAAAAATCCCCTGCCTTCTTCTTCTTTTCTCCTTTTGGGGAAAGTGTTTGTTTCTTTCCCCTTTTCTTTGTCTCGGACACATTTCCGGCAGAAAGGTGGACGGATGGAAGTTACCCATTTGATTTATGTGGCCTCCTTCCCCATCCCCTGAATCCAGATGCGTGGCGTAATACCTGCAGACAAATTCCTCATCCAAAATAATAATAATCTAAACCAAATTATAAACTCTCCCAATCATATCGTCTACACCAACACCAACGTCATCTGCAAAGGTACTTATTTTGGAAAAATAAAAATGAGTGAACGGAGCAGGTGGGTCTTTGCCGTCGCTCCGCTTTAAAGCCCAGGTTTGAGAAGTCATGAGGATTTCGTGTGAGAGATAGAGGTCGTTTCGGAGGTCAAATACGTGTCAGGTAGCTGAGGGTTTGCATTGAATGCAGTTTTGTGTCTTTCATTTGTATTTGTTTTGTCATTTGGAGACAACTGGTAGCAGCAGCAGCGACTGTTCTTGGTCAGTTTTCCGGCTTCCTTTCCCCGTCTTAGCGAGAAGCTGTGTCCAGAGGGACCGGAGTGGCCGGAGTGCCGGAACGTGATGCAGCGGCCGAGCTGGAATCACCGGGGCTTCCGGCCACTGTGCTGATGACATTAGCCCCTGTGGCTGCCATGTCCGGTTGAGCCGTGGCCGCTGCAGGAGTCCCACTCGCCTGGAGTCCTTGGAGCGTCTGCCCACAGACATGGTGATGTTTCTCCCAATCTTTGTGCTGGCAGAAAGATCCACAGTAGCGGGCGGTGTTGCATCCACTGCAGGTCTCGCTGGCCTTGCGCCCGCAGTTCCAACAGCTCTGCAGGGGAAGGCGAAAGCAGACAGAGTCAGGGGCCGAGCGAAAGACACCCGCGGAAAGCAGGGCTCAAAAGCCCGAAACCGTCTAGCTCTTCGACGGGGGCCGCTCCCCGTGGCGCTGCGGGTTGGGGTCCAGGGTCGAGCTCAACCAATTCATAACATTTAAGGAGAACGGAACATGGAGGGGATAAAAGAGATACGTAAAGGGGGTGAAAGAGAGAAGTTTGGCCACCAAGCCTGGTGGGCGCCCCCCACTCTGAGCCATCGGTTACGGTTTCCAGCCGAGCACCAGGTTGGGAGAGGGAGTCACTACCTCACTGGAGTCCTCCTGCTGGTTGATGACGGTCAAGGCGTCCTCTGAGGCCTGACGCTTGGCTTCGGCCAAAGCTCGCTCCATCTTGGCCCGCTCTGTTGTGATCAGTTCATGGGCCTTTCGCTCGGCGTCGGAGACAGCCTTCTGGAGTTCGGACATGGCCTGGCGCTTCACTTCATTCACGGCTTCTTCTGAAAGGAAGAGCACAGAGCGAGGCGGAAATCATGGAGGGGGAGCTCGATAAGGTTTGGGGTCAAGGAGAAAATTGGAGTTCTCAAGGCAAGCTCGGAAACAGTGCATTGCAAATAAGTCAATGTTTGCAATCCATAATATCAATTCTCTGCCAAGTGAGATCAGGGAGTCCTGTACCTTTAATGGTTGTACCATTAATAGTTGTATTGAAGAGGGACCCTCAGCTAGCAACTGACATTCCATCTTCTATGTTTATGTATTTTAATTATCCTGTAACCCTCCTCGAGCCACGAGGAGAGGCGATTAAGAATTATTATTATTATTATTATTATTATTATTATACTTATAGGTACAGGAGCTCTGTCTAGGGTTGTCTTTTTGAAAGTACGTAATCTCTGCCAGGTGGTATCAGGGAGTCCAGTACCTTTAATAGTTGTACTATTAATACTTGTGTCATTAATAGTTGTATGGAAGAGTGAATTTCAGCTAATTCAAAATTTCAAAATGTGAGTAACATTTTATCTTCTACTTAAAGGTACAAGAGCCCTGTCTAGGGTTGCCTTTTTGATAGTAATCTCTGCCAGGTGATATCAGGGAGTCCAGTACCTTTAATAGTTGTATGGAAGAGTGAATTTCAGCCGGTGACTACATTTTATCTTCTACTTAAAGGTACAAGAGCCCTGTCTAGGGTTGCCTTTTTGATAGTAATCTCTGCCAGGTGATATCAGGGAGTCCAGTACCTTTAATAGTTGTATGGAAGAGTGAATTTCAGCCGGTGACTACATTTTATCTTCTACTTAAAGGTACAAGAGCCCTGTCTAGGGTTGCCTTTTTGATAGTAATCTCTGCCAGGTGATATCAGGGAGTCCAGTACCTTTAATAGTTGTATGGAAGAGTGAATTTCAGCCGGTGACTACATTCTATCTTCTACTTAAAGGTACAAGAGCCCTGTCTAGGGTTGCCTTTTTGACAGTAATCTCTGCCAGGTGATATCAGGGAGTCCAGTACCTTTAATAGTTGTACTATTAATACCTGTGTCATTAAACGTTCTATGGAAAAGTGAATTTCAGCTAGTGACTGACATTCTATCTTCTACTTAAAGGTACAGGATCCCTTTCTAGGGTTGTCTTTTTGATAGTAACTATCCAATCTCTGCCAGGTGAAATCATTAATACCATTAATAGTTGTATGGAAGAGTGAATTTCAGCCGGTAACTACATTCCATCTTCCAGTTACAGGGCTTCCACTTTGGGTTGCTTTTTTAAAAAAAGTAACTACTCAATTTGACAGTAACTACTCGATATCTGTCAAAATCAGGGATTTCTGTACCTTTAATAGACTGTACTAATAAGAGTGAATTTCAGCCAGTGACTGATATTCCATCTTCTACTTAAAGGTACAGAAGCACCATCTTGGATTGTCAGTTGAGGACTGTCCTTGACTTGAGACAAAGGAATGCCATTAAGCATTGCACATTAAGTATCAACCACAGAGACAAAACACATATTCCTGTTTGAAACAATCTAAAAGGACAGTTTCCAGGTGAAAGTGGAATTGAAGAATTATTCTTTTTCATCTATACTGGGAACATTTAGTCTACTTGCTTGTAGTTGGATGCAGAGGATAGCAGAGCAGAAGTTGGGGTCTGGCTGCATGCACATTTCCCCTGGCAGCTCTATTCTGCAATGACTGAAAAAGTGGCTTTTGATAGATAGATAGATAGATAGATAGATAGATAGATAGATAGATGCTGTAACCACTACTGTAACCACTAAAAACATTGATAATCCTGCCCCAGTCTATGAAGCCTGGAACTAGCTTGTCTCCCCTTTCCCCCCAAAATACTCCCTTCCCAATAAACTCACCAGCTTTCCGCCAGATTTCCTCAGGCATGTAGCCAGACAAGGGCCTGGATACAAATTCGCGATGAGCTTCTGACCAAAGGAGAAGATAGGAGGGGAAAAAAGAAAAAGAAATATTCAGTGCCTAGTCTGATTGTAGACAAACCCCCCAAATATCTTTCTACATGCATAGCAGCACCCTTGAAAGAAAAGAAGAATCAGTGCAAATATTAAAGATAATGTCCCCCCTCCCCGCCGCCCGATTCTGGTTGGAATATATTCCCCATCTTCCTCAACCAGATAGCAGGACATGTAGTCCAATGTGCCAACTTGAGGAAAGCTGGTCAAAGAGGAACCCATGCTTCCAAATGTGCAGCCCAACAGATATTGACAACCTGCCATTGAAAGGATGCCAAGATGTATCATCAAAAGGATGCCAATATCTGTCATCAATAGGATGCCAAAGTATGTCAGCTAAAGGAAGCTGTCATCAAGAGTAGAATGTCACTGTCTATTATCCATTGGATGCCAATGTCCATCACCAGTAGGATAACAATATAAGCTATCAATAGAATACCAGTATCTATCACCAATAGGATGGGAATGTCTGTCATCAATAGGAGGCCAATATTTGTCATCAACAGTAGAATTATCCATAGGATGCCAATGTCTATCATCAGTAGGATAACAATATATGTCATCAATAGAATGCCAATATCTATCATCAATAGGATGCCAATGTCTGTCATTAATGGTAGGATGCTACGGTATATCATCCATAGCATGTCAATGTCTATCATCAATAGGATGCTATGCTGGCTGAGGGATCCCAGGAGCAGCAGCCCAAATAAGCACCTTTCCCAATCTCTCGGATGCCTCCATTCTATTGATGAGATTGAGCCATTGATCCACCATTTGTTGACTCTACTGGAGACTAAGTTCAAGGAGGTATCTGTGCACCCCAAATTCCCCCTCCTCATGGATACCTATGGGAGGGGCCTCTGTGTTGGCCGTACTGTTGTGGGAGCGGCTGGCAGGGCTGCCCCCCTTCTTCATGTCCTCGGCATCGCTGTAACGGCGGATCCAATGGTTGAGCTCCTCCCGGTCCGCCTCCTGGCAACGGCGCAGCACCGTCAGCGAGCGGCGGGTCTTCTCCACCATGTCCATGATGCAGTTCAGCAGCTGCTGGGCAGAAGGCACACGTCAGGGCTGAGCCGGGCGGCAGTTGTGAATCCCTTAAAACCTAACCATCCGATTTTGCAAACTAAGTGGAGCAGAGGGACCATAATGGTTCTGCAATGGTACATCATTACAGAGTATCTATCATCAATAGGTTGTCAATATTGGTTACTAACAGAGTGCTAATGTCTATCATCAATAGTGTGACAATATCTGTCATTAATAGGATGCCAATGCATACCATCAATAGGCCAATGTTTGTTATCAACTGGAGGCCAATATTGGTTATCAATAGGATGCCAGTGTATGTCATTAATAGGACTCCAATGTATGTCATAAACAGGAGGCCAATATCTGTTATCAATAGGAGACCAATGTATGCCATCAATAGGATGCCAGTGTCTATCACCAATAAGGATACCAACACATGTCATCAATAGGATGCCAATGTATACCACCAATAGGAGGTCAATGTCTGTTATCAACAGGAAGCCAATATCTGTCACCAATAGGATGCAAATAGATTGACATCCTGTTGATGACAGATACTGGCCTCCTATTGATAACAAACATTGGCCTATTGATGGCATACAGTCGCATCCTATTGGTGACAGATATTGGCTCCCTGTTGGGGACATTGGCCTATTGATAGTATGTCTGTTATCAACAGGAAGCCAATATCTGTCACCAATAGGATGCGAATGTATACCATCAATAGGCCAATGTTTGTTATCAACAGGAAGCCAATATCTGTCACCAATAGGATGCGAATGTATACCACCAATAGGCCAATGTTTGTTATCAACAGGAAGCTAATATCTGTCACCAATAGGATGCGAATGTATACCATCAATAGGCCAATGTTTGTTCTCAACAGGAAGCCAATATCTGTCACCAATAGGATGCGAATGTATACCATCAATAGGCGAATGTTTGTTATCAACAGGAAGCCAATATCTGTCACCAATAGGATGCAAATGTATACCACCAATAGGCCAATGTTTCTTATCAACAGGAAGCCAATATCTGTCACCAATAGGATGCGAATGTATACCATCAATAGGCCAATGTTTGTTATCAACAGGAAGCCAATATCTGTCACCAATAGGATGCGAATGTATACCACCAATAGGCCAATGTTTGTTATCAACAGGAAGCTAATATCTGTCACCAATAGGATGCGAATGTATACCACCAATAGGCCAATGTTTGTTCTCAACAGGAAGCCAATATCTGTCACCAATAGGATGCGAATGTATACCATCAATAGGCGAATGTTTGTTATCAACAGGAAGCCAATATCTGTCACCAATAGGATGCAAATGTATACCACCAATAGGCCAATGTTTCTTATCAACAGGAAGCCAATATCTGTCACCAATAGGATGCGAATGTATACCACCAATAGGCCAATGTTTGTTATCAACAGGAAGCTAATATCTGTCACCAATAGGATGCGAATGTATACCACCAATAGGCCAATGTTTGTTCTCAACAGGAAGCCAATATCTGTCACCAATAGGATGCGAATGTATACCATCAATAGGCGAATGTTTGTTATCAACAGGAAGCCAATATCTGTCACCAATAGGATGCAAATGTATACCACCAATAGGCCAATGTTTCTTATCAACAGGAAGCCAATATCTGTCACCAATAGGATGCGAATGTATACCATCAATAGGCCAATGTTTGTTATCAACAGGAGGCCAATATCTGTCACCAATAAGGATCCCAATACCTGTCATCCATAGGATGCCAATGTATACCATTAATAGGAGGTCAATGTATACCATCAATAGAATGTCAATGTATACCATTAATAGACCAATGTCTCTCATTAATAGGATGCCAGCCCCTGTCTTACTGGAGACGCCTTGTCTTACTCTCTGACAACCCTATCTTCTGGCTGACAAGGCCTAGTTGGCAGTAATCTTAGGATTCCTTTGTTTACACCATGAATCCCCCCTTCTTACAGATTCCACTCCAGGAGTGGAGATACTATCCTGCCCCATACACATTTCAGACAACAGGATTTGGTACGTACATTGTTCAGGTGCTTCCACTCCTCGGCCCATTCCCTGTCCGTTAGCCGGTGGTCAATGACTTCTTCTTGCCGGGTGCTGTGCACCGCTGTGGGAGAAGAAAATGACACCCATTAGGGACTCTGGGGCAGAGGCACGCAGCAGATCCCTGATAGGTATCTGGCGAGTATGGAATGGGTCTTAACACTCACCCACTTGGCGGTGGCGCTCCCGCATCTCCCGGGGGTCCGGGTGCCGGTAGGCGTCACGGTAGTGGTGGGCGATGGCCATGTCCTCCAGGCGGTAGTGCTGGGGAGGGGGCGGCGTGGGGTGGGGGATGCCGTTGGGCTGGGGGCCCAGGCCGTTGCTGGGGCTGTAGCGCTGGGCGGGGCTCATGGTGCAGGGCCGTTTGCTGAGGGGCTCCGGGTGCAGGGGGTCCCGCTCCAAGCCGTTCTCTTTGGTCCTGCTCCGGGAGAGAAAGGCAGCTGTGTCCACACCTTTCGGCAAAGCCTCAACTCACTGGTCTCTATGGGTGCCTCTCTTTCCTGCCCCCATCATGCACATTGGAGCCCGTACCTGTCTGGTGTCCTCCTTTTGCCCCCTTCATTGACCTCCAGCAGCAATTCGGAGGAGTCGATGGGGGAGGAGGCGTTGGCATCCAAGAGGAGTTGCTCGTGCTGAGCCAAGTACTGGGCGGGCGTCTGCTTGGCCATCCGAGCGCAATGGAGGAGCTCACGCTGCAACAAGGGCAGGTTGGCCTGAGGAGAAGAAGAGGAGGAGGAGGAGAGGAAGAAGAAAATGGGAGAAAGAGAAGGAGGAGAAGAGGGAAGAAGAGGAAGAATAAGAGGAAGAGGAAGAGGAGGAAGAGGATTAGGAAAAGGGGATTAAAAGAAGGAGAGGGGGAAGAAGGAAGGAAGAAAAGCGGAAGAAGAGGAAGAGCGGGAGGAAGAGAAAGAAAAGGGGGAAGAGGAGCAGAAAGGGGAAGATGAAGAAGAGAAGAGGAGGGAAGAGAGGAGGAAAGAAAAGAAGGGGAAGAGGAAGAATGGGAGGAAGAGAGAGAAGGAAGAGGAGGAGAGGGGGAAGAGAAGAAGGAAGAAGAAAAGAATAAGAAAAGAAGAAGGGGAAAGAGGAAGAATGGGAGGAAGAGTAAGAGAAGGAGGAAGAGGAAAAAGAAGACGAGGATGAATACATGGAGAGGGGAGAAAAGGGAAGGAAGAATGGGAAAAGAAAGAACAGGAGAAAGGGAAAGAGAAGGAGGAAGAGGAAAAGGAAGATGAGGATGAGTACAAGGAGAGGGGAGAAAAGGGAAGGAAGAATGGGAAAAGAAAGAACAGGAGAAAGGGAAAGAGAAGGAGGAAAAGGATGAGGAGGAAGAGAGGGGGAAGAGAGGAAGGAAGAAGAGAAGAAGAAGAAGATGGGAAAAGAGACAGAACGGGAGGAAGAGAAGAAAAGGAAAAAGGAGAAAGAGAAGATGGAGAGGGAAGAAGAGTAGAAAGAAGAAAAGGAAGGAGGAAGAGAAGAAGGGGAGGGCAAGGAAGAGAAAGAAAATAGAGAAGAAGAAAAAAAGAGAAGAAGGGGAGGAACAGGAAGAGCCGAAAGAGAAGGAGGAGGGTAGTGGAAGTAGAGGAGGAGGAAGAGTAGGAATAGGAAAAAGAGGAGGAACAGGTGGAGGAGGAAGCGTTAAAGGGGTGGAAAGAGGAAGAGGAAAAAGAAGAGGAAGAGGAAGAAGAAGCGGAGGAAGAGTGGGAGAGGGAAGAAGGAAGATTTATTTATTTAAGAGAGAAACTTATGTGCACAGGTAGAATACCAACTGATGCTTGAACAACACGACTGGATCCACCACTACCATGATGCCGAGGACATGATTTCCATTTGGGACACATTCTGGGTTTTAGTCCAAACTTTAAGCTGCTGAAGCTACTTTGAGGGTGAGGTTGAACTTTTTGTCTGTGAGAGCAGCTTAGCAATGCACTCCACGGCCTAGAAACATGACGGGAGGGCGGTCCTTCTCCACTGGTTTTCCAAAAGAGGCTGGACAGCTCCCTCATTGCTGCTGGGGATGCTTTAGCTCAGGCATGGGCAAATTTGGCCCTCCAGGTATTTTGGACTTCAACTCCCACAATTCCTAACAGCCTACCGGCTGTTAGGAATTGTGGGAGTTGAAGTCCAAAATACCTGGAGGGCCAAAGTTTCCCCTTGCCTGCTTTAGTTGGAGATTGTGCACTGAGCCTGGGAATTGGACTAGATAGTCTCTAGGGGACCCCTTCCAACTCAAGGGCTCTGCAAAGCCTTCCTGAAACCTAAGTGACAACACAGGCAGACTTTTCTCTAGAGACTATCTAGTCCAATTCCCAAGCTCAGTGCACAATTCCCAAGCTCAGTGCACAAATCTAGTCCAATTCCCAAGCTCAGTGCACAATTCCTAACAGCCGGGGGGCTGTTAGGAATTGTGGGAGTTGAAGTCCAAAATACCTGGAGGGCCAAAGTTTGCCCACGCCTGCTTTAGTTGGAGATTGTGCACTGAGCTTGGGAATTGGACTAGATAGTCTCTAGGGGACCCCTTCCAACTCAAGGGCTCTGCAAAGCCTTCCTGAAACCTAAGTGACAACACAGGCAGACTTTTCTCTCTGTGCCTCTCTCTTCTTTCTCTTTCAGTATTGCCGTCCCCGGCCTTTGTTTCCTCTTTCGGCGGCTGATCCAAAGCCAAATCCCCATCTGTTGCACAAGTTTGAGTGCCAACGGATGAAATGCGCTGTTGCGAGTGCCAGGGCTGGCAGACCTCTCCCCTGGGCCTGAAATCCCCATTTCCAGCTCATGTCTCTCTCCCAATTGCCTGCCCTGACCCTGAATTTCCAGAAGGGAAAACATCCCTGGGAATAAAAGACCCGCTGGGGGCTGTGTCTGGTTGCAATTACAATGCAATGAGAAACATCTGGGAGCCAAGGCTGAAAACAGCTGGAAGGGAGGAAAAGGAGAGAAAGGTGAGGGTGGGGGGTCTTCTATCTCAGCCTGAAGGGCGAGATTCCTTCCCTTGGAGTCTATTCATCCCAAGGGAACTTTACCAAGCTCTGGACCAAAACACATCAGCCAATCATAGTATCATAGAATCATAGAGTCAAAGAGTTGGAAGAGACCTCATGGGCCATCCAGTCCAACCCCATTCTGCCAAGGAGCAGGAATATTGCATTCAAATCATCCCTGACAGATGGCCATCCAGCCTCTGTTTAAAAGCCACCAAAGAAGGAGCCTCCACTACACTCCGGGGCAGAGAGTTCCACGGCTGAACGGCTCTCACAGTCAGGAAGTTCTTCCTCATCTTCAGATGGAATCTCCTTTCTTGTAGTTTGAAGCCATTGTTCCTTGTCCTAGTCTCCAGGGAAGCAGAAAACAAGCTTGCTCCCTCCTCCCTGTGGCTTCCTCTCTCATATTTATACATGGCTATCATATCCCCTCTCAGCCTTCTCTTCTTCAGGCTAAACATGCCCAGCTCCTTAAGCCGCTCCTCATAGGGCTTGTTCTCCAGACCTTTTATCATTTTAGTCGCTCTCCTCCTCATTTTAGTCGCTCATCACACTTCTGTTTTAAGAGCTGTGGGATTTGCAGTTTGGGTATGGAAAGCGGAGAGCTCACCAAACGATATATCCCAAGGTAACTTAGTAGTACTATAGCAGTGTTACTCAACCTTCTTAATGCCGTGACCCCTTAATACAGTTCTTCGCGTTGTGGTGACCCCCAACCATAACATTATTTTTGTTGCTACTTCATATCTGTAATTTTGCTCTTGTTATGAAGCGTCATGTAAATATCTGATATACAAGATGTATTTTCATTCATTGGACCAAATTCGGCACAAATACCTGCTATGCCCATATTTGAAAACTGGTGGGGTTGGGGGAAGGATTGATTTTGTCATTTGGGAGTTGTAGTTGCTGGGATTTGTAGTTCACCTACAATCAAAGAGCATTCTGAACTCCACCAATGATGGAATTGAACCAAACTTGGCACACTGAACTCCCATGACCAACAGAAATAATAATAATAATAATAATAATAATAATAATAATAATAATAATAATAATACTTTATTTATACCCCGCTCCATCTCCCCAAGGGGGACTCAAGGTGGCTTACATGAGGCCATGCCCATCAGTACAGTAAAGACAATATTACACAAAAGCATAACACAATATAACACAGAAGCATAACAGAATAAAATGCAAAACCAAAATAATAAGCGAGACAGCAGTATAAAATCGGACATTAAACACACAGGATTACATGGGGCAGGGCCAAATTTAAGGATAAAATTAAAAAATTTAAAAACACTGGGAGATTGGGCAATGGAAATTATTGGGGAGGGAGATCCGGATTGAGGAAGGAATTAATTGCACGAACCATAAAATAAAGTGCTTCTGAGGTCATTTGTGCGAAATTTGGTCAGGGAATATCTTACATTCAATCATTGAAGGCACATTGGAATAAGGTTTTCAGATTCCTCCTGAAGATTGCCAACGTGGGGGCTTGCCTAATATCTCTGGGGAGTGAATTCCAGAGCCTGGGGGCCATCACAGAGAAGGCCCTTTCTCTCGTCCCCGCCAGTCTAACTTTGATGCAGGCGGGAGCAAGAGAAGAGCCTCTCCGGAAGATCAAAGAGGTCACGTGGGTTCGTAGACGGAAATGCAGTCGCGCAGGTAGGTGGGTCCCAAACTGGAAGAGTTTGGGACCCACCTACCTGGAAGAAATACTGGAAGAGTTTGGTGGTCATTGACCTTGGATTTTGGAGCAGTAGTTCACCTACGTCCAGAGAGCACTGTGGACTCAAACAATGATGGATCTGGAGCAAACTTGGCACAGATACTCAATATGCCCAAATGTGAACACTGGTGGAATTTGGGGAAAACAGATCTTCACATTTGGGAGTTGTAGTTGCTGGGATTTATAGTTCACCTATTTATTTATTTACTGTATTTGTATACTGCCTTTCTCAGCATGCAGGCAACTCAAGGCGGTTAACAGGGGAAAATTCAATGCTTACAATGTAATAAATATAATTAAAAACATAACATATGATAAAAACTAAACAAATCAATAAAATATAAATTCATAGTGTCTCCTTGTTAAAAACGTTGTCCGGACTCATTGTCTAGTCGTTCCATTTTCCTATGTCAGTTACTCTGCATTTGCAAATGCTTGTTCAAAAAGCCACATCTTGACTTTTTTCTGGAATGTTAAAAGGAAGATGGCCAATCTAATATCTATAGGGAGGGTGTTCCACAGCTGAGGGGCTACCACCGAGAAGGCCTTGTCTCTCATCTCCACCAAGCATATTTGTGATGAAGGTGGTAATGAGAGCAGGCCTCCCTATACGATCCTAAGATCCTAGATAGTTCATAAGGAGAGATGCGTTCGAACATGTAATTTGGGCCAAAACCGTTTAGGGCTTTATAGGCTAAAGCCAACACTTTGAATTGTGCCTGATAGCAAACTGGCAGCCAGTGGAGCTGGCGCAACAGAGGAGTTGTACTCTCCCTGAGTGCTGCTCCTGTTAGCAATCAGGCTGCCATTCGCTGGACCATTTGACGCTTCCAGACAGTCTTCAAAGGCAACCCCACGTAGAGTATGTTGCAGTAGTCTATACGGGATGTAACCAGAGTGTGGACTACCATGACCACGTCAGACTTCCCAAGGTACAGGCACAGCTGGTGAACAGGTTTTAACTGTGCAAATGCTCCCCTGGTCCCTGCCGAAACCTGGGGTTCCAGGCTCAGTCATGAGTCCAGGATCACACCCAACCTACAATCAAAGAGCATCCTGAACCCCACCAATGGTAGAATTCGGTCAAACTTTCCACACAGTACCCCATGGCCAACAGAAAATACTGTGTTTTCTGATGGTCTTTGGCGACACCTCTGACACCCCTTGCAACCCCTCCTGGGGTCCCAACTGCAAGGTTGAGAAATGCTGTACTATAGGGAGCATTATGGGTCAAGATTGTGGTCAATCGAGGCAAAGGGTCACTTAATATAAAGGGACTCACCTTCAAGAACGGGATGACGAAGGGGCGCAAGGGGAAATTGGTGGCTTCTTGGAGTTTGGAGTGGAATTCCTCAATGGTCAATGTGGAATTCTACGGGGCAAAAAAAGGCAATGGGTGAAAAAGGGGCATCTGGATTATATCAACATCCTGCAGATTATATTTCTATCTCAATATTTGGCTCATGTTACCCCACTTTTGAGATGTCACCAGTAGTTACTCCTTTCTTCTTATAAGAAGTACTGCTTGAATATCGAGCAAAAAGTGGGTGCTAGAAATAACATCATACGAAAGCTGACTGGCACAACCTGGGGATCACAACCAGACATAGTGAAGGCATCTGCCCTTGCGCTTTGCTACTCTGCTGCTGAACACGCATGCTCAGTGTGGAATATATCTCACTACGTTAAAATAGTGGATGTGGCTCTTAAAGAGACATGCCGCATTATGTCTACACCTCACACCACAGCAGAGCCAACCTTAAGAAATGGGGCCACAAAGTGGAGTCCATGACATGCGAGTGTGGAGAAGAGCAAACCACAGACCACTGACTACAATGCAGTCTGAGCCCTGCCACATGCACAATGGAGGACCTTCTTAGAACAACACCTGAGACACTCAAGTGGTCAAAGGAAATGGAACATAAGGCTAAGTTTCTAACTCCGTTTGTGGTTTTTCTATACATTATAATTGTATTCTGAATCTGCTTCTGACATGATAAATAAATAGGTCAAGGTAAAGGTTGTCCCCTGACATTAAGTCCAGTCATGTCTGACTCTGGGGTGTGGTGCTCATTTCCATTTCTAAGCTGAAGAGCCGATGTTGTCCATAGACACCTCCACGGTCATGTGGCCAACATGACTGCATGGAGCGCTGTTACCTTCCTGCCGGAATGGTACCTATTGATCTACTCACATTTGCATGTTTTCGAACTGCTAGGTTGGCAGAAGCTAGGGCTGACAGCGGAAGCTCACGCCGCTCCCCGGAATTGAACCTGCGACCTTTCGGTCAACAAGCTCAGCAGCTCAGCGCTTTAACCCACTGCGCCACCGGGGCCCCTGATAAATAAATACCACTGGAGAAATTACATTGTTTGGCTGGTATCACACCACTTGACATCCTCTGGGAAGTAGCAGCCAGCAATGAAAGGACCAAGGCAGTGACATCTCCGGCCCATCCCCTGTTCGGATATCAGCCAGCATGCCAATGCCTTAAATCAAGAAACGGCTTCCTAAGATCTACAGAGATACTCGCAGGAACACCTCAGCAAGCAAGAGCCCAAAAATGGCAGGTTAGAACACAGCATCTCAATCAGTGGCTGAGACCTGATGAGAAACTCCCTTCTGGGCACACGGAAGAGTGGACGACCTAGAAGGCTCTCAAAAGAGCTCTCAAAAGTATTGACTAGAATTTCTGAATAATGCAGTAAAAATCTCTCCAACCAAAAGAAGACAATGTGAATTGAGGGGCCCAGGGCTTGAAATGTTTTCTTTAAAGGCAAGGATTGACCCAAACTGGATTCAATGTCAGCTGATATGGGACCTATACCAGAAAGTACAAGATCTGACATGGGATACTATAGAATTGTGGGACTCGCACTGACCACAAGGCCGAGGACCAGGGTGCGGACACGTTCCCCGATTTCTGGAGAGATGTCATTGCCGAATTGCTGCAGCGTGGTGAGGAAGCGCTTAAGTTTGCTGAGCTGCCGGGCGCCGCAAGCTGGAGGGAGTTGATGGTTGGAAAGGGAAGCAGTGGAGGACGTGGCGGGTCCGTTGCTGAAGCCGTTGGGGGTGGAAGGCGCCCCATTGATGGCCGTTGGAGAGTGGCTGCTCCCATTCATTACTGCAAGAGAAGAGAAAGATTTTTTTTCTGTCAGGAGCGGCTTGAGAAACTGTAAGTCACTTCTGGTGTCAGATAATTGACTGTCTGCAAGGATGTTGCCCAGGGGACGCCCAGATGTTTTACCATCTTGTGGGGGCTTTTCTCATGTCCCCACATGTGAAGCTGAAGCTGACAAACAGGAGCTCACCCCACTCCCCAGATACAAACCACTAACCGCAGTTCAGCTGGCACAAAGGTTTAACCCCTTGTGCCAAAAAGACCAAGACTTAGAATCAACGAATCCTAGAATTGGAAGGGGCACCCAAAGGTCATCGAGTCCAATCCTTTCAGCTAGGCAGGAAGACACAATCAATGCACTCCCGACAGATTGCCATCCTGCTGGTGTGATGGCAATATTGCTAATAAAGAAGGACAAAAGGGGTCAACATGGATTGCATAGACCAGCATTTCTCAACCTGGGGGTTAGGACCCCTGGGGGGTTGCGGGGGGGGGGGGGTGTCAGAGGTGTCACCAAAAACCATGTGAGACTGGTCATGGGAGTTCTGTGTGCCAACTTTGGCCCAATTCTATTGTTTGTGGGGTTAAAAATGCTCTTTGATTGTAGGTGAACTATAAATCCCAACAACTACAACTCCAAAATGCCAAGGTCTATTTTCCCCAAACTTCACCAGTGTTCAAATTAGCCATATTGAGTATTTGTGCCAGGTCTGGTCCAGATCCATCATTGTTTGAATCCATTGTTGGTGGGGTTCATAACGCTCTTTGATTGTAGGTGAACTATAAATCCCAGTAACTACAACTCCCAAGTGACAAAATCAATCCTCCCCCCTCAACCTCACCAGTATTCAAATCTTCCAGTCCGCTCTTGTTCCAATCCAAAAGGTGTTGTGGTTTTTAAAAAAGGAAAAGCAAACAAATTCCTTGTAATTTCCCTGAGCGTAGAGGTGACCGCAAACCTTGCTTCTCCAAAGCAGGAAGGCACAATCTAAGCCAGTGTTTCCCAACCTTCCGAATGTTGCGACCCCTTAATACAGTTCCTCATGTTGTGTTGACCCGAAACCATAACATTGTTTTTGATGCTACTTCCTAACTGTAATTTTGCTACTGTTATGAATCGTCGTGTAAATATCTGATATGCAGGATAAATTTTCATTCACTGGACCAAATTTGGCACAAATACCCGATACGTCCATATTTGAATACTGGTGGGATTGAGGGGGATTGTTTTTGTCATTTTGGAGTTATAGTTGCTGAGATTTATAGTTCACCTACAATCAAAGAGCATTCTGAACTCCACAAACGATGGAATTGGGCCAAACTTGCCACACAGAACTCCCATGACCAGCCTCACATTTATTATTTAGTATTTATTTACTATATTTCTATACCGCCCTTCTCAGCCCGAGAGCAACTCAGAGCGGTTTACAAAACGGCACAATTCGATGCCACAATAATATAAAAAGAGTTAAAAGCATATAACAAACATAAAATTCCATAAATAATAAAATCAATAAAAACATTAATCCTCTGCATCTCATTACCAAAATCATTATCCAATCGCAATTGTCCAGCCGTTCCGAGGTCAAGAAATTATTTGTTACGCTGCATTTGAGGAAGCCTGCTTCCAAAGGAAGGTTTTTACTTTTACAAAATGTTAAAAGGGTGGGGGCTGATCTAATGTCCTTAGGGAGGATGTTCCACAGCCGAGGGGCTACCACTGAAAAGGCCCTGTCTCTCGTCCCCGCCAACCGAACCTGTGAAGAAGGTGGGACTGAGAGCAAGGCCTCCTCAGAAGATCTTACATTCCTGGATGGTTCACACACTCTCCTCCCGCCAGCCTCACACGCTCTCCCTTGCCCGTACATGAGCCACATGCTGCCATGCACCGAGCATTCCTGCTCTCCCCTTCCCACTTGAAGTCTCATAAACAGCCCTCCCCTTGGATGAGAGGCCAGCTGAGAGGCCGGCCAATCACAGCGGGGGAAGACTTTTGGTGGGAGGATTTATAGTCTGTTTCCAAAACGGAAGAGAAGGACAGGTGGAGAGATCTTCAGCCTTTTCTGCCAAAGGGGTTCCTAAGACCATCACCAAAGACCATCGGAAATATATATCCGATACGCTAAATCCTTTTGTGTTATTGTTTATATGTGATTTATATTAATTTTATTGTTTTTGTTTATTGTTTTTCTGTTTTATTGATGTGTTGCCGGGCTTGGCCTCATGTAAGCAGCTCCGAGTCCCTTGGGGAGATGGTGGCGGGGTATAAATAAAGTTGTTTATTATTATTATTATTATTATTATTATTATTATTATTATTATTATTATTGGAGCCCCCGGTGGCGCAGTGGGTTAAAGCCCTGTGCCAGCAGGACTGAAGACCGACAGGTCGCAGGTTCAAATCTGGGGAGAGGCGGATGAGCTCCCTCTATCAGCTCCAGCTCCTCATGCGGGGACATGAGAGAAGCCTCCCACAAGGATGATAAAAACATCAAATCATCTGGGCGTCCCCTGGGCAACGTCCTTGCAGACGGCCAATTCTCTCACAACAGGAGTGACTTGCAGTTTCTCAGGTCGTTCCTGACACGACCAAAAATAAATAAATAAATAAATAATAATAATAATAATAATAATGTTTTCTGATGGTCTTTGGTGACCCCTCTGAAATGTCCCTTGTGACCCCCCTGGGGTCCCGACCTCCAGGTTGAGAAACACTGAGATTCTAAGCACTCCCAACAGATGGCCATCCAACTTCTGCTAAAAGACCCCTAGAGAATGAGATTTCATTGCACTCTAAATGCAAGACCTGGAAGGAGCACCCAAGGGCCATCTAGTCCAACCTCTTTCAGCCACTCAGTTGCTTTTATTATTAGACAGTGCAGAAAGGATCAAGCTTTTAGGTTCACCCATTATTGCTATACAAAACTATACAAATCAGTTATAAGCAACTTGTTATTGTATATAATATAAAAACAAGCACGTCTAATATTGACATTTGTGCATGCCTATCTTTACGCTACCAACATCAGAGCAAAAATTGCATTGAAAATTTTGGGTCGAGTTTGGGCGCACCTCAAACTCGACCCCATTCCCTATATTTTGGAGAGGAAACTACAAATCCCTGCACCCTTCTTGGGGAAAAGTCAAGTATCCCAGGCTCTTGCAAAGGCCTTTGAGAGCATGCCAAGCTTTCACCCCAAAGGCAACCCAATCCCTATGTTTTGGAGAGGAACCTACACATGCAAGCATCCTTCTCCGAAGGGGAAAGAGCCAAGCACCCTTTGCTCTTAAGGCCATGCCACACTATTTGAGACCTCCTCCTTACTCCTACCTGCTGGCAATGTTTCTTTGCTTTGTCCCGGGTGCTTGTTTTGAAAGCGACGGCCTCTCTCCAGGATTTTGGGGCCGTTTCCCCGGGTCTCCGGCTTGGTCTGTCCGGCCGGACGGGGAGACGCTTCTCGCTAAAGAGGCGCCCAAAATAACCGCCTGCCCACAACTGCTTTTATTCCAGTGACAGGTGTGTTACTAAGTTAGACTTGCACACTTGTCTCTGACGTTTTGGGGACGGAGGAGGCTGCACTGGGGTCGGAGGGTCCCCTTCGACTGTTTGGAGGAAGGGGTCGTTTGGGAAAACATGGGGCTAAACCAGGCATGGGCAAACTCTGGCCTTCCCTCCAGGTGTTTTGGACTTCAACTCCCACCATTCCAAACAGCCTCAGGCCCTTTCCTTTCCCCCCTCAGCCGCTTAAGCAGCTGAGGGGGAAAAGCAAAGGGCCTGAGGCTGTTCGGAATGATGGGAATTGAAGTTCAAAACACTCAGAGGGCCCAAGTTTGTCCATGTCTAGGTAAAACCATGGCACATGGCATGGAAGGTGACTCCGGTCCCAGATCTATATAGTAAAGATTGTAGGAGCTCAGCCTGTGATTGGGTTTCAGGATCAGGGTGCTCTGGATGTGAAGAGTGATGTCAATGAGTTTCAAGATGGCAATGGTTTGGTCAATGATATTGATGCAGAGAATGACCAGGAGATTCCTGTTCAAAGTGTAGTTTCCTGTGAGAATGTCCTTAAAGGGAGTGGGGATGATGGTGTATTCCCTAAATTGCTACCAGAGAGTTCCCATGATTTGTATCTTGAAAACAGCTCAGCACCTGGCCCAGTTGCAGAAATTAATAAACAAAGAGATAGACAGAAGGAGATCAGTCAAAACAGAAAAGCCGAACAGTGGCTTTGGCGTTCTGCCAGGCTCCAAGAGAAAAATATAAGAGATTCTCAGCTAAAGCGAAACCAATTTCTGAGCGCTAGAGACATAGCCTACGAGGAGATAAAAGTCCAAAGTACAGGATATGTAGTCAGATGAAGCATCATTTGGAATCGAGTCAAGATCTCGTCCTTGTTACATGGAAGCTTTGCTTGGAAAATTCTTGTTGAAGTGCCTTTTATTTCATGGTTTTGATTCTTGGATTCTATGATTTTATATTCATGTCTTGGATTCATGTTTCCTGATTTCTTGCATTTTATTTGGGAAGTTTTGACTTTGTTTTTATGGACTTTGCTGGACTATTACCCTGAGCTACTTTGTTCCTGCTTATCTTTTTACCTAATTGGACTTTACCGACTCCTTTAAAGTGCTTTTTACTTTGCTACTTTTTAATTATCTTCAATAAAAGGATTGTTTTCCTACTCTATGATGTGGTGTTTAAAGTCAGAGGGCTTTTCCTGTTCTGGAGTGCAACAATATGGCTGCATGGCAAACATGTAAGATGGGATCAATGTATTGTCAAAGGCTTTCATGGCTGGAATCACTGGGTTGTCGTAGGTTTTTCCGGGCTATATGGCCATGTTCTGGAGGCAATTTTTCTCCTGACGTTTCGCCTGCATCTGAGGATGCTTGCCATAGATGCAGGCGAAACGTCGGGAGAAAAATTGCCTCCAGAACATGGCCATATAGCCCGGAAAAATCTACAACAACCCTAAGATGGGATCGAAGGACAATCGTGTTTAACGCCTGGATAAGCGCTGTGCCCTGTCTGCAAAAATTAGGCAACCAGAATGAGGCAAAGTACAAGAAAGCGGCGTCCCTGACTTGCTTCATCAGCATGGTTTTTTCATAAACTATTTCAATGTTGGGTTGTCATGTTTAAAAGGGGCTGGGCTTTAGTACAGCTGGTTAATCACCAGCAGCAATACATCTTACCAATAAAAAGGTTAGCAGTTCGAAGCCTGTGTCAGTGTGAGCACCCGACCTTCAGCCCAGCTTACTGTACACCTAAACAGTTCGAAAACGGCTGTGAGCAGGCATCGCTTAAGCGGGGAGGTATTTTATGGCACCATAAAAGAAATACCAGAAAAATGCCAGCGATCAAAGGAAAGAGGAAGGCTGTGATCAAGACTCTTCAACATAGAGGATGGAGCAACAGCACTCCCTTGTGGCCGGAATCGAGCACAACTTCCAGGATGCCGAAGCCGACATAATACCTCTCTCTGTTGTCTGTCCTGTCTGTTTAATGGCATTGAATGTTTGCCGTGTATGTGTTCTGTGATCCGGCCTGAGTCCCCTTCAGGGTGAGAAGGGCGGAATATAAATACTGTAAATAAAATTATTTATTTATTTATTTGTGACATTTATATGCCGCCCTTCTCACCCTGAAGGGGACTCAGAGTGGTTTACAAGATATATACACACACAATATATTAAATTTATTATAATATTATTAATTTATTAATATAATACTATTAATAAATATATTAAATTTATTAAATAAATAAATAAAAATAAAGTTTGACTATTATAAAATGTGTAGCAGTTCGTTTTATTGATTAGCTCATTGGCTGTATCAAAACACTTAACAAACATGCTTGATACATACTCAAACAGCATACAACCCATATTATTCAGTGGGAGATTTACTTTTATACAATAATGTTACACAAAGAGGTGTGTGTGTGTGTATGTATGAGCCCCCAGAGGCACAGTGTGTTAAACCACTGAGCTGCTGAACTTGATGACCAAAAGGGCGGTGGTTCAAATCCGAGGAATGGGGTGAGCTCCTGTTGTTAGCCCCATCTTCTGCCAAACTAGCAGTTTGAATTTGAGTAGATCAATAGGTACCACTTTGGCAGGAAGGTAACTGTGCTCCGTGCAGTCATGCTGCCCAAATGACCTTGGAGGTGTCTATTGACAATGCCGCTCTTTGGCTTAGAAATGGAGATGAGCACCACCCTCAGAGTTGGATACGACTAGACTTAATGTCAAGGTTTCCTTTACCCTTACTATCTTTCCTATAGCAGCATCAGAGCAAAATCTGCAGCTAATTGTAATAGTAGAGAGAGTGAATTTTTCCACATAAGTGAAGATCTTTCACCCAGAGGTCATGAGGTCTGTGGCTAATGGGGTCTGTGACAGTCATGACTTATTCTGAGCTAGTCTGAACAAGAACAAAACAAAAGTCATTTTTCTCTCTGTGTGTCCTCTGTTTTAAGCTGTATAGCAAGGCCCCTCACATTGGATATTGCAGAGACTTGGCTATAGTGCGCTAACACAGAAATGTGCACGCAGCGCCACCTTAAAAGGCTCCTTGGATGTTCGGACCAAAGCTTGGAACGGGTGCAGCACTCTCATGGCCCATCCCTCCTGCACTCAGGGCATCCCTACGGAAACGGACCCGCATCCCGCCTCTGCGTCTCTCTCTTTCTCTCTTGTTGGCAAAGGCACGTTTCATCTTACTTACAGAGACACACCATGGACCATTTCAAGCAACCATGAAAACGGCCGCGGGGCAGAAACATCGGCAGCCCAGCATCTCGATCTGTAAGCAAAATAAAACATAGACGCCATCAGGAGAGACCAGAGGCGGGAGGGAGGCACTTTTCTAAGACCCTGAGCAGTTCGGGACTGGACGAGGTTGCCCTTTCCTAAGGGACAACATGGGGAAAACACCCTGCAAAATCCTCCTCCCGCTATTTTCAGTGCAATGCCTTCGTTGAGGCCCATTGGCTCCACAGTAGTGCCATGGGTTGCAATGCATTTTTGACATGGCAATTGTGGTCTAGCTTCCCTTAAAACAAATGTTGGCCATTGGAAGTCTCCGATTTGTAAATGGTCACTGTTTGGAGGAGAGAAAAAAAGCCATCTCCTTTCTACTTATCTCCAGGATCTATTGCAGTGTTTCTCAACTTGGGGGTCGGGACCCCTGGGGGGTTACGAGGGGGTGTCAGAGGGGTCTCCAAAAACCATCAGAAAACACTGTCTTTTCTATTAGTCATGGGGGTTCTGTTTGGTCCAATTCTATCATTGGTGGTGTTAAGAATGCTCTTTGATCATAGGTGAACTATAAATCCCAGAAACTACAACTCCAAACCCCCAATTCTATTAGTCATGGGGGTTCTGTTTGGCCCAATTCTATCATTGGAGGAGATCAGAATGCTCTTTGATTGTAGGTGAACTATAAATCCCAGCAACTACAACTCCCAAATGCCAAGGTCTATTTCCCCCAAACTTTACCAGTGTTCAAATTTAGCCATATTGAGTATTTGTGCCAAGTCTGGTCCAGATCCATCATTGTTTGAGTCCTTAGTGCTTTCTGTACGTAGGCGAGCTACAACTCCAAAACTCAAGGTCAGTGTCCACCAAACCCTTCCAGTATTTTCTGTTGCTCATGGGAGTTCTGTGTGCCAAGTTTGGCCCAATTCCATCATTGGTGGAGTTCAGAATACCGTGTGTCAAGTTTGGCTCAATTCTATCATTGTTGGGGTTAAGAATGCCCTTTGATTGTTGGTTAACTATAAATCCCAGAAACTACAACTCCCAAATGCCAAGGTCTATTTTCCCCAAACTTCACCAATGTTCAAATTTAGCCATATTATTTGTCCCAAATCTGGTCCAAATCCATCATTTTTTGAGTCCACAGTGCTTTCTGGATGAAGGCGAGCTACAACTCCAAAACTCAAGGTCAGTGCCCACCAAACCTTTCCAGTATTTTCTGTTGGTCATGGGAGTTCTGTGTGCAAGTTTGGCCCAATTCTATCATTGGTGGGGTTAAGAATTGTCTTTGATTGTAGGTGAACTATAAATCCCAGCAACTACAATTCCCAAATGCCAAGGTCTATTTTCCTCAAATTTCACCAGTGTTCAAATTTCGCCATATTGAGTATTTGTGCCAAGTCTGGTCCAGATCCATTATTGTTTGAGTCCTCAGTGCTTTATGCATGTAGGTGAGCTACAACACCAAAACTCAACGTCAGTGCCCACCAAACTTTTCCAGTATTTTCTATTGGTTATGGGAGTTCTCGGGCTGAGAACAGCGGTATATAAGTAAAGTAAAGTAAATAAAGTTCTGTGTGCCAAGTTTGGTTCAATTCCATCACTGGTGGAGTTCAGAATGCTCTTTGATTGTAGGTGAACTATAAATCCTAGCAACTACAACTCCCAAATGACAAAATAATTTCCCCCCAACCCCACCACTATTCAAATTTGGACGTATCAGGTATTTGTGCCAAATTTGGTCCAGTGAATGAAAATACATCCTGCATATCAGATATTTACATGATGATTCATAACAGTAGCAACATTACAGTTATGAAGTAGCAATGAAAATAATGTTATGGTTGGGGGGTCAACACAACATGAAAAACTGTATTAAGGGGTCACGGCATTAGGAAGGTTGAGATAGACTGATCTATTGGCACACAGGCGCGTCTGTTTCCCCCAAGGTCATCCAAGCATGGCAGTTTTGAAAGTCAGAGATCTCCCAGGAATGATTCTCCCTCATTTTCCTCAATTATCAAAGTGTCCTATCCCACATAAGAGGTTTCCTCCCAAAGCAAGGTAAGATCAGCCGGATAGCAACATTCACTTGACTCCTGCAAAAATGTCACCTTCCTCGTCAATCCATCTCAATGATGCGGCCTGGAAGCATTTAAAGCGCTTAGAGGATTGGGAAAGGAGCCGGATTGCAAGCTGCGACTTTGACACTTAATTCGAGGAGATATTAGCAAACAGCTGGCGGCGTGGCCCTAAGAGCCCGGATAAGATGCTCAGCCTAAAGCGAGGGCTTCTCTAAACCCACATCCTCGGGAGTTTGGTGTCCCAACCCTAAAAGAGGTTGGAACAGGGACGTTTGGGGATCTTCTGCGGTCAAAGGGCAGCAGCAGTTTTTCAATCCAGGCTAGAACTCCATAGCATTCAGCCCAGGATGTATTTTTCTGCCAAAATGCAGAGGAAAGCAATGGCAACACAAACAAGAATTCTGCTGCAAATCTCCCTCTCTTCCTTAAATGTCTAGAACTGCAATTGTTTCAAATCTCAATTCAGGCATCCAAAGGAAACAGCAAGGAAAGAAATACCAAGAGAAAGAAAAACTAGTAAACAGAAGAGTTCTGCATGCAAAGGATTTTCAAAATCTCACTCTCTGCAAGCCAGGATGGGAATTATAGTTAAATTCTCTATCTCATCTACCATCTAAACTTTGAAAGTGAAATATTTTGGAACTATAGCTACAAGGGCGCAGCGGGTTAAACCACTGAGCTGCTGAACTTGCTGACTAAAAGGTTGGCGGTTCGAATCCAGGGAGTGGGGTGAGCTCCTGCTATTACCCACAGCTCCTACCAACTTAGCAGTTCAAAAACATGCAAATGATAGTATTTATTTATTTTGTATCAAAAACATTGCATAAATTAGTATAAAACTGATAAAAATAGAAGGACCACAAACAGCTAGATATCTTTTGACCAAAAGTGGGCAACAGTAACTGAGTTATCTGTAGCATCCAACCAGGCCCGTAGCCAGGATTTTGTTTCGGGGGGGGGGGGCTGAATTTTGGGGGGGGGGTTTCGGGGGGGGGCTGAATTTTTTTGGGGGGGGGTTCAGGGGGGCCTGAGTTTTGGGGGGGGGCTGAGTCTGAGTGAAAGAGGGTCTAGCCTAGCAAACCTTTTGTATCATTACCCCAATACCCCCATGCATATGGGATATATTGAGTATGGTGATCAGATCATGATATGAATAAACATAACAGTTTAAATAATGCACCAGTAAGGCCTTTTCGCGAACCACCATGAGAATTTGGGGGGGGGGGGGGGCTGAAGCCCCTCAAGCCCCCCCCCCCCCCCCCCCCGGCTACATGCTTGCATCCAACAATTCTTCCTCTGTACATGAGGCAGGACATTGCAGATGCAATGTTGTCTGTTCTGCTCCACAGTCACACAAGGTGGAGGACTCTTTTAGGTTGTGCCATTTTGCCACGTTATCTGAGAATGGATCAATAGGTACTGCTTCTGCGGGAAGGTAATGGTGCTCCATGCAGTCATGCCGGCCACATGACCTTGGAGGTGTCTACGGACAATGCCGGATCTTCGGCTTAGAAATAGAGATGAGCACCAACCAACAGAGTCGGACACGACTAGACTTAATGTCAGGGGAAACCTTTATCTTTTTACAGCATGCTTGTCAATGGATTCTGGGAACTGTAGTACAAAAAAGTGGAAATGACCTCCTCCAAAGCACCAAGGCTTTGCTCCAGAGCTTGATTTCTATTTCAATCACATTTAAGGGACTTTTACACAAAGGCCTTGACTTGAGTGAAGCTTCCTCTGAGCACAAGCAGAGTGTTTTCTCCCCACGACCACCTGCACCCATTTGAGACCCAGGTTCTAACAAGGTTTGGGCCTCCCATTCTGGAAGCCAGTCCTAAGCAGCAGTTGTTGATTTCATGGTCTGTTTGGACCACTGTCACCCGCCTCAGAAGTAATCGCTGCCAGGGTCAGGCCGTCCTCCCACTTCCCCACTTTGCAATCTGCTCCGAGCGATGCTTTCCAACCCTGCAACAGCTTGCACGGAGAGAGAGAGGGAGAGAAACGGAGAGAGCTGGCACCCGCAGAAGCAAGCGCTACCCACGGTCGGTCGTTGGGCGGGAGGAGGGCTGCCGCTTTCCTGGCTCTGCAAATGCGATGCCATATGGCACCGGTGTTCGCTCGAAAGCAGCCGCAGCGGCAGCAGGACGAAGACGAGGCGATGAGAGACACATGCGGAGGTGGACGCCATCCAAGCCCACCCGGCCTGGCATTCGAAGCAGCTCCGGGTTTGGGGAGAACCGGAACCGGCACAGCATGCCAGTGGGTGGCATGACATTTTAAGGCTGTGTGTGTTTGTGTGCTGGGACAGATAAGCCTGTGGATAAAACTGGGTACCGGCTTGGATCAGTAAACTCCTCTCTAAAACGTGAGGAATGGGTTACGTTTGGGGTGTGCCAGTCCTTTGAAAGTCTGGCATGATCTCCAAAGACTTCTCAACCTCTTGATGCGCTCAATATGTGCCCCAAAGAAGAATGCTTGAGTTTGTAGGTTCCTCTCCAAAACCTATGAGAGTTCCAGCTTGGATTCATAGGTTCCTCTCCAAAACATGGGGAGTAGGTTGAGTTTAGGGGTGGGACAGTTTGGATAAGTAGTTTCCACACCAAAATATGGATAATAGGTTTGGGGCATGCCACCTTGGATTGGTGGATTCTCATCCAAAACATGAGGAATGGGTTGAGTTTGGAGCATGCCGCTCCTATGAAAGTCTGGCATGATCTCCAAAGCCTTTTCAACCTCTTGGTGTGCTTGATTTGTGACCCAAAGCAGAATGCTTGAGTTTGTAGATTCCTCTCCAAAACATGGGGGAAAGGATTCATTTTGAGAGTTCCAGCTTGGATTCATAGTTTCCTCTCCAAAACATGGGGAGTAAGTTGAGTTTTGGGGTGGGACAGCTTAGATCAGTAGGTTCTTCTCCAAAATATGGATAATAGGTTTGGAACATGCCACCTTGGATTGGTGAGTTCTCATCCAAAACATGAGGAATGGTTTGAGTTTGGAGCATGATCTCTAAACTCAACCCATTCCTGGCATGATCTCCAAGGCCTTCTCCAGAGCTTGGGGTGTTTGATTCCCCCCTAGAAAGATGGTTGGATTGGTATGTTCCTCTTCAAAACATGGGGAAGTTCCTCTCCAAAACCTGGCGAGTATGTTGAGTTTTGTGGTGGGACACCTTGGACTGGTGGGTTCTCCTCCAAAACATGGGAAATGGGTTGAAATTGAAACCTGCCGGTCCCATGAAAGTCTGGCATGATCTCCAAGGTCTCCAGAGCTTGGGTGCTTGGTTTCCCCCCAAGGAGGATACTTGGATTGGTACATTCCTCTCCAAAACATGGGAGTAGGTTGAGTTTTGGGGTGGGACAGCTTGAATCAGTAGGGTCTTCTCCAAAATATGGAGGATGGGTTGGGTTTGGAGCATGCCACCTTGGATTGGATGGGTTCTCATCCAAAACATGGGGAATAGGTTGAGTTTGGAGCATGCTAGTCTGTTGAAGGTCGTGCATTATCACTAATGCCTTCCAAAGAGCTTGGGGTGCTTGATTTCCAGCTTGGATTCATAGGTTAATCTCCAAAACAGAGAGAAGGGATTGAGTTTGGGCTGGGCCAGCTACCCATCTAGTTCCCAAAGACAGTTTTCTGTGCATTCATTGTTCTGCATGGCCTTAGTGTTACAGAAACCTGCAACCTCAGTGTGCAACCAAATGCACAAAAGGGCAAACTTGTATTAAGTTCAAACATCATAAATCTCAACCTGGAAAGATGCACATTCATATGGACATGGTGTTGCATTGACCAACAACCTCAATATGCAACTAAATAGCCACACATATCCATGGGCCATGTATTGTATACCCATGTGTTTCGATGAGCTGTATGTATCATGTGCCATGAGCATCCATATGCTCCTATGAGCCATGTATATCCACATTTATTTATCGGCGGTACAAACCTCCATGCCCATAGACACTTTTTTGGCAAGCTTGAACTGAAAAAGGGCAGACAACAATGCCTTAGGGGAGGTTTTACATGTGTAAAACACCAAAATAATTTCAACCAAAAGCAGTCAACTTGGACCACCTGGATCTATTGTCCTGAGCAGGCATTTGTTCAGAATGGTATGAAAAACGCAGGATTGCAGGACACTGCACATCACTTTCCATCCCTGCTCCAGTTCCTTGATGGCTCCCAATATTTGATACATATCTGGCTACTTACTAGGGTTTGGCGTAAAGGTGGGGTGCCGCGTGGCTCCTTGTGTGGCCGCCGGTGAAGGAGGGGGCATATTGGGTGGTGTGGACCGCGTCGGCGTCTTCACATCGGCCGGCGAGTCTGGCATGGTGGCTGCGTGGTTCTCCAAATTACCTGCAAAGGGAAAGGAAAGGGAAAGTGGAAGAAAGAGAAGGAAGGGAAGGAGGGGAAGAAAGAAGAAAGGGAGGGAGGGAGAAAAGAGAGGTCAGGACACTGAAATACCAAGGTAATACCTAAGCAGGGAGTTTGGTATAATAATACAGAAATGGGACAAAATCATAAGGTATTGATGCCACCTTTTCATGTGTCTTGTTCCCCAGTTGGGCAGAACAACAACAACAACAAAACAACAATGTTCCAGGAATGTGATTGAAATAATAAGCATGGCATTAAAAAGGGGGAGAAACTCATGAAGTATTGATGCCATACTTTCATGGACCTTGTTTTCTAGTTGGGCAGAACTATTATTGTTACGAGGGGTGTTCATTAAAGATTTCACCTGACCCACTTCTATTGATCACAGGATGCTGAAACTGCACATGTGTAATGATATAGGTCTCTCTAGGTGACGTGCCAATGTACAACTCAGAACTAATAACAGTCTTGATTTGACAGGTGCTGAAGCGGTGTGAGGTTTGGGAATAGAGACAGAGGAATACAGAGCAGTTCTCAAGTTCCTTGACTTGAAAGGCTACACACCAAAGGAGGCATTCAATGAGATTAAAGAGGTTTGTGGTGATGATTCCTCATCATAGGATGGAGTCAAGAACTGGTATCGTCAATTCCAATGTGGTCGGACTTTGGTGGAAGCAGCTCCCATTCCAGGACATCCCCATTCTGCTCTTGATGAACACATCATCCAGCAAGTGGTGTTCCCATTTTGGGAAATCACTGTGTATCCATTCTCCACCTAGCCCAAAATGTCAAGGTGAATGTTAGGTCCGTGGAAAAAATCACCCAGAGTATCTTCACATGCATAAGGTATCCGCCTTTTTCAACAGGACTTTTTCTACAGACTGATCACACAGGATGAAAGCTGGGTCCATCACTCTGATCCTGAGACTAAAGTCCAGTCAATGCAATGAAAGCATCCTAACTCACTGCCTCTAAAGAAGGCACGTGCCCAACTCTTGGCAGGCAAGGTCATGCTCACAGTATTTTGGGACCAGCACGGAGTAGGATTGATGGATTTCCTAGCAAAGGGGATCGTGATCACTGGGGTACACCATCCAGCAAGTGGAAGTCACCATTTTGAAAAATTGCTGCATAACCATTCACCACCTCGCCCAAAATGTCAAGATGAGTGTGGGGTCTGTGGGAAAAAAATCATCCAAGACCATCTTCACTTGCATAAGGGATCCACTCACTGGGTCCCTCAGTTGCTCACACCTTTCCAGAAGCAGAAACAAGTCAAATGCTCTCAGGCTCTCTTCACAATTATGAGCCATGAAAACCAGGAGGACTTTTTCAACAGACTAATCACACAGGAAGAAAGCTGGGTCCAACACTATGATCCTGAGACTCAAGTCCAATCAATGCAATGGAAGCACCCTGACTCCCCACTTCCAAAGAAGGTCAAGCTCACAGTATTTTGGGACCAGCACCAAGTTGGACTGATGGATTTCCTAGCAAAGGGATCCATGATCACTGGGGCAGACTAGGCTTCACTGCTGTGGAAATTGCAGAAGGCCATCAAAACCAAGAAATATTGTGGCATGCTCCTCAAATATGTCCACCTTCTGCAAGACAATGCACCAGTCCACAACTCACCTGTTGCCCAAGTGAAAGAAGCATGCTCATGTAGCTTTGAAATTTGACTGCATCCCCCTTCTTCACCCAACCTGACACCATTGGACTTGCACCTCTTTCCAGCAAGGAAGTTATTATTGAAGGGCAAGCATTTTTCAGGTGATGAGACTCTGATTTTCAAAGTCACAACATGGCTTTTGGAGCAACCTGTTGATTTCTACAAGCAAGGTGTTTACAGTTGCTTCAAAAAATGGGAGAAGTATGTGTCCCGAAGTAGCATCGGGACACATACTAGGCCAGGTTTCATTGCTCTCAGTCTACAAGAAAGGGTCAGAGGAAATCTTTCATGAGCACCCCTCGTATTATTTACATAACATAACAACACAGCACACATGCACAATATATGTCCAAGTGTCTGGGATTTGTCTCTGAATATTGGGCTCTTCCCAAGGGCCTGGGATATTATTATTATTATTATTATTATTATTATTATTATTTCTGGGATATTTGATGAAATAATATGATTGGGATTTTTAAAAATGAGAGAAAATCACACGACATTGATGCTACCCTTTCAATATGGTTTGTTTTCAAGCCAAGTAGAACTTATTATTATCATCATCATCATCGTCACCATCATCCCACGTCTTTCTCTTGACCAAGATGCAAACATTGAAACCACATTGAAACAAAACACTACAACACAGAGCCACAGGAGTCTAAGTCGTGTCCAACTGCATTAATTCTACAGTGTAGATTCTACACCTTCGGCGTGGTAGTCCAAAAACAAAGTCCCAATGCATCAATGCATTGCATTCCTGAAGGAACTTTACCCAAAGCTTTGATCTCGCTTCCCAAAAATGGATACAAACAAGGCATTTCCGCAACACATTCATCCCGATATTATTCCTCCCAGGACCAATAGTCCATGATACACTCCTCCTGAAGCTGGAGGCTTGATACTGGCACTAAAGTGTACATTATCATGGACTGACATAAAGATGGATGGAGTGAGAGACGCAAGGGGGGGGGGGGTTGAAGGTGCCAAAGGGCATCAACGAGGGCAGCTGCCCAATATATACAGAGGCACCTGCTGCTCAGTTTTTCTCCTCCTCGGCTCCGTCGGAGGGGATGCATGCGAGATTGACGGATGGGCGCAAGTGCACATCAGCTGTGGAACTCCATCACTGAGCCTGGCGGGCAGCTGAGCATTGTGCCAAGACCCCGATGCGAACCAAAGAAGGAAAGCCAACCCCATTTGTTGCTCCTGTTTGGGGTCACCCAGCGTCTCCTCAAAAGAGACACCGTCATTATCACTTCAACTGTTGCAGAGCAGAGAAGGTGTATCTATACCAGGCATGGGCAAGCTTTGGCCCTCCAGGTGTTTTGGACTTCAACTCCCATAATTCCTAACAGTCTCAGGCCCTTTCCTTTTCCCCCTCAGCTGCTTCAGCGGCTGAGAGGGAAAAGGAAGGGGCCTGAGGCTGTTAAATGGATTATAAGGCAGTGTAGACGAGGCATGGGTAAACTTTTAAATTTGGGGGTCACATGCTAACACCCCCTAGCAGGAGGACTGGCTGCCTAGTGATGGAAGGAAGGAAGGAAGGAAGGGAGGGAGGGAGGGAGGGAGGGAGGGAGGGAAGGACGAAGGAAAGAGAGACGGAAAGATGGGCGAAAGGGAGGAAGGGAAGGAAGGAAAAAGAGAAGGGAGGGAGGAAGAGAAGGATGGAAGGAAAGAAGGGAAGAATAAAGGAAAGTGAAGGAAGTAAAGACAAAAGAGAAGGACGGAAGGAAGGAGAAAGAGGGATAGAAGGAGGAAAGAGAGGTGAAAGGAAGGAAAAAAGGATGGAAGGAAAGGATGGAAGGAGAAAGAGGGAGAGAGGGAAGGAGGGAAGGAGGGAAGGAAGAGGGAAGGAAGGAAGGGAGGAAGAGAGGAAGGGAGGGAGGGAGGGAAGGGGAGGATTAAGGACAGAGAGAAGGAAAAAAAGACAAAAGAGAAGGGTGGAAGGAAGGAGAGAGATGGAGAGAGGGAGGAAAGAGAGACGGAAGGAAGGACAAAAGGGTGGAAGGGAAGGATGGGAAAAGGGTGTAGAAAGGGAGGGAGATAAGCAGGAAGGAAAGAGAGAAGGAAAGACAAAAGGAAGGGAAGAATTAAAGGGTGGAAAGGAGGGATGGATGGATGGAAGAAAGGGAAGGATGAAGGAAAGAGAGAAGGAAGGACAAAAGTGGGGAAAGGAATAGAGATAGGGAGAAGGAGGGGAGGGAGGAAAGAGAAGGAAGGAAAGACAAAAGGGAAGGAAGGAAGGAGAAAGAGGGAGAGAGAGAAGGAAGGAAGGATGAAAGGGTGGGAGGGAGAAGGAAGGATGGGAGGGAGAGGAGGAGGAAGAAAAGAGAGGAAGGAAGGAAGGAAGGAAGGAAGGAAGGAAGGAAGGAAGGAAGGACAAAAGGGTAAAAAGGAAGGAGAAAGAGGGAGAGAAGGAGGAAGGAAAGAGAGAAGGAAGGATAGGATGGTGTGAGAGAGGGGGGCTTGAAAAAGAGCCCAAGGGGCTGCATCCAGCCCTGGGCCTGGGTTTGCCCATACCTGGTGAAGATCCAGCCACAGGAAACTATATTTATGACAACATTTTTGCATATTTTTTCTGTCTCTAAATTTATTATTATTATTATTATTATTAGTATTATTAGTATTATTATTATTATCTAAATTTATGCAAAACAGAATTGATCTTGATCAGAGATATGTATGCATGTTTATGTATATGGATAGCTCTGTATGTAGGTGTATTCTGGGGTTGAATGCCATGGAAAACCACTGGATAGGCTTGAACACCTTCCAAATCTTTCAAAGTTTGAACTAAAACCCGGAATTACTGAAACAGATGAATCAGTTACATGGCTTATATACCAGGATGCAAAGGTTAGACTACAAACCCCATAACTCCCACTTACTCGGGATGATGGGACTTGTAGTACAACCCCCTTCAAAGCCTTACTAGGACGATCCAGTTGTTTCTAACTAGCCAGGCTTTTACATTCATGCTTTTGACACCTTCCGGTGTTCAAACAGGCAAATACCTAAAAACAGAAGGTGCGAAGAAACTTGTTACACGGATCAGCCATGTTTTAGTTGTGTAATAAATACATTTTCATCACTTCTTCCGATGGAATAATAAAAACAAAGGCTGTCGCGAAGGGCCTGCTTCTCTGCAATGCTTAAAAAATGCTGAAATGAGCTCAAACCAATAGGCGACAGATTTCAAGATTCCTGTAACCTGCATGACCGCAAGGAGTTCGGGGAATTGTAGTGCAAAATGTGCAACTTTTCCACACTTTGCAAACAGTTGATTCAATGGATCTCCTCTAATGGAGATGCAGCAATGGTTCTTTTATCATTCCCTCCCTCCCTAAAGATTTCTGTGGCCAAGTTTCAATACCAAAGAGACTCAGGGTGCATCTACACTCTCAAATTAGTGCAGTTTGACACCACTAGTTTAAGTGACATGGTTCAATGCTGAGATTTGTAGTTTAGCAAGGCTCCAGAACTCTTTGGCAGAGAAGGATCAAGACCTTAGAAAACTACAGCTCCAACTTTCCTCCCTTCAATCCTTTTTCTGAAATCTTTGGGCAAAATACTGTACTCTGCACGTGCTCAGAGTCCCTCATGGCAAGTCATTTACACTGGATCCCTGGGCTGAACTACAATGCTCGAATCTTCGGCTGCTTGCAAAGTCCAGGCCCTTGTTTATTTTCAGACCCGTTTTCTTGTCTACAAAAAATAAACTGCATTCTGGGATGTTGCATTCTGTGCATGCTCAGAAGTCCCAAAGGCAGCACATTTAAGCAACATCCCAGATCTCCACTGAATCGCTTACATCTTGAGTTCTTTGCAAAGTTCAGGTCCGTGTTCATTTTCAGGCTGTCTTGCTTGTTTGCAAAAGATATTGTACTCTGTGCATGCTCAGAGGCCCCACTGACGCAGCATCCCAGGACTGAACTGCAGCACTTGGATCCTGGGATCTTTGCAAAGTCCAAGACCCTGTTTAATTTCAGACTCTCCAGACTTTGTGCATGCTCAGAGGCCCCATTTACGCAGCAACCCAACACTTGATTCCTGGGCTGCTTGCAAAATCCAAACCCCTGTTTAAATCCAGACTTGCTTTCTTGTTTGCAAAACATACTATACTCTGCACATACTCTGAGGTCCCATTTACACAGCATCCCAGGACTGTGCCATAATGCTTGAAACCAAGGATGCTTGTAAAGTCTTGGTCTCTGTTTATTTACAGACCAGCTTTCTTGTTTGCAAAAGATACTGCGCTCTGTGCATGCTCAGAAGCCCCATTGACACAGCATCCCAGAGCTTGATTCCTGGGCTGCTTACAAAACCCAAGCCTCTGTTTATATCCAGACTGGCCTCCTTGTTTTCAAAAGATACTATGCTCTGTGCATGCTCAGAGGCCCCAATGACGCAGCATCCTAGTGCTTGATTCCTTGCCTCCTTGCAAAACCCAAGCTTCAGTTTATATCCAGACTGACCTCCTTGTTTTCAAAAGATACTGCACTCTGTACATGCTCAGAGGCTCCAATGACGCAGCATCACAGGGCTTGACTCCTGGGCTGCTTGCAAAACCCAAGCCTCTGTTTATATCCTTGTTTTCAAAAGGTATTGCACTCTGTGATTGCTCAGAGGCCCCACTGACGGAGCATTCCGGTGCTTGATTCCCGGGCTGCCTGCAAAACCCAAGTTTCTGTTTATATCCAGACTGACCTCCTCATTTTCAAAAGATACTGCACTCTGTACATGCTCAGAAGCCGCATTGACGCAGCATCCCAGAGCTTGATTCCTGGCCTGCTTGCAGAACCCAAGCTTCAGTTTATATCCAGACTGACCTCCTTGTTTTCAAAAGATATTGCACTCTGTACATGATCAGAGGCTCCATTGACGCAGCATCCCAGGGCTTGACTCCTGGGCTGCTTGCAAAACCCAAGCCCCTGTTTATATCCTTGTTTTCAAAAGATACTGCATTCTGTGCATGCTCAGAGGCCCCATTGATGCAGCATTCCGGCGCTTGATTCCTGGGCTGCCTGCAAAACCCAAGCCCCTGTTTATATCTAGACTGACCTCCTTGTTTTCAAAAGATACTGCACTCTGTACATGCTCAGAGGCCCCAATGACGCAGCATCCTAGCGCTTGATTCCTTGCCTTCTTGAAAAACCCAAGCTTCTGTTTATATCCAAACTGAACTCTTTGTTTTTAAAAGATACTGCACTCTGTACATGCTCAGAGGCCCTATTGATGCAGCATCCCAGGACTTGACTCCTGGGCTGCTTGCAAAACCCAAGCCTCTGTTTATATCCTTGTTTTCAAAAGGTATTGCACTCTGTACATGCTCAGAGGCCCCATTGATGCAGCATCCCAGGTCTTGACTCCTGGGCTGCTTGCAAAACCCAAGCCCCTGTTTATATCCTTGTTTTCAAAAGGTATTGCACTCTGTACATGCTCAGAGGCCCCATTGATGCAGCATCCCAGGTCTTGACTCCTGGGCTGCTTGCAAAACCCAAGCCCCTGTTTATATCCTTGTTTTCAAAAGATATTTCACTCTGTGCATGCTCATTGGTGCAGCATCCCAAGGCTTGACTCCTGACCTGCTTGCAAAATCCAAGCCCCTGTTGATATTCAGACTGGCTTTCTTGTTTGCAAAAGATGCTGTACTCTGTGCATGCTCAGAGGCCCCATTGCCACAGCATCCCAGGACTTGTGCACTGGCCTGTTTGCAAAGTTGAGTCCCTTGTTTATTTCCAGTCCGGCGGCTGGCCTGCTCCAAAACGTTTCCCAATCCTCCCTGTGCCGTTTTTGGAAGTGTTGAGGGGCGAGAAGCATCATGTGAAATAGTGCGCATTGCCAGGGCCGGTGACAGCATTCCTGCGCCTGAGAAAAACGGAGCGGCTCGCTGGCCCCCTCCCTTGACGTTTCCTGATTTATTTATAAATCCCATGCGCTTGAATGGCAGCTCCAAGCTAAACAGCAGCTGGGAGAGCCCCTCGGCAGCAGATGGAGGGCGCAGGAGTCCTGGCATGTCTTCGCGGCTGTCGTCTTCGGTGGGAGAGTTGTAGCGCCCAAGGGCAGCCTGGCTCCATGCTCAAGGTGTCTTATCAGCCAAGGGCTTTGCACATCCATAGCACTACTATTCCACTCATAGCATCCCATGCAATCCTGGGATTTGCAGTTTAGGAAATCATTAAGGGTGCATCTACACTATAGAGTGAATGCAGTTTGACATCGCTTGAACTGCCATGGCTCAATGGGATAGAGCCCTGGAAGTTGTAGTTTAGAAAGAGTCTTTAAGGTCACATCTATTGTAGAATAGGTGCAGTTTGGCACTGCTTGAACTGCCATGGCCAATACAATGGAGTCCTGGGATTTGTAGTTTAGGAAGAGCCTTTAAGGCAGTGTTTCTCAACCTTCCTAATGCCGTGACCCCTTAATACAGTTCCTCATGTTGTGGTGACCCCCAACCATAACATTATTTTCGTTGCTACTTCATAACTGTCATTTTGCTACTATTACGAATTGTAATGTAAATATCTGATCTGCAGGATGTATTTTCATTCACTGGATCCAATTTGTCACAAACACCCGATACGACCAAATTTGACTACTGGTGGGGTTGGGGGAGAGATTGATTTTGTCATTTGGGAATTGTAGTTGTTGGGATTTATAGTTAACCTACAACCAAAGAGCATTCTGAACTCCACCAACTATGGAATTGAACCAAACTTGGCACACAGAGCTCCCTCAACCTAATCCTCCAGCCAGTGTGCCATGCAAAATAGGGAGGGTTTCTCAGGTTTTGGCCAATCCTGACTTTTACTGGGGGGTGATGGGAATCATAATCCGAATAATAATAATAATAATAATACTTTATTTATACCCCGCCACCATCTCCCCAAGGGACTCGGAGCAACTTACACGAGGCCAAGCCCAAAAACACATCAATAAAAACAACAAGCAATAAGCAAAATAAACAATACAATTAATATAGCTGACACATTTCCCAAACTTTGGCCACACTGTATTGTCGGAATCACTGGGTTGTTGTGAGTTTTCCGGGCTGTATGGCCATGTTCCAGAAGCATTCTCTCCTGACGTTTTGCCTGTATCTATGGCAGGCACCTTCAGAGGTTGTGAGGTCTGCTGGAAACTAAGAAAATGGGGTTTATACTGATATATAAACCCCATTTTTCTGGTTTCCAACAGACCTCACAACCTCTGAGGATGCCTGCCATAAATGCAGGCAAAATGTCAGGAGAGAATGCTTCTGCAACATGGCCAATTTGGCCACACTGTTTGGGGGATGCTGGGAACGTCAATCCCTCCCAAAAAGGGCACATTTTACAGAAAATGACAATAAAGTCTGAACAACAAACAGAATAAGCAATAAGTCATTCTAGAGGTCAAAGAGTTGCCGGGACCAATGGGAAAGGTGAAAACACAATTCAGTCTCTCCTTTGGCCAAGCGAAGGGGAGTTTGGGTTCCGGCCCGAGGCCTCCTGTTCGTGCGCAGAGTTCAGCAAAGAGCCTGGAAAGCCGGTGCTTGCGGACAGAGTGGCTCTACGCCAAAATAAATAAATACAGCCATAAATAAAACCCATATTTGGAAGCAGGACTCTGGGAACGGGGTTGCCTCCGTCTTCGCTTCTAAATGTCCCCTCAATGGCTCCAAGGAGGCAAGAATGCATACTATTTTCTTTATTTTTTTCCCCTTGAGTTGGGAAAGGGAATTAGTTTGGAAGGGGATTTGGCGGGAGGGGGGAGCGAAATAATTTGTCCCAACTGCGTGTCTGCTTTCCGACATCTGTTTTCCATTAAGGGCTGAGAGGAGAAGCGAGGATCTAAAAATGAACAAGGGCTTTGCTTTTTGCCCCATAGTCTCAATCTATTTCAATAGGAATTGGGTTCTTGGTGTCTCTTTCCAAGCCCCCCATTGATCCTAATCGAACCCCGACTTGCTCCTTTTGCCATCCATAGCAATATCAGTGACAATAGGATTCGCTATAGCAATATAGGGCGGTTCGTAGCAATATAGGACAATGTGTCCAGCTCCACACAAAGCTTTCCAAAGAGGAGAGAAATGCATTCAAGGCCTAGTGCAACATCTAATAGTTATCCTGTGAAGCAGACCCATGACATTTTGCTGCCTGAAAACAAGGAGAAGGTGGCATTCCTTCTCTACGCCACAAGGAGTCGTGGATCCGCTCCGGTTTTTAGTCCAAATTTTATCCAACCGATGCATTAGGATATCTGCTTTTACATAAAGAATGGCATTCATTACATCTAGAAGACTCCCAGACTTGAGGCAGCCAAACAAATGGGGAAACTATGGCAGAGTGAAATCCAAAAAGCTGACCCAAGACATTTTACTGCCTGAGTCCAGGGATTAAGCACACTTCTCTTACCATTAGTACAGTAGTTCTCAACCTTCCTAATGCCACAACCCCTTAATGCAGTTCCTCATGTTGTGGTGACCCTCAACCATAACACTGTTTTCGTTGCTACTTCATAACTGTCATTTTGCTAGTGTTATCAACCGTAATGTAAATATCTGATATGAAGGATGTATTTTCATTCACTGGACCTAATATGGCATAAATATCCAATATACCCAAATTTGAATACTGGTGGGGGTGGGGGTTGTCATTTGGGAGTTGTCGTTGCTGGGATTCATAGTTCACCTACAATCAAAGAGCATTCTGAACTCCACCAACGATGGAATTGAACCAAACTTGACACACAGAACTCCCATGACCAACAGAAAATACTGGAAGGGTTAGGTGGGTATTGACCTTGAGTTTGGGAGTTGTAGTTCACCTATATCCAGAGAGCACTGTGGACTCAAAAAAAGATGGAAAATAAGAAAAAATAGAACAAAAGCAGATAACACTGATTGGAGCAAGTTCATTAATTTTTTAGAGAAGAATAATCTTAAGTATTGTTAAAAACAGAAAAGAAAGAAGATTCCCGGAAGAGAAGAGAAAATAGGTTAATTAGGAAAAGTTAGAAACGAAATCAACTATGTTCGCAAGGAATCCTAGAAGTTAAGGGGAATTTATATGTATATATGTATTTATTTATATGTATTTATATGTCTAGTATGTGCAATGTTAGGGGGTAAAGGGGGGTGGGGGACGGGACGGGGGTTAGATAAGTAGGCAGGGTAGGCAGGTAGGTAAATAGATAGGATTAAATATGAATTATGAAATTAGGAAATGTACGTAAGAAAGTAATAGATATAGGAGGAAGTATTCAACCAATAATAATAGTAGCTCCTTTAACTTGTATGTATGTATGTAAGGTATTTGTTGTGTTTTGTGTTTAGTCCTGTTTGTTTGTTTATTTGTTGGTGCTGTCCAAATCTTTTTCAATAAAAAAATAATTTAAAAAAACCCCCGATGGATTTGGACCAAACTTGGCACAATACTCAATATGACCAAATGTGATCACTGGTGGAGTTTGGAGAAAATAGACCTTGACATTTGGGAGTTGTAGTTCCTGGGAATTACAGTTCAACTAAAATCAAAGAGCATTCTGATCACCATCAATGATAGAATTGGGTCAAACTTCCCACTCTGAACCCCTATGCCTTGAATGGACTTACTGGCGCATGCCTCCCTCCAACCTTACATGCTCTTCCTCGCCCATGCATGTGCAACACGCTTCCATACACCAAGCATACCTGCTCTCCCCTCACTGCTTGGGGGCTCTGAATATATGCAGAGTGCCGTGTCTTTTGCAAACAAGGTAGGCCAGTTTAGATATAAACAGGGGTTTGAAATTTGCAAGCAGCCCAGGAATCAAGCTATGGGATGCTGTGTCAATGGGGCCTCTGAGCATGTGCAGAGTGAAGTATCTTTTGCAAACAAGAAAGCTGGTCTGTAAATAAACAGAGACCAAGACTTTACAAGAATACCTAGATTGAAGCATTATGGTTCTGCCCTAGGATGCTGCATCAATGGAGGTTCTGAGCATGTGCAGAGTGCAGTACCTTTTGCAAACAAGGAGGGCAGTCTAGAAATAAACAGGGGCTTGGATTTTGCAAGCAGTCTAAGAATCAAGCAATGGGATGCTGCATCAGTGGGGTGTCTGAGCATGTGCAAAGTGCAGTGACTTTTGCAAACAAGGTAGGCCAGTTTCGATATAAACAGGGGCTTCAACTTTGCAAGCAGCCCAAGAATCAAGTGATGGGATGCTGTGTGAATAGGGCCTCTGAGCATACGCAAAGTGCAGTGTCTTTTGCAAACAAGGTAGGCCAGTTTCGATATAAACAGAAGTGCAGTGTCTTTTGCAAACAAGGTAGGCCAGTTTCGATATAAACAAGAATCAAGCGATGGGATGCAGTGTCAATGGGGCCTCTGAGCATGTGCAGAGTGCAGTATCTTTTGTCAGGCTGTGAAAAATAAACAGAGGAGACCAAGACTTTACAAGCATAAATAATGCACTTTTAACCACTGTGCATTACATTTGCCAGCAAATACTTTATTTTGGTTGCAGGGTTTTGAAAAGTGAGGTGCGCATTAGATTTGACGGTGTATTCCACTGGAGTCAATACAGGTGTATCCAAACCTTTGTGGCGGCTGAGACGCTCAGCAAATAATCCAGAGAGGACAAAATGTGCCATTATCCCCCCCAGATCTTTGGAAAGGGGTCCCTCTCCTGACTTTCCCCATCTTTCCTTTGACCAAATGAAGAAGGAAGGGTTAAAACGAGGCCGCAAATCCCAGCCCCTTCATGCTCTCCAAATGCAACCCAGATGCCGAAGGAGGTGTGGGGAGCTGGCCCGCTGCTTGCCTCTTTCCAAATAAAGGCCGCACCACCGTCGCTGCGCATTCCTGCTCTCACAGCTGCTGCCGCTGGTGTGTCGTCGGAGCCAAGAACAACTCCCCGATAAGCTCACCAGGGACCAGGGCTCTCCATCTGGATTGTGTTAGGCCCAGCGATTGCACACTGGAGACGGACCGGCTGGGAAAAGCCAGAGGGTGAAGCGAAAGGGAGGAAAAGTTCATCTGGGTCATTTCCCAGCCTCTGCACAACAATGTGGGTTCTTCAAGGCGAGCTTCAAGGTCTAGACTAGGACGAGACTTAGGAGCCTTAGTGGACCACAAGCAGAACATGAGGCAATGGCATAATGCGGATACTAAAAAGGCCAATGCGATTCTAGGCTGCATCAAGAGGAGTCTAATGCAGGCATGGGCAAACTTTGGCCCTCTCGGGGTTTTGGACTCCAACTCCCACAATTCCTAACAGCCTCAGGCTGCAATTGTGTCTTCTTGTCTGGCAGAAAGTGGTCCGACTGAATGGCCTTTAGGAGTCCCTTTCAAGTTAAGGATTCTATGATTCTACTAGCCGTCCCCTGCCACGCGTTGCTGTGGCCCACATGGGGGTTCTGTGTGGGAGGTTTGGCCCAATTCTATCATTGGTGGGGTTCAGAATGCTCTTTGACTGTAGGTGAACTATAAATCCCAGCAATTACAAGTCCCAGATGTCAAGATTCTATTTCCCCCCAAACTCCACCACTGTTCACATTTGGGCATATTGAGTATTCTTGTAGAGTTTGGTCCAGATCCATCATTGTTTGAGTCCACAGTGATCTCTGGATGTATGTGAACTACAACTCCAAAACCAAAGGACACTGCCCACCAAACCCTTTCAGTATTTTCTGTTGGTCATGGGAGAACTGTGTGCCAAGTTTGGTTCAATTCTATCGTTAGTGGGGTTCAGAAAGTTCTTTGATTGTAGGTGAACTATAAATCCCAGCAACTACAACTCCCAAATGTCAAGATTCTATTTTCCCAAAACTCCAGCAGTGTTCACATTTGGGCATATTGAGTATTCTTGAAGAGTTTGGTCCAGATCTCTCATTGTTTGAGTCCACAGTGATCTCTGGATGTAGGTGAACTACAGCTCCAAAACCAAAGGACACTGCCCACCAAACCCTTCCAGTATTTTCTGTTGGTCATGGGAGAACTGTGTGCCAAGTTTGGTTCAATTCCATCGTTGGTGGGGTTCAGAAAGTTCTTTGATTGTAGGTGAACTATAAATCGCAGCAACTACAACTCTCAAATGACAAAATCAATTTTTTTTCTAGTGAATTTTTCTTGTGTGTCAAGTTTGGTCCTGGTCTATTTTCGCTGGTGGTAAACTACAACTCCCAGAAATGAAGGTCAGTTTCCCCAAACCCCTCCAATAGGTTCAGTTGGTCATGAGGGTTCTGTATGCCAATTTAAGTCCAGGTCCATCGTTGTTGGGGATCAGAGTGCTCTTTGATTGCAGGTGAACTATACATCCCAGTACCTACAACTCCCAAGTATCAAGGCCAATTCCCTCCAAATCCCTCCAGTATGTTCTGTTGGTCATGGGGGTTCTGTGTGTGCCAAATGTGGTCCAGGTCCATTGTCAACGGGGTCACAGTGAACTACAACTTCCATTATGTAGAGTGAGACCCCCAAATCCCTCCAGTATGTTCAGTTACTGATCAATTCTGTTCTATTTGATGTGTGCCATAGCAAAGGTTTAAGGGAGAGGCAGTGGGCGGGGTCATACAAATTCCACACCAATAGAGAGGGAAAGGAACACTGGGATGTGATGCACACTATAAACTGCAGCGTCAGTGGAGGAAGTGCTCTGGTGGTCCTTCAGCACTGTGGGTTATAACTGTTTGTGGAGGTGGAAGGCTGTCTGTGTAAATGGACGCCTGTTTATTTGTTTATTTATAGTATTTATATTCCACCCTTCTCACCCCGAAGGGGACTCAGGGCGGATTACAATGTACATATACATGGCAAACATTCAATGCCATAGACTCGCAACATATATAGACAGACACACAGAGGCTATTTAACATTCCAGCTTTTTCATGGGGCATTCTTGCCACCAGGGGAGCAGTTGCTTCACCGTCCATTTGTGACAGTGATGAAGTACTTCCTCGTTCTTTGCATACTTGCTGGAGATTTTTATGGCGTCGCAAATTAGTCTCCCCGCCTAAGCGGTACTTAAATTTCCTACTTGACAGATGCAACTGTCTTTTGGGCTGCAAAGTTCGACAGCAAGCTACACAAATTGGTGAGACACTCACTCTGACCCAGGCTGGCTTCGAACTCATGACCTTTTGGTCAGTAGTGATCTTAATGCAGCTGACTCCCAGCCAGCTGTGCCAATGTCCCAGTGCCATATAGTTATTACTAGCCGTCCCCTGCCACGTGTTGCTGTGGCCCTGTCTGGTGATCTGGAAAATAAAGTACTGAGAAAGTGTTGGTTTCTAATATATGTAATTTTTTATGCTTGTCAGTAAAGAATATTGCCTGTTGTTTCTTTGTCAGTGTTGATGTAGAGATTGTCTGGTTTGCCTAATCTGGAACATGCAACATATAATTGTCCTTCTTTAGGGGTCCCTTTCAAATCTATGATACTATATCTGTTATATACATATATGTGTGTGTGAATCAAATATATCTATCTATATCTATGTCAGGAGGGCTTTGATTATGTTTTCTTGTCCTGGTGAAGGGAGTTGGACTGGATGGCCTTAAGTATGGGGGTTCTGTGTGGGAGGTTTGCCCCAATTCTGTTGTTTGTGGGGTTCAGAATGCTCCCTGATTGTAGGTGAACTATAAATCCCAGTAACTACAACTCCCAAATGTCAAGGTCTATTTCCCCCAAACTCCATCTGTGTTCACATTTGGGCATATGGAGTATCTGTGCCAAGTTTGGTCCAGATCCATCATTGTTTTGAGTCCACAGTGCTCTCTAGATGTAGGTGAACTACAACTCTCAAACTCAAGGTCAATACCCACCAAACCCTTCTAGTGTTTTCTGTTGGTCAGGGTAGTCCTGTGTGCCAAGTTTGGTTCAATTCCATCGTTAGTGGAGTTCAGAATGCTCTTTGATTATAGGTGAACTATAAATCCCAGCAACTACAACTCTCAAATGACAAAATAATAATATTTTGAGTGGTCACTCCTTGTGTTGTAAGACGTTTTGTTGTCAAATTTTGTGTGATTTTGTTTATTAGTTCTTTTGTTTTTAAGATACTCATTACGCACAGAGCATTTTTATATATATAGATGTGGATAGATAGATAGATAGATAGATAGAGCTAGTGCCTTCCTTGGAAATATAAGCCTTTGGCATCTATTATTATTGGTGGCCTCCCATCCAAGGACTATCCAGGACTGATCCAGCATAGCTTCCGAGATCAGACAGGATTGGCTGCATTTAGGGTCTTTTAGCCATGTGCAGGGGCCTTCAAGTTGCTGTCAGCTTATGGCAACCTCATTAGATTCAAAGGGTTTTCTGAGGCAAGGAAACCCTAGAGATGCTTTCCCAGCTCCTTCCTTGGAAAATAGACCCCACAGCACTTGGGCTTCATTAATGGCCTCCCATCCAAGTGCAATCTGGGGTTGACGCAGCTTAGCTTCCAAGATCAGTCTCCCATGGTTGAATAGCAATTAAAGTGCTATCAAACTGCATTTGCTCTACGGTGCAGATGCACCCAAATCCTGCCACGAAAAACCCGTCATTGAGTCAGAAATGAAGGTGCACGAAGCCACAGACAGCCCATCTTGGGCCTCTTTGGCTCTTCATTAACCCGCATCGCCCCGTTTCCCTGGGCCTGTTCAAGGATTCAGCACACCTGAGGCCAGCTGCCGCTCAACCTCCTCCTCGCAGCTGGGCTCCCAGCCATCTGTTCTTTCGCCGGCAGCTTGCCAAGGCCTTTTCTCCAGGCGGGGCGGCATTTGCCAAAAGCATCCTTGGCGCTTTGCTTATCGTCTGCTGCAAGCGAGGCGTCTGGGAAAGCAGAGCATCCCAGTTCCTTTCCTATCTAAAGCCATAAGATGAACCTTTTGTCCCAGGAAGGAAATCATTGGGGACCCTCCCCAAAAATAGATCTGGTCACCTTTAGACTGGAGATGCATCTACACCAGGTATGGGAAAACCTGGCCCCTCCAGGTGTTTTGGGCTCCAACTTCCACAATTCCTAACAGCGAATTGTCGGAGTTGGAGTCCAAAACACCTGGAGGGCCCAAGTTTGCCATTGCCTAATATACACTGTTTGAATGCTGTTTGGCTATGCTTTGATTGCAATGGTCCAATGGTATGGGATCCTGGGAGTTGTGATTTTACAAGGTCTGGCTGCATCTACACTGTGGAATAATAATAATAATATAGCTCCAGCAGACAAGAGTCCTTTGTCCCACCCTAGTCATTCCACAGATATATAAACCCTTTTTCCTAGTTCCAAGAGACCTCACTACCTCTGAGGATGCTTGCCATAGATGCAGGCGAAACGTCAGGAGAGAATGTCTCTAGACCATAGCCATATAGCCCGGAAAAACCTACAACAACCCAATAATAATAATAATAATCATCATCATCATCATCATCATCATCTTTTTATATATTCTCCTCTATCTCCCCAAAGGGACTCGGGGTGGATTCCAAACATAAAAGGCAAACATTCAATGCCCGAATACAACAATAATACATCAATACGAGGGTTGAATGAAAAGTAATGCCTCTACCTTTGTTACTTGGGTTTGGATGGGAATATTTTAATAAATCAAACGCAGAAATAATCCGTAGAATGTGCTCTTTAAGTACCACTATTCATTTTTCCACATAATCACCAGACTATTGGATACATTTCTGCCAAGTTTTCTGAAGCCGTCACAGAAGAAGTCGACACTCTGTTTCCGCAACCAGCATCTCAGAGTTCTCTCATCCTGGGTAACCATCATGCACAGATCTTCCGATAGCCAAGCAAAACAATAATGTGACCCGCACGTTCTTGTGAAATGCCAATTATGCTTGAAATTTCTCTATGAGTGATACAACGATTGTCCTGAATCAATCTGTCAACCTTTTGCTTGTGAAATTTGGTGGTTGCTGTCACAAGATGTCCAACTCTTTGTCACGCAAGTCAGGTGTTCCCACCTCAACATCTTTAAACTTACTCGCTCAACGACACACAGTATTTACATCAACACGATCACCATAAACAACTTGCATTCTCTAATGAATCTCGTTTGGGGTGACACCTTCTGTTGTCAAGAATTCAATGAGTGCATATTGCTTAAGTCGCATTGACCGACTGTCTGCGCAGGGTTCCATATTTCGCACTTTAATAACACAACCATTCAATGCTAAGGCTTCCCACCAAAATGGAACTGCAGAGGAGAGTCTACTGAACAAGCCAGTACCTGCCGCATACCAGTACTGCCATCTGTTGAGGAGTTACGAAGGTGGAGGCATTACTTTTCATTCAACCCTCGTACTAACAAAATTTATACAACCCAACATATAAATACGAATTATAACTTAACAAACTAAAATTAAATAAAAAGCACAGCCTGTTATAACAGACATAAGACAAAACATCAAACATTGAACGGAAACAATGCATGAAATTTGGCCCTGCTTCAATTGCCAATGGTCCAATACTATGGGATCCTGGAAATTGTAGTTTCACAAGGTCTTTAGCCTTTTCTGGGAGCATCTCCACTGTAGAAGCAATGGCGTTGGGCCCCACTTCAATTGCCACAGCTCAACGCTATGGGCTCCTGGGAATTGTAGTTTCACAAGGTCTTCAGCTTTCTATTATTATTATTATTATTATTATGCCCCATTTTATCTCTCCTGTAGGAACCTCAAAGCGGCTTAACATAAAAGCATCAGCATACAATTTAAAATATACAGATAGCCAAACATTCTTTGGGTGCATGAATGTCATTTGGCCCCACTTCAATTGCCATGGCTCAACGCTATGGGATCCTTCGAGTTGTAGTTTTACAAGGTCTTTAGCCTTGTCTGGGTGCAAGGAGTTGTAAGTTTACACTGTAGAATGAATGCTGCTTGGCCCCACTTCAATTGCTATGGCTCAACGTTATGGATCCTGGGAGTGGTAGTTTCATAAGGTCTTCAGACTTCTCTGTGCGCATCTGTACGATAGAATGAATGCTGTTTGACCCTACTTCAATTGCCATGGCTCAACAATATGAGAGCCTGGGAGTTGTAGTTTCACAAGTTCTTCAGACTTCTCTGGGCACATGTACACTATAGAATGAACGCTACTTGGGCCTACTTCAATTGCCATGGCTCAATGATATAGAATCCTGGGACTTGTAGTTTCACAAGGTCTTCACACTTCTCTGTGCACATCTGCACGATAGAATGAATGCCACTTGGCCCTACTTCAATTGCCATGGCTCAATGCTATGAGAGCCTGGGAGTTGTAGTTTCACAAGGTCTTTAGCGTTACCTATCAAAGACTGCTGGTGCCCCCAAACTACAACTCCCATTATTCCATAGCATTGACTCATTGCTGTTAAACTGCATTAAAGCGTGCCTGAATGAATTCTGACTGTCCTACTGACCAATCCAAGATGCTGGATGTATTTTGGAGGGAAAGTGGCTGACCAATTTGAAGTTCGGACTAAAATCTGGAGCGGATTCACACACAGCAACATAGGATGCATCTAAACTGTGGAATTAATGTAGTTTGATATTACTGCATTACTTAAATGGTTATGAGTGAATTCTATGGAATCATGGGAGTGTAGTTTGGGATGGCACCAGCCCTTTTGGATAGGGAAGGCTAAAGACCTTGCAAAACTACAACTCCCTGGATTCCATCGCAGTTAAAGTGCTATCAAATTGTATTATTTCTTCTACAGTGGAGCAAAAGAAGTAACTCCTGTACAAGATTCTGGTCCAATTATTTAAGAAATGAATTGATTTCTGATGCCCAAAAGATTTTGCAAAATGGGATTGGATTGGAAGCGCGAAAGGGACAGAGCTTTCTCAACGTCCATCCAAACTCGTACATAAAGCAGTGTTCTATCACATACCCCATCATCCGCCAGCATCACTGGGGTCAAAGGTCCCTTTCAGAGCCAGGGAAACACTCTTTTCCCAATCTGCGAGGAAGGCAAGGAAGGAACCCACGCTCCCTCCGTTTTGCAAGCCTTCCCTCCCCATTGTTTATATAAACAGGTAAATTGTTTCGTATCTCAATTAAAAACATCTGCCACATAAATGAATACCAATTAACTCATCCTGTTTTTAATTACTCTGTTAATTACACGCAGGCAGCAGCGAGGATGGCATGGGAATAAAGCGAAGCAGGCGAACACACCCCTTCTGCAATATCCCTTCCTCCAAAACACAGACACATAGACACATGCGTGCCAATGCACTCACTCCTGGCATCGCTTTGGAATATGCCCAGTTCGGGATGGATTCGGAGTCATTCAGAAAAAGTTTTGCATTTTGGGAAGGATTATCAAGGCCACTGACTACCTCCCAAACTCTTAAATGGGCAGCAACAGACACCTGCCTTATATTGTGATGATGATGATGATGATGATGATGATGATGATGATGATAATAATATGATAATAATAAAACCCAGAGTGGATTCACCATTATTGCAGATAGGAGACTCAAACATCCCAACAGTTGGGTAATCATTATGACAGATAGCATGGTGCAGTTGGGAGTAAAACCCGGAGCGGATCCAAGACTAAAACCCAGAGCGGATCCACTACTATCACAGATAGTAGACCCATATACCCCCACAGGTGGGTAACCATTATGACAGACAGCACAGTGCAGTTTGGACTAAAACCCAGAGTGGTTCTGAGACTAAAACCCAAAGCGGATCCACCACTATCGCAGATAGGAGACCCATACACCCCAACAGTTGGGTAACCATTATGACGGATACTTGGTGCTGTTCGGACTAAAACCCGGAGTGAATCCACTGCAATAGATAAGAGATACAAACCCAATAATTGGGCAACTAACCCATCGACTTCACCTCTAGTGAAGCCAGTGGGCATAAAACCCTCTGTCTGGTTCAATCAATCCTCCCTCCAACCCCACCACTATTCAAATTTGGGTGTATCGAGTATTCATGCCAAATTTCATCCAGTGAATAAAAATACATCCTGCATATCGGATAGTTTCATTATGATTCCTAACAGTAGCAAAATGACAGTTATGAAGTAGCAACAAAAATAATGTTATGGTTGGGGGTCGCCTCAACATGAGGAACTGTATTAATTTTATTTATTTATTTACAACATTTGTATCCCGCTCATATCAGCCCGAAGGTGACTCAGGGCGACGTCGAAGTTGGCAACAATGAGATGCCATATATAAAAATACATTCATCAGTAAAAAGCAAAAAAACCAAAAAAAAAAAAAGACCAAAAAACACCACATCACAATACATTTAAAAAACATAAAAGCATAAAAACATAAAAACAATGAATAATAAAAATTATAAAAACTATGTCTCCTTGTTCAAATCCTCAACCGTTCCAAGGTCTTAGCCCTTCCTAGTTCATTTTCCGATTTGAGTTTTTCTGGTCATGCTGTGGTTCCAAACGCTTGCTCAAAGAGCCAGGTTTTCACTCTTTTTCGAAAGGTCAGGAGGGAGGGGGCCGATCTAATATCCCTAGGCAGGGAGTTCCACAGCTGAGGGGCCACCACAGAGAAGGCCCTACCATCCCCGCTCAACGTGCTCGTGAAGTAGGCGGGATTGAGAGTGGGGCCTCATCATACGATCTCAAATTCCTGGAAGGTTCATAGGGAAAGATGCATCTGGATAGATAAGCTGGGCCGGAACTGTTTAGGGCAGTGTTTCTGAACCTTCCTAATGCCATGACCCCTTAATACAGTGGCTCATGTTGTTGTGACCCCAACCATAATATTTTCATTACCACTTCACAACTGTAATTTTGCTACTGTTATGAATCACAATGTAAACATCTGATATGCAAGATGTATTTTCATTCACTAGACCAAATTTGGAACAAATACCCAATGCACCCATATTTGAATACTGGTGGGGTTGGGGAGGATTGATTTTGTCCTTTGGGAGTTGTAGTTACTGGGATGTATAGTTCACCTACAATCAAAGAGCATTCTAAACTCCACAACAATGGAATTGAACTAAACTTGGGACACAGAACTCCCACAACCAACAGAAAATACTGGAAGGTTTGGTGGCATTGACCTTGAGTTTTGGAGTTGTAGTTCATCTACATCCTGAGAGTATTGTGGACTCAAAATAATGATGGATCTAGATCAAACTTGGCACGAATACTCAATATATGCAAATGTGAATTCTGGTGGAGTTTGGGGAAAATAGAGTTGACATTTGGGAGTTGTAGTTGCTGGGATTTATAGTTCACCTACAATCAAAGAGCATTCTGAACTCCACCAATGATGGAATTGAACCAAACTTGGCGCACAGAACCCCCATGACCAACAGGAAATACTGTATTAGTAAGATTGAGAAACATCTATCTAATTCCTATCTAATTCCTTGCAATGGGACCTCACTACCTCTGAGGATGCTTGCCATAGATGCAGGCGAAACATCAGGAGAGAATGCCTCTAGACCATGGCCATACAGCCTGAAAAAACCTACAACAACTCAGTGATTCCGGCCATGAAAGCCTTCGACAATACACAGAAAATACTGTGTTTTCTGATGGTCTTTCATGACCCCTCTGATACCCCCTCACGACCCCTCCAGGGGTCCCGACCTTGGTTGAGAAACACTGGTTTAGGGCTTTATAGGCTAAAGCCAGCACTTTGAATTGAATTTGTATTAAGGTTGTGGTTCTCAACCTGTGGGTCTCCAAATGTTTTGGCCCTCAACTGCCAGAGATCCTAACAGCTGGTAAACTGGCTGGGATTTCTGGGAGTTGTAGGCCAAAACACCTGGGGACCCACAGGTTGAGAACCACTGTATTAAGGGGTCACGGCATTAGGAAGATTGAGAAACATTGTCCTAAAGGAACACCTATCTAATTCCTTGCAATGGGGCCCATTCTACTAATCCTCAGGAAGATATTCCTAATGTTTTGCTGGAATCTATTGTGATTTGAACCCATCGAAATCTAGATTCCACAATCTGAAGCAAAAGTAAACAAAGCTCTGGAAGAGTTCAAAAGTCAGCACCTTGGAGAGCATCCTTGAAATTCACACAGGAAATCCTCAGTGGGATGGAATCTAATCTGCCAAGGTCTCCATCATCATTATTTTTAGAGTTTCCTTCTCTGGAGGTTGTTAAGCAGAAGCAGGATGGCCATCTGTCAGGGGTGCTTAGATTGTGTCTTCCTGCCTGGCAAAAAGGGGATGGGCTGGATGGCCTCTGGGGGTCCCAAAAGCTATGGAACTATGATTCTGTGACATGCCAGCCTGCTGGTGATGCTGGGCAATCTCTCAGGGGAAGGCAGCTTGCCCTAATCCTTGCTTGCCTTCATGCATCCTGGTTGCGGGAAGAGTTCCAAGTGAGCAGATGGAGCCGGGTGAAATGGGGTGTGCGAAAGTGTGTGTGCACGAAGCAGAAGAGGGTGGAAAGAGAGAGAGAGAGAGAAAGAGAAAAAAGCGTGCAAAGGAAGAGAGAGAAGGGAGCCATTCCTAGCATCTTTCAGTGGGAAGGAGAGAAGAGAGGATCCTTTATTTAGCTCTTTCTGCAAGCAAGGACTGTCTAGGTGTTTTTCTTCCAGGAATGGTGTTTTTACTCCTTAGATTAGGGATGTATCTACATTGTAGAATTAATGCAGTTTGACACCACTTTGACTGCCCTGGCTCAATGATATGGGATCCTGGGAGTTGTAGTTTTATGGCGGGTGGACCTACACTGTAGAATGAACTCAGTTCGGCACCGCTTTAACTGCCCTCGTTCAACACTATGGGTGTTGTAGTTTTCCTAAGGGTTTATACTGTAGAATGAATGCAGTTTGGAACCTCTTGAACCTGCCATGGCTCAACACTATGGGAGTTGTAGTTTTCCTAAGGGTTTACCTTGTAAATTGAATATGGTTTGGTACCACTTGAACTGTTCTAGCGCAACAGTATGGGAGTTATAGTTTTCCTAATGTTTTATACTGTTGAATGAATGCAGTTTGGCACCACTTGAACCTGTCACAGCTCAATACTATGGGAGTTGTCATTTTGCTAAGGTTTTACATTGTAGAATGCATGCAGTTTGGCACCTCTTGAACCTGTCACGGCTCAATACTATGGGGGTTGTAGTTTTCCTAAGGTTTTACATTGTAGAATGCATGTGGTTTGGCACCTCTTGAACCTGCCATGGCTCAACACTATGGGAGTTGTAGTTTTGCTAAGTTTTTATTCTGTAGAATGAATTCAGTTTGGCACCGCTTGAACCTCCCATATCTCAATACTATGGGACTTGTAGTTTTCCTAAGGTTTTATAGTATAGAATGAATGTAGTTTAGAACCACTTGAACTGCCCTGGCTCAACACTATGGGAGTTGTAGTTTTCCTAAAGTTTTATATTGCAGAGTGAATGCAGTTTGGCACCGCTTGAACTAACCTGGCTCAATACTATGGGTGTTGTAGTTGCATGAGGTCTTGGGCCATCTCTGCGATGGAACGCTGGTACGTTGCCAAACTACAAATCCCAGGATTCTATCGCCATGAGCCCTGGCAGTTCAGGTGGTTTCAAACTGCATTCACTCTACAATGGAGCTGGGACCTGACTGCTGAGAAATCTACTTTCAATCCAACCCAAATGCAAAATAACAAAGCAAAATTACATTGCCCCAAGCCATTTGGATTCCAGCCGGCCCAAATCTGGCATTTTCTTTTGTTAATGCAAACTGAAAGGAGCAAAAGCATTTCTTTTTTTCCTCTTTCGGAGTTTTGGCTCTGTCTTCGGGGGGAGATACGACACATTCCATAAAACAGACCAAAACACAGAGCAGTTTTCTTTAGCAAGCGGGCAAGACTCTTGCATTTTCCATCCCTGGATAGAAAAAAAACCCTATAGGAATTGCAAAATAAAGGGGGACATTTGCCTGCCAAGTTATTTCATCACCCAAGGCAGTTAAGGCACACAGAGCATGGTGGTCAAACTGATGCTGAACCACATTAATCCTACAGTATAGATCAGTGTTTCTCAACCTGGGGGTCAGGACCCCTGTGGGGATCATGATGGGGGTGTCAGAGGGGTTGCCAAAGACCATCAGAAAACACAGTATTTTCTGTTGCTCATGGGGGTTCTGTATGGGACGTTTGACCCAATTCTATCATTACTGGGGTTCAGAATGCTCTTCGATTGTAGGTGAACTATAAATCCCAGCAACTACTACTCCCAAATGTCAAGGTCTATTTCCCCCAAACTCCACCAGGGTTCACATTTAGGCATATGGAGTATTCATGCCTAGTTTGGTCCAGATCTATCATTGCTTGAGTCCACAGTGCCCTCTGGATGTAGGCGAACTACAACTCCAAAACTCAAGGCCAATGCCCACCAAATCCTTCCAGTATTTTCTGATGGTCATGGAAGTTCTGTGTGCCAAGTTTGATTTAACTCCATCGTTGGTGAAGTTCAAAATGCTCTTTGATTGTAGGTGAACTATGAATCCCAGCAACCACTACTCCCAAATGTCAAGATCTATTTCCCCCAAATGCCACCAGGGTTCACATTTGGACATATTGAGCGTGCCAAGTTTGGTCCAGATCCATTATTGTTTGAGTCCACATGTAGTTCACCTACATCTCTGGCTGTAGGTGAACTACAACTACAAAACTCAAGGCCAATGCCCACCAAATCCTTCCAGTATTTTCTGATGGTCATGGAAGTTCTGTGTGCCAAGTTTGGTTCAACTCCCAACATTGGTGGAGTTCAGAATGCTCTTTGATTGTAGGTGAACTATAAATCCCAGCAACTACAACTCCCAATTGTCAAGATCTATTTCCCCCAAACTCCACCAGGGTTCACATTTGGGCATATTGAGTGTTCGTGCCAAGTTTGGTCCGGATCCATTATTGTTTGAGTCCACATGTAGTTCACCTACATCTCTGGATGTAGGTGAACTACAACTCCAAAACTCAAGGCCAATGCCCACCAAACCCATGTTGGTCATGAGAGTTCTGTGTGCCAAGTTTGGTTCAATTCCATCGCTGGTGGAGTTCACAATGCTCTGTGATTGTAGGGGAACTATAAATCCCAGTTCTTTGATTATAGGTAAACTATAAATTAAAGGTGAACTATAAATTCCAGTTCTTTAATTGTAGGTGAACTATAAATCCCAGCAACTACAACTCCCAAATGACAAAATCAATCCCTCCCAGCCCTACCAGTATTCAAATTTGGCCATATTAAGTGTTCGTGCCACGTTTGCTCCGGATCCATTATTGTTTGAGTCCACATGTAGTTCACCTACATCTCTGGATGTAGGTGAACTACAACTCCAAAACATAAGGCCAATGGCCACCAAACCCTTCCAGTATTTGCTGTTGGTCATGGGAGTTCTGTGTGCCAAGTTTGGTTCAAATCCATTGTTGGTGGAGTTCACAAAGCTCTGTGATTGTAGGGGAACTTTAACTCCCAGCTCTTTGATTGTAGGTGAACTATAAATCAACTACAACTCCCAAATGACAAAATCAATCCCTCCCAGCCCTATCAGTATACAAATTTGGGTATATCAGGTATTTGTGCCAAATTTGGTCCAGTGAATAAGATATTAGATATTTACATGACGATTGTTAACAAGAGCAAAATTACAATAATGAAGTAGCAACAAAAATAATTTTATGGTTGGGGGTCACGACAACATGAGGAACTATATTAAGGGGTCATAGCATTAGGAAGGTTGAGAAATGAATCAGATGTGTAAAGTTTGGACTTAAAACCAGAGCGGATCCACGACCACTTGCAGCGTAGAGAAGGAATGCCACCTTCTCTTTGTTTTCAGGCAGCAACATGTCTTGGGTCAGCTTCATAGGGTAACTATCAGATGTTAATAATACTGTATTAAGGGGTCATGGCATTGGGAAGGTTGTAAAACACTGCTCTATGTGTTCTTGCCACTTTTGCAGCCATATCCAAGGGCTGGACTATGCACTATTCTTTGCTCAGGATCAGGCATGGGCAAACTTTGGCCTTCCAGATATTTTGGACTTTGTTAGGAATGGTAAGAGTTGAAGTCCAGAACAGTTTGCCCATGCCTGCTCTGGATGGCCATGGAGGACCTTCTGCCTTTTCAGCATGGGAGGCAGCTGGCAAACAGCGGTGCGCCTTTGTTCGTTTGTTCCTGGCCTTTGTCTAGTGACAAGATCATTACCTGCTCAGCTTCCCATCTGTTCCAACAAGAAGCCCAGGTGCCCGTTTCCTAGTAACCGGCGGCAAGATGGCAGAGCGCAGAGGATGCCTTTCTCCCCAACGGACCCAAACCAAGTAGAAGTTGTCATCCATTGCAATGTTCAGTTGCATGATTTACCCAATAGAATCCTAGAGTTGGAAGAGACCTGGTGGGCCATCCAGTCCAACCCCATTCTGCCAAGAAGCAGGAAGATCACATTCAAAGCACTCCCGACAGATGGCCATCCATCCTCTGCTTAAAAGAAGGAGCCTCCACCACAATCCGGGGCAGAGAGTTCTACTCTCTCTCACAGTCAGGAAGTGCTTCCTCATGTTCAGGTGAAATCTCCTTTCCTATAGTTTGAAAGCATTGTTCCATTGCTCCAGGGCAGCAGAAAACAAGCTTGCTCCCTCCTTCCTATGACTTCCACTCACATATTTATACATAGCCCTCATCATGTCTCCTCTCAGTCTTCTCTTCTGAAGACTAAACATTCCTAACTCTTTAAGCCGCTCCTCATAGGGCTTGTTCTCCAGATCCTTGATCATTTTAGTCCCCCATCCTCTGGAAACATTCAAGCTTAGAGTCAACATATAAACTGACCTATAAACTGACAGTAATCTTCAATTGTGTTGCCCAGAATTGGACACAGTATTCCAACTGTGGTCTGACCAAGGCTGAATAGACCATGGGTATGAAGGTCTGTTTTTTTAACCTCTCTCCTTTTGAGCTCTCCCTCATAAATTTACTCCTCTTTTATCTCACCCTGAGTTTTAGTAGTTTATCTTGTACATGCCGCCCGCTCATTGTCACTGTGGTTGTGGATATTGCATTTGTATATTGCTTATTGTATATGTTTTATGTATTTTACTGTGCTATTGCTTGTGTTTTGGTTTTTTTTTAATTTTACTGCAATTTGTTGTCTGGGCTTGGCCTCATGTAAGCTGCCCCGAGTCCCCATCGGGGAGATGGTGGTGGGGTATAAATAAAGATGATGATGATGATGATGATTATTATTATTATTATTATTGCACTAGCTGTCCCCTGCCACATGTCGCTGTGGCTCTGTCTGGTGATCTGGAAAATAATGAGAAAGTGTTGGTTTCTAATATATGTAATATCTTTATGATTGTGGGTAAACAATTATTATTATTATTATTATTATTAGAGAGTATTTGATTATGTTTTCTTCCCTGGTGAAGGGGGTTGGACTGGATGGCCTTAAGTATTTTCTATTGGTCATAGGGGTTCTGTGTGGGAAGTCTGACCCAATTCTATCATTCGTGGGGTTCAGAATGCTCTTTGATTGTAGGTGAACTGTGAATCCCAGCAACTACAACTCCCAAATGTCAAGGTCTATTTTCCCCAAACTCCATCTGTGTTCATATTTGGGTATATTGAGTGCTTGTGCCAAGTTTGGTCTAGATCCATCATTGTTTGAGTCCACAGTGCTCTCTGGATGTAGGTGTACTACAACTCCCAAACTCAAGGTCAATGCCCACCAAACCCTTCTAGCGTTTTCTGTTGGTTTTGGGAGTCCTGTGTGCCACGTTTGGTTCAGTGCCATCATTGGTGGAGTTCAGAATACTCTTTGATTGTAGGTGAACTATAAATCCCAGCAACTACAACTCCCAAATGACAAACTCTCTTTTTTTTAGCAATGGTCACTCCTTGGGTTAGTAGGTATCTTGTGGCCAAATTTGGTGACAATTCGTCCAGTGGTGTTTGAGTTATGTTAATCCCACAAACGAACATTACATTTTTATTTATATAGATGAGTTCTATATAAATAAATAAAGAAAATCCAACCAATGCAACGTTCAGCAAAAGACAAGAAGGATCCTCTCACCTCTGAAAGAGTCTATCGCGTACCATGATGCTGTGGACAAGTCTACAGAGGGAACATCAAACACAGCAACATTGCCCAACACACGAATCAAGGAACATGAAAGGCATTGCAGACTAATCCAACCAGAAAAGTTGGAGCTGGACTGGCCACGTTGTTCAAATGCCGGATCACCACCTCCTGAAGCAGCTACTATACCCCCAACTCAAGAACGGGAAACAACTCAACTGGGCTCTACAGGCCAATGGAGACTCCACCTCAGACATCAGAAGAGCTGCAAGACAACCGAGAACAAGCCACCAGAATAAAGACGAAGATCCACCCAGAGGAAAAGTGTTCTTGCCATACATCAAGGGAATCACTGACCGCATAGGGAAGCTGATGAGGAAACACAACATACAAACTACCTACAGACCCACCAAGAAAATCCAACAAATGCTACAAGAGGGATTCTCTCACTTCTGCAGGAGTCTACCACATACCATGCAACTGTGGACAAGTCTACATACGGACCACCAAACACAGGATTGCCCAAACACAAATCAAGGAACATGAAAGGCACTGCAGATTACTTCAGTCAGAGAAATCAGCCATAGCAGAGCACCTGATGAACCAACCTGGACACAGCAGGAGATAATGCCTCTAGACCATGGCCATATAGCCCGAAAAAACCTACAACAACCCAGAGAAACATAATGTTGGTGGACAGGAAAAGAGAGCTGTGGCATAGACACTGAGTACTGGGAAGCCCTGGCTCTTGAGCACTCTAACTGGAGGTCAGCTGTGACCAGCAGTGCTGTGGAATTCAAAGAGGCACGAACAGAGAGTAGAAGGGAGAAACATGCCAAGAGGAAGGTGTGTCAAGCCAACCCTGACTGGGACCGCCTTCCATCTGATGTCCTGTGGGAGAGCATGTGGATCAAGAATAGGGCTCCACAGCCACTTACGAATCCATCGCCAAGACACTAGACTTAGAGGACCATCATCCTTAGACTACGAGGGGTCACTTAAGTAAGCAGAACACTTGAACCAACCTGGACCCAGCGTATTATTGAAGAACACAGAAATGCTGGACCACTCAGACAACCATCATGTCAGACTATACAGAGAAGCCACTGAAATCCACAAGCATGTGGAGAATTTCAACAAAAAGGAGGCAACCATGAAAATGAACAAAATCTGGTTACCAGTATTTAAAAAACCCTCTAAAATCAGGACAGTAAATAAAGAGGAACACTCTGAAAACTGGGGAATTCCAGACAAGAATCAATCACGACCAGGTAATACCTCCCAATAAAGGATTTCCCCAGGCAAGAAGCAGCCAGGCTTTGAAGCTGCAAGGCAAGCTGACCAATTGCAACATTCACACTTGCCTCAAATAGACATGAGTTCTTTCTCCCACCCTGGACATTATTCTACAGATATATAAACCTCACTTACCGAATTTCCAACAATGCAGGACTCAGATATTCCTCTATAGCAGGCATGGGTCAACTTGGGCCCTCCAGGTGTTTTGGACTTCAACTCCCACAATTCCTAACAGCCTACCGGCTGTTAGGAATTGTGGGAGTTGAAGTCCAAAACACCCAGAGGGCCCAAGTTGGCCCATGCCTGCTATAGAGAGAATGTAACCTGCCAACTGATGAGTAACAGGGATGAATTCCTTTGGAAACAGATTTTATTTATATATTTATCGTGTCAGGAGCAGACCAAAAAGTTGCAACTTTTTGGAAACAGATTGGAGGTCTACATTTGTCTACATTTGGGAGTAACTACAGAACCCACCATCCACGTTTCCTCACTCCGAGTTGCTATGGGAACCCAAAGGCGACACCGCACTCTCCCCCTTTCCTTTGTCGCTTTGGGCGCCTCTGTTCCTGAGCCATATGTCCGGAATTAAGCACAACACTGTTTTCCCAACGTGGGACTGGAAACATATGGAAACGGAATAAATCAGCGGAATGCAGCCGGCCGGGTCTCACGGCAGCAGAAGTGCTGGCCTGGTCAGGCTCCAAAATGCTGAGGCTCTGGGAACCGAGAAAGAAAGGAAAGCCCTTCTATGGAAATAAACACAAACCTCAGCACTAGCCATTCCAGTTTGGGGATTCTGGGTGTTGTAGTCCAAACCAGGAACCTTCCCAAGCTCTGGAATGAATGCAGTTTGATCCCACTTGAACTGACAAGGCTCAGCACTATGGGGTCCTAGGAGTTTATTTGTATTGTTTTGTTGTATTGTATTGTTTATTTTGTTTATTGCTTGTTGTTTTTATTATTTCTTGTTGTTTTATTGATGTGTTGTTGGGCTTGGCCTCATGTAAGCCACTCCGAGTCCCTTGGGGAGATGGTGGCGGGGTATAAATAAAGATTATTATTATTATTATTATTATTATTATTATTAGCTGTCCCCTGCCACGCGTTGCTGTGGCCCACATGGGGGTTCTGTGTGGGAGGTTTGGTGCAATTCTATCGTTGGTGGGGTTCAGAATGCTCTGTGATTGTAGATGAACTACAAATCCCAGCAACCACAACTCCCAAATGTCAAGATTCTATTTCCCCCAAACTCCACCAGTGTTCACATTTGGGCATATTGAGTATTTGTGTAGAGTTTGGTCCAGATCCATCATTGTTTGTGTCCACAGTGCTCTCTGGATGTGGGTGAACTACAATTCCCAAACTCAAGGTCAATGTCCACCAAACCCTTCCAGTTTTTTCTGTTGGTCATGGGAGCCTTGTGTGCTAAGTTTGGCCCAATTCCATCATTGGTGGAGTTCAGAATGCTCTTTGATTGTAGGTAAACTATAAATCCCAGCAACGACAATTCCCAAATGACAAAATCATTGTTTTTTTTTAGTGGAGGACATACATTGGGTTGTTAGGTGTCTTATGTCCAAATTTGGTGTTAATTCCCGCAGTGGTTTTTGTGTTCTGATGGTATCACAAACAAACATTACATTTTTATTTATATAGATTATTCGCTATCAAAGAACAACAAACTACAACTCCCAAGATTCCATAACCTTGAGCCATAGAAATTCAAACCGCATTCATTCCACAGTGCGGACAGTGCATTCCCATGGATATTTTTGTCTATGGCAGAAGTGTCAGCAAAACTTCAAAGAAAGATGTGTCCGGTTCCCCTTTTTGACTTCGGCAGCTGCTCCTCTCCATATGACGAAATAATACACAGATGTTTGGACTCGCTCCCAGGCTTCTTGCTCTGCAAAAAGGCTTCCCTTTTGTGCAAATTGAACCTGGTTTTTGGCACAATGAGTGCGAGAACAATCCTTCCAGTCCTTATAACAGATTCCCAGTATGGAGAATGCATGCCAGCAAACCCTGGGGCAAAAGGCCTATAATGGTTTCTCCTTCCAAATTATATCTTTCAGAGTCATAGAAATGGATGTGGAGTTGCACTTTCTGACATATAGGCAAACAGTACTTCCTATCCTCATAATATAGTCTCAGTATAGAAAAAGGCGCTCCATGCAGTCATGCCGGCCACATGACCTTGGAGGTGTCTATGGACAATGCCGGCTCTTCGGGGCTTAGAAATGGAGATGAGCACCAACCCCCAGAGTTGGACATGACCCGAACTTAATGTCAGGGGAAAACCTTTACCTTATAGAGCAGGGATCCTCAAACTAAGGCCGGATATGGCCCTCCAAGGTTATTTACCCGGCCCTAGCTCAGGGTCAACCTAAGTTTGAAACGACTTGAAAGCACACAACAACAACAACCCTATCTCATAAGCCAAAAGCAGGCCCACACTTCCCATTAAAATACTAATAAATTTATTAGTATCTCCTTTCAGCCTTCTCTTCTTCAGGCTAAACATGCCCAGCTCCTTAAGCCGCTCCTCATAGGGCTTGTTCTCCAGACCCTGGATCATTTTAGTCACCCTCCACTGGACACATTCCAGCTTGTCAATATCTCTCTTCAATTGTGGTGCCCAGAATTGTACACAATTCTGTATTGTTTTAAAAAAAATTTTGCACTACAAATAAGATATGTGCAGTGAGCATAGGAATTATTTCATGGTTTTTTTTCCAAATTATAATCCGACCCTCCAACAGTTTGAGGGACTGTGACCTGGCCCTCTGTTTAAAAAGTTTGAGGATCCCTGTTATAGAGAATGCAAGCCAGCAAAGACAATGGAGAAATAGTTTTTGAGTCAGAGCATTAATGATTGACAGCTCCATCAGGTTTGGGGAGCAGATCAAGGAAGGAGAAGTAACTTTTGTTTATCATCATCATCATCATCATCATTATATTTTATGATATTATATTGATGATGATGATGATAAACAAAAGTTACTTCTCCTTTCTTGATCAGCTCCCCAAACCCGATGGAGCTGTCAATCATTAATTTTATGATATTATATTGATGGTGGTAGTAATAATCAACTACTTAGTTAACAAAGTAACTTCTCCTTCTCCCTCTATATATATATATATCAGCATTTACTCAACCTGGGGGTCGGGAACCTGGGGGAAGGGGACAGGGGATGTCCCCAAAGATCATCAGAAAACACAGTATTTTCTATTGGTCATGAGGGTTTTGTGTGGGAAGTTTGGCCCAATTCTATCATTGGTGGGATTCAAAATGCTCTTTGATTGCAGGTGAACTATAAATCCCAGCAACGACAACTCCCAAATGTCAAGGTCTATTTCCCCCAAACTCTACCAGTGTTCACATTTGGGCATATTGAGTATTTGTTCCAAGTTTGGTCCAGATCCATCATTGTTTGAGTTCACAGTGCTCCCTGGTTGTAGGTGAACTACAACTCCAAAACTCAAGGTCAATGTGAACCAATGTGAACCAAAGATATAATTTGGAAGGGAATGTTTCTCCCCTCCAAATTATATCTTTCAGAGTCATAGAAATGGATGTGGAGTCGCACTTTTTGACATGTATGGAAACCGTACTTCCTGTCCTCATAATATAGTCCCAGTATAGAGAACAGCGCTCCATGCAGTCATGCCGGCCACATGACCTTGGAGGTGTCTATGGACAATGCTGTCTCTTCGAGGCTTAGAAATGGAGATGAGCACCAACCCCCAGAATCGGACACGATTCAGTATTTTCTGATGGTCATGGAAGTTCTGTGTGCCAAGTTTGGTTCATTTCCATCATTGGTGGATTTCAGATTGCTCTTTGATTGCAGATGAACTATAAATCCCAGCAACTACAACTCCCAAATGACAAAATCAATCCCCTCAACCATACCAGTATTCAAATTTGAGTGTAACGGGTATTTGTGCCAAATTTCTTCCAGTGAATGAAAATGCATCCTACTTATCAAATATTTACATGACAATTCATAACAGTAGCAAAATTACAGTTATGGAAGTAGCAACAAAAATAATATTATGCTTGGGGGTCACCACAACATAAGGAACTGTATCAAGGGGTCACGGCATTCAGAAGGTTGAGAAACACTGAACTACTTAGTTAACAAAGTAACTTCTCCCTCCCTCTCCTTCTCTATCTATCTATCTATCTATCTATCTATCTATAAATAAAAATGTAAAGTTCATTAAACCACTGGACGAATTGACACCAAATTTGGACACAATACACCTATCAGGCCAACAAGTGACCATCACTAATAAAAACACCGGAAAACACAACGGAAGAGACTTAAAAAGTCAAAAAATTAAAAAATACATTACAACGCATGTGCAAAACCACATATGCACACACACAAAACACATATACACAGCCTGGCCCACAGCAGTGGATGGCTAGTCTATCTATCTATATCTAAATCTATATCTAAATCTATATCTAAATCTATATCTAAATCTATATCTATGTTAACATAGTAACTAATGAAGAATACTGATTTAAAATGCCTCTACATTATACAATCAATGCTGTTTCACATCATTGGGTTGTCGTAGGTTTTTTCGGGCTATATGGCCATGTTCTAGAGGCATTCTCTCCTGACATTTCGCCTGCATCTATGGCAAGCATCCTCAGCAGTAATGAGGTCTGTTGGAACTAGGAAAATGGGTTCATATATCTGTGGAACGACCAAGTGTTTCACATCACTTTAACTGCAGTGGCTCAGTTATACAGAATACTGGGAGTTGTAGTTTGGTGGAGCAGCAACAGGTCATGTCAAAGGCCTTGTAAAACTACACCTTCCAGCCATGGCACTTTAAATCAGGTCAAGGTGCATTAATTCCTCAGCGTAGATGGACTCAACGGCATGGGAAAGACACATCTCATCCGCCAACCTGGCTTGATGGCATCCAAGGGCACAATTGTTTCCATCTTTTGGAGCATGACACCAGCCCTTTCTGGGTAACTGACAGTGATGGGAGGGATCTGACCACACGCACAGATACACCTGCGACTGCACTCTGATGTCTTAAGCGCATTGATTTATGAGCCCTGTCAAGTAATAATCGCAGAGCTTCGTCTTGCTCACACTCCGGAGTGGTTTTGCTCAGGCTCTCTCCCCCCCCCCCCCCCCCCCGATTCTTAGTCAGACGAAAAGCCTGGTTTCTAAAACAAGATCTGAAAGTTCAATGCCTATCTATGGGAATTGTGTTTCATGCCTACAGAGCTGTAGGCACCCTATCTATCATCAATCTATCTATTTATCTATCCATCCATCCATCCATCCATCTATTGATGTATCCTACAAACTATCTACAGAGCCACTAAGAAAATCCAAAAATGCTACATTCAGCAAAGGACAAGAGGGATCACACACAGCTTGGGTGTGATCATTGATTCATTGTTGAGCTTGGAACCCCAGATCTCGGCAGTGGCCACGGGAGCATTTGCACAGTTAAAGCTTGTGCTGGGAAGTCTGACTTGGCCACAGTAGTCCACGGTCTGGTTACATCCCGTATAGACTACTGCAACGCTCTCTACGTGGGGTTGCCTTTGAAGACTGCTCGGAAGCTTTAAATGGTCCAGCGTTCGGCAGCCAGGTTGCTAACAGGAGCAGCACTCAGGGAGCATACTACTCCTCTGTTGCGCCAGCTCCACTGGCTGCCAGTTTGCTACTGGGCACAATTCAAAGTGCTGGCGTTAGCCTATAAAGCCCTAAACAGTTCTGGCCCTACTTACCTCTCCGAAAGCATATCCTCCTATGTACTGGCTAGGACACTAAGATCATCTGGGGAGGCCCTGCTCTCTGTCCCGCCTGCATCACAGGCGCGCTTGGCAGGGACGAGAGACAGGGCCTTCTCAGTGGTGACCCCTTGGCTGTGGAACGCCCTGCCTGCAGATATCTGATCGGCCCCCTCCCTGCTGGCGTTCCGGAGGAAAGTGAAGACCTGGCTGTTCGAACAAGCATTTGATTAAACAGTGTAATTGAACATAGGAATATGGAATAATGGATGATGAGACTGGATTCTGATTTTACTGTTGAGGCGCTAATGATTGTTATACTGATGTTTAATGATTTATGTTACAATTATTTTTAATTGCCCTATACTTGTCTTGTGATGTTTTGTATTGATGTTGTTCACTGCTTTGAGTCGCCTGAGGGCTGAGAAAAGCGGTATATAAATAAAGTAAATAAATAAATAAATACATCCCGTATAGACTACTACAACCCTCTCTACATGGGGCTGCCTTTGAAGACTGTTCAGAAGCTTCGAATGGTCCAATGGATGGCAGCCAGATTACTAACAGGAGCAGTGCTCAGGGAGCATACAACCTCTCTGTTGCGGCAGCTCCACTGGCTGCCAATCTGCTACCGGGAACAATTCAAAGTGCTGGTTTTAGCCTATAAAACTCTAAATGGTTCTGGCCCAACTTATCTGTCTGAACGCATCTCTCCTTATGAACCTTCCAGGACTTTAAGATCATCTGGGGAGGCCCTGCTTTTGGTCCCACCTTTGTCACAAGTACGTTTGGCGGGGACGAGAGACAGGGCCTTCTCAGTGGTAGCCCCTCGGCTATGGGACACCCTCCCTGAGGATATCAGATTGGCCCCCTCCATTTTGACCTTTCAAAAAAGAGTCAAGACTTGGCTTTTTGAGCAGGCGTTTGCAAATACAGTGTAACAGACATAGGAAAATGGAATGGTTGACAATGTGACTGGACAATGGAGACCCTTAATGATATGTGTTTTTAATTGACTTTGCTATGGTTTTATATTTTCTGTTTTTATGGTATTGAAATTGTATTTTATGGTCTTGTTGCCAACTGTACACCGACCCGAGTCACCTGCGGGCTAAGAGGGACGGTATATAAATATAGTATGTAAATAAATAAATTTCACCTCTGCAGAAGTCTACTGTATACCTTGCAGCTGTAGACAAGTCTATATAGGGACTACCAAACAAAACAGAATTGCCCAGGCACGAATCAAGGAACATGAAAGGCACTGCAGACTAACTCAACCAGAGAAGCCAGCCATAGCAGAGCATTGGATGAACCAATCTAGACACAGCATATTATTTGAGAACACAGAAATGCTGGACCACTCTAACAACCACCATGACAGACGACACAGGGAAGCCACTGAAATCCACAAGAAGCAGGTGGACAATTTCAACAGAAAGGAGGAAACCATCAAAATGAACACAATCTGGCTACCAGTATTTAAAAACTCTAAAATTAGGACAGTAAATAAAGAACAACATTCAGGAGACTGGGGAATTCCAGTCAAGAAAAATCAGGGCCAGCTAATCACCTCCCAACAAAGGTTTACCCCAGGCAGGAAGCAGCCAGAACTTGAAGCTGCAAGGCCATTCAATGCGAATCAAGGTGGCCAGTTGCAACATTCACACCTGCCTCAGACAGTCAAGAGTTCTTTCTCCCACCCTGGACATTCCACAGATATATAAACTTCACTTGCCTACTATCCAACACACCTCACGACCTCTCAGGATGCAGGTGAAGTGTCAGGAACATGGCCATACAGCCCGGAAAACTCACAGCAACCCAGTGATTCCAGTCATGAAAGCCTTCAACAATACACTGTAGGCACTCTGCACATGCTCAAAGGTACTTCATTCTTAGGAGTGCCTTGGGAGTGAATTTTGCTACGTGTATGCCCTACGGATTTATCGGCATCAAGAAACGCTTTGTTCTCACTGCAGATATAATCTCCATTAACAAAATCAGCATGAGAAAATATGATACCAGAGGAAGAAATAACGCCAAACTGAATAAGTTCCTGCACCACAAAAGAGAGGTTCAACAGGCATATGTTGTATCCAAATTTGATACTATGCACAGGTGAAATGAAATAACCAGACAAACACATGAAATTTATGTTTCCCTGGCTCTCCTTTACCATCTCCCTAACGTTGATGCTGTTACAAACCTTCCAGCTGGACAGAGGACAAGGAAAAATAAAGGTTGTGTCTGTGCCCTCAAGTTGCCTGTTGCCCTATGGTGACCCCATGCATTTCAGAGGGCTCTCTTAAGCAAGGAATGTGTAGACCAGTGTTTCTCAACCTGGGAGTCGGGACCCCTTGGGGGGTCACGATGGAGTGTCAGAGGGGTCACCAAAGACCATCAGAAAAGACAGTATTTTCTGTTGGTCATGGGGTTTCTGTGTGGGAAGTTTGGCCCAATTCTATCCTTTGTGGGGTACAGAATGCTCTTTGATTGTAGATGAACTATAAATCCCAGCAACTACAGCTCCCAAATGCCAAGGTCTATTTTCCTCGAACGCCACCAGTATCCACATTTGAGCATATTGAGTATCCATGTCAAGTTTGGTCCAGATCTTTTATTGTTTGAGTCCACAATGCTATCTGGATGTAGGTGAACTACAACTCCAAAACTCAAGGCCAATGCCCACCAAACCCTTCCAGTGTTTTCTGTTGGCCATATGAGTTCTGTGTGCCAAGTTTGGTTCAATTCCATTGTCGGTGGAGTTCAGAATGCTCTTTGATTGTAGGTGAACTATAAATCCCAGCAACTACAACTTCCAAATGACAAAATCAATCCCCTCCCAACCCCACCAGTATTCAAATTTGGGCATATCGGGTATATGTACCAAATTTGGTTCAGTGAATGACAGTTGCAAAATTATAGATATGAAGTTATGAAGTAGAAATGAAAATAATTTTATGGTTGGGGGTCAGCACAACATGAGGAACTGTATTATGGGGTCACGGCATAAGGAAGGTTGAGAAACACTGGTGTAGACGGTTTGCAATTACCCTCCGCTGTAATACACCCTATGGCACCTAGTATTGGTCTCTCCTCCAATTACTAACCAGGGCTGACCCTGCTTAGCTTCCAAGATCAGGTGGGATCTCATGCCTTTAAGGCCTTTTAGTCATATGTGAGACACCTGTCAACTTATGGTGATTCCAGGAAATTCAGAGGATTTTCTTAGGCAGTTTTGCCAGTCTAGTCCTCTGACTGAGAGTCAACAGCACTTGCTATCCACTGATGGTCTCCCAATTACGTAAATACTAACCAGAGTTTATCTGTCAAGATCAGATGCAATGAGATACCTTTAAGGCATTGACTTTTGTGTCTTGACACACATATTTAATTGTTTGGGTTTTTAAATTGTTATATTCGTCTTATTTTAACATATTTATTAAGTGGGTTATATTTGTGAGCCACCTGGAGTCCCTATGGGGAGAAAGGCAGGCCCCTTCTACACTGTCCTTATATCCCAGGTTCTGATCCCAGGTTATCTGTTTTGAATTGGATTATATGAGTCTCCATTGCCATATAATCTGGGATAAGCAGATAATATAGGATCAGATTCTGGGATATAAGGGCAGTGTAGAAGGGGCCATATAGTCGATAATAATAAACATTATCATGGGTGTATATGTGTTGACAACTCATCTGTCAGCCTATGGTGACTTCATGAATTTCAAGGTTTTCCTTAGAGGTGGCTTGGCCCATTCTTTCCTTGGAAGTAAAGCTTATGGTAGATGGTATTAATTGGGTGGTCTCCCCTCCAAATACTAACCAGGGCTGGCCCTGCTTAGCTTTCAAGATCAGCTGCAATGGGGTATCTTTAAGGCACCATAGGTGTGTGTATGTGCCTTCAACTGTCTGCCAGACATTATGTTTTGTATCCAGCCACAAATGTTTAATTGTTAATAATCATAGAGGTGTGTGTGTGTGCCTTCAACTCATCTGCCGGCCTATGGCAACTTCAAGAATTTCAAGGCTTTTCTTAGAAGTGGTTTGGCCCATTCTTTCCGTGGAAATACAGCTTACGGTAGATGGGGGGGGGGTGTCTCTCCTTCAAGTCCTAATCAGGACTGGCCCTGCTTAGCTTTCAAGATCAGCTGCAATGGGGTATATTTAAGGCACCATAGGTATGTGTAGGTGCCTTCAACTGTCTGCCAGCCTATGGTGAATTCATGAATTTCAAGGCTTTTCTTAGAGGTGGTTTTGCCCATTCTTTCCATTGAAACAGAGCTTGAGGTAGATAGTATTCACTGGGTGGTATACCCTTCAAGTTCTAACCAGGGCTGGCCCTGCTTAGCTTTCAAGATCAGATGCAATGAGGTACCTTTAAGACATTCAGTTTTGCACCCAGCCACTAATGTTTAATAGTTAATCATCATAGGTGTGTATTTGTGCCTTCTCTTCATGAATTTCAGGGCTTTTCCTAGAGGTGGTTTTGCCCATTTTTCCTTGGAAATAGAGCTTATGGTAGAGGGTATTCATTGGGTTGTATCTCCTTCAAGTCCTAACCAGAGCTGACCCTGCTTAGCTTGCAGAATCGGGCAATATTTGGTCCCTTTGGGGTATCAAAAAAAGGGGGATCTTGAAAGGTAATTCCCTCCCCAGCTTGAAGCAGACCAAGGTGCACAGTTTGGAAACCTGGAAAGTCTGGTTTGGCGAAAGGCGCGTCCCAAAAGGGACCCATTTCTACCTTCAATTTAAGAGAATTTAAGACAGTGACCCCCAACCAATGTCCCTACACACACATACCTATGTGCCCTTCCCCATTTCGAGGGATTCAGGTCCTTTTTCGGCCCAATTTATCAGATAAATAGCCTGAGCAACGCTGCTAACTTCGACCAGGGCGCAACGAGAATCCCTCTGGCGCGCGTCTCCAAAGCGCATCGCTTTTCTTCCTCTTTTCCCCCCTTCCTCTCCCTTTTCCTCCCATCTTTCCCCCTTTCTTTGCCTTTGTCTCCAACCGGAGGCCGGGTCTGAGGGTGCTTGGGTGGGGTTGGGGGGTGCCCCCTTCCAAATGGGGACCGAGAAGAGAGGAAACAAACAAACAGAACCTCTCCAAATGTGGAGAATCCCTCCAAAGCGCATCCCAAAAACATCCCCAGAGAAACGGGGTCGCATGGAGAGCGGTGATGACAGCCAAACCATAAAGGACACCCCTAAAACATAGCTGAACACCCCCTTTCTCAGACCAGAACCTGAGCCTGCTTCTCCCCCAAACAGAACTTGAATTTCCCCCTTTGATTTGAAATCCAACCTCTCTTTTTCCCTCTCCAAACGCGACTCACAAAGGCGCAAAAGACGGCTTCTCCAAAACCTTCCCAAAGAGGGGACAAGACAACATTGAACCCCAACCTACACAAAAAGGTGCATTCCTCCCTTCGTTACCCCTGTATAACCCCCCACAACCCCCCAACGGGCGTCTCCGAGGGCACTTACAGTCCTGAGGTCGTTGTCGAGGTGAGGTAAGCGTCCCAGGAGGAACCCGGGCGAGGCGAAGAGCAGCCGGAGAAGGGAGGCGAATAATCCAAACCAAAAAGGGGGGACTTTGTAGTCCCAAAGACAGCAGGGAAGTGGGGGGCACAAACCCAGGAAGCCCCCCAATCCTGTCGGCGGGGGTTAGGGGAGGCTCTTTGGTCGAGGCGGGTTTATTCCTTCACCTCCCGCCGCCTTCTTCCGTGGCTCGAGCCTTGGGCAAAGCGGGCCAAGCCTGGAGGGGGCATCATCTTTCCAGGACCCTCCGGGAGGAAAAACGGCCGGGAAGGAGCCCAGGAACCAACCCAAACCTTGGCTTTTTGGGAGAGGCTTCTTCCACAGTGCCCTCTCCTTCTTGGAGAGGCTCTTTCCTCCTTCTCCCTTTGCTTACTCTTCTTGGAGAGACTCCTTCCACAGTGCCCTCTTCTTCTTGGAGAGGCTTCCTCCTCCCTTTGCTTCTTCTTCTTGGAGAGGTTCCTTCCTCCTTCTCCCGTTGCTTCTTTCCTTTGGAGAGGCTTCCTGTTTTGTCCTTTGCTCCTTTCCCTTGGAGAGGCTTCCTGCTTCGTCCTTTGCCTCTTCTTCTTCTTGGGAAGGTTCTTTCCTTCCTTCTCCCTTTCCTTCTTCTTGGAGAGGCTTCCTGCTTCTTCCTTCTCCTTTGCAAAGGCTCCTTCCACAGTGCCTTCTCCTTGGAGAAGCTCTTTCTTTCCTTCTCTCTTTGCTACTTCTTCTTGGAGGGCTTCTTCCTTTTCCTTCTCTTTTTGCAAAGGCTGCTTTCTCCTTGGAGAGGCTTTTTCCTTCCTTCTCGCTTTGCTACTCCTTCTTGGAGATGCTCTCTCTTTCCTTCTCCCTTTGCTGCTTCTTCTTGGAGGGCTTCCTGCTTCTTCGTTTTCCTTCTCTTTTTGCAAATGCTCCTTCTACGGTGCCTTTTCTTTGGAGAGGCTCTTTCCTTCCTTCTCCCTTTGCTACTCCTTTTCCTTGGAGAGGTTTTTTCTTTCCTTCTCCCTTTCCTGCTTCTTCTCTTTGGAGAGGTTCTTTCTTTCCTTCTCCCTTTGCTACTCCTTCTCCTTGGAGAGGCTCTTTCTTTCCTTCTCCCTTTCCTGCTTCTTCTTCTTGGAGAGGCTCTTCCCTTCCTCCTCCTTTCTTTCTCCCTTTCCTTTTTCTCCTCGCAGAGGGTTCTTCAAGGGAGCCTCTGCCGCCCCCGAGGCTGGGGCTTCTCCTCCATCCTTTCTCCCCACAATCTCCCTCCAACACAAGCTCTTCTTTCCCTCGGAGAAGGACAGGGAAAGCAGGACCCTCTTTTTGCCCACCTTGCCTCCGGGTCTTTTTTCGGCTCTCAGCGGTGCCAACCTTGGTCTCTCTGGCCAGGCAGAAGCCCAGGCGCTGCCTTTGCCCAGCACATGGCCCACGGGGAAGGAGGAGGAGGCGCCCCTCGCTCGGCCCGGGAGTCGTCCTTTTCCTTCGGCTCCTTCTCCGACTGCTTCCTCCCCGCCGAGGAAGAGGAAGAGGCAAAGCCAGAGAGGAGGAAGGGAGGCTGGCCCAGCCCGCTCCCTTCGCCCCCGCCTCGCGCCCAGCAGGGGGCGCTCCACCCCCGCCGCAACCGCCGCCGAGCCAGCCAGAGAAATCAAGCCTCCCTCTCAGACAATCCCAGAATTGGAAGGGAACCCCAAAGGCCATCTAGTCTGACCCCATGCTGAACAGGGAGGAAGGTCTCACCCAAGCCCTCCTGGCAGACTCTGTTTAGACATTCAGAGGAGGAGACTATCAGACTCCAAGGCAGCCTGTGATCCACTAGAGTTGGGAGGGAACCCCATCTAGTCTGACCCCATGCTGAACAGGGAGGGTCTCACCCAAGCCCTCCTGGGAGACTCTGTTTACATTCCCAGCGGATGAGACTATCAGCCTGTAGAATCATAGCCTGTAGAATCATAGAATCATAGAGTTGGAAGAGACCTCATGGGTCATTCAGTCCAACCCCCTGCCAAGAAGCAGGAAAATTGCATTCAAAGCACCCCCGACAGATGGCTATCCAGCCTCTGTTTAATAGCTTCCAAAGAAGGAACCTCCACCACACTCCCTCCGGGGCATAGAGTTCCAGTGCTGAACAGCTCTCACAGTCCGGAAGTTCTTCCTCATGTTCAGATGGAATCTTTTTTTACCTTTTTTTTCTTTTTTTGAATATATATATATATATCTATATATATAAATTTGTTAGGGGCATCCAACGAGGAAACAAAACTCAAAAACCCCCCAACGAAACTTAACCAAAATTCCCATGCCCATAACACAACCCACAAGGTACAAACATATCTACTCAAAATGAAAAACAACACAACAACACACTCACAAAACGGCAAAACAACAAAACTCAAAAATCCCCCAACGAAACTTAACCAAAATTCCCATGCCCATAACACAACCCACAAGGTACAAACATATCTACTCAAAATGAAAAACAACACAACAACACACTCACAAAACGGGAAAACAACAAAACTCAAAAATCCCCCAACGAAACTTAACCAAAATTCCCGTGCCCATAACACAACCCACAAGGTACAAACATATCTACTCAAAATGAAAAACAACACAACAACACACTCACAAAACGGCAAAAGAACAAAACTAAAAAAAACCCAACGAAACTTAACCAAAATTCCCATGCCCATAACACAACCCACAAGGTACAAACATATCTACTCAAAATGAAAAAAACAACAACAACACACTCACAAAACGGCAAAACAACTGAGCATGCGCATTGGCGCCCAGCCGCAAGTTCCCTGGCGCGCGCACATGGCCTTCCGGCCAACGTTCCCTCTGCGGAAACCATGCCCACTCCAAGCCCCGCTGCGCCGCTTCCCGCACACACACACCCCCTGCCGCACACACACACACAACCCCACACTCCATCACTCCCCCCGCCGCCGCACACACACACGCAACCCCACTCCCCCCGCCACCGCACACACACATGCAACCCCACACTCCATCACTCCCCCCGCTGCCGCACGCACACACGCAACCCCACTCCCCCCGCCGCCGCACGCACACACACAACCCCACGCTCCATCACTCCCCCCGCTGCCACACGCACACACGCAACCCCACTCCCCCGCCGCCACACACGCAACCCCACGCTCCATCACTCCCCCGCCCCAATCTTACCTCCTTTTACTTCACGCCACCTCCAAACCCCACCCCGCCCCTTCCCGCCCTGTCAAAATCTAGGAAAGACAGGAAGGAAGGAAAGAAGGACGAAAGAGAAAGGGAGGTAAAGAAAAAGGGGGAAGGAAGGAAAGTTAGAGAAAGAAGGAAGAAGAAAAAGAAAGAAAAGGAAAGATGGAAGGAAAGAAAAGAGAGACAGCACAAAAGAAAGAAAAAGGGGGAAGGAAGGAAAGAGAGAAAGAAGAGGAGAAGGAAAGATGGGAGGGAAGGAAGGAAGGAAGGAAGGAGGGAAAGAAGGAGAGAAAGAGGGAAGATTGGCCACAGCAACACGTGGCGGGTAAAGGTTGTTATTTCTATTATTATTATTATTATGCTGTTGTTCCTATGAGACCCTTTTAGGGGGAATGGGAGAGGTGTCAGGTCCCAGAGGCAATGCATTGCATTATTGTTATTGTTATGGTGGTGGTAAAATAAAAGGAAATAAAAAGTGAAAGAAGGAAGCAAACAGGGAGGGAAGAAAGGCAAAGGAAGAAAGGGGGAGGGAATGAAGGAAAGAGAGAAGGATGAAACCAAGTAGTGAAAGAAAGAAAGAGGTAGAGAAGGAAGAAAGGAGAGAAAGGGGGAGGAAAAGGGGGAAGGAATAGGTAGGGACCTCTCTTTCATAATAGTCCAGATATCTACCTCAACTTTGATAAGTTTTACTATAGGCCACAGCAACGCGTGGCAGGGCACAGCTAGTATATAATGTTATACACACAGATCAGTAAGCCAAATTCCAAGTGTTACACATATAAAACCTGAATAATTCAACAAATATTAAAGACATTATGCTAAAGTTCTTCCTCATGTTCAGATGGAATCTCCTTTCTTGTAGTTTGAAGCCATTGTTCTTGACTGGGTTTCCTTTTTTTCGTGTTAGGAGTGACTTGAGAAACTGCAAGTCGCTTCTGGTGTGAGAGAATTGGCCGTCTGCAAGTATGTTGCCCAGGGGACACCCGGATGTTTTGATGTTTTACCATCCTTGTGGGAGGCTTCTCTCATGTCCCCACATGAGGAGCTGGAGCTGATAGAGGGAGCTCATCCGCCTCTTCCCGGATTCGAACCTGTGACCTGTCGGTCTTCAGTTCTGCCGGCATAAGGGTTTAATCCACTGCGCCACTGGGGACTCCACTGGGTTTGCTGACAGTCAGAAACCTTGGGGAGACTCAGGCTCCACCTAGACTGCCATATAATCCAGATTATCAAAGCAGATAATCCAAATTATCTACTTTGAACTGGATTATATGGGTCTACAGTACCATGCATACAATCCAGTTCAAAGCAGATAATTCTGTGTATTATCGAAGACCTCACAACCTTTGAGGATGCTTGCCATAGATGCAGACGAAACGTCAGGAGAGAATGCCTCTAGAACATGGCCATATAGCTCAAAAAAACCCTACAACAACCCGGATAATTCTGTATTTTATATACAGTGTAGACAGGGCCTCGGGAAACAACCATAATGAATGTTTCATCTATTCACACTGCAAGGTTTGACTGGAAAGATATAGATATTTAGAATGAGGAGGTCTTATGAGCTATTTAGAGCTGCACTTTCCTCTTCTTGCACCCTTTAAATATCTCCCTTTTTCCCATTTCTGGAGGCAAACTGGAAGGTTTGGCAGAGGACTGCTGACATTTCCTATCTGGGAGAGGCAAATGACATTCTCCTGTATGTATGCAAACCCACTCCTTGAAAAGGCAGAAGGAAGGCTTTTGTTTGAAGGCCCGAGCAGATCCCGTCCTGTCGCTTGCCCTCCGGAAACCTGTGTGTGAAGACGGCCTTGATTTTGGCCTGAGATGACATTTACCTCCTCAGCAGCCGAGGGATGGATAGCTCATTCACTCTGGCGTTTACCAGGCTGTTTCCTTGCAAAGAAAGGGATCTCTTTCTGATCTTGACCTTGATATTGGGATCAAAAGCACCGGCGCTGCCATTGGTCTCCTCACCTGGGTTTTGATAGAAGACACTTGTCTATAGACATAATTTAAGCCAGTGTTTCTCAACCTTCCTAATGCTGCGACCCCTTAATACAGTTCCTCCTGTTGTGGTGACGCCCAAGCATAACATTAATTTCGTTGCTAATTTTGCTCAAGTTATGAATTGTAATGTAAATATCTGATATGCTGGATGGATTTTCATTCACTGGACCTAATTTGGCACAAATACTTGATATGCCCACATTTGAGTACTGGTGGGGTTGGGGGGATTGAGTTTGTCATTTGGGAGTTGTAGTTGCTGGGATTTATAGTTCACCTACAATCAAAGAGCATTCTGAGCTCCACCAATGATGGAATTAACCAAACATGGCACACAGAACTGTCATGATCCACAGAAAATACTGGAAGGGTTTGATGGACATTGAGCTTGAGTTTGGGAGTTGTAGTTCACTTATGTCCAGAGAGCACTGTGGACTCAAACAATGATGGATCTGGACCAAACTTGGTGCAAATACTTAATATGACCAAATGTGAACACTGGTGGTTTGGGAAAAATAGACCTTGGCATTTGGGTGTTGTAGTTGCTAGGTTCTATAGTTCACCTACAATCAAAGAGCATTCTGAACTCCACCAACGATGGAATTGAACCAGATGTGGCACACAGAGCTCCCATGACCAACAGAAAATACTGGAAGGGTTTGGTGGGCATTTGCCTTGAGTTTTGGAGTTGTAGTTCACCTACATCCAGAGAGCACTGTGGACTCAGACAATGATAGTTCTGGCCCAAACTTGGCACGAATACTCAATATGCCCAAATGTGAACACTGGTGGAGTTTGGGGAAAATAGACCTTGGCATTTGGGAGTTGTAGTTGCTGGGATTTATAGTTCACCCACCATCAAAGAGCATTCTGAACCCCATCAACAATAGAATTGTGCCAAACTTCCCACACACAACCTCTGTGCCCAAAAGAAAATACTGTGTTTTCTGATGGTCTTTGTCAATCCCTCTGACACCCTCTCACGTCCCCCCCAGGGTCGTAACCCCAGGTTGAGAAACACTGACTTAAAATATGTCAGTTTTTTCCCCAGCTGGAGTCCAAATCTGGGTAAACAGAAGGCTTTATTATTTTTTTTAATAGAAGAGATGTTGTCCTTTTATTCTCAGTGTGTTATTTTAAAATAGGAGTCGAAAAAGTGCAGCTTTGAGACTGATTATGGCACCTGAAAGTTGCCTTTGCAGCCCCCAATAATAATGATATTATCACTCAAGACTGAGGGTTTCCCTGGCAAAAAGAATAAAAGTACAGCCAGGACTTCACATTTGCCAGCGGTAGGAGCATTGAATTTGCAGCTTCGTGGCTATTCCATGCACCGGGATTGTGGCACAGCAGGCTGAGTGTCAGCTGCATTAAGATCACTCTAACCAAAAGGTCATGAGTTCGAAGCCAGCCCGGGTTGGAGTGGGTTTCCAACCAATTGTGTAGCTTGTTGTTGACCTTTGCAACCCGAAAGACAGTTGCATCTGTCAAGTAGGAAAATTAGGTACCACCTTAAAGTGTGGGGAGGCTAAATTAACTGATTTATGAGGCCATAAAGAAGACTCCAGCAAAGCATTCCAGCAGGGAAGCATGCGGGAATGCGGAAGTGCTTCATCAGCGTCGCAGATGGATGATGAAAGCGACAACTCCCCGGCAGCCAGAAAAAGTTAAATAGCCTCTGTCTATGTCTGTATATGTTTGTATGTAAAAAAAACTGGCATTGAATGTTTGCCATATATGTGTACACTGTAATCCGCCCTGAGTCCCCTGCAGGGTGAGAAGGGCGGAATATAAAAGCTGTAAATAAAATAAATAAATATTCAAGCTTGCTAATTGCAACATTCACACTTGGTTTACACAGACAAGGGTTATTCCTCCCACCTGGACTTTCCACAGGTATATATATACACCCCACTTGCCTCATTGCCAACAGAACCTCTGAAGAGCCACAGGTGCGGGCGAAACATCAGGAGATAATGCTACTGAAATATGGCCATACAGCCTGAAAACCTCACAGCAACCTAGTTGGACCTTGACTTCCTTCTTGTAAGGCTTTGGCCAGTCTCTCCTTCCATCTCCATCTGCCTGGCCTTGATATTGCAGTTGGGAGAAGGAAGAAACCACACGGCTGCCTATCTCCTTGTGCAATGGAGCAACCGATGCTATCCGCAGAGACAGACCCACAAAAGGCCTTTGTTGAGTCCGGAAGGTGAGCGGTCCCTCCTGACGTGATACCAGCTTGACTTGGCATCTGTTTATCACCTCCTCCAAGATTCAGTTGGCATAGAGTGGCATGGAGATATTCTGCCCGAAAGGGATCGCATTAACAAAAGGAATAGCCTTCTCCACTGCCCCTTGAATGCCAGTTTGGATAGCGAAGGTCTCCCTTTGCCACCTTGCTTTGTGCCCAAACCCTGTAATTTCAGTCCTCCAAAGTCCTAATTTACCACTGGGAGAAATAAAGGTCTGTTGAACCTGGTTTGTGTTTTTCTTTTCCTTTTCCAAAGGGCTGTGGAGGAATGTTAAATACCAGGCCGGCCTCTTTGGTTCAATTGCCACTTAACCACAGCTCTTATCCATTTAACAAAAGGATCGCTGTGCAGAACGGTTTCGAAGGCGTGAGCAGTGGAGAGCTTGTAATGGAGCCCATAACTGCAAAGGGGGGATTTATAGATTGGGGGTTACTGGGTAGGGGGATTGGCCCCAAATATGTTTTGCTTATGGGGTTGATTGGAAACCTATTCCTCTCCACTCAGCTTATTCTTCCCTTTGCATTCGCTGTGCACTTGGTTCCCTCTGGGGAAGGAAGGCGAGGAGAGAAGTGTTGATGATCAGCCCCAGGGGAGAAATGTTCCTTGCCGAGCCCTAATGTGTTTTTGGAAGGCCTTTCCAATGCTCCTAGAAAGAGGGAGAATGGAGAGGGATATTCGCAAGACAAGAAAAGAGTGCAGAGATTGTGTGTTTCTGAACATTGTGTTGTCATTTGGAGAAGCCCCTTTCAGTTTAGATCAAACTCTGTAGTGCAAGCATGCACAAACTTTGGCCCTCCAGGTGTTTTGGATGTCAGTAGGCTATTATTGAGGAGCCCCCGGTGGTGCAGTAGGTTAATGCACTGAGCTGCTGAGCTTGTTGATCGAAAGGTCGCAGGTTCGATTCCGGGGAGCGGCGTGAGCTTCCGCTGTCAGCCCTACCTTCTGCCAACCTAGCAGTTCGAAAACATGCAAATGTGAGTAGATCAATAGGTACCACTCCGGCGGGAAGGTAACGGCGCTCCATGCAGTCATGCCGGCCACATGACCTTGGAGGTGTCTACGGACAACGCTGGCTCTTCGGCTTAGAAATGGGGATGAGCACCACACCCCAGAGTCAGACATGACTGGACTTAATGTCAGGGGACTACCTTTACCTTTAGGCTATTATTAATTGTGGAAACTGAAGTCCAAAACACCCGGAGGGCCAAATTTTGCCCATGCCTGCTATAGTGAAATTCACTCTATGTCGGAATCATAGCGAATCATTGAAGGGATCCACAGATGCCATCTAGTCTGACCCTGTGCCCTGAATGAAGAGATGATGATGATGATGATGATGATGATAATAATAATAATAATAATGACTAATCCCAAGTGTGGACTCTACAAGGAAGCAGATGAAACAATAGATCACATCCTCAGCTGCTACAAGAAGATCGCACAGACAAACTACAAGCAGATGATTTATTGGAACTTGTGCCACAAAAACCATCTGCCTGTGATAAAGAACTGGTGGGATCACAAGCCGGAAAAAGTTACAGAAAATGGACATGTCAAGCTACTCTGGGACTTCCGAATTCAGACTGAGCACAAGACTCATGATCTCACGATCGTGTTAAAAAACAAAGTATGGATTGGGTTGTTGTAGGTTTTCCAGGCTATATGGCCATGTTCTAGAGGCATTTTCTCCTGACGTTTCGCCTGCATCTATGGCAAGCATCCTCAGAGGTAGTGCCTCTAGAACATGGCCTCTAGAACATGGCCAGGCAGGAACTGCACCACAGGGACTCCACAAGGATTCCCCCAGGCAGGAACTAGCGAGGCTTTGAAGCTGCAAGGCCATTCAATGCTAATCAAGTTATCCAATTGCAACATTCACACCTGCTGGGGGAGTAAGGCACCATCTTGTATTTCATAAGGAAGGAACATGCCTCTAGAGCTAACAGTGGGAGCTCACCTCACCCTGTGGATTCGAACCACCAACCTCCTGGTCAGCAAGTTCAGCAGCTCAACAGTTTAATCATTGTGCCATTGCACCACACCACGTGTTACTCAAGGACTTTTCCTGGAATGCTAACTCTTGTTCATGCCCCATCATGCCATAACTGCTAGTTTTTTTGTTATGTGTCGCAAACTCACCAGTGACACCTTGAATATTTCTTTGAAATGCCATTTAACACATTCTTTTGTTTGCATTATTAAGATATTTTGCAACTCAAAAACTAATGGTTAACAGGGAATGTCCCTGGGATGGAAGCCATTCTTCTGATGTCAGTTGGGTGGTGAACCTGATTGAAAGAACTGTCCAAGGTGCTGAACCTCACAACCTCTGAGGATGCTTGCCATAGATGCAGGCAAAACGTCAGGAGAGAATGCTTCTAGAACATAGCCATATAGCCCGAAAAACCTACAACCCAGTGACTCCAGTCATGAAAGCCTTCGAGAATACATTGTCCATATGCTTGTCGATTTCAATGGCTTCTCTGGAGTCTGACATGGTAGTTGTTAGAGTGGTCCAGCATTTCTGTGTTCTTAAATAATCTGTTGTGTCCAGGTTGGTTCATCTGTTGCTTTGCCATGGCTGGCTTCTCAGGTTGAATTAGGGCAATTCCAGACAGGATACAATCAGTGCCATATAATACCTCCCAACAAAGGATTCCCCCAATGAAGAAGCAGTCAGGCTTTGAAGCTGCAAGGCCATTCAGTGCTAATCAAGGTGACCAATGGCAACATTCACACCTGCCTCCAACAGACAAGATTTCTTTCTCCTACCTTGGACATTCCACATATATATAAATATTTTTTTACATGTTAGGAGCAACTTGAGAAACTGCAAGTTGCTTCTGATGTGAGAGGATTGACTGTCTGCAAGAACATTGCCCAGAGGATGCCCGGATGTTTGATGTTTACCATGCTTGTGGGATGCTTCTTTCATGTCCCCACGTGGGGAGCTAGAGCTGACAGAGGGAACTCAACCCACTCTCCCTGGATTTGAACCGATGACCTGTCAGTCATTAGTCCTGCTGGCACAAGGGTTTAACCCATTGTGCCACCGGACGCTCCATATAAACCTAACTTGCCTAATTTCCAATAGACCTCACAACCTCTGAGGGTGCCTACCATAGATGTGGGTGAAATGTCAGGAGAGAATGCTTCTGGAACATGGCTAGACAACCCAGAAAAGTCATAGCAACCCAGTGATTCTGGCCATAAAAGCCTTCAACAAGACTTTTTCTTCATTTTATGTGGAAAGGCAGTGATTTTGGCAAAAACTTGTTTAGATTTATTTGTGTTTTGTGTGAAGAAATGAAAATTGGCAAAACATTTCCTAAAATAGTTCATTTGCACTCAATGGTAATGGTTCAAAGAAGGTCACGCTGAAAGGTCAGGTCAGGCTCCACACATTTAAAGAAAACTGGGAAGCCCTGACCCTTGAGCACTCTAACTGGAGGTCAGCTGTGACCAGCAGTGCTGCAGAATTCAAAGAGGTACGAATAGAGGGTGAAAGGGAGAAATGTGCCAAGAGGAAGGTGCGTCAAGGCAACCCTGGCTGGGATTGTCTTCCACCTGGAAACTGATGTCCTCAATGCACTCAATGGTTCAAAGAAGGTCAGGCTGAATGGTCAGGCTCCACACATTTTAAAGATGGGTTTAAAGCCAACCTTAAAATCTGTGGCATAGACACCAAGAACTGGGAAACCCTGGCCCTTGAGTGCTCTAACTGGAGGTCAGCTGTGACCAGCAGTGCTGCAGAATTTAAAGAGACACGAATAGAGGGTGAAAGGGAGAAATGTGCCAAGAGGAAGGTGCGTCAAGGCAACCCTGGCTAGGACCGCCTTCCGCCTGAAAACTGATGTCCTCAATGCATGTTAATGGTTCAAAGAAGGTCAGGCTGAAAGGTCAGGTCAGGCTCCACACATTTTAAAGATGGGTTTAAAGCCAACCTTAAAAACTGTGGCATAGACACTGAGAACTGGGAAGCCCTGGCCTTTGAGCGTTCTAACTGGAGGTCAGCTGTGACCAGCAGTGCTGAATTCAAAGAGGTATGAATAGAGGGTGAAAGGGAGAAATGTGCCAAGAGGAAGGTGCGTCAAGGCGACCCTGGCTAAGACTGCCTTATGCCTGGAAACTGATGTTCTCAGTGGATTCAATGTTAATGGTTCAAAGAAGGTCAGGCTGAAAGGTCAGGTCAGGCTCCACACATTTTAAAGATGGGTTTAAAGCCAACCTTAAAAACTGTGACATAGATACCGAGAACTGGGAAGCCCTGGCTCTTGAGCGCTCTAACTGGAGGTCAGCTGTGACCAGCAGTGCTGAATTCAAAGAGGAACAACTAGAGGGTGAAAGGGAGGAATGTGCCAAGAGGAAGGTGCATCATGGCAATCCTGGCTAGGACTGCCTTCTGCCTGGAAACCGATGTCCTCAATGGTTCAAAGAAGGTCAGGCTGAATGGTCAGACCCCACACATTTTAAAGATGTGTTTATAGTCAACCTTAAAAACTGTGGCATAACCATCGAGAACTGGGAAGCCCTGGCCCTTGAGTGCTCTAACTGGAGATCAGCTGTGACCAGCAGTGCTGCAGAAGGAGAAATGTACCAAGAGGAAGGTGCATCAAGGCAACCCTGACCAGGAACACCTTCCACCTGGAAACTGATGTCCTCACTATGGGAGAACATGTGGATCAAAAATAGGACACTACACTTGGAAGGCCATTGCACTCTGATGATGAGGGATCACCTTCAGTGGTTCTCAACCTGGGGTCCCCAGATGTTTTTAGCCTTCAACTCCCAGAAATCCTAACAGCTCATAAACTGGCTGGGATTTCTGGGAGTTGTAGGCCAAAACATCTGGGGACCCCAGGTTGAGAACCACTGATAGGTAAATAAGTACATATTTTCACCTCACTAAATCTGGCCCTCTTTGCAACTATTTTGGACAGCCCTGCATTTGGCCTTGGGGCCAGGGCCTCTGCCTTGCATACGACTTCTCCTTGCTCTCAAAACCTTGCTCTCTTTCCAATGTTGGCATTTTCTATTCAGCAGGGGACCCGAGTTCGGGTCCAGCAAGTGGTCCAGCGGAAATATCTGCATCCTAATGACTTTCCGACGGCTGCGGAGACGTGTGATTGATGGCTCCGTTTGCACCGATGGAGCTCCAGGGATTAAGGGTGCATGTTCTGTCAACTTCTTGTCTCTCCTCCACACACACACATACACACACATATTCCTTTCCACCATCCTCCAGTGCTGCAGTGTGCATTAGAATTAACTCTATGCAAATCGTTGGAACAAAGATATTAAAACACAGCTGGGGAAGGGAGGGCGAGAAACCCACTTCTTTGTGGCTGAAACAAAAGCCTTTGAAGAAGAAGGAGAAATAAGCAAGGAATGGAATGGGTCTCTCTTGCAAGCTGCCTATGTGTTTGCCCCAAGACTCACTCTTTCTTTCTTTCTTTCTTTCTTTCTTTCTTTCTTTCCCTTATTCCCTTGTCATTGCAGCCTGCGTGAAGGGGTGTTTTGTCGCCGCCGCGTGTGTTGTTGTGTTTTGTTTTCCAACAAGCCTGTTGGACATATGGTGCCTCTCAGCAGGGCTTTGGGGCTTTGGAGGCGCTGGGGGCTGCGTGGCGCAGATCCTTTTAATGCTAAGAGGGTCCCTAGACTCACTCAGCTGTCCATCTGTGTCGGTGCAGGATCCTCCCCAAAGCGCAGACAGAAGGAGAAAAGAGAGACGTAGCTCTCCAAAGGGCCATCGCTCTCCAAGGTCTTTGTGTCGCCCAAATTGATGGTCCTATGAACATCATAGGAGAGCCTCTGGTGGCGCAGTGGGTTAAAGCACTGAGCTTGTTGACCGAAAGGTTGCAGGTTCGAATCTGGGAAGCGGCGTGAGCTTCCGCTGTCAGCCCCAGCTGCTTTCAGACCCAGCTTCTGCCAACGTAGCAGTTTGAAAACATGCAAATGTGAGTAGATCATTAGATACTGCTCCGGCGCTCCATGCAGACATGCTGGTCACATGACTTTGGAGGTGTCTATGGACAACGCCGGCTCTTCAGCTTAGAAATGGAGATGAGCACCACACCCCAGAGTCGGACACGACTGTACTTAATGTCAGAGGAAAACCTTTACCTATGAACATCATGATTCAAATAAGGAGAGACACAGGAATGTGCTAACACAAAGGTGACCATGTCAGACTACACAAAGAAGCCACTGAAATCCACAAGAAGCATGTGGACAATGTCAACAGAAAGGAGGAAACCATGAAAAGGAACAAAATCTGGCCTACCAGTATTAAAAAAAATCTAAAATCAGGACAGTAAATAAAGAACAACAGTAAAAAAACAACAACAGGGGAATTCCAGATAAGAATCAACCAGGGCCAGCTAATCACTTCCCAACAAAAGTCCCCCCCCCTGGCAGGAAGAAGCCAGACCTTGAAACTGCTAGGCCATTAAATGCTAATCAAGGTAGCCAATTGCAAAGGATTCCCCCTGGCAGTAGGAAACCAGACCTTGAAACGACTAGGCCATTAAATGCTAATCAAGGTAGCCAATTGCAAAGGATTCCTCCTGACAGTAGGAAGCCAGACCTTGAAACTGCTAGGCCATTAAATGCTAATCAAGGTAGCCCATTGCAAAGGATTTCCCCTGGCAGTAAGAAGCCAGACCTTGAAACTGCTAGGCCATTAAATGCTAATCAAGGTAGCCAATTGCAAAGGATTTCTCCTGGCAGTAAGAAGCCAGACCTTGAAACTGCTAGGCCATTAAATGCTAATCAAGGTAGCCAATTGCAAAGGATTCCCCCTGGCAGTAAGAAGCCAGACCTTGAAACTGCTAGGCCATTAAATGCTAATCAAGGTAGCCAATTGCAAAGGATTTCTCCTGGCAGTAAGAAGCCAGACCTTGAAACTGCTAGGCCATTAAATGCTAATCAAGGTAGCCAATTGCAAAGGATTCCCCCTGGCAGTAAGAAGCCAGACCTTGAAACTGCTAGGCCATTAAATGCTAATCAAGGTAGCCAATTGCAACATTCACACCTACCTCAAACAGACAAAAGTTCTTTCTCCCACCTTGGACATTCCACAGATATATAAACCTCACTTGCCTATTTTCCAACTCTAAAATTAGGACAGTAAATAAAGAACAACACTCAAAAACAAAGGAATTCCAGACAAGAAACAATCATAGCTAGCTAATCACCTCCCAATAAAAGTGTTCCCCCAGGCAGGAAGCAGCCAGACCTTGAAGCTGCAAGGCCATTTAATGCCAATCAAGGTGGCCAACTGCAACATTCACATATGCTTCAAACAGTTCCCTATCCTAGACATTTCACAGACACTTGCCTATTTTCCAACAGACCCTACAACCTCTAAGGATGCCTGCCATAAATGCAGGCGAAATGTCAGGAGAGAATGCTTCTGAAACTTGGCCATACAGCCCAGAAAACTCACAGCAATACTAAGGTGACATGTAGTTTTCTTTTATGGTTTGAGGCTGAGTTTGGCAGTTTCCAAGTGAGGATATATATTTGAAAATATTAGCAATAATGGTAAATAACAACAACAAACCAAACCAGATTTCTTGTGTTCCAGGACACTCGGGTTGCATTTACATGCAGTTTGACCCGAGAGTTAAAAGGCATCGAGATCAGGCATGGCCAACTTGGGCCCTTCAGGTGTTTTGGACTGCAACTCCCACAATTCCTGACAGCCATGCAGGAAAAGCACAATCAAAACCCTTCCAACAGATGGCCATCCAACCCCTGGATAATGATGATAATGATGATGATAATAATAATAATAGAACCATAAAGTCATAGACTTGGAAGGGATCCCAAGGGTCATCCAGTCTACCCCCTGCTATGCAGGAAATCACAATCAAAACCCTCTCAACAGATGGTCATCCAATCCCTGCATAATGATGAGGCTAATGATAGAATGATAGAATCATAGACTTGGAAGAGATCCCAAGGGTCATCCAATCCAACCCCCTGCCATGCAGGAAAAGCACAATCAGAACCCTCCCAACAGATGGCCACCCAACTCCTGGATGTCGATGACTATGATGAGGATAATAATTGATTCATCAACTTTGAAGAGATCCCAAGGGCCATCCAATCCAACCCCCTGCCATGTAGGAAAAGCAGAAGCACTTCCAATGGATGGCCACCCAACCTCTGGATGATGATGATGATGATGATGATGATGTTGTTGTTGTTGTTCATTCGTTCAGTCGTCTCCGACTCTTCGTGACCTCATGGACCAGCCCACGCCAGAGCTCCTTGTCGGCCGTCACCACCCCCAGCTCCTTCAAGGTCAGTCCAGTCACTTCAAGGATGCCATCCATCCATCTTGCCCTAGGTCGGCCCCTCTTCCTTTTGCCTTCCACTTTCCCCAGCATAATTGTCTTCTCTAGGCTTTCCTGTCTCCTCATGATGTGGCCAAAGTACTTCAACTTTGTCTCTAGTATCCTTCCTTCCAGTGAGCAGCCGGGCTTTATTTCCTGGAGGATGGACTGGTTGGATCTTCTCGCAGTCCAAGGCACTCTCAGCACTTTCCTCCAACACCACAGCTCAAAAGCATCGATCTTCCTTCGCTCAGCCTTCCCTAAGGTCCAGCTCTCACATCCGTAGGTGACTACAGGGAATACCATGGCTTGGACTAGGCGGATCTTTGTTGCCAGTCTGATGTCTCTACTCTTTACTATTTTATCGAGACTGGACATTGCTCTTCTCCCAAGAAGTAAGCGTCTTCTGATTTCCTGGCTACAGTCTGCATCTGCAGTAATCTTTGCACCTAGAAATACAAAGTCTGTCACGGCCTCCACATTTTCTCCCTCTATTTTCCAGTTGTCAATCATTCTTGTTGCCATAATCTTGGTTTTTTTGATGTTTAGCTGCAACCCGGCTTTTGCGCTTTCTTCTTTCACCTTGATTAGAAGGCTCCTCAGCTCCTCCTCGCTTTTGGCCATCAGAGTGGATGATGATGATAGAACTATACAATCATAGACTTGGAAGAGACTTCAAAGGTCAATCAATCCAACCCCCTGCTGTGCAAGAAAAGCACAATTAAAGCCCTCTCTATAGATGGCAATCCAACCCTTGGATGATGATGATGATAACGATAATAATAATAATAATAATAATAATAATAATAATAGAAGCATAGAGTCACACTTGGAAAAGATCCCAAGGCCATTCAGTCTAACCCCTTGCCATGCAGGAAAACGCAGTTAAAGCCCTCTCAACAGATGGTCATCCAAGACCTGCATGATGATGATGATGATGATGAAGATGATGATGACGATGATAATAATAATAATAATAATAATAATAATAGAACCATAGAATCACAGACTTGAAAGAAATCCCAAAGGCCATCCAGTCCAACCCCCTACCACGCAGGAAAAGCACAACCAAAGCACTCCCAACAGATGACCTTCCAAGCCCTGCATGATGATGATGATGATGATGATGATGATGATAGAATCATAGACTTGAAAGAGATCCCAAGGGCCATCCAGTCCAATCCCTTGCCATGCAGGAAAAGCGCAATCAAAGCCCTCTCAATAGATGGCAATCCAACCCCTGGATGATGATGATGATGATGATGATGATGATGATGATGACGATAACGATGACAACAACAACAATAATAGAAGCTTAGAATCACAGACTTGGAAAAGATCCCAAGGCCACCCAGTCCAACCCCTTTCCATGCAGGGAAACACAATTAAAGCTCTCTCAACAAATGGTCACCCAACCCCTGCATGAGGACGACGACGACGACGACGACGACGATGATGATGAAGAAGGTGGTGATAATAATAATAATAGAACCATAGAATTATAGTCTTTGAAGATACTCCAAGAAACATCCAGTCCAACCCCCTGCCATGTAGGAAAACACAATCAAAACCTTATTGACAGATGGCCAACCAGCCTCTGAGAGTTGTTCTTTTATCTGCTCTTTCTCCTTCTTTGGCAAACTAGCATGAAGCCATGGTAGTTGAGGCAGTGTCCATCTGCATTAATCCTACAGTGCAGATGAACCTGATGACAGATAGTTATAGAGATGAGATATAGATGTCTATAGTACCAAACTACGAATCCTAGGTTTCCATCGCATTGAGCTGTGGTCCAAGTCATATTTGCACTGCTGGCAGTGGCTGCACCTCATTTCCAAACTTCCTATGAGTTGCTTCCAGATGTTGAGGAGCAGAAGGGTCAAGCAGTTTCTTTGCGTCTGGCTTTGGCAAACTTTGCATGCCTTTCTGATCCGTACAGCTGCTGATCCCACCCAAAGAGCACAGCTGCGGCCTCTCCAAATCCCACCCGCTTTGGAAATCCAGGGCTGCTTAACAACAACAAAAACAACAACAACAACAATTGTGTGTCATTGTTTACCTGCCTCTCCTAATGGCTTGCGGCATGGTACAACAGAGTCAAAACACTTCAACATAACATACATATACAATAGAATACAGACATCAAAACATATCATTATATATAATAATACATTCACTGAAACACATGGTGCAAAGATCAAAACCCAGCGGCAATAGAATGCAAATCCAAAACTCATGGCTGAAACTTTTGCAAATCTCTCTCCAAACTATGGCAGTGTCTGCTGTATTATTATCATATTATCCAGTTCAATCTGCATTATATGAGTCTACACCAGGCATAGGCAAACTTTGGCCCTCCAGGTGTCCAGGTTCAAATCCGGGGAGCAGCATGAGTTCCCACTGTTAGCCCAAGCTTCTGCCAACCTAGCAGTTCGAAAACATGAAAATGTGAGTAGATCAATAGGTACTGCTCTGGTAGGAAGGTAAGGGCGCTCCATGCAGTAATGCCATCCACATGACCTTGGAGGTGTCTACAGACAACGCTGGCTCTTCGACTTAGACATGGAGATGAGCACCAACCCACAGAGTCAGACACAACTGGACTTAATGTCAGATGGAAACCTTTACCTTCACCTAATTGCTAGCATTTTTTTGGGTCGTATCAGGAGTGACTTGAGAGACTGCAAGTTGCTCCTGTTGTGAGAGAATTGGCTGTCTGCAAGGACGTTGCCCAGGGGACGCCCGGATGATTTGATATTTTAACATCTTTGTGGGAGGCTTCATGTCCCCGCATGAGGAGCTGGAGCTGACAGAGGGAGCTCATCCGCCTCTCCCCGGATTTGAACCTATGACCTGTCGGTCTTCAGTCCTGCCGGCACAGGGGTTTAACCCACTGTGCCACCGGGGGCAATAGGTACTGCTCCAGCAGGAAGGTAACAGCGTTCCATGCAGTCATGCCGGCCACATGAACTTGGAGGTGTCTACGGACAACGCTGGCTCTTCGGTTTAGAAATGGAGATGAGCACCAACCCCCAGAGTTGGACACGACTGGACTTAATGTCAAGGGAAAATCTTTACCTTTACCTAAGTACCTAAGATTCTGTAACAACAACATCAATGACCTATTAATAATGATGATAGAGCCTTTGCTGGAGATTTTGAGAGGCCGGATGGCCATCTGTTGGGGATGCTTTGAATGTGTTTTTCCCTGCCTGGTAGAAAGAAGGGGGTTGGACTGGGTGGTCCTTGGGGTCCCTTTGAACTCTAGGAGTCTATGATTCTCATGATCCACTTCCATCATAGGCATGTGCTTCTACATCGCCACATTTTCCCCTGATGCTCCAGGTGAGCCATTGGTATTCTGATGGCGGCATATTCCTCCCCATTGATGCCTGGATCCGTTTGCCTTAATCTCAGCGTCTAAATCCATCTCGCAGCTAATCCCAGGAGCCCGGCTACAGAGGGCATGTGGCTGCCTTTTTAATTTCATTTGAAACAGAAGCTCCCCCTTCTCTCTCTCCTTTCTCAGCTGCTTTTCCCCCCTATATCCCCCCTCCTTTTCTTCTTTAATTCAGGGTGGAATGTGTGGCAGAGATAAGGGGCTTGGAGGCAGCCAGTGGGCCGAGGAAGTTATCGCCACTCGCAGCTGCATCCGCCTGGTGACATCTGCAAGGAGCCAGGAAGTCCCTCCCGCCGGCTCTTGAGAAAGAACATCAAGCCGGTGCAAAAGAGTGTGTGCCTGTGTGCTTGCCTTGGCACAGAGAGCATTGTTGGGCTGCCACTGTTGTGTTGCCAGCACCTTGTTTGTGAGCAAGGATTGTTGTAAACACCTTCTGCACTTTCCAACTCTCTTTGCTGGGACTTTCCACCCAAAAATTGGGTGTTTGGTTACTCCATCCACACCAAAAATTAATCCATAGACTGTAAGATAAATGCAAAATTGTACAATCATAGCATTGGAAGGGACCACTAAGGTCATCTAGTCCAGCCCATTCAACAAGGTGAAATATGCAGTGTTTCTCAATTATTATTATTATTATTATTATTATTAAACTTTATTTGTACCCCGCTAGCATCTCCCGAAGGACTCGATGCGGCTTACAAAGGCATGGATGTTTAAACAAGCATTTGGTTAATCCATTGTAACGAATTGTGATGACTAAGGATTGGTTATACACGGACGATGAATTTTGGATTACGATTCCAGTTATGAGATGCATAGGATCGTTATTGGTGGCCCAATAATTTGTACTGTATATGTGTTTTATGCTTTTAACTGAATATTGTTTTTAAATGTTGTAAACCGCAATGAGTCGCCGATTTAGGCTGAGATATTAGCGGTATACAAGTGCATTAATAAATAAATAAATAATAAATAAGGCCTCAATCTTCCTAATGCCGCGAGCCCTTAATACACTTCCTCATTGGAAAGAGACCACTAAGGTCATCTAGTCCAGCCCATTCAACAAGGTGGAATATGCAGTGTTTCTCAATTATTATTATTATTATTATTATTATTATTATTAAACTTTATTTGTACCCCGCTAGCATCTCCCGAAGGACTCAATGCGGCTTACAAAGGCCAAGGCCTCAATCTTCCTAATGCCGCAACCCCTTAATACACTTCCTCATTGGAAAGGACCACTAGGGCCGTCTAGTCCAGCCCATTCTACAAGGTGGAATATGCAGTGTTTCTCAATCCTCCTAATGCCGCGACCCCTTAATACACTTCCTCACTGGAAGGGACCACTAAGACCATCTAATCCAGCCCATTCAACAAGGTGGAATATGCAGTGTTTCTCAATTTTCCTAATCCCGTGACCCCTTAATACACTTCCTCATGTTGTGGTGACCCCCAACAATAACACTATTTTCATTACTGCTTCACAACTGTAATGTTGCTACTGTTATGAATCGTAATGTAAATATCTGATATGCAGGATGTATTTTCATTCACGGGACCAAATTTGGCATAAATACTCAATACACCCAAATTTGAATACTGGTGGGTTGGGGGGGGGGGGTGTTTTGTCATTTGGGAGTTGTAGTTGCTGGGATTTATAGTTCACCTACAACCAAAGAGCATTCTGAAGTCCACCAAAGATGGCATTGGACCATGTAGACTTGGTCCACAGCTGCATGGTACACGGTAGACTCCTGCAGAAGCGAGAGGATCCCTCTTGTCCTTTGCTGAATGGAGCATTTGTTGGATTTTCTTGGTGGGTCTGTAGATAGTTTGTATGTTGTGTTTCCTCATCAGCTTCCCTATGCGGTCAGTCCACTCTCACAACCACCATGCCAGACTACACAGAGAAGCCATTGAAATACACAAGCATGTGGACAATTTCAACAGAAAGGAGGAAACCATGAAAATGAACAAAATCTGGCTACCAGTATTAAAAAATTCTAAAATTACAACAGTACAACAACAGAGAGGAAACAAACAAGGACATCTAATCACCTCTCAACAAAAGTTTGCTCTAGGCACTGTCGGGCCATTATATGCTAATCAAGGTGGTCAGTTGAAACATTCACACCTAGCTCCAGCAGACAAGAGTCCTTTGTCTCACCCTGGTCATTCCACAGATATATAAAATCTTTTGCCTAGTTCCAACAGACCTCACTACCTCAGAGGATGCTTGCCATAGATGCAGGTGAAACATCAGAAGAGAATGCCTCTAGACCATGGCCATACAGCCCGAAAAAACCTACAACAACCCAGTGATTCCAGCCATGAAAGCCTTCGACAATACATTCACGCAATGATGGCTCTGGATCAAACTTGACATGAATACTCAATATGCCCAAACTGGTGGTATTTGGGGAAAATAGACCTTGACCTTTGGGAGTTGTTGTTGCTGGGGTTTATAGTTCACCTACAATCAAAGAGCATTCTTTTTTTTTTTTTTGTCGTGTCAGGAGCAACTTGAGAAACTGCAAGTCGCTTCTGGTGTGAGAGAATGGGCCGTCTGCAAGGATGTTGTCCAGGGGACGCCCGGATAATTTGATGTTTTTATCATCCTTGTGGGAGGCTTCTCTCATGTCCCGGCATGAGGAGCTGGAGCTGATAGAGGGAGCTCATCTGCCTCTCCCTGGATTCGAACCTGCTTTTGGTCTTCAGTCCTGCCGGCATAGGGGTTTAACCCACTGCGCCACCGTGGGCTCCAAAGAGCATTCTGAACCCCACCAACAATAGAATTAGACCAAACTTCCCACACAGAGCCCCCATGCCTTGAAGGGACTTGCTAGTGTGAGCCTCCTTCCAGCCTTGCATTCTCTCCCTCACCCACGCATGCGCACCATGCTGCCATGCACCAAGCATGCCTGCTCTCCCCTCCATGCTTGGAGTCTCAGAAACAGCCCTCCCTGTGGCTGAGAGGCTGGCCAATTACAGTGCAGGAGGGCTTTTGGTGGGCGGAATCACCTTCTGTCTCCAAAAAGGAAGAGAAGGACAGGCGGAGAGATCTTCAGCCTTTTCTGCCAAAGGGATTCCTAAGACCATCAGAAATTGATTTTGTCATTTGGGAGTTGTAATTGCTGGGATTTATAGTTCACCTACAATCAAAGAGTATTCTGAACTCCACCAAAGATGGCATTGGACCAAACAGAGTCCTCATGACCAGCAAAAAATACTGGAAGGGTTTGGTGGGTGTTTTGGAGTTTTAGTTCACCTACATCCCTAGAGCACTGGGGACTCACACAATGATGGCTCTGGATCGTACTTGACATGAATACTCAATATGCCCAAACTGGTGGTTTTTGGGGAAAATAGACTTTGACCTTTGGTCTCTGTTTGTTGATGGTCTCTGGCGACCCCTCTGAAACCCCCTTGCGACCCCCCCCCAGGAGTCTCAACCCCCAGGTTGAGAAACACCATATTAGAGCATCTCAGAAAGATGCCCTTGCTGAGCTGTGGACTTAGACCCCATTTACACTGTCATAGAATGCAGTTTAAGAACAGCGTATGGCAATGTAGATTCCTATAATCCGGATCAACTGCATTGTATGGCAATGTGGATGCGGTCCTAGTGATGGGGGATGCAAACAAGTCACCTTTCCAAACTGCAACATCCAGCATCCTCCAACTAACATGGCCAGCAGGATTCTGGGAAGTGTAGTAAACAAAAGAGAGAGAGAACTTTCCCAACTTCTGGGAAGTTGACTGCAATGTTTTGTGTCCAGAGCCCTTTGCAAATGGCCTTTGCCTGGGCTGCCCTTATATGAGAGTTTGTTATTTTGTGAATGGAACAGGACGGAGGCGTTTTTGGGAAGCCAGCCAAGGCCTTGGCCACTTGCCCCATTCCCAGGCTAAAAACAGGTCCTTTGTTATCAGGGTGAGAGTCCGTTTCCCTTTCTCCGAGCCCCACCCGGCCAATGCTCTGGGAGATAACCGGCTTTTCTATGGGGCAAAAGGTGGGCCCGGTGCAAAAGAGATCCCTGCCAAGGAACCAGAAGGGAAGCCGGGCACTTCACTAAACTCCCCGGTTGGTAAGACAAACATTTTTTCGTGCCAACAGTGGCCGAAAGCAAGGTATAGAACCAATAAAGCATAATGCTGGAGGGGTTCCCAAAGACCATCTAGTCCTGCAGTTTGCAAAACCCTCCATGAAAGCAAACCCATGCCTTTCATGTCATCGTTGAACACCTATTACCATTGGCAGCAGTGTTGTTGTCGTATAGTATTATAGCAGCAAATCGATCTACTAGAATCAGTTGCCAAAACATTTCTTAGACAAGTAATAACTGAGAGGCTGTTTGGCCAATGGCGTCCTCTATATCCTGGGATTCATTGGCAGTCCTTCTGGGCTTTTGGATGGGGGATTCTGGGATTGACAATCCAAGGAGGCTCCTTTCCCTATGGATTGGAAGGTCTCTCCTGCAGCATTTGGGGGGAAAGTGACAAAAGTCGTCTGTTGACTCCATTGATTTCACAGGGCTTTTCCTAAGGAAGTGACACTTTCTTCCTCCGGAATGCAACTTACAGCACCTGGTATTCATTGGTGGTTTCCCATCCTAATCCCAACCATGGCTGACCCTACTTAGCTTCTAAGATCAGGTGGGAGTTGGTGCCTTGAGATTTATTTCAGCAACATGTTACATGTGTATCTTCATTATTATTTTTTTGTCGTGTCAGGAGCAACCGCTCCTGTTGTGAGAGAATTGGCCGTCTGCAAGGACGTTGCCCAGGGGACGCCCGGATGATTTTTGATGTTTTATCATCCTTGTGGGAGGCTTCTCTCATGTCCCCGCATGAGGAGCTGGAGCTGATAGAGGGAGCTCATCCGCCTCTCCCTGGATTCGAACCTGTGACCTGTCAGTCTTCAGTCCTGCCGGCACAGGGGTTTAACCCACTGCGCCACCGGGGGCTCCATTTTCATCTTCATCTTCATGTTACGATGATGATGATATTGTTAAGAGATTAAGTTCATCTAGTTTGTTTTCCAACTGCTGTGCATTCACATGGGTATGTTTGTACCTGCAAAGAGTATTGATGCATGGCAACCCACACAAATTTCACAGGGTTTTCTTAAAGCAGAGATATTCAGAAGTAGTTTTGCCAACCCCTTCCTTGGAAATCTTCTTTGAACTGGATTATATGACAGTGTAGACTCATATAATGCAGTTCAAAACAGGTAATGTGGATTATCTGATTTGATAATCTGGATTATGTGGCAGTGTAGGAGGGGCCTGAGTCTCATTATGGAAAGAAAAAGCGAGTTTTAAATAAACATAATAACAATAACAATAACGATAATAAATTATAATAGTAATAATAATAACCATTTGCAGCATCTGGATTCTTTGTCCATCTCCCATCCAAGAACTAACCAAGGCAGACCCTGCTTAGCTTCCAAGATCAGACAGGATATGGTGCTTTTGGGGCTTATTCTACACTGCCATATAACCCACATTATCAAAATCAGATAATCCACATTATCCACTTTGAACTGGCTTATCTGAGTTTACACTGCCATATGATCCAGTTCAAATCAGACAATCTGGATTTTAGATGGCAGTGTAGAAGGGGCCTGACAGTCACCTGTTTATGGCAACCCAACAAATTTCATAGGGAATGGTTGGAGGTGGTTTTGCTAGTTCCTTTCTCTGAAATATCATTGGCAGTGCCTGGGATCAATGGGCGGTCTCCCATCCAAGTACTAACCAGGGCTGACCCTGCTTAACTTCTAAGATGAAACAATGTGAGTGGTGTTGTCGAAGGCTTTCATGGCTGGATTCACTGGATTAATGTGTATTTTTTGAGCTGTATGGCCATGTTCCAACAGCATTCTCTCCTGGCGTTTCTCCTTCATCTGTGGCAACTGGCATCTTCAAAGGTTTGTTCAGAGGTCTGTTGGAAATAAGACAAGTGGAATGCATGTATACCTGTGCAATAATGTCCAGCTTGGGAGAAAGAACCCTTGTCTGTTTGAAGCAAGTGTAAATGTTGCAATTATCAAGTTTGAATAGCATTGAGTAGCCTTGCAGCTGCGAAGTCAATCGTTCTGCATAGAGGTAGCCAGGCCTCTGTTGCCTGGAAGCATCCTCTGTTTGGGAGGTGCTAACTGGCACTTGATTTCTTGTTTTCTGCAGTTCTTCTGTTTCCAAGTGGTGTTCCTTATTTACTGTCTTGATTCTGATGTGTGTTTTTTCAAAATACTGGTAGCCAGATTGATTTTGCAAACTTCCTGGCTACTCAATGCTATCCAGGCTCGCTAATTGCGACATTCACACTTGCTTTAAACAGGCAAGGATTCTTTCGCTCACCCTGGACATTATTCCACAGTTATATATGCATTTCACTCGCCTCATCATCAACAGAACCTCTGAGGATGCTTGCCACAGTTGCAGGTGAAACGCCAGAAGAGCATGCTGCTGGAACATGGCAATTCAGCCCAAAAAACCTTTCTCTCTTTGTTTGGCTTTGCTTCCATCCTTTGGGGGAGGCACCCACCTTTTCCCCTATCCATGACCCCTTTCTCCTCCTTCCTCTGTTGCAGAAGAGGCCCATCTCCCAGCTGCTCTGCCAACAGGATCCGGCCCCTGTCTCGTTGTTTGCCCTTTCCGACTGACACCTGTCTGCCTTGTTGGAACAGCCCTTCCCCTGGCTCTGGATTCCTGTTTGATATTTGGGACGAGTCAACAGCTTGCTTCTGCGTGTGTCAACAGAGGGAAGTGGCATGCTGGTGTTTGTGTGTGTGCATTCCTCTTTCATGTCACCTTCAGTGTGTCATCATAGAAGTGAGTGCACCAAATCCAGGGAAAATTGTTCATCACAACCTTTAGAAACCTCCAAGAACTGTGATCCCTTTTATAAATGAGTCACAAGACCCTTCTCTTCCAGCCCAACACCACTGCGCACCAAAAGAGGTCAGTTTTTCAGAATGTTATGCTTAGCTATAGATGATGCTAGTGATGCTGATGCTGATGCTGATGTTATATTTGGTAGTCCATGTGGCTATTAGTGAGTCCAATGAGGCAAAAAGTGGCCCCAAACAACAACAACAAAAATAACAGCAACAATGTCATCTTTGTAAGTCTATGTGGCCATCAGGTAGTCCAGTGGGGCAAAAAGTGGTGCCTAACAACAACAACAACAACAACAATGTCATCTTTGGAAGTCCACGTGGCCATCAGGAAGTCCAATGGGACAAAAAGTGGCCCCTAACAACAACAACAACAACAACAACAACAACGTCATCTTTGGAAGTCCATGTGGCCATCAGGAAGTCCAATGGGGCAAAAAGTGGCCCCTAACAACAACAACAACAACAATGACAATTACAACAACAACAATGTCATCTTCGTAGTCCATGTAGCCACCAGGAATTCCAATGGGGCAAAAAGTGGTGCCTAACAACAACAACAACAACAACAATAATAACAATGTCATCTTTGGAAGTCCACGTGGCCACCAGGAATTGCAATGGGGCAAAAAGTGGTGCCTGACAACAACAACTGCAATGACAACGACGACAATGACGACAACGACGTCACCTTTGGTAGTCCATGTGGCCACCAGGAATTCCAATGGGGTAAAAAGTGGTCCCTAACAGCAACAACAACAACAACAACAACAACGTCATATTTGGAAGTCCACGTGGCCAACAGGAAGTCAAATGGGGAAAAAGTGGCCCTAATAATAATAATAATAATAATAAGAAGAAGAAGAAAACCAACAACAACATCGACAACACCACCATCATCTTTGGTAGGCCATGTGGCTACCAGAAAATCCAGTGGGGCAAAAAGTGGCCCCTAACAACAACAACTACTACTACTGCTACTGCTACTACTACTACTACTACAATGTCATCTTTGGAAGTCCATGTGGCCACCAGGAAGTCCAATGGGGCAAAAAGTGGCCCCTAACAACAACAACAATTTCATCTTTTGAAGTTGATGTGGCCACCAGGAGGTCCAATGGGGCAAAAAGTATTCCCTAACAACAACAACAACATCATTTTTGGAAGTCCACATGGCCACCAGAAAGTCCAATGGGGCAAAAAGTGCCCCTAACAACAACAACAATGTTATCTTTGGAAGTTTATGTGGCCACCAGTGGAGCAAAAAGTCCAATGGAGCAAAAAGTGGCGCCTAACAACAAAACAACAACAACAACAACAACAAAACCTTTGGTAGGCCATGTGACCACCAGGAAGTTGAATGAGGCAAAAAGTGGCACACAACAACAACAACAACAAAACAACAACAATAACAACAACGTCAGCTTTGGAAGTTCATGTGGCCACCAGGAAGTTCAATGGGACAAAAAATGGCCCCAATAATAATAATAATAATAATAATAATAATAATAATACATTTTATTTATTATCCACCTCTCCTGATGGCTTGACTTACATTAAATACAATGGATAATGGGAAAAGGAACATCATTATTTGTTTGTTTATTTATTTCGCATATTTCTATCCCATCCTTCCCACCCCCGAGGGGGGGTTTAAGTGCCCCTAACAACAACAACAATGTTGTCTTTGGAAGTCTACGTGGCCACCAGAAAGTCCAATGGAGCAAAAAATGGCTCCTAACTACAACAACAACAACAACACCTTTAGTAGTCCATGTGACCACCAGGAAGTCGAATGGGGCAAAAAGTGGGGCTTACAACAGATGGGCAACATCTGGGTGCAAAGGCATGGCAAGCCGAGATTCTGCCTTTACTTCTCCATATTTGGTGACACGCTTTCCCCTAAGTCTCCACATTGTGTCTTTCTATTTCATGCAGCGGCCCAATGCAAAAGAGTCCTTCTATGTGGCTTCCATATATATGTGGTGGGGAGGCAAATCTGTTTGGGATTTTAGTCTGAACTTTATGTATTAGAGGCTCACACACCTTGTAATATGTTACTTCAGGTCTTGTTTCTAGCCCAGGGGTCCTCCAGAGCGGAGTATCTCCCAACTTCCATGAAAGTTTGGATTGGAATAACAAGATTTGTCCCACCAAAGGGAAAGGTGCGTGGGGTTCCTCTTCTTCTCCTTCTTGCTCATGCGTGTATGGAAAGTGTGGGTCATGCCCCTTAGCAAGAGGGGAAGGTGAAACAGCTGCGGCTTGGAGATAGAGGCGCAGAAGAGCCGCCAACTGTGCCCTTGGCCTTCCCCAACAGGAACCATCTGCTTCGGTGGCCAAGGCGCCTGGCCGTTCCGGACTGGTTTCCGAACCACTTCCCCTTTCGTATTTCCCCATATCTTTGGATGCAGTGCAAAGGCTGGGAGTCCTTTGGAGCAAGGTGGAAGGAAGACGATGGGCTCCTTCCCCTTTCCATGCCAGAGCTGAGAGAGGCATTGCTTTCATGCCAGTCCCCAGAACCTCTGGAATATGGGGTTCCCAAATCTCAGGGTCTCAAGGCTTGGTCCTGTTTCATCCAAATCTCAGGACTTTCTCCTGTCTTCAGGATGACAAGGAGGACTTTGAGGACCTTTAAAACGACCTGTTATGAAATGCAAGTGTATTGCCTTTGTGCACAGCTGCCCATTGCAAATGCATGCACACTGCATGGAGTCCTATCCACGGGGTGCATGGAGATATATACACAATATTAGGATGCATGTATTCCATTGCACGGACTAACGAAATGGTGTGGTGGAATTGCTGCATGGCTCCACTCCATTGCCTTCAGGCTTCTTTTGTGAAATGACTTGTAAATTGTTCGCTGTTTGTAAGTTGTTTGTGTTTGGCTGAACATTCAGTTACACATCTGTTGGGCAATATTTCAGTTTAATATGTATAGATTTACACTACATAACCCCAACCGTCAGCCATCATTTCACTCTTGCTTAAGGCTATATTATTTATGGGAGTTGTAGTTTGCAAGGCCCAGGAGCACTGGTGACTTGCCAAACTATAACTCCCAGGATTCCATAGCATTGATTCCTGCAAGTTAAAATTCTGCCAGACTGCTTTAGTTCTGCAGTGTAGATGTGCCCTTAGTGATCCTTCGAAGTGCTCCCATCACCAGCTGCAACACCGCGATGAATGTGTGCCTTGGAAGTTGGTAGATCCCACACCTGCTTCAGTCACAGATGTTTATTTTTTATGCACTGGTGACTCCACTGAGATAGAAACCCCTCTCCACACATGCACAAGATGCGCCCAGACTGTTATTGTGGGTAGGAAATCCCCATCCCACCCTTCAGCCACAGAAACAAGCCATAGTTTCACTATGAATCAGTAGGGAAGACAGTGCATTGGAGGGGGGAAACCACCCGTTCTCACAGCCTCTTAACCAAGTCTAAAAGGGGAACACAATTTAAGGGGGACACCCCCTTCTTCACACAACTTTAACACAGCTGCTGTGTATTTCGGATCATTTATTCTCTCTCAGGCCTTAGGAAGTTGCTGCTGATCTCAGAGCGGACTCTCTCTGCCCATTTCATGCCTCCCTATATATTGTTGCTGTTGTTGACTTTGACTCAAGTTGACTTAACTCAAGGTGACCCTAATAGTTAACTTTGACTCAAGGTGGTTCTTCAAGTTGGCTTTGTCTAAAGATGACTTTGGCTCCTTCTACACTGTCATATAACCCCAATGACCAAAACAGATAATTCGGATTATATGATTTGAACTGGATTATATGAGCCTACACTATCATATAATCCAGTTCAAAGCAGATAATCTGGATTTTATACGGCAGTGCACATGGGGCCTTTGACTCAAGTTGACTTTGCTTAAAGATGATCCTACGAGTTGACTTTGACTCAAGGTGATTCTTCAAGTTGACTTTGTCTAAAGATGACCCTACAAGTTGACTTTCTCAAAGTAGTCCTTCAAGTGACTTTGTCTAAAAATTACCCTACCGGTTGACTTTGACTCAAAATGGTTCCTCAAGTTGTCTTTGCCTAAAGATGATCCTATGACAATGGTTCTCAATCTGTGGGTTCCCAGATGTTTTGGCTTTCAACTCCCAGAAATCCTAACAACTGGCAAACTGGCTGGGATTTTCTGGGAATTGTAGGTCAAAACACGTGGAGACCCACAGGTTGAGAACCCCTGTTCTACAAGTTGACTTTGTCTAAAGATGACCCTACAAGTTGACTTTGACTCAAGGTGGTTCTTCAAGTTGACTTTGTCTAAAAATGACCCTACGAGTTGACTTTGTCTAAAATTGATCCTACAACAATGGTTCTCAACCTGTGGGTCCCCAGATGTTTTGGCCTTCAACTCCCAGAAATCCTAACATCTGGTAAACTGGCTGGGATTTCTGGGAGTTTTAGGCCAAAACACCTGGGGACCAACAGCCTGAGAACCCCTGCCTTACAAGCTGACTTTGACTCAAGGTGATTCTTCAAGTTGACTTTGTCTAAAGTTGACCCTACAAGTTGACTTTGACTCAAGATGGTGGTTCAAGTTGACTTTGTCTAAAAGTAACCCTACTAGTTGACTTTGATTCAAGGTGGTTCTTGAAGTTAACTTCGTCTAAAAATGACCTTACGAGTTGACTTTGATTCAAGGTGATTTTTCAAGTTGACTTTGACTCAAAGGGATTTTTCACATTGACTTTGTCTAAAAATGCCCCTACTACTTGACTTTGACTCAAGGTGGTTTTTGAAGTTGATTTTGTCTAAAAATGACCCTACAAGTTGACTTTGATTCAAGGTGATTTTTCAAGTTGACTTTGACTCACATTGACTTTGTCTAAAAATGCCCCTACTAGTTGACTTTGACTCAAAATAACCCTACCAGTTGACTTTGACTCAAGGCCAGCCATGTTTAGGGCTTGGAGGAGTGAAGTGGTATGAGTGTTGGAATGGTTTGAGTGTTGTACTTTGTCTCTGGAGACCAAAGTTCGGATCCATACTCAGCCATGAAACCCATTGAGTGACTGTGGGCAAGTCACACACTCTCATCCTCAGATGAAGGTCATGGCAACCCCTCTCAGAACAAACATTGCCTAATTCCTGTACTTTAGCCAAAGCTTTTAAACAATAACTTCCCTGTTTTAAAATGTGTGGTTGTTTTAACAGTTGTCTTTTATTATCACCAATCATCATGGTATGTTATGCCATTGGGATTTTGTCTAAAGGTAACGCAGTCTTGGAGCATCAGCTCTTCAAAACAAATGATGAAATAATGAAAGTTTTCATGGTCAATATATCATTGGACTGCATGTGTTTATCCAAAGTCCAACAGTCTTGAGAGTTTATAGCTGTATTGGTTTTACCGTTTTACACTGTGTACTTCTCTCCAGTGAATTTTATTGTGTTTTCGGGTTTTTTTATCTGGATTTTAAACATTGTTTGCTCTGTTTCCTGGAAGCTGCTTTGCGCATTCCTTTAAACTGAAAGGTAGGGTGATAAACACTTTCAACAAACAGCTTCGCTCCTCCCGATCTTTAAAACAATGAGCAGGGATATTTGCCTGAACCAAAAATTGGAAAAGTCACTATAGTACAATCTATATATTTGCAGGACTAGTATCCATGGTCCTTCATTTCAGTATGGTTTGCTATTATACATGGTTTCGCATATCCAAATCTGGGAGCACATCCCTGCATATATAGGGTTGTACTGTATTTGGAATATAACTTCCAGGGGATTCTGGGAATGATAGTCCCCAAAAGTAACTTTTCCAAGCTGGGACATGCAGGACAGGAGAAGAAACAGCAGATCCTTTCTATCTACAAGCATTTTTGTCCAAACGGTGTTTATCTACATTACATAGATATAGACGTTCAATTGCACTTAATAGCTCCATATATGGAACTCTGGGATATATAGTTTGGAATATTTAGAGAGATTCTATGGAGTGTCAAAAAGACAATTCAAACTCTATGGACTTCTGCCAGAAGCGGACTGTAGAATTGTGGAGGGCGTAGGACAGTGTTTCTCAACCTTCCTAATGCCGTGACTCCTTAATACAGTTCCTCATGTTGTGGTGACCCCCAACCATAACATTATTTTGTTGCTACTTCATAACTGTAATCTTGCTACTGTTTTGAATCGTCATGTAAATATCTGATACACGGGATGTATTTTGATTCTCCAAATTTGGCACAAATACCTAATACACCCAAATTTGAATACTGGGGCGGTTTGGTGTGTGTGTGTGTGATTTTGTCATTTGAGAGTTGTAGTTGCTGGGATTTATAGTTCACCAACAATCAAAGAGCATTCTGAACTCCACTCACAATGGAATTGAACCAGCCTTGGCAGACAGAACTCCCATAACTAACAAAAAATACCGGAAGGGTTTGGTGGGCATTAAATATCTGATATGCAGGATTATTTTCATTCATTGGACCAAATTTTGCACAAATTCCCAATACACCCAAAATTGGGGTTGGGGAAGGGGGTCGACTTTGTCATTTGGGAGTTGTAGTACTTGGGATTTATAGTTCACCTACAATCAAAGAGCATTTTGAACCCCACCAACAATAGAACTGAACCAAACTTGGCACACAGAACTCCCATGACCATCAGAAAATACTGGAAGGGCTTGGTGGGCATTGACCTTGGGTTTTGGAGTTGTAGTTCACCTATGTCCAGAGGGCACTGTGGACTCGAATAATGATGGATCTGGACCAAACTTGTCACAAATACTCAATATGCCCAAAGGTGAACACTGGTGGAGTTTGGAGAAAATAGACCTTGACATTTGAGAGTTGTAGTTGATGAGATTTAAAGTTCACCTACAATCAAAGATCATTCTGAACCCCACCAACAATAGAATTGAACCAAACTTGGTACACAGAACTCCCATGACCAACAGAAAATACTGGAGGAATTTGGGAGGAATTGACAGTGATTTAGGGGAGAGCATGCCTACTCTCCCCTCCTCACCCGGAGTCTCAGAAACAGCCCTCCCCTTGGCTGAGTGGTTGACCAATCACAGCAGGAGGAGGTCTTTTGGAGGGAGGATTTGCCATCTGTTTCCAAAAAAGAAGAGAAGGACAAGCAGAGAGATCTTCAGCCTTTTCTGCCAAAGGGATTCCGAAGAACATCAGCAATATATGTATTATGATCATCTTTGGCAACTCCTCTGAAACCTCCTTGTTACATCCAGGATGAGAACCAGTGCAGTGATAGTACAGTAGAGTCTCGCTTATCTGACCTTCGCTTATCCGACATTCCATCTTATCTGATGCTCTTATCCGACACCCCTCTTTTCCTCCAGCATTTCCCCTTCAATTAAAGGAGGGCACCCCAACTCTCTCTTCATTCCCAATAAGTGAAAAAGGCAAGACAAGGGGGAGGGAGGAGGAGGAGCAAGGAAAGGGGGAAAAGAGGGAAGACCGGAAGTGGAAGCATCCTCCCTCTTTCCCTCTGTGATTTCCATGTTCCTCTTCTGCATCTAGGCACTTCCTGCTGGGCTGCGCTAACCCCAAGCCATTGCCTTGCCTTAATCCTTTGAGTCCTTGTTGTTAGTATTCTAGACTAGCACCGTGTCGGACAGGTAACAGGAGAAACCTTGGTGGCATTGAATTCTTGCCTTGGTAACTGCCTCGAGTCACCGGAAGGCTGAGAGGAGCGGTATAGAAATGTACTAAATAAATAAATAAGGTTCTGTATTATCTGACATTTTTGTTTCACCAACATTGTGCCAGCCCGTTTATGTCGGATAAGCAAGATTTCTGTAGTGTTAAACTGCATTCATTCTTCAGTGTAGACCCATCCTTTGCATTGAATGTGTTGCTCTGCAGGTGCAGATTTGCAAACTTGGTGTCAGAAGCCCAGCCAGACTCCTTAGGGAAATGACAAAGGGCAGATCGGAAAGAAAAGGAAAGAAAGGAGATAGAAACCAGAAGCCTTTGACATCTGTTCCATCCAAGACACCCCAGTTTGATGTTTGGACCAAATCACTGTGTCCTCCTCCATAATCTCCCATCCATCACAGTGCAGTCCTTATAACATTGAAATCGGAGAGGTACAAAGTCACCCTTGAAGACAAGAATGAGGAGAAAAGGGCAAAAAGACCCCGATCAGAAAAGAGACTCCAAATAAATTATCCCCCTTTTTTTCTTCTTTTAGAAGAAAAGCAATCAGAATAAGGTATGGAGTGGGAGATAAGGAAGAAGACAGAAGGGGTAAGGATAGGGAAGAGAAATGAGATTAGGAGCGAGGGAAAGGAATAAAAGCCAAGGAGAGAGGAGAAGAACGCAGCCAGCGGAGGGAGGGGTGCCAACCCCGGTGGGTGCCTCTGCCGTATCGCCCTCTCCATCATAGGGGCCCAACCTGGAGAGGTTTTCCTCCAAGATGGGAGCGATCAGGTAGGGAGCCTCTGCAGCTGCCGGGTGAATAAGCACCTGCTTATCTCTGCCCAACGGCTGTGTGCCGCTCCAGATTGCGCAGGGACGAGGTGTCGGCGGCGCACGGCAATTTCCATATCAGCAACCTGCAGCCGCTCCGACCGGATAAACACAACAGCCACGTGGACAAAAAGGTTAATTATCAATTTTCAGAGAGAAAAAAAGGGAAAAGGGGGAGGGAGATGGTAGAGAAAATCTCAAGAAGGCCTTCTCATGGTGCATTCCTGGCCTATGGGCCCCACAGTGGCACAAGTTGGCACAAAGCTAATGGTTCAACTCTAGGCACCAATCTGGAAATTGTTTATGGACCACCATGGTGTGCAAGCATGTCAAGCCTCCAAAAGCCTTGGCACACAGGTTTGGCTCAGACTAAGCACCAGATTTGGGACTAAATGGCCTACAAGGCACAGAATTGTTTGGCACAAGTTGGTGCAAAGTAATGCTCCTGTTGTAGTCTGGCAAGCATCAGAGGATTTGTCTGAATGTTTGGAGGATGAGGGGGATGAGACTGATGTTTGGAATTCCTCACCTAGTTCCCAGGCAACAGGGGAAATTGAAAGTACCCGTTCCTTTGAGAAAAGGTCTTGGGAAGCTGAGGAGTTTTCAAGGGAGTGTAGATTACACCTGAGAACGTAGGGTGTGAAAAGCAGCCATACTAGATATTCTCAGAGAATTCATGATAAGACTTTGAAGTCCAGATGCATTAGGCATGATGTCATGGGTACGGGGAAGGCTTAAGTTAAGTGGTTTAGTTCCAGGCGTCTCAGAGGAGACAACATTGCTAATGGGGATTTGGTCTCCTGTTCGTGATTCCAAGTTCATGGTTTCTCTATTGCCTCAATTTCTGTTTCATACTCCTGTTTATGCCTATGCACCTTTGGAGAAGTTATCTTGAAGAGGTTCCTGTTTTCATGTTCATGAATATACCTTTGGATTAATTTTATTATTTTGGATTCCCTGGTTTTGTTGTTTAACCTGGCATTTTTGGATTGCTGCTACAGAACTCTGGGTTCTTTTGTGCATTGCATTTTATATCCTGACTCTTTTGGATTTTCCCATATTTTCCTTTTTATATGCTTTCTTTACTAAGCATTCTTTTATTGGACCACTGGACTCTGGTGTGGTGCTGGGTGAAAGGAGTGTTCCAGTGATAGAGTGCAACAGCTCCATGTGCCAATCTGGAAGTCCGTTAAGGGTCTCCATGTGCAAGTCTATCTGGCTAAAGCAGACCTGGGCAAACTGGCCCTTCAAGTGTTTTGGACTTCAACTCCCACAATACCTAACAGCCGCTAGACTGTTAAGAATTGTGGACTTTGAAATCCAAAACAGCTGTAGGGCTGAAGTTTGCCCATGCCTGGACCAAAGGATGCTCCAAAGGTTTGGTTCACATGGAACACCATATCTGGAACTAAATTTATCACAAGACATAGAATGATATGGCACAAGTCGGCACAAAGCACTTAATTACACTCCACATGCCAATCTGGAAGTCCTTTAATGTTAAGACTAGCTGGCCAAGAGAGGCTCCAAAGGCCCTTCACAATGAGCACCAGATTTGGAAAGAAGCAGACGACAAGGCACAGATTTGGCACAAGTTGGCACAAAGCCGAAGGTTCAATTTTCTGACATAGAAAGGAAGAGTGAAGACCTAATTCCTGCCCTTTGATGCCTACAGTGGTACAAGTTGGCACAAAGCGGAAAATTCAGCTCCATGCACCAGTTTTTGGGGACCATCATGTGCCGGGATACTCCAAAGGGCTATGTGATGGGTTTAGTTCAAACTGAGCACCGGAATTGGAAAGAAATGGGCCTCTTGAAAACCTTAAATCAGTGGTTCCCAATCTGCAGTCCATTGACCACAACTGGTCCACAAGAACTAAATATGGTTTGCGGCCTCACCATTACTGCGCTGTTGCAATGAGAGTGACTGGTCTCATGAAACGCTTTTATAGTGATGAGGCTTATTAAAGATGGTTGTCTATGGGCGAGCAAATGGCGACTACTGGATGGCATATGTTCTGTATCAGAAAGTAGAGCTGATGTGGTCTATCCAATTCAATTTACTGAATCAGCACCCCAAATAACCAAACTCAACCTAAAGTTGACCAAAAACTGATTTGTAAACCCTTTTGGTACTAATGTTGGGGAGTGGTCTCTGGTCAAAGTGGTCCCTGGTCAAAAAAAGTTGGGAACCACTGCCTTAAATAGCAGAAAATTCTAGCCTGAATAATGGGAAAGGATAATGTATGTTCGAAGGCTTTCATGGCCGGGATCACTAGGTTGTTGTGTTTTCTGGGCTGCATGACCATGTTCCAGAAGCATTCTCTCCTGACGTTTCGCCTGCATCTATGGCAGGCATCCTCAGAGGGTGTGGGGTCTGGGAGACTTCACAACCTCTGAGGATGTCTGCAATAGATATGGGCGAAACATCAGAAGAGAATGCTTCTGGAATATGGCAATACATCCCAGAAAACTCACAACAACCTATGAACGGATAACCTCCCCCCTCCCTCCCTCCATCCTTTCTTTCTCCTATTCCTTCCCTTCCTCGTTTCCTCTTCTCCTCTTTGCCTTGTTTTCCTCCTTCTTTCCTTCTCTCCCTTCCTTCTCAAGTTCCTCCCTCTTTCTCCCATCTTCCTTCCTTAGTTATGCCTCTTCCCTTCTCTCCTTCCTTCCTTCTTTCTCTCCCTCCCATCATTCAATCCCTTCCCTTCCTTTTGCTATGAATCTCTTCTCTATCTCACTGCTGGACCCAAGTGGCCCACTTGCCCATCTGCCCCCATTCTTTTCCCTTTGGCCTCTGCTTTGCTGCAAGGTCTTCTTTTTGGGGAGGGGGCTGCCAAGACTGTTTCTTCATCCCACCCAGACCCTTCTGAGAGGAAGGAGAGAAGGGGGAACCCGATCCTCGTGTGAAAAGGGCCCCCTTGCTTCCCCTTTTCCCAGGCTGGGCGCCAAGCCCCTCTTCTCCCCCCCTCCCCACCTGCTCCCGGTCATCATTTGGCCCCCCAGCCCCTCCTCCCCGACCCTGATCCCCCTCCCCTCCTGGCCCATCTGGTGCCCAACTGAGCAGAGCAGATGCGCCAGGGATTGCGGAGCCCAACTGGCAGGCGTTCAAGACTGTCAGGGGCTGCACCTGCCCACTGCCTTGTAATCCCCCCTCTATCCTCTCCTCCAAAGGTCTGTTTGGGGTAAAGAAAAGGGGGAGGCAGGACCCCCAGCCTGCCTTTAGCCCCATACGTATTCACACAACCCTGCTGAACCCCCTTCTATTTCAGAGATCTAGTGTTTTGCCCTTGCAGGCACATGTATGTGCCAGGGAATGCATGGGATCTGCACAAATATTTCTCTAAATCAATGTTTCTCAGCCTTCCTAATGCCACGACCCCTTAATCCAATTCCTCATGTTGTGGTGACCCCCAACCATAAAATTATTTTCGTTGCTACTTCATAACTGTCATTTTGCTACTGTTACGAATCATAATGTAAATATCTGATATGCAGGATGTATTTTCATTCACTGGACCAAATTTGGCACAAATACCCAATACACCCACATTTGCATACTGGTGGGATGTGGAGGCGGGGGGAATTGATTTTGTCATATCAGATATTTACATGACAATTCGTAACAGTAGCAAAATTACAGTTATGAAGTAGCAATGAAAATAATGTTATGGTTGGGGGTCACTACAACATGAGGAACTGCATTAAGAGGTTGAGGCATTAGGAAGGCATTCGATTTTGTCATCTAGGAGTTGTAGTTGCTGGGATTTATAGTTCACCTACAATCAAAGAGCATTCTGAACTCCACCAACAATAAAATTGAACCAAACTCGCCACAAAGAAATCCAATGACCAAGAGAAAATACAGGAGGGGGTTGGTGGGCATTGACCTTGAGTTTTGGAGTTGTAGTTTACCTACATCCAGAGACCACAGTGGACTCAAACAATGATGGATCTGGACCAAACTTGGCACAAATACTCAATATGCCCAAATGTGGACACTGATGGAGTTTGAGGAAAATAGACCTTGACATTTGGGAGTTGTAGTTGCTGGGATTTATAGTTCATCTACAATCAAAGAGCATTCTGAACCCCACGAATGATAGAAGTTGACCAAACGTCCCACACAGAACCCCTCTGCCTTGAAGAGTCTTGCTGGTGCGAGCCTCCCTCCAGTCTCACACGCTCTCCCTCACCCACACATGTGCACCACGCTGCCATGTGCTGAGCATGCCTACTCTCCCCTCCCCGCTTGAAGCCTCAGAAACAGCCCTTCCCCTGGCTGAGAGGCCAGCCAATCACAGCAGAGGAGGGATTTTGGTGGGATGGATTGCTCAAGCAAGTGAGCCAAGTTGCATATTGGTAATTAATAAGGAGAGGTGGAGAGATCTTCAGTCTTCTCTGCCAAAGGGGTTCCTAAAACCATCAGAAATATATGTTTTCTGATGGTCTTTGGTGACCCCTCTGAAACCCCCTCGCACCCCCCCCCCCCCGGGCCCTGGCCCCAGTTGAGAAACACCGCTTTAGAAGTAATTTTTATTCAAGGGGGGAAAAAACAAACATACAAAACGACACCATAAAAATAGATCAGGGAATGCTGCAGATGTAGTATATCTTAGTTTTTGGCAATGATGCTTAGAGTTAGCTCTGATGCCAATGTGTTGTCATTGAATGTTGTGCCATGATTCTAGAGAGCCTGGTTGGAATCCCTCCTCACTATCGAAATCCATTCAGTGCTCTTGAGCAAGTCACACTCTCTCAGCCGCAGATAACCATATAGGGTTGCATTAGGGTGTCTGCAAGATGGAAATGGCTTGAAAGCACACAACCACCACCACAACTACTGCTGTTGCCTTGGAGAGATCTTCTGCCACTGCGAAGGCTACAAATAGGGGAAGTTATAATTGTGGAGGGGCTGGAGTTTGCAGATGCTTTAATTGAAGTGCTGGCTGCCATTAATTATATGAAAGAGAGAGAGAGCAAGGAATGAGCTTTTTATTAGCTAATGAGGATCTCCATTTTCCCCTTCATCCTTTGATGTTTGGACGGCTAATGGCTGCTAAATTAAAACGGTTGGGTTTCCTTTCTCCCCATCCTCCTTTGGTTAAGAGATAGTGAAGGCAGGCACTTGGGGGGAAGGAATGAAAGAAGGAGGAAAGTAGAGAGGGAAAAAGAAAAGAAGGAAGAAAGGGAAGGAGAAAGGAGGAAGGAGGGAGAGAAGGAAGGAAGAGAGGGGGAGGGAGAGAAGGAAGGAAATAAATAAGGTGAGAGGAAGAAAGAAGGAAGGACAGAAGGAGGAAAGGAACGTAGAGAGGGAGGAAGAAAAGAAGGAAGGGAGGGAGGATAAAGAGGAGGAAGAAGGAGATGAAGAAAAGGAAGGTGAGAGAAAGGAGAGAAGGGAAGGAGGGAGAAGAGAAGGAAGGAGAGAAGGGAAGTAGAATAGAGAGGAAGGAAAGGAAGGAAAGGAAGGAAGGAAGCTGAGTGGGAAAAGAGAAGGAAGGATAAAAGGAGGCAAGGAGAGTAGAGAGGGAGAAAGAAAAGAAGGAAAGGAAGGAGAAAGGAGGGAGAGAAGGAAGGAAGAGAGGGGGAGGGAGAGAAGGAAGGAAAGAAATAAGGTAAGAGGGAAGAAAGAAGGAAGGACAGAAGGAGGAAAGGAACGTAGAGAGGGAGGAAGAAAAGAAGGGAGGGAGAGAGGATAAAGAGGAGGAAGAAGGAGATGAAGAAAAGGAAGGTGAGAGAAAGGAGAGAAGGAAGGGAGGGAGAAGAGAAGGAAGGAGAGAAGGGAAGTAGAATAGAGAGGAAGGAAAGGAAGGAAGGAAGCTGAGTGGGAAAAGAGAAGGAAGGATAGAAGGAGGCAAGGAGAGTAGAGAGGGAGAAAGAAAAGAAGGAAGGGAAGGAGAAAGGAGGAAGGAGGGAGAGAAGGAAGGAAAGAAATAAGGTGAGAGGGAAGAAAGAAGGAAGGACAGAAGGAGGAAAGGAACATAGAGAGGGAGGAAGAAAAGAAGGGAGGGAGGATAAAGAGGAGGAAGGAGGAGATGAAGAAAAGGAAGGTGAGACAAAGGAGAGAAGGGAGGGAGGGAGAAGAGAAGGAAGGAGAGAAGTAGAATAGAGAGAAAGAAAAGGAAGGAAGGAAGGTGAGTGGGAAAAGAGAAGGAAGGATAGAAAGAGGCAAGGAGAGTAGAAAGGGAGAAAGAAAAGAAAGGAAGGTGAGAAGAAGGAGCGAAGGGAGGGAGGGAGAAGAGAAGAGAAAGAAGGACAGAAGGGAAGTAGAGTAGAAAGGAAGAAAAGGAGGGAAGGTGAGAGGGAAGAGTGAAGGATGGACAGAAGGAGGTAAGGAGATTAGAGAGGGAGGAAGAAAAGAAGGAAGGAAGGAACAAAGGAAAAAACAAACAAAGGCCAGAGGATGGAGGGGACGGAGGGACGGAGGGAGAAGAGAAGAACAGAAGGAAAGTAGAGTTGAGAGGAAGAAAAGGAAGGAAGGGAAGGAGAAAGCGGAAGAGGGGGAGAGAAGGAAGGAAGGGAATGAGAAGGAGGAGGTGGGAGTGAGAGAAGGAAGGAAGGAAGGTAAGAGGGAGGAGAGAAGGATGTACAGAAGGAGGGAGGTAGAATAGAAAGGAAGAAAGAGAATGAAAAGAAGGAAGGAAAGAAAGAAAAGAAGGGGAAAGGGAAAAGGGGAGGAAGGAGTGGAGGGAGGAAAGGAAGAAAAGGAAGGAAGGAAGGAAGGAAGGAAGGAAGGAAGGAAGGAAGGAAGGAAGGTGAGAGGAAGGAAGGAAAGAAAAAAGGAAGGGAAGGAGAAAGAAGGCGTTGGACGGAAGGAAGAAAAGAAGGAGAGAGGGAAGAAGGAAAGGAGGGAGGGAAAAAGGAAGGAAAGAATGAGGAGGCATTGTGGTCCATGCATGGCATCAACAAAATTGATGCCATGCATGGACCAATTTTGTATAATGAAGCCATTTCCCCTTCCAGCCTTTCTGGCCCGTCCAGAGGAGACGCTCAGCCCCTCCTGACCCCTCTGTTTGTGGCCGCCACGATTGTGCATTAAGAAAATGTACAGTAACTGCCCCATTAAAATCATTATTCCACTGAAAAAGCTCGATTCCCCTCCTCCGGAGAGCAGAGGCCAAGGGATTAGGCCTGGAGGCCAGCAGCTGGCAGGGGGATGCTGACTACCCTCCGGAGAAATCTCCCTTTGCTGCCAAACTCAGGAGGAGAGCCCAGCCGCCCGTCTGACCTTTTCCACTTAAAGTGGACTTCCTCAAGTGGATCTGGAGGCAAATTAAAGGCTAATGAAGGAGGGGGAGAATCCATCATATTTTGCAGTATGCAATAGGTTTCGGAGGAGAGAGCAAAGAGGCAGCTTAGTGGCAATGAAAGTGAGACCCCAAAAATGGCAGGATTGAAGCATTGCATTGGGATGTCAATTGCAGAAGGTCTTTCCAGTTTGAAGGGAGCTATATCCACTGTGCTGAACTGTGATTTGGCACCATGGACAGTTCTGGTAAAATTACTCTTGCTGTTCCCTTAAAACCCAATATAAGGTGCATCTGCACTGCATAATTGATGCTGTTTGACCCCACGTTAACTGCCATGGCTCAGTGCTGTGGAATACTCAATGCTCAAGGCCCTGATCCCTTTAAATAGCCTTCTAGGTAAGGAAAGGCTCTTGGTAAGTTTCTCTGTGAATGTAGTTGGATGGGAGGCTTGTGGAGGTAGCATTACACTGGGTCTGAGCAGAGATACATATTTGGTTGTCCCCATTGGTGATGCATTGCTGCTGAAATACATAACTGCAAACACCAGAGCCACCTGATATCTCATGTATTTCCTCTTTATCCTCCAATGGTGAACTTCCCGGTATTGAGAAAAGAAGGGGACGATGGAACAGGAGGCATGTGTTTGCAATGGTGGAATAGTGCCCAGCATTCATAGAATCATAGAATCCTAGAGTTGGAAGAGATCTTGTGGGGCATCCAGCCCAGCCCTATTCTGCCAAGAAGCAGGAAAATCACATTCAAAGCACCCCCAACAGATGGCCATCCAGCCTCTGTTTAAAAGCCTCCAAAGAAGGAGTCTCCACCACACTCCGGGGCAGAGAGTTCCACTGCTGAACAGCTCTCACATCTTCCTCATACTCATGCTCATACTCCTTTCCTGTCATTTGAAGCCACTGTTCTGCATCCTGGTCTCCAGGGAAGCAGAAAACAAGCTTGCTCCCTCCTCCCTGTGGCTTCCTCTCATATATTTATACATGGCTATCTTATCTCCTCTCAGCCTTCTCTTCTTCAGGCTAAACATGCCCAGCTCCTTAAGCCGCTCCTCATAGGGCTTGTTCTCCAGACCCTTGATCATTTTCGTCACAGTCCTCTGGACACATTCCAGCTTGTCAATATCTCTCTTGAATTGTGGTGCCCAGAATTGGACACAATATTCCAGGTGTGGTCTAACCAAAGCAGAATAGAGGGGTAGCATTACTTCCTTAGATCTAGACACTATGCTCCTATTGATGCAGGCCAAAATCCCATTGGCTTTTTTTGCCGCCACAGCACATTGTTGGCTCATGTTTAACTTGTTGTCCACGAGGACTCCAAGATCTTTTTCACACATAGTGCTCTCGAGCCAGGCATCGTCCCCCATTCTGTATCTTTGCATTTTGTTTTTTCTGCCTAAGTGGAGTATCTTGCATTTGTCCCTGTTGAACTTCATTTTGTTAGTTTTGGCCCATCTCTCTAATCTGTCAAGATCGTTTTGAATCCTGCTCCTGTCCTCTGAAGTATTGGCTATCCCTCCCAATTTGATGTCGTCTGCAAACTTAATGTTGCTGCCTTCTAACCCTTCATCTAAGTCATTAATCAAGATGTTGAACATGATGATTCATAGCAGTAGCAAAATTACAGTTATGAAGTAGCAACGAAAATAATGTCATGGTTGGGGGGGTCACCACAACATGAGGAATTGTATCAAAAAATTGTTTTTAAACTCGATTCATTTCCAGGGGGCGCTAGCGTTTCCAAATTCTAAATACTTCCAAAATTTTGAGATTTCAAAATTTTGTTATTTACGAAATTTCGTTAATTTCGAATCGATTCGTTAATGGTGGGCGCGATTGCGCAATATGCTAAAAAACCCTCCAAATGGGACAGGGGGAACTTCTGAAGCTTCCATCTCCCTCTGTTGTTGACTGTTGGTGTGATAATTTATTTTTTATCACTGATAAAACAAACAACAACTATAAAACTTGCACCAGACATACGGAAATAATTACGAAACAATTACGAACCAATTTCGAAACAATTTCGAACCAATTACGAAACAATTACGAAACAATACGAAATAAATTGGAAAAATTGTTTCGATTTTTAATTACTCCTCACACTATTCCTGCATGGCTCAATATCGGATCGTAAGCTAATTTAAATACGAATTAATAACGAATTACGAAATTAACGAACGAAACCGCCCAGCCCTAGTATCAAGGGGTCGCGGCATTAGGAAGGTTGAGAAACACTGATCTAAGTCATTAATAAAGATGTTGAACAGGCCCAGGCCCAGGACTGAACCCTATTGAGTTCTACCCAACCTTGAAGAGTGCGAAACCAAGGTAAAATACAGCCGTTGACAGGATAATTCTCTCCTTTTTCCCCCCTTTCTCATCCTTTTTCTTCTTTTTCTTTGCAATGTAGGAGCAGCAAGGAGTGGGAAGGAGGAGGCGGCGAAGAAAGAAAGTCAGAGGATGGAGAGGGGGAGAAATCAGCTATCAATGGCCCTGCCTTGATGGGGAATAAAATATGCACTGAAAGACATTAAAATGGAGTAAATAAAAGAGATAAAAATGGAACGATCAAGCCGGGGAACTTCTTCTCCTCTGATTAAAAAAGCGCAGGGAGGAGGAGGAGGGGGAAAGGCTCCAAACCCTTGAAGAGGCAGGCAGCTGCTGCGAAAGCCGGAGACTGATAAAGGGTCCTCCGGCTGCCTGTTTGCGAGAGATAAAGCCAAGTCCCGGCTCCGCTTGTCCTCAATCCAAGTCTTACCATCAATGTTAATACAGCCTGACAAACTGGCATTTAAGATAGAATAAATATAGGCTGCCGCCGCTATTACCTAGACCTTATTAATCTGCTCGCAGGCATTTAAATGGCGTTGAAAATATGGAGTTTACCACTCGGTGCTTCAATAGCTCTGCAATTTATCACGTCCCCTCCCTCCCTCCTATGCATTCCCAACTCCTTTTGCTTTCCTGGAGCTTTTGTCTTCTTTTTCCTAAGTGACCCGTGCTCTTCTTTAAAGAGAGCTATTGCAAAGGAGGGAAAAGGCACTTCTGATCCAGGACAGGTGTTGACAAGGTGTACACTGGCTTCCAGAAAGCATTGGCACAACATAAAGCTCCATAGACCTTGGAGCAAGCACGGGCCAACTTCAGGCTTCCAGGTGTTTTGGAATGCAACTCCCACAATTCCTAACAGCTTACCGATAATGATGCTTCATACGCCAATCTGGAAGTCTCTTACAGATCTCCTCATGCAAGTCTGTCTGGTCAAAGCAGTCATGGTCAAACTTTGGCCCTCCAGGTGTTTTGGACTGCAACTCCCACAATTTCTAACAGCCTATCAATAATGATAATGCTTCATGTGCCTGTCTTGAAGTCCTTTACAGATCTTCACGTGTTATTCTGTCTGGCCAAAGCAGTCTTGGGTAAACTTTGGCCCTCCAGATGTTTTGGACTGCAACTCCCACAATTCCTAACAGCCTACAGATAACAGTAATGCTTCGTGTGCCAATCTGGAAGTTCCTTAGAGATCTCCATGTGCAATTCTGTCTGGCCAAAGAAGTCATGGTCAAACTTTGGCTCTCCAGGTGTTTTGGACTGCAACTCCCACAATTCCTAACATTCTACAAATAATGATAATGATTCATGTGCCAGTCTGGAAGTCCCTTACAGATCTCCACATGCAAGTCTGTCTGGTCAAAGCAGTCATGGGCAAACTTCGGCCCTCCAGGTGTTTTGGACTGCAATTCCCACAATTCCTAACAGCCTACCGATAATGATAATGCTTCATGTGCCAATCTGGAAGTCATTTAGAGATCTCCATGTGCAATTCTGTCTGGCCAAAGCAGTCATGGTCAAACTTTGGCCCTCCAGATGTTTTGGACTTCAACTCCCACAATTCCTAACAGCCTACCGATAATGATAATGCCTCATGTGCCAGTCTGGAAGTCCCTTAGAGATATCCACATGCAAGTCTGTTTGGCCAAAGCAGTCATGGGTAAACTTTGGCCCTTCAGGTGTTTTGGACTGCAACTCCCACAACTCCTAACAACCTACCGATAATGATAATGCTTCATGTGCCAATCTGGAAGTCCCTGGAAGTTGGAGAACATCATCTTGAAGATGGGATACCACCAATGAATCTCAGATGAGGTCCAGTCTAGTTCCAAGGATGGAACTATCCAAATCACTTCTGAAGGATTCCTTGTCTAAGAAAACCCTATGAAAAACGAATAGGGAGATGACTGGAGATCTGAATGTGTATTTCATCGAGTCTCCTAAATGTGCCTGATCCCATCTGATTCTGAAAGCCAACCAGAGTGAGACATAGTTATTAATAACTGATACTTGGATGGGATACCACCAATGAATCCCAGGTGAGGTCGGCTCTAGTTCAGAGGACAGAACTCTCCAAATCACTTCTGAGGGACTCCTTGTCTAAGAAAACCCTATGAAAACCTAATATGAGCTATCCAAGGTGCTGAACCTGATATTGGAAGTAGGTTTCAGCACCTTGGGGAGATCCTTGAGTGACTGAGTTTTTAAAGAAAACCCCAATATATGGGTTGCTGTGAGTTTTCCTGGACTGTATGGCCATGTTCCAGTAGCATTCTCTCCTGATGTTTTGCCTGTGTCTGTGGCTACTGGCATCTTCAGAGGATATGTTGGCAGTGAAGTAATTGTGGGAGTTGAAGTCCAAAACACATGGAACGCCAAAGTTGGCTCATGCCTGTCTTTCAGGATGGAGGACAAGGCTGGTGGGACTTGGGAAGTCAATATATTAATGGAGATGGAATTAAGCAATGAACTTTCCAAGGTGCTGAAACTGAAGTAGGGTTCAGCACCTTGGAGAGATCCTTTAACAAATGAATATATGTATTGCTATGAGTTTTCCAGACTGTATGGCTATGTTTCAGTAGCATTCTCTCCTGATGAAAAGAAATCATTACGGGTTTTTAATGGCTGGGGACTGGGAGAGGGATTGCTTTGCCGTCATTGTCAAACACGTCTCCAAGGAGGCGTATAAGGAATTGCAGAATTTGTCTCTTGGGGAAGGGTGCATCTACATGGGACACTGAATGCAGTTTGACACCACTTACACTGGGTGGAACAACTTCCAAACAGAGGGTGCCTCCAGGAAAAAACAGCCAGGTTGCCTCTATGTGGATAGCTAAAGATTTTCCCCTAACTAGTCTAGTCATGTCCGACTCTGGGGGTTGGTGCTCATCTCCATTTATAAGCCAAAGAGCTGGCGTTGTCCGTAGACAACTCCAAGGTTATGTGGTCGACATGACTGCATGGAGTGCCATTACCTTCCTGCCGCAGTGGTACCTATTGATCTACTCACATTTGCATGTTTTCGAACTGCTAGGTTGGCAGAAGCTGGGGCTAACAGCTGGAGCTCACCCCGTTCCCCGGATTCAAACCTGCAACCTGTCGATCAGCAAGTTCAGCACCTCAGTGCTTTAACTCACTGCTCCACCTCTATGCAGATACCCTCACTGATTCATCTCTATGAGTACTCAAATGCTAATTCAAGCTTACTAATTGCAACATTCACACTTGCCTTAAACAGGGTTCTTTCTCCACCCTGAACATTATTCTATAGATAAATATGCACTCCACTTGATTCACTGCCAACAGATCTTCTGAAGATGCCATTAGCCACAGATACCAGAGAAATGTCAGGAGAGAGTGCTGCTGGAACATGGCCATACAGCCCGAAAAACATCCAGTTATTCCGGCCATGAAAGACTTTAACACAGCCCAATATATATTTGGCAGTGGATGATACCAGATGCAACTCCCAAGGCCTTTCTTTCCTTAAATGTTTGGGAATATTCCTTTTTCGGCCAGCATTTTGTGGGTCTGCATTCAGTGTCCTGTGTAAACACACCCTTCGCCTAAAGAGAGCAGCACATCATGCGCTTCCTTGTAAGCCTCCTTGGAGACGTGTTTGACAATGGTGGCAAAGCAATCCCTCTCCCAGTCCCCAGCCATTAAAAACCCATAATGATTCCTTTCCCTCCATCGGCTTAAATCCCGTCTTTAATTGCCCCCTTTGATGTATCTCTCCCAACCAGGCTTTACTTTATAAGAAAGACGTGGAGTCATTAAGAGAAGCTCTTAGCAGAATCAACTATTAATGAGACAACTAGGCCAAGGCGCACGGGTGCCACTCCCACTCTCCCCCAGGAGGCATCTACACTGACATATAATCCAGTTCGAATGGCATTATGTGGCCAGCATAGTAATGCAGTTCAATGCTGTTTGAATTGCATTATATAGTCAATGTAGACCAGGCATGGGCAAACTTGGGCCCTCCAGGTGTTTTGGACTTCAACTCCCACCATTCCTAACAGCCGGTAGATAGATGATAGATAGATAGATAGATTATAAATAGAGAAGTATATTGAGATAGATAGTAGATAGATAGAAAGATAGAATGATAGAGAAAAAGCGAGAATGATAGATACAATGGAAAATGATAGAGAGATAGAATGATAAAGAGATAGATAGATAGATAGATAGATAGATACAATGAAAGATTATAAATAGATAAGTATATTGAGATAGATAGTAGATAGATAGAAAGATAGAATGATAGAGAGAAAACAAGAATGATAGATACAATAGCAAATGATAGAGAGATAGATAGAATGATAGAGAGAAAGAGAGAGAGGATAGATAGATAGATAGATAGATAGATAGATAGATAGATAGATACATTGAAAGATTATGAATAGATAAGTATATTGAGATAGTTAGTAGATAGATAGAAAAATAGATAGAATGATAGAGAGAGAGAAAGAATGATACAATGGAAAATGATAGAGAGATAGATAGAATGATAGAGAGATAGATAGATTGATAGATAGATAGATACAATGAAAGATTATGAATAGATAAGTATATTGAGATAGATAGTAGATAGATAGATAGATTGATAGATAGATAGAATGATAGAAAGCGAGAATGATAGATACAATAGCAAATGATAAAGAGATAGAATGATAGAGAGAAAGAGAGAGAGGATAGATAGATAGATAGATAGATACATACATACCTACATACATTGAAAGATTATAAATAGATAAGTACATTGAGACAGATAGTATATAGATAGAAAAATAGATAGAATGATAGAGAAAGAGAAAATGATAGATACGATGGAAAATGATAGAGAGAGAATGATAGAGAGAAAGAGAGAGAATGATAGCTAGCTAGATACAATGAAAGATTATAAATAGATAAGTATATTGAGATAGATAGTAGATAGATAGTAGGATAGATAGAATGATAGAGAGAAATAGAGATAGAGATATAATGATAGATAGATAGATAGATAGATAGATAGATAGATACAATGAAAGATGATAGCTAGATAGAAAGATAAATAGACTGAGATAGATAGTAGATAGATAGAAAATAGAGATGGATAGATAGATAGATAGATAGATAGATAGATAGATAGATAGATACATTGAAAGATTATAAATAGATAAGTACTGTATATTGAGACAGACAGTAGATAGATAGAAAGATAGATAGAATGATAGAGAGAAAGCGAGAATGATAGATACAATGGAAAATGAAAGAGAGTTAGTAGATAGAATGATAATTAGAGAGAATGATAGATAGATACAAGGAAATATGATAAATAGATAAGTACGAGGGTTGAATGAAAAGCAATGCCTCCACCTTCATTACTTGGGTTTGGATGGGAATACTTTAATAAATCAAACACAGAAATAATCCTTAGAATGTGCTCTTTGACTACCACTATTCACTTTTCCACATAATCACCGGACAATTGGATACATTTCTGCCAACGATGAACAAGTTTTCTGAAGCTGTCACGGAAGAAGTCGACACTCTGTTTCTGCAACCCGTTGTGCACAGATCTTCCAATAGCCAAGCAAAGCAATAATGTGACCCACACGTTCTTGTGAAATGCCGATTATGCTTGAAATTTCTCTATGAGTGATACGACGATCATCCTGAATCAATCTGTCATCCTTTTGTTTGTGAAACTTGATGGTTGCTGTCACAGGACATCCAACTCTTTCTTTGTCACGCAAGTCAGATGTTCCCACCTCAACATCTTTAAACTTACTTGCGCAACGATGCACAGTACTCACATCAGCACAATCACCATAAACAGCTTGCATTCTCTGATGAATCTCCTTTGGGGAGACACCTTCTGCTGTCAAGAATTCAATGACTGCACGTTGCTTAAGTCACATAGACCGACCGTCTGTGCAGGGTTCCATACTTCGCACTTTAACAACACAACCATTCAATGCTAAGGCTTCCCACCAAAATGGAACTGTAGAGGAGAGTCTACTGAACAAGCCAGTACCTGCCGCATACCAGTACTGCCATCTGTTGAGAAGTTGTGAAGGTGGAGGCATTACTTTTTCTGCTAAGGCTGCCCACCAAAATGGAATTGTAGAGGAGAGTCAATTGAACAAGCCAGTACCTGCCGCATACCAGTACTGCCATCTGTTGAGAAGTTATGAAGGTGGAGGCATTACTTTTTCTGCTAAGGCTGCCCACCAAAATGGAATTGTAGAGGAGAGTCAATTGAACAAGCCAGTACCTGCCACATACCGGTACTGCCATCTGTTGAGGAGTTACAAAGGTAGAGGCATTACTTTTTCTGGTAAGGCTTGCCGCCAAAATAGAACTGTAGAAGAGAATCTACCAAACAAGCCACTTCCTGTCGCATACCAGTATTGCCATCTGTTGAGGCGTTATGAAGGTGGAGGCATTACTTTTTCTGCTAAGGCTTGCTGCCAAAATGGAACTGTAGAGGAGAGTCTACTGAACATACCAGTACCTGCCATATACCAGTACTGCCATCTGTTGAGGAGTTACAAAGGTGGAGGCATTACTTTTCATTCAACCCTCATATATTGAGATAGTAGATAGAGAAAAAAATAGGTAGAATGATAGAGAAAGAATGATAGATACAGTGCAAGATGATCGAGAGCTAGACAAAGAGATAGATAGATAGATAGATAGATAGATAGATAGATAGATAGAATGATAGAGAGAGAATGATTGATAGATACATTGGAAGATGATAGAAAGATAAATAGACTGAGATAGACAGTAGATAGAACAATAGAGAGAAAAAGCGGCAATGATAGATACAATGAAAGATGATAGAGAGATAGGAGATAGAATGATAGAGAGAGAAAGAGAAATGATTGCTATACAATGATAGGTGACAGATAGATAAGTATATTGACATAGTAGATAGAAAATAAAACGATAGAGAGAGAATGATAGATACAATGGAATATGATAGATAGAGAGATAGATAGATAAGATAGATAGTAGAATAATAGAGAGAGATATAATGATTGATAGATAGATAGATAGATAGATACAATGAAAGATGATAGCTAGATAGAAAGATAAATAGACTGAGATAGATAGTAGATAGATAGAAAAATAGAATGCTAGAGAGATAGAAAGCGAGAATGATAGATACAATGGAAGATGATAGAGTCAGACAGATAGATAGATAGTAGATAGAATGATAGAGAGAGAGAGAAATATGATAGATACAATGGAAGATGATAAATATTTACATAGATTGAAAAATAGAATGATAGAGAGTGAGAGAGAGAATGTTAGATACAGTGGGAGATGACAGATAGATAGATGGATAGACAAATAGATAAATAGATAGATAGTAGATAGAATGATAGAGAGAGAATGATAGATACACTGAATGATATAAAAATAAATAGACTGAGATAGTAGTTAGATAGAAATATAGAATGATAGAGAGAAAGTGAGAATGATACATACAACAGAAGATGATGGAGAGATAGAGATATAAACAAATAGATAGAGAATTGATAGAACGATAGAGAGAGAAAGTATAAATATAATGGAAAATGATAGAGAGATAGATAGTAGATAGAATGATAGAAAGGGAATGATAGATAGATAGATAGATAGATAGATAGATAGATAGATAGACAGATAGAATAAAAAATGATAGGTAAGTATATTGAGATAGTAAATAGAGAGAGAAAATAGATAGAATGATATAGAGAAAGAGAGAATGATAGATACAATGAAAGATGATAGATAAATAAGTAGACTGAGATAGGTGATAGATAGACAGATAGACAGGATAGGAGAGAGAGGGGCATAGCTAAATATTTCCAGAAATCAGGATTTCTTTTCGCGAAAATTCACACAAGGCTTTTTGCATGCAGAAAAATATCCTTTTCTGTGCATTTTTGTATATGTGTGTGCCCAAAAATGTTTCCAATACTTTGTGCCCTATTGCTTTATAAGGGGGAATGTATCGAAAACACAAAATATTCTTGTGGTGGTTGATCATTCTCTTGATGAGAAGACTGCCTTTTCCGACAGATTATGACAAACATCACAAATATCCTTGAGGTCCGTAGAGCAAAAAGAGCCACAGCATCACAATCCACCAAGCAGGCTTTTCGGCTGGACGAAGGGATTGCATGGTCTCAGCCTAGTCCCTAGTGGACACCTGGACAAATGACAAGCCCCATGGAGAGAAAAACCTATGGCTGGGATGGACAGAAGGGGGATTGGATCACAGAACCAAAGGTTCATTCAGTTGGGAGGAAACCTTGAGATCATCTAGTCCAGTCCCAATAGGGTTTCAAGACAGGGCAGCTGCAACTGCATGTCTATTTTTGTATCACAAGAGGGACAGAACATGGAACTGGCACCTTTTACTGTATGTGTTTATTATTTAGTTTATCCCACCATATTATACTGATATTGGGACCTTTTAAGACCACAGCTCCAAAAATCTCTCAGCACTGAGTCATGGCAGTTCAAAACTACAACTCCCAAGATTACATTGCATTGAGCCATGGCAGTTATTTCTACTGCATTGATTCTACAGTGTAGATGCACCCAGGGAAGGCTAAAGTCCTTGTAAAACTACAATTCCCAGGATCCCATAGCATTGAGCCATGGCAGTTCAGAACCACACCTCCCAAGATTACACCCCATTGAGCCATGGTGGTTATTTCTACTGCATTCATTCTACAGTGTAGATGCACCCAGGGAAGGCTGAAGATCTTGCAAAACTACAATTCCCAGGATCCCATAGCATTAAGCTTGGCAGTGATAGTGGAGCCAAAATGCATTAATTCTACAATGTAGATGCAACCAGGGAAAGCTGAAGACCTTGCAAAACTACAATTCCCAGGATTCCGTAGCATTGGGCCATTGTAGTTAGAGTGGAGCCAAAATGCATTCATCCTACAGTGTAGATGCCACCAGGAAGGCTGAAGACTTTGTAAAACTACAGCTTCCAGGATCCCATAGCATTGAGCCATGGCAGTTAGAGTGGTGCCAAAATGTATTAATTCTACAGTGTAGATGCAACCAGGGAAGGCGAAAGACTTTGCAAAACTACAACTCCCAGAATTCCATAGCATTGAGCCATGGTAGCTCAAAACTACAACTCCCAAGATTATATCACATTGAGCCATGACAGTTAAAGTGGTGCCAAAATGCATTAATTCTACAATGTAGATGCAACCAGGGAAAGCTGAAGATCTTACAGAACTACAGCTCCCAGGATCCCAAAGCATTGAGCCATGGCAGTTAAAGTGGCACCAAATGCCTTATTTCTACAGTGTCAATGCAACCAGGGAAGGCCGAAGACCTTGCAAAATTACAACTCCCAGTATCCCATAGCATTGAGTTGAAGTGGCATCAAACTGCATTCAGTCTGCCGTGTAGATGTGCCGTTAGATGAGCTCTAACTCCCTCTCCCTCTCCCTTTCCTCTCTGAGAATAACAAGGTTTCCTCATTTGGGTTTCACTGGAAAGAAAAGAAAAGCTCTTCTCTTGGCGATAATTATTGGAAAGTTCAGAGCTGAAGGAGGGAAGGGAGGGAAAGAGAGAGGGAAGGAACCCAGGGAAAGCGGGCCATTAAAATGCATGCACACAGCTTGCCTTTCCAGCAGATGTTGGCATAATTAGAGAGGAAAAAATTATGAAATTAATTTGTGGTTCAATGTAAATTTCAGCGAAGGGGGCGGCGGTGGGAGGGGGGGGTGGGAGAAGCGTGGCTCCCATCACCTCTTGCGCACAGATAGCAGCATGGGCCCACACTCTGTGCGCACACACGCCACACGGCACACACCAGCTGCTGCTGCCGGGGAAGTGGTAATTGTCAGAAGGTACCCAGGGAGGGAGGGAAGGAGAGAGACTGGCATGAAAAACACAGGAAAGAAGAGGAATATTGCATCCTCTTAAAGGCACAGGCCCTCTTGCTCATGGCACATCGCCGGGGAGGATGGATTTTCCATTATTCCAGGCCACAGACTAGAGAGGATGGCAGGACACCATAAGACGAGGATGTTGGCAAATATAAGAATTTGGCCGAGGAAGGGCCCCGGAGCTCTCTGATCCATGACCTGCAATGTGCTACCCATAAGGAATGAAATCCATATTCTGCTGAAAGATGGCAAGGCCCTATTGAGCATCCTAGTCCTGAACTGTGTTGACTTTTGTGTTGGCAAAATTGAGGAATGTGGTTGGGAAAGGGCACCTAGTGATCCGATCCATGGCTACCCATAAGAAGTGAGATCCATGCTCTGCAGAAAGGTGGCAAGGCAACCAGTGGCACCAAATAACCCTATTGAGCATCCCATTATTCAATTGTGTTGGTTTTTGTGTTGGTAAAATTGAGGAATGTGGTTGGGAAAGAACCCCAAAGCGATCCGATCCATGGCTACCCATAAGAAACGAGATTCATGCTCTGCTGAAAGGTGGCAAGGCAACCAGTGGCACCAAATGACCCTATTGAGCATCCCATTCCTGAACTGTGTTGACTTTTGTGTTGGCAAAATTGAGGAATGTGGTTGGGAAAGGGTCCCAAAGCGATCCGATCCATGGCTACCCATAAGAAACGAGATTCATGCTCTGCTGAAAGGTGGCAAGGCAACCAGTGGCACCAAATGACCCTGTTGAGCATCCCATTCCTGAACTGTGTTGACTTTGGTGTTGGCAAAATTGACGAATGTGGTTGGGAAAGGGTCCCAAAGCGATCCGATCCATGGCTACCCATAAGAAACGAGATTCATTCTCTGCTGAAAGGTGGCAAGGCAACTAGTGGCACCAAATGATCCTATTGAGCATCCCATTCCTGAACTGTGTTGACTTTTGTGTTGGCAAAACTGAAGAATGTGGTTGGGAAAGGCCCCCAACGCTATCCAATCCATGGCTACCCGTAAGGAATGACATCCATGCTCTGCAGAAAGATGGCAAGACAACCAGTTGCATTATAAGCATCCCATTCTTGACAAAATTGAGGAATGTTGTTGGGAAGGGGCCTCAAAAGTATCCAATCCATGGCTACCCATAAGGAATGACATTCATGCTCTGCAGAAATCTGGCAAGACAGCCAGTTGCATTATAAGCATCCCATTCTTGGCAGAATTGAGACATGTGGTTGCAAAAGGGTCCCAAAGCTATCCGATCCATGGCTAGAAATAAGGAATGACATTCATGCTCTGCAGAAATCTGGCAAGACAACCAGTTGCATTTATAAGCATCCTATTCTTGGCAAAATTGAGGAATGTGATTGCAATAGGGTCCCAAAGTGATCCGATCCATGGCTACCCATACGGAGTGACATTCATGCTCTGCAGAAAGATGGCAAGACAAGCACTTGAATTATAAGCATCCCATTCTTGGCAAAATTTAGTAATGTGGTTGGGAAAGGGCCTCAAAGCTATCCAGTCCATGGCCTTCAATGTGCTACCCATAAAGAATGAGATCCATGCTCTGCAGAAAGATGGCAAGGCAACCAGTGACACCAAATGACCCTATTAAACATCCCATGATTGAATTGTATTGGCTTTTGTGTTGGCAAAATGTAGAAATACAATTGTGAAAGGGCCCCAAAGCTATCTGACCCATGGTCTGCAACGTGCTACCCATAAGGAACAAGAGCCATGCTCGGCTGAAAGATGGCAAGGCAACCAGTTGCATTATGAACCTTAATAAGCATCCCATTCTTGAATTGTGTTGACTTTTGTGTTGGCAAAATTGAGGAATATGGTTGGGAAGGGGCCTCAAAGATATCTAATCCATGACCTGAACAACATTCATGCACTGCAGAAAGATGGCAATGCAACCAGTTGCACCAAACTGGTGCTATTAAGTATTCCATCATTGAGTTGTGTTAACTTTCTCGCCATTGTTATCTATGACTAGCTGTACCCGGTCACACATTGCTGAAGCTCAGTCTGGTTAAATGGAAAAGAAAGAAAAGAGAAAGAGCTGGTTTCTAATATATGCAATTTCATAATGCTTGTGGGTATACAATTTTTTGTTGTTCTATTGTCTGTGAAATAATAAGAATGATGTAAATAATAATAATACTGGCCTATATAATCTATATAATAATAATAATAATAATAATAATAATAATAATACAGAAAATAACCCAAAACCATCTCATCTATGGCTTGCAATGCACTAATCACAAGCAACAAGATTCATGCTCTGCACAATAAGGGCAAGACAACCAGTTGCATGAATTTGAACCTATTGAGTGTCCTGTTCTTGAGTTGAGTTGACTTTTTTGCTATAAGGGTCTTGGGAAAAGTAGGAGTTAGTTTGGGAAAGCCACTTAAAGCCAGAGAGGGTATCAATGGTATCTGATCCATGGCCCGTAATGTGCTAACCACAAGGAGTGAGATGCATTCTCTGCAGAAAGATAGCAAGACAACCAGTTACATTAGATGGCTCTGTTAAGCATCCCATTCCTTTAAGAATTGTGTTGACTTTCTTGCCATTTTTAGCCACGATTCGCACTCTGTGGAAAGATGGCAAGGCAACCAGTTGCACCAGATGACCTATTCTTGAATTGTGATGATTTTCTTGCTATAAAGATACATATGAGGGGCATTCATTAAAGATGTCCCCTGACCCACTTCTATTTATCACAGGACACTGAAACTGCCCATGTGTAATGATATAAGTCTCTATAGGTTACGTGCCAATTTACGACTCAGAACTGAGAATGGTTTTGATGTGACAGGTGCGGAAGTGGTGTGAGGTTTGAGAATGGACCCAGTGGAATACAGAGCAGTCCTCAAGTTCCTTGACTTGAAAGGCCACACACCAAAGGAGACATTTGATGAGATGAAAGAGGTTTATGGTGAGGATTCCTCATCAGATGACGGAGTCAGGAACTGGCATCATCCATTCCAATGTTGTTGGACTTTGGTGGAAAAAGCTCCAATTCCAGGGTGACCCCATTCTGCTATTGAGGAATACACCTTCCAGCAAGTGGAGGTCACCGTTTTGGAACATTGCTGTGTTACCATTCACCACCTAGCCCAAAATGTTAAGATGAGTGTGGGTACATGGAAAAAATAATCCAAGACCATCTTCACATGCATAAGGCATCCACTTGCTGGGTCCCCTGGCTGCTCAGACTTTTCCAGAAGCATGAATGAGTCAAATGCTCTCAGGCTCTCTTGACAATGATGTCTCATGGAAACCAGGAGGACTTTTTCCACAGACTGCTCACACAGAGAGAAAGCTGGGTCTGTCACTCTGATCCTCAAGCCTAGTCAATGCAATGGAAGCATCCTGACTCATCGCCTCCAAAGAAGGCACATGCCCAACTCTCAGCAGGCGAGGTCATGCTCACAGGATTTTGGGACCAGCACGGAGGAGTATTGGTGGATTTCCTTGCAAAGGGGACCATGATCACTGGGGCGGACTAGGCTTCACTGCTGCAGAAATTGAAAGAGGCCATCAAAACCAAGAGACAATGTGGCATGCTCACCAAAGGTGTCCACTTTCTACAGGGCAATGCACCAGTCCACAACTCACCTATTGCCCAAATGGAAGAAGCATGCTCCTGTAGCTTTGAAATTCTAACGCATCCCCCTTATTCACCAAACCTTACGCCATCGGACTTCCACCTCTTCCCAACAAGGAAGTTATTTTTGAAGGGCAAACATTTTTCAAGTGACGTGACTCTAATTTCCGAAGTCTCAACGTGGCTTTTGGAGCAACCTGACGACTTCTACAAGCGAGGTGTTTACAGTTGCTCAAAAGATGGGAGAAGTGTGTGTCCTGAGATGGCACCCATGGAGAGAAGGACTCCGAACTGGGCCAAGTTTCATTGCTCTCAGTCCACAGGAAGTGGGTCAGGGGAAATCTTTAATCAATGCCCCTTGTAGATGGGATTGCGAACATAGGAATGTGGTTGAGAAGGATTACAAAGCCTTTAGCCTTCTCCACCAAAGAGCGATGGGTGTCTTGCTAACTTACAACTCCCATGATGATGTAGCATTGAGCCCTGGCAGTTAACATGGTATCAAACTGCATTAATTCTACAGTGTAGAGGCACCAAAGGAGTTCATTTTTATTTGGCTGCCATGTGTCTATACTAAGGCCTTCTTTCCGTTTCCAAATCCAGAAGGAGAAAGACACATATTCTCACCTGGGAGCATCCAATCACTCTCTCTTCCCTTTGATATCCTTTCAAGAGTTCTTTTGATCATTAAAGCCATTTTTTAAAAAGCCAATTGTCGAGTGGTAACTCCAGATCTCCCTTTTCTTTTCTTTATCTCGTTCCCTTTATTCCGTCGCCGACCGTCTCCTTTCTTCTTCCATTCCCCTGTGGTTTTTCGGAGACCTTAAGCTGAGATTCCACATTAACTGCCGTCTTTCGTGACCACGGGGACCGGGCGGCGCTTTTGATTAAATTGGTTTCTTCTTCTTCTTTTTATACCTGAGATAACGCAACGACATCTTTAAAGTTCTCTCTTCTCATATCTGTTCTCAGATGGTTAAGGGAAGCCCTTAATCCCCTTCTCCATAATTATACGAAGAGATGAAGTAGTCGAGGGTTTGCATAGGATAATGTGACCCTCTTGCACATCTCGAAGGTGCATCTACACTGCAGAATTAATGCAGTTTAACGCCGCTTAAACTCCATGGTAGGGAATGCTAGGAGCTGTCGCTTGCACACTTTGGGAGACAAAGCCGAAGATCATGTGAAACTACAACTCCCAGGACTCCATATCACGGCGCCATGGCTATTCAAGTGGTGCCAAACTGCATTAACTCTCCAGCGTAGATGCATGCTGAGTCACCTGAGTCAACAACATACATGCATCCTATTGATTCAGCTATATTGATCTGATTGAAAGCAATTAGGTGTGTCCTGGGATGACAATCTTCCTTGGGGTGCATCTACACTGTGGAATTAATGTAGCTTGGTAACACTTTAATCTCCACAGCTCAAAAGTTGTGGGATCCTGGGCATTGCAGTTTGATGAGGCAATAGCATTATTTGGTGGGGAAGACTAAAGACCTCTTATGATTCCATAGCAATAAGCCATGGCAATTTATTTATTGTATCAGAAAGCGAACTGTAATGTATTTAAAAAACACAAAGTTTTAAAAACTTGGCATCACACAAAGTGTCCTTTGACCAGTAGCTGGACACTTGAAGTGCCTCTGATGTTCCTATAAGAAGGTCCTCCATTGTGCATGGGGCAGGGCTCAGGCTGCATTGTAATAGGTGGTCTGTGGTTTGCTCTTCTCCACACATGTATGTCGTGGACTCCATTTGTGGCCCCATTTCTTAAGGTTGACTCTGCATCTTGTGGGTCCAGAGCACAGTCTGTTCAGCGCCTTCCAAGTCACACAATCTTCTGTGTGCCCGGGGGAAAGTTTCCCATTTGGTATCAGCCATGGATTGAAGTTCTGGGTTTTAGCCTGCCACTTTTGAACTCTTGCTTGCTGACGTGTTCCTGCGAGTATCTCTGTAGATCTTAGGAAGCTATTTCTTGATTTAAGGCATTGGCATGCTGGCTGATATCTGAACAGAGGATGGGCTGAAGATGTCACTGCCATTGGTCCTTTCATTATTGGCTTCCCAGCGGATGTCAGGTGGTGCAATGCTGGCTAAACAGTATAATTTCTCCAGTTGTGTGGGGTGTGGACATCCTGTGATAATGCAGCATGTCTCATTAAGAGTACGCCCACTGTTTTAACATAGTGAGATGTGTTCCACACTTGGCATGCATATTCAGCAGCAGAATAGCAAAACGCAAGGGCCGATATCTTCACTGTATCTGGTTGTGATCCCCAGGTTGTGCCAGTCAGCTTTCATATCACATTGTTTCTAGCACCCACCTTTTGCTTAATATTCAAGCAGTGCTTCTTGTAAGTCAGTGCACAATCCAGGTATTTGGGTGTGCTGCAATACTCCCGTGAGATTCCTTCCCAGGTAATCCTCAGAGCTCAAGATGCTTATTTGTTCTTAAGATAAAAAGCATATGTCTGTGTATAGTTGGATTAGGAATCAGCTGGTTTTCCCTGTAATGGACAGTAAGAGCAGCTAAACTTCGGAGAGCTTCTGGTCAACCATTTCAAACTCCCTGCTTGGGTAGTGATGGCATGATCATCAGCATAGATGTAACTCTGACCATTCTGGCAGTGGCTGGTCATTTGTGTAAATGTTAAACATTTATGGAGCAAGCACACTCCCCTGAAGCAGGCCGTTCTTCTGTTTTCGCCATCTGCTTCTCTGGCCCAGGAACTCAACAAAAAAGCTCCTGTTTTGTAACAGATTTCCTATGAAGCAGGTGAAGTGATAGTTTCACAATTAAAGTGATGTGATGTCTATGGAATGGCTTGGACTATGATTATGGATGGCATGATTTTGATATGGAATGGAATGTTTTTAAATGTTAAATATGTATTAAATTTAATATAATTTTAACTTTAATTTTTAATATTTTTGAATTGTATGTATTTTAAAGCATTGAATAATTGTCTCTATATAAGCCACCTTGAGTCCCCTTTGAGGTAGAGAAAGGCGGGGTATAAATAGTGTAAATAAATAAATAAATGCTAAACCGCATTATTTCTGTAGTATAGATGCACCCTGAGTGTACTCTATGCCAGAGAAGGTGAAATACTTTGTTGAACTACATCTCCCATTATTCCATAGCATTGAGCTATGGCACTAGGGAAGGTTGAAGACCTTGTAAAACTATAACTTTCAGGATTCCATGAAGTTTGAGTCTACTTTAATTGCTGTGGCTCAATGCGATGGAATCAGGAACTACTTTTGAGCCTTGTCTGCCAAATACATACTGGTTCCTCTATCTGATTCCATCATATTAAGCCATGGCAACTAATGTGGGGTGAAACTGCATTCACTCTACAGTGTAGATGTGCACTCAAAGGTGTGAAGATGAACTTTCTGCCCCCCCCCCTTCTGTTAAGGCCCGAATGTACGCCAGATGGGCTTGGGGGTCACGGACCATCTGATCCCATCTCAGCCGCTTTTGGCAACGGCTCCGCTCTAGCTTTGGGGCCGTCCGGCTTGCTCCCTTTGGGATTACCCAGCTGTTTGGGGAGGTGGCCGAAGGGGCAGCAGCCTCTCCGCTTGGGAAGGGATTACGGATAATGCATCTGGAATGCCAGGCGCTCATCCTGCCTTGTGATTTATCTGGAAATCAAATTCCAGTAATCTCCCCAATGCCATCTGGTGCCATGTCTACGGCGCTCAGACGGCACACATGCGGCCGCCGGAGCATACATAGTGACTCCTGTGCCAGTGGGGCAAACGAGTCCGCTTTTGGGTTTTAATCTGAACTCTGACGGAAGACATGGCCATAATTTGAGCTGGAAGGGTCTGCGAGAACCATTGAGTCCAGACGTTGTGAAATATGGGCACCCAAAGACCTCCAAAGAAGGAGAGTCTGTTAACATATGAGTCCCTCTATTTCACTCTCTGACAAGACCTTCTTCCTAATGTCAAGGTGTATCCCAGAGCAGGAACCTTCTGTCCTTAAACACTACACCAGTGTGGTAAAATCAGCAAGCAGTTTATTGAAGAATATATGTAAGCCAAGCAATAAAAATGATAAAAACAGTATGGTCCAAAACAGTATTTTCCAAAGGTAACACATACTCCATGAACTTCAAGGTATAAAGGTAAAAACCCAAGATCCAAAATGTCCAGGCCAATTATCCTTAAATATTCAAATTTGGGCATATCAGGTAAGCATGCCAAGTTTGTTCCAGATCCATCATTGTTTGGGTTCATAGTCTGGATGTAGGTCAACTACAACTCCTATAAATCCCTCCAAAGACCTCCAGTATGTTTTGTTGGTCATGGGGGTTCTGTGTGCCAAGTTAGTTCCAGGTTAATCGCTGGTGGAGTTCAGAGTGTAGTTCATATATTGCAGGTGAACTATACATCCCAAGACTTACAACTCCTTTAAATCATGGCGAATTCTCCCCAAATCTCTCTGGTATGTTCAGTTGCTTATTAATTCATCTGTTTGCTGTATGCCATAGAAAAGAATAGGAAAGGATTAAGGGAAAGGTAGTGTGTGGGGTCATGCAAATTCTACACCAATTGAGAGAGTAAGAAACACTGGGATGTCTATGGTGGAGGAAACACACTTGGGTGGTGGGCACTATGGTGTTGGTGGAGGACATGGGCAAGGCTCTTGCATATGTTCATGGTGCTCACTATAATCTGCAATATCGCTAGAGGGAGGGCTTTTGGTGTCTCTAAAGTAGTGGAAGCTATAGTTGTTTGTGGAGGTAGGAGCTTGTCTGTGTAAGTGGACACCCTAGCTACATACACACATACATATTTTTGTTGTACTCCAGAGCAGGAACACCTCTGTCCTTAAACACCATACCAGCTTGGTATAACCAGCAAGTAGTTTATTGAAGAATATATGTAAACAAAGCAATAAAAATGGTAAAAACAGTCTAGTCAAAAGATAAAAGATAGCCCATGAGCTTCAAGGCACAAAAGTATAAAATCCATAGAACAAGGCAGCATGAAAATCCATTTCACAAATCAGGAGCCTGGCAAAACTTGGAACATGAAACTTGGAACACTTCAGAAACAAGATGTTGATGAGACTGAGCTAACTCTTTCCCTTGTATCAATATAAAACTTTTCCTGACCCCAGAACTGAAAGGAAAGCATTTCTCTTGCCCTTACAACCAGGTAAGGATTTCCTATCTCTTCTTTCCTGCAGACAAATTGACCCTCATTGCGCCAGAGAACTTTATCTCTGTTTACACAAGTCTTGCATTCTGTCTTCACCCTCATTAAATTCTGAACCTGACAAATCATCCTCAGAAGACCATTGTTTCTCAGAGAAAGACAGTTGAGGGCCTCTCCCAGGAATGTGACCTTGTGAATCTGCAGGAGAAACACTCCATTCATGAGACACCTCAGGCCTCTTGCTTGGGCTTAACTCAAGGCCAAGAAAACCCTCATCCCCTGTGTAAACAGACCCAGGCTCAGAAAAGCCTTCAACCCCATTACCATCATAACATCTAACAGAACGATTTTCACTTTCATTATTATTATGTGTTCATCATCATCATCATCATCATCTTAGGTGTACTAGCGGGTGTGAGGCAGTGCCAGGCAAGGCTGGGCAGGACGTGAGGCTACGGCAACCTAGGACTTGGGCTGGGCCTATCTTCTTGCCTGCCTCCTTCCCTCCCTCCCCTGGGTCTGTGCCCCACCCCTTTCCAAAGCCTGGATTTCCCTACCTGTCCCGCCGCCTTTTTCCCACTCTTCTTCTTCCAGTTCTGTTCCGGAGGGAGGCAGGCAGGCTTGCTCGGTGGGGGGCCAACAGGCTGTGGATCCCTAATGGTGGCTCTGACCCTGGTGGAGTTGGTTTATGATGTGTTGCTTGGATACCCAGCAGATGGTGCTATTTTTGATGCCAAGCATATTTTCACCTATCACAGGTGTGACATTTATATAATAGTAGGTATGTGAATACATACAAACATTCACCTGTTCGAATGCTACATTGTACTCAAATTTTGAAGCAATCGGTGCAGTATTTTGGGAGATTTGAGGTCACTCACAAACGAACATTTACATTTTTAATTATTTATATTATGTGTATACATAGATAGATAATTTTTTTTGTCGTATCAGGAGTGACTTGAGAAACTGCAAGTCGCTTCTGGTGTGAGAGAATTGACCGTTGCAGATGTTTTTGATGTTTTATTATCCTTGTGGGAGGCTTCTTTCATGTCCCCGCATGAGGAGCTGGAGCTGATAGAGGGAGCTCATCTACGCTCTCTCCGGATTCAAATCTGCGACCTGTCGGTCTTCAGTCCTGCCAGCACAGGGGTTTAACCCACTGTGCCACCAACGGCTCCTGACAGATTAATATAAACCATTAATGCAAACCAACCCCTTTTTAGAACATTCCTTCGCTCCCCAAAACCATTTATTGAGACCTGAGGTACAACATTTTGTCTAAAGTTTCAAATAATCCAACCAATTTATTATTATTATTTAAAAAATTACACTCAGAAAAATTACTAACAAAAGAAAAAGAATCCAATGCAAAATAATCCTCTAATATTCCCTCCCTATAATTCCCCTCCTTTTTTTTTTTTTTTAAAAAAAAAGATAAATAATATTTTGGGGGATGAATGGAAAGCAATATTGTGAAATTATTCTGTAAGCATTTTTTTTGGAGGGGGAATACATTCCTGTACATATGCTCACGGCAATATATTCCTATAGAAGCAGGTGATGGCTGCAAATTGGTCCATTCTTTGGGGGAAATTCAGCTATTTGCATGCTGGATTTGAATCCATATTAAAGGGGGTTTGGGGGTGTGTAAGATATATATATATAAGAGAGGAGAAAATGCTCTTTTCTCTCCAAAATAAAATATCTTTCCTTCAAGCTTTTTTCTCTCCCTTTTCTGCCTCCTGCACTCATCAAAGCTTTCCCCATTATTCTGACATTTGTGCGCATCACGTACCGGGAAGAAGTAATTTACTTAGAAGAAATTAAAAGTTCATTTTAATTGAGCGCACACTGCAGTATGCAAATGAGCGGTGCATTATGTACACTGATGCGGAGACAAAGGCAGCGCCGGTTAACCCTTCGGAGGGAAGGAGTGGAAGGATTCAGACTAGAGGCTGCAATGGAGCCAATGCAGAGAATCATAAAGGAGAGGAAGGTTGCCAAGAGTGGGCTACCAAAGCCAGAGAACGGCTTACAGCTTGGAAATGGTCCCAGTAAGGGAAATGGATGAGCATACCAGGCAATAGAGTCCCTAGCAACTGTGAGACAGAGGGAATCCTTTCCTGATGGATGCAGATTGTTGTACCTTCACCTTGCAAGCAGCAATGATTATAATTTTACTTAGGCGATCTCTTGTTGGCTGAGTAGGATAGTCTTCCAGGATCAGTGTACTGGCGTGTCCGTAGGTGACTGTGGAGCCCTATTCTTGATCTGCATCTTCTTCCGCAGTGAGGACACTGTTTTCCAGGTGGAAGGCGGTCTCGGTTGGGGTTGCCTTGAAGCGCCTTCCTCTTGGCACGTTTCTCTCTTTCGCCCTCCATTCGTGTCTCTTCAAATTCTACAGCACTACTGGTCACAGCTGACCTTCGGCTGGAGTGCTCAAGGGCCAAGACTTCCCAGCTCTCAGTGTCTACGCCAGAGTTTTTAAGGTTTGCTTTGAGCCCATCTTTAAATTTCTTTTCCTGCCCACCAACATTCCGTTTTCCGTTCTTGAGTTCGGAGTGGAGCAACTGCTTTGGGAGACGGTGGTCGGGTATCTGGACAACGTGGCCAATTATTTATTTACCTCACTCTTCTCAGCCATCAGACGACTCAGAGCGGTTAACAACCAGTATTAACAACACAGTACAAAATCATTAATCATTTAAAACAGTAATATCAATTAATTAACATCCAAACATCAATACAACAATACAGCAAAACAACAATCCATCACGTCTCATCAATAGAATCAGCATCCGATCTCGTTGTCCATTAATCCATATTCCAGTAATCAATCAATTGCACTGATTAGTTGAAAGCCTGTTCGAAGAGCCAGGTCTTCACTCTCTTCCTGAATGCCAATAAGGAGGGGGCCGATCTAATGTCTGTAGGAAGGGCGTTCCACAGCCGGGGGGCCACTACTGAGAAGGCCCTGTCTCTCGTCCCCGCCAGGCGTGCTTGTGAAGCCGGCGGGACCGAGAGCAGGGCCTCCCCAGACAATTTTAACATCCTAACTGGTTCATAGGAGGAGATGCGTTCAGACAGATAGGTCGGGCTTTAAAGGCTAAAGCCAGCACTTTGAATTGTGCCCGGTAGCAAATTGGCAGCCAGTGGAGCTGGCGCAACAGAGGAGTTGTATGCTCCCTGAGTGCCGCTCCTGTTAGCATCCTGGCTGCCGCTCGTTGGACCATTTGAAGCTTCTGAGCAGTCTTCAGAGGCAACCCCACGTAGAGAGCATTGCAGTAGTCTATACGGGATGTAACCAGAGCGTGGATTGCCGTGGCCAAGTCATGCTTCCCAAGGTACGGGTGCAGCTGGCACACAAGTTTTAGTTGTGCGAATGCTCCCCTGGTCACCGCTGAAACCTGGGGTTCCAGGCTCAGCGATGAGTCCAATCCAGCAGAGTTGATGGCAGAGGACCGTTGCTTCAATGCTGGTGGTCTTTGCTTCTTCCAGCACACAGACATTTGTCCGCCTGTCTTCCCAAGAGATCTGCAGGATTTTCCAGAGGCAGGGCTGGTGGAATCGTTCCAGGAGTTGCATGTGACATCTGTAGACAGTCCACATCTCACAGATGTATAGCAGGGTTGGGAGGACAATGGCTTTATAAACAAGCACCTGGGAATCCCTACGGATGTCCTGGTCCTCAAACACTCTCTGCTTCATTCAGAAAAATGCTGCACTCGCAGAGCTCAGGCGGTGTTGTATTTCGGTGTCGATGTTGACTTTTGTGGAGAGGTGGCTGGCAAGGGAGCGGAAATGGTCAACATTTTCTAATGTTACACCATTAAGCTGTATCTCTGGCATTGGAAAGGGATTGGCTGGTGACTGCTAGAGCAGCACTTTGGTTTTATCGATGTTCAATGACAGGGCGAGCTTATGCGAAGGTGTTTAGAGTGGCTTGTAGATCTTCTGAATGCACACAGACAACGATTATAATACAATTCCCTTGTCTACATATCAAGGGCCCATCTCCTCTTCCACCATTTCTGCTGTTGTCATTGTGTGCCAACAAGTGGTCTCCAGCTTAGGAAAACTCTAAGGTGAGGTTTGTTCGTCTGAGGCTGAGAGAGTGTGACTTTCCCAAAGTCTCCCATTGGCTTTCATGATCAAGTCAGAATTTGCATCCAGATCACAGGAGTTGTAGTCCAAAGTCCAAGCTGTAGTGCTCCATTGACTCTCTTATTCAATGCTATGAGTTTGACTTGCCTTTGTCTCAGGCTGAGAGAGTGTGACATGCCCAAGATTTCCTATTGGCTTTCATGATCAAGTGGGAATTTGAACCCAGGTCACTGGATTTGTAGTCCAAAGCCCAAGCCACTACACTCCATTAAATCTCTTATCTAATGCCACAGGTTTGCCCTTGCCTTCATAGAATCATAGAGTTGGAAGAGACCTCATGGGCCATCCAGTCCAACCCCATTCTGCCAAGAAGCAGGAACATTGCATTCAAAGCACCCCAACAGATGGCCATCCAGCCTCTGTTTAAAAGCTTCCAAAGAAGGAGCCTCCACCACACTCCAGGGCAGAGAGTTCCACTGCTGAACGGCTCTCACAGTCAGGTTCTTCCTCATATTCAGATGGAATCTCCTTTCTTGTAGTTTGAAGCCATTGTTCCATGCCTCCAGGGCAGCAGAAAACAACCTTTCTCCCTCCTCCCTATGACTTCCTCTCACATACTTATACATATCTATCATGTCTCCTCTCAGCCTTCTCTTCTACAGGTTAAACATGCCCGGCTCTTTAAGCCGCTCCTCATAGGGTTTGTTTTCCAGACCCTTGAGCATTTTAGTCGCCCTCCTCTGGACACATTCCAGCTTGTCAATATCTCCCTTCCATTGTGGTGCCCAGAATTTGACACAGTATTCATCTTCATCTCTTTGAGACACAAAGCAGCTCACAATAGTAAAAAAACAATGCAATATCTGAACAGAATTAGGCCCCATCTATGATGTCATTATAATGCAGGTTGAACTGGATGATATGAGTCTACACTGCCATATAATCCAGTTCAATCTGATAATTATCATCACTATCTTCATCTTCATCTCTTTGAGATACAAAGCAACTCACAATTGTAAAAAGCAATGCAGTATCTGAACAGACTCAGGCGCCATCAATACTGTCAATATAATGCAGATTGAACTGGATTATATGAGTCTACACTGCCATATAATCCAGTTCAATCTGCATTATAATGACAGTATAGATGGGGCCTGAGTCTGTTCAGATACTGCATTGGATTTTTTTTTAAAACTATTGTGAGCTGCTTTAGTCTCAAAGAGATGAAGATGAAGGTGATGATTATGATAATTATCAGACTGTACTGGATTATACTCCAGTGTAGACCCATATAATTCAGTTCAATCTGCATTATAGTGACAGTATAGATGGGGCCTCAGTCTGTTCAGATATAGCATTGCTTTTTTTTACTATTGTGAGCTGCTTTGCGTCTCAAAGAGATGAAGACGAATATGACGATAATAATAATAATAATAATAATAATAATAATAATAATAATATTCCTAGGCCGCTCCACCTGCCCAGCCTGAATGATTTCTGCTCAACTAAGGAGGATTTGGGAAGCCAGGGTGGTGAATGACGCTCTTTTTTTTACTCCTTGTCAAACCTGGAGGGGATTATTTCATATTTTTTTAAACAACGGTGCGAATGAAACCGGTCCGCAGATGTGCAATGACAGCCAGCTGCGGGAGACAGACAAATTATGGCTGAGCCGAGTTCGAGACGCCCACGAGCTCTGAAACAAAGGGAGGCATCTCGGCTCATTCGAATGAGCAGGAGACAGCCGGGAGGGAGCCCAGAGACAAACTGCCAAGGCTCTTTCCGTGCTGGATGCTTCCTCGAACCTGGTGTCATGCTGCACGGCCCACTTAGAACAGCCCCAGATTGGGAGTCATGCTCTGTTTTGCTTCTGCAATGCGCAACAGATGCACCGCTTATGGACCCATGCTCATCTAAGGTGCATCTACATTGCAGAATGAATGCAGTTCAACTGTCAGGACACATTGCTATGGGAGGTGTTGTCTGCTCAATTTGACTGAGAAGGCGAAACAAGACTATTTCAAGCTACAGCTTCTATGATATTTAAAGTGGTGTCAAACTACATTTATTCTACAGCACCGTTTCTCAACCTGGGGGTCGGGACGCGTGGGGGAGGTTGCAAGGGTGGTGTCAGAGGGGTCGCCAAACACCATCAGAAAACACAGTATTTTCTGTTGGTCATAGAGGTTCTGTGTGGGAAGTATGGCCCAGTTTTATCATTGGTGGGGTTCAGAATGCTCTTTGATTGGAGGTGAACTATACATCCCAGCAATTACAACTCCCAAAAGACAAGGTCTATTTTCCCCAAATTTTACATATTTCCTCCTCACTGCAACATAATGCCATTTGAAAATGCATTATATGGTCAGTGCAGACAAGGTGTTTCTCAACCTGGGGGTCAGGAGCCCAGGGGAATTGCAAGGCGGTGTCAAGGACCATCAGAAAACAATATTTTCTGTTGGTCATGGAGGTTCTGTGTGAGAAGTTCAGAATGCTCTTTGATTGTAGGTGATCTATAAATCCCAACTACAACTCCCAAATGTCAAGGTCTATTTTCACCAAACTCCACCAGTGTTCACATTTGGGCATATTGCGTATTCGTGCCAAGTTTGGTCCAGATCCATCATTGACTGCACAGTGCTCTCTAGATATAGGTGAACTACAACTCCAAAACTCAAGGTCAATGTCCACCAAACCCTTCCAGGATTTTCTGTTGGTCGTTGGAGTTCTGTGTGACAAGTTTGCTTCGATTCCATCATTGGTGGAGTTCAGAAGGCTCTTTCATTGTAGGTGAACTATAAATCCCAGCAACTACAACTCCTAGATGACAAAATTTAATGCCTTCCTAATGCCACAACCCATTAATGCAGTTCCTTATGTTGTGGTGACCCCCAACCATAACATTATTTTCTTTGTTACTTCATAACTGTAATTTTGCTACTGTTATGAATCCTCATGTCAATATCTGATATGCCGGATGTATTTTCATTCACTGGACCAAATCAGACACAAATACCCGATACGCCCAAATTTGAATACTGGTGGGGTTGTGGGGGGATTGATTTTGTCATTTGTGAGTTGTAGCTGCTGGGATTTAAAATTCACCTACAATCAGAGAGTATTCTGAAATCCACCAACGATGGAATCAAACCAAACTTGGCACAGAGAACTCCTACAAACAGCAGAAAATATTGGAAGGGTTTGGTGGGTGTTGACTTTGAGTTTTGGAGTTGTAGTTCACCTATATCCAGAGAGTACTCAATGATGGATCTGGACCAAACTTGACACGAATACACAATATGCCCAAATGTGAACACTGGTGGAGTTTGGTGAAAATAGACCTTGACATTTGGGAGTTGCAGTTGGGATTTATAGATCACGTACAACCAAAGACAATTCTGAACCCTACCAATGATGGAATCGAACCAAACTTGTCACACAGAACTCCAACGACCAACAGAGAATCCTGGAAGGGTTTGGTGGACATTGACCTTGAGTTTTGGAGTTGTAGTTCACCTATATCTAGAGAGCACTGTGCAGTCAATGATGGAGCTGGACCAAACTTGTCACGAATACTCAATATGACCAAATATGAACACTGGTGTAGTTTGGCGAAAATAGACCTTGACATTTGGGAGTTGTAATTGCTGGGATGTATAGTTCACCTACAATCAAAGAGCATTCCGAACTCCACTAATGATGGAATTAAACCAAACTTGGCACACAGAACTCCCATGACCAAGAGAAAATCCTGGAAGGGTTTTCTACAATCACAAGAGCATTCTGAACCCCACCAATGATAGAACTGGGCCAAACTTCTCACACAGAACCCCCATGATCAACAGAAAATATTGTTTTCTGATGGTCTTTGACACCGACTTGCAACCCCCCTGGGGTCTTGACCCCCAGGTTGAAAAACACCTCATCTACACTGACCATATAATGCAGTTTCAAATGGCATTATGTTGCAGTGAGGAGGAAATATGTAAAATTTGTGCAGAACAAAGGCTAAAATGTGAAGATGCATTCTCTTTGGCAGGGTTTTCCGGATACAGATGAAACACATTTTCTGAATGTTTTGGAAACTCTGCTCCAGTATAAGCCACACTGCCAAATGATCGGCTGGTGATTTTATTTATAAGTCACTTTTCCTCCCTGCTTTGAAGACTAGAAATCTCCAGCCTCCCTGGAGTCTTGTTCCCCACTTATAATGGCAATTTGATATTGGGCGTAGAATGTGCTGCCTGGGAGTCCAATGGTATATCCTTCTTTAAGCAGAGGCGGGATGGCCATCTTTTGGGAGGCCTCGCATTGTGTCAAATTGGGGTTGGATTGAATGGATCTTAGGGTTTCCTCCAATTCTATAATTCTGTGAATTTTGCACTGGCATCGCCCTGCGCTCTTGCTTCCAGATGGCACCCGCGAAAGAGTTAAGTCCTCTGTGATCAACACCGAGAAGCAAGTGGTAAACAATTTTCCCCCTTCCCTCTGCTAAATTAATATGCAAATTCCAAGGCCCTTCCACCTTCCCCCCTCCTCCCTCCCCACTCTCTTCTCCTGCTTCAAAATTAGCGAGGGAGAAGGCTGGGGCTAATTATGCACTCAAACGAGCAGGCTTCTTCGTTAATGTGGCACTGAGAGGCGGCTGAAACTGATTGGGAGCCCAGGAAATTTGCATTCCAGCATGGTGCTTGCCTGCGCATCTGGCACGGGCCTGGCGCATGGAGCCATGCGGCGCCCATAAGCATGGAATACACTCTATTTGTGTGTGTATACACACACACACATATATACACACATACATATATACACACACGTATGCACACTTGCTTGTGTGTGCAGACATTCTGGTCTGTGGCGAGCCTGGCGCATGGAGCCATTCTGCACCCATAAGCATGGAATACACTGTATGCATGTGCGTGTATACACACATATACACAGGCATGTAGCCAGGGGGGGGGGGCTCGGGGGGCTTCAGCCCCCCCCCCCGAAATTTTCATGGTGGTTCGCGAAAAGGCCTTATTGGTGCATTATTTAAACTGTTATGTTTATTCATATCATGATCTGATCACCATACTCAATATATCCCATATGCATGGGGGTATTGGGGTAATGATACAAAAGGTTTGCTGGCTAGACCCTCTTTCACTCAGACTCAGCCCCCCCCGAAACTCAGCCCCCCCCGAAACCCTCCCTGAAAAAAAATTTAGCCCCCCCCCGAAACGAAATCCTGGCTACGGGCCTGCATATACACATACAATGTGGCACTGAGAGGCGGCTGAAACTGGTTGGGAGCCCAGGAAATTTGCATTCCAGCATAGTGCTTGCCTGAGCATCTGGCACAGGCCTGGCGCATGGAGCCATGCAGCAATCATAAGCATGGAATACACACACACACATATATATACACACGTACACACACGTATGTACACTTGCTTGTGTGTGCAGATATTCTGGTCTGTGACAGGCCTGGTACATGGATCCATGCTGTGCCCATTAGCATTGAATACACTGTGTGTGTATTTGTGTATACACACATATACATACATGTATGCACACCTGCTTGTGTGTGCAGACATTCTGGTCTGTGACGGGCTTGACACATGGAGCCATGCTGTCCCCATAAGCATGGAATACACTGTGTGTATGTGTGTGTGTGTGTATACAAACATATACACACACATATATACACACTTGCTTGTGTGTGCAGACATTCTGGTCTGTGACGGGACTGGCGCATGGAGCCATGCTGCGCCCATAACATAAGTATGGAATACACTGTGTGCATGTGCGTATACACACATACACACACACATATGCACACCTGCTTGTGTGTGCCAGACATTCTGGTCTGTGAAGGGCATGGCACATGGAGCCATGCTGTGCCCATAAGCATGGAATGCACATGTGCATACTTGTTTTTGTGTGCAGACATTCTGATCTGTGACACTGCCAGAATGTGTTGGAAGGGACCCAAAGGCCATCCAGTCCAACCCCCTTTTGTATTGGCTTTTTTAGCTGCTGCACCACACTTTTGGCTCATGTTTTGCTTGTAGTAGAATCACAGAATTCTAGAGCTGGAAGAAATTACAAAGAGGGCCTTCCAGTCCAACTCCAGTTCTACCAGACAGGAAGACACCATCGAAGTCCTCCTGACAGGTGGCCATCCAGAGAAGGAGACTCCACCAGACTCTTAGTCAGCATATTGAACAGATCCTAAATCAGGAAGCTCTTCCTAATGTTTTATTAAGATCCATTTCCCAGGTAGTGGTCACAAAGTTATTCCAGATGAGATCTCACCAAAGCAAAATACAGTGGACAACGACTTCCTTCAGTCTAAACAACATACTCCTCTCCATGCAGTCTAGAATCGCATTGGCCTTTTTAGCTGGAGGACCTGTGGCCATTTAGATATATTTTGATTTCTTAAGCAAGGAATAGTCAGAAGTGGCTTTGCTATTTCCGTCCTCTGAAACAAAGCCGACAGCATTGATGTCCTCCCATCCAAGTCCCAGCCAAGCCTGACTCTGCTTAGCTTTCAAAATGAGCCAGATTCATGTATTTTATGGTATTTTGTAATTCCATAATATTTGGGCATTTCTTGCCCCCTTTTTGCAACTCCATCAAGCATTGTGGTGCTCATCGTATAGATCCCAACCATATAATCCTTCCTTCTTTGGAAATCATCCAAACTTCGTGTGTGGCATCTTCCTTCCCATCAAGGATTCCAGATTCTTGGCTGGGTTTTCCTCCTGATGTGCTTTGGGATACAAGAGAAATGGAGGAGGCTTCAGCATGATCTTTCCAACTTTGGGAACAGTTAAGAAGAAGCAAGCAATGAAGTTGAGAGACTTTTTGGCCCTCTAAGATCCAACAACGGAGGGATACCTGCGAGAGACACAAAAAGAATGGCATTTAGATGCAATCATTCTAAACACAATATTGGTTTGCAAATGCATGGCCTCCCCCAGTAAGGAAACATCAGGCACATTGAATAAATTGCAAAGGAATTCTACATCAAATGGTGCTTTTTAGGGTTTTTGTAGGTCATATTCAACCAACAGTATTGCATGTGGAACTGCACATGAGGACTGCTTTGTATGCAATTGTACATGCAGGGTAGCATATGAATGCACAATGTTTCTATATGTGTTACCTATGCGCACTGAACAACTACCCAAGGGCTTGTGAGTCATCCCCATTGACTCTTCATGCACTGAACACTGTAACTAGATAAGGGGGCATGTGTCATGCCCGCTAACCATTGGCCCTTTGTGAACCATGCACATTGGTCCTTGATCCTTTGTGAGTCATGTATATTGACTGCCGATCTGTCATGCTCCATGTACATTGACTTTTGATCTTTTGTGCACAGTACACTGGACAAAGGGTTGTGAGCCATGTGCATTCACCATTGAACTTTTATGTGCCATGTACATTGACCATTGATCCCCCATGGGCATTGCACTTGACCATTGATCCTTCATGAGTCATATGCACTGACCATTGATCTTTTACAAGCCATGTACATTGACCATTGATCCTTCATGAACTATGTACATTGACCATTGATCCTTCATGAGCCATGTGCATTGACCACTGAACCTTCATGAGCCATGCACATTGACCATTGATCCTTCATGAGCCATGTACATTGATCACTGATCCTTCATGAGCCACGTGTATTGACTACTGAACCTTCATGAGCCATGCACATTGATCACTGATCCTTCATGAGCCATGTGCATTGACTACTGAACCTTCATGAGCCATGCACATTGACCATTGATCCTTCATTACTCATGCACATTCACCATTGATCTTTCATGAGGCATGTACATTGACTATTGAACCTTCATGAACACTGCAGCTACACAAGGAGCTGTGGGCCTAGCACACTGACCACTGGTGTTTGTGAGTTATGCACACTGACAATTGACCGTTTGTGCATTTAACATTGCAGCTACAAAAGGGACTGTAAGACATGCACATTGAGCATTGATGTTTGTGAGCCATGCACACTGACCATTCACCTTTTGCGCACTGAACACTGCAGCTACACAAGGAGTTGTGGGCCATGTGCACTGACCATTGATGTTTGTGAGCCATGCACACTGACCATTCACCCTTTGCCCATTGAACACTGCAGCTGCACAAGGGGCTGTGGGACATGCACATTGACCATTGATAATTTGTGAGCCATACACACTGACCATTCGCCCTTTGCACATTGAACACTGCAGTACACAAGGGGCTGTGGGACATGCACATTGACCATTGTTTGTGAACCATGCACACTGACATTTCACCCTTTCAGCATTGAACACTGCAGCTACACAAGGGGCTGTGGGCCATGCATATTGACCATGGATTGTTTGTGAGTCATGCATACTGACAATTGACCCTTTGCGCATTGAGCATTGCAACTACACAAGGGGCTGGGGGCCCACGCTGACCATTCACACTGAGCATTCACCTTCTGTGCATTTAACACTGCAGCTACACAAGGGGCTATGGGCCATGCACATTGACAATTGATTGTTTGTGGGCCATGCACATTGCCCCTTTACGTATTGAACACTAAAGCTATACAAGCTGCTGTGGGCCATATGCACTGACCATTGATGTTTGTGAGCTATGCACACTGACAATTGACTCTTTGCACATTAAGCATTGCAACTACGATTCCATCAGCGCTGCCTCCAAAAAATCCTGCAAATCTCTTGGGAAGACAAGCGGACTAATGTCAACATGCTGGAAGAAGCAAAGATCACCAGCATTGAAGCGATAGTCCTCTGCTATCAACTCCGCTGGACTGACCATGTTGTCTGGATGCCCAACCACCGTCTCCCAAAGCAGTTGCTCTATTCCAAACTCAAGAACGGAAAACAGAATGTTGGTGGACAGGAAAAGAGATTTAAAGATGGGCTCAAAGCCAACCTTAAAAACTCTGGCATAGACACTGAGAACTGGGAAGCGCGGCCCTTGAGTGCTCCAGTTGGAGGTCAGCTGTGACCAGCAGTGCTGCAGAATTTGAAGAGGCACGAAAGGAGGGTGAAAGAGAGAAACGTGCCAAGAGGAAGGCATGTCAAGCCAACCGTGACCGGGACTGCCTGCCATCTGGAAACTGATGCCCTCACTGTGGAAGAAGATTCAGATCAAGAATAGGATTTCATAGTCACCTACGGACCCACCGCCAGGATACTACATTTGGAGGACCATCATCCTCAGACTACGAGGGATCACCTAAGTAAGTAAACTACATAAGGGGCTGTGGGACATGCACATTGACCAGTGATGTTTGTGAGCCACACACATTAACCATTGATCATTTGTGAGCCATGTACATTGACCATTGACCCTTTACACATTGAACAATGCAGCTACGCAAGGGGCTGTGGGCCACATGCATTGACCCTTAACCCATTGATATTGCTATTCAGCATTGCAGTGGCATAATGCAACTCTGCCAATGGAAACAACAAGGCTCAAAGGGGTCAGACTGTTTGAAAACAAGAAGTGCGGATGCCTTTCAGCGACGGATGTTGCCCGGGCATCTCTTCCTCGTTCTTTCTGCTGGTGTTCCTCCCCTTGATGAAGAAGAGGAAGAGGAAGAAGGCGATGCATGGGGGAGCTCATTTGATGCGCTGCCATTAATTCCAGCACAGCTGCTGCTCCCCCTTCCTTCCTTCCCTCCTTCCCTCCCTGAAGGCATGGCGCTAATACGCAGCTTCGGAGCCTCTCAGCAAATTAACATCATTTGTTCTCCAGAACATGCTTTCATTCCTACACGACATGCATAGCTTATTACCAGCCGGCCAACTTGGGGAAGGCGGGGAGCCAGGGATGTTGGGAGGGCATAAATTGCAAGCCTGGCCTTGAAACCCATCGCCTTGGCACCTTTTGTCCCTTCCTCAAGTCTCTCCTGCGGAAGAAAGGGAAGCAAACCACGGCTTCTCCAACATAAATACTTTTTTTTTTTTTGGAGATCACAAGTATGCTGAAGCCATTCTCTCTCTATATATCAGCGTTTGTCAACCTTCCTAATGCCACAACCCTTTAATACAGATTCTCATGTGGTGGTGACCCCCAACCATAACATTATTTTCATTGCTACTTCACTACTGTAATCTTGCTACTGTTATGAATCGTAACGTAAATATCTGATATGCAGGATGTATTTTCATTCACTGGACCAAATTTGGCACAAATACCTGATATGCCCAAATTTGAATACTGGTGGGTTTGGGGAGATTGATTTTGTCATTTGAGAGTTGTAGCTGCTGGGATTTATAGTTCACCTACCATCAAAGAGCATTCTGAACTCCACCAACAATGGAATTGAACCAAACTTGTCACAGAGAACTCCCATGACCAACACAAAATACTGGAAGGGTTTGATGGGCATTGACCTTGAGCTGTGGAGCTGTAGTTCACCTACATCCAGATAGCTCTGTACAGGCATGTAGCCGGAGGGGGGGGGGAGGGGCTTGGGGGGCTTCAGCTCCCCCCCCCCCCTGAAATTCTCATGGTGGTTCACGAAAAAGCCTTACTGGTGCATTATTTAAACTGTTATGTTTATTCATATCATGATCTGATCACCCTGCTCAATATATCCCATATATATGGGGGTATTGGGGTAACGATACAAAAGGTTTGCTAGGGTAGACCCTCTTTCACTCGGACTCAGACCCCCCTCCCAAAACAAAGACCCCCCCCCCCCCCCGAATCGAAATCCTGGCTACGGGCCTGGCTCTGTGGACTCAAACAATGATGGATCTGGACCAAACATGGCATGGATACTCAATACGCTCAAATGAGAACACTTTGGGGAAAATAGACCTTGACATTTGGGAGTTGTTGCTGGGATTTCTGGTCTGTGAGTATTCTGAACCCCATCAGTGATAGAATTGTGTCAAACGTCTCACACAGAACTCCCATGATCAATAGAAAATATTTGGTGGGAATTGACCTTGAGTTTGGGATTTGTAGTTCATCTCTGTGGACTCAAACAATGATGGATCTGGACCAAACTTGGCACAAATACTCAATATGTCCAAATGTGAACACTGGTGGAGTTTGGGGAAAACAGACCTTGACATTTGGGAGTTGTAGTTGGGATTTATAATTCACCTACAATCAAAGATCACACTGAATCCAGCACTCAATGGATATGCATCAAACTTGGCACACTACCTACATGTCCAACATTGAATACTGGTGGGGTTGGAGGTGATGTTTTTGCATTTTGGGAGTTGTAGTTCACCAACACCAAAAAGGAAGAGAAGGACAGGCAGAGAGATCTTCAGCCTTCTCTACCAAAAGGATTCCCAAGAGCATCATAAATATGTGCTTTCTGATGGACTTTGGTGACCCCTCTGACACCCCCCTTGTGATACCTCCACCTCCGTGGTCTTGACCCCCAAGTTGAGAAACGCTGCTCTATGCAATCCTATCTGTTTGGAAAGAGAAGGAGCCGCTGGGACCCAAGCCACACACTGTCACAATTCAAGGGTTCCCTGTTTCGTAGGCATTTGGACCTTCGGGCTGCCCATCGTCTCCAGAATAGAGCTAAGGCACCAGATCCCATCAATGTTGGAAGCTAAGCAGGACCAGGCCAGGTCACTAACTGGATGGAATATCAGCTGCTTTAGGCTATATGTAAATAACACAAATGGCAAACCCTACCTTTGATGATACCTGGCCCAAGAAAACCTTATGGAATTGAGTCACCATAAGGCTTCAAGTGATTTGAAGGCATGTTTACACACAATTCCTCAGGAGCTTAAATGTTCTAAAGTAGACACGGGTGGACTTGGGCCCTCTGGGTGTTTTGGACTTCAACTCCCACCATTCCTAACAGCCTCAGGCCCCTTCCTTTTTCCCCTCAGCCGCTTAAGCGGAAAGGAAAGGGCCTGAGGCTGTTAGGAATGGTGGGAGTTGAAGTCCAAAACACCCAGAGGGCCCAAGTTTGCCCACGCCTGCTCTAGTCTTCCCTACGAAGAGAAGCATTGCCTCCAATATTTCCAAAGAAGGAACAGCCCGAACCACTTCTGGGGATCCTCTGCTTAAGAAAACCTGTGAAATGCATGGCCTGCCTGACTCCAAGGTCAGGAAAGGAGAGACATGGCTCTGGAGAGCCAGTTGCCATTGTGTGCCTGCCTTTATCGGAATGCAGTCTTCCTCGGCGCAGGGCTGGTTTCCACCATTTGGGAATCTGCAGAAGGCTCCCATGTCAAAGAGGCAGCGAGGCTCGATGAATATTTCATTAGAGAAGCAATGTGTGCTGTTGCCGAGAACATCTGGCCGGGGTCTCTGGAGACCCTCCGGCACTAGGCAGGAAGCAGGAGCTGTGAAATATGGGAAGGAATGGGGGAGAGAGCATGAGAGGGAGAGAGGAAGGAAGGAAGGAAGGAAGGAAGGAAGGAAGGAAGGAAGAGAGGAAAAAAGGAAGGAAGGGGGAAAGAGGGAGAGAGAGGGGGGAGATGGAAGGGAAGAAGGAAGGAGAAGAGAGGAAGAGAGAAAGAGAGAAGGGGAGATGGAAGGGAGAAAAGAAGGAAGGAAAGAGGAAGAGAGAGAATGTAAGGGAGGGAGAGAGGGAAAGAGGAAGGAGGGAAGGAATTAAGGAAGGAAGGAAGGAAGGAAGGGGGGGAGAGAGAAAGTAGGAGATGGAAGGGAGAAAAGAAAGAAAAAGGAAAATATAGAGAGAAGAAGGAAGGGAGAGAGAAAGAAGAAAGAAGGAAGGAAAGAAGGAAGGGAGATGGAAGAGAAGGAGGTAGGAAAAGGGAGAGGAAGAGAAAGGAAGGAAGGAAGAGAGAGAGAGAAAGAGAGAGGAAGGGAGGGAGAAAGAAAGAGGAAGGAAGGAATGAAGGAAGAAGGATGAAAAGAGAGAAGAAAGGAAGGAAGGAAGGAAGGGAGAAAGGGAGATGGAAGGGGAAAAGAAAGAAGGAAAGAGGAAGAGAGAGAATAAGGGAGGGAGGGAGAGAAAGAAAGAAAGAAAGAGGGAGGGAGGGAGGGAGGAAAAGAAGGGATAGAGAAAGGTAGATGGAAGGGAGAAAAGAAGGAAAGAGGAGAATATAGAGAGAAGAAGGGAGGGGGAGGGAGAGAGAGAGAAGGAGGGAAGGAAAGAAGAGAGATGGAAGGGAGGGAAGAAAAAGAGAGAGGAAGAGAGAAGAGAAGGAAGGAAAAGAGAGAAACGGAGATAGAAAGGAGGGAAAAGGAAGGAAAGAGGAAGAGAGGGGGGAGGGAGAGAGAAAGAAAGAAAGAAAGAGGAAGGAAGAAAAAGAGAAGGAGAAAGAGAGAAAGGGAGATAGAAGGGAGGAAAGATGTAAAAGAGAGAGGAAGGGAGGGAGGGAGGGAGGGAGGGAGGGAGGGAGAGAGAAAAGGAGATGGAAGGGAAAAAAGAAGGAAGGAATGAGGAAGAGAGAGAGAGAGTAAGGGAGTGAGAAAGAGAAAGAGGAAGGATGGGTGGAAGGAAGGAAGGAAGAGAGAGAGAGAAAAGGGAGATGGAAGGGAGGGAAGGAGGAAAAGCGAGAGGAAGAGAAACAAAGAGGAAGGAAGGAAGAGAGAAAGAGATGGAAGGAAGAAAAGAAGGAAAGAGGAAGAAAGAGGAAGAAAGAGAGAGAAAGGGTAAGGAAGGAAGGAAGAGAGAAAGAGATAAAGGGAGATGGAAGGGAAAAGAAGGAAGGGAAGAGGAAAAGAGAGAGAGGAAGGGAGAAAGAGAGATGGAAGTGAGGGAGGGAGGAGAGGGGAAGAGGAAAAGAGAGAGAGGGGGAGAGGGAGGGAGAGAGGGAGGGAGGGAGGGAGAGAGGGAGGAAGGGAGGGAGAAAGAGAGAGAGAGAGAACAGGAGAAGGAAGGAAGGGACCAGAAACTTTCGATGGCCTTTAAACACCTGCATTGCTTTTCCATCTCACAAAGGTGTTCCAAAGCCCTTCATCTTTTTTCCCCTACCACCACTACTACTACTACTACTACTACTACTACTGAGTCGCCTTTGGGCTGAGAAAGGCGGTATATAAATATGGTAAATAAAATAAATAATAAAAAATACCACTAAAACTACTACTACCACCCTGTTTTCCTCTCTTAATCAAGACCCAAAGTGGCTTTGCATCTCCCTCCTCCTTTTGATGGAGCAATTGAAAATGTCAGCTTCGTCTCCTTTTTCCTAGCATGTGTCCAATAATAGGGCAAGACCAAGGCAGGACAAACGATTACAACATGTAGGGTAAACAGTGCATGCCTTCTGACATTTCACAGATGAAAGCCAGGGCATGTGTAGCCAAGCAATATCGGAATAGGAAAAGTTATTAATGAAGAAGAACATATATGTTAGCAGAGGTTACAGCAATTTGCATTTGCCTGTGATGGCAGGAAAGAATAAAATTCTGCCCTCCTCCCCTCCTTTTCTTCTGAGGCACATTTACATTGTAAAATTAATGCAGTTTTGAGATTACTTTAACTGCCGTGGCCTTATCTGCCAAAGAGCGCTGATGCCTCACCAGACTATCACTCCCAGGATTCCAAGGCATTGAGCCATTGCAGTTAAAGTGGGGTCAAACTACATTTATTCTACAGTGTAGATGCAACATGAGTAAAGCTGCTGCAAACTACTTTTGACCTTTGAACTTTGACCTTGGAGCAATGGGAGTCAGCTGAGAGCAAAGGGGGAAAGTGGAAGGAGGACAGAGAAACTGGGACATTTGAAAAGAGGTGTGGAGAAATTGGATGATGAGAGATTTAATGAGGAATATCCTTACATAATTGGGTCAGTTGGAGGGTATATGCCAACGTTTCTCAACCTGGGGGTCGGGAGCCCTATTCGGGTTGCGAGGGGGATGTTAGAGCGGTCGCCAAAGACCATCAGAAAACACAGTATTTTCTATTGGTTATGGGGGTTCTATGTGGGAAGTTTCGCCCAATTCTATCATTGGTGGGGTTCAGAATGCTCTTTGATTGTAGGTGAACTATAAATCCTAGCAACACCAACTCCCAAATGTCAAGGTCTATTTTTTTCAAACTCCACCAGTGTTCCCATTTGGGTATATTGAGTATTTGTGCCAAGTTTGGTTCAGATTCATCATTGTTTGAGTCCACAGTGCTCTCTGGATGTAGGTGAACTACAACTCCAAAACTCAAAGTCAATGAATACCAAACTCTTCTTGGTCATGGGAATTCTGTGTGCCAAGTTTGGTTCAATTCCATCATTGGTGGGGTTCAGAATGCTCTTTGTCTGAAGATGAACTATACATTCCAGCAGCTACAACTCCCAAGTGACAAAATCAGTCTCCCCCACCAACCCCATCAGTATTCAAAATTGGGCGTATAGGGTATTTGTGCCAAATGTAGTTCAGTGAATACATCCTGCATATCAGATATTTACACGAAGATTCATAGCAGTAGCAAAATCACAGTTATGAAGTGGCAACAAAAATAATGTTGTGTTTGGGGGTCACCACAACAAGAGGAACTGTATTAAGGGGTTGCGGCATTAGGAAGGTTGAAAAACACTGGTATATGCTCTTGGTATTGCTGATCTTCTTCTGACACATTTCCATTGGAAACAAAAATAGCTAGGATGATGTTGTCTACTGCTAACCCGAGTCAACCTATTGACTTGGTTTTGCATGGTGAGTCAACATGGAGGTAAACTGCATGGATCCAGTGACTTTAGTCATAAGCAACAATAGAATGTAGGCCTGTAATTCTCTGCTTTCCCTTCTCCAGACTCAACATTCCTGATGTTAAAAGAGTTTTCAACATTCCCAACTACAAAACACCAGTAGAATGTTGGCGTTATGAACAAAACAAGCATTGAATTTGGCTAGCAGTGGATAGGCACAAGGCTTAGATTACGAACATTCCTTTTATTTTTTAATAAAAGATAATTAGTGCTGAATTTCAGAAGCAAAATCTAGGAAAGTTGAAATTTCACACCAACCGGAATGCAAATTTGTGTTTCCGCTCAAGGCAGGAAGCAAAGTCTTGGACCTTCGGATGGTCCTTCTGGGATGTAGGTTGGTTGCATTTACGTCTTCCCCAGCAATCATTGTCTAAACCAGTGTTTCTCAATCTGGGAATCGGGACCACGGGGGAGGTCGCAAGGGGAGTGTCAGAGGGGTTGCCAAAGACAATCATAAAACACATATTTCTAATGGCCTTTGTTTGGTCCAGATCCATCACTATTTGAGTCCACAGTGCTCTCTGGATGTAAGTGAGCTACAACTCCAAAACTCAAGGTCAATGCTCACCAAATCCTTCCAATATTTTCTGTTGGTCATGGGAGTTCTGTGTGCCAAGATTGGTTCAATTCCATCATTGGTGGAATTCAGAATGCTCTTTGATTATAGATGAACTATAAATCCCACCAATTACAACTCCCAAATGTCAAGGTCTATTTCCCCAAAACTACACCAGTGTTCACATTTGGACATATTGAGTATTCATGCCAAGTTTGGTCCAGACCCATGTTTGTTTGGGTTCACAGTGCTCTCTGGATGTAGGTGAACTACAACTCCAAAACTCAAGGTCAATGCCCATCAAACCCTTCCAGGCTTTTCTGTTGCTTGTGGGAGTTCTGTGTGCCAAGATTGGTTCAATTCCATCATTGGTGGAGTTCAGAATGCTCTTTGATTGTAGGTGAACCATAAATCCCAGCAACTACAACTCCCAAATGACAAAATAAACCCCACCAGTATTCAAATTTGGGCATATCAGGTATTTGTGCCCAATTTGGTCAAGTGAATGAAAATACCTCCTGCATATCAGATATTTACTTTACAATTCATGACAGCAACAACATTACAGTTACAAAGTACCAATGAAAAGAATTTTACGGTTGGGGGTCGTCACAACATGAGGAATCGTATTAAGTGGTCGTGGCATGAGGAAGGTTGAGAAACACTGGTCTAAGCCTAATTTGTCCTCATAAACGTGAGCCATTGACCTTACGCCTTGCATAGTAGGTGGGTTGGTTTCTTGTGCAACTAAAGAATGGAGGATCCCAGCCTTTAAAAAGTATTCTCATTCCAGGATCAAGAACAGTGGATTCCATGCAAACCATCTCCATCCTTGTCTCTGTTCACTCAGATAGAGAACGGGTTCTTTAACTATCCCGAGGCCCCAATAAAAAAGGAACATCATCTCTAACCTTTCACCAAGATCGTGACAAAAGCCCTTCCAAGTGAGAAGCATTGAAGAAAACACCTAACATCCAATGGGTCATTTTGGTGGATACAAAGTTGGCCAAAGGCATTGAATGAGATGGTATGCCATTGTAATGCCATTTCTCCTGCAGGCACCAAATGCAACCCAGATTGGAACAAAGTCATTCCAATTGAGAAGAACTGGTCATTTTGGTGGATACAACAATGGCCAAAGATATTGAATGAGATGGCACACCATCACATGGTCTGCAGATGCCATATCCAGATGTGACAAAGCCCTTCCAAGTGAGAGACATTGAAGAATACATTCAATATCCAATGGGTCATTTTGGTGGATACAACGATGGTCAAGAGCATAAATGAGACAGCACACTGTCATAACGTCCACATTGCGACAAAGTCCTTCTGATGTACAGGAAATAAAGGGCATTGAAGAAAACACTCAACCTCCAATGGGTAATTCTGGTGGATGCAAAGGTTGCCAGAGACATTGAATGAGATGGCACATGGTGATAATGTTATTTCTTCTGCAGATGCAATATCCAATCGAGATTAGGACAAAGTCTTTCCAAGTAAGAGACATTCATGAAAGCACTCAACATCCAATGGGTCATTTTGGTGGATACATAGATGGCCAAGAGCATTGAATTAGATGGCACATTGTCGTAATGTCATTTCTTCTGCAGACACCATTTCCAACCCAGATTGCGACAAACCCTTCTGATGCCCAAGAAGTGCGGGGAACTGAAGAAAGCATCCAATGGGGCATTTTGGTGGGCACAACTACAAAGATGGCCAAAAGCATCCCATGGCTCGGTGTGACGTTGTCAAGTCATTTGCAGGACTAAGACCGATGGATCAGATGGAGAAGGCATGGCCACACACAAAGGCACACTGCACAGAGATGGACACACAGAGACAAAACAGATACACAAATGGCCCTTGTTATTGTTCCTTACCTTTCTTGTCATGTGTGTCCCTCCTCCAGGTTTCACCATCGGCTCGCTACCTGCCATGCCTTTCCAGCTTCCTTGCTCTGTTCATTTGTTCGTTCGTCCTGGCTGTTCTCCCTCTCTCTTCTTGCCGCATCTCGGCAGCCCATCCTCCATGGCACCTCTGCCAACTCAGCTGCCACCTGCTTCGCAGTGGGGCTTGCCAGCTCCTGTGCCTCGTATGTTCCTCTTGGCCCCATGCTGCCTTCTGGCATCCTGGCAGCCGCACGCTGCTCTCTGTCGATGGCATGGGTCCATCTTTTTCTCCGAGACCCAGCTTCCCCGGCTTCTTCGCTTTGGGTTGCCACCGCAGCCGCTTCTCAGAGAAATTGGCAGGGAAATAAAACCCGGAGAAACGCAGATCTCCTTGTGCCAGCTGATTTTTGTTCGCCACATCTCCCCCCCCACTCCAAAAAATAAAAGAAAGGAAAAGAGGTGAGGAAAAGAATATGAAAGCTATATCCAACCCTTTGGCCAGATTGCGGCACCGGCGATATCAGAATATGGAGCCAACGCTGGGGTCCGGCTGGCTTGGCACCGTGGTGGGTTTTGGCAGAGAGGAACAGACCGGCTTCGCTTTTCCCTGCTTGTGCCAAAAAAGAAGAAAAAGGAGGAGGAGAAAGAGAGGAAGGGAGGAAAAAAAGGGACGCTGATCGATGTCGCGCATGCCACGCTTCCAACAGGAAGGTCCACCGTCCTCCTCCCATTGAGCAGACTTTTCTCCTTCAAGCATGGAGGTCAGCCAAGACCTTCCAGGCTCCGAAGAAGAGGGCTGGCATGGTTTTCGTCCTCTGGAAAGAGGGGCATCGGCATAGAAATCACGCAGCCCACATTCTCCGTTACCTTTCCAAACGAAACCTCAGCCTTCTCGGTGCGCTGCAAAAGCAACTCCTCCTTACCCGTCATCCCTCAGGTTTGCAGAAACCCTTGGCAAATGGAGAAAGGGGGCACAGGCAGGCATCGAAACACAAACACGTTGGTTCCATCCTAAGTCAAGACATTGGCATGGCCTTTGGGAAGTTGGACCTGAGCCAACTGGCCACTTGACATCCTCCCACCTGCCCTATCTTTTCAAGGCCAACACTTTGGAGTGCTGTTGGGTAGGCAAACCAAACAACCCATGCATCTCTATTGGCTCAGATTCCCTCAGAGTCCATTGACAAAAAAGGACAGTGCTTTCAAAAAGATGGAAACCAAGAATATTGAAGACTCCTAGCTCTTCTCACCTTGGCATAACCTTTTCTCCAACTTTGTTGGATTAGTACTCACATCAGTCCCAGTCAGATGGTCATCTAGGAGGCCTGGTTGGCAAAGTTAGGCAGGCTGGGATGCAAGAAAGAAGAGATGTCTATTTGTATTTTGATTGTCCATATTGGGTCAAAACAGGAGCTTTCAACTAAACCAAGCTGGAACTTAAAGGGATGGCAGCTATGAGTTTGGGACCTCTGCTCACCTCCCCCAAATAGGAACATTCCCCTTTGCTTGCCATAGCTCCTGGTTCCATGCGCTTGCATTTTGCACCTCTGATCCAGGCATTAGTACCAAAGGCGTTCATCTAATTTCCCTTGAATGAGAGAACGAAATCACCATTAATCATCATTTCGCACAATTACCATAATGGACCTGTTTTGCACTTATTTCCCCCTTCACTGACACTTTTGGAGAGCACTTTGCACCAAGGTGCTCCAGTCTGCTGGGAGCTAAGCAGAGAATGTGGCTGCTCCCGTCTCAAAGAATTGCACTTTTGCAATTGCCAAAGTCACCCCAAGACATTTTGATGCATGGAGGAGAACATAAGCCCTATTGACCTCATTCCCCATCTTCAAACTCTCTCCATCTACAACATTTTGCTGGGTTTCTTTTGCAAAGTTTACAGTCCTCTCTTAACAGCACCAGCTTCTCTACATCTTTCTTAAAATGAGGTGTCCAAACTAGAGGACTGCAGTCAAACTTTTTTGGATTTGACTTTGGTAGATTAGATTATTTATGGCTTTCATTCAAAGGTCCTCTTTAGGAGCTTTTACGTTATTTGGTGTGGCTTTACGGGAGCAATGGAAGTTGATAATCATGCTAGAAAACCAAGAAACTACTAAAGAAACTTTAGAAAATGGAAAACCCCATAACCTTTTTGGAGACTTTGTGATCTTCGGAAAGGCATGACATTGTTAGAAAAATGATGCCAAAACTTCTTGGTAAAAAGCATGACCTGTTAGAGCAGGGATTGATTTTGTCATTTAGGAGTTGTAGTTGCTGGGATTTATAGTTTATCTGCAATCAAAGAGCATTCTGAACTCCGCCAACGATAGAATTGAGCAAAACTTCCCACACAGAACTCCCATGACCAACAGAAAATACCAGGCATATTGGGTATTTGTGCCAAATTTGGTCCAGGGAATGAAAATACATCCTGCCTATCAGATATTTACATTACGATTCATAACAGTAGCAAAATGACAGTTATGAAGTAGGTAAAGGTAAAGGTTTTCCCCTGACATTAAGTCCAGTCGTGTCCGACTCTGCGGTGTGGTGCTCATCTCCATTTCTAAGCCGAAGAGCCGGCGTTGTCCATAGACATCTCCAAGGTCATGTGGCTGGCATGACTGCATGGAACGCTGTTACCTTCCCGCCGGAGCGGTACCTATTGATCTATTCACATTTACATGTTTTCGAACTGTTAGGTTGGCAGAAGCTGGGGCTGACAGTGGAAGCTCACACCTCTCCCCGGAATCGAAACTGCAACCTTTCAGTCAACAAGCTCAGCAGCTCAGTGCTTAAACCCACTGCGCCACTGGGGTAGCAATGAAAATAATGTTATGGTTGGGGGTCATCACAACATGAGGAACTGTATTAAGAGGTCACAGTATGTTGGAAGGCTGATAAACTGCTCCAAATGAAGCTACGTAATGCTCCCTTTCCCAATTCCAGATCTATTGCATCTCCAGAGGAGAAGAATCTGCCCAACTTTCGAATCTGGCATAGTGAACAATCTGAAGCAGGAAAACAAGCCCTGTTTCAAGTGCAGCTGCTCCTTCCAAAACAATAATATTTTTTGTTTGGTGTTTTCAACAAATGCAAAAGACTCTCTGCCCTCCCCGCCACTTTCTGCCATCTGCCGGAGGTTCTTCTAATCCCTAATCCCAATCTGTCCCACCAAAAGGACTTGCATCCATCTGAGGTCTGGGATGCCCAAAGCTCCCCCTTCCTCACAAAAGCAATGGCTTAATGGGGAAACATTGGCACTTCTTCTAAGGATGGGAGGCGATCAAGGGAGGGAGAAAAAGGGTCCAACCGCCCATATGGGATGAGTCAGGAGAAACCCCATTAATTCCTCCCAAAGAGCTTGCTGACCAGATTTTGCTTTTTTGCAGATTTAACTCCTTGGTTAATGTTTCGCGCATCTATCTGCAGAGAGGGATTTCGTGAATTAATAGATTATTTTCCCCTGGACTCTCTGACATTCTGTGCAAGTGTTTGTTTTGCAAATAGGATTCTCCGCCCTGCAAAAGTCAAATAAAATCAATAAATGCAGTGTCTACAATACAGTACAGCCATGCAATAAACCAATGGAAGCTCACAGACCAGTGTTTCTCAACCTGGGGGTCAGGACTCCCTGGGAGGGGTAGCGAGGGGGTGTCAAGAAAGGTTGCCAGAGGGGTTGACAAAGACCATCAGAAAACACAGTATTTTCTGTTGGTCATGGGGGTTCTGTGCAGGAAGTTTGGCCCAATTCTATTGTTGGCAAGGTTCAGTATGCTCTTTGATTGGAGGTGAACTATTTGGTCGTGTCAGGAGCTACTTGAGAAGCTACAAGTTGCTTCTGGTGTGAGAGAATTGGCCGTCTGCCCAGGGAATGCCAGGATGTTTTCTCATCCTTGTGGGAGGCTTCTCTCATGTCCCTGCATGAAGAGCTGGAGCTGATAGAGGGAGCTCACCCGCCTCTCCCCGGATTTGAACCTGTGACCTGTCAGTCTTCAGTCCTGCTGGCACAGGGGCTTAACCCACTGCACCACTGGGGGCTCCGGAGGTGAACTATAAATCCCTGCAACCACAACTTCCAAATGTCAAGATCTATTTTCCCCAAACTCCACCAGTGTTCACCTTTGGGTATATTGAGTAACCATGCCAAGTTTGGTCCAGATCCATTATTGTTGGAGTCCAAAATATTCTTTGGATATAGGTGCACTACAACTCCAAAACTCAAGGTAAATGCCAACCAAACCCTTCCAGTATTTCTTTGTTGGTCATAGGGGTTCTGTTTGGTTCAATTCCACCATTGCTGGGGTTCAGAATGGTGTTTGACTGTAGATGAACTATAAATTCCAGCAGCTACAACTCCCAAGTGACAAAATCAATCCCCCTCCCCAAACCCCACCAGTATTCAAATTTGGGCATGTTGACTATTTGTGCCAAATTTGGTCCGGTGAATGAAAATACATCCTGCATATCAGATAGTTACATGACAATTCATAACAGTAACAAAATTACAGTTATGAAGCAGCAACAAAACTAATGTTATGGTTGGGGGTCACCACAACATGAGTAAATGTATTAAGGGGTCATGGCATTAGGAAGGTTGAGAAACACTGCACTATGGCTAGATCTTTGTGTTTGAATCCCCAGTTGCTTGGGACAGTAAGGGACAACAATCTCCAGTTAATTGGATTAAGCGGTGTGTCCCATCTTCCCCATCTGTGTCTTCAGCCATTGCTTTGGGAGCTGATAGACCCCTGTGTTTTGCAAAGGGGACAGATTGTGTCCCTTGGCTGAATGGTCAGTTGGTGGCCAGACAGACAGCCCTTTGCAGGGAAATCCCTTCTGCCACGTCTGGGCACCTGTTGGCTGAGCTCTGTCCATCTGGAGTCCCTTCTGTGTTTGGGGTTTCTTTGTCCCCTCCTTTAACCCAGAAAGAAATAAAAGGCAGCCCTTTGCTTATAATACAGAGGATGAGAGTTGGAAGTAAGAAAAACTATTCAATGGATACTCCATGAGAGACATCAGAAGAGCTGCACTGCCCAAACATTTTGAAAAACAAGCCCTGGAAACAGCAATAAAAAATCCCACTACATGTTTCAGATATGTGGATGACACCTTCACCGTTTGGAGCCATGGAGAAGAAGAACTAAACAAGTTCCTATACAACGTCAACAGCATCCATCTAAACATCAAATTTGCCATGGAAAAATAACATGAAGGAAAGCTTCCATTTCTATATGTCCAAGTCACCCACCAACCCAATCAACAGTTTACAACCATCACCCAAGTCAAAAAAGAAGCATAATTAAAGCCCTGGCAGATCATGCAAAAAATCTATATAAATAAAAATGTAATGTTCGTTTGTGGTATTCAGAGAACTCAAAAGCCACTGGGAGATTTGACACCAAATTTGGACACAAGGCACCTAACAACCCAATGTATGTCCTTCACTAAAAAAAAAATGATTTTGTCATTTGGGAGTTGTAGTTGCTGGGATTTATAGTTCACCTACAATCAAAGAATATTCTGAACCCCACCAACGATGGAATTGAACCAAACTTGGCACACAGTTCTCCCATGAACAACAGAAAATACTGGAAGGGTTTGGTGGGCAGTGTCCTTTGGTTTTGGAGTTGTAGTTCACCTACATCCAGAGATCACTGTGGACTCAAACAATGATGGATCTGGACCAAACTCTTCACAAATACTCAATATGCCCAAATGTAAACACTGGTGGAGTTTGGGGAAAATAGAATATTGACATTTGGGAGTTGTAGTTGTTGGGATTTATAGTTCACCTACAATCACAGAGCATTCTGAACCCCACCAATGATAGAATTGGGCCAAACCTCCCACACAAAACCCCCATGTGGGCAACGTGTGGCACGGGATGGCTAGTAAATAAATAAATCTGCAAAACCCAACTCCTCCAAGGTGAATTGAACCACCTAAACTGGGCTTTACAGGCCAATGGAGACTCAGTCACAGACATCAAGAGGATTGCAAGGTTAAGAACAAGCCACAAGAGTCAAGACAAAGATCCAACCAGAGGAAGAGTGTTCTTTCCATACATCAAGGGAACCATTGACCACATAGGGAAGCTGATGAGGAAACACAACCTACAAACTATCTACAGACCCACTAAGAAAATCCAACAAATGTTGCATTCAGCAAAGGACAAGAGGGATCCTCTCACTTCTGCAGGAGTCTACCGTATGCCATGCAGCTGTGGACAAGTCTACATAGGGACCACCAAACACAGCAGCATTGGCCAAACACAAATCAAGGAACACGAAAGGCACTACAGACTAATTCAACCAGAGAAGTCAGCCATAGCAGAGCACCTGATGAACCAACCTGGACACAGCATATTATTTGAGAACACAGAAATGCTGGACCACTCTCACAACCACCGTGTCAGATGACACAGAGAAGCCATTGAAATCCACAAGCATGTGGACAATTTCAACAGAAAGGAGGAAACCACGAACATGAACAAAATCTGTCTACCAGTATTAAAAAACTCTAAAATCAGGACAGTGAATAAAGAACAACATTCAGAAAACAAAAGAATTCCAGACATGAATTAATCAGCTAACACCTCCCAACAAAGGATTCCCCTAGGCAGGAAGCAGCCAGACCTTCAAACTGAAAAGCTGATCAATGCTAATCAAGGTGGCCAATTGAAATATTCACTCCTGTATCAAACAGACAAGAGTTCTTTCTCCCACCCTGGACATTATTCCATATAAACCTCACTGGCCTTGTTTCCAACAGACCTCACAACCTCTGAGGATGCCTGCCATAGATGCAGGCAAAACATCAGGAGAGAATGTTTCTGGAACATGGCCAGACAGCCTGGAAAGCTCACAGCAACCCAGTGATTCCATCCATGAAAGCCTTCGACAACATATTCCATGTGGATCAGAAGGAAAGAAAAATAGGGACAGAAACCAGGGATAGAAATGATATTTGGAAACACCCGCTAATAAATTAGAACCCAAGAAAGACAGAGAATGAGGAACTAGGTTTAGAAAAGATACTTGGAAGTGTCAAGGAATAGGAGGAATCCAAGAAAGACAAAGAATGAGGACATCAGGGATAGAAAGGACATCTGGAGACACCAGCAAATAGTTAGGAATTTATGAAAGATAAAGAATGAGGAACCAAGGATAGAAGTGATCCTTGGAACCCCAAAATGACAAGGGATGGAACACTAGGGATAGAAATGATACTTGGAAACGTCAGCTAATAGTGATGTATCCTGAGTGATGGATAACATATGTAAAAAGGGCCTTTTTGTGCTCAAAATTAATGCCCTGATTGGCAGTCTTTCCTGAACTTCAAAGCTACTCTCCAAGGTGCTGATTTCTTATTCTTGTTTATGGATGCATTTCCACTGTAGAATGAATGCAGTTTGACCCCACTTGAAGTGCAATGGAATTCTAGGAGTTGTAGTGTGGCACTCTTTGACAGAGACGTCCTTGTAGAACTACAAATCCCAGCTTTCCATAGTGCTGAGCCATGGCCGCTCAAGTGGAGCCCAACTGCATTCATTCTGGGTTACTGTGAGTTTTCTGAGTGGTATGACCATGTTCCAGAAGCATTCTCTCCTGACGTTTCACCTACATCTATAGCAGGCATCCTCAGCGGTTGAGGGGTCTGTTGGAAAACTAGGCAAGTGGAGTTTGTATACCTGTGGGATAATGTCCAGGGTGAGAGAAAGAACTCTTTTCTGTTGGAGGTATATGTGAATGTTTCAATTGGCCACCTTGATTAGCATTTAATGGCCTAGCAGTTTCAAGGCCTGGCTTCTTACTGCCTGGGGTAAAATGAACAAAATCTGGCTACCAGTGTTAAAAACAAAGGAATTCCAGACAAGAAACAATCAGGGCCAGTTAATCTCCTTCAAAAAAGGATTTCTCCAGGTAGTAAGAAACCAGACCTTGAAACTGCTAGGCCATTAAATGCTAATCAAGGTACCAACTGAAACATTCTCACCTACAGCCAACAGACAAGAGTTCTTTCTTCCACCCTGGACATTATTCCACAGATATATAAACTCAATTTTCCTAGTTTCCAATAGACCTCACAACCTCAGAGGATGCTTGCCGTATATGCAGGTGAAACACCAGGAGAGAATGCTTCTGGAACATGGCCAGACAGCCTGGAAAAATCACAGCAACCCAGTAATTCCAGTCATTAAAGCTTTCTACAATACATTGAATTCATTCTAGCACGGAGAGCACCCTCAGCCTGCAAGTAGGTTTGGGGTTATTTTGCATGCATTCAATTGAACACACGCATCCATCCAATGTGCCTCCAGCATCCTTGTTGTTTTTTTTAACACATTTGCCCTGGGTGGCTGCGTTGTGCCTTCTCCTTCCTGCCTGCCTCTCCTCCCTTTACATTAAGTGGCTCCTTGATTAATTATAGATCGAGGGAAAGAGGCTTTTATGGCATCGGAGTTTCCTAGTGTGATGCAGCCCCTCTTTAGTTTTTTAAGAAGTAATTATGAACTGGAGCGTAAAAGATACTCTTGGCTTAATATATAACAGGGTCAGAGGAATCATGATGAGCTCGAAGGCTGGATTTGGGGTGAGAGGGGGATGGTAAAGGGAAAAGAGTGAATGAGAATGAAGGAGAGAGAAGGAAGGGAAAAGAGGAGGAAGGAGGAAAAAGTATAATAAAACAAAGAAAGGATAAAGGAGAAAAATGTGGGGAGAAGGAGTAGAGAATGGAAGAGAGGAGAAAAAATCAAAGGGAAAAGAAAGGAGGAGAAAAAATGGGAAGAAGGAGAAGAGGACTGAAGAAAGAAAAGAAAAATTAGAGGGCAGTTGAAAAGGAAAGGAAAAAGAGGAGGAAGGGTGAGAAGAAGGAAGAGAAAGAGAAGGAAAAGGGAGAAGAGAGGGGACGAGGAGGACAATGAGGAGCAGGAGGAGGAGGAGGAGAGAAGGAAGTGGAAGCATTGTTGAACAGGAAGACAAAGAGGGTGTGTGGCTCGAGAGCAGTACATGTGAAATAGATCTTGGAGTCCTCGTGGCCAACAAGTTAAACATGAGCCAACAATGTCATGCGGCGGCAAAAAAAGCCAATGGGATTTTGGCCTGCATAAATAGAAGCATAGTGTCTAGATTAGGGAAGTCATGCTCCCCATGCTCCATTCTGCCTTGGTTAGACCACACCTGGAATATTGTGTCCAATTCTTGGCACCACAGTTGAAGAGAGATATTGACAAGCTGGAATGTGTCCAGAGGAGGGCGACTAAAATGATTAAGGGTCTGGAGAACAAACCAATGAAGAGCAGCTTAAAGAGCTGGTCATGTTTAGCTTGAAGAAGAGAAGGCTGAGAAGAGACATGATAGCCATGTATAAATATGTGAGAAGAAGTCACAGGGTGGAGGGAATGAACTTGTTTTCTGCTGCCCTGGAGACTAGACACAGAACAATGGCTTCAAACTACAAGAAAAGAGATTCCATCTGAACATTAGGAAGAACTTCCTGACTGTGAGAGTCATTCAACAGTGGAACTCTCTGCCCCGGGGTGTGGTGGAGGCTCCTTCTTTGAAAGCTTTTAAACAGAGGTTGGATGGCCATTTGTCAGGGGGTTTTTTGAATGCAATATTCCTGCTTCTTGGCAGGTTGGACTACCTCTATGCAGATACCTTCACTGATTGACTTTGCAGCTTCATGGCTACTCAAAGCTATTCAAGCTTGCTAATTGTAACATTCACATTTGCTTCAAACAGACAAGGGTTCTTCCTCCCACCCTGGACATTATTTGACAGATTGACAAGTCAAAGAAGAGGAAGGCTTGATGTGCAAGTTTCTTGTGTTGCAAAGTTGTGCGAAGGGAACTTTGTGGGTTTGCCTGTCTCCAAAAGTGGATCAATTATACAATCCCAGCTCCAAGGGGGAAAAAGGAAATAAAGACATTGACTTAAAGATCACAAGGTCTTTAGGCCTCAATGCTCCTAGGGTGGCCTAATTGGGCCTTCGCCCTTGAAGCCTTTGAGGAGGCCACTCAGGGCTGCAAAGTCTTCTCTCCCACGCAAAAGGAAAGGAGGAAGAGAAACAAAGACATTTAATGTGAAATAAAATTGCAATACTGGGAGAAGTTTATCCATCTTTTACCAGATCATTAGGCTTCTCTGCCAAAGAATGCAAACTACAATTCCTAAGATCCCCATAGCAGTTTACTTTTTTATTTATCGCGTCAGAAGCAAATTGTGAATACAGTTATAATGTATAAAAAACCACAAAGTTAAAAACTTGGCATTGGATTAAATTTCCTATCAACATATAAATAATAAACAATTACATTAAAACATTAAAAACGATTCATTAAAACAGTAGATTAGTCACTCCAGTTTAAGACCAAATCCAAGTCTGGAATTAATTCATATGCAGGGCTTCTCTGGGATTTTATGTCAATATTTATTTGTTTTACAAAAGCACTGAATGTTTGCCATTGTTATGTTGGAATCTGCCATGACTCCCCTTAGGGAGATAGGGCGGAATACAAATAAAGTTTTATTATTATTATTTTATTATTATCCAGCCTCTGACTCTGATTGAGGTTCCATGTTTTAGCCTGCCACTTTTGGACTCTCACTTGCTGAGGTGTTCCTGTGAGTTTCTCTGCAGATCTTAAGAAGTTATTTCTTGATTTAAGGCATTGTCATGCGTGCTGATATCCGAACAGAGGGTGGGCCAGAGATGTCTCTTGGCCTCTGTCCTTTCATTATTGGCTGCTACTTTCCGGCGGATGTCAGATGGTGCAGAACTAGCCAAACAGTATTATTTCTCCAGTGGTGTTGGGCGTAGACATCCTGTGATAATGTGGTATGTCTCATTAAGAGCCACATCCACTGTTTTAACATGGTGAGATGTAGTCTACACTAGGCATGCATATTCAGCAGCAGAGAAGCAAAGCACAAGGGCAGGTGTCTTCACTGAGTCTGGTTGTGATCCCTAGATTGTGCCAATCAGCTTTCATACGATACTATTTCTAGCACCCACTTTTTTGTTGTCGAAGGCTTTCATGGCTGGAATCACTGGGTTGCTGTGAGTTTTCCGGGCCATATGGCCACGTTCCATAAGCATTCTCTCCTGACGTTTCCCCACTTTTCGCTTGATATTCAAGTAGTGCTCCTTGTAGGTCAGAGCATGGTCCAGAGTAACTCCCGGGTATTTGAATGTACTGCAATGCTCCAGTGGGATTCCTCCCCAGGTCATCCTTGTCTATTCTTATTTATTTATTTACTTTATTTGTATACTGCTCTTCTCAGCCCTTAGGCGACTCAGAGCGGTTTACAACAATTTAGGTATACACAATACAAAATCATTAAGCATTTAAAAGCAATAGCATCACAAATCATTAAACATCAATATCATTACATCACTACATCAATATAACAAATCTATCAGGTCTCATCAATGAAATCAGAATCCAAACTTGTTATCCAATATTCTGTGTTCTGATAGTCAGTCAATCAATCACACTGCTTAGTCAAATGCCTGTTCAAACAGCCAGGTCTTTACTTTCCTCCGGAATGCCAGCAAGGAGGGGGTTGATCTAATATCTGCAGGAAGCCATTCTTAAGGTGAAAGGCACACGTCTGCATTTTAGATGGATTAGGAATCAGCTGGTTTTCTCAGTAACAGACAATAAGAGCACCTAAAGCTTCAGAGAGCTTTTCAAGTGGTGTCAAACTGTATTAACCCTATAGTGTTGTTGCACTCTGTGACACTTGCCTCCAAACCACACAGAGAAATGTTAACACCAGGAAATAAAACATCTTGTAGGTTGTTGTAGGGTTTTTCGGGCTATATGACCATGTTCTAGAGGCATTCTCTCCTGATGTTTCACCTGCATCTATGGCAAGCATCCTCAGAGGTTGTGAGTTCACAATCTCTGTGGATGCTTGCCACAGAAGCAGGCGAAACATCAGGAGAAAATGCCTCTAGAACATGGCTCAGGAAATAAAACATCTTGTAGGTTGTTGTAGGTTTTTTCAGCCTATATGGCCATGTTCTAGAGGCATTCTCTCCTGATATTTCGCCTGCATCTATGGCAAGGTCACAATCTGAGGATGCTTGCCACAGATGCAGGTGAAACATCAGGAGAAAATGCCTCTAGAACATGGCCATATAGCTCCAAAAAACCTACAACAACCCAGTCATTCCAGCCATGAAAGCCTTCGACAATACATAAAGCATCTTGTACTTCTTTTACAACTTGGCTTGACTGATTCTGAGTTTTAAAACGCAGCAAAAACTAAATATTACATTAAAAGGAACTAAAAGACCATAGTACAGAGCCAAAGAAAAGGAAGGAAAAAAAGAGTACTAACGCCATGCTGCTTCAATGGCCAGCTGCCACACTTTGCTTGAGATGACATCAAGAGGAACTTTTATCATAGGCATTTGTTCCCGCAAGGGACGACTTTAGAAATCGGACTACTATAAGGGGCTCCAACTTCCGGTGCTTCGCAGAGGAGAACCATCGTCCTTCGAAGCCGGGTGGGCGAGAGCGGAAGAAGAGGAGGTGCGGCAATTATTTCCTTCCCCCACTGTTTTTTCCTCCTCTCTCTTTCCTGACTCTAGTAAAAAATGCTAAAGATTCTAATGATTGTGTTTCCTACAGTTAGGCGATTCAGGGCATTGTAGTCCAGCAAAGTGTGACCTCAGTGCTTCCTTCTAAATGTGCATGTGGCAGGGCTCAGGTTGCATTGCAGCAGGTGGTCAGTGGTTTGCTCTTCTCCACACTCGCATGTCGAGGACTCCACTTTGTGGCCCCATTTCTGAAGGTTGGCTCTGCATCTTGTGGTGCCAGAGCACAGTCTGTTCAGCGCCTTTCAAGTCGCCCAGTCCTCTGTGTGCCCAAGGGGGAGTCTCTCATTGGGTATCAGCCATTGGTTGAGGTTCTGGGTTTGAGCCTGCCACTTTTGGACTCTCGCTTGCTGAGGCGTTCCAGCGAGTGTCTCTGTAGATCTTAGAAAACTATTTCTTGATTTAAGTCAGTGTTTCTTAACCTGGGGGTCGGGACCCCTGAGGGGGTCGTGAGGGAGTGTCAGAGGTGTCGCCAAAGACCATCAGAAACACATAGTATTTTCTGTTGGTCATGGGGGTCCTGTGTGGGAAGTTTGGCCCAATTCTATCGTTGGTGGGGTTCAGAATGCTCGTCGATGGTAGGTGAACTATAATTCCCAACAACTACAATTCTCAAATGTCAAGGTCTATTTTCCCCCAAACTCCACCAGTGTTCACACTTGGACATTTTGAGTTTATGTGCCAAGTTTGGTCCAGATCCATCATTGTTTGAGTCCACAGTGCTCCATGGATGCAGGTGAACTACAACTCCAAAACTCAATGTGAATGCCCACCAAACTCTTCCAGTATTTTCTATTGGTAATGGGAGTCCTGTGTGCCATATTTGGTTCAATCCCATCATTGGTGGAGTTCAGAGTTCTCTTTGATAGTAGGTGAATTATAAATCCCAGCAACTACAATTCTCAAATGTCAAAATCAAATTCCCCTCTAACCCCACCAGTATTCAAATTTGGGCATATCGAATATTTGTGCCAAATTTGGTCTGGTGAATGAAAATACATCCTGTATATCAGATATTTACATTATGATTCATAACAGTAGCAAAATAATTTTATGGTTGGGGGTCACCACAACATGAGGAACTGCATTAAGGGGTTGCGGCATTAGGAAGACTGAGAATCAGTCTGTTTCTATACTGTAGCACTGAATTTTTGCTGTTCGTATTTGTTGTGAACCGCTGTGAGTCGCCTTCAGGCTGAGAACAGCGGTATATAAGTAAGGTAAATAAATAAATCACTGATTTAAGTCGTTGACGTGCTGGTTGATACCCAAACAAGGGATGAGCTGGAGATGTCACTGCCTTGGCCCTTTCACTATTGGCTGCAACTTCCCGGTGGATGTTAGGTGGTGCAATACCGACTAAACAGTGTAATTTCCCCAGTGGTGTAGGGCGCAGACACCCCGTGATAATGCGGCATGTTTCATTAAGAGCCACATCCACTGTTTTAGCGTGGTGTTCCACACTGGGTATGTGTACTCAGCAGCAGAGTAGCATAGCGCAAGGGCAGATGTCTTCACTGTGTCTGGTTGTGATCCCCAGGTTGTGCCAGTCAGCTTTCGTATGATATTGTTTCTAGCACCCACTTTTTCCTTGATGTTCAGGCAGTGCTTCTTGTAGGTCAGAGAACGGTCCAGAGTGACTCCCAGGTATTTGGGTGCGCTGCAATGCTCCAGTGGGGTTCCTTCCCAGGTGATCCTCAGAGCCCAGGATGCATGTCTGTTCTTAAGGTGAAAGACGCATGTCTGTGTTTTAGATGGATTAGAAATCAGCTAGTTTTCCCTGTAATAGGCAGTAAGAGCACCTAGAGCTTCGGAGAGCTTCTGTTCAACCATCTCAAAGCTCCCTGCTTTAGCAGTAATGGCATGATCATCAGCATAGATGCTCTCTGTCCCTACTGACACGATAAATAAAATAAGTGGTTTTAGTAACCTACTAGCCGTCCCCTGCCGTTTTGTGTGGGAGATTTGGCCCAATTCTATCATTGGTGGGGTTCAGAATGCTCTGTGATTGTAGGTGAACTATAAATCCCAACAACTACAACTTCCAAATGTCAAGATTCTATTTCCCCCAAACTCCACCAGTGTTCACATTTGGGGATATTGAGTATTCGTGCCAAGTTTGGTCCAGATCTATCATTGTTTGAGTCCACAGTGATCTTTGGATGTAGGTGAACTACAACTCCAAAACCAAAGGACACTGCCCACCAAACCCTTCCAGTATTTTCTGTTGGTCATGGGAGAAATGTGTGCCAAGTTTGGTTCAATTCCATCGTTGGTGGAGTTCATAATCCTCTTTGATTGTAGGTGAACTATAAATCCCAGCAACTACAACTCCCAAATGACAAAATCAATTTTTTTAAATGAAGGACATACATTGGGTTGTTAAGTGTCTTGTGTCCAAATTTGGTGTCAATTTGTCAAGTGGGGTTTGAGTTCTGTTAATCCCAGAAACGAACATTACATTTTTATTTATATAGATGGATGCGAGAGCTGGACCATAAGGAAGGCTGAGTGAAGGAAGAGAGATGCTTTTGAACTGTGATTCTGAAGGAAAATCCTTAGAGTGCCTTGGATCTCGAGAAGATCCAAACAGCCCATCTCCCAGGAAGTAAAGCCCAACTGCTCACTGAAGGGAAGGAGATTAGAGACAAAGATGAAGTCCTTTGGCCACATAATGAGAAAACAGGAAAGCTTAGGGAAGACAATAATGCTTGGGAAAATGGAAGAAAAAAGGAAGAGGGGTCAACCAAGGACAAGGTGGGTGGATGGTATCCTTGACGGCTTGGCTCTGAAGGAGCTGGGGGTGGTGATGGGCAATAGGGAGCTCTGGTGTGGGCTGGTCCAGGAGGTCACGAAGACTCGGAAGTGACTGAACGAATAAACAACAACAATGGCTCATTGTGTTGTTGCTATTATTATAATTGTTTTATTGTTGCTGTTTATTCATTCAGTCACTTCCAACTCTTTGTGACCTCATGGATGAGCCCAGGCCAGAGCTCCCTGTTGGCTCCTTCAAGAACAAGCTAGTCACTTCAAGGATACCATCCACTTACCTTGCCCTTGGTTGGCCCCTCTTCCTTTTTCCTTCCCTTTTCCCAGCATCATTCTCTTCTCCGAGCTGTTATGTCTTCTCATTATATTTATTGGAGCCCCCGGTAGCACAGTGGGTTAAACCCCTGTGCCAGCAGGACTGAAGACCGACAGGTCACAGGTTCGAATCTGGGGAGAGATGGATGAGCTCCCTCTATCAGCTCCAGCTTCTCTTGCGGGGACATGAGAGAAGCCTCCCACAAGGATGATAAAAACATCAAATCATCCGGGCGTCCCCTGGGCAACGTCCTTGCAGACGGCCAATTCGCTCACACCTTGCTTTATAAGAAGGTTGCATTTGTCACAGAGGAAAATGAGAGAACCAAAACATTGAGGATTAATATTTGGTTGAATTGAAGTGTAAGAGATTGTGAATTTGCTCCTTCGTCTGCATGTAATGAAAGAGAAGTTGCAATGGGCCCATCTATACTGTGGAATTGATGCAGTTTGGCACTACTTTAACTGCCAAAGTTTGCCATTGTTTTCCTCTGAATTTAAGAAAGTTCTTGACCTTCTAACAAACCTACTCAAATCTATTTTAAATTCATTTTATAGATATGATTACTTTCAATGTATGTTTGCTCTTAGTCACCAATAGCGGGAAAAAGGCAGGAAATAAAATAAAGCCAATAAGTAAATACGTTTCAATCTTGTCAATGTGATTAAACGGGTTTGTGTTGTCGAATGCTTTCATGGCTGGAATCGCTGAGTTCCTGTGAGATTTCCAGGCTGTATGGCCTTGTCCCAGAAGCATTCTCTCCTGACATTTCACCCACATCTGTGGCAGACATCCTCAAAGGTTGTGAGATCTGTTGGAAACTGGGCAACTGGAGTTTATATATCTCTGGAATAATGTCCAGGGTGGGAGAAAGAACTCTTGTCTGCTGGAGGCAAGTGTGAATGTTGTAATTGGCCAGCTTGATTAGCATGCTCATAAAGCCTGGAAAACTCACAGCAACCCAGTTAAATGGGTTTGTTTTTATCTATTGTCATATATTACATTCTATTTCTGTTGTACCCCATCTCAACTCAAACCTTGAAGAGATGTGGGTAAGAAATAAATTATTATTATTATTATTATTTTATCTAATGATGTTTTTTATCTGTTGTATTTTAGTTTTGTTGTATCCCTGATCCAACCTTGGAGAAAGGCAAATAAGCAACAACAACAACAACAACAACAACAACAATAATAATTAATGATAATAATAAGATTTCTATGATTATTCAGGATTTGAACCCTGGTTTCCCAGTTCACCATTCAAGCCACTCTGCCGTGATGGCTCTCTATTAATGGTTTTCATGTTCAAAGTTCTTTTTTTTGGGAAACAGGTTTAAAGCTGGAACTGATTTGCCTTTTCCTAACAACTTTCACTCCTCCCCTCCATATTTTCTCTCCTTTTCTCCCCTCCCTATTTGGTGGCACTTCTTTAGACAAATGTGTGAAATGGAAAGAGGGAAGCGGTTGTCATCGGATATGTCTTTCCTTCTCCGTCGATGTATGACACATTCGATTCAAGCCCTTCCCACGCATAATACGCTGCTTCTTGCGCAGTGGTTTTAAAAGTGGCGAAGGTGGATGTGGCAAAAACCTTCAGACTTTTGGCTTGGATAAGGGAGAGGGAGAGAGGTGTTGAATATACTCCCTTTAAAAATATAGTTTTAATCCATTCCTTATAACTATGGGAAATATCTAAATCAGACAAAAATGAGAAAAAACCAAAACAATATTAAAAAAACCTGAAGTTTAACATAAACTGAAACTCTCATCTCAGATCTTGGCAACAGAAGAGAAACTCGAGAATGGATAAGAAATGTTGTATATTTTCTATTAAACGGATGTGAGTAGATAAATAGGTATCGCTCCGGCGGGAAGGTAATGATGCTCCATGCAGTCATGCTGGCCACATGACCTTGGCGGTGTCTACAGACAATGCCATCTCTTCGGCTTAGAAATGAGCACCACCTCCAAGAGTCAGACATGACTAGAAATGTCAAGGGAAAGCCTTTACCTTTTGCATTAATTGAAAAATTTGGAAAAAAAAATATAGTAGGGTTGCCTTTGAGGTTGAGGCATGTTTTGGCTTGCAGTATTTGTAATTTATATTGTTTTTTTAGTTTCGAGCTGCTTTGGGTCTCATTTAAGAGAGGAAAGCAGGATATAGATATATAAATAAATATAATAAATAACATAATGTAAGATAGGTAAAGGTTTTCCCCTGACATTAAGTCCAGTCATGTCTGACTCTGGGGTGTGGTGCTCATCTCCATTTCTAAGCCGAAGAGTTGTCCGTAGATGTCTCCTAGGTCATGTGGCCGGCATGACTGTATGGAGCACCGTTACCTTCCCACCGGAGCTATACCTATTGATCTACACACATTTGCATGTTTTCAAACTGCTAAGTTGGCCGAAGCTAGGGCTGACAGCGGAAGCTCACGCCGCTCCGCAGAATCGAACTTGCAACCTTTTTGTCAACAAACTCAGCAGCTAAGCGCTTTAATCTACTGCACCACCAGGGATATAATAATATATTTTGAGGTGCTGCGTATTGATTGGATTCTTTGTTTCCTTCCTCCAGCCTCAGCAAAAATGTTGAAATTTTCTAAAGGGTGTTCCCTGATTCGGTTCTTTGCTCACAGTCCTTCTCTCCTGGGATGGACCTTATCTGGCTTTAGGACTTCCTTCTGTGTCTCCAAAGGTCTTCATTCCAGCTACGGACATGTTTCCCCTGCCTTCACTAGAGCTCTGCCGTTCGGAGAGAAAATTGCCATAGTGGATCGAAATGGAGAGCATACCTATCGGGAGATCTATGCCCGAAGCCTCCAACTCTCCTGGAGAATCTGTAAAACTCTTGGGAATGCGAATGGAGACCTGAAAGGAGAAAGGATTGCCTTTTTGTGCCCCAATGATGCCTCCTATGTCACAGCCCAGTGGGCTTCCTGGATGAGTGGCGCTATCGCTGTTCCTCTTTACCGAAAGCACCCCATGCCAGAACTGGAGTATTTCATTCAGGATTCGCAAAGTGCCCTCCTCGTTGTAGAGGAAGGCTACTTGGACAAGGTCACTCCAAGTGCAGAGAGACTAGGGGTTCCTGTGCTCCCCCTTCTGGGCTCTGGGAAATCGGACACGGTGGCAAATGGGTCCCTTTTAGAAGCCGGCTGTCCCATTTCGGAGTGGAAGGACCGGGGCGCCATGATCGTCTACACAAGTGGCACAACTGGGAGGCCCAAGGGAGTCCTCAGCACCCATCAGAACTTTCAAGCTGTGGTGAGGGCCTTTTCAAAATTTATTTTTATTCAGAAATAAAGGAAAAGATGAAAAACAAAACAAAAACAATATAAAAAAACTGCATTTTTCATCAGTATATATCAGTGGTTCCCAACCTGTGGTTCATGGACCACCAGTGGTTTGCAAGAGCTAAAATATGGTCCAAGGCCTCACAGTACTACACCATTGCAACGAGAGCGACTGGTCTCACAAAACCCTTTTATAGTGCCGAGACTTATTAAATATGGTTTTCTGTGGGCAAACAGATGACAACTACTGGATGGCATATGTTCTGTATCAGAAATTAGAGCTGATGTGGTCTATCCAATTCAAGTTTCTGAATGAGCACCCCAAATAACCAAACTGTATCTAAAGTTGACCAAAAATTGATTTGTAACCCTTTTGGTATTAATGTTGGAGAGTGGTCCCTGATCAAAGCGGTCCCTGGTCAAGTGGTCCTTGGTAAAAAAAAAGAAAAAGGATGGGAACCACTGATAGATATATAGATAGGGAGAGAGAGAGGGGGGGGGGTGCTTGTATGTGTATTTATGTTTATATGTGTGTGTGTATTTGTTGTTGTTTATTCATTCAGTCATTTCCGACTCTTTGTCATCTCCTGGCCCAACCCAGGCCGAGGTCCCTGTCGGTCATGGCCACCTCCAGTTCCTTCAAGGTCAAGCCAGTCCCTTCAAGGATAACATCAGTCCTTCATGCCCTTGGTCAGCCCTTCTTTTAGTTTTTTCAATACTGGTAGCTAGATTGTGTTTGTTTTCATGGTTTTCCCCTTTCTGTTGAAATTGTCCACCTGCTTGTGGATTTCAATGACTTCTCTGTGTAGCCTAACATGGTGGTTGTCAGAGTGGTCCAGCATTTCTGTGTTCTCAAATAATATTCTCTGTCCAGGTTGGTTCATCAAGTACTCTGTTATGGCTGACTAAAATCAGGACAGTAAATAAAGAGCAACGCTCTGAAAAGAGGGGAATTCCAGACATGAAACAATCAGGACCAGCTAACACCTCCCAACAAAGGATTCCCCCATGCAGGAATCAACCAGGTCTTGAGCTGCAAGGCTTTTCAGTGCTAATCAAGGTGATTAACTGTAACATTCACACTTGCCTCCAATAGACAAGAGTTCTTTCTCCCACCTTGGCCCTTCCACAGATATATAAACCCCACTTGCCAAGTTTCCAACAGACCTCACAACCTCTGAGGATGCCTGCCATAGATGTGGACAAAACATCAGGAGATAATGCTTCTGGAAAATGGCCAAACAGCCCGGAAAACTCACAGTAACACAGTGATTCCAGCCATGAAAGCCTTCAACAACACATTTTAAAAAGTTGAAATTCCAGTTTCAGGTGTCCAAAACATACTCTCCCTTGAAACCTCTCGGAATATGCACTCGGAGACAAAAAATGTTTTTTGAAATTAACATGCTGTGTTTACTCACAAACATCTTGCATCAATTCCCACATAAGACACATTTCTTATTAAAGTTCAGTTATAGATAGGATGCAGTTCTCCGTGTTGAGAACACAGGGCATCATTCTTAATCAGTACTCCATAGTCCAAACATCTTATGAAAGTCCAAACGGGATAATTTTACTCACTTCTTCTCAAAGCAAACATATAGTAAACTCTTCCTGCATAAGTCCAAAAATATAGTGCTTCCATTGAAGTCTAAAAACATATTTATTCCATCGAAGTCAAAACATACTGTTACCAAAATGAAGTCTTGAGTCTGAACATGCTCAATATAATCACATGTGTGCAGCGTACCCCACACCAAAGAGGTCAGTCAAACTGGCTGGCCAATATATACATATAATACAGTACAGGTTAGCACATATATAAACTAACAAACAAATAGTGAAGGCTTGGAAGGTTGCTATTTCCAACAACAATGGTGTGGGACCCTGGTTATTTTGTTTTATTGATTTGTCTAAATATCTCCTTCCAGATCACTGGGCTGGTGGACAAATGGGAGTGGACTAAGGATGATGTGATTCTCCATGTGTTGCCTCTGCATCACGTCCACGGCATCGTCAATAAGCTCCTATGTCCCCTCTGGGTGGGAGCCACCTGCGTCATGCTCCCTGAGTTCAATGCGCAGACGGTGAGTGTCCTCCTTCAGGTCCAAAATGCAATACAGGTGGAGTCTCCCTAGTCCAAAATGCTTGTCACCAGAAGCGTATTGGATTTAGAATGCCCATGTTTGCATCTCTATCCATAAAGAGATATCTGGGAGACAGGGCCAAGTCTAACCAAAAAAGTCAGGTTTCATATACACCTTTTTATACACATAGACAGAAGATCCTCTTAGAAGTTAAATCAACATTTGTAATCATTCTGTTCCTGAAACAACAGCCAAATAAAGGTTGATATTCCTTATCCAGAAATACTCGAAAATTGCCCACGTCTGTGGCTATCACTGTAGATAATTTTGGATTTTGGAGTATTTGGGAAATCTGGATTATTTTATTTATTTATCGTGTCAGGAGCAGACCAAACAGTTGCATTGCATTTTTAACAAACAAACAAACAAACAAAACACAAAGTTTGCAAGCTTGGTAGTTGATTAAATGTCCTTTGACCAGTATCTGGCCACTTGGAGTGCCTCTGGTGTTGCCGCAAGGAGGTCCTCCATTGTGCATGTGGCAGGGCTCAGGTTGCATTGCAGCAGGTGGTCTGTCGTTTGCTCTTCTCCACACTCGCATGTCATGGATTCCACTTTGTGGCCCCATTTCTTAAGGTTGGCTCTGCATCTCGTGGTGCCAGAGTGCAGTCTGTTCAGCACCTTCCAAGTCATCCAGTCTTCTGTGTGCCCGGGGGGAGTCTCTCATTTGGTATCAGCCATTGATTGATTGATTGAGGTAATCTGAATAAGGGAGAAGAACAAAAATGGAGGACTCAGAGGCTTGCCATGAGGCCAGAAACTTGTCCCTTAGGAGCATCAGTCTAACAAACAGGAGAAATGGGAGGAGAGAGGCAGACAAAGATGCCATTAGGGGAAGGCCTTTCCCTGCCAGCTAACTCATCTGCCTATCGATTTTCTTTATGAGGACTGTAAACTTGTGCAGAATTTTGTTGAGTTCCAACAATTCTCAATCTGTACTGCCCTGCTACAATTTTCTCCTTGTTTGTTTTTAATGGGAAGGAGCCAACAACACTCCTGGCTGAACTTCTCCAAACTTGGTCGTATTTTCTGACAAGGCATTCCTACTATGCTCTTACTCTAGCCGTTTGTTTCTCAACCTGGGGGTCAGGACCCCTGGAGGGGTTGTGAGGGGTGTTAGAGGGGTTTCCAAAGACGATCAGAAAACACAGCATTTTCTGTTGGTCATGGGGGTTCTGTGTGGGAAGTTTGACCCAATTCTATAGTTGGTAGGGTTCAGAATGCTCTTTGATTGTCGGTGAACTATTAATCCCAGCAAGTACCAAATATCAAGATCTATTTCCCTCAAAGTTCACCAGTGTTCACATTTAGGAATATTGATGATTCGTGCCAAGTTTGGTCCAGATCTATCATTGTTTAAGTCCACAGTACTCTCTGGATGTAGGTGAACTACAACTCCAAAACTTAAGGTCAATACTCACCAAATTCTTCCAGTATTTTCTGTCGGTAATGGGAGTTCTATGTACCAAGTTTGCTTCAGTTCCATCATTAGTGGAGTTCAGAATGCTCTTTGATTGTAGGTGAATAATAAATCCCAGCAACTGCAACTCCCAAACGACGACACCTATCCCCCATATTTAGGCACATTGGGTATTTGTGCGAAATGTGGTCCTCTGAATGAAAATACATCATGTGCATATCAAATATTTACATTATGATTCTCAACAGTAGCAAAATGGCAGTTATGAAGTAGCAACGAATATAATGTTATGGTTGGGGGTCACCACAACAGGAGGAACTGTATTAAGGTGTCGTGGCATTAGGAAAGTTGAGAAACACTGCTCTAGCCAATTGAGTGCCTTGTGATGCTGAGGAGTATTGGTTAAAAAAAAACCCTGCAGTGGTGGATAGTCTCTCTCTCCCCCACGACAAGGGCATAAATCCCATGCCAGATGCTGAGATCACGGCTGTGTGAGAGGAGACAGCTTTGATGTGAGCGCTCCGTCCCTGGAGAGTGCGCCGCAGCAGCGGAGGAGCGGATGAAAGGCGCAGCATCAGCTCCATCATCAGCACTTTTGATGTGAGAAGGGAGCAAAGGAGGGGAAGAAGACATTTGGGAATGCTCTGGGAACGCCATCAGCCTGAATTGTTTAAGATATGGGAAAAGGAGGGGGAAGCATTTATTTAAAATTGATTTTCTTTGTCAGGTATAAATTCAATTGTACTCCTGTTACTGCCATTCTCAGACAAAGCTGTGGATTCAGGGAGGAGATATTTTGAAACCGTAGTTCCCTAACTTCAAGCTTTTCCTTTTTTGTTCCCTGGGGCTTTCAGTGTTCTCCTCCTATCCCTCATTCAGACACACTCAATATCCTTGTTGTTTATGGCTGCCGTTCAATTTCTGGTCCCAATTCAAGGTGCAGGTTCTTACCTACAAAGCCCTGAACGGTTTGAGACCCACCTACCTGCATGACCGCATTTCTGTGTACGAACCCACACGATCTCTTTGATAATCTAGAGAGGCCCTGCTCGCAATCCTGCCTCCTTCGCAGGTGCGATTGGTGGGGACGAGGGAGAGGGCCTTCTTGGTGATAGCCCCTCGATTCTGGAACTCACTTCCCAAGGACATCAGACATGCGTCAACATTGGCAGTCTTTAGGAGAAGCCTGAAAACGTGGCTGTTCCAGTGTGTCTTCCCAGAATAAGGAAAATTCCCAGCAATATGTCCTCAGAATGCACTTTACTATTGATTTAGGATGGACTGCGCTCCTTCATTTAAAATCCTATACCAGATATATCCTAACTTGTTCATGCCCAGCTTTTTTTTTTTTTTTTAATTTTAAACTATTACATTTGGCCCAGCCGTAGGTTATTGTTTATTGGTTATTGTTTATATGTGATTTATATTAATTGTATTGTATTTATGGTTTTGTTTATTGCTTTTTGTTTTTATTGATGTGTTGTTGGGCTTGGCCTCATGTAAGCCGCTCCGAGTCCCTTGGGGAGATGGTGGCGGGGTATAAATAAAGCTTTATTATTATTATTATTATTATTATTATTATTATTCATTCAGTTGCTTCCGACTTTTTGTGATCTCCTTGACCAGCCCTGTCAGCCGAGGCCACGCCCAGCTCTTTCAAGGTGGAGTCAGTCACTTCAACGATGCCCTCCATCTATCTTGTCCGTGGTCGGACCCTCTTCCTTTTTCCTTCCATTTCCCCCAGCATCATTGTCTTCTCCAAGCTTTCCTGTCTTCTCATTATGTGGCCATAGTACTTCATCTTTGCCTCTAATCTCCTTCCCTCCAGCAAGCAGTCAGGCTTTCCTTCCTGGAAGATGGACTGGTTGGATCTTCTTGTGGTCCAAGGATTTTCCTCCAGCACCACAGTTCAAAAGCATCTCTCTTCCTTTGCTCAGCCTGCCTTATGGTCCAGCTCTCACACCTGTATGTTACTACAGGGAATACCATTGCTTTAACTATGTGGACCTTCGTTTCAGTGTGATGTCTCTCCTTGTCACTCTTTTATCGAGATTGGTCCTTGCTCTCCTCCCAAGAAGGAAACATCTTCTGATTTCCTGGTTGCAGTCCACGTCTACCGTCATCTTTGTGTCTAGAAATAAAAAGTTTGCCTCTGCCTCCATGTTTTCTCCCTCTATTTGCCAGTTATCCATCAGCCTGGTTGCGATCATCTTGGTTTTTTGATGTTTCACTGCAACCCAGCTTTTGCACTTTCTTCTTTCACCTTGCTTATCAGGCTCCTCAGCTCCTCCTCGCTTTCAGCCATCAAAGTGGTATCATCTGCATATTTAAGGTTATTAATGTTTCATCCAGCAATTTTAACTCCAGCCTTGGATTTGTCAAGCCCCGCACATTTCATGATGTGTTCTGCCTACAAGTGGAATAGGTTGGGTGAGAGTTGAGAGCCCTTTCCCAATCTGGAACCAGTCTGTTGTTCCATGGTCTGTTCTTGCTGTTGCTATTTGGTCATTATACAGGTTCTTCAGGAGACAGATAAACTGGCTTGATTTCCCCATACCCAATGTTTACTGCTCTGCACATTCATTTTGTTGCTATTGTCTGCCTTCAATTAACTTATAACAACCCTACGGCAAATCTACCATAGAGCTTTTGGGGCTGAGAGTGTGTGACTTACCCAAGATCACATATGGGATTCCATGGATGAGCAGGGAACCAATCCCACGTCATTGTCCAATACTCAAGCCACTGTGCCATGTATTATAATTATTATTACTGTTTCTACTATTAGTATTATGTTTACTTATACTCCACTTTATCTCTCCTGAAGGAGACTCAGAGCTTACTTTCAAGTATGACCACACAATTTAAAATATACAAATATGCATACATTAAAACAGAATTAACATGACAGTATGAAAAATAGGAACCAAAAGGGTTTTAGATCTGATTTGTCTGAAAAAAGGGGCCTCTGAACTGTTTGGAAACCCGGTTCAACACAGAGGGGAAAATTTCACATAATTTTGCATAATTTCCCACCAACATTTGTCCATCCTACAAACTATAGGAAAACGACTTCAGACTACAGGAAACTACAAACTACTTCAAACTACAGGAAAGGAGATTCCACTGGAATATGAGGAAGAACTGCCTCACTGTGAGAGAGAGCTGTTCAGCAGTGGAACTCTCTGCTCCGGGGTGCGGTGGAGCCTCCTTTTTTGGACACTTTTAAGCAGATGCTGGATGGCCATCTGTTGGGGGTGCTTTGAATGTAATTTTCCTGCTTCTTGGCAGAATGGGGTTGAACTGGATGGCCCACGAGGTCTCTTCCAACTCTAAGATAATATGATTCTATGAGGGTTGAATGAAAAGTAATGCCTTCACCTTCGTAACTCCTCAACAGATGGCAGTACTGGTATGCGGCAGGTACTGGCTTGTTCAGTAGACTCTCCTCTACAGTTCCATTTTGGCGGGAAGCCTTAGCATTGAACAGTTGTGTTGTTAAAGTGCGAAGTATGGAACCCTGCGCAGACGGTCGGTCAATACGACTTAAGCAACGCACAGTCATTGAATTCTTCACAGCAGGTGTCACCCCAAAGGAGATTCATTAGAGAATGCAAGCTGTTTATGGTGATTGTGTTGATGTGAGTACTGTGTGTCGTTGGGCGAGTAAGATGTTGAGGTGATACCTTCTGCTGTCAAGAATTCAATGACTGCACGTTGCTTAAGTTGCATGGACCGACCGTCTGTACAGGGTTCCATACTTCGCACTTTAACAAAACAACCGTTCAATGCTAAGGCTTCCTGCCAAAATGGAACTGTAGAGGAGAGTTGACTGAACAAGCCAGTACCTGCCGCATACCAGTACTACCACCTCTTGAGGAGTTATGAAAGTGGAAGCATTACTTTTCACTCAACCCTTGTATGATTCTATCCCTCTTGTCCTGGAACAGGTAGCAGTGCTAGAAGGACAGTGTCCCCAAAGCAGGCATCTCTGTAGCTCTCTTTCATATATTGACATCCTTTGTCCCCAGAAAAGTAATGTTTCCTTGAATATTTGGGTTCTTCTGCACTCCTGCAGAACTTGCAAGATAAGGGATTTAGCTGTACTTATAAGTTTTGTGACAAGGAGCTTGAACCGATGTGTACCGATCAAAGACAGCTCAGCAGACAGGGGCAAGAAAGGGCACTCTTCTTGAAGGTCCAGCAGCATTTCCACTTGCCCTTATTGTTGCCTTTGCTCAAGAAAGACTGGTCAGACACCATCTGCTTGGCTTCTCCTCCTTGGGAAAACTGTATATGCCTTTGTTTATTTTCTTTTCTATTTCCCCTCTGAGTGTGTAAAAGGGTCTCCCAAGGGAAGCAGAAAAGCAGCTTGGCTGATGCGGCAAAGAAAGTGCACTGGGCTAAATCGAGCTTTCTGCGGAGTTTAACACCAGCCACCTTTGAGCCTGCGTCTTATTTTCACCAGCTGTTTGCAAAGTGCCCTTTTGCGGCCGCAATCAGCTCTTGGAAGGCCAGTGCCGTTTTTAGCGGCAGATTTCGCCAGGGGAGCCCAGGCTTTCTCCGTCCTTCCCTTTTGTGTTTCGGTCCCTTTTGCACCTGGAAAGAGCAGTCAATTATAGGGCGATATAAAGAAACTTAAAGGCTCAAAACAAAGCTGGGAACTTGCCCCTGAAGCCTCTTCCGGCATCAGATGTGAGTGATCCTGGCACAGGTTCAGGAGAAACCACAGCCTTGAGCCCGACTGTTCTAATCACTAACACTTCATTAGATCTAATAAATACTTTATGATTGGAGTGTTTATTAGATTGCTTAATTCACAGCATGCCTGTACAAGGGCAGATACAGGCAGCTGTCTGCATTTGGGGCCACGCTTCTTGCAGGGCTTATGTGGCAGTTAGTAATCCCATTGAACCAACTGTTGAGTGGTGAGTCAACTTATAGACCCATTCCATTGATTCAATGAGTCATGGTGGGGCAAAGGGTTAAATCCTTGTGCTGATTGAACTGCTGACCTGAAGGTCGGTGGTTCGAATCTGCAAGATGGGGTGAGCTCCTGTCTGTCAGCTCCAGCTTCCCATGCAAGGAGCCCCCGGTGGCACAATGGGTTAAACCAGGGGTCCTCAAACTAAGGCCTAAGGGCCGGATACAGCCCTCCAAGGTCATTTACCCGGCCCTTGCTCATGGTCAACCTAAGTCTGAAACCACTTGAAAGCTCACAGCAACAACAATCCTATCTCATCAACCAAAAGCAGTGCCACTCTTCCCATTGAAATACTAATACGTTCATATTTGTTCAAACTAATAAATTCAAACACCAGGAAACCATTTTTCCTTGGTTTCCATTCATGGATCTGAGAATACCTTTTGTATAAAGACTTTTAGGCTCCTTTTCTTTGTTGGTGGAGAATTAGAGAAGAGTGAAGATTCTAATCGTTTTTCATGGGGTATTTGGATGTTTTGTGGGGGTCTTCAGGAACCACAAAATGGGATCCGAGAGCTGTTTATGACATGACCGTGAGCCACACTTTACATGTCTGTTCCATAAAGGAACCTGCCTCTGCCCAGTTTCTAAAACCTGAACTATTCATAATGAGGCTTTTGGAAGTCTCTTAGATTGGATCTTGTTTGAAATTGCATTATATGGACAGTGTAAACCAGAGGTCCTCAAACTATGGGCCGGGGGCCAGATACGGCCCTCCAAGGTCATTTACCTGGCCCTCACTCAGGGTCAACCTAAGTCTGAAATGGCCTGAAAGCACACAACAACAACAACAACAACAACAACAACAATTCTATCCAACAACAAAAATCCTAGCCAAAAGTAGGCCCACACTTCCCATTGAAATACTAATAAGGTTATATTTATTAAAATTGTTCTTCATTTTAATTATTGTATTTTTTACAGTGGTTTTTTTGCACTACAAATAAGATATGTGGAATGTGCATAGGAATTCATTCATATATTTCTTTTCAAATCATAATCTGCCTCTCCAATAGTTTGAGGGACTCTGACCTGGCCCTCTGGTTAAAATGTTTGAGGACCCCTGGTGTAGACTCATATAATGTAGTTCAATGCTATGTAGCGGGACCTTACGTTTTGGTTTTTTTGAGAGAGTTCCAAGCTGGGTAGATGCAGGGAAGGCTATGGATGTAGCATATCTGGATTTCAGGGAGGCTTTGCTTCGACAAGGTAAGGAAACTAGTCCAATGTGGTCTAGGCCAAACTAGGATTAGGTGGATCTGTAATTGGCTAAGTGAACGAACCCAGAGGGTGCTTCTCCCAAATGCTTCCTCTTCACCCTGGAAAGAAGTGATAAGTGGAGTGCCATAAACAGGGTTTCTTCCTGGGCCCAATTCTGCTCAACATCTTTATAAATGACTTAGATGAAGGGTTAGAAGGCAGGATTATCAAGTTTGCAAATGGCACCAAATTGGGAGAGATAGCCAATACTCCAGAAGACAGGAGCAGAATTCAAAACCATCTTCACAGATGAGAGAGATGATTGCCCAAAACTAACACAATGAAGTCCAACAGGGATGAATGCAAGATCTTGGAGTCCTTGTGGGGAGGAAGGGGAATATGAGCCAGGAATTACATATGGTGGCAAAAAAAGCCAATGGGATTTTGGCCTGCATCAGTAGGAGCCTAGTGCCTAGATCCAGGGAAGTCATGCTCCCCCTCTATTCTGCCTTGGTAGACCATTTTACCTGGAATCAGACTGTGTCCAATTCTGGGCACCACAATTGAAGGGAGATGTTGACAAGCTGGAATGTGTCCAGATGAGGGAGACTCAAAGGATCAAGGGTCTGGAGAACAAGCCATATGAGGAGCGGCCTATGTTTAGCCTGCAGAAGAGAATTCTGAGGGGAGACATAATGAGGGCCATGCATCAAGATGTGAAGGGAAGTCATAGGGAGGAGGGAGCAGTCTTGGTTTTTGCTGCCCTGGAGACTAGAACGCAATGGAACAATGGCTTCAAACTACAGGAAAGGAAGGAGATTCCACCTGAACATGAGGAAGAACTTCCTAATGGTGAGAGAGAGCTGTTCAATAGTGGAACTCTCTCTCTGCCCCGGATTGTGGTGGAGGCTCCTTCTTTGGAGGCTTTTAAGCAGAGGCTGGATGGCCATCTGTCGGGGGTGCTTTGAATGCGATTTTCCTACTTCTTGACAGAATGGGGTTGGACTGGATGGCCCACCAGGTCTCTCCCAACTCTAGAATTCTATGATTCTATAAGCAGCTGTATTCGTCTTTTGTGATATAAAAAGGAGAAAGGGACTGGGATTGCATCTAAATGGGTAGATTCACATCCAACAAAAGCTCAGGCTTAAATAAACATACCAATTAGTCTTCCCCCCCCCCCCCTCTCCTGCTTCTTCATAGTCAGAACCTACTTGGCAGCACATAAAAGAAACAAAAAGCCAAGCGGATATAAGGTGATTCGAGGGCAAAGCTTTGTTTTTGTCGAGTTTTAGAGAGCAAGTCAAGGTTGGTCTGAGCATTTCACGTTTGAGAGGATCGCCAGGCAAGCTCAGCAGGGGATTGCGAGGATGTCATTGCCATAATAATCCCTCTTTTCGTGACATCGCTTGGCCCTTTGCTATAGAAAACACCTTGGCTCCTCAGCAAAGGAGTAGCAACTTCTCTGTCTCTCCACTTCATGGCTTTCTGGGGGCCTTCCATCTCTATTGCTATCCTTCCTAGAAGACATCACTCATCGAGGTGCAAAAACCACCCACTCCTTTTACATCCTATTGACACCCGGCCCCTTTTATTAAAGGAAGGGGGCGGCCTCCCCTTTTTGCGTTGGCGTACCTGTTATAATTCACTTTGCGGCACCATCTGTTCGGAGAGCCTCGCGCAAGCTTTTCCTAGCCTTCCTTTTTTATTGGAAGTTATTAAAGGATATGACTGCCCATTAATCATTTATTAATAAAAGGTTTACCCGTGCCTCATGTGGGTTCAGCCTCGCTGTTTGGGAGTTGCACAGCCTACTGGACGTTTTGCAGGGTCTTCCACCTTCACCAACATAGACTTAGAAGAGGATGGGTTGGCATTGCAGCAACATGGCTAATATGACTCCTAGAGGTCCCTTAACCACAATACTTGGGGTCAGAAGTCATTTGGATTTTCTTTTCAGCTCTTTTGATTTGAAGCCACAAACCTGCCTTGAGTCCTTATATTGGGAATAAGACAGTAAATAAAATAAAATCAACACCAATAATGTGAGTTCTGAAGGCAGGGGAGAAAAATGCCTCAATTCTAGAATCAGGTCTAGTTTATTTACTCCAGTGTTTCTCAACCTGGGGATCTGGATCCCTGGGGGGTTGTGAGCGGGTTTGAAAGAGGTCACCAAAGACGATCAGAAAACACAGATTTCTGATGGTCTTAGGAATCCCTTTATCATAGTCATTTGGGTTCACAGTGTTCTCTGGATGTAATTGAACTACATCTCCCCTAAATCACTGTCAATTGGTGGCGCAGTGGGTTAAACCCCTGTGCCGGCAGGACTGAAGACCGACAGGTCACAGGTTCGAATTCGGGGAGAGGCGGATGAGCTCCCTCTATCAGCTCCAGCTCCTCGTGAAGCCTCCCACAAGGATGATAAAAACATCAAATCATCCAGGCGTCTCCTCGGCAATGTCCTTGCAGACGGCCAATTCTCTCACACCAGAAGCGACTTGCAATTTCTCAAGTCACTCCTGACACGACAAACCCCCCCCCCCCCCAAAAAAAACCCTATCAATTCATCTCTGTGTAGTCTGACATGGTGGTTGCTGGTGTGGTCCAGCATTTCTGTGTTCTCAAATAATATGCTGTGTCCAGGCTGGTTCATCAGGTGCTCTGCTATGGCTGACTTCTCTGGTTGAAGTCAGACTACACAGAGAAGCCATTGAAATCCACAAGCATGTGGACAATTTCAACAGAAAGGAAGAGACCATGAAAATGAACAAAATCTGGCTACCAGTATTAAAAAACTCTAAAATTATAACAGCTAAACAACAGAGAGGAAAAAACCAGGCACAGATTAACACTTCCCAGCAACAGATTTTCCCAGACTCAGGCAGGCCTTCAAATGCTAATGAAGGTGATCAGCCAAACATTCACACCTAAGTGCAGCAGGGAAGAGCTCCTTGCCCCACCCCAGCCATTCCACAGATATATAAACCCATTTTTCCTACTTCCAACAGACCTCACACCTCTGAGGATGCTTGCCATAGATGCAGGCGAAACGTCAGGAGAAATGCCTCTAGAACATGGCTCTATAGCCCGAAAAAACCCACAAGAACCTAACGAAAATAATGTTATGGTTGGGAGTCATCACAACATGAGGAACTGTATTAAGGGATCGCGGCATTAGGAAGTTTGTGAAACACTGATTTAGTCTCTATTGACTTTTATTAATTTTTTAGCATTTTTGGTGTCTTCTAGTTTTGTGTTACAGAAAGATTATGTTGATCTCCTCACAGGGCTTGTTTTTAAAATCAATTTTGCATTTCTTGTCGCTGCTTTGAGTCTCTTGTAAAAGAGATAAAGTGACATATCTATATCCATAATAAAAGTGAAAATAGGTATAGATGCAGGTGAAATATCAGGAGAGAATGCTTCTGGAACATGGCCATACAGCTTGGAAAATTCACAGCAATCTTGAGTAAGCTGACTCCAAATTATGACTTTTCTTGGCAATATTTATTCGGGGGTGGAGGGTGGGGGTGGGCTTTACCCTTGAATTTATCTGAGTCTGAGAGAATATGACTTGCCTAAGGTCATATATATATGTATGTATATATGTGTGTGTGTCTACACATGTATGTACATGCACATACATACATATATACCTGGTTATATGGTACATTGGGAGCATTTTGTACATGAAAGTTAACCAAAATGCCTCTTAATTGATATGTCTCTTTTTCTGTCATTATGATATCTGTTCATCCTTTCCCACTTTTTTATTATTTGTAAATCCCAGTCAAATTTCCTATTCAGAAACAATGACAAACACAAAAGGAGACCGACCCCCTTCTTTTCCTCCTCAGCCCCTTTGGTTTACCAAAGAGCCAAAGCGGCTCTTTGGTAAACCAGATGTAAATTGGTGTATCATTTCACGTTGCTACTGAGAAAGGAAAAAGGGCCCATTTGCAAGCAACAATTCTCCTAATGCATGTTAAATCATCCCTTTACTTCTCTCTTTTGATCTCCAAGGAAGCTTTGTGTTCCCATCTTGAGTGACAGGACCCTGGCAAAGGAAGAAGGCTCCTACTTTTGCGCTTCCAGAAAAGCTTTTCCCTTGTTATCCAGGCAGAGGGTTGCCAGGTCTGCTTTATTATAAGGGACACCCCTGTTTAAGGGTTGCAGAGCTTTTCCTTTGATATAGACGGAAGGAAACGTGTTATTATTTCATTCTGAAATTCCAAATATTTAAAGAGGGCTCTCACATCCTCTCTTAACCTTCTCTTTGCCAAGCGAAAGCTACCTAGCTCTAAGCCACGTCTCAGAAGACTTCACGGTTTCCAGACCTTTGGCCATTTTGCTCATCTCCCCTGGACACATCCCATCATGTCATTAAATGTCATTAATATTGCCTGTCTCTTATGACTATTTTGAAAATTTGGCAGAATGGGACAAGCTAGTCTTCATTTAGAGCAGTGGTTCTTAACCTTCCTAATTTTTTCATATCAGGAGCGATTGATATTTTTTCATATCAGGAGCAACTGTTTATACTGTTTTATTGCTATACTAGCCGTCCCCTGCCACGCGTTGCTGTGGCCCACATGGGGGTTCAGTGTGGGAGGTTTGGTCCAATTCTATAATTGGTGGTGTTCAGAATGCTCTGTGATTGTAGGTGAACTATAAATCCCAGCAACTACAACTCCCAAGTGTCAAGATTCTATTTTCCCCAAACTCCACCAGTGTTCACATTTGAGCATATTGAGTATTCTTGTAGAGTTTGGTCCAGATCCATCATTGTTTGAGTCCACAGTGATCTTTGGATGTAGGTGAACTACAACTTCAAAACCAAAGGACACTGCCCACCAAACTCTTCCAGTATTTTCTGTTGGTCATGGGCGAACTGTGTGCCAATTTTGGTTCAATTCCACCATTGGTGGGGTTCAGAATGCTCTGTGATTGTAGGTGAACTATAAATCCCAGCAACTACAACTCCCAAATGTCAAGATTCTATTTTCCCCAAACTCCACAGGTGTTCACATTTGGGCATATTGAGTATTCGTGTAGAGTTTGGTCCAAATCCATCATTGTTTGAGTCCACAGTGCTCTCTGGATGTAGGTGAACTACAGCTCCAAAACCAAAGGACACTGCCCACCAAACCCTTCCAGTATTTTCTGTTGGTCATGGGAGAACTGTGTGCCAAGTTTGGTTCAATTCCATCATTGATGGGGTTCAGAATGTTCTTTGATTGTAGGTGAACTACAAATCCCAGCAACTACAACTCCCAAATGACAAAATCAATTTTTTTTAGTGGAGAACATACATTGGGTTGTTAGGTGTGTTGTGTCCAAATTTGGTGCCAATTGCCCCAGTGGTTTTTGAGTTCTGTGGATACCACAAACGAACATTACATTTTTATTTGTATAGATTATTATTATTGTATATTTATGTTTCGGTTGTGGGCACCATGGGGTGCCGGTTTGTTAGCCACCCTGAGTCCCTCTGCAGAAGTCGAGATAGGACAGGGTACAAATGCCCAAAATAAAGAAATAATTGAGAAACTGCAAGTTGCTTCTGAGTTGAGTGAATTGGCCGTCTGCAAGGACGTTGTCCAGGAGACACCCAGATGTTTTGATGTTTTACCATCCTTGTGGGAGGCTTCTCTCATGTCCCTGCATGGAGAGCTGGAGCTGATAGAGGGAGCTCATCCACATTCTTACCAGATTCAAACCTCTAATCTGTCAGTATTCAGTCCTGCAGGCACAAGGGTTTAACCCATTATGCCACTGGGGGCTCCAACCTTTCTGATTCTGCAACCCCTTAATACAATTCCTCACGTTGTGGTGACCCCCAACCATAACATTATTTTTGTTGCTATTTCATAACTGTCATTTTGCTATATTCATGAATTGTCATGTAAATATCTCATATGCAGGATGTTTTTTCATTCACTGGAGCACATTTGGCACAAATACCCGATGGGCCCATATTTGAATACTGGTGGGTTTGGGGAAGGGTTTGATTTTGTCATTTGGGAGTCGTAGTTGCTGGGATTTATAGCTCACCTACAATCAAAGAGCATTCTGAACTCCACCAACCATGGAATTGAATCAATCTTGGCACACAGAACTCTCACGACCAATAGAAAATACTGGAAGGGTTTGGTGGGCATTGACCTTGAGTTTTGGAGTTATAGTTCAACTACATCCAGAGAGCACTGTGGACTCAAACAATGGTAGATCTGGACCAAACTTGGCACGTATTCTCAATATGCCTAAATGTGAACACTGATGGAGTTTGAAGAAAATAGACCTTGACATTTGGGAGTTGTAGTTGCTGGGATTTGTAGTTCACCTCAAAGAGCATTCTGAACCCCACCAATGATAGAATTGAGCCAAACATCCCATGCAGAACCCCCATGACTTGAAGGGACTCGTTGCCATGAGCCTCCTTCCAGCCTTGCATGCTCTCCCTTGTCCCGCACATGCGCACCATGCACCAAGCACACCTACTCTCCCCTTCCAGCTTGGAGTCTCAGAAAGAGCCCTCCCCTTGACTGAGAAACTGGCCAATCACAGCAGAGGAGGGCTTTTGATGGGAGGATTCGCCGTCTGTTTCCAAAAAGGAAGAGAAGGACAGGCAGAGAGATCTTCCGCCTTCTCTGCCAAAGAAGTTCTGAAGACCATCGGAAATATATGTTTCCGATTATCTTTGGCGACCCCTCTGAAACCCCCCTCAAATCCCGACCCCCAGATTGAGAAACACTGATTTAGATAAAGTTTTGTGGACATAACCTGAAAAGCCGTGAGATGGAGCCATGGAAGTGGTCATTTAAGCATGTGTTCATCTATGTGCTATGTTCCTTTGACCACGTGTTGGCTTTTTTAGCTGCCGCATCACATTGTTTGTTCATGTTCAGCTTGTGGTCTTCTAAAATTCCTAGATCCCTTTCACTTGTACTGTTTCCAAGCCAAATGTCACCCATCTATATCCATGCATTTTCTTTTTTTCCCCTGCCTAACTGTCGTACTGTACAAAGGGGAAAGAGTGTGAAACCGAAGCAACTCAATGAAGGAGAAGCTCCAGCTCTTCCGTGGGCCTCTGTGGATGGAATTGCAGAGGGAGGAAGCTCCACAGTGTCATGAATTGTTAGGGAATACATTTGTCAGCAACAGGGAAGAAAGAGTTGCCATAACATAGATGGAGGAAAAGGCTTTGATTTATTGATGGGGTTTGTCCCTCTGGCTTTGACAAAGCTCACGGTGCAGAGAGAGAAGAGTGGCAGCATTGGGGGCAAATTAGCCACGGTTAATTATTCATTGTGCTACCTGCTTGCTCCATGCTCCTGAATCCTCAACCAGGACCAAAGACCTGGCCAGGCGGAGAGCTTGACCCATTTTGTGTCATCCACACCAAGGCAAGCAAGACTTCTGTGTTTTCTTTCTTTTTCCCTTCTGATGGAAAGTGGCTGTTTCTTGTGGCTTGGATCTAATGTGAGCTTTGGTTTTATGATCCATTCACACTTCCTTCCCAACGCATCCCAACTCTGTTTTACTCAGCCCAAAAACACACTGAGCTGCTGAACTTGTTGACCGAAAGGTCTCAGGTTTGAATCCAGGGAGCGGTGTGAGCTTCCGCTGTCAGCCCCAGCTTCTGCCAACCTAGCAGTTTGAAAACATGCAAATGTGAGTAGATCAATAGGTACTGCTCCAGCAGGAAGGTAATGGCACTCCATGCAGTCATGCCAACCACATAACCTTGGAGGTGTCTACGGACAACGCCGACTCTTCGGCTTAGAAATGGAGATGAGCACCTACCACCAGTTGGACACAACTAGACTTAATTTCTGGGGGAAACTTGTGCCTTTACCTTATATTCTAGTTGGAGAAGATCTTCTAGTCGAAGAGGATCTTCTCTTAATTGGAGAGGATCGTCCATATAGCCCGGAAAAACCTACAACAACGTCATCTCTTAGTTGGAGAGGATTTTCTCTTAGGTGGGTCTTTTTCTCTTGATTGAAGAGAATCATCTTCTAGTTGGAGATGATCTTCTAGTGGGAGAGGATCTTCTCTTAGTTGGAGAGGATCTTCTTCATTTATTTGGAAAGGATCTTCTCTTAGCTGAAGAGGATCTTCATCTCAGCTGGAGAGGGTCTTCTTCTAGTTGGAGAGAGTTTTTTCTTAGTTAGGCTTTTTTTCTCTTAATTGGAGAATATCTTCTTCTAGTTGGAGAGGATCATCTTCTCTTTATTAGAGAGGATCTTCTAGTTGGAGAAAATCTTCTCTTAGTTGGGAGGGGATCATCTAGTTCAGTGGTTCTCAACCTGGGGTCCCCAGATGTTTTTGGCCTACAACTCCCAGAAATCCCAGCCAGTTTACCAGCTGTTAGGATTTCTGGGAGTTGAAGGCCAAAAACATCTGGGGACCCCAGGTTGAGAACCACTGATCTAGTTGGAGATGATCTACTCTTAGTTGGGTCTTTTTCTCTTAATTGGAGAATATCTTTTTCTAGTTGGAGAGGATCTTCTCTTAACTGGACAGAATCTTCTAGTTAGAGAAAATCTTCAATTCTTAGTTGGAGTGGATCTTCTTCAAGTTGAAGAGGATCTTCTTCCCTTAGTTGGAGAGAGTCTTCTCTTAGTTGGAGAGAATCTTCTTCTAGTTGGAGAGGATCTTCTTCTCTTTGTTGGAGAGGATCTTCTAGTTGGAGAAGATCTTCTCTTAGTTGGGTCTTTTTCCTCTTAACTGGAGAGGATAATCTTCCCTTAGTTGGAGAGCATCTCTTAGTTGGATCTTTTCTTAGTTGAAGAGGGTCTTCTGGTTGGAGAAGATCACCTCTCTTAGTCGGATTTGCTTCTCTTAGTTGAGGAGGACTTTCTTCTCTTAGTTGGATTGTCTTCTCTTAGTTGCTTGAAGTTACATCAAGTTGATGTGTACAGATGTGCAGAATGCCATAATAAGGCAAGAGACCTGGCATCCCTGTAGCCTGAATACACTGAATGTTTTGGGACAGATAAGACAAGCAAGCTGTTTTCCTCCATCTCAGTCCACCTTTAACTAGGCATGGACCCAAGGTTGTGGGCAATACCAGCTGGAGTCATTCCTCAAGACCTTTCTTCTTCTGTTTCCCCTTCTCAGGTTTGGGAGACATTCTTGAACCCCCAAACCCACCGGGTCAACGTCTTCATGGCCGTGCCGACCATTTACGCCAAACTGACCGAGTATTATAGCCAGCACTATACACAGCCTCATGTCCAGGATTTCATCCGTGCTGTTTGCCAGAATAACATTCGGTAAGTGAGCCCCACTTTGTTTTCAAGATGAAGCTGTGATTCCCACTCTGTTTCCTAATGGACTGTATTATAAGTTTCATACTTTCTGTTCCCTGACATATGCCTTTAAAAACAGTGTTGAAAATTGGAAAAATAAAACCCAAACCACAGATGGGACACTGTTGGATTACCTCTGATCCCGTTGCAGCAACTGAAGTTTTTTCACCAAGGCTCTACACTGTAAAATGAATGCAGCTTGACACTGTGTTAACTGCCATGGTTCAATGTTATGGGATCCTGGAATTTGTAGTTTGGTGAGACACGAGCCCACTTTGGCAGAGAAGTCTAAAAAAACCTGCAGATTACTTTAGTGATTCCACAATGTGCAAAATTTGTAAAACAGCAACTCCTAGCATCCCATAGCATTGAGCCAGGGCAGTTAAAGTGAGGTCAAAGTGCATTAATTCTACAGTGGAGATGCATCCCTAATCGGTATAAGTGGAGGCCCTCAGACCCAAAAAGCCACCCATGCAGAGGACAGTTTCCTAAAGCCTTGTAAGTCCTATGAATTTAAGAAGATGTAGAAAAACCCTAAAGGTGATTTTTGATCCCTGGCTTTGCTTGGCGCTTGCAGGTTGATGGTCTCTGGGTCTGCGGCCCTCCCTGTTCCCATCCTGGAGAAATGGAAGAGCATCACTGGGCACACGCTGCTGGAGAGATACGGCATGACGGAGGTCGGGATGGCCCTTTCCAACCCTCTGCGTGGCCCTCGGGTCCCAGGTGAGAGTCCGTCCCTGAAGTTTGCTGGAATGCTTTGGATGCTGCTTGGAGCTTTTTTCTACCACCATGATATAAGTAGATGCAATCATGTATGTGCCATAAAAGATATTAAGCGTGTGTAACAGCAAAGTCCCCCCTCCTCAACTAAATAGCAAAAAGAGTTGTTATGCTTCTTTACTAGCCTTTCATCACCTGGTCTCTGTCTCCTATATTTATTTGTATCCTGCCTTTTTCTCAGGAATGGGATGCAGGCAGCTCACATAAAACCAGTGCACATTTAAGTTATACACATGTATCTCCATGCATGGATGAAAAACATATAAATATGTATATATTTGTTCTTTTAATACACACATGCATACACACACACACACACGTAAATGTGTGTCTGCATGGAAATTAAAAGCATATATCTATATGTATCTATATCTATCTAGTGGGTTAAAGCGCTGAGCTACTGAGCTTGTTGACCGAAAGGTCGCAGGTTCAAATCTGGGGAGTGGCATGAGTTTAATAATAATAATAATAATAATAATAACACTTCATTTGTACCCCGCTACCATCTCCCCAAGGGACTCGGTGCGGCTTACATGAGGCCGAGCCCAAATACAACAATACAAGCAATAATAACAACAATACAAGCAATTAAAAATAAAACATGGACAATAAAATAATGAACATTAACACTAAGACAACACACAATTAAAACTGTGGGAAGGCCAAATGTAAAATTAAAATTGAAAATAATGCTGGAACAAGGGTGAAAAAGTGATGGGGCGTTTGTGGAAACATACAAGCAGACCTAAAAAATGTAAAGTGCTTTGGAGGACAAAGTGCTATGGAATCATTATTCTGGGAAGGCACACTGGAACAACCACGTCTTCAAGCTCCTCCTAAAGAGTTTCCGCTGTCAGCCCCAGATTCTGCCAATCTAGCAGTTCGAAAACATGCAAATGTGAGTAGATCAATAGGTACCGCCCTGGCGGGAAGGTAAGGGCGCTCCATGCAGTCATGCCGGCCACGTGGCCTTGGAGGTGTCTACGGACAACGCTGGCTCTTCGGTTAAGAAATGGAGATGAGCACCACACCCCAGAGTCGGACATGACTGGACTTCATGTCAGGGAAAAACCTTTCCCTTTACCTGTCTGTCTGTCTATCTATCTATCTATCTATCTATCTGTATATATATATATATATATATCCAGTGTTGACCGGGTGTTGGACATGCCACTGCACCCCTGCTTTCACTCCTTTTTTTATCTTTCTTTCTATCTCTTCTCTCATACCTTTTCCCCTTTCCTTTCCCCTTCCTTTTCTTCAGTTCCTTCCCTTCCCCCCCCCCCTTTCTTCCCCCTCTTCTTTTTTTCTTTCCTTCACTTCTATTTCTAATTCCTTCCTTCCTCTCTTCCCCTCATCCACATGTCACTTTTTCCTGGTGATATCACAGAAGGCCACTTCACCTAGGAACAGCCAATCCGGTAACATCACCAAAGCCACTCAACCCAACAATAATTTTTGTGGTGCAGACAGACAAACAGACAACATACAAACATACTTTGACTTTTATATACTCAGACTGGTTCAAGACTGGGAAAGGAATATGACAGGGCTGTCTACTCTCCCCCTCCCTATTCAACTTGTATGCAGAACACATCATACGATGTATGGGGCTTGAGGAATCCAAAGCTTGAGTTAAAATGGCTGGATGGAAGAAACATTAACAACCTTAGATATGCAGATGATACCACTTGGGTGGCCAAAAGGGAGGAGGAGCTGAGGAGCCTGATAAGCAAGGTGAAAGAAGAAAGCTGGGTTGCAGTTAAGCATAAAAAAAAACCAAGATGTTGGCAACCAGACTGATTGAGAACTGGCAAATAGAGGGAAAAAAGTGGAGGGAGTGACAGACTTTGTGTTTCTAGACGCAAAGATGACTGCAGCCAGGAGATCAGAAGGCATTTCCTTCTTGGGAGGAGAGCAATGACCAATCTAGATAAAATAATAAAGAGTAGAGACATCACACTGGCAATGAAGATCCGCATAGTCAAAGCAATGGCATTCCCTATGAATGCGAGAGCTGGACCATAAGGAAGGCTGAGCGAAGGAAGCAACACTTTTGAACTTTGGTGCTGGAGGAAAATTCTGAATGTGCCTTGGACCACAAGAGCATCCAACTAGTCCACCCTCCAGGAAATTAAACCCGACTGCTCAGTGGAAGGAAGAGTATTAGAGGCCAAGATGAAGTCCTTTGGCCACATCATGAGAAGACAGGAAAGCTTAGAGAAGAGAATGATGCTGGGGAAAATGGAAGGCAAAAGGAAGAGTGACCGACCAAGGGCAAGGTGGATGGATGGGATTCTTGAAGGGACTGGCTTGACCTTGAAGGAGCTGGAGATGGCCACAGCTGAAGGTCACAAATAGTCAGAATTGACAGAACGAATAAACAACAACAGTCGGATCTATCTAAATGGTCTATATACACTACCCCCATTTTCATTGAGACATGCCTTCACATCAGTTCTGACTTATGGCTAAATTCTAGACTTTGTTTGGCATGATTTGTTCACGAGGTTTTGTCTTTGCCTTCCCCTGCGGCTGAGAGAGAGTTACTTCTCCAAGGCCACACAGTGGCATTCCATAGCTGAGCAGAGATTCGAATCCTTGTCGCCAGGGTCCAACACTCCATCATACCTGTGGAGTAGAATAGGCCAAGCGGCACGAGAAAAAGCCAACCACAGCTAAGTTTCCTTAGAAAGAGAGACCTCATCTTGGGGCTCTGAGGTGACCGCTTCAGCATCACCATCAAAGTGCTGGGCCGCCAAAGCGTTCTTCCCATTACTATCGTGTTCAGCAGGAAGGCGCATGCCAAAAATCTCCCTGGGGGATGCGAAAGATGAAAAAGAAGCAAGATGCTGAGGTTGACACAACCCAGACAAAAGGGAATAATTAGAACAACTGAAGGCTTCAGGGCTGGACAGCTGGCACCGCGGGGTGCGGAGTTCGCAGGCAGAACCAGAAAGCAGCCAATGCTGAATCCACACCATTTCCACTCCACATCCCCTTCCCGCATGTGAATGTTCATGTTATTGCCAGTCATCGGTGGTGTTAATAATAATGCAGTTGTCACTGCCAGTTTGTCCTGCATCCAGGTTCACTCAAATCCCAGCACATACTGCGTCAGTAGGCTTAAACATCTGAGATTCTCTTCCATTCTTTTGTGGATGGCCGACGGTGACCCCGTTTCACCCATTTTAGGTTATATGTAGTTTTCAAAAAGCTGGATTGCTGTGAGTTTTCCAGGCTGTCTGGCCATGTTCCAGAAGCATTCCCTCCTGACGTTTCACCCTCATCTATGGCAGGCATCCTCAAAAACTGTGAGGTTTGTTGGAAACTAGGCAAGTGAGGTTTATATACCTGTGGCATAATGTCCAGGGTGGGAGAAAAAACTCTTGTCTGTTTGAGGCAAGTGGGAATTTGCAGTTGGCCACCTTAATTAGCATTAAATAGCCTTGCAACTTCAAAGCCTAGCTGATTGCTGCCTGGGGAATCCTTTGTTTGGAAGTGTTAGCTGGCCCTGATTTTTCCTTGTCTGGAATTCTCCTGTTTTTGAATGTTGTTCTTTGTTTACTGTCCTGATTTTGGAGTTCTTTAATACCGATAGCCAGATTTTGTTCGTTTCCATTGTTTCCTCCTTTCTGTTGAAATTGTCCACATACTTATTTACTGTATTTACTTCTCAGGCGACTCAGGGTGGTTTACAAAACCGGCACAATTCGACGCCACAATAATATAAACAGTTAAAAGCATATAAATATCCTTAAAATTCCATAAAGAGTAAAATCAATAAAACATAAAACATAAATCCTCCGTATCTAATTTCCAGAATCTTTATCCGATTGCAGTTGTCCAGCCATTCCGAGGTCAAGTAATTATTTACTACATTGCATTACTTCTTGTGGATTTCAGTGGCTTCTCTGCTTCTCTGTTGGTTCATTGGGTGCTCTCCTATGGCTGACTTCTCAGGTTGGATTAGTCTACATGCCTTTCCTGTTCCTTGATTCATGCCGGGGAAATGTTGCTGCGTTTGGTGGTCCCTATGTAGACTTGTCCACAGCTGCATGGTATACGGTAGACTCCTGCAGAGATCCGAGGGTACTTTTTGCCCTTTACTGAACATAGTATTTGTTGGATTTTCTTAGTGGGTCTGTAGATAGTTTGTAGGTTGTGTTTCTTCATCAGCTTCCTTATGCGGCCAGTGGTTCTAACAACCACCTTCTGCAAAGGTGTTTATTTTTTAAATAATTTTATTGTGTTTATATTCATTTTATTACAAAAAAATTCTCTACAGTTCATATAATTACTTCTCCATTTCTCAGTTGTGCTACCCCTTGTGCTCCCCTCCTTCAGAGTTCTTCTTTTCATTATCAGATTCTTTTCATTTTCCTTCTATCCATCTGTATTATAAATAGATAACAGTATAGTTGCCGGATTTATACTGCAAAGGTGTTTAGAGTGGCTTGTAGGTCTTCTTCTGAATGTGCGCAGACTACGATATCATCAGCATATTGGAGTTCTATAACAGAGCTTGGTGTGACCTTGGTTTTGGCTTTCAGTCTACTGACGTTAAATAGTTTGCCATCTGTTTGATAGGTGATCTTCATTCTGGTGGGAAGCTTCCCATCAGCAAGATGAAGTATCATAGTGATTAAGAAGGAAAATAAGGTTGGGCAATAACACATCCCTGTTTGACACCTGATTCCACCTTAAATGGATCACTTTGGGAGCCATTGCTCCCAAAGGTATAGATAGGTATATATAGGTATAGATAGATATGGACCTACGGATGTGAGAGCTGGACCATAGGGAAGGTTGAGCGAAGGAAGATAGATGCTTTTGAACTGTGGTGCTGGAGGAAAGTTCTGAGAGTTCCCTGGACAGCAAGAAGATCCAACCAGTCCATACTTCAAGAAATAAAGCCTGACCTCATTGGAGGGAAGAATTGTAGAGGCCAAGATGAAGTACTTTGGACACATCATGAGAAGAAAGGAAAGCTTAGAGAAGACAATTCTGCTGGGGAAAATGGAAGGAAAGGGGAAGAGGGACCGACCAAGGGCAAGATGGATGGATGGCATCCTTGAAGTGACTAGATTGACCTTGAAGGAACTGGGGGTGGTGATGACCGACAGGGAGCTCTGCCGTGGGCTGGTCCATGAAGTCACAAAGAGTCGGAAACGAGTGAACAAATGAACAACAACAAAAGATATGGACCATAGGGAAGGCTGAGTGAAGGAAGATAGATGCTTTTGAACTGTGGTGCTGGAGGACAGTTCTGAGAGTGCCTTGGACAACGAGAAGATCCAACCAGTCCATTCTCCAGGAAATAAAGCCTGACTGCTCATTGGAGGGAAGAATAGTAGAGGCCAAGATGAAGTACTTTGGCCACATCATGAGAAGAAAGGAAAGGGCAAGATGGATGGATGGCATCCTTGAAGTGACTGGATTGACCTTGAAGGAGTTGGGGGTGGTGACGGCCAACAGGGAGCTCTGGCGTGGGCTGGTCCATGAGGTCACGAAGAGTCGGAAATGACCGAACGAATGAACAACAACAAAGATATGGATATCCTATGTGTATGTGTGAAGGTATTCTTATTCTTCTGCTACCTTGGTCACTTTTGGCTTTCTTCTTCCTTGCATTCTTTGAGTCTCATTTAGGAAAGCAGGATCATGCTCTAGTCACATCCCGTATAGACTACTGCAACGCTCTCTACGTGGGGTTGCCTCTGAAGACTGCTCGGAAGCTTCAAATGGTCCAACGATCGGCAGCCAGGATGTTAACAGGAGCGGCACTCAGGGAGCATACAACTCCTCTGTTGCGCCAGCTCCACTGGCTGCCAATTTGCTACCGAGCACAATTCAAAGTGCTGGCTTTGGCCTTTAAAGCCCTAAACGGTTCTGGCCCGACTTACCTGTCCGAACGCATCTCCTCCTATGAACCAGTTAGGACGTTAAGATCGTCTGGGGAGGCCCTGCTCTCGGTCCCGCCAGCCTCACAGGCGCGCCTGGCGGGGACGAGAGACAGGGCCTTCTCAGCGGTGGCCCCCCGGCTGTGGAATGCCCTCCCTGCAGATATCAGATTGGCCCCCTCCTTGCTGGTATTTCAGAGGAAATCGAAGACCTGGATGTTCGAACAGGCATTTGGCTAAGCAGTGTGACTGATTGATTGATTATTGGAACACGGAATAATGGATAACGAGTTTGGATACTGATTCTAGTGATGAGACCTGATGGATTTGCTATACTGATGTAATTTTTGTATTGATGTTATGTTTATTGATTTGTGATGCTATTCTTTTAAAGGCCTATTGTCTGTGCTATGTATACTGTTGAATTGTTGTTAACCGCTCCGAGTCGCCCAAGGGCTGAGAGGAGCGGTATACAAATGAAGTAAGTAAATAAATAAATAAATCATCATCCTCATCATCATCTTGTCCTTTCCCTCCCCACCAATGGAAGATTTTGGCTCGGCCTTTCTTCACCTGCGAGGTCCCCAAGGTCTTGAAGTTGGAGAGCAAAGTGCCACGTGGAAAGGATGCGGGCTGCAAGATTCAGAGCAAACGATTTTGCTCCTAGATGGTTAAAACCCCTGCTTAAAATGCGTCTGTTTTTCCGCAGCGTTCTCCTCTCCCTCTGAATCCCCCTCGGTGTTGTTACTGCGAAGGGAGATGAATAATTCATGGCCGGCGAATGCCTCGCTGGGCCTAATCACCACTTTAATTGGAGGTTTAGATCAGAGGCGGCTAATAGCTCCTGCAGCGGGGGACTCCATAGATTGTTGACAGGGAGAGAGGGCTGAGAGCCTTATCGCCGGCCTGTTTCCGTTCCCCCCGGACCCCGCCAGGCATCACAGCATCCCGGTCCCCAGAGACCCAAGGACACAGACCGCGGGGCCAATTAAATTTATCAGGGAGGAACTGACAACTAACTTAAACAGAGGAAGGGCTGGTGGCAGAAGGGGGGCAGGCCAATGAGGGACTAATAGGGTTGCTCCCTTCTCTGACGGCTGCCTGTTTCAATGGCTGGTGGCTCAAGAGGCAGCCTGCCAAATGTCCAGGAGATTGGAAGGAGAGAAGGGAGGGAGGTTTGGAAGCCCGGCATTTCTTCCTACTCCAATGGGAAGATGCTTGCCAGCAGAAAGGAACCCAAAACCAGGAATAATAAGAAGCTTAGCAATGGCTCCTCTTCATCCTGGAGAGAAGTAACTAGTGCAATGTTTCTCAACTTTCCTAATGCCACAATCCCTTAATACAGTTCCTCATGTTGTGGTGACCTCCAACCATAACATTATTTTTGTTGCTACTTCATTACTGTAATTTTGCTACTGTTATGAATCATAATGCAAATATTTGCTATATTTCCATTCACTGGACCAAATTTGGCACAAATACTTTTTTTTTAAATTTTATTGTGCATACACACACACACAAGGACATTAGAAAGAGGTGAGAGAAGGGTTATGGGAAGGGGAAGGGGTAGAGTAGAAATAACCAAATAACCATCACATAATAAACATGAATGAAACATAAACATTACAAATAGCCCCACCACCTCCCCAACAAAATCCTAAAAGTGGTTGTACTTCCCAAAGTCATCTGAGGAATAAAAAGTTTCCGGCTTGTTTTAAGCTGTTCTTTCAGGTCTTCTCGAATTCACTTCAAGCAGTCTGTAGTTTCAAAAGTTAGACAAATCTATCATGTGTGGAATCTTCCTCAAATACTTGATATGCCCAAATTTGAATACTGGTGGGGTTGGGAGGGTTACTTTTGTCATTTTGCTAGGATTTATAGTTCACCTACAATCAAAGAGCATTCTGAACTCCACCAAGGATGGAATTGAACCAAACTTGGCACACAGAACTCCCACGACCAACAAAAAAGGGTTTGGTGGGCATTGACCTTGAGTTTTGGAATTGTAGTTCACCTACATCCAGAGAGCACTGTGGACTCAAACAATGATGGATCTGAACCAAACTTGACACAAATAATATGCCCAAATTTGAACACTGGTGGTGTTTGGGGAAAATAGACCTTGACATTTGGGAGTTGTAGTTGCTGGGATTTATAGTTCACCTACAATCGAAGAGCATTCTGAACTTCACCAATGATGGAATTGAACCAAACTTGGCGCACAGCTCTCCCACAACCAACATAAAATACTGGAAGGGTTTGGTGTAAATTGACCTTGCGTTTTGGAGTTGTAGTTCGCCTACATCCAGAGAGCACTGTGGACTCAAACAGTGATGGAGCTGGACAAAACTTGACACAATTACTCAATATGTCCAAATGTGAACACTGGTGGAGTTTGGGAAAAATAGACCTTGACATTTGGGAGTTGTAATTGCTGGGATTTATAGTTCACCTACAATCAAAGAGCATTCTGAACTCCACCAATGATTGAATCAGGGCAGAGTTCCCACACAGAACCCCCATGACCACCAGAAAATACTTAAGGCCATCCAATCCAACTCCCTTCATCAGGGCAAGAAAACGTAATCAAAGTCCTCCTGACAAAGAGCCATTCAGCCATAGATAGATAGATAGATAGATAGAAATATAGAGATAGATAGATAGATAGATAGATAGATAGATATGATTCACACACACACACACAGAGAGAGAGAGAGAGAGATAGTATCATAGATTTGAAAGGGACCCCTAAAGAAGGACAATTATATGTTGCATGTTCCAGAGTAGGCAAACCAGACAATCTCCACATCAACACTGACATAGAAACAGCAAGGAATACTGTTTACCCACAAGCAGAAAGAGATTACATATATTAGAAACCAACACTTTATTTTCCAGATCACCACAGAAACACGTGGCAGGGGACGGATAGTCACTCATAAAAACACTGGAGAACACAGCAGAAGAGACTTAAAAAGCCAGCAAAAAACAAAAAACATTACAACGCATGCACAAAACCACATATATACACACATACACATACATACACACACAAAACACATATACACAGACTGGGACACAGCAACGTGTGGCAGGGGACGGCTAGTCACTCATAAAAACACTGAAAAACACAGTGGAAGCAACTTAAAAAGCCAATAAATAAATAAATAAATATATTACAATGCATGCACAAATCCACATATATATACACGCACAAAACACATATACGCAGACTGGGACACAGCAACGCATGGCAGGGGACGGCAAGTAAATAAATAAATCCCTTCCAACTCTTCTAGGTTCTGTTCTTTTTGAAATGCTCATGAGCGGTACCCTCCCATTCCTCTCCATCTTTCCTTGCACCAATTCGGAGCCAAATTGGTGCCCCTGTTATCCATGCAGAGTTAATTTTTTTTAACTGGCAGTGGAGCTCTCAGCGGTGCACGCCATTGTCTTTGCGCAAAGACATTAATTGCATGGTAGTCTTGGTATCCCCATAATTAACATTGTCAGCTTTTCCTAGCCTTTTATAGCCTTCCGTTTGAAAGGTTTGCCGAGTATTTTTGGTCGGGAAAAGAGAAGTGGGTGGGAGGGAGCTCAGAGTAGACCCTTTCTGAGAAGAGAGTGATAAGACAGCGCTCAGGAGGAGGGTGCTTTTACCTTTGGCAATGCAGGAGATTTCTGCTTGGATGCTAAGGAAGAAGGCAAGCCCAGAGAAGACCCAGGAAACAGAACATTGCTAAAACATAATTTGTGCTGATTTCTGGAATGAACCCTTCTCTCTCATTTTACATCATTTTACATCCTTGATACACCAGGCATGGGTCAACTTGGGCCCTCTTGGTGTTTTGGACTTCGATTCCCACAATTCCTTACTTACTTCATAGCTCAAGGATGATGGTCCTCCAAGTGTAGAGTCTTAACGGTGGCTCCGTAGATGGCTGTGGAGCCCTATTCTTGATCCGCATGTTCTCCCACAGTGAGGACATCGGTTTCCAGGTGGAAGGCGGTCCCAGTCTGGGTTGGTTTGATACGCTTTCCTCTTGGCACGTTTCTCTCTTTTGCCCTCCATTCATGCCTCTTCGAATTCTGCAGCACTGCTGGTCACAGCTGACCTCCAGTTAGAGCTCTCAAAGGACAGGGCTTCCCAGTCTCTCTCAGTGTCTATGCCACAATTTTAAAGGTTGCTTTAAGCCCACCTTAAAAATCTCTTTTCCTGTCCACCAACATTACGGTTTCCCTACCGGCTGTTCTCCCACAGTGAGGACATCAGCTTCCAGGTGGAAGGCGGTCCCAGTCAGGGTTGGCTTGATGTGCTTTCCTGTTGGCACGTTTCTCCCTTTCTCCCTCCATCCATGCCTCGTTGAATTCTGCAACACTGTGGGTCACAGCTGACCTCCAGTTAGAGCTCTCAAAGACCAGGGCTTTTCAGTCTCTCTCAGTGTCTATGCCACAGTTTTAAAGGTTGGCTTTAAGTCCGTCTTTAAATCTCTTTTCATGTCCACCAACATTATGTTTCCCTTCCAGCTGTTAGGAATTATGGGAGTTGAAGTCCAAAACACCTGGAGGGCCCAAGTTGGCCAATGCCTGATCTACACTGTAGAATGAAGGCAGTTTGGCACCACTTGATCTGCCATGTCTCAATGCTATTGAATCATGGGGAGTGTACGTAGTTTTGCAAGGTCAACATCTTGTTGCTTTTGCATAAAACTTCACTGAGCTCAAAGATGGTGGGAGACACAATGGCTGTAGACATCTTTCTCCGCCAAAGAGGTCTGGTACCTCATCAAACTATAACTCCCAGGATTCCATAGCATTGAATTAAAGTACTGAACTGCATTAATTCCACAGTGTATATGAACCTTTAATCTCTCCCCTCCTCCATTCTGACCCACTGCCCAAATTCCGTGATATAAATGCAAAGGGATGTAAATGAAAAATAAATCTCCTATTGTAATATACGTGTATCTGTGAGCTTTGACGGATAGGTGCAAATGAAGGCATCTGCACTGTAGAGTGAATGCAGTTTGGCACCACATGAACTGCCATGGGTCAGTGCTGTGCAATCTTGGGACTTGCAGTTTGTTTTTGTTTTGTTTTGTTTGTTTTTCGTGTCAGGAGTGACTTGAGAAACTGCAAGTCACTTCTAGGTAAAGGTAAAGGTTTTCCTCTGACGTTTAGTCTAGTCGTGTCCAACTCTGGGGGTAGATGCTCATCTCCATTTTTAAGCCAAAGAGCCGGCGTTTTCCATAGATCCTAGGTCATGTGGCTGGCATGACTGCATGGAGCACCATTACCTTCTTGCCGGAGCAGTACCTATTGATCTACTTACATTTGCATGTTTTGAAACTGCTAGGTTGGTAGAATTTGGGGCCAATAGCGGTAACTGCAAGTTCAGCAGCTCAGTGGTTTTACTCGCTGCATCACCGAGGGCTCCTGGTCAATTCTGGTGTGAGAGAATTAGCTGTCTGGAAGGACGTTGCCCAGGGGACACCCAGATGTTTGCTGTTTTACCACTGTTGTGGGAGGTTTCATGTCCCTGCATGGGGAGCTGGAGCTGACAGAGGAAGCTCAACATGCTCTCCTTGGATTCTAACCGCTGACCTGTCGGTCTTCAGGATTTAACCCATTGTGCCACTTGCAGTTTGGTGAGGCAATAGCAGTATCTGGCAGGGGAGGCTAAAGACCTCCCATGATTCCATAGCACTAAGCCATGGCAATTAAAGTGATGCTAAACCGCATTCATTCTGCAGTATAGATGCACCCTGAGTGTATTCTACACTTTGCTTTTTTTCACTGAAAGAAGGAAAACTTCTACCAAGAAAACTCACGATCTTGGCCTTTTATTTTGCCCATTATTTTTTGCATGACTCACTGAGCTTGGCTTGGATCAATCTATTGCTTTTACCAACGTCTGTTTTCTTTCTTTTCCTTCTTTCTTTTAGGATCAGTGGGGAATCCGCTGCCTGGGGTAAAAGTCCGCATTGCCACAGAAAGCTTGCAAAGAGATGGTCCGGCTTATACTGTCCATGCAGAAGGAAACGAGGATGGCACCAAGGTATTATTATTATTATTATTATTATTATTATTATTATTATTATTATTATATTATTTGAAACACCACAAGATGAGTCCACAGCAGACACTTCTGGCTGTTGAATTGGATCACACGGCGGACACTTCCCAAGTGTCTAGGACTGTGTGATGTATCGGCGAATAATGCGTGCAGATCCCAGCAAGGTGAATTTCTGCAGCTGGCAGATGGTAATTTTGTCAGTGCCGATTGTGTTTAAGTGCAGGCCAAGGTCTTGAGGCACTGCACCCAGTGTGCCGATCACCACTGGGACCACCTTGACTGGCTTGTGCCAGAGTCTTTGCAGTTCGATCTTTAAATCCTCATATCGTGTCATCTTTTCCAGTTGTTTCTCTTCAATCCTGCTGTCACCTGGGATTGCAACATCGACGATCCATACTTTGTTTTTTAACACGATTGTGAGGTCAGGAGTATTATGCTCCAAACTCTGTCTGTCTGAATCTGGAAGGCCCAGAGGAGTTTGGCATGTTCATTCTCTGTAACTCTTTCTGGCTTGTGATCCCACCAGTTCTTTGTCACAGGCAGATGGTGTTTGCGGCACATGTGCCAATGAATCATTTGAGCAACGGTGTTATGTCTCTGCTTGTAGTCTGTCTGCGCAGTCTTCTTGCAGCAGCTGTGGATGTGATCTATAATTTCATCTGCTTCCTTGCAGAGCCTACACTTGGGATCTGTCGTCGACTTTTCAATTCTGGCTTTGATGGCATTGGTTTGACTGGCTTGTTCTTGGGCTGCCAGAATCAGGCCCTCCATCTCCTTTTTTAGAGTTCCATTTGTGAGCCACAGCCATGTTTTTTCTTTGTCAATTTGGCTCTCAATTTTTGCCAGAAACTGTCCATGGAGAGCCTTCTTTTTCCAGTATTCTCTTCTGCTCTGGATTGTGGTATTATTATTATTATTATTATTATTATTATTATTATTATTAGACACAACATGATTAGCACATAGCAAACAAAGTCACTTTGCTGGCTTTTGTATTTAATCACACATCAGACACTTCCCAAGTGTCTAGGACTGTGTGATGTATTGGCTGATAATGCGTGCAGATCCAGGTCTTTTGCAGCGGATAGATGGTAATTTTGTCAGCACCTATTGTTTTTAAGTGCAGGCCAAGGTCTTTAGGCACTGCACCCAGTGTACCGATCGACTGAATTGAATTGATGACCCATCTTTCTCCCATGATGGGATTCAAGACAGCTTGCAATAATACCTTACAATTATCAAGGTGTTGTTGTTGTTGCCTCACTTCTATCTCAATTGAGACACAAAATAGTAAGGCTAGGGGAGAGCCTGGTGCAGGTTTGGATTGATTGATTGATTAATTGATTGATTGAATTGATATCCCATTTTTCTCCCTAGATAGGATTTAAGACAGCATGTGATAATACCTTACAATGATCAAGTTGTTGTTGTTGTTGTTGTTACCTCACTTCTCTCTCAATTGAGACACAAAATGGCAAGTGTAGAGGAGAGCCTGGTGCAGGTTTGGATTGACTGACTGATTTATTGATTGAATTGATATCCTATCTTTTTCCCAAGATAGGATTTAAGACAGCTTACAATAATATCTTACATTAATAAAGGTATTATTATTATTATTATTATTATTATTATTATTATTACCACCTCACTTCTATCTCAATTGAGACACAAAATGGCAAGGTTAGAGGAGAGGCTGGTACAGCTTTGGATTGATTGATCGAATTGAATAGGTGTCCCATCTTTCTCCCAAGATGGGATTCAAGACAGCTTACGATAATACCTTAAAATGATCCGAGTGTTGTTGTTGTTGTTGTTACCTCACTTTTATCTCAGTTGAGACAAAAAATGGCAAGGTTAGAGGAGAGCGTGGTGCAGGTTTGGATTGACTGACTGACTGACTGATTGAATTGATATCCCATCTTTCTCCCAAGATGGGGTTCAAGACGGCTTACGATAATACCTTAAAATATAAACATAAATTTACCAGTTTCTTTTTTTAAAAAGCAAGATTATAAAAAAGAACATGATTGGAAACTCTCCAATATTCTTTTGTTTTGTTGCGAAAAAAACATGCTTGAAAAGTCTCCAGTATTTGCATGGCAGCAAGGGCTTTGATGTGTCTTAGTTCCAAAATGGAACTTTCCCAAGCTTTGGGTGACTCATAACTGCTCCTGGTTTTATCTGTTATCTATTTTAACTGTCTAATGTATTCCCCGCTTCTGTCCTGGCAAGGTTTTAATAGGTGGCTTATGGTCCAGAATAAAGTGATTTTCCATAAAATTCACATTAAGTTAGAGGCCAAAAAAAAAAAATCAATCTTGAAACACAGAATTCATGGCAACATTAAAACAGTAATCCAGATAGTATTATTTCTCTGGAAATTAGATTGCTTAGGTGCCTACAAAGGTCAAATAATAGGCATTTGGCAAAAGCATTTCTGTAAATGATACTCTGGAATTGGAAGAAGGCCTTCCACCAAATTGGCCTATTGAGAACTAAGGGCACCAGGAACAAGATGTATGAATTGTTGGCTTAAACCAGGCAGCTTCAGAAGGCCAATTTTGCTTTAATATGCTGCTTCCTTGGCATCCGATGCAGTCACCTTCTCTGGAAGTCTTTAAGCAAAAGCTGGGTGGCTATCTGTTGGGAGTGCTTGTATTGTGTCTTTCTGCTTGGCAGAAAGGGGTTGAACTGGATGGCCTGTAGGATCCCCTCCAACTCAAAAAGGATCCCCAAAAGTCCAAATTCATAGACTCCTAGTGTATGAATTTGGACTTTTGGGGATCCTTTTTGAGAGCCAGAGTCATATTTCTGAGATCTTCCATTATGAGTCGAAGCTGACTTGATTACAGTGAAGTAGGGAGACCAGAACGCAGATTGAGAATGAAGTACACTACAGATGCCCAGATTGGTCTCACTGAAGTCTTCCATTTATAAGTCCAAGCTGACTTGATGGCAACGAAGCAGAAAAACTGGAGACCATTACACAAGTGGACATGGATGCTTCTGATAGATATTGTGGAGGTCTCCCATACATGAGTTGAAGTTGTCTTCATAGCAATGAAGAAGAAAAGAGGATGACCACAACATAGCTTCCCAGAATTGATATCTTGGAAGTCTTCTATTCATGAGTCCAAGCTAACTTGATGGCAATGAAACAGGGAAATAGGGGGACCATAACATAGGTGGACCATCAAGGAGGCCATGGATGCTTGTAGTAGATACCTTGGAGGTCACTCATACGTGAATTCAAACTGACTTGACGGCAATGAAGCAGGAAAAGAGGAAGACCACAACAAAGAAGCCATGGATGTCTGGCCAATCAAGGAAGCTTTGGGTGCCTGGAGTTCGTATCTTGGAGGTCTTCCATTTAGAAATTGAAGCTGACTTGATGAAATAGGAAAAAAGGAAGAACACAACACAGCTTCCCATATTTGGTACCCTGGAAGTCTTCCATTCATAACTTAAAGTAGACTTGATGCCAAGAAATCAGGAAAATAGGGAGGACCACAACATGGGTGGACAATCAAAGAAGCCATGGATGCCTGGAGCTGATATCTTGCAGGTCTTCCATTCATGAGTTGAAGTTAGCTTGATGGCAATGAAGTAGAAAAAGAAGAAGACTGCAACATGGATGGATAATCAAGAAATCCATGGACACTTGGGGTTGTTATCTTGGAGATCTTCCATTCATGAGTTGAAACTGGCTTGATGGTAATGAAGTAGAAAAAGAAGAAGACTACAACATGGATGGACAATCAAGGAAGCCATGGATGCCTGGAGTCAGTACCTTTGGAGGTCTTCCATTCATGAGTTTAAGTTGTCTTCATGGTAATGAAGTAGGAAAAGAGAAAGACCACAACATGACTTCCTGGAGTTAGTATCTTGGAGATCTTCCATTCATGAGTTGAAACTGGCTTGATGGTAATGAAGTAGAAAAAAGAAGACCACGACATGGATGGACAATCAAGGAAGCCATGGATGCCTGGAGTTGGTACCTTTGGAGGTCTTCCATTCATGAGTTGAAGTTGTCTTCATGGTAATGAAGTAGGAAAAGAGGAAGACCACAACATGACTTCCTGGAGTTAGTATCTTGGAGGTCTTCCATTCATCAGTCAAGGTGACCAGATTGGCAATGAAGCAGGAAAAAAAGAAGACCAAAGAATCAGTGAACCATTAAGGAAGGCACAGGTGCCCTGAACTGAAATCTTGTAGGTCTTCCATTCACAAATCAGAGATGATTTGATGACCATAAGCAAAGTGATTTCATGGCAATCAAGACGGTCTCTCTCTCTCTCTAACCCAGGCATGGGCAAACTTTGAACCTCCAGGAGTTTTGGACTTCAACTCCCACAATTCCCAACAGTCTACCAGCTGTTAGGAATTGTGGGAGTTGAAGTACAAAACACCTGGAGGGCCAAAGTTTCCCCCTGCTGGCTCTAACCCTTGTGCAACCCATATGGATTCTCCTCTGACCTATATCCAGGGGATGCAAAGGCACCTCTTGACCAATAGCCTTCTGCCAGATGGAGCATTTTTTGCCAAAGCATGAACCAAGGGTCTCATTGGGAGGCCCACAGATTCCAGGCACCAGGTAGCAATAAACTTTTTAATCGCGGTCTCTTCTGTTGGCAGATTTGCTGGTAGTAAAGCGCTCAGCAGCCGCGGCCCATTACCCATCTCCTTGGCAACCTGGTCCCACGTACCCATTTGTAATTAAAAATCCCCCCATCAGCTCTCTTTCGTTCGCATTATCTGGGCTCCGGGCGGCGTGTCCTGCAGCAAACTACAGAAGGCAACCGGGAAGACGCTGCGCCATTTGGAGACGGAGGCAGATTTTGGCTCCTTGGGGAGTGAAGGAAGAAAACAGGCAAAGGGGGAGAAAGAGTCACCCAAGGCCCTAACTGTAATCTGTAAGCGCCACATTTCACATCTGGCTTTGCGGCGGCAACTTTTCATAAAAAGGAGGCCGAGAATAATGCGATCAATTTGCTTCCCATTTTGGGGAGGTTCCATACTTTTACAAAAAGAGAAACAAGGGAGAGGAAGAATGAAAGAGAGGAAGAATGAAAGAGAGGGATTTGAAATGATTTCTATCAAATCATCCAGGAACACATTACTTATTTACACAGGTGAGGTTGATTTGAGATGAATAATGTGTTGGAAATCTCCCAAAAAAAGCAGAGGATCCCAGACTTTTGTGAGCTAAATATAGACGGATACAGGAAGAGATATAGGTGGGTAAATATATGAAATGATGCTCAAGGAGTGGAAAAAAATGGCATTTCAACACAAGCAGGGTGCTAGAGAGAGATGAAATGACCCAGAAATTCCCGAGCACCATTTAAATCATTGTCTATTCTGTTTTAAAGCGGTGATTAATTTTAATTCGCTCGCATGTCTTGCAGACAGAGAGAGAGATCAGAAGAGGAGCTGCTATGCTGGGAAATCAAAACCCGCATATTCCTACAACGACCTCTTTATTTTATTTACTATTGATGTGGTTTTCCATGTATGTCTGTGTGTTTTAAAAAGGAAACCGCTTAGAAGAGTTGAAAACAGGCCATAAAATAAAACACAAAACAAACAACTCAGGGAAGGAACTGAAAGGCAGAATATGGAACAAAAGGAGCCCCCAGTGAACAACATTAAAAGCAACTGATTTCAAATACACAATTCAAAAAGCAAGAACTGGCAGACCAGAATCAGATTGCAGTGCTTTCCCAGCATTAAAGTGGGCATGTCTTCATTCTTCACTTATTGTTAGCTAGGCTGTCTAGGTTATTTATTAGGCAACTCCAATAAGAATGATATTGGACAACCCCCACAAGCATGATGACATTTTTCTCCAGTCCCCAAATTTTCTAGCTTTGCAGTCACTTAAAACTTGAAAAATACAGTCACAAAAATCCTTTTAAAAATCTATATAAATAAAAATGTAATGTTAGTTTGTAGGACATCAATAAATTAAACTACACATAATCAAACCAAATTCTATAACAACATAAATCTAAACAAAACATCCACATTAGTGTACAACAGCCTCCAAGAGTTCGCAAAATGGTTTGGGTTAATTATGTATTGGAAATTCAATAACTGATTGGAAATAACTGTACCATTTATTTATTTATTTATTTATTTATTTATTTGCTTTATTTCTATACCGCGTTTCTCAACCTAAATTAGGTGACTCAATGCGGTTTACACAATATTAATTAACATAGCAATAACAGTTAAAACACATCATACACAGAAACAAACACACAACAATCATACATAATGCCTCGATCACAAATGAAATCCAATCTCATAATCCTTGAGCCGTTCCTATGTTCAGTTTACCGTCATCCTATGTTTAATTGCGCTGATTAGCCAAACGCTTGCTCAAAGAGCCAGGTTTTAAGCTTCTTCCGAAATGCCAGTAGCGAAGGGGCCTGTCTGATGTCAATGGGTAGGGCGTTCCATAGCCGAGGGGCCACCACCGAGAAGGCCCTGTCTCTCGTCCCCGCCAACCGTGCCTGTGACGCAGGCGGAACCGAGAGCAGGGCCTCCCCGGACGATCTTAATGTCCGTGTCGGTTCATAGGTGGAGATACGTTCGGAGAGGTAAGTGGGGCCGGAACCGTTTAGGGCTTTGTAGGCTAGCGCCAGCACCTTGAATTGTGCCCGGTAGCAAATTGGCAGCCAGTGGAGCTGGCTCAACAGAGGAGTGGTGTGCTCCCTGAGAGCGGCTCCTGTTAGCAACCTGGCTGCCGAGCGCTGGACCATCTGAAGCTTCCGGGCAGTCTTCAAGGGCAGCCCCACGTAGAGCGCGTTGCAGTAATCTATACGGGATGTGACCAGAGCGTGGATTACCGTGGCCAAGTCAGACTTCCCGAGGTACGGGCGCAGCTGGCGCACGAGCCGGAGCTGTGCGAATGCTCCCCTGGCCACCGCCGAGACCTGGGGTTCCAGGCTCAGCGGTGAGTCCAGGATCACACCCAAGCTGCGAACCTGCGTCTTCAGGGGGAGTGTAACCCCGTCCAACACAGGCTGTAACCCTATACCCCGCTCGGCCTTTCGACTGACCAGGAGCGCCTCTGTCTTGTCTGGATTCAATTTCAATTTGTTCGCCCTCATCCAGTCCGACACAGCAGCCAAGCACCGGTTCAGGACCTGAACAGCCTCCTTAGTAGCAGGTGGGAAGGAGTGACAGAGTTGGACATCATCTGCATACAGATAACACCGCACCCCGAAACTCCGGATGATCTCTCCCAACGGCTTCATGTAGATGTTAAACAACATGGGGGACAGTATAGAACCCTGCGGGACCCCACAAGACAATGGTTGTGAGGTCGAGCAGTTGTCCCCCAGCAACACCTTCTGGGTACGATCCTCTAGGAAGGACCTGAGCCACTGCAGAGCAGTGCCACCAAGGCCCATTCCCGCGAGGCGTCCCAGAAGGATACCGTGGTCGACGGTATCGAAGGCCGCTGAGAGGTCCAGCAGAACTAACAGGGACACACTCCCCCTGTCTAGTTCCCTGCGCAGATCATCCACTAAGGCGACCAAGGCTGTCTCGGTACCATGTCCCGGCCTAAAGCCAGACTGTGCCGGATCCAGATAATCCGTGTCTACCAAGAATACCTGGAGTTGTGAGGCCACCACACGTTCCAGGACTTTGCCCAAGAAGGGGAGATTGGAAACAGGCCGATAGTTGACGAATTGAGTGGGATCCAGTGATGGTTTTTTCAACAGCGGTTTTATTACAGCTTGTTTTAAGCTGGCTGGAATTTTGCCTTCCCGAAGGGAGGCATTAACCACCACTTCCACCCACTCGGCCAATCCCCCTCTGGCCTCCTTTAGAAGCCAGGATGGGCAGGGGTCTAGGATGCATGTGGTAGCTCTCATTCCTCCAAGTATCTTGTCCACATCCTCGGGTTTCACCAATTGAAATGAATCCATCAAAATCGGACAAGCAGATGCTCGTGTTACATCCTCAGAGACTGCCGTTAACATGGTATCCAGGTCAGAGCGGGTCAGAGCGACTTTGTCCGCAAAGAACCGAGCAAATGCTTCGCAGCGGGCCGTCGAGTTGTCAGGGTTCCCATCCGGAATGGTGGGGTTCAATAACCCTCTGACAACTCGGAACAGCTCCGCCGGACGGTTCTTTGCGGACGCAATATTGGCTGCAAAGAAGGCTTTCTTTGCCGCCTTTATTGCCACGGCGTATGCCCTGAGTAGGGCAACAAACCGTGCTCGATTTAACTCGCTCGGGTCCGAACGCCACACGCGCTCTAGTCTCCTCTTCCTTCGCTTCATCGCTGCCAGCACCTTGTTGAACCAAGGTGCTGGTTTAGCTCGGCTACTTGAGAGGGGACGTTCCGGAGCAATCGTGTTTATGGCCCTCGTCATCTCCCCGTTCCAGAGAGATACCAGGGCTTCAACAGGATCACCAACCGAGGTGGCAGGAAAATCCCCAAGAGCCGTCAGGAATCCATCCGGATCCATAAGCCTCCTGGGGCGGACCATCTTAATGGGTCCCCCACCTCTGCAGAGGTTGGGAGGTGTGGTGAGTCTAAATCTGACCAGATAGTGGTCGGTCCATGGCAACGGAGAGGTGGATAACTCCTCGACACCGCCACCTTGGTCCCATCCCTGACAGAAAACCAAATCCAATGTGTGTCCCGCACAGTGGGTGGGGCCAGATACTCGTTGGGACAGCCCCATGGTTGCCATGGATGACATGAAGTCCTGAGCCGCTCCTCCTAGGGTAGTCTCGGCATGTACATTGAAGTCCCCCAGCACAAGGAGCCGTTGAGACTCCAATGTCAGGCTCGAGACCACCCCCGCTAGCTCAGGTAGGGAGACCGTAGTGCAGCGAGGTGGGCGGTACACTAACAGAATCCCTATTCTGTCCCGGTCACCCACCCTCAAGTGGACACACTCAAAATTGGTTGACTGTGGGATGGGGCCTCTGGTCAGGGGGATAGAATTTTTGTAGACCACCGCAACTCCGCCTCCCCGCCCTCCAGGTCTCGACTGGTGCTGTACGGAGAATCCTGGCGGACAAAGCTGGGTCAAATTAACTCCTCCAGCTTCATCCATCCAGGTCTCCGTAATGCACGCCAGATCTGCCCGTTCCTCCAGGATTAGGTCCTGGATGAAAGATGTTTTGCCATTGACAGATCTGGCGTTCAGCAGCACCATCTTCAACCCAGAGGGACTGCCATCCTGGGTACACCCACTTACCAAGTCAGGAGACCGATTACAAGTGGTTAAATTTTTTCTCCTTCTCTCCCTAGGCCGAATTTGGGTTGTTAAGTTTTTACTATTTCTAGGCCGAATTGGTGGTCTCCCTTTCCCGTATCTCCCCCTCCCCTTTATGAGTTCTATGGGGGCCCCCCGGCCAATGGAACACCCCTCTACTACCATATTGCACTTGGATTTCGTAATTTCAACCCATAATGTGTTCCAGATTATTTGTTTTTGCCACCCAGTCTCGATCTGATTCTTTCTTACCCCAGTTATGCTATTTCCAGGATCCTCCCACCCGTTCCACCCTTTATTGTCTTCCCATTCTACCAATAACACAATAAGCAGACACCAAGGGAAGAATGTTGACATTGGTGAACGGAGTTGATACAGGGTTAATTTAGGTCCCTAGAATTCACGTAGCAGCAGGTCTTATAATACTAGGTCTTAAAGTGCTAGTTGTTTAAGTTGAGAGTTGTTAAAGTGCACACAGTAGCGCATTGTAAGAGACTAAAGTGCTATGGTGGCAACTTAATATCAATAGATTACATAGGGTTAAAGTTCAATTTGTTGGTTAAAGTGCTGACAGTTGTATAATTTAGCAGCGATTGGCCCAAAATAAGGTGCTAACAGTTGGAAGAATTAGCAGCAATGGTACAAATAAAGTGCTGGTAGTTGGAAGACTTAGTCGCGTTGGCCCGATATAAAGTGCTAATAGTTGGCAAAAATTAGCAGCGTTGGCTCAGGTAACAAATTAACAGCGCAATGATTGTACAAATTGATCATATAGTCCTCAGTCCTCAGTCTTATTGGTAGGTGTTAAATCCAGTTAATCCCCTCACCCCCTCCCCCCCCCCAACTATCAATGTAAGGGGCGGATAGGATGGGTTTAAGTCTAGTGGGATTCCTACAGTTCCTACTGTTCCAATGGCTGGGGGCCTTGCTGTGGGATGAACGAATCACTAAGATGGCCGCAGGAACTGCTGATGAGATGGATGGTTCCGGAAATGGAGGCAGTAACGCGATGGATGGCGTTACAAAATGGCAGTTGATCACAAACCACGTAACAGCAGCTATGTAACAGGATATATAGATTCCAGCCGACCCGGAGCCAGTCTAGCAGTCGTGGATGTCAGCGTTGCTAGCTAAAAGATCGCGGTCGGCGCGTGAGATCTTAGGGAAGGCGCTGAGTCATCGCTGGCCAAGCTCTCCCTGGAAGGACGCCGAGTCACCGCCGATCTGTAGATCCGGCTCCCAGAATCGAGGTCGCCCCAGCGGTAGCGGGGAGGACTAGCCGGGGGGCCTCCGGGCCTTGGGCAGAGATGGAGCACGAACCCCGCACCAGTTGGATCCCCGGAGGAATCGCACCACCGAATGCGGGAGGTCCAGCCTTACCGCGGAGGGATCGAAGCAGAGACACGCCGGGGGTGCAGGCGGTGATGCGAGATGGGAAACGCTGCCGCCTGCAAGCCTCTCTCACACTGCCTCTCACTGCAGCGTCTGGAGCGTCTGGAGCGTCTGGAGCAACAGCCAGCAATCACAACAGTTCTCAGCGGTTCTCCCAGCCGGCAGATCGGCTCAGGCCGCCATTCAGGCAGGCACAGATTGCAACTTGAGCCGCGGTCAGTCAGGAGCGCGTGACACTGGCTGCAAGCCGCCAAGCTCCAAGGGACGGCTGTCCCAGCTTCCCTCCTGTAACCGCGACAGCGGGATGGCAGTTGGCGAGTTGGTGAGTTGGATGTATCTTGCCAAATCGAGCACGTTGGGAGGGAGCGTACCAGGCCGTAGCGATGGTGGCGGCCCTCGCTCTACCTCCTTCCTCTCCCTTCTTCTTCCCTTTCTCCCTTTCTCCCTGGTTCCTCCCAGTCAACTCCCCCTAAGACCCCCTCCGGGGTCCCGAGGAGATGCCTGTTCAGGAGCCGATGGAAGGAGATCGGAGTAGGGGTGGATGGATCGGATTAAGCTCAGATTAGGAATTTCGCCTTACCCGGACGGGAGGTTAGCTGTTAGCATGTCGCCATCTTAACCGGAAGTCCATAACCTTATTGAAAAGGTAAAAATGATGTCACATCAGTTTGGCAAATGTGAATTTCCACGAACATGTGGAGAACACCTTTTGAAAACCACTAGTCAAGAAAAGCATGATCTTGTTAGTAGTCAACCCTTTGAACAAGTGATATTCACAAGCATTCATGTAATGGCACACAGGCAACTCAGCTATTCAACTGAAGAACCATGTCTTTTAAACTGCCAAGGATAAAGACATGCCACTGCACAAAATATGTTTGGTCAGCAGAGGATATTTCTTTGAAGTTGAAATTGCCCAAAATATATACACTCCCTTGAAACCTCTTAGTTAAAATATGCACTCAAGTAGTCTTCTTTTGAAAATGACATATCTTGTTTACTAACAAACTTCTTCTATATATATAGCATACTAGTCCATAGTCCAATGTCAGATTAATTGTTCTATACCTTCAATCTGACTCTGATTTATAGTGACCCGCAGTTTGGGCTTTTCTTGGCAAGAGGAAGTTTGTCACCATTTCCTTCCCTTTGAGGCTGAGAGAGTGTTACCTGGCTATGGGTATCAACTTTTTTTTTTTTACTAAACTGTGAATGCACTATTCAAGATGTGGGCTCTACACTTTAGAATGAGTGCAGTTCAACAACACTTTAATGGCCTTTGGTCAATGCTATGGAATCCTGGGAGTTGTAGTTTGGAAAGGCACCAAAAAAAAGACTACAAAATTACCAGAATTTGATAGCTTTGAGTGCTGACAAAGTGGGGCCAAGCTGCATTCATTCTACAGTGTAGAACAAGCATGGGCAAATGTTGGCCCTCTAGGTATTTTTTGATAGCTTTGAGTGCTGACAAAGTGGGGCCAAACTGCATTCATTCTACAGTGTAGAACAAGCATGGGTAGAACAAGCATGGGCAAATGTTGGCCCTCTAGGTATTTTGGACTATTGGCTGTTAGGAATTGTGGGAGTTGAAGTCCAAAACACCTGGAGGGCCGTTATTTGCCCATGCCTAATATAGAACATGCATTCCTTGTTTGCTATAGGCAGGACTTTCCAAGATGCTGAATGCAGTTCAATTGGATTTTCTGGAGCTCTCCAAGGTACTGAAACTGTTATCTGGCTTGATTAGATACTTCCTATAATAAAATCCACTTATATCCTCATACTGAAAAAGGGAAATGCTAAAGAATGCTCAAACTTACATATAGTGGCACTTATTTCTCATACCAGTAAGGTAATGCTCAAGATCCTGCAAGGTAGACTCCAGCAAGACATGGAGTGAGAGTGTCCAGATGTACAAGCTGGGTTTATAAAAAGCAGAGAAATAAGAGAACCAATTGCCAACATCCGCTGGATAATGGAGAAAGGCAGGGAGTTTCAGAAAAACATGTATTTCTGTTTTATTGACTATTCTAAAGCCTTTGACTGTGTGGATCATAATAAATGGTGGCAAGCTCTTGGTGGTATGGGGAGACCAAGCCACCTTGTCTCTCTCCTGAGGAATCTGTATAAGGACCAAGTAGCAACAGGAAAAAAAACACCACCACAGAACAACAGACTGGTTCAAGATTGGGAAAAGCGTATGGCAGGGTTGTGTACTCTCACCCAACCTATTCAACTTGTATGCAGAAGACATCATGCAATGTGCAGGGCTTGTTGAATGCAGGGCTGGGATTAAAATTGTTGGAAGAAACATTAACAACCTTAGATATGCAGATGACACCACTTTGATGGCTGAAAGCAAGGAGGAGCTGAGGATCCTTCTAATCAAGGTGAAAGAAAAAAGTGCAAAAGCTGGGTTGCAATTAAACATCGAAAAAACCAAGATGATGGCAACCAGACTGACAGATAACTGGGAAATAGAAGGAGAAAATGTGGAGGCAGTGACAGACTTTGTATTTCTAGGTGCAGAGATTACTGCAGATGAAGACTGCAGCCAGGAAATCAGAAGATGTTTCCTTCTTGGGAGGAGAGCAATGTCCAATCTCGATAAAAGAGTGGAGACATCACACTGGCAACAAAGATCCACATAGTTAAAGCAATGGTATTCCCCGTAGTAACCTATGGATGTGAGAGCTGGACTATAAGGAAGGCTGAGCCAAGGAAGAGAGACGCTTTTGAACTGTGGTGTTGGGGGAGTGCCTTGGACCACAAGAAGATCAAATGAGTCAATCCTCCAGGAAATAATGCCTGACTGTTCATTGGAGGGAAGGAGATTAGAGGCAAAAATGAAGTTCTTTGGCTACATAATGAGAAGACAGGAAAGCTTGGAGAAGATAATGATGCTGGGGAAAATGGAAGGAAAAAGGAAGAGGGCCCGACCAAGGGCAAGGTGGATGGATGGCATCCTTTAAGTGACTGGCTTGACCTTGAAGGAGCTGGGGGTGGCCACAACTGGCCAATAGAAAGCTCTGGCCTGGGCTGGTCCGTGAGGCCACGAAGAGTCGGAAGCGACTGAACGAATAAACAACAACATAATAAAGGCAGGAATTAAATAGAATATTTGCTGCTCTTGTGACATGGAAGCTAGGGACTCAATGGGGTTGAACCCATGCAAAGCCCATGTGTCACGACTTAGCTCTTTCTCATACTATTCTCTTCTTTTTCAAACAAAGTGCAACTCTCCAAAAAAGAAATCACCCAAATTAAGAAGCATAGCCCTGCCATACAGCTGCCAAACTGTTTCATCTCCCAACGGCACCCCATTGTTCCACGTCTCAGAGTGTGTGCTTCTGCTTTCTAGGCGAGTGTCTCTTTTCTTCCCCTTTTTAAGGGGGAAAGAGGGAAAGATGGTGTGGGAGGGGGCTTCAGCAACAAACAAACAAACAAGAGGCAGGCAGACAATACCCGCCATGCTTCAAGAGTTTGTCGGCTCCTGCCAGCTGGGAAGCTACAGCCTATGAAATATGCAACGCTGGGAACAAAGCGAGATGAAATATCCAGTGCTGGGGAAAGTTTTTAAAAAGGAGAAGAGGAGGAAGGAAAGAAAGAGAGAGAGAGAGAGAGAGAGAGAGAGTAACCCTTTCTGGCATGGAATGATATGAAGGTGAAGATCTGCATGGAGGGGAAGGAGGTACTAGGAAAGACTATGGAAGCAAAGTTTTCTATAGCATCAGGGCCTTAAGAGGTGAGGAAGGAACCTCACTGAGAAACAGGAAAGCGAAAATGATCGATTTTCCAGGAAAATGATAAGATGAAAGAGAATGACTTTGAAAGAAACCCTCCCTTAATAAACAGAACATATCCTGTTCTGTTTTTGTTTTTTTTACTATATCACCCAGAATTCTTCAAACCCATCCCACTGGTCATCATGGCCAGCATCCATGCTGAGTAAGGGATGATGTGTTCTATCCCAGAGCAGTAACACTTCTGTCCTTAAACACCACAATAGTATAATAAAATCAGCAAGCAGTTTATTGAAGGATATATGTAAGCAAAGCAATACAAATGGTAGAAACAGTATAATCCAAAACAGTGTTTTCCAAAGAGTACAGATAGTCCATGAACTTCAGGGTACAAAGGTAAACACACAAGGTCCAAAGATGCAAAACCCAAAGGAACAAGACAGCATGGAGATCCCAAAGCCCAGAACAGGAACCTGGCGAAATTTGCAACATGAGACTAGCAATCCACTTGGAAACAAGACTGTCATGAAACTCCAGTGTTGACGAGACTGAGCTAAAATCCTCTCATTATATCATATAAAGCTTTTCCTGCCCCATGAACCAAAAGGAAAGCATTGTATTTGCCCTTACAGCCAGATAAGGATTTCTTATCTTCCTTTTCTAACAGCCAGACTGACCTTTGCCAATCTTGAGAACTTTGTCTTAGTTTACAAAAGTCTTGTTTTTTGTCTTCAAACTCATTAAATTCTGCACCTGACAAATCATCCTCGGAAGACAGTTTCTCAGAGAAAGACTGCTGTGGGCCTCTCCCAGGAATTTGACCTTGGGAATCAGGAGAAGCGCTTTGTTCATGAGAGATCTTGGGCCTCTCAGCAAGGCCTGGGCTTGACTTAGGTCCAGAAAAGCTCTCATCCCCATTGACATCTGACACAGGCCCAGGAAAACCATCATCCCCATTGACATCAGTCACAATCACAGGTTGAATTACAACATGATGGTGGTGAAAAGCGGAAATGCTCTGTAGTTCTCTGCTAGAAGATGCAGGAATTTGGCTATGGAAAGGGGAAGAAAAGGTTCAGATATATGATCACAGATGATTACTCAGATTGAGCAAAAAGAAAATCTTGAGAAACGCTGGGAAATATGGTCAGAAGCATGAAGGGAATTCTAATATCTCGCTGTCCCAATGGCTCCAACAAGTTTCCATGGTCTGAATCTGTTTGGGGAAGAAAGCTCAACACCTTGAACATGTCCCATAAAAACACATCTGTGCAACCTAAATTCATTACCCGACATAAAAAAGGCAAAGGCTGTCCTTCAGAATAAAATAAGATAACCAGATGTTGCACCCCAGGCCTGGAGACACCACACAAGAGTCCGGAGTATAAGCAATCAGTGTATTGCAAACCCCCACCACCACACACACACACACACACACACACAAAATATATGAAAAAAACTCAGAATGAAGAAAGAAGAGGAATAATCCAAAAAATGTTTAACAATATGTGATAATCACAAAGAAATGAATCCATAAGCAAAAGATATACTTAGTCAAAATTGATAAGGAATCACAAAAGAAGAACATAGAAAACTTCCAGGATACTTGAATCCAAAACCAAGACTTGACTTGACACAATGACCAGAAATCAGGCCTAGCTTCTCACTCGAAAACCAATGTTGCCTGAACTAACTTTAAGGTAAGCAACTGGCTGGGCTGTTGTGGGTTTTCTGTGCTGTATGGCCATGTTCCAGAAACATTCTCTCCTGATGTTTCACCTGCATCTATGGCAGGCATCCTCAGAGGTTGTGAGGTCTGTTGGAAACTAGGAAAATGAGGTTTATATATCTGTGGAATGTCCAGAGTGGGAGAAGGAACTCTTGTTTGTTTGAGGCAGGTGTGAATGCAGCAATTGGCTACCTTGATTAGCATTGAATGGCGTAGCAGTTTTCAAAGTCTGGCTTCTTAATGCCTGAGGGAATCCTTTGTTGGGAGGTGATTAGTTGTCCCTGATTGTTTCTTGTCTGGAATTCCCCTGTGTTGTTCTTTATTTACCATTATGATTTTAGAGTTATTTAAATACTGGTAGCCAGATTTTGTTCATTTTCATGGTTTATTCTTTCTGTTGAAATTGTCCACATGCTTGTGGATTTTAGTGGCTTCTCTGTGTAATCTGACATGGTGGTTGTTGGTGTGGTCCAGCATTTCTGTGTTCTCGAATAATATTCTGTGTTCAGGTTGATTCATCAGGTGCTCTGCTAAGGCTGACTTCTCTGGTTGAGTTAGTCTGCAGTGCCTTTCGTGTTCCTTGATTCGTGCCTGGGCATTGCTGCTGCATTTGGTGGTCACTATGTAGACTTGTCCACAGCTGCATGCTATACGGTAAACTCCTGTAGAAGTGAGAAGATCCCTCTTGTCCTTTACTGAAGGTAGCATTGGTTGGGTAGATAATTTGTAGGTTGTGTTTCTTCACCAGGTTCCTTATGCGGTCAGTGGTTCCCTTGATGTCTGGTAAGAATACTTTTCCTCTGAGGGATCTTTGACTTTACTCTTATGGCTTGTTCTTTATCTTGCTGTTAATAAGCACTCATGAAATCATGTCATTTCCCATAATTTTTCTCTATCTCTTTCCCATGTAATCTTGCTGAGCTATGAAGGCTGTTTTCTACTCGGATCTGTAAATAAAGACTTTTTCTAATCTCTGTAACACCAGGTGCTTTCCCTTGGGAGCTTTCCATTTCACTTAGCTCTTTGCTGGATCCCTTATCTAATGATGTTATTTCTTGCTCTTCTGACTGACCCTGGAGCTCTGCAGTGTCTGAGCCAGTTTCATTTCCCTGGCCTGAATCTTCATCACATTGAACCCCAGGAAATCTCACAATCCATTCTGAATCATCAGCAAACCCACTAGCCCCTGGCTGAGCTACAACACTAGACACCTGTATCCATAAGGATTATGTTCTTGCCTGGACTGTGGATACCTAAACCATGGATAGAAGTGAACACCATTAAATGATTATATTCATAGAACTGGAAGAGACCCCATCCAATCCAGCCTCCTCCATCTAGGTAGGGGCACCCAATCCAAGCCCCCCCCCCCCCCAACAGATGGCCATCCAGACTCTGCCTGAAACTCTTTTGTGAAGGAGACCGCACCATACAATAGAGGTGCACTGGAGGGCTTAGAGATTCCTAGGCAGGTATCCTCTCTGAGAATTAGCCACATCCTCCAGTACAACTCTATGGGAACTTACAGGGAAATTGTATCACAGAATCTCCTGGAGGATGCAGCAAATCCTTAGAAAGAGCGTTTTCCCCAGGGCTTGGGTAAGTGAAACTGTGGATATGGGTTCCACACTTACAACAGACATACTATATCTATCTCTATCCATCCATCTATCTATCCATTTATCAAGAGATATCAGTATGGATGGATGGATGGATGGATGTAATAAGAGTGGGAAGAGACCCCCAGGGACCATCCACTCCAAACCCCTTCTGCAAGTGTGGAACACACACACCCCTATTTTATCATCTATCTGTCTGTCTGTCTGTCTTATCTTTCTGACTGTCTGCCTGCCTGTCTATGTTGATGGGTGGGTGTGTGAGTAGAGGGAGGGAGGGATGTATGATTGGTTGGATGGATGGATAGACAGATAGATAGACAGACAGGACTTCTGTAAGTATAGAACATAGAATCATATAGTTGGAAGAGACCTCATGGGCCATCCAGTCCAACCCCCTGGCAAGAAGCAGGAAAATTGCATTCAAAGCACCCCTGACAGATGGCCATCCAGCCTCTGTTTAAAAGCTTCCAAAGAAGGAGCCTTCACCACACTACAGGGCAGAGAGTTCCACTGCTGAATGGCTCTCACAGTCAGGAAGTTCTTCCTCATGTTAAGATGGAGTCTCTTTTCTTGTAGTTTGAAGCCATTGTTCCAAGTCCTAGTCTCCAGGGCAGCAGAAAACAAGCTTGCTCCCTCCTTCCTATGACTTCTTCTCACATATTTATACATGGCTATTATGTCTCCTCTCAGCCTTCTCTTCTTCAGGTGAAACATGTCCAGCTCTTTAAGCCTCTCCTCATAGGGCTTGTTCTCCAGACCTTTGATAGTTTTAGTCGCCCTCCTCTGGACACATTCCAGCTTGTCAATTGTGGTGCCCAGAATTGGACACCTAATCTATTTATCTATCATCTTTCTTTCTTTTCCTTTCTTTCTTGAGATAGATAGATGGAGGGGGGGGGGGGAGAATAAGACTCCTGTAAATGTGGAACACACACACATACCTATTCCGTCTGTCTGTCTGTCTTGATGAATAGATTGGTAGATAGATAGATAGAGAGGGAGAGAGGGAAAGAGGGAGAGAGAGATGTATGATTAGATGGATGGACGGACGGACAGACAGGACTTCTGTAAGTGTAGAACATACACCTAATCTATCTATCATCTTTCTTTTCCTTTCTTTCTGGAGATAGATAGATGGAGGGAGAATAAGACTCCTGTAAGTGTGGAACACACACACACCTATTCCACCTGTCTGTCTGTCTGTCTGTCTTGATGGGTGGGTAGATAGATAGATAGATAGATAGATAGATAGATAGATAGATAGATAAATAGATAGAGGGAGGGAGGGAGGGAGGGAGGGATGATTGGATGGATGGATGGATGGATGGATAGATAGACAAGACTTCTGTAAGTGTGTAGAACATACACTTAATCTATCTATCTATCATCTTTCTTTTCCTTTCTTTCTGGAGATAGATAAATGGAGGGAGAAAAAGACTCCTGTAAGTGTGGAACACACACACACACACCTATTCCACCTACCTGTCTGTCTGTCTTGATGGGTGGGTAGATAGATAAATAGATAGAGGGAGGGAGGGAGGGAGAGATGTATGATTGGATGGATGGATGGATGGATAGATGGATAGATAGATAGACAGACAGACAGACAAGACTTCTGTAAGTGTGTAGAACATACACTTAATCTATCTATCTATCATCTTCCTTTTCCTTTCTTTCTAGAGATAGATAGATGGAGGGAGAATAAGACTCCTGTATGTGTGGAACACACACACACACCTATTCCATCTGTCTGTCTGTCTGTCTGTCTTGGTGGGTGGGTGGGTAGATAGATAGATAGATAGATAGATAGATAGATAGATGAATATAGATAGATGGGTGCATAATGGATGAATAGATGATAAATAAGAATAGGTGTGTGTGTATCTAGTAAAGAATGATGAGTAACAACAGAGTGAGGAACACCATGTTCTCTCCCTCTCTGGCTTGCATCTACGAAGGGCACCAACCTGAGGTTAATAACCACCGAAGCCAAAGAACCACGAAATCCAAGTCGGAAGCTGGGGACGGTGCCAAGGTTCACGCGAAGGCTTCTGCCGTCTCTCTAATGAGGCAAAGTGGGAGAGAAGGGGGCCGAGAGAGAGCCAGCAAACTTCCCGCTAAGTAGCTCATCGATCTCAGGACTGTGCCAGAAACCAGCTTTGCAAATTGCACCAGGCCTTTTGAGCTGCCAGGCATCGCTTTCCGACTGGAGGGCGAGAGAAGGCTCTCCGCAGAGTTTTCCCCTTTTCTTCGGAGGTCCAGCTCTGATTAGGAAAGCGGTCAGGTCCACTGAGAAGTGTCAGAAAGCAAGCCCAGATAAGATAGGATTGATACGGCTGTTTATTTTTAAAGGCATTATTGATAGTGAACAAACATTACAAATAGACAAGAGGGGTTAACAGTATGGATTTGAATAGGAACCTGCCACTTCTAGGAATGTTACTTGAATGAAAAGAGGAGTTGTTGTTACCATATAGAATTGGAAGGCCCCCAAATGCATATAGAGTTGGAAGGCCCCCAAATGCCATCCACTCCAACTCTCTTCCTCCAGACACAATCAAAGCCCTCCCAACAGCTGGCCAGCAAGCCTTTGCTTAAACACTTTTAGAAAATGAGCATATTTCACAATTGAATGGCTCTTAATGTCAGGAAGTTCTTCCTAATGTCTCAGTGGAATGTCTTCTCCTGCTATTGGGATCCATTGCTTCATTGACACCAAATTGGGAGGGATAGTCAATACTCCAGAAGACAGGAGCAGAATTTAAAGGATCTTAACAGATTATAGAGATGGGCCAAAACTAACAAAATGAAGTTCAACGGTGACAAATGCAAGATATTCCACTTAGGCAGAAAAAAATGAAATGCAATGGGGGATGCCTGGCTCGAGAGCAGTATGTGTGAAAAAGATCTTGGAGTCCTCGTGGACAAGTTAAACATGAGCCAACAATGTGATGCGGCGGCAAAAAAAGCCAATGGGATTTTGGCCTGCATCAATAGGATCAATAGATCCAGGGAAGTCATGCTACCCTTCTTTTCTGCCTTGGTTAGACCATACCTGGAATATTGTGTCCAATTCTGGGCACCACAATTGAAGAGAGATATTGACAAGCTGGAATGTGTCCAGAGGAAAGCGACTAAAATGATCAAGGGTCTGAAGAACAAGCCCTATGAGGAGCGGCTTAAAGAGCTGGTCATGTTTAGCTTGAAGAAGAGAAGGCTGAGAGAAGATATGATAACCATGTATAAATATGTGAGAAGAATCATCAGGAGGAGGAGCAATAGCAGCTTAGGTAATTTGTAACGCTATTTATTTAGAATATATTGTATATATTTAGAAAAAAACCCAGCCTTTCCTTTTGTTTTTTATTGAAAATGCAGAAGGATGCAGATGGACAATAATAATAATAATAATAATAATAATAATAATAATAATAATAATAATATATTTATATTCCGTTTTATCTCCCCAAAGGGACTCAGGGAGGATTCCAAACATAAAAGGCAAACATTCAATGCCCGAATACAACAACAATACATCCATACTAACAAAATTTATACAACCCAACATATAAACACAAATTATAACTTTACAAACTAAAATTAAATAATAAGCACAGCTTGTTATAACAGATATAAGACAAAACACCAAACACCAAATGGAAACAATCATTTCCCATTTCCTTGGGGCAAATCGGACTACAACTCCAAAACTCAAGCTCAATGCCCACCAAATCCATTCAGTATTTTTCTGTTAGTCATGGGAGTTCTGTGTGCCAAGCTTGGTTCAATTCCATTGTTGGTGAAGTTCAGAATGTTCTTTGATTGTAGGTGAGCTATAAATCCCAGTAACTACAACACCAAAATGTCAAGGTCTATTTTCCCCAAACCCCACCCGTGTTCACATTTGGGTCAAATTCCTGAAAGGGGCCCACGGCAGCCTTTCTCTGAGAAACTGTCTTCTGAGGATGAATTGTCAGGTGCAGAAGTTAATGAGATTGACGATAGAAGACAAGACTTTTGTAAACCAAGGGAAAGTTCTCAAGCTTGCCGAAGGTCAGCCTGTCTACTGGAAAGGGCAGATAAGAAATCCTTATCTGGTTGTAAAGGCAAACAAACGTTTTCCTTTTGTTTCATGAAAGGCTTTATATGAGACGGGGAAAGGATTTTAGCTCCGTCTTGTCAATTGTGAATTTTCATGACTACCTTGTTTCCAAGTGGACTTCTAGCTTCATGTTTCAAGTTTTGCCAGGTTCCTGTTTTGAGTATTGCATCTCCATGCAGTCTTGTTCTTTTGGGTTTTGCATCTTTGGATCTTGTGTTTTTACCTTTTTACATTGAAGTTCATGGACTATTTCTTATCTTCGGAATATACTGCTTTGGGCTATCCTTTTTCTTGCTTTGCTTACATATATGGTCAGTCGCAAGGCCGAACAGGGTATAGGGTCACAACCTGTGCTGGATGGGGTCACACTCCCCTTGAAGGCACAAGTTCACAGCTTGGAAGTTCTCCTAGATTCATCACTGAACCTGGAATCCCAGGTTGCAGTGGTGGCCAGGGGAGCATTCGCACAATTAAAACTGCGCCTGTACCTTGGGAAGTCAGACTTGGCCACGGTGGTCCACATTCTTATTACATCTAGGATAGACTACTGCAATGCACTCTACATGGGGTTGCCTTTGAAGACTGCTCAAAAGCTTCAAATAGTCCAATGAGAGGCAGCCAGGTTAATAACTGGGGCGGCATACAGGGAGCATACAACTTCCATGTTACGCCAGCTCCACTGGCTGCCAGTTTGCTACCAGGCACAATTCAAAGTGCTGGCTTTGGCCTATAAAGCCCTAAACGGCCCCAGTCCAAATTATCTGTCCAAACGCATCTCTTTGTATGAACCATCGTGGAATTAAGATCCTCCGGGGAGGCCATGCTTTCCGTCTCGCCATTGTCACAGGCACGATTGGTGGGGACGAGAGACAGGGCCTTCTCGGTGATTGCTCCCCGGCTATGGAACTCCCTTCCTGGTGACATCAGGTTTTCCCCTCCCTCCTGTCCTTTAGAAGGATAGTAAAAACTTGGCTGTGGGACCAAGCTTTCAGGTCAGGGCAATAAAGCGGCAGTAGGAAAGATGACCAGGCCAATGATTTGATGCGGATGATTAGGACGGTTTTAAATGGTGTATTTCAACATTTTGATAAATGTTTTTTTAAATTTTTATGTATTGTATGTGAATCTGTGTCCCGGCATTGAATGTTTGCCATGTATATGCTGTGCTCCGCCCTGAGTCCCCTTCGGGGTGAGAAGGGTGGAATATAAATGTTTTAAATAAATAAATAAATATATCCTTCAATAAACTGCTTACTAATTTCACTATGCTGGTGTGGTGTTTAAGGACAGAGGTGTTTCTGCTCTGGGATACAACATGCTCACATTAAACAACCCTGCTTTGTCGAAGCGTTTTGGAGTGAGAACTGCATCTCTTCTCTCTGGCCATCCTCCCTTGCCATTGTTAGAGAGGGCTAATGTTGCCTGCATGGCTGCGTGTGCGAATGAGTGTGCCCCACTGTGTGGCAAATGCCGCCTGGCTAGTGCTGTGCAACGGCATCAAAACCAGGAGGGGGGCCTTGCTTAAGAGCCTCCTACTGCTTTTTCCTCTCTCTCGCTCTGATTAGAAATTGTTTATTCAGATTTCTGTTAAGCAAATGGATTAATAAAATAACTCATTTATGCAGACAGCGTGGAGCAGGAGACATTGGGTCGCCCCCCCCCCCCCATAAAAAAACAACCTGCCACGAAGAAGAAACTTCCCTAGCATTCCTTAAGTACTTTGATTCAGGTAATCATTTAATTGCAAATATAAAAGCAGCAGGGCAAACCCTTTGCATTTCTAACCAGTGCCAGGCGGTGATGATGGTGGGAGTGGGAATACGCCATTCTGGAAATGCTTCTTTAAAATTTAAATTTTATGGCTCTTTTTTCCCCCCTCCGCTCCGATGCCGCCGGTGATCTTGGAGAGCACAGCTGGCGCGTTTACAACCGTGTCCCACTAGAAAGATTAGCATTTAAAAAAAAAACTTTTGCTGCTTCGGTTTGCTTTTTTGTTCCTCCTCGTGTTCCTTCTCCTTGCCACTTTCCACAAAACAGTGCCAAAGTCTGTCTCTCTTCTCTATAGAACAGAGTTTCTCAACCTGGGGGTCAGGACCCCTAGGAGTGTTGCGAAGGGGTGTCAGAGGGGTCACCAAGGACAATCGGAAAATACCTGGGGGTTCTGTGTGTGAAGTTGCTGGCCTCTCAGCCAAGGGGAGAGCTGTTTCTGAGACTCCAAGTGGGGAGGGGAGAGCAGGCATGCTCGACTCATAGCGGAGTGGTGCGCACGTGCGGGTGAGGGAGAGCATGGAAGGTTGGAGGGAGGCTTGCGCCAAGCATGGGGTTCTGTGTGGGAAGTTGCTGGCCTCTCAGCCAAGGGGAGAGCTGTTTCTGAGACTCCAAGTGGGGAGGGGAGAGCAGGCGTGCTCGGCGCATAGCAGAGTGGTGCGCACATGCGGGTGAGGGAGAGCATGCAAGGTTGGAGGGAGGCTTGTGCCAAGCATGGGGGTTCTGTGTGGGAAGTTTGTCCTAAATTTACCGTTAGTGGGGCTCAGAATGCTCTTTGATTGTAGGTGAACTATACATCCCAGCAACTATAGTTTCCAAATGTCAAGGTCTATTTTTCCCAAACTCCACCAGTGTTCACATTTGGGCATATTGAGTATTTGTGGCAAAATTTGGTCCAGATCCATCATTATTTGAGTTCACAGTACTGTCTGAATGTAGGTGAACTACGACTCCAAAACTCAAGGTCAATACCCACCAAATCCTTCCAGTGTTTTCTGTTGGTCATGGGAGTTCTGAGTGCCAAGTTTGGTTCAGTCCCATTGTTGGTGGAATTCAGAATGCTCTTTGATTGTAGGTGAACTATAAATCCCATCAACTACAATTATCAAATGACAAAAGCAACCCACCCCCCAGCACCCCACCAGTATTCAAATTTGGGTGTATTGGGTATTTTTGCCAAACTTGGTCCAGTGAATGAAAATATATCCTGCGTATCAGATATTTACATGACGATTCATAACAGCAGCAAAATTACAGTGGTGAAACAGCGATGAAACTAATGTTATGGCTGGGGGTCACCACAACATTTATTTATTTATTTATTTATTTTAAACATTTATATTCTGCCCTTCTCAACCCGAAGGGGACTTGAGTACAGCATATATACGGCAAACATTCAATGCTGGGACACGAATTCATATACGCATACATAAAAATTAAAAACATTTATCTCAATATTAAAACACACAATTTAAAACAATTTAAAACAATTTAGTCATCAGCGTCAAATCTAATTGGCCTGGTCATCTTTCCTATTGCTGCTTTATTACCCTGTCCCGAAGGTTTGGTCCCAAAGCCAAGTTTTTACCATCCTTCTAAAGGACAGGAGGGAGGGGGCTGATCTGATCTCACCAGGAAGGGAGTTCCATAGCCAGGGGGTAATCACCAAGAAGGCCATGTCCCTACCAATTGTGCCTGTGACAATGGCAGGACAGAAAGCAGGGCCTCCGCGGAGGATCTTAATCCCCGCGATGGTTCATAGGAAGAGATGCATTCAGACAGGTAAATTGGGCCAGGGCCATTTAGGGCTTTGTAGGCCAAGCCAGCATTTTGAATTGTGCCCAGAAGCAAACTGGCAGCCAGTGGAGCTGGCAGAACATGAGGAACTGTAATAAGGGGTCACAGCACTAGGAAGGTTGAGAACTACTGCCCTAAGAAGAGTAGCTTAGGGAGCTGATGTTATTGTTATTTATACCCCTCTTTATTTATACCCCTCTTTTTCTCTCCACAGGGAGACAGGTACAGAGATTCCAACTAAACATTAGGAAGAACTTCCTGATGGTCAGCGCTGTTCTTCTTTGAAGGTTTTTAAGCATAGGCTGGATGGCCATCTATCTGGAGGGCTTTGGTTGTGCCTTCCTGTCTGACAGAAGGGGATTGGACTGGATGGCCCTTGAGGTCTCTTCCAACTCTAAGGTCCTGGGTCAAAAATACAACAGTTGTTTTGTAGGATCCCCAAATGCCATTTAGTCCATGCCCCTCGCAAGCACTTGCCACACTTAGGCCTAAGGGCCAGCTTATCCTCGAAATGACCCTTTAAATGCTCAATGTCTGCTTCAGGAATGGAGAAATCATCTCTTCTCCACTGGCCCACCTTGCCTGCCTGCTAATAGAGAGGTAAAAAAGGGGGGAAGCATTGCAAATATGCATTTTTATAATCACCCGGATTTATCCCTTCAGAGGGTTTATTACAAGCTTTTTATTTCCATGCGTGGCAAATGTAATCTTATCTGGCTCGCCGGCTGGCCCTGCGCTCGGCTCACTTGGATCCGGAAAGCTATCAAACGCCAGCCTTCCAGGGCAACGCCGCGCCTGCATGTTAAAGTTCCTCGAACGCATTAAAAGCAGCTGAAACGTGCATTAAAATATGGCACCGGGAGAATAGGGTATCTCTGCAATTAGCCATCTGATGCTTTCAGCAGCTGCTTGGAAGTTGGATGCGGCGCGGCAACAGAAAGGGAAGACCTTGGAGATTTTCACAAGAAGAAAGGAGAGGAAGCTTTGCTAGTCAGTGGAAACAACTTACATTTATATGGAGGGGGTATGTTAACATCTATGCTTGCTTTATTAGAGTGCAATAGGTGGACAGGTGTCGCCCAGATGCTTCTCTTATCCTGCATTTCAACACAGTTCGATCCTAGCTGATAAGGTGCCAAAGTCGTCCGCTTGCTCTCTGGGCACCAAACCAGCACCTTTGTGAGCTCACCAAGCGAAATCCTATTAAGATAACGTCACCGGCTTTGTGTTTTTACTCTTTGCAAGCTGGCAGCGGAGTCGAGAAATGGCACAACGGGGAGGCGCCTGATAAGGGAGACGGTTGAGCCTCTGCCAGGATTCCAAGGAATTTGGAGCCCATCCAATTTGGAGCGTGTGATTCACAGCAGCGGAGAGTGTCCCCCCTTTGCTCTCTCTCTGAGTGCATCGGAGAACTCTCACCCACCTGGATGGGAATTAACACCGCCACCTGCACCACCATTAGCCCAAAAGATGCAATATTTTGCATTATTTCATAGAAACCTAGAGTTAGAAGGGACCCCCAGAGTCCATCCAGACCAACCTCATCCCACCAGGAAGGAAGACACAATCATATTGGGTTGTTAGCTGCTGCATCACAGTGTTGACACATGTTTATCTTGTGATAGAATCCTAGAGTTGGAAGGGACCCCCGAGTCCATCCAGACCAACCTCATCCCATCAGGAAGGAAGACTCAATCATATTGTGTTGTTAGCTGCTGCATCACAGTGTTGACATGTGCTTATCTTGTGATAGAAACCTAAAGTTGGAAGGGACCCCCAGAGTCCATCCAGTCTAACCCCATTATTCCAGGAAAGAAGACACAATCACATTGGCTTTTTAAGCTGCTGCATCACACTGTTGGTTCATGTTTAGCTTGTGGAAAAAGCACAGAGTTGGAAGAGACCCCCAGAGCCATCCAGTCCAACCCCAGGCAGGATGTCAAATGGCCACCCATCCTCTGTTTCAAGACCTACAGAGAAGGAGACATGAGTAGAAAGAAATCTTGATATGTCATAGATGCATAGAATCCTATAATTCAAAGGGACCCCCAAGGGTCTTCCAGTCCAACCTTATTTTGTTATAAACGAGAACACAAATGATAATAATAATAACAAAATAATATTTTATAATAATAATTTTACAAAGCCAATTACATTAGCTTTTTTAATTTTTAATTACAAAAATGTGAGTCAAGCACTAAAAGGGTTAAATGGATGCAATGGCTCAGCAAAAGCTTTCGTTCTATATAAGCAGGTTTACCTGTAGCTTAGTAGCCTCAGTCTGAGAGCCTCAGTGCAAGAAAGGCCTCAGTGTGAGAGAAGGCCTCAGTGTTAGTTCACCTCAGTGTGAGAGAGGCGTCAGTCTGAGGTATCCCTCAGTATGAGAGAAGGCCTCAGTGTTAGTTTGCCTCAGTGTGAGACAGGCCTCAGTGGGAGAAAGGCCTTAGTGTTATTAGGCCTCAGTGGGAGAAGGCCTCATCTGTGCAGCTCCACTATGAAGGCTCCTGTGTAAGTTCAGTGTGAGAGGAAGCTCTGTGAGAGTGAAGCTGTTTATCTGCATGAGAAAGAAGCCCAGCGTGGAAGCAAAGAAGGAAGTGTAAAGAACTTTCTTTGTTCATGGAAACCTTGTTGTTGTAAATAGTGCAACCATATTATTTTGCTATAAAGAAAAGCCTCTTTTGGAAAAGATAACATTGGTCTGTGTGTTTTTGTTCTTTTTATGATTTTGGGCTACTGATGCTGGATCACATTGCTGCTAATAAGTTACTCTGCTGTACATTTTTTAAGAGGGTCTTTTGTTAATAAGCCCACTCGTCCAACACTCTGCACCTCTTTCCAGCTTTGTGTGTATTTTGTATCTTTTAGGGTGCTGGAAGATAAGTGCAGAGAACGGTTGTGCTGTTGGATTACATGGCAGTTCTTCTTTTTCCTCCCAGGTGACTCCCGGTTTGGAGAACAAAGAAGGGGAGCTCTTTGTGAAGGGGCCGACAGTATTTCGGGAATACTGGAACAAACCCACAGAGACCAAGGAGGCCTTTACCTCTGATGGCTGGTTCAAAACAGGTATCTGCTCCAGATTGATAGTGGAACTGCTTCTTTATACTGGTTGAGCATCCCTTATCCAAAATATGGAAATACCCAAAAATCTGAAATATGGGTGGCTGGGAAATATGGGTGGCTGGCATTTTTGATAGATTAGGAATCAGGTGGTTTTCCCTGTAATAGGCAGTAAGAGCACCTAAAGCTTCAGAGAGTTTTTGTTCAACCATTTCAAAGCTCCCTGCTTGAGTGGTGATGGCACGATCATCAGCATAGATGAAACTCTCTATCCCTTCTGGCAGTGGCTGATCATTTGTATAAATGTTAAACATGGAAGGAGCAAGCACGCTTCTGTGAGGCAGGCCATTCTTCTGTTTTTTTGCTATCTGCTTCTCTGGCCCTGGAACTCAACAAAAAAAGCTCCTGTTTTGTATCAGATTTCCTCTGAAGCGGATGAGGTGGTACTCCTTTGTTATGTTATAAATTTTTCTCAGGAGAAAGTGACGATTCACAGTATCATATGCTGCTGACAGGTCTATGAAGACAGCTCCTATAATCTGCTGCCTTTCAAAACAATCTTGTATGTGCTGAATATTTCAGATAATGGATACTCAGTTTGTACATTTCAGTTGGCTATGACATTCTGGATGCCAAAATCTCAAGCCAAGGATTAGAACTCAGGTCCTAGTGGGATTCTCCATGGCCTTTGCTTATCGCAGAGAAATGGTTGCATTTGCTGATGTGATTCATAGGATTTCTAGGGTTGTTTTGTCCATCATCGGAGCTCTTCCCTAATAATATGGTCTTATGGTATCCGGAGGTCTTCCAATGAAGCAAAGTCTTTAGAGGTGTGCACGACTCCAAAAATGTGCTTAGTTTGTATTTACGAAATTTGTTTGACCCCTTGTTTTGATTCTAAAGTGTTTGGACAAAATCGTAAGGAGTCCATGTTGCATCTGTTACGAAGTTATGAAATTTTTCAAAAATGTGTTGTGGAATATAGAGTCATGTTTGAAAGCCACTTAACAGATAAACAGATCTTTCCGTCCTTCTTGGTGGTGGGCTTTGGACTGCAATTCCCAGAATCCCCCAGCCAGGGTTGGAATCCAAGCCTTGCAAGATCTCTCTGCCTTGACATTGGATCGGACAAAGGCAGTCCCTTCTGAGAATAGGAATGCAACAAGACCCATTATGCTCCCCTAAGCCTATTGACCCAATGCTGTTTGCCTCCATTACCATTTAATAGCCGCTGTGAGCTATTTGGATTAGTCCGCCTGTGTACACACACAGGGCCATGATCTTTGCTCAGGCCTCAATGTCATTAATCTGGATGACAAAACAAGCGTGAATGTCCAGTTAATTTCATGGCCTTCCTCTCATGCTCCATCCCACTGCAGAATAGGACTCTGATCTGGCTGCTTGTAGGATTTCATAGAATTATGGAATCAAAGAGGGGTTGGAAGGGACCCCCAGGGGCCATCTAGTCCAACCCTATTATTATTATTATTATTATTATTATTAACATCTAGCCCAACCTTAAGGAGCCCCCGCTGGCGCAATGGGTTAAACCCTTGTGCCGGCAGGACTGCTGACCGAAAGATCAGCGGTTTGAATCCGGGGAGTGGGGTGAGCTCCCATTTGTCAGTTCCAGCTCCTCATGTGGGGACATGAGAGAAGCCGCCCATAGGATGGTAAAACATCTGGGCATCTCCTGGGCAAGTTCCTTGCAGATGGCCAATACTCTGACATCAGAAACAACTTGCAATTTCTCAAGTTGCTCCTGACACAAAAAAAACCCCAACCTTATTATTATTATTATTTGAAACACAAAAAGATGAGTCCACAGCAGACACTCTGCTGGCTGTTGTATTGGATCACACGTTGGATACTTCCCAAGTGTCTAGGACTGTGTGATGTATCGGCAAATAATGCATGCAGATTGCTGTTGTTGTTGTTGTTGTTGTTGTTGTTATTATTATAATATTAACATCTGGACCAATCCTATTATTATTAATTTCTAGTCCAACCCTGTTATTAATTATTATTATTAACATCTGATTAATTATTATTATTAACAATCTCTGAGGATGCCTGCCATAGATGCAGGCAAAATGTCAGGAGTGAATGCTTCTGGAACATGGCCATACAGCCTGAAAAATCTACAACAACCCAGTGATTCCAGCTATGAAAGCCTTCGACAATGCAAGAGGTTATAGTGTGATCCATAACCTCTTTTGCATCTCAATCAAGACATACAGCTGTGTCATAAATAATTATAATAAAATAGCAATAATTTGGTCACTGGAATGCTGTATAAATGCCTGTGGATCTGTGCAAGTCACTCCCTCTCAATCTGACTTTCTGCTGACCTTTCCAAGGCCTTTCTCTATATTTGCTTCTCCATTTTAAAGGTAAAATGAAAGTTGTAGCCAGGTACAATTTTCCCCCTTCTACAGTTTTGGGATAATTTGGTGTGGGATTTTTTTAATGATGATTATTATTAATGAACTTTTTACACACTGAAAAAAAAAACCCAACCCACAACCCGACCCTCCTGATGAATATTTCAGCTGCAAAGGAATCGCGCGCATTAATTATTGTAAAGAGATGTCTTTAGGAGAAAATGATTCCGAGATTCGGTTTAATGCCATTGTAATGCGCGGCAAACAGGAAGGGAGGATGTGTGTTTAATTGGCTCTCGGGGGTCCGGCCGGGAAGATGGCATGCCTTTGTCACAGACCATTAGCGATACAGGCGGCATAATGAGAAAGTACAATCAGCGCACAGCTGCCGGCTCCGGAGGGGAGAGCAGGATATTAAATGGAAATCGGGAGAAATTAAAGTTAACCCTTTCGCAGGACAGAAACTGTGAACTTCCAAGCTTGGAAGATGCCGGAGTTTGGGAAGGTGCCGTCGTTGCTTCTCCTTCCTTAGGGTGCATCTACACTGTGGAATTAATGCAATTTGGCACCACTTTAACTGCTATGGAATCCTGGCAGCTGTAGTTTTGCATGGTCTTGAGCCTCCTCTACTAAAGAGTGCAAACTTCAACTCTTAGGGCTCCATAGTTATGACCCTGCATCTACACTGTAGAATTAATGTAGTTTGATACCACTTGCACTGCCATGGGAGTTGTAGTTCTGAAAGGTCTTGAGCCTCTTCTCCCAAAGAGTGCAAACTCCAGCTTCTAGGGCTCCTTAGTTGTGACTCAATAACTACACTGTAGAACTGATGTAGTTTGATACCACTTTCACTGCCATGGGAGTTGTAGTTCAGCAAGGTCTTGAGTCTCCTCTGCCAAAGAATGCAAACTCCAACGCCTAGGGCTCCAGAGTTGTGACTCAACATCTACACTGTAGAATTAATGTAATTCGATACTACTTTCACTGCCATGGGAGTTGTAGTTCAGCAAGGTCTTGTGTCTTCTCTGCCAAAGAATGCAAACTCCAACTCCTAGGGCTTCAGAGTTGTGACTCAACATCTACACTGTATAATTAATGTAATTCGATACCACTTTTACTGCCATGAGAGTTGTAGTTTTGCAGAGTCTTGAACCTCCTCTGTCAATGAGTGCAAACTCTAACTCCTAGAGGTCCATAGTTATGACCCTGCAACTACACTGTAGAATTAATGTAGTTTGATACCACTTGCACTGCCATGGGAGTTGTAGTTCTGAAAGGTCTTGAGCCTCTTCTCCCAAAGAGTGCAAACTCCAGCTTCTAGGGCTCCTTAGTTGTGACTCAATAACTACACTGTAGAACTGATGTAGTTTGATACCACTTTCACTGCCATGGGAGTTGTAGTTCAGCAAGGTCTTGAGTCTCCTCTGCCAAAGAATGCAAACTCCAACGCCTAGGGCTCCAGAGTTGTGACTCAACATCTACACTGTAGAATTAATGTAATTCGATACTACTTTCACTGCCATGGGAGTTGTAGTTCAGCAAGGTCTTGTGTCTTCTCTGCCAAAGAATGCAAACTCCAACTCCTAGGGCTTCAGAGTTGTGACTCAACATCTACACTGTATAATTAATGTAATTCGATACCACTTTTACTGCCATGAGAGTTGTAGTTTTGCAGAGTCTTGAACCTCCTCTGTCAATGAGTGCAAACTCTAACTCCTAGAGGTCCATAGTTATGACCCTGCAACTACACTGTAGAATTAACGTAGTTTGATATCACTTTCACTACCATGAGAGTTGTAGTTCTGAAAGGTCTTGAGCCTCCTCTGCCAGAGAATGCAAACTCCAACTCTTAGGGCTCCAATGTTATCACCTTGAATCTACACTGTAGAGTTAATATAGTTTGATGCCACTTTAATTTCCATGGTTCAATGCAATGGGATCTTGGGAGTTGTCGTTTTGCAAGGCCTTGAGCTTCCTCTACCCAAGAATACGAACTCCAACTCTTGGACTCCATAGCTATGAGCCTGCACATGCACTGTAGAATTAACACAATTTGAAACCACTTTAACTGTCATGATTCAATGCAATGGGATCCAGGGAGCTGTAGTTTTACAAGGTTTTGAGCCTCCTCTGCCCCAAGAACGCAAACTCCAATTCCTTTGACTCCATAGCTATAAGCCTGCATCTGCACTGTAGAATTAATGCAGTTTGATATCACTTTAACTGCCATGGCTCAATGCAATGGGATACAGGGAACTATAGTTTTACAAGGTCTCGAGCCTTCTCTGCCCAAGAGTGCAAACTCCAACTCCTTGGACTCCATAGCTATGAGTCTGCATCTGCACTGTGAAATGGACGCAGTTGGACATTACTTTAATGCAATGCAATGGAATCCTGGGAGCTGTAGGTGCTACCTCAGCAAACTACCACTCCCAGGGCTCCATAGCATTGAACTATAGCAGTCCAAGCTGCATTCATTGTACAGTGTAGATGCAACTTAATCTGATTTGATGGATATGGAAAGAGAGCAATGAATGGCAGTTGTATTGTTTTGCTCTGGTTTCCCTCCACCTTGGAACCCTGGTGCTGTTTGATCGAGAGTGAAAAGCAAAATTCAGATTTCCTTCCTCATTATCCAGAGAGGTGTGCATAATTCATATGCACGCTCAACACACACACACACACACATTGAGTGAAAGAGTTTGGGGATGCAACTAGAAGGGAAACTTGAGAAAGGGACCCATAAGGGCTCTTTGAAGAAAGGCCATTTAGTCCAACCTCATTCTTCTAAGCAGAAAGACATAATCCAAGCACTACGGAGGGATGGCCATCCAGCCTGTTTAAAAACCTCCCAGGAAGCAATGTATTGCATGGTCAGGAAGTTCTTCCTAATGTTTAGGTGGAACTTCTTTCCCTGCACTTTGAACCCTCTCTAGCCTGTTAGGGTCCTTTAGAATTGTGATCCTGTAGCACTGGAATATGGCCATATGCAAAGGCGTATTTTTCCCAATCGGACTCGACAAAGCATGCATCAACAGCCTCACAATGGGAAGATAAACACTCATGAAAGCTGTGCATTCATTTTAACTCCATACTTTTGAACAGTGCCATTGGAACCATTGCCAACCATTGGCTGTGCAGTTTGGGAGACATTTATTAATTATTATTTAGGTAAAGGTTTTCCCTTGACGTTAAGTCAGTCGTGTCCAACTCTAGGGTGTGGTGCTTATCTCTGTTTCTAAGCTGAAGAGCAGACGTTGTCTGTAGACACCTCCACCGTCATGTGGCCAGCATGACTGCATGGAGTGCCATTACCTTCCTGCCGGAGCAGTACCTATTGATCTATTCACATTTGCATGTTTTCGAACTACTAGGTTGGCAGAAGATGGGGCTGACAGCGGAAACTCACACTGCTCGAGAGCAGTACATGTGAAAAAGATCTTGGAGCCCTTGTGGACAACAAGTTAAACATGAGCCAACAATGTGATGTGGTGGCAAAAAAAGCCAATGGGATTTTGGCCTGCATCAATAGGAGCATAGTGTCTAGATCAGGGGTCCTCAAACTTTTTAAACAGAGGGCCAGGTCACAGTCCCTCAAACTGTTGGAGGGCCAGATTATAATTTGAAAAAAACATGAATGAATTCCGATGCACACTGCACACATCTTATTTTTAGTGCAAAAAAGAATTTAAAACAATACAATAATTAAAATGAAGAACAATTTTAACAAATATAAACTTATTAGTATTTCAGTGGGAAATGTGGGCCTGCTTTTGGCTGATGAAATAGAATAGTTGTTGTTGTCGTTGTGTGCTTTTAAGTTATTTCAGACTTAGGGTGACCCCGAGCGAGGGCCGAGTAAATGGCCTTGGAGGGCTGTATCCGGCCCCTGAGCCTTAGTTTGAGGACCCCTGGTCTAGATCTAGGGAAGTAATGCTATCCTTCTATTCTGCCTTGGTTAGACCACACCTGGAATATTGTGTCCAATTCTAGGCACCACAATTCAAGAGAGATATTGACAAGGTGGAATGTGTCCAGAGGAGGGTGACTAAAACGATCAAGGGTCTGGAGAACAAGCCCTATGAGGAGCGGCTTAAGGAGCTGGGCATGTTTAGCTTGAAGAAGAGAAGGCTGAGAGGAGATATGATAGCCATGTATAAATATGTGAAAGGAAGCCACAGGTAGGAGGGAGCAAGCTTGTTTTCTGCTTCCCTGGAGACTAGGACACAAACAATGGCTTCAAACTACAAGAAAGGAGATTCCATCTGAACATGAGGAAGAACTTCCTGACTGTGAGAGCCGTTCAGCAGTGGAACTCTCTGCCCAGGAGTGTGGTGGAGGCTCCTTCTTTGGAATCTTTTAAACAGAGGCTGGATGGCCATCTGTCAGGGTTGATTTGAATGCAATATTCCTGCTTCTTGGCAGGGGGTTGGACTGGATGGCCCACGAGGTCTCTTCCAACTCTATGATTCTATGATTCTATGCTCCTTGGATTCGAACCTGCGACCTTTCGGGCAACAAGTTTAGCTGCTCAGCAGTTTAACCCACTGCGCCACTGGGCGCCCCATACAGTAAATAAATTATTATTTATTTACTGTATTTCTCTCCCACCTTATCTCACCCCAAGGGGGACTCAAAAGCAGCTTACGACTTGGCACGATTCGGTGCCATGTCAAAACATAAGCATAACAGATTATAAATACATTAAACATTAAATCATTAAACATAAAACAATCTATATAAATAAAAATGTAATGTTCGTTTGTGGGATTAGAATAACTCAAAAACCACTGGACGAACTGACACCAAATTTGGATACAATCCAAATATCAGCCAACAAGTGACCATCACTCATAAAAACACTGAAAAACACAGCAGAAGAGACTTAAAAAGCAAAAAAAAAAATAAATTACAACACATGCACAAAACCACACACACACACACACACACACACGCATATATATATTCACATATACACAAATATGTTGTTGTTGTTCATTCGTTCAGACACACACATATTCACACACAAAGCACATATACACAGACTGGGCCACAGCAATGCGTGGCAGGGAACGGCTAGTAACATATAAATATAATTTAAACAGAATTTAAAACAGCAATTTAAGCAACCAAATATTCCATCATCAGAGTCCATGAACCATTCCAGTTACTGTCACATTATTTCCTTCTGTCTGTTGGATTGTAGCTAGTTTCCAAATGCCTGGTTCCAGAGACAGTATTTAACTTGTTTTCTGAATGCCAGGAGGGAGGAAGCTGGTCTCACATCTCTAGGAAGGGAGTTCTACAGTTGAGGGACCACCACTGAGAAGGCCCTGCCTCTCGTCCCTATGAACAAAGCATAAACAAAAGGAAACATGGAACTAGAAATCCCTTGACTTGACCATAGATCTTTACTCAACACCAACATTGCCTGGACTAATGGGCCCATCTTCTGGGCTAGCTAATATAAAGAAAATCGTGCCTTCTCCCCTGGGAACCTGATAAAGACTTCTTGTCTAATAAGCATCTTGACCTTTGTACTCTCTCTTGAAAAGTCCTATGCTGACAGAACTTAAATCTCCTATCTAACTGCTCATTAGACTGTCCACCTGGACTTTTATTTCCATCCTCTGAGCTCAGATCTACTCCTGACCTTGCTTCCCTAGCAAACTGCCTTTCAGGAATGTGGCCTTCAGACACAGATCGCTCATTTTCAGGACTTGAAATCTCTTGCTGGCTCAAATCTCCAGTGTCATCAGAATGACCAACAGGCCCAGAATCCCAAGAGAGATCAGGTGCAGGCACAATCAAAGGCTGAACTACAACAACAGTATGCAAACTGTGTGATCTTTAAAAAGTGCTATATGTCGGATGGGTGCATTATTTATAGTTTTCTCCTTCCTCAACCATGCCCTCTCTATGCTGCTCACTGGACTGATTGTCTCAGCAGTAAGCTATAAAAATCAACCCAAACATTGCAGAGTCCTTATCAGTTGACAACAGAGTTTTATCCCACAGCATGACCTTGTGCTACTCACTCCTTGACCGAGTTTTCATCCAGACTCACAGTGGAAGCTTTTAATCTTGACACGTTGCTTTATGTACAGCTATACACACATACATCAGGATCCCCTGATATCCTGTTAGCATATACAGAGATATACACATGACAGATACAGATATCAGCGACAGATGTACAGCAAGAAGCAAGAGAATCATGGCAAGAGAGAGAGAGACCACATGGTGCTGCCCAATTTTATACCCATTGTACTTGTCATCAAACAGGGACAACAGTGAATGATGTAATTCTCATCATGGCTGTCACATGGTCATGACTTAGCTTCTTTTCATGTCCCTCAAGTTCCACATCACCACCCACTTAACCTTTCAATAGGTGTGTGACTACATGTCCATTAGAACTGTATTTTCCAACCAGTTTTGCACAATGGGATTACAATCAATGCATTCTTATCTACGTGGGGTTGCCTTTGAAGACTGTTTGGAAGCTTCAAATGGTCCAACAGGCAGCAGCCAGGTTACTAACAGAAGTGGCGCTCAGTGAACACACTACTCCTCTGTTACATCAGCTCCACTAACTGCCAATTTGCTACTGAGCACAATTCCTGGCTTTAGCCTGTAAAGCCCTAAACGATTCCAGTCCAGCTTACCTGTCCAAACGTATCTCCTCCTATGGAGCTTAAGATCGACTGGGGAGGCCCTGCTCTCGATCCCGCCTGCCTCACAAGTGCACTTGGCAGAGATGAAGGACAGGGCCTTCTCAGTGGTGCCCCCCCCCTACGGCTATGGAACTCCCTGCCCAGAGATATTAGATTGGCCCCCTCCCTCCTGACTTTCCGAAAAAAGTAAAGACCTGGATCTTTGAGCAAGCTTTTGAGAATGCAGCGGAATAGATAACATGGAACTCTGAATGATGAACATGGAATGGCCAGACGATGTTACTGGATAAAGTTTTTAACAGGATGACACCGACGATTATATGTTTTAACAGTTTTTATATATGTTTTATATTGTAATGTTAATTCTTTTTAATGGCACTTTTATGAATGCCTGACATTTGAGTTGTGCCAATCTGTAACCCGCCTTGAGTCGCTGTACGGCTGAGAAAGGCGGGCTATAAATTTCATAAATAAATAAATAACAGTGCATTATCTACCTAACACTATATGCTACCTTACGTGAAGAGCTGGATCCTCAGGAGACTATACTCCGCACTCCTATCAAATGTGCAGAAAATACCCACATTTTAGCAAGGCTTAAATAACAATGCCCTGGTTTTCAGTCCTGATGTATCCCAGAGAGAGAAAGAGATCCTCCTAAGTGGTTCTCTTCTCCCTTTTCCTTTTTATGCATCACAGCAAAATGACTGCCACTTAGTGACTTCTAGAGGGTGCATTTGAGCGAGTTAAGCAGAGTTAATTACTGCCCTCGCTGCCATCATAAGAAGAATGCAAATGAAGCCCATTGCAACCGCAAAAAGGGCCATACCAAGGCTGTGTTGGAAAAAGGAAAGATCTCTATATCCTACACATGTTGCTGTGGCCCAGTGTGGTGATCTAGAAAATAAAGTAATGAGAAAGTTTTGGTTTCTAATATATGTAATTTCTTTATGCTTGTGGGTAAACAGTGTGTGCCACGTTTGGTTCAATTGCATCATTGAGTTCAGAATGCTCTTTCATTGTAGGCTAACTATAAATCCCAGCAACTACAACTCCCAAATGACAAAATCATATTTTTGAGTGATGGTCACTCCTTAGGTTAGTAGGTGTCTTGTGGCCAAATTTGGCAGCAATTCATCCAGTGGTTTTTGAGTTATGTTAATCCCACAAACGAACATTACATTTTTATTTATATAGACTAGCCGTCCCTTGCCATGCATCTGTGTATATGTGTTTTGTGTGTATATATGTGTGTATATGTTTATATATGTGGTTTTGTGCATGCGCTACAATGTATTATTTTTTTTGGCTTTTTAAGTCCCTTCTGCTGTGTTTTTCAATGTTTTATGAGTGATGGTCACTCGTTGGCCTGAGAGGTGTCTTGTGTCCAAATTTGGTGTCAATTCACCTGGTGGCTTTTGAGTTATGTTAATCCCACAAACGAACGTTACATTTTAGCTTGTTGTCAACCTTTGCAGCCCGAAAGACAGTTGCATCTGTCAAGTAGGAAATTTAGGTACCGCTTATGCGGAGAGGCTAATTTAACTAATTTACGAGGCCATAAAAATCTCCAGCAAGCATGCAAAGAATGAGGAAGTACTTCATCGGTGTCACAAATGGATGGTGAAGCGACAGCTCCCCTGGTGGCCAGATTACCCTCATGAAAAGCTGGAATGTTAAATAGCCTATGAGTGTCTGTCTATATATGTTGTATGTCTATGGCATTGAATGTTTGCCATGTATATGTACATTGTAATCCACCCTGAGTCCCCTGCAGGGTGAGAAGGACAGAATATAAATACTGTAAATAAATAAAAATAAAATTGGACATGACTAGACTTAACATCTAGTTAAGTCTACCTTTCCCTAATGCAACTTCATACCACTTTAACTTCCATGGCTCAATACTATGGGATCCTGATGCATCCATTCTGCCGTGTAGCTGCACCCTTAGTCTGAACATCGGAATATTTTAAAAATAATTTTGAAGCACTGGGTTGTTGTAGATTTTTCATATTCCAGAAGCATTCTCTCCTGATGTTTCACCCACATATATGGCAGGCATCCTCAGAGGTTGTGAGCTGGTAGAAGCAGTTTGTTCACATTGAGCCATCGGGAAAGCAAGGTATCCCTATTTCAATTTCAGAGCATTCTGGACTTCCATTAAGTGATGTTTGTGGTCACTCCAGCAAATAAACAAAGCGCAGGTTTTGAGGCTCATAACTAGCTGATAGTGTTGGCAGTTTCCTTGACATTCTCCCTAAACTGCTAAATGCTAGGAATAACGGTGTGAAGAAAAACAAGCCCCAATGATCTTTGCATGTTAACATCACGCCCACGTTTTGGAAACTCCGCTCCTTGCTTCTTGTATTCATATATCTCTTGCGCAGCGGCTCCAGTTTGAAAGGGCTTTTTCTTTTTGCTCAAGCTCAATAGGAAGAAGAACGCAGCCTGATACCTCTTTGATTAAAAATGACCTTTGGTTTTCAATGCATACACAAAAGGACTTCTCTCCTAAAGGAAAGCCATATTAGATCACTAGCATATATACCGGGTGTTTCCTGGATATGCATTCTTTTTGTGGTGCTTTCTTTCCCTCCTCCGTTTCCCTCATACACCTCTTCCTCTTTTTTCGTCCTTTCCTTTCCTTCTTCCCTTGCTTTCCTTCATATACTTTCTTTCCATCTTTCCTTTCTCTTCTTTCTTTTCTCTTGTCTTCCTTTTCTTCCCTTCTTTCTCTTCTCTGCTTTCTTCCCTTTCCTCATGCCCTTTCCTCTTTCCCCTTTCCCCCCGTTTTTCTTTATCTTCCTTCCTTCCCTTCCTCCCGTCTTTTTTCCTTCCTTCCCTGTGTTAGACGGGGTTACACTCCCCCTGAAACCACAGGTCCGCAGTTTGGGAGTCCTCCTGGACTCATCACTTACGCTTGAGGCTCAGGCATCGGCGGTGTCTGGGAGGGCTTTCGCACAATTAAGACTCGTGCACCAACTGCGACCGTACCTCGCGAAGGCTGATCTGGCCGGAGTGGTCCATGCCTTGGTCGCCTCTAGGATGGATTACTGTAATGCGCTCTACGTGGGGCTGCCCTTGAAAACGGCTCGGAAATTCCAACTGGTCCAACGAGCAGCAGCCAGGATGTTAACTGGTGCTCCTTACAGAGAGAGGTCAACCCTCCTGTTCAAGGAGCTCCACTGGCTGCCGTTTATCTACCAAGCCCAATTTAAGGTGCAGGTGCTTACCTACAAAACCCTGAACGGCTTGGGACCAGCCTACCTGCGTGATCACATCTCCGTCTACGAACCCACATGCTCTCTTCGTTCATCTGGAGAGGCCCTGCTCGTGATCCCACCTGCGTCGCAAGCGCGTTTGGGGGGGACACGAGACAGGGCCTTTTCCGTGGTGGCCCCCCAACTCTGGAACACCCTCCCCAAAGATCTTAAACAGACCCCTACATTGGCAGTCTTCAGAAAGAACTTGAAGACCTGGCAGTTCCGATGTGCCTTTCCCGAATAGGAAACCTCCAATACCAAGTCCCATAAGCACTTTATTAAAGCTAAGACCACAGCACACCGCACACTGCACTTGCCCAAACCTGTCACATCAGCACTTTTAACTCTTGTATCCTTACTCTGGCCCGGCCCAGTTTTATTGTGTCTTAGTGGATTGTTCATTGCTTGTTGTTTTAGATTGCTTGAATTGTTTTTAATTTGCCTAGCTTTTGTATTGTTGTATTGTGTGTTGAGGCCTTGGCCTTTGTAAGCCGCATCGAGTCCTGCGGGAGATGCTAGCGGGGTACAAATAAAGTTTTTTAAAAAAATTCTTTTCCCTTCTATCTCTTTCTTCCCTTCCCTCAGAGTTTCGCTCTTCCTTTTTTCTCTTTCCCCCCCTCCTCTCTTATCTTCCCTTTCTTTCCCTTACATTATTTCTTTCTTTCCTCCCTCCCCTTATACACATGTTACCTAGCAACAGCCAATCCGCTTCACTCCCTTTCTTTCCCAGTGACATCACCGAGGGCCACTTCACCTAGCAACAACCAATCCCTTTCGTTCCCTTACATTTCTAGTGACATCATAGAGGGGCACTTCAGCTAGCAACAGTCAATCCTCTTTGCTTCCTTTCTTTCCCAGTGACATCACAGAGGGCCACTTCACCTAGCAACAGTCCTCTTCACTTTCTTTCTTTCCCAATGACATCACAGAGGGCCGCTTCACCTAGCAACAGCCAATCTGCTTCACTCCCTTACTTTCCTAGTGACATTACAGAGGGCCACTTTACCTAGCAACAGCCAATCTGCTTTGTTCTTTTTCTTTCCCTCTTCTCCATGCCCCCAAAAGGTGACTTTTGTAGTTCAACACCCTCAATTATTTTCAGTTGGATAATGCGCCAACTCCACTGGTACTGGGCTGAATTCAAAGTGCTGGCGTTGGCCTTTAAAGCCCTAAACGGTTCCGGCCCAAGCTACCTATCCGACCGCATCTCTGCCTATGAACCCACCAGGACTTTGAGATCTTCCGGGGAGACCCTGCTCTCGATCCCGCCTGCTTCTCAAGCTCGGCTGGCGGGGACGAAAGATAGGGCCTTCTCGGTGGTGGCTCCTCGGCTGTGGAACGCCCTTCCTACGGACATTAGACTAGCACCATCTCTAATGGTATTCCGCAAAAAGGTGAAGACCTGGCTGTTTGAGCAGGCGTTCGAATAATTAGTGCAATGATTGGTTAATGAACACTGGAATGGAACAATGGATGACGAATCTGGAACATGTTTTTGATGACGAGACGGCAGTGAATGGGTATTGTAGTAACTGTTTATTAATTGTGTAATGTGTTAGGTTGTTAACTGTTTCTATACTGTAGCACTGAATTTTTGCTGTTCGTATTTGTTGTGAACTGCTGTGAGTCGCCTTCGGGCTGAGAACAGCGGTATATAAGTAAGGTAAATAAATAAATAAATAATAATGAAGGTTCTGTGTGCCAAGTTTGGTCCAGATCCATCAAGTCATGCAGGAGCCTTTGAGGTACAAACATATATACAAACATCCTCAGTCTTCTAGATAGATAGAGAGCTGGGTGAACGCGGCATCGAAAGAGGCTCTTCCTGCCATCTAATCCTCCAGGAAAGGCATCTGCAGGTGCCGACGCATCCAGGAAACGAGGCCCTGAGAGCATTCAGGGAGATTTATTTTCAATTACAGGTCGAGGCAGAGGCATGAAATAGTGCCGGGTTTAGAAGCGGGGCATAAATCCCGCGAGCAAAACCATGTATATCAGCTCCATATAATAAGACTTTATTGATTGCGATATTGTATCTGTCAGAATAAAACTCCCTTAATGCTTGCATCAGGGCTGGGAAGATGGAGGGCTTGGGACCTGATTCCAGGATCAATGCCGTTTGATTAATATGCCGTTAAGGAAGTAAGGGCTATTTAACTTGTTTGATGCAGGCCTTAAAGCGGCAAGTTGTTTCTGCTAAGCTTCCCTCCTCCAAAGCCGTGCAAAAACACAAATGCAAAAGCTCTTTTTGCATCTCATCAAATCCTGCTTTTTCGCCTTCAGTGCTTTCATTGCATTCCTTTTTATGGAGGTAGCACTCCCCGTCTTTCGAATGCTTTTCTTATAGCTCAAAATTAACGTTTTACATCTTTGGGATTTCCGCAAATGTCGTGTGCAAAACAAAAGGGAAGGCCTGCATTGGGTTAGTTGGGAATTTTAGCATTTTTTGTGTGTCTATTGTTAATTTAAAGAACATATGCACCTTTGGGTTGTGCAAAATCTAGCTTTCCTCTAGAACAGGGTCAGGAACCTTCGGCCCTCCAGGTGTGGTGGACTTCAACTCCCACAATTCCTTGAGGCTCGGCATTCGCCCCAAAGGCTTACCTTGGCCTCAAGGAATTGTGGGAGTTGAAGTCCACCACACCTGGAGGGCCGAAGGTTCCCCATGCCTGCTCTAGAACATCATTTCTCAACCTGGTGGTCGTGACCCCTGAGGGGTTGCGAGGGTGTGTCAAAAGGGGTTGCCAAAGACCATCAGAAAACACAGTATTTTCTGTTGGTCATGGGGATTCTGTGTGGGAAGTGTTGGCCCAATTCTATCATTTGTGAAGTTCAGAATGCTCTTTGATTGTAGGTGAACTATAAATCCCAGTAACTGCAATTCCCAAATGTCAAGGTCTATTTTCTCCAAACTCCACCAGTGTTCATATTTGGGCATATTGAGTATTTATGCCAAATTTGGTTCAGATCCATCTTTGTTTGAGTCCACAGTACTCTCTGAATGTAGGTGAACTACAACTCCAAAACTCACCAAACCCTTCCAGTATTTTCTGTTGGTCGTGAAAGTTCTGTGGTTCAATTCCATCATTGGTGGAGTTCAAAATGCTCTTTAATTGTAGGTGAGCTATAAATCCCAGCAACTACAACTCTCAAATGACAAAATCAATCCCCCACCTCCACCTAAGCCCACCAGTATTCAAATTTGGGTGTATCGGGTATTTGTGCCAAACTTGGTCCAGTGAATGAAAATACATCCTGCATATCAAATATTTACATTACGATTCATAACAGTAGCAAAATTATTGTTATGAAGTAGCAACGAAAATAATTTTATGGTTGGGAGTCATCACCTCATGAAGAACTGTATTAAGGGCTGGTGGCATTAGGAAGGTTGCGAACCACTGATCTCGACATTAGACTTCGATTGATTGAGCCTAGAATCATATTGGCTTTTTTCATTTCTGCATCGTACTGTCGGCTCATGTTGTGCTTGGGGTCTCCTAAGACTCTTAGGTGCCTTTTGCATGGAGTGTTTTCAAGCCAAGTGTCACTCATTCTATATCAGTTCATTTTTATTGACAAAGGGTAGCACCATAGGTTTATCTCCATTGACATCTATTTTGTGAGTTTTAGCCTACGTCTTTAAAAGCCCTGGGGTGGATCCGAGTGCCCAACCAGCCGCTGCTGCCCTTGGTCCTACTTCCCTTTCAGCCATCACAGAGGAAGCTAGACAGACAGATGGCACATTGTGGGTTTGCCATGACTTTCCCGGGCACCTTCACAGTCCCTAAAGAGAAGCAGGTGTTTCCTATTTGGAAACGGTGTGTGTTTCCTCTCCTGGGCACATTTGCACCTGAGATGGAAATTGCAAACTATAAATAGGCCGGATTTAATTAAAAATCCTACCCTGCAATGCTTTTTTCGCATCCCTATTTGTTTACATCCTCTATCCTGACCATAAATTCAATTAATGCTATTTTTGTTGTTTAGAATTATTGCTGAATTATTGTTTTCCAGCAAATGTTGCATCTGACTTAAGCTCACTGCAAGAAATATACTTATTCATAGTGTTTATTCCACACAGAAGCACACTTTTGGCACATAGGAAATCATGATTTTGTGTATAAACCATGCATTCAGAATCAGGTGTGTTTGGAGGATGGAAAACACTTTTTTTTTACCATGCGGAAAAAATGATCCCAGAAGCTTCTGGAACTACAGTTATACATGTGTGCAAAAGAATCTCCCAGTTTTTCAAACTTAAATATGCATCTGGGAATAGTGAGGATGGTGTGCTTTAAATGCATTTTTAATTGTATTTTTTGTATTTTAATGTTATATCCACCCACAACTACTTAATTGCTTTTTAATTGTTGTATTTATCTTGTTTTAAGTTTTATTAGTTTGTCCTATGATTGTATTGTCGAAGGCTTTCATGGCCGGAATCACTGAGTTGTTGTAGGTTTTTTTGGGCTATATGGCCATGTTCTAGAGGCATTCTCTCCTGACGTTTCGCCTGCATCTATGGCAAGCATCCTCAGAGGTAGTGAGGTCTGTAGGAACTAGGAAAAAGGGTTTATATATCTGTGGAATGACCAGGGTGGGACAAAGGACTCTTGTCTGCTGGAGCTAGGTGTGAATGTTTCAACTGACCACCTTGATTAGCATTTAGGGAACTGGGCATGTTTAGCCTGAAGAAGAGAAGGCTGAGAGGAGATATGATAGCCATGTATAAATATGTGAGAGGAAGCCACAGGGAGGAGGGAGCAAGCTTGTTTTCTGCTTCCTTGGAGACTAGGACGCGGAACAATGGCTTCAAACTACAAGAGAGGAGATTCCATCTGAACATTAGGAAGAACTTCCTGACTGTGAGAGCCGTTCAGCAGTGGAACTCTCTGCCCCGGAGTGTGGTGGAGGCTCCTTCTTTGGAAGCTTTTAAGCAGAGGCTGGATGGCCATCTGTCAGGGGTGATTTGAATGCAATATTCCTGCTTCTTGGCAGAATGGGGTTGGACTGGATGGCCCATGAGGTCTCTTCCAACTCTTTGATTCTATGATTCTATGATTTGATGGCCTGGCTGTTGTTTGGTGTGGCTTGTTAGTGCCTTGAGCAATCTTTTGTTGAGAGGTGATTAGGTGTCCCAGATTGTTTCCCTTCTGTTGTTTTGCTGTTGTAATTTTAGAGTTTTTTAATACTGTTAGCCAGATTTTGTTCATTTTCATGTTTTCCTCCTTTCTGTTGAAATTGTCCACATGTGGATTTCAATGGCTTCTCTGTGTTCTATGATTACTAGCCACATTGAGTCCCTCTGGGAAGAAATGCGGGATAGAAATAATAATAATAATAATAATAATAATAATAATAATAATAATAATTTTATGGACACAAAAACACAATATTCACAGCAAACGAAATATATATGCTGGATTTCGTATCACAAAATCACAAGTCGAACACTTCCCAAGCGTCTAGGACTGTGTGATGCAGGCCAAGGTCTTTAGGCACTGCACCCAGTGTGCCGATCACCCTTGACTGGTTTGTGCCACAGTCTTTGCAGTTCGATCTTTAAATCCTCATATTGTGTCAGCTTTTCCAGTTGCTTCTCGTCAATCCTGCTGTCGCCTGGGATTGCAACATCGACAATTGGTTTTTTTAACATGATCATGAGGTCAGGAATATTGTGCTCCAAAACTCTGTCAGTCTGAATTTGGAAGTCCCAGAGTAGTTTGACGTGTTCATTTTCCATGACTTTCTCAGGCTTGTGATCCCACCAGTTCTTTGTCGCAGGCAGATGGTATTTGTGGCACAAGTTCCAGTGGATCATCTGAGCAACAGTGTTGTGCCTCTGTTTGTAGTCTGTTTGTGCGATCTTCTTGCAGCAGCTGAGGATGTGATCCATTGTTTCACCTGCCTCTTTGCAGTGTCTACATTTGGAATCTGTCGTCGACTTTTCAATTCTGGCTTGGGTGGCATTGGTTCTAATAGTTTGTTCTTGGGCTGGCAGAATCAGGCCCTCTGCCTCCTTTTTCCAAGTTGCACATCCATGTTTTTTTGTCAGCACCAATTGTGTTTAAGTGCAGACCATGGTCTTTAGGCACTTCACCCAGTGTGCCGATCACCACTGGGACCACCTTTACTGGCTTGTGCCAGAGTCTTTGCAGTTCAATCTTTAAATCTTCATACCATGTCAGATTATTATTATTATTATTATTATTATTATTATAATATTTATGAGCAGCATATTTTCCCAAGACACTTCAGGATGTGCTGATACAATACTGAAATATTCTTTGGCAGGGAAGTATAGAACAGTATCGAAATTTTGGACATAATGGAAGATTTTCATCCTTGATCTGGAGGCAGTGGCTTCGTCGGTCACTTCTCTGATCCAAGGCCAAACACCTTGCAAGCATTTGACTGCCATTATTTTATTAGGCCAGCAATCTGATAAGGAAGATATGATTTCCTTTTTTCAAATAAGACCAAAGCAGAAGGATCTTTGGGGTGTTTCTTCCTTCATTCCAGATACCGTCCTTGGGAGCCATGGCCCCCGGCTCTTTGCTTTCCATAGATGTCTCCCTCTGGGCTTTGCTGGAAACAATTGAGAACATATTTACTCAGAACTAATGGCATTCTGATAGAAGAAGGGAGGGATTTCCTCGCAGCTCCTGTAATATTTAAACAAAGGAACTGTCGAGGAATCCTCGGGAAGGGTGAAGCCTCCCCCCCCCCCCCCCTCCCATTTCCACCTTCTTACTACCACCTTGGATTATTTTAATGTTCATGTTTAGGACAGAAATGCAAAAAGGCTGCTCCATGGTAAAGAATCATGACTTAGCTAGACCTGTAATTGATCCCAGTGCTCTTTTGCAAAGGGCAAGAGAGGCAAAGGGCCCTTTTCAACTCCTGCCTCTTGGTTATTGCAATTACTTTCCTTTCTTTTTTGCCTCTCAAGCTGCAAAGCGACATGACAGCCCCCCCCCCCCCTTTCCCCCCTCCTTACCATCTGCACCGGTGTCTATAAATACTTAAATGCTAATGTGGGAGGAAGGAAGAAGAGAGAGAGAGATTGAGAAAGAGGGAAGGGCTTCCCTTTTTTTTTTTCTTTTTTGAGTAACCCACTTTCTTGAGAAACCTGTTGCATCGTCTTAGGGCAGAAGATGCATTCCCCATTCCTACAATACACAAAACCCCTTAAATCAGTGTTTCTCAACCTTCCCGATGCCGCAACCCCTTAATACAGTTCCTCATGTTGTGGTGACACCCAACCATTTTTTTTGTTGCTACTTCATTACTGTAATTTTGCTACTGTTATGAATTGTAATGTAAATATCTGATATGCAGGATGTATTTTCCTTCACTGGACTAAATTTGGCACAAATACCTGATATGCCCAGATTTGAATACTGGTGGCGTTGGGGGTATTGGTTTTGTCATTTGGGAGATGTAGTTGCTGGGATTTATAGTTCACCTACAATCAAAGAGCATTTTGAACTCCACCAACGATGGAATTGAACCAAACATTGTCACACAGAACTCCCAAGAAATACAGAAAATACTGGTGGGCAGGCATGTAGCCGGGGGGGGGGGGGGGGGCTTGAGGGGCTTCAGCCTTCCCCCCCCCCCCCCCGAAATTCTCATAGTGGTTCGCGAAAAGGCCTTACTGGTGCATTATTTAAACTGTTATGTTTATTCATATCATGATCTGATCACCATACTCAATATATCCCATATGCATGGGGGTATTGGGGTAATGATACAAAAGGTTTGCTAGGCTAGACCCTCTTTCACTCAGACTCAGGCCCCCCCCCGAAACTCAGCCCCCCCCCCCCGAAACTCAGCTCCCCCCGAATCTCAGCCCTCCCCAAACTCCCCCCCCCCCCCAAAAAAAAACAAAATCCTGGCTACGGGCCTGCTGGTGGGCATTGACCTTGAGTTTTATCCAGAGAGCACTGTGGACTCAAACAGAGATGGATCTGGACCAAACTCAGCATGAATACTCAATATGCCCAAATGTGAACACTGATGGAGTTCGGGGGAAATAGACCTTGACATTTGGAAGTTGTATTTACTGGGATTTATAGTTCACCTGCAACCAAGGAGCATTTTGAACCCCACCAATGATAGAATTGGGCCAAACTTCCCACATAGAACCTCCATGCCTTGAAGTGATTTGCTGGCGTGAGCCTCCCTCCCACTGCGCTGCCATGCACCGAGCATGCCTGCTCTCCCCTGCCCTGCTTGGTATCTCAGAAAAAGCCCTCCCCTTGGCTGAGAGGCCAGCAAATCACAGCAGAGGAGGGCTTTTGGCGGGAGGATTCGCCATCTGTTTCAAAAAGGAAGAGAAGAACAGGCGGAGAGATCTTCTCTGCCAAGGGGTTCCTAAGACCATCAGAAATATATTTTTCTGAAACCCCCTTATGACCTCACCCCAGGAGTCCAGGCCCACATGTTGAGAAATGTTGCATTAAATATTAAACATTGGTAGGGGCATGAATTTCATCCAATAACAAGGTCGGTAATGCGTCGATACTCTAAACCTCATGAAGCCTTTATGGCCCCATTGACTGCAGTGTCCTGGGAGCTGAAGTCCCCCAAAAGTGATACTTCTAATACTTTTCTGAATGCACATCCATAGAATTATGTTACAATTCGGCTGTCAAGCTGCAGATTTTAAAAATTATTTTTTAATTTGAATACAACTGCAAGTGACATTTTAGAAGAAGGGTTTCTTACTTTTCTTTTAAAAGGATAATAAGTAGGAAGGAGTGCCTCCTTCAAAGCCATTCATACAACGTTGCATGCTTGGGATATCTTTCAAAAATAGATTCTAGTTTCTTTCCATCGTGGGTGGGACTTATGCATCTCTGATGTGAGTGGACTCCATCACCCTCTATCAGTTCCCTCCCAAACCCTTCTGGTATTTTAATATGGCTTTTGATGAGTCTGTTTGCCAGGTTTGGTCCAGATCCATCAAGCCATGAAGGAGTCATACTGGAAAATACATACATACATACATACATACATATTTTCACTTTTATATTAGCCTAGGTCCCCAGTGTTGCCCTGGTTTGCATTTTGTAATGCTATTTAATAGTAAAAATAATGGTTAGTTTTAAAATGGTGGGGATAGTTCTACCACCAGATTGAAAGACAAAGCAGTATTTTCTCTGTCCCTCAGGTAGTGAGTGTATCTGGCTGCCTTGGGTCTCCATGGCAACCCTAATGACCTTTTGGGGTCACAGCTGGTTCTTTCCCATGACCTTCCAATGCACTTTTGGATTAACAGCTGGCTCTTACCAGCGACCCTGCAGTGACGTTTTGGTGCAACAGGTGGCTCTTTCGCACAACTCTTCAGTGACCTTGTAGGCTAACCACTGGCTCTTTCCTACGACCTTCTAGCAATCCCTTGGGGTTGCATCCTCATCAATCCTCTCAAGGCCCTCTAGTATTTTATGTTGGTCATGATGGGTATGTGTACCATATTAAATTCAGATCCATTGTCAGTGGGATTCACATGCCTCTTCAGATGAGGACTACAACTCCCATCATCTTCTATCCATTAAAAAAGCCACCAGTATTTTAAGTTGGTCATGATGTGTACTTGTGGCAAATCTGGTCCAGATCCATTATCAGTAGCCACAAGGCAACTTTCCAGATGTTAGTGGACTACAACTCCAAGCATCCTATATCATTCCCCCACCCCAACCCATCCAAAATTAAAGTTGGTTGCAATGGGTAAGTATGTAAGTTTGCAGTGTTTGGTCCAGATCCATTGTTGGTGGGAGTCAGAGCACTCTCTGGAATTTGGTGAACTTCAGATAGTCATGATGAGTCTGTGTGCCAAGTTTGGTCCAGATCCATCTAGGAGCCATCCCAAAACATACATATTAGTATTCCATCCTTCTCCTTGTGTTTTTTTTGCAGGAGAGCTTATGAGCCCAGCTCTCTGCAAAATGCCCTTGAGAGGCTTTCCTTTTTCCCTGTTCTTTCTGTGCTTCCGTGTCTGTGTGTTTTAGAGGTGTAAATGCCAAGGGAGGCTCTCCCCGCGCCTTGTGCTCCTTTTCATCTCGGCAGGGCTTTGGCCTTTCGCACAGCATGACGCCGACAGCAGGCTCTTTGCGCAGAATACAAACTCGCCCCCAGAGTTCGGCGCATGACATGAATTCCACTGCAGGATACAAGTTGGTCCAGGCCTTTCATGTGTCTGGTTTAATTCCCTGTCTCCCGGATATTTGGTAAGCAGAATGGAACAAAGCCAGGGCATCCAAGAATCCTTCCCGCATTGCATCTTGGTTCCTTGAGCTCTGTATACAGTCATTGCTCCATATTAGCTGAGGCTAAGAGCACAAGACTCCCCGGGAAGCTAAAATAAATAAATTTTAAAATTCCACCGGAAGCTGATCATAGAATTACATTGGAGGATCAAGAGCACTGTTTCCCAGCCTGGGGTTTGGGATCGTGAGGGGATCACGAGGGGGTTTTAAAGGGGTCACCAAAGACCATCAGAAAACATATATTTCTGATGGTGTTTGGAACCCCTTTGACAAAGAAGGCTGAAGATCTCTCCGCCTGTCCTTCTCTTCCTTTTTCGAAACAGATGGAAAATCCTCCCACCAAAAGTTCTCCTCTGCTGTGATTGGCCAGTTGGCCTCACGGCCAAGGGGAGGGTTGTTTCTTAAACTTCAAGTGGGAAGGGGAGAGCATACATACACACACACACACACACATACATACACACACACGCTACCTGTACCCGCCACACATTGCTGTGGCCAACCTTCCCTCCTTCTTTCTTTCTCTCCTTCCTTCTTTCCCTTCTTCTTTCTTCCTTCTCTACCTGTTTCTTTTCTCACTTCGTTATCTCTTTGGTTCAATCCTTCCTTGTCTCTTTCCTTTCTTTCTTCCTTCCCTCCCTCTTTCTCTCTTTCATTCCTTCTCTCCTTCCTTCCCTCTTTCACTTATTTCATTCCCTCCTTCCTTCTCTCCTTTCTTCCTTCTCTACCCTTCTTTCTTTCCTTCTTTCTCTCTTTCCCTCCTTCTTTCCCTCTTTTTCTCCTTCCTTCTCTCCTTCCTTCCTTCTCTCTTTCTTTCCTTCTCTCCTTTTTTCTTCCCCTCTCTCCTTCCTTCCTTCTCTACCCTTTTTTCTTTCCTTCTTTATCTCTTTCCCTCGTTCTTTCCCTCCTTTTCTCCTTCCTTCTCTGCCCTTTTTTCTTTCCTTCCTTCTCTCCTTCCCTCTTTCTCTCCCTCCTTCGCTCCTTCCTTCCTTCTCTACCCCCTTTTCCCTCCTTCTCTCCTTCTTTTCCTTCTTCTCTCCCTCCTTCCTTCTCTACCTTTCTTTCCTTCTTTCTCTCCTTCCCTCCTTCTTTCCCTTCTTCTCTCCTCCCTTCCTTCTCTCCCTCCTTCTCTCCTTCCTTCCTTCCTCCTTTCTGTGTATGTGTTTTGTGTGTGTATATGCATATATGTGTAACTATATATATGTGTGTTTATGTATATATGTGGTTTTGCACATACGTTGTAATATTTTTTTTGATTTTTTTTTTTTTTGCTTTAAGTCCCTTCTGCTGTGTTTTTCCGGTTTTTTTTATGAGTGATGGTTACTCGTTGGCCTCATACGTGTATTGTGTCCAAATTCGGTATCAATTCATCCAGTGTTTTTTGAGTTCTGTTAATCCCACAAACGAACATTACATTATATATATATATATATATATATACACACACACACACCTCTATATCATATTGATAAATAGGAACATAGAGATATGCACTTTTAAGTCATATCATAGATATATAGATATAAATATGAGCCTTTAAGTCATATCATATATATATGTATGTATATACATACACCTCTATATCATATTGATAGATATGTTGAGATATGTGCCTTTAAGTCATATCACAGATACATAGATACAAATGTGCACTTCTAAGTAATATTATATATATATCTACATATTGATAGATAAATAGAGATATGCACCTTTAAGTCACTATATATATATATATATATATATATAATTGATACATAGATATATGCGCCTTTAAGTCACATCATAGATATATAGATATAATATGCTCCTTTAAGTCACAGCATAGATATATAGATATACCTCTATATCATATTGATAAATAGATAGGTAGAGATATGCACCTTTAAGTCATATCATAGATATATAGATACAAACATGCGCTTTTAAGTCACATCATACACACACACACAAACATCATATATCTCTATCAATAGATATATTGATAGAGATATGCGCCTTTAAGTCACATCATAGATATATAGATATAAATATGCTCTTTTAAGTCACATCATATGCCTGCATCCTATTGATAGACAGAGAAATGCACCTTTAAGTAATATCATAGATATATAGATATAAATATGCACCTTTAATTCACATCATAGATATATAGATTTAACTATATATCACAGATGTAGATATAGATATTAGCCATGAAGTCACATCATAGATATATAGATATACCTAATCACAGATAGATAGATAGATAGATAGATAGATAGATAGATAGATAGATCAATAGATTTGCACATTTAAGTCACCTGTCACTTGTCTTGGGAGGTGGTGAAGGGGTGCAAAGCAAGACAGGAGTGAGTTATTTCACCTCCAAGGGAAATGTGCATTAAGCAATTAGGAGGAAGATTTGAACCACCGGGGAAGTGAAAAATCTGCCCCAAAGATAGTCGGGGGAGGAAGGCGAGGAACACGATTAGTATTAAAATGGATCTTGGCGAATTTATGAGCGAGGTATAATTTCTCCGTCGGAGGCGTCTCGTCCCCCGCAGAGGTCTGGAGCTTGGCAAATTGATGAGTGATATTATTTCTGCGTCTGAGGCTCCATCACCCGCGGGGAGCTGTAGGTTTTTCTCCTTCCCTCCTCCCGCTCTTTCTCTTTCTCTTTTCGGATTTGTCACCTGTGCCCAAAATGCATTCCTTCATCGCTGACTTTCTTGTGGAGTTCCAGGTCATCTGGAGCCATGCCAGAACATAGGGATGAATATTTCTTAAGGATTTGAGTAGAAGACAACACAGCAACAGAGCGATCAATGTAGACCAAGGCAGAGGGCCACTTTTGCCTCGAGAAGCTCTTGGGAGCCACATTTTTAATGGTGCTAAAGGCGATATAATTGAATACCCATCATATTTCTATCTTAATGGTCTTGCTTCCAGCGACTAAAGTTTCTCTCTCTTTTTTTTACACTGCACCATGTGGTCTCTAATTTCTGGGATTTGTAGTTCCACAAGGTATTCAAATTGCTCTGCCAAATAATTATTAATTAATTAATTAATTAATTAATTAATTTCTGTATTTGTATACCACCTTTCCCAGCCTGCAGGTGACTCAAGGCAGTTTACAGAGGCGACAATTCAATGCCCACAATACCATAAATACAATTTAAAACATTAACATCTATATATATATATAAATGCTCTGTGCATAATGAGTACCTTAAAAACAAAAGAACCAATGAACTAAATCACACCAAATTTGGCAACAAAACGTCTCACAACACAAGGAGTGACCATCACTCAAAAAATTATGATTTTGTCATTTGGGAGGTGTAGTTGCTGGGATTTATAGTTCACCTTCAATCAAAGAGCATTCTGAACTCCATCAACGATGAAATTGAACCAAACTTAGCGCACAGAACTCCCATGACCAGCAGAAAATACTGGAAGGGTTTAGTGGGCATTGGCCTTGAGTTTGGGAGTTGTTGTTCACCTACATCCAGAGAGCACTGTGGACCAGGCATGTAGCGGGGGGGGGGGGGGCTTCAGGGGCTTCAGCCCTCCCCCCCCCCAAATTCTGATGGTGGTTCGCGAAAAGGCCTTACTGGTGCATTATTTAAACTGTTTGTTTATTCATATCATGATCTGATCACAATACTCAATATATCCCATATGCATGGGGGTATTGAGGTAATGATACAAAAGGTTTGCTAGGCTAGACCCTCTTTCACTCGGACTCAGCCCCTCCGAAACTCTGCCCCCCCCAAAAAAAACCCTCCTGAAAAAAGTCACCCCCCCCCCCCCCGAAACAAAATCCTGGCTACAGGCCTGCTGTGGACTCAAACAATGATGGATCTGGACCAAACTTGGCACAAGCACTCAATACACCCAAATATGAACACAGATGGAGTTTGGGGAAAATAGACCTCGACATTTGGGAGTTGTAGTCACTGGGATTCAAAGTTCTCATTTTGACCAAGGCCAACCCTTTTGGAATCCAAACGTTTCCCATCTTTCCTTCATTTTCTGGCTCCGAAAGAGAAGAGGAAGGGGAGGAAAGGGCAGGGAGGGGGCTTGGGGAGAAACCCCTCCATGCTCCGACCTGCCATGTGACCCCCAAGTTAGAAGTTTGGGCTATACGAACACAGTCCATCCTATGTAATGCAGGAGTGAGCCAATTGTTCACTAGTGATAGTTTTTGGATCAAAAAAGTAATAGCCCGGCATTCTTTTTTTTTTTTAAGGTTTCCGATCCCTAATTTTCCAGGTCTTTGACTGAGCGAACTGGGATTTGGCGCTAGGCGGTGGAGTTTTCATGGATTTTTAATGGTTTTAATAAAACAGCTGGGGTTGTTTTTTTTTTAATTTCTATATACATTTTAGTATGGTAATTTTTAATGCTTTTAATAGCACAACTGGGTTTGGTTTTTTAATGTTTATATGTATATTTTAGTGTGTTTGCATTGATTGGTGTTTATTGTTAGTAGCCTAGAGTCCACTTATTGGGAGAAAGCCAATATCCAGTCTTTCCCAAGTGTCCGTTTCCATACTTTCTCCAACTTTGCAATCAGGAAACTTGGAGGTGTCAAGTCAGGGCAGTTGGGAAAGGAGACTGGTGACTAGGTTTCTTTGTGTTGAGGAATCTGAGCTGTTAGGCTCAAAATAACCCTTAGTTGGGGCAATTCCACCATAAATATAGCTGAGTACCAGAAGTAAACTTCATAACCAGTAGGAATTTAGGCTTTTACTCCATAGGATGGTGCAGGATTGCAGAGTCAGAACTTTAGGTTCAAAAATATTTATTGAAGTAAGAGAAATACAGCGTTTCTCAACCTGGGGGTCGGATCCTTGGGGGGGGGGGGTCACAAGGGGGTGTCAGAGGGGTTGCCAAAAACCATCAGATAACACAGTATTTTCTGTCGGTTGTGGGGGTCAAGGGGCGGCTCAACCCATTACGCAAAGTAAGCGAATTCCCCCAAACTCCATCTGTGTTCATATTTGGGCGTATTGAGTGCTTGTACCAAGTTTGGTCCAGATCCATCATTGTTTGAGTCCACAGTGCTCTCTGGATGTAGGTGAACTACAACTCCCAAACTCAAGGCCAATGCCCACCAAACCCTTTCAGTATTTTCTGCTGGTCATCGAATTCTGCCTTTTTTGTAAGCCGCCCTGAGTCCCCCCCTCCCCCCCGGGGGTTGAGAAGGGCAGGGTAAAAGTACCCGAAATAATAAATAATAATAAATTAGCATTTGCAGTATAGTTGATTTTGCCCAGGGGCGCTCTTGAGGCGCTCTTGGGGGAAAATAGACCTTGACATATGCGAGTTGTAGTTGCTGGGATGTATAGTTCACCTACAATCAAAGAGCATTCTGAACTCCACCAATGATGGAATTGAACCAAATATGGCACACAGAAAATATATATTAGTGATTTTTTTTGGGGGGGGGGGGGGGCGCCAAAATACTGTTTGCTTACCATTGAAAATTACCTAGGGCCGCCTCTGATGTGGATTCACTGTGGGAAGTTTGGTGAAATTCTATTGTTGGCGGGGCTCAGAATGCTCTTTGATTGTAGGTGGACTATACATCCCAGCAACTACAACTCCCAAATGTCAAGGTCTATTTTCCCCAAACTCCACCAGTGTTCACATTCGGGCATGTTGAGTATTTGTGCCAAGTTTGGACCAGATACGTAATTGTTTGCGTACACCATGCTCCCTGGATATAGGTGAACTACAACTCCAAAACTCAATGTCAATGCCCACCAAACCCTTCCCGTATTTGCTCTTGGTCGTGGGAGTTCTGTGTGCCAGGTTTAGTTCAATTCCATTGTTGATGGAATTCATAATTCTCTTTGATTGTAGGTGAACTCTAAATCCCAGCATCTACAACTCGCAAATGACAAATCCCCCCCCCCCCCCACACACACACCACTAATATTCAAATTTGGGCATATCAGGTCTTTGTGTCAAATTTGGTTCAGTGAATTAAAATACATCCTGCATATCACATATTTGCATTACGATTCATAACAGGAGCAAAATTACAGTTATGAAATAGCAACAAAAATAATGTTTTGGTTAGGGGTCACCACAACATGAGGAATTGTATTAAGGAGTCACGGCAATAGGGAGCTTGAGAACCACTATTCTAGATGGAAATGATCTTGGAGCTAACTAGCTTCTTAAGTCTCATCTTCTAAAGAGGAAAAATGGTAAAAAGTTAAAAAAAAATCCATGCAGCTACATTTTGCCTAAAGAGGCAAAATGTGTCCTCACTGGAAGGAAGGAAGAGAAGAGAACAATGGTGGAGACCACATAGAATCATAGAGTTGAAAGAGACTTTATGGGCCATCTAATCCAACCCCATTTTGCCAAGAAGCAGGAAAATCACATTCAAAGCACCCCTGATAGATGGCCATCCAGCCTTTGCTTAAAAGCCTCCAAAGAAGGAACCTCCAACACACTCTGGAGCAGGGTTCCATTGTTGAATGGCTCTCACAGTCAGGAAGCTCTTCCTAATGTTCAGGTGGAATTTCCTTTCCTGTAGTTTGAAGTGTCCTAATCTCCAGGGCAGCAGAAAACACGTTTGCTCCCTCCCCCCTTTGACTTCCTCTCACATATTTATACATGGCCATCATGTCAACCCAGGGCAATAAACTTCACAGAATTTCATTCCTGTATCATCAGAAGGGGAGGAAGAGACAGTGGCTAGCGGGAAGAGTAAAGACAAAAGCCCTTTTGGGAAACATGCATGGTAAAGTGAGGAAAGAAATCCCTGAGCTTAATCCTATTGCCAGTCTAGCTACTCATTGAGGACTGGAAACTTGAAGATGCAAGACACTTGTGCAGTCCAGGGATGAAACCCAACACTTTTTAATGTTTATATTTTAGTGCATTTACATTTTTTATCGTAAGCAGGATAAAAAGCATTCCAAATTTCCAATTACCATATTTCCTCCCAACGTAGTAATCAGGACCCTTGGAAGTGTGAGGTCGGGGGGCAGACTGATGGGCCTTGCAGTTCAATTCCCCTTGGGATGTGAGCGCACTGCCTTGACACTATCATTCCCCGGAGCCCATGAGAGACATAGGGTTGCCGTGATGGATGTGGCGCTTTCCCTTGCAGCTGTGTGGCCCAAGGCACCTCCGCCGGCCGCCATCCCTCCCTCCCTTTCCCCCGGTGCGCTATAAATACCTTCTCTTAGTCCATCCCAGCGCACTGTATCAATCTTGTTTAATAGACTGGAAAGCTTAATGCTCGGTGGCGGGTCGCGGGGAGCATCGGGGTGATGGATGGTGCCTTCCCGGAGTCGAGCACCGTTGATGTATAATGAAATATTTATGATTTATTCCGGCTAATAAACGGGGATGAAGTGTGTGATATATATATATGAGCAGATGGGGAACTATCGATGCGGCTTTCGTTCGGGGAGGTTTATGTCCGTAACGCACATGCATCCACACGCACATCGCGTGTGCCATCAACTCCGCACCTCGCAGGGCTGTGGCGGGGACAGCCGAGTCCCATCCCGCCATTAATCTCTCGCTCCTTCCCTCTAATTGTTTGTCATCCCACGTTTCCCCCTCCTGCACCTGTTCTTCGCAAGACAAAACCTTCCTTTCCGCAGAAGGCCTTTTATCGAACGCTTTGGCTCCTCTGGAATTCAAAACGCGTGGCACCCATGGCCTCAGTGGCATTTGCAGTGGCAGACGCCACCAAGGAGAGAGGGAGAAAATAATAATTGGAACCCACAGCCTTCAGTAAGGGTTAGCTATACTTATACAAGCTTGCATGGAGCTCTTCAGACTCCCAAATGCAACATATTGGATTCTTGAGACCCCAAAATGCAACCTATTGGGCCTTTGAGACCCCAAAATACAAGACATTGTGTCCTTGAGATTCCCAAAATGCAGCATATTGAACCCTAGAGACCCTAACATGCAACATATTGGGTCCTTGAGACCATAAAAATTATGCACTGTCTTTTGTCTAAATGCACTATAATGTTATTTTTGTTTATCAATGTATGTATTTTTATGGCATCGAATTGTGCCGACTGTGTACGCCGCTCTGAGTTGTCTTCGGACTGATATGAGCGGGGTGGAAATATTGCAGATAAATAAATAAATAAATAAAATGCAACATACCGGGTGTTTAAGGCCCTAAAATGCAACATATTAGACCTTTGAGACCCCAAAATGCAACATATTGGGTCTTTGAGACCCCAAAATGTAGCATATTGGATCTTTGAGGCTCCAAAATGCAACATATTTGGTCTTTGAGAGCTCAGAATGCAACATATTGGGCTCTTGAGATCCCAAAATGCATCATATTGTGCCTTTGAGACCCCAAAATGCGACATAATGGGTCTTTGAGACCCTAAAATGCAACATATTGAGTCTTTGAGATTCTAAAATGCAACATATTGGGTCTTTGAGACTCTAAAATGCAACATATTGGACCTTTGAGACCCCAAAATGTAGCATATTGGGTCTTTGAGGCTCCAAAATGCAACATATTTGGTCTTTGAGAGCTCAAAATGCAACATATTGGGCTCTTGAGATCCCAAAATGCATCAAATTGTGCCCTTGAGACCTCAAAATGCAACATATTGGGCCCTTGAGATCTCAAAATGCAACATAATGAGTCTTTGATACCCTAAAATGCAACATATTGGATCTTTGAGACTCTAAAATGCAACATATTGGACCTTTGAGACCCCAAAATGCAGCATATTGGGTCTTTGGGGCTCCAAAATGCAACATTTGGTCTTTGAGACCTCAAAATGCAACATTTTGGGCTCTTGAGATCCCAAAATGCAACATATTGGGTCTTTGAGTCCCCAAAATGCAACATATTTGGCCCTTAAGGCCCAAAAGGATAATGTCCTTTTCTTGGTACAAGCAGTGATGGTGTAGATAGCGGCAGATTGCCTGACCCTTTTCTCTCTCTCTCCTAGGAGACACAGCTGTGTATAAAGATGGCACCTACTGGATCCGAGGACGCACCTCTGTCGACATCATCAAAAGTGGCGGCTACAAAATCAGCGCCTTGGAAGTGGAACGGCATTTGTTGGCCCACCAGAGCATTGCTGGTAAAGTATCAACCATTCATCAGGAATAATGCATCTCAGGGCCTTTCCTTGGGTATCTTCAATGGTCAAAAATATTTTGTCAGAATACCTTTCAACAGAAATTGACTATGGAGGACTTCGAGATAACATATTAATCAATGTGTTATTCGAAGGCTTTCATGGCCAGAATTACTGGGTTTCTGTGAGTTTTCCTGGCTGTCTGTCCATGTTCCCTCCTGACGTTTTGCCCATGTCTATGGCAGACATCCTCAGAGGTTGAGGGGTCTGTTAGAAACTAGCCAAGTAAGGTTATATATCTGTGGAATGATGTCCAGGGTGGGAGAAAGAACTCTTGTCTGCTTTAGGCAAGTGTGAATGATGCAAATGGCCACCTTGATTAGCATTTAATGACCTTGCAGCTTCAAAGTCTGGCTGGAATCCTTTGTTGAGAGGTGTTTGCTGGGCCTGATTGACTCTTTTCTGGAATTCCCCTGTTTTTTGAGTGTTGGTCTTTATTTACTATTTTGATTTTAATGTTTTAAAATTCTGGTAGCCAGATTTTGTTCCTTTTCATGGTTTCCTCCTTTCTGTTGAAATTGTCCATACGCTTGCGGATTTCAATGGCTTCTCTGTGTAGTCTGGTTATTAGAGTGCTCCAGCATGTCTGTGTTTTCAAATAATACGCTGTATCCAGGTTGGTTCATCAAGTGCTCTGCTATGGCTGACGTCCCTGGTTGAAGAAGTTTGCAGTGCCTTTCATGTTCCTTAATTTGTATTTGAGCAATTCTGCTGCATTTGGTGGTCCCTCTGTAGACTTGTCCACAGCTGCATGGTATACGGTAGACTCCTGCAGAAGTGAGAAGATCCATCTTGTCCTTTGCTGAATGTAGCATTGGTTGGATTTTCTTAGTGGGTCTGTAGATCGTTTGTAAGTTGTGTTTCTTCATGACCGTACACTATTGATGGTCCCTCATGAGCTTCCCTATGTGGTCAGTAGTTCCTAAAAAGCAGGGGAATTCCAGACAAGAATCAATTTATTTATTGTATCAGGAGCGAACCAAGGGCCAGCTTTTTTGTTGTTGTTGTTGTGGCAGGAGCGACTTGAGAAACTGCAAGTAGCTTCTGGTGTGAGAGAATTGGCCGTCTGCAAGGACGTTGCCCAGGGGACGCCCGGATGATTTGATGTTTTTATCATCCTTGTGGGAGGCTTCTCTCATGTCCCCGTATGAAGAGCTGGAGCTGACAGAGGGAGCTCATCCACCTCTCCCCGGATTCGAACCTGCGACCTGTCGGTCTTCAGTCCTGACGGCACAGGGGTTTAACCCAATGCGCCACCGGGGGCTCCTACGGGCCAGCTCATACCGCCAAACAAAGGATTCTCCCAGGCAGCAATCAGCCAGGCTTGGAATCTGCAAGGCCATTCAATGCTAATCAAGGTAGCCATTTGCAACATTCATACCTGCCTCCAGCAGACAAGAGTTCTTTCTCCCACCCTGGACATTGTTCCACAGATATATAAACCTTCCATCAGATCTCACAACCTCTGAAGATGCCTGCCATCGATGTGGGTGAAACACCAGGAGATAATGCTTCTGGAACATGGCCACACAGCCTGGAAAACTCTAAGCAACCCATTGGAATCGAGTCTGCAAATAACGAAATCTGCAGAAGTAAAAATTGTCAATTGTCAAAATCTTCATGGAACAGCATCTGATACTATATCATATTTTGCTTTCGTGCATCTCCTTCTAAGCCTCTGGAAATGTCTTTATGCATTTCCTTTCATGCCTAAGTTGCCCTATAGCCAAAGCTCTCAGGGTGACATTAATGATAAAAACATACACAGTAAAAGCCCCCAACGAGAGTATAACATTGCTTACCAACCAACCAACAAAATAAAAGCAGCAACTGCCATGTGTCGAAAATAGAAGAGGAATCTGAAGACAGGCTAAAGAAGGGCCGTTTGAAAATGAATTATTTGGAGTAAAACCGAGTGATGAGGTGAAAATCTATAAGCTGGATAGAGGCAGGGAATGCCGTGGATGGAGCGTATCTGGATTTCAATAAGGCCTTCAACAAGGTCTCCCATGTCCTGGCAAGGTAACTAGTCCAATGTGTCCAGAGAAAGAGGGTGACTCAAAGGATCAAAGGTCTGGAGAACAAGCCCTATGAGGAGCGGCTTCAAGAGCTGGGCATGTTTAGTCTGCAGAAAAGAAGGCTGAGAGAGAGGAGACATAATGAGGATAATGGATCAAGATGTGAGGGGAAGTCATACGGAGGAGGCTTGTTTTCCGCTGCCTGGAGACTAGAATGCAATGGAGCAGTAGCTTCAAATTAGAGGAAAGAAAGGACATTCCACTTGAACATGAGGAAGAACTTCCTAACGGAGAGAGAGAGCTGTTCAGCAGTGGAACTCTCTGCCCTGGAGTGTGGTGGAGGCTCCTTCTTTGGAAGCTTTTAAGCAGAAGCTGGATGGCCATCTGTCGGGGGTGCGTTGAATGCAATTTTTCTGCTTTTTGGCAGAATGGGGTTGGACTGGATGGGCCACGAAGTCTCTTCCAACTTTATGATTCTATGTGGTCTCCACCATTGTTCTCTTCTGCCTTTTCTTCCTTCCACTGAGGACGCATTTTACCTCTCTAGGCAAAATGTAGCCGCATGGATTTTTTTACTTTTTACCCTTTTACCTCTTTAGAAGATGAAATTTAGTAAGCTCTAAGACCTTTTCTGTCTAGAACAGTCATTCTCAACCTTCCCAATGTCGCAACCCCTTAATCCAGTTCTTCATGTTGTGGTGACCCCCAACCATAACATTATTTTCGTTGCTGCTTCATAACTGTAATTACTGCCTCTCTAGGCAAAATGTAGCTGCATGGATTTTTTGACTTTTTACCTTTTGACCTCTTTAGAAGATGAGACTTAGTAAGCTAGTTAGCTCTAAGACCTTTTTTGGCCATCTGTCGGGGGTGCTTTGAATGTGATTGTCCTGCTTCTTAGCAGAATGGGGTTCGAATGGATGGCCCACCAGGTCTCTTCCAACTCTAGGATTCTATGATTCTATAAAATGCAAAAGGGCCAAGACAATAGAATATTTTCCTGGGTATTGAAAATGGAATGAATTCAAAACCACCCTCTGAGGACCTCCGTAGAGAAAGCTTGCTCAGAAGTAGCCTGGCACTTACTCTTAGGTGGATCAGGACCTTTGGAAACATATGGGAAGAGGCGGCATCGCTTTAACTTGTCACTCCGGTTTCCCTGCCCCTGTCTTCTCCTCGGCTTTGCCATCTGGCTGCGTTTTCTATTTATTTACTCGAGTATTTCTCAACCCTGCCCTTAAAAGCAACAACAACAGCACGCAGGTAGTTTTAAAGATGCTACGTAAAAATTTGTACACTTCTGGGGGGAATTTCCTGCTTATTTCTGGCTTGACTTTGCCTCATTCTCTATCTTGCTCCAGATGTAGCGGTGATTGGGGCCCCAGACCCAATGTGGGGCCAGAAGGTCAGTGCCGTGGTCAAGCTCCACCAAGGTCATACTTTGTCGCTGAAGGAGCTGAAGGAATGGGCAAGGTAAGTGAACCACCCATGGCGATTATTCACCAAGGTCTTCCAGTGGGTGTCCACGACCAAGTGCAGATACAAATGTCATCACCATTGGAGTGAAAGCACTCCAAAATTGCTGGCTTTAGGGCAGGCAAGGGCAAACTTTGGCCCTCCAGGTGTTTTGGACTCCAACTCCGAGCATTCCTAACAGCTGGTAGGCTGTTAGGAATGCTGGGAGTTGGAGTCCAAAACACCTGGAGGGCCAAAGTTTGCCCATGCCTGCTTTTTAAGGCCATAGTGGCTTCCTACTGTCTTGCAAATGGTGTAAATGATAGCCTTGGTCCCACAGCCAGGTTTTTATCATCTTTTTGAAGGACAATCTCACCAGGGAGGGAGTTCCATAGCCTGGGGGCAATCACTGAGAAGGCCCTCTCTCTCTCTCTCTCTCTCTTTCTCTCTCATCCCCGCCAATCGCGCCTGTGACGGTGGCAGGACTGAGAGCAGGGCCTCCCAGAAGATCTTAGTCTTTGCTAGATCTTAGTTCATAAAGGGAGACAGGTAAACTGGGCCGGGGCCATTTAGAGGTTTACAGGCCAAAGTGAGAACTTTGAATTGTGCCCAGTAGCAAACACGCAGCTAGTGGAACTGACGTGACATGGGAGTTGTGTTCTCCCTGTATAGCACCCCAAGATATTAACCTGACTGCCTCTCATTGGACTATTTGAAACTTCTGAACAGTCTTCAAAGGCAGCCCCACCTAGAGTGTGTTGCAGTAGTCTATCCTGGATGTACCAAGAGCGTGGACTACTGTATTCAAGTCTGACTTCCCAAGGTATGGGTGCAATTGACACACAAGTTTTAATTGTGCGACAGGCCCCCTAGCCACCCCCAAAACCTGAGGTTCCAGACTCAGCGATGAGTCCAGGAGGACTCCCAAGCTGCGCACCTACACCTTCAAGAGGAGTGTAACCCCATCCAGCACAGGCTGTAACCCTATACCCTGTTCAGCTTTGCGACTGACCAGGAGGACCTCTGTCTTGACTGGATGCAACTTCAATTTGTTTTCCCTCATCCAGACCGTCACAGCGGCCAGGCATTGGTTCAGGACTTGGACCACCTCCTTAGCATCTGGTGGAAAGGGATAATAGAGTTGGACGTCATCTGTGTACAGATGGCATCCAACTCCAAAACCCCAGATGATCTCACCCAACGGCTTCATGTAGATGTTAAACAACATGGGGGACAATACTGAGCCCTGCGGGACACCACAGGACTGTATCCAGGGATTATGTATCCACAAATTCAGCCATCTACATCTTGGAAATATTCAAAACACATTCCGAAAAGCAAACCTGGATTTTGCCATTTTATATAAAAGGCACATATTTTCCTAAACCACTTTATATCTTGAACATCTTCAGATTGAGGTATCTGGAAGAGACTCTCAACTTCCAAATCCCAACAGATTCCACTGCAATTAACCACCTATTAATTCTCAAATCCTACAACAGATAAATTCCTCCTCCTCCTTTCAGGACAAGTCATGCTTCTCATACTTTGGAGAGAAAAAAACTAATTAATGCTTTTTGCACATTTCAACCCATTCCAGCAACTGTGTCATCCAGTCTTCCGGAGAAGATAATATGGGTTGCTGTGAGTTTTCTGGACTATCTGACCATGTTCCAGAAGCATGTTCTCCTGACGTTTTGCCTACATTTATGGGAGGCATCCTCAGAGGTTGTGAGATCTGTTGGAAATTAGGCAAGTGGGGCTTATGTATCTGTGGAATAATATCCAGGATGGGAAAAAGAACTCTTGTCTGCCCGAGGCAAGTGTGAATGTTACCATTTGCCACATTGATTAGCATTTAATGGCCTTGCAGCTTCAAAGCCTGGCTGATTCCTGCCTGGGGGATTCCTTTGTTTGGCGATATTAGCTAGCCCTGATTGATTCTTCTCTGGAATTCCCCTGCTTTTTTAGTGTTGATCTTTATTTACTCTCCCAATTTAGAGTTTTACTGTATACCATGCAGTTGTGGACAAGTCTACATAGGAACCACCAAATGCAACATTGCACAGATATGAATCAAGGAACATGGAAGGCACTGCATACTAATTCAACCAGAGAAGTTGGCCGTAGTAGAGCATTTGATGAACCAACCTGGACAGAGCATATTATTTGAGAACACAGAAATGCTGGACCACTCTCACAACCACTATGTCAGACTTTACAAAGAAGCCTTTGAAATCCACAGACATGTGGACAATTTCAACAGAAAGGAGGAAACAATGAAAATGAACAAAATCTGACTACCAGTATTGAAAAAAATCTAAAATCAGGGCAGGAAACAAAAAGCAACACTCAAAAAGCAGAAGAATTCCAGGCAAGAATCAATCAGGGCCAGCTAACACCTCCCAAGGAAGCAGCCAGGCTTTGAAGCTGCAAGGCCATTAAATGCTAACTAAGGTGCCACACCTGCCTCTAACAGACTAGAGTTCTTTCTCCGACCCTGGGCATTCCTAGTTTCCAACAGACCTCACAACTTCTGAGGAAGCCTGCCATAGATGTGGGCAAAAGGTCAGGAGAGAATGCATCTGGAACATGGCCATACAGCCCAGACAACTCCCAGCAACCCAGTGATTCTGGCCATGAAAGCCTTCAACAATACAGAGAAGGGTTTTCCTTGCAAAAGCAATGAGTAGTATGTTGTTGTTGTTGTTGTTGATTCTGGCCATGAAAGCCTTCGACAACACAATGATAATATGCTTTTAATTTTCTTTGGAGAGGAATGAATGAATTTGGTCCTTGGCCCTCCGAACCTCCTCCTCCTCTACTGTTTCTCATCTGACATCCAAATGTGATGTGTCTTGGCCACCGCAGAGGAAGGTCCTTGGCGTGTTCATTCGCTGCACGCTTCCTCGCAGGCGCCGTCCCTTCCCTCTTGCCTTGCTTCTCCTCCTTTCCTTCTGCCTCCCTTTGCCTTTTCCTCCTTCCCTTCTTCTCGCTCTGTCTGGCAGGAGACACATGTCCCTCTTCATTGTGTGGCGGCATTCGCCTCCGGTCTCTTCACACCGACGACACCCGGGTCTCGAGTTGGAGGTCCCCATATGGCGGCAGGCAGGGAGGAAGGGTTTGGGGAGCAAGCGGGACTGTGGTTAAGGAGAAGAGCGCTGACACGCTCGGCGGGCCTGTCATGTCACGTCAGATCTCAGAACAAGCGGCTGTCGGAGCTTGGCGTGGCCTGAGGTTGGTGCCACGGCAAGAGAAAGCACACCGACACACGCCGTACTTTGCAGAGGGCATGCCGACTTTGCTTCATGCCAAAACAGTTCTCCCGATGCAGATACAAGGAGAAATGGCACTTGTTGGGCGCCTGACCCATCATGGCTACCTTGGCATTAGAGTGGCGTGAAGGCTGCCCACTTGGGACTTGTATTACGGAGCGGGAATTTGCCTGGCTCTTTCGCACTTCCGTTGACAATTTGTCACTTGCACTGCTTGCCATATCTAATTGAAAGGATTGATGAGAACCCATTAAAAGCAATCCATTTGCTTTGTGGAGGCATTCTGTTGGAATATGCAGCCCCTGACGCAGTGTTTCTCAACCTTCCTAATGCTGCGACCCCTTAATACAGTTCCTCATGTTGTGGGGACCCCCAACCATAACATTATTTTCGTTGCTACTTCATTACTGTAATTTTGCTACTGTTATGAATTGTTGTGTAAATTTCTGATATGCAGAACCAAATTAGGCACAAATACCCAATACACCCACATTTGAATACTGGTGGGGGGTGGGATTTTGTCATTTAGAAATTGTAGTTGCTGGGATTTATAGTTCACCTCTAATCAAAGAGCATTCTGAAATCCAACAGCAATGGAATTGAACCAAACTTGGCACACAGAACTCCCACGACCAACAGAAAATACTGAAACTGTTTGGTGGGCATTGGCCTTGTGTTTTCAAATTGTAGTTGTATCTGTGTGCAATTCCATGAATATAACTTGTGAATATAACTTGTTCAAAGGGTTAACTTCTAACTAGGTGATGCTTTTCTTGACTAGTGTTTTTCAAAAGGTGGTCTTCAAATGTTCATGGAGATTCACATCTGCCAAACAGATGTGACATGATTTTTACCTTTTCAGTAAGGTTATGGTGCAGTTATTTCCAATAGGTTGTGGATTTTCCAATACACCAATGATAGAATTGAGCCAAACTTCGTACACAGAACCTCCATGGCCAGCAAAAAATATGTATTTATTTATTTACAACATTTATATGCCGCCCTTCTCATCCCGAAGGGGACTCAGAGCAGCATACAAGATATATATACATATATATACAATATATTATTAGCATAGTACAGTATCAGTATTAAATATTACTATATTATACTATACCATTGGTATAGTATAATATAGTAATATTACATGGTATACTATACCATGTAATATTACATGTAATCTAAATATATAATTTTAATATCATACTATTATTAGTATTATATTGCATTACATTATAATATTATAAATAATATATGTATATACAATATATATTATATTATATTATATTATGTTTTCTGATGGTCTTTGGCGACACCTCTGACACCTCCTCATGACACCCCCCCCCCCCCCCAGGGGTCCCGACCCCCAGGTTGAGAAACACTACTCTGACGGATGCACAGAAGCACACAGTGGGCTTTGAGTCTTGGGTGGGGAATTGGGAAGACCTGGGATCAGATTCCCCACCCAGCCATGGAATCTTGGATCCCGCTGAATCTCGGCAGAGGGTTTGTCTGATTTCCTTTGCCAACAAGGCTGTGTTGCCATGGATCGGAAATGACTTCAAGGCACCCAATGGGCCATGCACGCGCATTAACCAGGATGTGTTCCTCTTTCTCAGGGAGTCCATGGCGTCCTACACCATCCCCTCTGAGCTCCTTCTGGTGGAGGAGATACCGAGGAACCAAATGGGCAAAGTGGACAAGAAGCAGCTCCTCAGGCAGTTCTACTCCTCCATTTAAGAGAGCTGCGTTGGCAGCCTTGGCCCGAGAGAGACCAAACAACGAGGCCCAGGTTCTTCCAAAACGGCAATTGGATGCCGCTCTCCTTTCCGACGCTTAGGTCACTTTTAGCCTTATCATCATGTCAAAGGTGGGACCGGACCTGTGATTTATTTTCCTAAATGTGAACCAATGTGGTATAAAAACAGACTTGCTTCTTTGGAGCCTCTTTCTTAGACCTTTCTGCTGTAAATTCAGGTTTTTCCAGTGGTCCTGGATGAGCGAAAAGAGGATCGTTATTTATTCATTTATTTCAAACACTTTTATCCCGCTCTTCTCAACCCCTGGGGCGGACTCAGGGCAGCTTCCAACTGGCAACAATTCGATGCCGCATAATAAAATACAAAACACCAATAATTATAATAGTTAAAACATTAAAACAATATACTTACCATCTACTGAACTATTAGCAGTCTGGTGGCCATTATCTAGCCGAATTCTATGATTCTACTCCATTTAACTTATCCATAATCCATTGCCAAACCATTGTCAACATTGTCGTTGTCATTTCCGCCTAATGGCCCGAAGGCCTGGTCCCACATACACATTTTTACTTTCTTTCTAAAGGTAAGGAGGGGTGACGATGACCTAATTTCCCCGGGGAGTGAATTCCACAGTTGGGAGGCCACCACTGAAAAGGCCCTGTCCCTCGTCCCCGCCAAGCATGTTGAGACAGAGGCGAGCCGAGAGCAGGGCCTCCCCATAAGATCTTAAACTTTCAGCTGGGATGTAGAAGGAGATACGTTCAGACAGGTACACTGGATCAGAGACTAGTCCCACATGTTCATTTGTGGGATTAACAGAACTCAAAAACCACTGGACGAATTGACACCAAATTTGGACATAAGACACATAACAACCCAATGTATGTCCTTCACTCAAAAAAAAATGATTTTGTCATTTAGGAGTTGTAGTTCCTGGGATTTATAGTTCACTTACAATCAAAGAGCATTCTGAACCCCACCAACAATGGAATTGAACCAAACTTGGCACACAGTTCTCCCATGACCAACAGAAAATACTGGAAGGGTTTGGTGGGCAGTGTCCTTTGGTTTTGGAGTTGTAGTTCACCTACATCCAGAGATCACTGTGGACTCAAAACAATGATGGATCTGGACCAAACTCTACACAAATACTCAATATGCCCAAATGTGAACACTGCTGGATTCTGGGGAAAATAGAATCTTAACATTTGGGAGTTGTAGTTGCTGGGATTTATAGTTCACCTGCAATCACAAAGCATTCTGAACCCCAACAATGATAGAATTGGCTCATACCTCCCACACAGCTCCCCCATGTGGGCCACAGCAATGCGTGGCAGGGGACGGCTAATAATAATAATAATAATAATAATAATAATAATAAGTGTCTGGTTCTTTCACTCCTTGTGCCTTTTGAGTTGGCTTCTCAGCTTGCACACTATGGATATACCATCATCACTTCGGGGAGGAAAAGATAAGGCACAACCCAGGTTTGCTGTTCTCTAAATGGAGCCCCGGAACTGTCCTGGGATTTGGGGTCTGGGTTGCGAGATTCGTAGCCATCATTTGTGCCATGGCATGAGGCCCGCTGGGGATTTCACCGCTCCGCTCAATGCACTTCAAAATGCTTTTACAGCATCCCCATTCCTCCACAGAAGGCAGGCCCAAGGGAGCTCCATCCATTTGGTGCTCCTCGCCTGTCTCTGCATCTCATCGGCCTTGGCCTTGCGTCACCTTCAGTGCACAAGGGACCGACTCCCAGGTGACACGACACTTCCAGCATCCCTCTCTTTGCCCTTCTCTCCTCCCCGTCCTCCCTTGCTTTTCCTATTATATTTGTCAGATTTTTCTCTCTTCCCGCTTCCACCATCCAAGCTAGTCTGCCTGCCTTCATTTTTTTACGGCACCTTCATTTTTTTACGGCACCGTAAAAGAGCCCCTCATTAGGGGAGCCTGTAATCTCAACACGGGGACAGCTAATAACCCGCTGTAAATTGCGATCTGTCCTTTTGCACGCTCCGGCACACACTCCTTCTGTTTGACTACAGATGCAGGGAAAAGGGGGGGGGGGGGAGCAGCCATTAGAAGAGAGCAAAGGAGTCCCAGTCTCTTTTAATAACCCAGGCACGCCTCGGCTGCTCTTTCGTTCTCTTTCCTATTCGCTCTCCTTCTTTTTGCATTCCTGCGCTTCCCATATGAAACTCTTTCACCTCCCAAAAATCTACAGGGTTGTGTATAGGCTGTTGGGCAAGTGGGCTTCTTAACAAAAGAACCTCCCCATAAATGTACAGCAGAGTAACTTATCAGCAGCAGCGTGACCCAGCACTAGTAGCCAAAAGTGATAAAAGGAACCAAAACACACATACCAATGTCATCTCTTCCATAGGAAGCTTTCCTTTAGAGCAAAATAATATGGCTACAAGAACAAGGTTTCCACAACACAAAGTTCTTTATAATTCTGTCTTTGTTTCCACGCTGGGCTTCTTTCTCATGCAGATAAACAGCTTCGCTCTCACAGAGCCTCTTCTCACACCCAACTTACACAGGAGCTTCACACCATAGCTTCATACACACAGCAGCCTTCACACTGGAACTTTACACATGAGGCTTTCTCATACTGAGTCCTTTCTCCCACTGAGGCCTCTCTCACAAAGAGACCTCGGACTGAGGCCTACTCACACTGAGGCCTACCTCCCTCTGAGGCCTCCTTCACTCTGAGACTTTCTCAGATGGCCTGCCTCACACTGAAGCCTTTCTCCCACTGAGGCCTCTCTCACACAGAGACCTTCTCAAACTGAGGCCTACTAACACTGAAGCCTTTCTCCCATTGAGACTTCCTTACACAGAGACATTCTCAGACTGGGGTCTATGAACACTGAGGCCTTTCGCCCACTGAGACCATCCTCCCACTAAGGCCTCTCTCACACAGAGACCTTCTCAGACTGAGGTCTACGAACACTGAGGCCTCTCTCACACAGAGACCTTCTCAGACTGAGGTCTATGAACACTGAGGCCTCTCTCACACAGAGACCTTCTCAAACTGAGGTCTACGAACACTGAGGCCTCTCTCACACAGAGACCTTCTCAGACTGAGGTCTACGAACACTGAGGCCTCTCTCACACAGAGACCTTCTCAGACTGAGGTCTACGAACACTGAGGCCTCTCTCACACAGAGACCTTCTCAGACTGAGACCTCTCTCAAACTGGGGCCTACCTCACACTGATACCTTCTTCACACTGAGGCCTTCTCTCACAGAGACCTTTACAGACTGAGGCCTCTTAGTAAAGCTCTTAAGAATGAACTCTGCCAGGCTTTGTACACATGAGTTTCCATCAATGGCAAGTAATAGGGAGCTAGCCATATTTACCTGCAAGAAGAGAAGACGGGAAGATGATAGGATACACATCTTTACAGACCATATAATGGCTCTCAACTCTGGCCTTTCAGATGTTTGGGATGTTATATCAACTGATTCTACACTACATGGTATGGTCAGCGTCAAACCATATAAACGGCAACTTAACTGCATTTAGCTGCATTATATGGGTCTACCCTGAGCAAATAGTCCAATTCCAGACAGCATTATATGGCAGTGTGGATTTGGCCTTGGAATCATAGGCTTGGAAGAGATCCCAAGAGTCATCTAGCTCACCTGCTCACCATGCATGGATGCACAATACGGTGCAATGTATTTTGGCCTGTATTTATCTTTATGTAGCCCCTCACTAAGGCCCTTGACACAGGCTGGAATGTATTGATTTTTTCCCCCCGGAATTAAAATCGAAACAACAATCCACGCAATAGGATTTTGGGCCTGCAGCCGTTTCCAAACAGTTTTTCAAGGTAGCCCTGCAAAGCTAACACTAATCAATCCGTCAATAGCAATATTGATCCTTTTTCCTCCTAGTACCTGGATGTGAAAGTCCTATCCCTATTAAAGGGCTTGCAATCCCATTTCGGCAATAAACACAATGCTTGTGTTTATTGGATGCGTCAAGACCCAGCATCCCTTTGCCAGCGCCTCATTCGAACCCATGACCCGCTGGACCAACACGACCCCTTCCCCTTTTACAGAGTAAGGGGAAGTGATGGCACCGTCTCCCTCCACCGGCGCAGTCCATTTTCCCCACTTACCCTATAGATCAATATCAAATTATCATGTCTCACATTCATAACTCTTAAGCAAGCCACAATGGGGAGAGACAAGGTCACTGGAGAATAAATCGCAGGCCCGGCGCTGCGCGATCTATCATCCCCGGCACCTTGCGCCGGGGCCACTGACAAGATCATTAATAAAACCCTGCCGTTGCCCGATCGATGGGTTTGATGGATGAGCCCAGGTAGCAAATACAGTAAAACAGCTGCCTGTCACGCTTCGGTGAGGGATGTCAGCTTCGGAGGAGAGGCGGAGGGGGCTTTGTGCCATTTTCCTTTCGGGGCTTTTCCTGATACTATTTATGTAAGGATTTCAAAGCCATCCTGCATTTGAACTTGGCCTCCGTGGTGGGGCGAGGAGAGAGACCTTTTGGGAGACTCGATACCATTGACATCTCCTCCTCGGCGGAGAAAGAGAGCGATGGGAAGACCCCTCCTTCTTCCTCCAGCGCCGCACTCTTTATAGCTGACATTATCTTTTATTGCCCTATAAAATCCTAGGCTCCGGTGCCTTTATTATTGCCGCTTCTGCTGCTGCTGTTTTGGCATTCAGAGCCAGGGCTGCTGCTGAGCGGCACGAATGGCAGATCTCATCCTGTTCAAAAAGAGCAGGATAAGGGTCTTCTTCATCTCTCCAAGGGTCCCAGTACTGCTTTAGAAGAGATCCCCAAAGACCATCTAGTCTCACCACATTCCGCTATTAGAAAACACACAATCAAAGCCCTCCCAATTGATGACCACCCAACCTCCCTTTTGTTATTATTATTTTGTATCAAAGGCAAGGTAAAGGTAGTCCCCTGACATTAAGTCCAGTCATGTCTGACTCTGGGGTGTGGTGCTCATCTCCATTTCTAAGCCGAAGAGCCAGCGTTGTCCGTAGACACCTCCAAGGTCATGTGGCCGGCTTGACTGCATGGAGCGCCGTTTGTATCAAAAGAATTTCATAAATTAGTAATTAGAAGGAGCGCAGGCAGCTAAATATCCTTTGACCAAAAACAGGCAACAGCAATGGCATTGTCTGTAGCCTCCAACAACTCTTCATAGAATCATAGAATGAAAGAGTTGGAAGAAACCTCATGGGCCATCCAGTCCAACCCCATTCTGCCAAGAAGCAGGAATATTGCATTCAAATCACCCCTGACAAATGGCCATCCAGTCTCTGTTTAAAAGCTTCCAAAGAAGGAGCCTCCACTACACTCCGGGGCAGAGAGTTCCACTGCTGAACGGCTCTCACAGTCAGGAAGTTCTTCCTTAAGTTCAGATGGAATCTCATTTCTTGTAGTTCGAAGCCATTGTTTCGCGTCCTAGTCTCCAGGGCAAGCTTGCTCCCTCCTCTCTGTGGCTTCCTCTCACATATTTATACATGGCTATCATATCTCCTCTGATCCTTCTCTTCTTCAGGCTAAACATGCCCAGCTCCTTAAGCCGCTAGACAAAACTACGGTTAGATGTATCTGCTCTACAGCAAGATGTGTGAAAAAGACCTTGGGGTCCTCATGGGGAACAAGTTAAACAGGAGCCAACAATGTCATGCAGCAGCTAAAAAAGACAATGGTGTTTTGGTCTTCATAAATAGTATAGTGTCTAGATCCAGACACTATACTCCATGCGCTATTCTGCCTTGGCCAGACCACATCTGTAATCACACTGTGTCCAATTCTGGGCACTGCAATTTAAGAGAGATGTTGACTCTAAGCTGGAATGTGTCCAAAGGAGGGCAACTCAAAGCATCAAGGGTCTGGGCCCTATGACGAGCGGCTTAAAGAGCATGTTTAGCCTGGAGAAGAGAAGGCTGAGAAGAGACATGATGAGGGTCATGGGGATATGAGGGGAAGTCATAGGGAGGAGGGAGCAGGCTTGTTTTCTGCTGCCCTTGAGACTAGGACGTAATGGAACAATGGTTTCAAACTACAGGAATGGAGATTCCACCGGAACGTTAGGAAGAACTTCCTGACTGTGAGAGCTGTTCAGCAGTGGAACTCTCTGCCCCAGAATGTGGTGGAGGCTCCTTCTTTGGAGGCTTTTAAACAGAGGCTGGATGGACATCTGTCGGGGTGCTTTGAAGGTGATTTTCCTGCTTCTTGGCAGAAAGGAGTTGGACTGGATGGATGGCCCACAAGGTCTCTTTCAGCTCTAGGATTCTGTTTATTTTTTTTCACTTTTACGGGGTCCTCTGCCCTTACCCTCAGCAAATATGGAGAACTAACTGTATTCATACAATCCCAGAAGAGCTGGCTATCTAAACAAACCCCATTCCTGGTATGTAGGAATACACCATAAAACCCCTCCTGACAGATGGCCATCCAGCCTCTGTTTCAAAGCCACCAAAGAAGAAAAGCCCAACAGCCTTTAAAGCAACCCATTCTTTTCTCAAAGAGATTTGACAGTAAAGCATGCCTTCGTAATGTTTAGGTGGAATCTCTTTTTCCTGCCATTTGAATCCATTGCTCCGTTATGTCTCTGGAGTGTCCGAAAACAAGCTGAAAGCAGCAGAAAACAACCTTCCAGAGCAGCAGAAAACCACCCTCCTGAATGGACATCCTTTCAAATGTGTAAACCTGGCCCTCATGTCCCCTGCAAGCCTCCGAAATCTCAGATATGACTTGCAACGTAACTTATGATTTCCTCCCCATCCACCCCTTGTTGTTCTTGGTGGATCTCAGCCCAAATCTCAGGAATGTCGAAAGAGCTGCCTTTGTGTGTTTATTCGGTGCCAACTGAGTGCTAAGTGCTGCGAAGAACAGAGAAGCCCTGTGAATCCCATTTGCGGTCTATAATTTCGAATGCAAAAACACAGCTGGTTTGTTTTTGCTGGAACGGAATCAAGAGTCTTTGGATTTGCTGTGCCGTGTGGAATACGAGTCACTCACAAACCAGCTGGAAGGAGAAAGGGGTTCAGTCTGGGTCTTTTCCTAGTCTCAACTCTCCCTTGGTCGTCCGAGTTGCCAACATTTTCCCTGTGGGGCTCTTGTGTCCTTTGGGGATGAAATGAAACTGGTTGTATCAGCCTGAGAGCTATGATTCAGGTCTTTGTCCAAGGCATTGGTGAAATCGGGATATATTACATCCATGTAGTTGCCTCCGTCTACGAAGTCTAGGAGACTCCAAATCCTCCCCTAAGGGCACGGCCTCCACCTTGAATCATAGGCTGCAAAAACCGATTGATTTACATCTAATTGGAAGGTTTCAGGAAGCTCTTTGCTTGCCAAAAATTATAATGGGGACCAATAGGATCTTTAGTTGATGGACAGAAGTTTGAAAGAACAGTGGGATACTTGGAAGACACAATCACATTGGCCTTTTTAGTTGCTGCATCACAATGTTGACTGACGTTTAGCTTGTGATAGAATACTAGAGTTGGGATCCCAAGGGCCATCCAGTCCAACCCCTTTCTGCCAGGCAGGAAGACACAATCACATTGGCTTTTTAAGCTGCTGCATCACACTATTGACTCATATTTAGCTCAGCTGGATGGGATTCCAAGAGTCCAACCCAGTGCTGCCAAGCAGGAAGACACCAGCCAAGCCCTCCCAAGAGATGACCAGCAGCTTCTGTTTAAAAACCTCCAGAGAAGACGACTCCAAGGCCTTAGAAGAGATATCCAAAGATCTCCATCTAGTCTGACCACATTCTGCTATTTAAGAAGACACAATAAAAGCCCTTCCACCAGATAGCCATCCATCCTTTCTTTTGTTAGAAGAATCATAGAATTCTAGAGTTGGAAGAGACCCCCCAAGGATCATCTAGTCTGACCTAATCTTGCCAGGCAGGAAGATACCAGCAAAGCCATCCCAACAGATGGCCACCAGGCCTCTGTTTCAAAGCCACCAGAGAGTAAAAGTTCACCAGCAGGCCAGAGAAACTGTGCCCGCCACACATTTCTGGTACACAAACAAAGTTTCTGTCCTAGTCAGCACTACATAATGAAACAGGAACACACACTTTTAAGCCAGGAACAGAACTTTGTCATTGTCTACTATTTTAAGAGCCTGGCTGCCTGGCCATCTGTCCAGACAGATTTGATTGTGTACTTATGGCATCAAACAACAGGCTGCTGTTCCTGGGTTATACATAGCTGCTACTGATTGATCTTCTTGTGAAAAGATGTACAATGTTGACTAGGGGGGCACAACTTTGTCTTTGCCAGAGAAAATGTGCCCTCCACACGTTTCATGAAGTTTCTGGCACACAAACAAAAATATTGCCTTCTACTCTAGTGTAACCTTCTTTTTAGGAACTGAACAATCAGGAACAAACATCTAAAACACGGGAACAAACTCCAGATAAAATAAATCCCGTGATTTCCAAGTGCAAGGACATACAGACATGCAAAGATCCAGATATTTGGTTCAAAACCACAATATTCCCGCACCTGGAAATCTCGCTTTTTTGGCCTTTTGTAGCAATGGCTGCCAGGTTTACAGGGAATGGCATCTGGCCACTGCCCTGTTTGCTGCGGAAGCTCTTGGGATAAAAGTACTGTCTGGATGGCTCCTCAGAGGTATTTTGGACAGTACCTTTAAGGCAACCCATTCCTTTCTCAAAGAGCTTTTACAGGAAAGCATGCCTTCCTAATGTTTAGGTGGAACAACCTTCTGGAGCAGCAGAAAACAACCCTGGCTATTGCATTGGAATGGACATCCTTTCAAATGCAATAGCCTGGCCCTCAAGTCCTCTGTGAGACTCCGAAATCTTGGATACAACTTGCAATTGAACTTAGGATTCCCTCCCCACCCACCCCTTGTTGTCCTCGGTGGATTTCAACCCAAATCTCAGGAATGTCAAAAGGGCTGTTTATTTGGTGCCAGCTGAGATTCCATCAGACCCCTGGGCAGTCTATATTTTACTAGAGGTGGAAGGGATCTCCAAAGGCCATCCAGTCTGACCCCTTTGTGCAATGTAAGAAGGCACAATGAAAGTCCTCCTGACAGTCTGTGCTTAAAGACCTCCAGAGAAGGAGTTTCCACCAGACACATGGGTAATGTATATTCCACTAGAGTTGGAAGAGATCCCCAAAGGCCATCCAGTCTGACCTCTTTCTGCAATGTAAGATGGCACAATGAAAGTCCTCCTGATAGTCTCTGCTTAAAGACCTCCAGAGAAGGAGTTTCCACCAGACACCTGGGTAATGTATATTCCACTAGAGTTGGAAGGGATCCCCAAAGGCCATCCAGTCTGACCCCTTTCTGCAATGTAGGAAGACACAATGAAAGTCCTCCTGACAGGCCCGTAGCCCATTCATATGAGATATATTGAGCATGGTGATCAGATCATTATATGAACAAACATAACAGTTTAAATAATGTACCAGTAAGGCCTTTTCACAGACCACCATGAGAATTGGGGGGGGGGGCTGAAGCCCCCAAAGCCCCCCACCCCCACCCCCACCCCACCCCCGGCTACATGCCTGCCTCCTGATAATCTCTGCTTAAAGACCTCCAGAGAAGGAGTTTCCATCAGGCACATGGATAATGTATATTCCACTAGAATTGGAAGGGATCTCCAAAGGCGATGGCAGACTAGATGTAGTCTGACCCCTTTCTGCAATGTAGGAAGACACAATGAAAGTCCTGCTGACAGTCTCTGCTTAAAGAGCTCCAGAGACGGAGACTACACTGGATGCTCAGAGTGTTGGACAGTTCTTGACATCAAGAAGTCCTTCTTTGTGTTTCAATGGAATCTCTTCTTCAGCTATTTGGTTCCATTGCCTGGTGTCTAAGTATCCAGAGCACAGAGAAGCTTGCCTCTATGGCATGGGGCTGCCTCCCCGGGTGGTGTTGGCTCCCTTTGGCCGAAAGAAGCCTCTGTTGCCCTTGACGCTGACCCTAATGTGCCGTGGCAGGAGGGCAGCTGAGCAGATGGTCCCTGCCAGTGGCGCCCTGGAACTGGGGTGAAATAGGTCAGGCTGGGGTTGGCATGTCAGGAGACACAGCGGGGCCTTTGCACATCAAATCCTCCTTGACAGTGGCAGGGAGGCGACAGGAGCATATTTTCCCCATCTTCGCCCTTGGCCGACTCACTCACTGTGTTTGTAAATGCAATGGGAAGGAGGGAAGGACCCCAAGGCAGCGCAAACCCTACAAGCGAGACATCTCATTGGCTTTATCCTTTGTGACATTGGGATGAGACCGTGTGCTTGTCTATCATTGTCGTGCCACTGCTCTCGTCACTTGGGGTGCATCGGGCAATTGATACGACCCGACACCGCTTGAGCTGTCGTGGCTCAATGCTATGTCATCCTGGGAGTTGTAGTTTGCCAGCGAAGGCCTTCAAAAGCCCGGCATCCAATGTATAAAGGGTAGGAAAGAATACTATTGCAAGGACAGCTCCATCAGGAACCCCTTTCCCACCTTTCGGCTTGCACCGCATCCGCCTCCTTGCGCATCGGATCACGCAATGATGGGCATATGTGGGCTGACAAGATGGCATCGCCACTAGCCGCCCTGTTCGGATCAGTGGCTCCGATTGATGGCATCGGATGCGACAGACGCGTTGCAGCCGGTGGCCTTTCCATGCGATTTGTTGCCTTGGCCCCGGCAAAGGGACGTCCTTTCCTCCGTCTCCATGGTCCCTTTCTTTTCTCCAATGCACCTCAATCTCCTTACATTGGAGTCCATGAAAGCTTGTTTCTTTTCCTCAATTAAAGCCTCAAAGGGGAAAATGGATCCCATAATATCGTTGTCTTTAAGTATCAACTTGACTTTAATAGCGTTTTCTTAGGCCACAGAGATTCGGGGCGCTTCCAGACAACACTAAATCACGGGGTTTTGGTGAGGTGCAAAAAAATTCCGGGACTTCAGGAGAGATACATGTACAGACCTGTTGGTCCCAGGATTTCTGCCTCCGTTGTCCAAACTTGATGCATTGTTCCGATATTTTGAGCCTCCCAAATGGCCACCGTGGGACTTCCGCCGGAAAGATGCAGATATGTGGAGATTCGGTTATGCGGATCACTGCAAAATTTCCGTTTTGAAACTGCGCCCGCCACACATTTCTGGCGCACAAACAAAGTTTCTGTCCTAGTCAGCACTACATAATGAAATTGGAACACACATTTTAAGCCAGGAACAGAACTTTGTCATTATCTACTATTTTAAGAGCCTGGCTGCCTGGCCATCTGTCCAGACAGATTTGATTGTGTACTTGTGGAATCAAACAACAGGCTGCTGTTCCTGGGTTATACATAGCTGCTACTGATTGATCTTCTTGTGAAAAGATGTACAATGTTGACTAGGGGGGCACAACTTTGTCTTGGCCAGAGAGAATGTGCCCTCCACACGGTTCATGAAGTTTCTGGCACACAAACAAAATGTTGCCTTCTACTCTAGTGTAACCTTCTTTTTAGGAACTGAACAATCAGGAACAAACATCTAAAACACGGGAACAAACCCCAGATAAAATAAATCCCATGATTTCCGAGTGTAAGGACATAGAGACATGCAAAGATCCGGATATTCGGTTCAAAACCACGATATTCCCGCACCTGGAAATCTTGCTTTTTTTTGCCTTTTGGAGCAATGGCTGCCAGGTTTACAGGGAAGGGTATCCGGCCACCGTTCTGTTTGCTGAGGAAGCTCTTGGGATACAGGTACTGTCTGGATGGCTCCTCAGTGGTGTTTTGGACAGTTCCTTGCTTTGTAATTACACCTGGGTTTCAGAGGCCCAAGAAAGAGTCTTCTTTTTGGACTGCAACCCCCAGAATCCCCAAACCTGCATAATGTTGCATGGGAACACATTTTCCCCAGGCCTGTCCCAATTTTTCCAATATCTGGAAGCTGCTGTATAATGTGCCCTAGGGTCAACTCTCACAAGGAGCCCCCAGTGGCGCAGTAGGTTAAACCCCTGTGCCAGCAGGACTGAAAACCGACAGGTCGCAGGTTCGAATCTGGGGAGAGCGTGGATGAGCTCCCTCTATCACCTCCAGCTCCTCATGCGGGGACATAAGAGAAGCCTCCCACAAGGATGGTAAAATATCAAAACATCTGGGCATCCCCTGGGCAACATCCTTGTGGACAGCCAATTCTCTCACACCAGAAGCGACTTGCAGTTTCTCAAGTTGCTCCTGACACACACACAAAAACCTCTCACAAATCCAGCATCTTTCCAGGTTTCTTTCCTTGACCTACCCAGAGAGATTCCTAGTATTTCATCATGGCCTTTTCTCTAAGTGTTATACAGAGAGACCCTGCAAAGTTGGATGGATTCACTGGCGTTCAGTCTTGTCTACTGGGGAAACTGGCAAAGTGTGATTATCTCCCAGTCTCTTTTTCCTGAAGCTTGGGTGCCCCCTGCTGACCAACTGAGAGCACAGCACTCCCCTAGCCTGAACATAGAGAAGGGTTGGGGTTGTTGTGAGTTTTACGGGCTATCTGGCCATGTTCCAGAAGCATCCTCTCCTGATGTTTCACCCACATCTATGACAGGCATCCTCAGAGGTTCTGAGATCTGTTGGAAACTAGGCAAGTGGGGCTTATGTATCTGTGGAATAATGTCCAGGGTGGGAGAAAGAACTCTTGTCTGTTTGTGGTAGGTGTGAATGTTGCCATTTGCCACATTGATTAGTATTTAATGGCCTTGCAGTTTCAAAGCCTGGCTGATTCCTGCCTGGTGGATTCCTTTGGGTTTGTGTATCTGGGATGTCCAGGGTAGGAGAAAAAACTCTTGCCTTGGGGGAATCCACAAGAAACAATCAGGGCCAGCTAATCACCTCCCAACAAAGGATTCCCCCAGGTAGGGAGGAGCCACAACTTGAAACTGCTAGGGCATTAAATGTTAATCAAGGTGGCCAATTGAAACATTCACACCTACCACAAACAGACAAGAATTCTTTCTCCCACCCTGGACATTATTCCACAGATATATACACCCCCCTTGCTTAGTTTCCAACAGACCTCACAACCTCTGAGGATGCCTGCCATAGATGTGGGTGAAACGTCAGGAGAGAATGCTTCTGGAACATGGCCATACAGCCCAGAAAACTCACAACAGCCCAGTGATTCCGGCCATGAAACCTTCAACAATATAGAGAAAGGTTTATTTGCAAAAACAAGTGGGTACAATGTTGTTGTTGTTATCAGTGTTAGTAGTAGTAGTAGTAGTGGTTGTATGAGGGACAATATCTTTGCAGGGAGTTTGATCACAAATACAGCAAACATTGGTCCAAAGAGTATTGGGGTCCTATGCAGGAATACATTGCCACAAGTTGCAAGTGACTTAAAGTCACAAATACATACAAGATACCAGGTTCTTCCTGATCTTGGAAACTAATCAGGACTTGGACGAGAGACAGCCAAAGAATCCCAGGTTCCATAGATTCTATTTCAAATGAAGAGACTGTCAAGACTCTCTATTAAGATTCCTTACCCTAAAAAACTCCCTTGAAATGGCTACAAATCAACATGTGACAGAAGCACATAAACATGCATGATACTGGGCTGCTGTGAGTTTTCTGGGCTGTATGGCCATATTTCAGAAGCATTCGCTCCTGACGTTTCGCTTGCTTCTGATTATGCCTGCCATAGATGTGGGTGAAATGTCAGGAGAGAATGCTTCTGGAACATAGCCATACAGCCTGGAAAACTCACAGCAACCCAGTGATTCAGGACATGACAGCCTTCGATAATGCACGACACTCTTCTGTAATCCGGATATGACTTCTGCACATTGCCCCCAATAATAATAATAATAATAATAATAATAAGGTGACAGCAGGATGAAAGAGACACAACTGGAAAAGCTGACACGATATAAGGATTTAAAGATCAAACTGCAAAGATTCTGGCACAAGCGTCAAGGTGGTTCCAGTGGTGATCGGCACACTAGGTGCAGTGCCTATAGACCTTGGCCTGCACTTAAACACAATCAGCACTGACAAAATTACCATCTGCCAGCTGCAGAAGGCCACCTTACTGGGATCTGCACGCATTATTCACCGATACATCCCACAGTCCTAGGTACTTGGGAAGTGTCCGACGTGTGATCTAGTACAACAGCGAGCAGAGTGTCTGCTGTGGACTCATCTTGTTGTGTTTCTAATAATAATGATGATGATGATGATGATGATGATGTATTTATAACCCTCTCTGCATGAATAGTGGATGCCAGTTATAAAGGAAAAAGGGATTAACTTTGAGAATCTCCTTTTTTGGACTACGGCTCTTCTTCCAGCCATGCCAACTGGGACATTCTGAAAGCGACAATCCAAAACAGAGGCTGAATGGCCATCTATCAGGAAGGCTTTGATGGTGTCTTCCTGCGTGGCAGAAGGGGGTTGGAGTGGATGGCTTTTGGGGTCCCTCCCATTTCTATGGCTCTATAAGAACATATATATAGCCTCTCAGCTCTGAGATGAGACAGCATGGCACACTTGGCACCTGAGCCTTTGCCAAGAGCTTGCCATCTGCTACTGAGCTGATCCCTTCAGCTGGCAACCATTGGCAAATGCAAGTGACTGGCTCTGCTGGAGAAAACCCTGTGCAGGCCAGTGCCGTTGTGCCTGGGAATGGCACGAAAGAGTGCCCGTCCTGGCTGGTGGCATGGCTGCTGCGGCATTCTTATACCTTCGATCTTCAAAACGGCCATCTGCTTCAACTTCGAAACCAGCAGTAAAGCCCAGTGCAAGAGGAACTCTGGCAATGAGTGTGAGTTTGGAGGAATAGTTGCTGTAGCTGTGTGCTTAGTAAGAGTACAGGCAGTCCCCAAGTTACGGACAAAATACATTATGTAGGTATGTTCTTAAGTTGAATTTGTTTGTAAGTTAGAACAGGGACATTTTTAAGTGTCACTCCAGCCAAATACAAGGAGCGTTCACTAAATATTTCTCCTGACCCACTCTTATTGATCACAGGATGCTGAAACTGCACATGAGTAATGATATAAGTCTCTATAGCAGTGGTTCTCAACCTCCTTAAAGCCGCGATCCCTTAATACAGTTCTCGCATGTTGTGGTGACCCTCAACCATAAAATTATTTTTGTTGCCACTTCACAACTGTAATTTTGCTGCTGTTATGAATCATTATGTAAGTATCTGATATGCAGGATGTATTTTCATTCACTGGACCAAATTTGGCACAAATGCCTGATACGCCCAAATTTGAATTCTAGTGGGATTGAAGGGGAGATTGATGCTGTCATTGGGAGTTGTAGTTGCTGAGATTTATAGTTCACATACAATCAAAGAGCATTCTGAACTCCACCAGTGACTGAACTGAACTAGTCTTGACACACAGAACTCCTATGACCAACAGTAAATACTGGAAGGGTTTGATAGACCTTGAGTTTTGAAGTTGTAGTTCACCTACATCCAGAGAGCACTGTGGACTCAAACAATGATGGATCTGGACCAAATACTCAGCATGCCCAAATGTGAACACTGGAGGAGGTTAGAGAAAATAGACCTTGACATTTGGGAGTTGTTGTTGCTGGGATTTATAGTTCACCTACAATCAAAGACCATTCTGAACTCCAACAATGAGAGAATTGGGCTAAACTTCCTACACGGAACCCCCATGACCAATAGAAAATACTGTGTTTTCTGATGGTCTTTGATGACCTCTCTGATACCCCCTAGTGACCCCCCCCCCCAGGGGTCCCAACCCCAAGTTGAGAAACACTGCTCTATAGGTTACGTGCCAATCTACAACTCAGAACTGATAACGGTCTTGATTGTACAGGTGCTGAAGTGGTATGAGGTTTGAGAATGGACGCAGTGGAATACAGAGCAATCCTCTTTCTTGTCTCAAAAGGCTGCAGACCAAAGGAGACGTTCAATGAGATGAAAGAGGTTCATGGTGAGGATTCTCCATCATATGATGGAATCAAGAACTGGCATCATTCATTCCAATGTGGTCAGATTTTGGTGCAAATAGCTCCAATTCCAGGGTGGCCCCACTCTGCTATTGATGAACACACCATCCAGCAAGTGGAGGTCACCATTTTGGAAAATCACTGTGTAACCATTCTCCACCTTGTCCAAAATGTCAATATGAGTGTGGGGTCCGTGGAAAAACTCACCCAAGACCTTCTTCACATGCATAAGGGATCTGCTCTCTGGGTCCCCCAGCTGCTCACACCTTTCCAGAAGCAGGAATGAGGTAAATGCTCTCAGGCTCTGTTGACAATGGTGTGCCATGGAAACCAGGAGACTTTTTTCAACAGAATGATCACACAGGAGGAAAGCTGGGTCCACCACTCTGATCCTGAGATTAAAGTCCAGTCGATGCCATGGCAGCATCCTGACTCACCACCTCCCATGTGCCCAACTCTCAGCAGGCAAGGTCATGCTCACAGGATTTTGGGACCAGCACAGAATAGGATGGATGGATTTCCTTGCAAAGGGGATCATGATCACTGGGGCAGACTAGGCTTCACTGCTACAGAAATTGTGAGAGGCTATCAAAACCAAGAGACAGATGTGGCATGCTCCCCAAAGGTGTCTGCCTTCTGCAAGACAATGCACCAGTCCACAACTCACCTGTTGCCCAAATGGAAGAAGCATGCTCTCCTCTGGCTTTGACATTCTCCTGCGTCCCCCTTATTCACCCGACCTCACACCATCAGACTTCTACCGCTTTCCAACAATGAAGTTATTTTTGAAGGGCAAACATTTCTCAGAGGATGAGACTCTGGTTTCAGAAGTCACAACGTGGCTTTTGGAGCAACCTGTTGACTTCTACAAGTGAGGTGTTGACTTTTGCTTCGAAAGATGGGAGAAATGTGTGTCCCGAGGTGGCACCCATGGAGACAAGGACTCCAAACTGGGCCAAGTCTCATTGCCCTCAGTCCACAGGAAGTGGGTCAGGGGAAATTTTAATGAACACCCTTTGTGTATGTATGTGTGTGTATGTATGTATATATGCGTGTGTATTTAAATATATGTTTGTATATATATACACATATATGTATATATGTGTGTATATATATATGTGTGTTTGTTTGTGTATGTGTGTATACTAGCCATCCTCTTCCACGCGTTGCTGTGGCCCAGTCTGTGTATATGTGTTTTGTGTATGTATATATTGGTGTATATATGTGTTTGCAGATATATATGTGTGTGTGGTTTTGTGCATGCATTGTGATGTAATTTTTGGTTTTTGGCTTTTAAGTGCCTTCTGCTGTGTTGTTCAGTGTTTTTATGAGTGATGGTCACTTGTTGGCCTGATAAGTGTCTTGTGTCCAAATTTGGTGTCAATTCGTCGAGTGGTTTTTGGGTTATGCTAATCCCACAAACTAAAATTACATTTATTTATTTATATACTAGCCGTCCCCTGCCACGCATTGCTGTGGCCCACATGGGGGTTCTGTGTGAGAGGTTTGTCCCAATTCTATCATTGGTGTGGTTCAGAATGCTCTTTGATTGTAGGTGAACTGTACACCCCAGCTGTACACTCCCAAATGTCAAGATTCTATTTTCCCCAAACTTCACCAGTGTTCACATTTGGGCATATTGAGTATTCATGTAGAGTTTGATCCAGATCCATCGTTGTTTGAGTCCACAGTGATCTCTGGATGTAGGTGGACTACAACTCCAAAACCAAAGGACACTGCCCACCAAATCCTTCCAGTATTTTCTGTTGGTCATGGGAGAACCCTGTGCCAAGTTTGGCTCAATTCCATCGTTGGTGGGGTTCAGAATGCTCTTTGATTGTAGGTGAACTACAAATCCCAGAAACTACAACTCCCAAATGACAAAATCAATTTTTTTCAGTGAAGGACATATATTGGGTTGTTAGGTGTCTTGTGTCCAAATTTGGTGTCAATTCGTCCAGTGGTTTTTGAGTTCTGTTAATCCCACAAACAAACATTACATTTTTATTTATATAGATATATAATTGCTTTGGATCTCATAGAGAAGGGTGAACACCCCTGTGATATTGCTTTTGCTGTCTGTTTTCTTTCTTCTGGAGATTTCCCCTTACTTTCTGTCCCTGTGAACATTGGATTTTGGAAAGTTTGGCTTGTTGTGGAAAGTTTGGCTTTAGTGGCTGAGGGGGAAAAGGAAGGGGCCCGAGGCTGCTAGGAATTGTGGAAGTCCAAAACAACTGGAAGGCTGATGTTTGCCCATGCTTGGTCTATAGGGATGGTGCGCAGATCAAAAAGGACATGAGCTTGATGCAGCAACGAGGGAAGATGCTCCAAATTCTCCCTCTCTCTTCTTCTTTTCCTCCTCCCTCATTCCCTTGCTCTCTCCTGCCAAGTGTGTCATATTGGTGCTGGTGCCTTTGGTCTCCGTCCAGACAAAGCTGGAGGAGCAGATGGTCTCTGCACCTGGGCATCAGAGCGGCCGTCTGGAAGGAGGGCTATGAGCCAAGCAAAGGCAGCAGAGGCTCAAAGCATCAGTCCTAGCAAGACTTCCATGCCTTTTGCCAATTGGGGGGGGGGGGGGGAGGATCCCAAAATTAGGCCTTTTGGGGGGAAAGAGATGGCCGCACACCGTTTGAATGTGCCAGGAAAGAGACCTAGCATGGCCCTTGAACGTCCACAAAATGTTTGTGCACAGAACAGAGGAATGGTGATAAAAGTATGAATGGGAGGGCAACGCAGCAAAGGACTCACAGCAAAACTGTGAGTTTTTCACGCTGCATAGCCATGTTCAAGTAGCATTATCTCCGACGTTTCACCTGCATCTGTGGCTAATGGCATATTCGGTGGTTCTTTTGCTAATGAAGCAAGTGGGTTGTGTGTGTGTATCTTTGGAATTATGTCCAGGGTGGGAGAAAGAACTCTTGTCTTTGTGTGAATGTTGTAAGTCTATATAGAGACCACCGAACACAGCCCAGGCACGAATCAAAGAACATGAAAGGCACTGCAGACTAATTCAATCAGAGAAGTCAGTTATAGCAGAGCAGTTGATGAACCAACTTAGATACAGAATGTTATTTGAGAAAACAGAAATGCTGGACCACTTATTTATTTTATTTATCATGTCAGGAGCAACCAGACATTTGTATTACATTTTTAACAAAACAAACAAACAGACAAAACACAAAGTTTGCAAGCTTGATAGTTGATTAAATGTCCTTTGACCAGTATCTGGCCACTTGGAATGCCTCTGGTGTTGCCACAAGAAGCTCCTCCATTGTACATGTGGTGGGGCTCAGGTTGCATTGCAGCAGGTGGTCAGTGGTTTGCTCTTCTCCACACTCGCATGTCGTGGATTCCACTTTGTGGCCGCATTTCTGAAGGTTGGCTCTGCATCTCGTGGTGCCAGAGTGCAGTCTGTTCAACGCCTTCCAAGTCGCACAGTCTTCTGTGTGCCCAGGGGGGAGTCTCTCATTTGGTATCAGCCATTGATTGAGGTTCTGGGTTTGAGCCTGCCACTTTTGGACTTTCGCTTGCTGGGGTGTTCCAGCGAGTGTCTCTGTAGATCTTAGAAAACTATTTCTTGATTTAAGTCGTTGACATGCTGGCTGATACCCAAACAAGGGATGACCTGGAGATGTCACTGCCTTGGTCCTTTCACTATTGGCTGCTACTTCCCGGCGGGTGTCAGGTGGTGCAATACCGGCTAAGCAGTGTAATTTCTCCAGTGGTGATAATGCGACATGTCTCATTAAGAGCCACATCCACTGTTTTAGCATGGCCATGGTGAGATGTGTTCCACACTGGGCATGCATACTCAGCAGCAGAGTAGCATAGCACAAGGGCAGATGTCTTCACTGTGTCTGGTTGTGATCCCCAGGTTGTGCCAGTCAGCTTTCGTATGATATTGTTTCTAGCACCCACCTTATTATGGACCACTGACTTCTTCTTCTTCTTCTTCTTCTTCTTCTTCTTATTATTATTATTATTATTATTAACACAGTCCTAAATACTTGGGAAGTGTCCAACATATAATCCAGTACAACAGCCAGCAGCGTGATCTTGTCTGCTGTGGACTCATCTTGTGTTTCAAACAACAACAACAATAATGGGATTCTTGCAGCCCAAGAACAAGCAATTAGAACCAATGCCATCAAAGCCAGAATTGAAAAGTCGACGACAGATTCCAAGTGTAGACTCTGCAAGGAAGCAGATTAAATGATGGATCACATCCTCATCTGTTGCAAGAAGATCGCGCAGACAGACTACAAACGAGGCGTAACACCGTTGCTCAGATGATCCATTGGAACTTGTGCCACAAATACCATCTGCCCGTGTCAAAGAACTGATGGAATCACAACCCTGAAAAGGTTATGGAAAATGAATGTATCAAACTACTCTGTGACTTCCGAATTCAGACTGACAGAGTTTTAGAGCACAATACTCCTGACCTCACGATCATGAGGAAAAAAACAAGTATGGATCGTTGATGTTGCAATCCCAGGCTGAGAAGCAACTGAAAAAGCTAACATGATATGAGGATTTAAAGATCAAACTGCAAAGACTCTGGCACAAGCCAGTAAAGGTCCCAGTGGTGAGCGGCACACTGGGTGCAGTGCCTAAAGACCTTGGCCTGCACTTAAAAACAATCGGTGCTGACAAAATTACCATCTGTCAGGAGAAAAAGGCCACCTTACTGGGATCTGCACGCATTATTTGCCGATACATCACACAGCCCTAGACACTTGGGAAGTGTCCAACATGTGATCAAATACAAAATCCATCATAGTGACCTCATTAGCTTACTAGGTCTCATCTTGGAAGTGAAAGGATAAAAAGTCAAAAATCCATGCAGCTAGTTTTTGCCTAAAGAGAGAGGCAAAATGCATCCTCACTGGAAGGAAGCAAAGGTAGAAGAGACAATGGCGATGAGTGACCACATGGTCAACCCAGGGCAATACAACTTAAAAGAGGAAGTTCCCTCACAAAATGCCATTCCTACATATTCAAAGGGGGAGGAGACAGCAACTAGCAGGAGGAGGAGATTTTGGGAAGTATGCATGGTAAAGTGGGGAAAGGAATCCTCAGCTTAATCCTATTTCTAGTCTAGCTGGAGGCCCCGCTGAGCTGCTGGACTTGCTTATTGAAAAGTTGCAGGTTCAAATCCAGGGAGCAGGGTGAGCTTCTGCTGTTTGCCCCAGCTTCTGCAAACCTAGCAGTTTGAAAACATGCAAATGTGAGTAGATCAATAGGTACCGCTTATGCAGGAAGGTAACAGCATTCCATGCAGTCATGCTGGCCACATAACCTTGGAGGTGTCTATGGACAACGCTGGCTCTTTGGCTTAGAAATGGAGATGAGCACCAACCCCTAGAATTGGATACGAGTGGACTTCATGTCAGGGGAAAACCTTTACCTTTACTAGTCTAGCTACTCATTGAGGTCTGGAAACTTGATGGCACAAGAGACTTATGCATTCCAGGGATGAAACCCAACATATATACACTCCACTTGCCTCACATCCAACAGAAACTCTGAAGATGCCAGCCAAAGATGCAGGCGAAACGCCAGGAGAGATTGCTACTAGAATATAGCCATACAGCCTGAAAAGTTCACAGCAACCCAGTGATTCTAGCCATGAAAGTCTTTGACAACACACAGCAAAGGACATTTCTGGTATGCGTTCCTCTGATTGCTGAGAGCATCTTATTTTTAACTGATTTTCATTCAGAGATTTAAAAAATTTGCAGAACGATGAAAGACCATTCCTGGAGTCGGAACAGCTGCAAAATTCCTCTCCGGCCGTCAACACATCCCACGGGACAACAGCTTGGCCTGTTCCAGCAATCCTGTTCCAACAGCTACTCTCTGGGAAAGGAAACAAACCCCATGGCTGAGTCTGGGCTTGAAACCAGGACTGGACAAAAGACTCCTCTTGCAGCCACAAAGGGAGAGCCAACATGGCAGGACACTTTCAAACTGGACTGTGATGCCTGCTATGGAAATCCACTGACTGATTTCAGGTCGCTCTCTCAGCCTCAGAAGAAGTTGGACTATGAAGTTGGAAACCAGGATTCGAATCTTTCATCAGCCTTGGAAACCTGTTGGATGAGTCACACTCTCTCAGCCTCGGAGGAAGTTAGGGTATGATGCCGAGGACTAAGGTTTGAACCCTCTCTTGGGCATGGAAGGAAAGCTATTGAGTGGCAAGACACACTCTCTCAATTGCAAAAGACATTGGGCTGTGATGCTGGAGACCAAGGCTCATCTCCCTGCTCAGCCTTGGAAGCCTAGCTGGTGAGTCACAGTCTCTCAGCCACAGAAAGAGGCCAAAGCAATCCTCCTCTGAACAAACGTATTGATGGAGTCACCATAAGTTGGGAACGAAGGCATGCTGTTGGATAGCATTGCTTTGCCAATCTCTTTCTACCCGCTGCTGGCTCCCTCTCCTTACCAGATTGCAATTTCAAGAACTGCTGGCAAAGAAGGGGTTTGAATGATGGAAACTGCAGCTGCTGCAAAGCATCTCTTTTCCTGACAGAAGTGTGGCTTGCAAGGAAGGAGTGCCAGGCTGGTTTTGCGTTTGGAGCAGAAAGGCAAACAGAAAAATGCATGTGCTACCCATGGCATGCTCTACCTCTCCCATATGCTGTGCCCACTTTCTGGCTTGGCACTGCCTCTTCCTCTCTGCCTCTTCACCCTTCAAAGCCTCAACCCACAACATGGAAGAGTACTTCGCGTCAAGTCAAACCCTACAGTACAAAATATCACAGAAACCTAGAATCATAATGTTGGAAGAGACCCCAAAGGATATTGTGCGTTGGTCAAAAAAAATGTTGGAAGGGGACTCATGGGTGCATCTGGTCCAACGTTTCTCAACCTGGGGGTCGGGACCCCTGGGGGCATCAGAAGGGGGTGTCAGAGGGGTCGTCAAAGACCATCAGAAAACACAGTGTTTTCTGTTAGTCAAGGGGATCCTGTGTGGGAAGTTTGGCCTAATTTTATCATTAGTGGGGTTCAGAATGCTCTTTGATTGTAGGTGAACTATACATCTGAGCAACTGCAGCTCCCGAATGTCAAGGTCTATTGTCCCCCAAACTCTGCCAGTGTTCACATTTGGGCATATTGAGTATCCGTGCCAATTTTGGTACAGATCCATCACTATTTGAGTCCACAGTGCTCTCTGGATATAGGTAAACCACAACTCCCACCAAACCCTTCCAATATTTTCTGTTAGTCATGGGAAGTTCTGTGTGCCAAGTTTGGTTCAGTTTCATCGTTGGTGGAGTTCAGAATGCTCTTTGATTTTAGGTGAACTATAAATCCCAGCAACTACAATTCCCAGATGACAAAATCAATCTCCACCAACCCCACCAGCATTCAAATTTGGGCATATCAGGTATTTGTGCCAAATTTGGTCCAGTGAATGAAAACACATCCTGCTTATCAGATATTCACATTACCATCCCTAACAGTAGCACAATTACAGTTGTGAAGTAGCAACAAAAATAATGTTATGGTTGGGGTTCACCACAAGATGAGGAAATGTATTAAGGGGTTGCAGCATTAGGAAGATGCAGAAACACTGCTCTAATCTAACCTCCTGCTTAAGGAAGGACCTCTAGCTAAAACATCACCCTACATTTCCATAGTGTCACAAGCTATATGATTGCCTTCCATATAATAATAATAATAATAATAATAATAATAATAATAGGGTTAAAAGATCGAACTGCAAAGATTGTGGCACAAGCTAGTAAAGGTGGTCCCAGTGGTGATCAGCACACTGGGTGCAGTGCCTAAAGACCTTGGCCTGCACTTAAATACAATAGGCGCTGACAAGATTACCACCTGCCAGCTGCAGAAGGCCACCTTACTGGGATCTGCATGCATTATGTGCTGATACATCACACAGTCCTAGACACTTGGGAAGTGTCCGACGTGTGATCCAATACAACAGCCAGCAGAGTGTCTGCTGTGGACTCATCTTATGGTGTTTCAAATAATAATAATAACAACAATAATAATAGGATTAAAAGATTGAACTGCAAAGACTCTGGTACAAGCCAGTAAAGATGGTGATCGTCAGGGTGAAACGTCAGGAGAGAATGTTTCTGGAACATAGCCATACAGCCTGGAAAACTCACAGCAACACAGTGATTCAGGACATGACAGCCTTCGATAATGCATGACACTCTTCTGTAATCTGGATATGACTTCTGCACACTGTCCCCAATAATAATAATAATAATAATAATAATAATAATAATAATGTGACAACAGGATTGAACAGACACAACTGGAAAAGCGGACACAATATGAGGATTTAAAGATCGAACTGCAAAGACTCTGGCACAAGCCAGTAAAGGTGGTCCCAGTGGTGATGGGCACACTGGGTGCAGTGCCTAAAGACCTTGGCCTGCACTTTAACACAATCGGCGCTGACAAAATTACCATCTGCCAGCAGGAAAAGGCCACTTTACTGGGAATTGCACGCATTATTCACCGATACATCACACAGTCCTAGACCCTTGGGAAGTGTTCGACGTGTGATCCAATACAACAGCCAGCAGAGTGATCTTTTTTGCTGTGGACTCATCTTGTCGTGTTTCAAATAATAATAATGTGGCATAACACAGTTGCATTCCAATAGCAATGCAATTCCTGTTTTCCAGCTACTATTCCAAGTTCCTGAAATTTTTGTTTATTTTCAAAAACGATTAAAAGCAACAAGCAAAAAATAAGTAGATATTTTTTGCAAGGAGTGAATACACAACGCAGTGCTACTCTTCTGCAATGGGGATGTATAGTGTTTGTGCCATGTATCTCTCCATCCTACACCCTATTCCTATGTAAGGAAAGATGCTTTTCAGCCCAGCTCTATCTCTCTGCCTACAGTGGTCTGAGTGTCAATCCTACTGCCGTGTGCATGGATGCTGCATCTTGGAGGGGGAGGTATGCCGTCAGTTCTCCAATCCCCATCCCATTCCTTCATCCGGCCTTCCTCTCCCAGGCCCCAACGCAACACATGTGCTGTCTGTCAGAGACCCGGCCGGGCTATTTTCGCTCTCTATCCAAAGGAGAACAGAGAGAGAAAGGAAAGGGGACAGAGCCTCATTCCCACGCTGATCTCGGACGTAATGGGCACCTTATTCTGCATAGTCTCCTGCCTCCTGGCAACCCTTGGCACACAGGTGAGTACAGGGCAAGTGAATGGGCCAAAAAGTTGGTGGAAACTGTTTTGCTTCTTCTCCCTTTGGCTTGCCCTATTTAGGATTACAGACAAAGGGTAACAGTTGAGGGCCTTGATTATTCCACTCTTCTCTCCTTCTCCTTCTCTTCCTTTCCCTCTCTTTCTTCTTCTCTTTCAGCTTCTTCCTCTTCCTCTTCTTCACTTTCTCTTCCATTTACTTTTCCTCTCTTCATTCTCCTCCCCCTCTTCCTCTTCCTCCTTTCATACTCTTGTCCTTCTCTTCCTTTCCTCTGCTTTCTCTTCCTTCTCCCCTCCTCTTCCTCTCCTTCACTTTGTCTTCCTTCTCCTCTTTTCTTTCTCCTCTCCTTTTCCTCTCTTCCTTTCCCTTTCTTTCTTCTTTTTTCTTCTTCCTCTCCTTCACTTTCTCTTCCTTCTCCTCTCCCTCTCTTCCTCCTCTTCCTCTCCTTCACTATCTCTTTCTTCTCCTTCTATCTTCCTTCTCCTCTCCTCATCCTCTGTTCCTCTTCATTTTCCCTTCCTTCTCCTTTTTCCTTCTCCTCTCCTCTTCCTCTTTTCCTCTCATTCTCTTCCTTTCCTGCACTTTTTCTTTTTCTCTTCTACCTCTCCTTCACCTTTTCTTCCTTCTCCTCTCCTTTTCATCTCTTCCTCTTCTCTTCCTCTACTTCTCTTTCCCTCTCTTTCTTCTCTTTTTCTTCTTCCTCTCCTTCACTTTCTCTTCCTTCTTCTTCTATCTTCCTTCTCCTCTCCTCTTCCTCTCTTCCTCTTCATTTTCCCTTCCTTCACCTCTTTTCCTTCTCCTCTCCTCTTCCTCCTTTCCTCTCCTTCTCTTCCTTTCCTGCTCTTTTTTCTTTTTCTCTTCTTCCTCTTCCTCTTTTTCACTTTTTCTTCCTTCTCCTTCTCTTCCCTTTCTTTTCCACTCATCTCTTCTTCCTTCTCTTTCTCCTCTCTTCCTTCTCCCCTCCTCTTCCCCTCCTTCACCTTTTCCGTTCTCTCTCTTTCTTCTTTTCTCTTCTTCCTCTTCCTCCCTTTCTCTCTTTCTCTTCCTTTTTCTTCTCTTCCCTTTCTTCTCCTCTCCTCTCCCTCTCTTCTTCTTCTTCTTCTTCTTCCTCCTCCTCCTCCTCCTCTTCCCATTCTCTTTCTCGGCCCTGGCAAACAGTGGCTCTGATCCCAAGCAAGTTATAAATCAGCTTTGGGTTTTAGTCTGAACTTTACAGGAGTGCCACATTATAAGCCTTGGGTTCTTTCAGTGACTTTAAGTTAAAGGAGAGGCACACACCCACAGCATCGGTGACTGATGTCCCAGTGTCAGTGCAGGAATATGCTTTGGACTTTGGTCCGAACTTTCAGTCAAATAAGGCATGAGGCCCTCAATACAAAACTATCTGTAGTGGAAAAAGTTCTGGAGTTTCGGAAAAGCCAAGCAAATTAGTGAAAAGTGTTGTGTTTCTTCTCCATTTGAATTGGCACACTTAGGAAACGGGAGGCTCTGGATTATTGAGGGTTTATTGTGGGTTGGGGAAAACAAAACTTTATGTATTTGTTGATTTTTTTCAGTTTGTCATGTCTTTCCTCTTGAGGCTGAGAGAATGGTACTTGCTCAAGTGCACCCAATAGGTTTCCATGGCATCTCCCCGGTGGGATGAATGCAGTTTGACACCACTTTAACTGCTATGGCTCAATGCGATGAAGCCCTGGGACGTCTAGTTTGGTGCGGCCCTAGCTCTCTTTGACAGGGAAGACTAAAGACCTTGCCAAACTACAACTCCCATGATTCCATTGCATTGAGCCATGGCACTTCAAGTGGGGTCTAGCTGCATTTATTTCATTCCTAGGTGCAAACCTCTCTATATACCCCCTTATCGCCATCCGGACTCAGCATTATCCCACCTATTTGCCAGCTTGAGACTCAAAACTTAATAGACATAAATACAATCTAAAACCTCGTGGCTGCAAAAACATGCATTGCATGGAAGTTACTTTTGCACCTATTCCACAACTACCATTGTGTTCCATTGTGGTCATTGGATGCTTCTGTCCTTTGCAATGTCGACTGATGTTGGGTCCCCCCTCCCTCCTATTTCTGACAGCTGCCCTCTGAGTCAGGAATGAGCGTGAAATCTCCATTGAGGCAGCTGGGAGCATGAAAATGCAGTGGCGAATGGACGGGAACCTTGCTTTCCATGTGGCTCGCATTAGCAACACTTGGAAGGGGTCATAATTTGGGGGATGCAAGGAGAGACTCATGTGCTATTCTGGACATAGCTCTCCATCCCTTGTTGTTAGGGATATGCAATGGAATATGCCTCAGAGTCAGTCCATTTTAAGCAGAGGCTGGATGGCCATCTGTTGGGAGGGATTGGATGGGGCCTTCCAATAATAATAATAATAATAACAACAACAACAATCAAACAAAACAAACCTCTATACAACTTGGATTAGTATCCAAGTTGTATAGAGGTTTGTTTTGTTTCAGGGGTCCTGAAACTAAGGCCCAGGGGCCGGATGTGGCCCTCCAAGATCATTTACCTGGCCCTCACTCACGGTCAACCTAAGTCTGAAATGACTTGAAAACACACAACAACAACATTTCTGTATTGTCGAAGGCTTTCATGGCTGGAATCACTAGGTTCTTGTGGGATTTTCGGGCTATATGGCCATGTTCTAGAGGCATTTCTCCTGACATTTCGCCTGCATCTATGGCAAGCATCCTCAGAGGTAGTGAGGTCAGACTACACAGAGAAGCCATTGAAATACACAAGCATGTGGACAATTTCAACAGAAAGGAGGAAACCATGAAAATGAACAAAATTTGGCTACCAGTATTTAAAAAAACTCTAAAATTTCAACAGCACAACAACAGAGAAGAAGAAGGCAGGGACATCTAATCACCTCTCAACAAAAGTTTGCTCCAGGCACAGTCAGCCCATTGTATGCTAATCAAGGTGGTCAGTTGAAACATTCACACCTAGCTCCAGCAGACAAGAGTCCTTTTCTCACCGTGGTCATTCCACAGATATATAAATCATTTTGCCTAGTTCCAACAGACCTCACTACCTCTGAGGATGCTTGCCATAGATGCAGGCGAAACGTCAGGAGAGAATGCCTCTAGACCATGGCCATACAGCCCGAAGAAACCTACAACAATCAATAATAATAATAATAATAATAATAATAATAATAATGTATTTCTTACCCGCCTCTCTTCATGGCTCCAGGCAAATCACATCATCATGATCTGCATATGGCAGAATAGGCCTGAACTGGATGGCCCTTGGAATCTCTTCCCACTCTATGGCTCTTTAATAAATAAATATGCATAAAATACTTCTTTCCTTTAATTCTGCACATTCATTGCTTGCAACGGTAAATATTGGAGCAAACCAGAACTCTAGAACCAGTGCAAATCCCCATTCTTGCACACCAAACAAATGGACCAGACTGGTGTCGTTTTTCACCGCAAAGGGAGTGTGGTATTCCTCCATGCGCAGGCGTTTGGGACTCAGCATCCATACCCAGCCACCTGCTGCAGAGGAATGCAAAGCCGAGGCACAAATAACATTTTAGGGCAGAGAGAAAAGGGTCGGGGTCCCATTTGGCAAAAGGACCCAGTTTAGGTTTGTGGGTTTGTGGCTCAATTGATTCCAGCCATGAAAAGGCAAGGTTACCTATTGCTTATGGGTGCAGCTACATTGTAGAACGAATGTAGTCCAGTACCACTTTTAAGTGCCATGGCTCAATTCCGCGGAATCCTGGGAGCTGTAGTTTTCCAAGGTCTTTAGCCTTCTCTGTGGGCATCCACACTCCAGAATGAATGCAGTTCAACACTTTTAACCACCATGACTCAATCCTATGATGTGACGGGAGTTGTCGTTTCCCAAGGTCTTGAGTCTTCTCAGCCAAACTCTCAGTATTCCATAGCATTGGGTCATGGCGTTTGAAGGGCTCTCAAACTGCATTCATTCTACAGTGTAGATGCACCCTATGATCTGTTCTGGTTTCTTTGCAGTGAATTTACAAAAAAAAAGAGCAAACCCCCCCCCCCCCCAAAAAAGGTAACAATTGGGAAAATAAAATTATAAATAACAGAGTAATAAATAAAAAAACATATATAAATAATTAGCATGTAAAATAAACAAAATAATAATAATAAATGAAATAATAATTATATATATGACAATATAAAATAAGTAAATAAATATTTAAATACATAAAATAAAGAAAGAAAAAGGTAACAATTGGGAACATAAAAGAACGAATAATAAATAAAAATAATAAAATAAATAAATAAATAATAAAATATAAATAATAAATAATAAAACATGTAATAAATACATATATAAAAAGATATAATAAATAAATAATAAAATATGAAATAAATAAATAATAAATATTTAAAGAAATAAATAAATAAACAAGAAAGGGAACAATTGGAATAATAAAACATAATAAATACATATATAAAAAAGATATAATAAATAAATAATAAAATATTAAATAAAGAATAATAAATATTTAAATAAATAAAATAAATAAACAAAAAAGAGAACAATTGGAAAACTATTATTATTATTATTATATTTATACTCCTCTTTACTTCCCAAGGAGAACTCAAAGCAGCTTGACATAAAAGCATTAGTATACAATTTAAAAATATACGAATATGCAAGCATTAAAACAGAATCGAACGCAATACAAATATTATGTGTATAGACACATACACACACATATATATGCATATGTATTACAGTAATTCAAAAACTTTGTTTCCCAATTGTATATATTTCTATATAGTTCTAGAAAGCAATGAAAACGTAAATAGCAATGGAACCAGTAACAATAAAAGTTACTTTTTAGTAATGAATAAAGGATAAATATAACTCTTTATTCACCAAAAGGAATCATAGGAAGGCATCTTTGTAAGTATTGCTGGAAAAAAATTATATATATAGAGAGAGAGAGAGAGAGCAATTTCTATAGCTCTTACTCCAAGCAACATATCAGTGCTATCACCCCACTCTGCTTTTTAGTCCCAACTGCCTTAGAAGCTCTCTTGAAGCATTGGGGAGCTATGAGCAGTTTCTTTAGAGAGCACAATTGAAGTTCAGACTAGAACCCAGAATGGATTCTCTGCCTGCTTTTGGCCTGAGCCCAGATGGGAGTCATGTGTGGGAAAAGAGACGGAGGCGGGTTGATTCTTTCGGAACAGAAACGAAAATAGACTTCAGAGGGAAGGAATGAAAAGGGCAGGAAGTTGCAATGCAGACAGCTCCCTTGGGTTTGGTGCAGCCCAAAACAGAACTGGGAAAGGAGGAAAGAAGAAGAGGATCGGGGCCATCTTCCCAGGCCTCCTCCTTTCCCATCACCCCTGGTAGTGCAAATGGTTAAACCAGCATTTCTCAACCTGGGGGTCGGGACTCATGGGGGGTGTTGCGAGGGGGTCACCAAAGACCATCAGAAAACACAGTATTTTCTGTTGGTCATGGATGGGGGTTCTGTGTGGGAAGTTTGTCCCAATTCTATCGTTGGTGGGGTTCAGAGTGCTCTTTGATGGTACAACTCCCAAATGTCAAGGTCTATTTTCCTCAAACTCCACATACGTTCACATTTGGGTGTATTGAGTATTTGTGCCAAGTTTGGTCCAGATCTATCATTATTCAAGTCCACAGTGCTCTCTGGATGGAGGTGCACTACAACTCCAAAAAGCAAGGTCAATGCCCCCTAAACTCTTCAAGTATTTTTTGTAGATCATGGAAGTTCTGTGTGCCAAATTTGGTTCAATTCCATCATTGGTGGGGTTCAGAATGATCTTTGATTGTAGGTGAACTATACATCCCAGCAGCTACAACTCCCAAATGGTTTTGCAGCCCTTAAGAGTAGAATTTTTTGCAATACGTGGAATCCTTCAAAGGCTCTGGCACATGAGTTTGAATCTTTGCACAGTTCAGAATGCTCTCCTTTTTTCCACCACCGGCTAATAGACGGGACCCCCATTTGGTGCCCTTCCCCATGAATTCCTCTACGACAGGAGGGCCCTAAAACCTGCAGAGCGGCAGCTGTTCCTCCACAAAACCCCAAAGGGGTCTAGGGTTTCCATTGAGGAATGCCACACAGCTGTCCTCCAGAAATCTCTAGGAACAAGAGGTTTGCCACGAGGGAGGACATTGTCTTTTTTTTTTTTTTTGGGGGGGGGGGGGGAGGTAGATCCATTATATTCCAGTTTTTACACTCAAATGATGGAGCCAAATTGGAGTTAGGTAGGGCATTACCAGGAAATAATGTTTCCTCTTTTTTTCCTCCCTTCACCCTTCTTTTGCCTTTTCTCTTCCCCCTTTTCCTCTCTTCCTCCCTCTATCCTCCTCCTCCTATCCTTTTCTTCCTCCTCCTCTTCTCCTCAACCTCCTCCTCTTTCCCATTCCTTTACTGCTACTCCTTTTCCTCCCTTCCTTCTTCCTTTATCCTCCTCTTCCTCTCCTTCTCATTCTCTACTTCCTCTTCTCCTCAACCTCCTCCTCTTTCCCATTCATTTCCTCCTCCCCCTTTCCCTCCCTTCCTTCTTTCTCTATCCTCCTCCTCCCTTTCTTCTTTTTCTCTTCCTCCTCTACTTCCTCTTCTCCTCAACCTCCTCCTCTTTCCCATTACTTTCCTCCTCGTTTCCTCCCTTCCTCTATCCTCCTCTTCCTCTCCTCTTCCTTTCCCTTCTCTACTTCCTCTTCTCCTCAACCTCCTCTTTCCCATTCATTTCCTCCTCCTCCTTTTCCTCCCTTCCTTCTTCCTCTATCCTCCTCTTCCTCACCTCTTCCTCTACTTCCTCTTTTCCTCAACATCCTCCTCTTTCCCATTCATTTCCTCCCCCTCCTTTTCCTCCCTTCCTTCTTCCTCTATCCTCCTCTTCCTCCCCTCTTCCTCTACTTCCTCTTCTTCTCAGCCTCCTTTCCCATTCCATTACTCCTTGTCTTTTTCCTCCCTTCCATCTTCCTCTATTCTCTTCCTATCATTCTTCTCTTCCTCCTCTACTTCCGCATCTCCTCAACCTCCTTGTTTCCCTTTCTTTCCTCCTCCTTTTCCTCTCTTCCTCCTCTTCTACCCCTATCATCCTCTTCCCACCTTTCTCTTTCTCCTCCTTCTCTCTTCCTCTTATTCTCTTCTTCTCTTCCTCAGTCTTCTCTTTCTCCACCTCTCTCCCTCTCTTCTTCTTTTTCTTGGCCATGGCAAAAAGTGGCTCTCATCTCAGCGGAGCAGTGAATCGGCTTTGGGTTTTAGTCTGAACTTTAGTTTAAACAGTGGCACAAGTGCAAACTAAAACCTATAGTAGATGCACTGCTCCACTTTGGTCCCAGATGGCAGTGCCCACAATGGATCTGTTTCAGACTTTGGTCTGAACTTTGGACAGAGCTGTCAAAAATGCTGGCGTTCCTGTTATGTAACAGGAAGCTTTTCCTTCTTTTTAAAAGGGCATCTTCGGTTCTGAGGACTCCAATATTGGCACCCCGGTATTGAATCCATGGCATCGGAAGGACAGTTCGGGAAGAGTCAAGAGGGCATGGGTCATCCCACCCATCAGTGTCTCCGAAAACCACAAACGTCTTCCACATCTCTTGGTCCAGGTAAGAAATGAACATTATTTATATGCACACCATTCGCATATAAATAAATAAGTATAATATAAAAGTGAGACATAAAATAATTGGTAATTGCTAGTTAAAATCTTATGCCATTAAGTATAATGCAGAAATTCGAATTGGAGAGTGCTATAATGTCCAGATACATCAAAAGGCTGGTGAGTGTCTTTTGAGAGAGAAATCTGAATATTATTAATTATTATTAATTAATTAATATTTATTATTACTAATTAATTAATTAATTAATGTTATTAATTATTGTGTTGTTGTTGTTGTTGTTGTTGTATTGTCAAAGGCTTTCATGGCCGGAATCACTGGGTTGTTGTAAGTTTTCCGGGCTGTCTGGCCATGTTCCAGAAGCATTCTCTCCTGACATTTCACCCACATCTATGGCAGGCATCCTCAGAGGTTGTGAGGTTTGTTGGAAACTAGGAAAGTGAGGTTGATGTATCTGTGGAATGTCCAGGGTGGGAAAAAGAACTCTCGTCTGTTGGAGGGAGGTGTGAAAAAGTTGTGAAAGAACAGACAAGAGTTATTTCTCCCACCAAGATATATAAACCCCATTTTCCTAGTTTCCGACAAACCTCACAACCTCTGAGGATGCCTGCCATAAATGCAGGCAAAACGTCAGGAGGGAATGCTTCTGGAACATGGCTATACAGCCTGGAAAACTCACAACAACCCATTATTATTGTTGTTGTTGTTATTGTTTGAAATACAACAAGATGATTCCACAGCAGACAAGATCACTCTGCTGGTTGTTGTATTGGATCACACGTCGGACACTTCCCAAGGGTCTAGGACTATGTGGTGTATTGGCGAATAATGTGTGCAGATCCCAGTAAGGTGGCCTTTTGCAGCTGGCAGATGGTAATTTTGTCAGCGCTTATTGTGTTTGAGTGCAGGCCAAGGTCTTTAGGCACTGCGGCCAGTGTGCCAATCACCACAGGGACCACCTTGACTGGCTTGTGCCAGAGTCTTTTCAGTTCGATGATGATGATGATTATTATTATTATTATTATTTGAAACAGAACAAGATGAGTCCACAGCAGACAAGATCACTCTGCTGGCTGTTGCATTGATATTATTATTATTATTATTATTATTATTATTATTATTATTATTATTTGCTGCATAGGAGAGCCAGCATGGAGAGTGCATCTACATTGGAGAATTAATGCAGTTTGGCACCACTTTAATGGCCATGGCTCAATGCTGTGGAATCCTAGGGGTTATAGTTTTACCATTCCAAGGTCCTGAGCCTTCTCTGCTAAAGAGTGCCAAGCTAGAGCTCTCACTGAGCCGTAGCAGATAGTGGTATCAATCTGCATTCATTCTGCAGTGTAGAATGCATGCAGAGGCCGGACTATAGCACAGCTGATAAATCACCACCAGAAGCAATACGATCTACCAACCGAAAAGTTGCCAGTTCAAAGCCCGGGTCAGTGTGAGTGCCCAACTGTCAGCGCAGCTCACTGTTTACCTAAGCAGTTTGAAAACAGATTAGAGCTGTTGAGTAGAGAAATTAGGTACCGCTAAAAAAGCAGGGGAGATATTTACGACTCCATAAAAGAAAAAGACCAGAAATGCTGCAACCAAAAGGAAGTTCTGTTGGCTCTTCATCATAGAGGATGGAGCAACAGCACCCCCTGTGGCTGGATTTGAGCACAACCTCCAAGGCGCCGAAAAGCTGGACATCGACACAACATATCTCCTTTGGGTCTGTTCTGTCCTTGTCAGTCCAAACAGCATTGAATGTTTGCCGTGTATGTGTGCTGTGATCTGTCCTGAGTCCCTTTGGGGAGATAGGGCGGAACATAAATAAAGTGTTGTTGTTGTTGTTGTTGTTGTTAGATGCACCAAGGACTGTTATTGTTTATTGCTTTGTTTATGAGTTATTTATTGTCTGTATTGCTGTGTTGTTTTATTGATGTATTTGGGCTCGGCCTCTTGTAAGCCGCACTGAGTCCTCCGGGAGATGGTAGCGGGGTATAAATAAATGTTTATTATTATTATTATTATTATTATTATTATTATTATTATTTTCTGTCTCCCTTTGCAGATTAAATCTGACAAGCAGCAGCCCGGAGGGGTAATTTATAGCATCAAAGGACCAGGTGTGGATGAAGAGCCCAAGGACATCTTCTCCATCGAAAAGCTCAGCGGGAAGGTCTACCTCAATACCATGCTGGACCGGGAAAAGAACGACCGCTTTCGGGTGAGGAAAGCCTCATGCTCTTTGTAAATTGGGCCTCGTTATAGATTTGGGAGGCAGCCCCAAAGGTCATGGAGCAACAGCACCCCCTGTGGCTGGATATGAGCACAACCTCCAAGGTGCCGAAAAGCTGGACATCGACACAATTTGTGCTTTAACACATTGTTAAAGCACAAATAAGAAACAGTGGTACATGTAGAATGGGGGTCCATTAATACGTAATATTCAGAAGTGTGTAATTTCAAGTGATGCATTCAAAACTAATACAGGATTCCCATCTCTGTTTCTAAGCATACAGTTAAAGTTTCGAATTTTGCGACAAATTTGGAGACTGAAAACTCAATGGGGGACAGACTTCTGAACTTATATTTAATTCTATTTTAATATCTGTATGCTCTAGGTTTTAATTTACACATTGTTATGATGTGTAGTGCTAGACATTTTGAGTCTTTTTTTAGGAGAGGAAAAATGGAATATGAATACAAATAGCAGTAGCAACAACAACAACAACAAGGAGCGATACTCTAATTTTGCTGCTATGTACATAGGAGCCTCCAGTGGTGCAGCGGTTTGAACTGCTGAGCTGCTGAACTTGCTGACCAAAAGGTCAGTGGTTCAATTCCGAGGAGCGGGTTGAGTTGCCACTATTAGCCCCAGCTTCTGCCAACCTAGCAGTTCGAAAACATGCAAATGTGAGTAGATGAATAGGTACTGCTCCAATGGGAAGGTAATGGCGCTCCATGCAGTCATGCCAACCACATGACCTTGGAGATGTCTGTGGACAATGCCAGCCCTTCCGGGGTGCAGGGGTGAGCTCCTGCTGTTAGCCTCAGCTTCTGCCAACCGAGTAGTTCAAAAACATGCAAATGTGAGTAGATCAATAGGTACTGCTCTGGCAGGAAGGTAACGGTGCTCCATGCAGTCATGCTGACCACATGACTTTGGAGACGTGCATGGACAACGGCAACCCTTTGACTTAGAAATGGAGACGAGCATCACCCCCCCCCCCCACCGAATCGGACACAACTATTTATTTATTTACGTCATTTATATGCTGCCCTTCTCACCCCAAAGGGGATTCAGAGCGTCTTAAAAGTTATATGTACATACACTATATTATATTATTAGCATAGCACAATATTAGTATGATATATTACTATATTGTACTATACCACTACACTGTAATATTGTTAGTAATATTATATGTAATATAAAATATATAATTATTATATTGTATTATTATTGTTCTATTGTATTACAATATTATGATCAATATTATATGTGTATGCAATATATTATCATTATTAGCATAGGACAATATGAGTTTTATATGAATAACTATATTGTACTATACCACTATACTGCAATATTATAGTAATATTACATGTAATATATAATGTACAATTATTATATCATATTATTAGTATTATATTACTAGACTAGACTTAATGTCAAGGGGAAACCTTTACCTTTTACCTAATTACAGTGCTTTTGGTTTTAATTCCCACATTGTATGGATTTTAGCGTTAGCTGCTTTGAGTCTGCTTTGAGGGAGAAAAAGCGGGATAACAACAACAACAACAACAACAATTGTTGTGGAATCTGAGCTGTTAGGCTCAAAAATAACCCTCACTTGGGGTGATTCCACCGTAAATATAGCAGCGTACCAGAAGTAAACATCGTAACTAGCAGAAACTTACATGTGATGAGCTGGGATAGCCTTCTATTTCTTAGGATGGCACAGGATTGCAGAGTCAGAACTTTAGGTTCAAAAATATTTATTTAAGTAAAAGAAATACATTCTAGATAGAAAAGGTTTTGGAGCTCACTAGCTTACTTGGGCTCATCTTTTAAGGGAATAAAAAGGTAAAAAGTAAAAAAAAAAATCCATGCAGCTACTTTTTGCCTAAAGAGAGAGGCAAAATGCATCCTCAGTGGAAGGAAGCAAAGGCAGAAGTGACTGGAAAATGGTGAGTGGCCACATGACCAAGCCCAGGACAATAAAAATACATTTTAAAAGTAAATTCCCTCACAGAGATTCCATTCCTACATATTCAAAGGGGGAGGAGACAGTGGCAAGGAGGAGGAGGAAAGACAAAGCCCTTTTTGGTAAACATATAGGAAAAGAATCCCTCAGCTTAATCCTATCTCTAGTCTAACTACTCATTGAGGACTGGAGACTTGATGACACAAGAGACGTGTGCAGTTCAGGGATGAAACCCAACAATAATAATTTAATTATTATGATTATTATAAGAATATACACCCTTGGCCTTACCTAAAGGGTTTTGTTTGGTGCATTCTGGACTCAGCAGGCCTGTAAGGAGAGAGGTGGCAATTCAAGGGAATCCAAGAAGTTGTGTCCAAAAAGCAGGTCATTTCCAAGCTTAGGATTTGACTAAGGGTTTTTCTGCAAAATGTAAGGATTCTGTCTTAATTTTGGAAAACCCAAGAGCTTGACCTCTTCTGCTTTGCCCATGTCCAGCTCAAGGCGTTTGCCCTGGATCTCAGTGGAGTTCCTCTGGAAGACCCCACAGACTTGGAGATCGTGGTCATGGACCAGAATGACAACCGCCCGCTCTTCCGGCAAAAGGCCTTTACAGGGCGCGTGGTGGAAGGAGCAGCTCCAGGTGAGTGTCCCCATCCATAGCTTCTGGTCATCAATGCCAGGCCACTTCTGCATCTTCTGTCCTTTTGGGTCTCTCTAACCAAATGGAGCCTTCAAGTTACAGATCAACCTATGGCGACCCCATTGACTTAATAGGGTTTACTTGGGGAAAGACTCCCCAGAGGCAGCTTTGACACTTCCTTCCTCTGAAATAGAGCCCAGATGATCTGATATTTGCTCATTGCTTCCCATCCAAGTACTAACTAAGGATGACCCTGCTTAGTTTCAGGCCACTTGTTGACTAATGGTTATCCCAGGAGCTTTCTAGGGTTTTATCGAACCAGGGATCCTCAAAGATGGCTTTCATCCGGAATAGAACCCACGTCAACTGGTATTCATTTGTGGCCTCCCATCCAAGTCTTAACCTGGGCTGACCCTGCTTAGCTCCCAAGATTGGCAGCCATGATGTTCCCATCGGCCCTTTCCCTTTCCCCAGGTACCTTTGTGATGAAGGTGGAAGCCAGTGATGCCGACGATCCTGAGACGGACAATGCGGCCCTGAAATACTCCATCCTGGAGCCGAAAGCGAGAGACATCTTCAGAATCGACGAGGCCTCCGGGGAAATTCAGACGGCAGAAGTTGCTCTTGACCGAGAGGTAGGGATTCACCCCAAATGACCCCTAAGGAATGGAACAGGAGCAAATCCAGGTGGGGTGCAGAGCTGAATGCGTGAAGAGAAATAATAATAATAATAATAATAATAATAATAGTAATAATAATAATCTTTATCTCCCCAAAGGGACTCAGGGCGAATTCCAAACATAAAAGGCAAACATTCAATGCCTGAGTACAACAACAATAAATCCATACGAACAAACTTTATACAACCCAACATATAAATACGTATTATAACTTAACAAACTAAAATTAAATAAAAAGTACAACTTGTTATAACAGATATGACAAAACATCAAATGGAAACAATAATTGTATTGTCAAAGGCTTTCATGGCCAAAATCACAGGGTTGTTGTAGGTTTTTTCAGGCTATATGGCCATGTTCTAGAGGCATTGTCTCCTGACGTTTCGCCTGCATCTATGGCAAGCATCCTCAGAGGTAGTGAGGTCTGTTGGAACTAGGAAAAAGGGTTTATATATCTGTGGAATGACCAGGGTGGGACAAAGGACTCTTGTCTGTTGGAGCTACATGTGAATGTTTCAACTGACCACCTTGATTAGCATTTGATGGCATGGCAGTGCCTGGAGCAATCTTTTGTTGAGAGGCGATTAGATGTTTCCTCTCTGTTGTTTTGCTGTTGTAATCTTAGAGTTTTAATATTGGTAGCCAGATTGTGTTCATTTTCATGGTTTCCTCCTTTCTGTTGAAATTGTCCACATGCTTGTGGATTTCAATGGCTTCTCCGTGTTGTCTGACATGGTGGTTGTGAGAGTGGTCCAGCATTTTTGTGTTCTCAAATAATATGCTGTGTCCAGGTTGGTTCATCAGGTGCTCTGCTATGGCTGACTTCTCTGGTTGGAGTAGTCTGCAGTGCCTTTCATGTTCCTTGATGCGTGTTTGGGCAATGCTGCTGCGTTTGGTGGTCCCTCTGTAGACTTGTCCACAGCTGCATGGTATACGGTAGACTCCTGAAGAAGTGAGAGGATCCCTCTTGTCCTTTGCTGAACGGAGCATTTGTTGGATTTTTTGGTGTGTCTGTAGATAGTTTGTATGTTGTGTTTCCTCATCAGTTTCCCTGTGCGGTCAGGGGTTCCCTTGATGTATGGCAAGAACACTTTTCCTCTGGGTGGATCTTTGTCTTGACTCTCATGGCTTGTTCTCGGTCTTGCAGTACTTCTGATGTCTGAGGTGGAGTCTCCATTGGCCTGTAGAGCCCAGTTGAGGTGGTTCAGTTCATCTTGGAGGAGGTGGGCTTCGCAGGTTCTTTTTGCACGGTCTGCCAAGGCTTGAATGGTGCTTCTTGTTTTGACTTGGGTGATGGTTGGAGTTTTTATGTAGATATCTATCTCTGTGTGTGGTTTTTCTGTAGACGGTGTGACCCAATTGTTGATCTGGTTTGCGGATGACTAGGACATCTAGAAAAGGCAGTCTTCCTTCATTTTCTTTTTCCATTGTGAATTGGATGTTTGGGTGGATGCTGTTAAGATGATCCAGTAACCTGTTTAGTTCTTCTTCTCCATGGCTCCAAATGGTGAAGGTGTCATCCACATAACTGAACCATATTGTGGGCTTTTTGGTTGCTGTTTCCAGGGCTTGTTTTTCAAAGTGTCCCATGTAGAAATTAGCTATGACCATACATCATGAAAAACTCACAACAACCAAGTGATTTCGACCATGAAAGCCTTTGACAATACATTAAATTGGGTTGTTGTGAGTTTTCCAGGCTGTCTCGCCATGTTCCGGAAGCATTCTCCCTGACGTTTCACCTCCATCTATGGCAGGCATCCGTAGAGGTTGTGAAGTCATGAAAGAACTGGAACATGGCCATACAGCCTGGAAAACTCACAGCAACACAAGCCCTGATTTTTACCTGTGAGGTATTATTTCTGATGTTTTTTTCATCATGAGGAATGTCCTTGTCGACTTTGGAGCTTCTCCATCTCCATTGTAGAATTAATGCAGTTGATCACCACTTGAATTGCTGTGGCTCAATCCTGTGGTTTGGTGAGGTACCTGCAATCTTTGGAAAAGAAGGCTAGGGCAGTTCAAAACTACTATGATCCCATAGCCTTGAGCCATGATAGTTCAAATGGTGCCAAGCCGGATTCACTCTACATTTGCGATGCATTCCCTTCAGGGCTCTTCCTTGCATCGTGACCGCTTTCCGTCTCTTTTCCATACAGGTGATAGGAGTGTATAACCTGACCCTTCAGGTGGCTGATATGTCCGGAGAGGGACTGGCCACCACTGCTGCAGCCGTCATCTACGTGGACGACATCAACGACAACCCCCCGGAGTTTGCGGAGGAAGAGGTGAGAAACCCAACAGCAGTGACTCTTCTTTGTTTTCCATTTGAGGATGATGGATATCATTAATACTTTTTAAACATTGAAAAGATTCAGTGAGACAGAGTAGATCACAGGCACTTTACAGAGAAAGAAAGTAGTCTGTAGTTACATTGGTTACACAAACAAACAAAAAAGGGGAAACATTTATTTATTATTTATTTATTTACAGTATTTATATTCCGCCCTTCTCATCCACAGGGGACTCAGGGCGAATTACAATGCACATATACATGGCAAACATTCAATGCTATTTAGACATACAACATATACAGACAGACACAGAGGCGATTTAACATTCCAGCATTTCCAGCTTCATGAGGGTATGCTTAGTTCCGGCCACAGGGGGAGCTACTGCTTCACCGTCTGCTTGTGACACCGGGTCCTTTGATGGAGTACTTCCTAATTCTTCTGCACGCATCTGGAAGGTTTTATGGCATCGTAATTTAGTTAAATTAACCTCCCCGCATAAACTAAAGGTTAAGGTTTTTCCCTGACATAACGTCCAGTTGTGTCTAACTCTGGGTGTTGGTGCTCATATATATTTCTAAGCCAAAGAGCCGGCATTTTCCGTAGACACTTCCAAGGTCATGTGGTCGGCATGACTGCATGGAGTGCCGTTACCTTCCCACCAGAGTGGTACCTATTGATTTACTCACATTTGCATGTTTTCGAACTGCTAGGTTGGCAGAAGCTGGGGCTGACAGCGGGAGTTCATGCTGCTCCCTAGATTCGAACCTGCGACCTTTCGGTCAACAAGTTCAGCAGCTCAGTGCTTTAGCCCACTGTGCCACTGGGGGCTCCTTCCCCACATAAAGCGGTATCTAAATTTCCTACTTGACAGATGCAACTGTCTTTTGGGCTGCATAGGTTGACAGCAAGCTAGACTATTAATGGTCAGGAGTTTACTTCAGCTTGGACTGGCTTCGAACTCATGACCTCAATAGTAATTTAATGAAGCTAGCTACTAACTAGCTGCGCCAGAGCCCTGTCCTCACATATACTCCAACATTCATTCATAATTAATTCATTCTTCATGTATCCATTACCATCCCTCCTTCCTTCTCCTGCAAATCGGCCATTCTGCGTTACACCATCTTCTCTGTTCCTTGCACTCCAAGGCTGGGAATCACCTCTGTACTTAACACACAATCCAGTTCAAGGTAAAATCGTGAAACAGTTTATTGGAGACTATGTGTAAAAAGCACTCCAGCAAAATAGTGTAAAAATCAATGCCCCAAAAACCAGAATAATCCGCAGAGTTCAGAGTACATGAAATGCATCAAAAACCAGGAATAGCAGGTAAAGTCCAAGCAATCAACACAAGAAGGGGATGGGAGAGAGAGTGGGGCCTCTCCAGATGAAGAGATCGGGTGGGTTCATAAACAGAAATGTGGTCACACAGGTAGGTGGGTCCCAAACCATTCAAGGACTTTGTAGGTAAGAACCTGCACCCTTGGAAGACTTGACTTGGCTCCAACGTTGTCTAGACTGAGGGAATACTCTGCTGGCCTTTCTAATATAGACAGAAAGCCATGCTGTTGACTTTCCAAGGCTGATAAGGAAAGCAGCAGTTCCGGACATAAGGGCTTTATCATTATTAGTCGAACTGACCTTTGTACTGCTTTGCGAGATATCCTATGTTGATGGAACATTAATCTTCTATCTAACTGTTGCTCGTTAGCTTGTCCTCTTGGAGTTGTCTCCTCCTCCACTGCATCTTCCTCCCCTGACTATGGCCTTGCATCTCTAGGGAACTGCCTTTCTGGAATGTGGGACAGAGAGCTCTCATTCCCAAGGCTTAAAATCTCCTGATTCTCCTGATGATCCGCAGGCCCAGAATCCCCACTGTCATCATCAGGCTGCGTAACAGGCCCAGAATCCTAAGTGAGATCAGGTTCAGGTGCAATCAAAGACTGGACTACAACACTTTTGGAGAAGGAGGCAGGTGATCAGACTCTTCCTGTCTGCCACACTTTTGGATAGTAAAAAGGTCTCTTATATAGCAGTTTCCTGCTGTTGTTGTTCCAAAAAGTTGTAAATGACTGGCAGGTTGTTTTGTAGCTAAAACATGCTGACTCCATCAGTTCCGGACAGATGTTAGTTTTTCTTCCATAACAGATATTGGTTATCCTTGAAGAATCATTGTCTTTGACTATGTAAACATGTTGTTTACATAGTGTTGACTTAAAGAATAATTGTTTTTGACTATGATTCTGTTTACTTAAAGAATCACTGTCTTTGACTATGTAAACATGTTGTTTCCAACACAAGCAGTTCATGAATTCTTCACTCCCTTTTACAGTTTTCCAGGCCTCAGACTTAGGATGGTGTCTTCAGTCTTGCCAGGTCCCATTCATATACCTTTCTTACAATTTCATTCAAACCACTCATCATATTGATCACAGGGGTTTGTGGATGCCCTTCCCATTGCTGATAACATGGCCCCCAATGTGCCTTGCAGTTTTCCATGGAGGTCCCCGAAAACCGTCGAGGTGCAGTGGTTGGCCGGGTGCCGGTCCAAGACAAGGACTTTCCAGGGTCTCCCAACTGGTTGGCCAAGTTCACCATTTTGGAAGGAGACCCCGAGGGGGCCTTTTCCATCCACACTGACCCCCTCACCAATGACGGCGTCATCTCCTTGAGAAAGGTAAGGATGGCTCTCAAGGGGGCCCAGACTTTTTAAATATGCCCAAACACATAGATGACCCATTTCTCTTTCTCCAGGCCTTGGATTACGAGGAGCGGAACCGTTTTGAGTTGCTCATCTCCGTCCAGAACCAAAGTCCGCTGGAGCTGACTGCTCCCAAAGCTGCCCGGTCTTTGGCCACGGCGCGGGTGCGAGTGGTGGACGTCAACGAAGCCCCTTTCTTCAAAGAGAATCCATGGAAGGGGAGCGTGAGCGAAGGTGCACCCCCCGGCACACAGGTTGCACTTTGCCATGCCAGCGATCCCGACACACACCAAGTTCAGGAACTCCGGTGAGTTTGGATGGATGAATGACTGTATTGACTAAAATCTAATGCTCACCTTTTTGGGCTTAATTACCTTCCCAAACCTAGGGTGTGCAGTAGATTCATATAATATGGTAATCTTAGTTCTGACCCAAAGCCATAGGGGAAGCTTTGGGGTGCTTTGAATGTAATTTTCCTGCTTCTTGACAGGGAGTTGGACTGGATGGCCCAACTCTATGTTTCTATGATTCCTGGAGCACCTGGAGCTCCACTTTGAGGGATCTCATCTCTCATTTCATTGCCATGGCTCAATGCTATGCAATCCTAGGATTTGAGGCATCAACATTCTTTGGCAGCCCCCTTGATCCCAAACGACAGCCCCATGACTCCATAGCATTGAACCAAGGCAATTAAAGTGGATTCATTCTACAGCACTGATGCAGCCCAAGGTTTTCTTTTCCATTGCTGAAAGCTTTGGTGTTCTAACACTTAAAGAAGGAATTGTAAGCATGCAGCCATTGCAATGCGCAGCTTTTTTTGCCAAATGAAGAAACTTTGCAGAGCCATCCAAAACAAATGTCGTGAGATGCTGACAGCGGGATGCAATTTCCTTCATGACAATGCGTGCCCGCACACCGCTCATGCAGCACAAGAGCTGTTGATTTCCTTTGGTTGGGATGTTTTAAGCCACCCCTCTCACAGCCTTGATTTCGCACCCAGTGACTGTCATCTGTTCACTAAATTGAAGGAACGCCTGGGTGGAAAACACTTTTCCAACAACGACGAGGTGAAAATTGAAGTGATGAACTGGCTGCAAAAGGTGGAGGGAAACTCCTATGACATAGGCATCAAAAATTTGTCGCACAGATGACAGAATGTATTGAACTTGGATGTTGATCATGAGGAAAAATAATGTAATCCCTATGCTACAATCCATGTAAATTTCATTAATATATATTCATTTTTGGTATTTTAAAAAAATCCTGTAACCTTACTTTCCAGATAACCCTCGTATCTTGATTTGGCTCATTTGAGAGGCAAGCGCACTCCGCTGAAGGTATGATTCACTGAAATCATACCTAAAGATGTTTTTTTTTCCTTCCATTCCAGGTACTCTCTGGCCTCAGATCAGGACAGTTGGTTGGAAGTGGACCCTGAATCTGGTCTGGTGCAAACCAGACTGACGGTGCCCCCAAAAGCCATGTTTCCCGGAGGCGGGTATGCTGTGCGCATCCTAGCCACTGATAATGGTGAGGAAGCTGGACAGGGACATGGGGATCCTGGCCCTTTACGAGAGTCAAATTGCATTTAATCTACAGGCATTGGTCAACTTCGACCATCCCTCCAGGTGTTTTGGACTTCAACTCCCACAATTCCTAACAGCCTACCGGCTGTTAGGAATTGTGGGAGTTGAAGTCCAAAACACCTGGAGGGCCCAAGTTTGCCCATGCCCAATCTAGTCCACTAAGACAAGTCTATAGCACTGCATTTTAATTTTATTGCCCAACAATGCTAATCATGTGAGTTGCCCCTAACCATGGCTCCCTTGATCTTGATAGACTGCCTCCTTCTCCGTAGGGACCCCTCCACTGACAGCCACGGCCACTTTGTCCATCGAGGTCTTAGAAGTGAATGACCACGCGCCATTCCTGCTCCCTGTGGCCCGAGAGCTGTGCAGCCGAGGGGACGGCTTGCTCTTGACCGCCACTGACGAAGACCTGGCTCCGCACGCTGAGCCCTTTTCTTTCCGACTCGGCCCCACACCGATGGCTGGCAACTGGACTCTCAGCCGCACCAATGGTAAGGACTTAGGGAGAAAATGGGGGCTCTTTATTGCCCCCTACGGATTTAATTGCAGATGGATGGCAATAATAATAATAATAATAATAATAATAATAATAATAATAATAATAAAGACTCTGGCACAAGCCAGTCAAGGTGGTCCCAATGGTGATCGGTACACTGGGTGTAGTGCCTAAAGACCTTGGCCTGCACTTAAACACAATCGGTGCTGACAAAATTACCATTTGCCAGCTACAAAAGGCCACCTTACTGGGATCTGCACGCATTATTCACCGAAACATCACACAATCCTAGACACTTGGGAAGTGTCCGGCGTGTGATCCAATACAACAGCCAGCAGAGTGTCTGCTGTGGACTCAACTTGCTGTGTTTCAAATAACAACAACAACAACAACAACAACAACAACAACAATAGTGATTTTGTGATACGAAATCCAGCATATAGATCTCGTTTGCTGTGACATACTGTGCTTTTGTGTCAATGATGATGATGATGGTGATGATATACTTTATTTATATTCCGCCCTATCTCTCTGAGGAGACTCAGGGCGGATGATAGTACACATATACTGCAAACATTCAATGTTGTTATACAATTAATAAAGACAGTAAACAAAGGCAACCAATTGGGCAGTGGTCACTCAGTCTTGATACATATGGCTTGGAGTTGGCCTGGATCAGGCAAGGGCCAACTTCGACCCTCCTTTCAAGTGTTTTGGACTTTAACTCTCACAATTCCTAACAGCCGGACTACCACCTCACCTGCTTCATAGGAAATCTGCTACAAAACAGGAGCTTTTTTGTTGAATTCCAGGGCTAGAGAAACAGAAGGCAGAAATAGAAGAACAGCCTGCCTCAGAGGAGCGTACTTGCGCCATCAATGTTTAACATTTACACAAATGACCAGCCACTGCCAGAAGGGACAGAGAGTTTCATCTATGCTGATGATCGTGTCATCATCACTCAATCAGGGAGGTTTGAAATGAACAGGTGCTCTTACTGCCTATTACAAGGAAACCTAGCTGATTCCTAATCCATCTAAAATACAGACATGTGCTTTTCACCTTCAGAACAGATAAGCATCTTGAGCTCTGAGGATGACCTGGGAAGGAATCCCACTGGAGCACTGAAGCACACCAAAACACCTGGGAGTCACTCTGGACCATGCTCTGACTTACAAGAAGCACGGCTGGATCATGAAACAAAAACTGGGTACTAGGAACAATATCATACAAAAGCTGACTGGCACAACCTGGGAATCACAACCAGACACAGTGAAGACATCTGCCCTTGCGCTATGCTACTCTGCTGCTGAATACGCATGCCCAGTGTGGAACACATCTCACCATGTTAAAAATGTGGATGTGGCTCATAATGAGATATGTTGCATTATCACAGGATAACTATGCCCCACACTACTGGAGAAATTACACTGTTTAGCTAGTATCACACCACCTGACATCCACCGGGAAGTAGCATCCAGCAGTGAAAGGACCAAGGCAGTGACATCTTTGGCCCATCCTCTATTTGGACAGCCGCCAGCATGCCAATGCCTTAAATCAAGAAATAGCTTCCTAAGATCTACAGAGATATTTGCAGGAACACCTCAGCAAACAAGAGTCCAAAAGTGGCAGGCTAATACCCGGAACCTCAATCAGTGGCTAAGACTGGATGAGGGACTCCCTCCTGGACACACAGAAGAGTGGATGACCTGGAAGGCGCTGAACAGACTGCGCTCTGGCACCACGAGATGCAGAGCTAACCTTAAGAAATGGAGCCTCAAAGTGGAGTCCACGACATGTGAGTGCGGAGAAGAGCAAACCACAGACCACCTGCTACAATGAAACCTGAGCCCTGCCACATGCACAATGGAGGACGTCTCACAGTGACACTAGAGGCACTCCAAATGGCCAGCTTCTGGTCAAAGGACATTTAGCATCATGCCAAGTTTTGTAAAACTTTGTGTTTTTAAAATGCATTTTAAGGGTACCCTCAACTTGCTTTCTGACACGATAAATATAAATAAATAGTCCAAGACACCTGAAGGCCCAAAGTTTGCCTTTGTCTGATCTGGGTGATCCTAGTCTTAGAGAGACTGTGGTTAATAATAATAATAATAATAATAATAATAATAATAATAATCTGACGTGTGATCCAATACAACAGTCATCGGAGTCCCACCCTGGTCTTTCCACAGATATATAAACCCATTTTCCTACTTCCAACAGACCTCACTACTTCTGAGGATGCTTACCATAGATGCAGGCGAAACGTCAGGAGAAAATGCCTCTAGAACATGGCCATATAGCCCGGAAAACCTATAACAACCCAGTGATTCTGGCCATGAAAGCCTTCGACAATACAGTCAGCGGAGTGTCTGCTGTGGACTCTTCTTGTTATGTTTATAATAATAACTAGCCATCCCCTGCCACGCGTTACTGTGGCCCACATGGGGTTGTGTGTGGGAAATTTGGCCCAATTCTATCGTTGGTGGGATTCAGAATGCTCTGTGATTGTAGGTGAACTATAAATCCCAGCAACTACAACTCCCAAATGTCAAGATTCTATTTTCCCCAAATTCTACCAGTGTTCACATTTGGGCATACTGAGTATTTGTGCCAAGTTTGGTCCAGATCCATCATTGTTTGAGTCCACAGTGATCTCTGGATGTAGGTGAACTACAACTCCAAAACCAAAGGACGCTACCCACCAAACCCTCCCAGTATTTTCTGTTGGTCATGGGAGAACTGTGTGCCAAGTTTGGTTCAATTCCATCGTTGGTGGGGTTCAGAATGCTCTTTGATTGTAGGTGAACTATACATCCCAGCAACTACAACTCCGAAATGACAAAATCAATTCTTTTGATGAAGGGCATACATTGGGTTGTTAGGTGTCTTGTGTCCAAATTTGGTGTCAATTGGTCCAGTGGTTTTTGAGTTCTGTTAATCCCACAAAGGAACATTACATTTTTATTTATATAGATAATAATAATAATAATAATAATAATAATAATAATAAATAAGCCATTAAAACCTATCTTCCTGGCTTTTGTGCTTCTGAGCCTCCATGTTGTCTGTGGACATATAGCAACCCAATGACTTTCTTTGCCCATTTTAGGGACCCACGTCCTGCTGCGGCCCCAAGGAGAGGTCCCCGAAGGCCTCCACGTGGTCCCCTTGCTACTCAGTGACTCAGGGGACCCTCCTCTGGAGCGGGAGCAGCTCCTCAACGTCTCCGTCTGTGAATGCGACGAGTGGGACTCCTGCCGGACTCAAGTGGCGGCCGTGGCGGGAGCGGTGGCCGGGCTAAGCTTCGGGGCCCTGATGGTCATCCTGAGCAGCGCCGTCCTTCTCCTGTGTGAGTGGAGCCCCAAAACCAGACTTCCGTTTCAGTCCTGGAACCATAGACTTGGAAGGGACCCCCAAAGGCCATCCAGTCCACCCTCATTCTGCCAGGCAGGGAGACACTATTAAGTTCTTAAAAGCCTCCAGAGAAGGAGACTCCACCAGACTCAAAGGCAGTCTATATTGCACTAGAATTCGTAAAGGACCCCAAAGACCATCTAGTCCACCCCTTCTGACACATAGGAAGACACAATCCAATCCCTCGCGACGGATTTCAATCCAGCCTCTGCTTTCAAACCTCCAAGAAGGAGACTCCACTGGATTCTCAGTAGTCTGTATCCCACTAGAGTTCAAAAGGATCCCAAGGGCCATCTAGTCCATTCCCTCTGCCACAGAGGAAGACACTATCCAATCCCTCCCAATCGACGACCACCCAGCTTCTGCTTAAAAACTTCCAGAGATGGAAATTCCACCAGACTCCAACACCAGCTATATTTCACTAGAGTTGAAAGGGTCCCCAAAGGTCATCTAGTCCAATGTCATTCTTCTAGGCAGGAAGACACCATCCAATCTCTCTCGGCAGATAGCCATCCAGCCTCTGCTTACAAACCTCAAGAGAAGGAAACTCTACTAGATTCTTAGGTAGTCTGTATTCTGCTAGAGTTAAAAGTCACTCCAAGGGTCATCCAGTCCAATGCCGTTATTCCAGGCAGGATGACACAATCAAAGCCCTCCCAATAGATGGCCATCGAACCTCTGCTTTAAAACCTCTAGAGAAGGAGATCCACCAGACTCCAAGACAGTCTATATTTCACTAGAGTTCAAAGCGACTCCAAGAGCCATCTAGTCCACCCCCTCTGTCACATAGGAAGACACTATCCAATCCCTCCTGACAGATGGCCATCCAGCCTCTGCCTAAAAACCACGCGAGAAGGAGACTCTATTAGACTTCAAGACAGGATATATTCCACTTTAGTTGGAAGGGACCCCAAATGTCATCCAGTCCAGCCCCCTTTTTGCCAGGCAGGACGACACAATCAAAGCCCTCCCAATAGATGGATATCCAGCCTCTGCTGAAAAACCTCTAGAGAAGGAGATTCCACCAGACTCCAATGTAGTCTATATTAATTCGAAGGGACCCCCAAAGGCCATCTGGTCCAGCCCCCTTTTTGCCAGGCAGGACGACACAATCAAAGCCTTCCCAATAGATGACCATCCATCTTTTGCTGAAAAATCTCCAAAGAAGGAGGCTCTACCAAACTCCAAGGCAGTCTATATTACTTAGAAGGGACCCCCAAAGGCCATCCAGTCCAGCCCCCTTTTTGCCAGGCAGGACGACACAATCAAAGTCCTCTGAATAGATGGCCATCCATCCTTTGCTGAAAAATCTCCAGAGAAGGAGGCTCTACCAAACTCCAAGGCAGTCTATATTAGTTAGAAGGGACCCCCAAAGGCCATCCAGTCCAGCCCCCTTTTTGCCAGGCAGGACGACACAATCAAACTTCTCCAAATAGATGGCCATCCATCCTTTGCTGAAAAATCTCCAGAGAAGGGGACTCCACCAGACTCCAAGGCATTCTATATTAGTTAGAAGGGACCCCCAAAGGCCATCTGGTCCAGCCCACTTTTTGCCAGGTGGGACGACACAATCAAAGCCCCCCCAATAGATGGCCATCCATCCTTTGCTGAAAAACCTCTAGAGAAGGAAACACCACCAGACTCCAAAGCTATGGACCATATTCCGTTTTGATAAATTCTCTAATAGTTTTCGACATACCAGAAATACCATAAGGCTTTTTTTGGGCAGGTTCTTATTTTTGTCTAAAGTACTGCAGTCCTCGGCCAACTTCGGCGTTCCAGGTGTTTTGGACTTCAACTCCCACTATTCCTAACAGCCTCAGGCCCTTTCCTTTTCCACCTCAGCCGCTTAAGCGGCTGAGGTGGAAAAGGAAGGGTCCTGAGGCTGTTAGGAATGGTGGGAGTTGAAGTCCAAAACACCTGGAGGGCCCAAGTTGACCCATACCTGCTTTACTGCCTTTGGACATAATAACCAGAATGGAAAGCAACTGGAGGACAACTGACTGTATCGAAGTGGCTCTTATGATTTCATCCCCTTCTCACCTGTCAGGTTTGGTGTTGCTGGTGGCCACGTGGGAGCACTCTCGGCGGCAGGCCTTCCGGAAGGGCCTTTTGGGGGGCTCCCAGGATGACCTGCGGGACAACATTCTCAATTACAACGAACAGGGAGGCGGAGAAGAGGACCAGGTGGGTCTCATCACTTGGGGGGCCTTTAGTGCAAGGAAATAGCTCAAAATGCAGGACCCCCCCCCCCCCGCCAAAAGGTTGGTGGGCTGTTGGAGACCCCATTGAGACTGTTGGATACCCCATTGAGACTGCAACATTTTGGTTGTAAGGTCAATAGTCCTTTTTAAAAATATATATATTTATTTGGTTTTTAAAAAATACATGATTATAATTATAATCATGTAAGGTCAATATTCCTTTGGACTTTGTAACTAGTATTCTGTTTTCCAAAGATTGGGAATCCCTTATAGACTTATGTTTTCCCTGATATTTCCCCCGAAAACTCCCAAAAGCAAACCCTGATCCCATTATGCAGGGCTTGAAAATATCCCCCAAATATCCAAAATGCAAACCCTGATCCCTTTATCCACATCTTGAAAATATTCAAAGAAAACTCCCAAAAGCCAACTGCTGTTTTGCCATTTTATCTAAGGGTTGCCGTTGAATATGCCATTGGATATAATAGAAATGAAGGTTTCTGGAAAACCTTCCAATGAGAATGATAATTTTTGTTTTTGGAAAGGCTGTCCATTTGAGGATCCATCTCCTCCCCATAGAGCAGTATTTCTCAACTTGGGGTCGGGACACCTGGGGGGTCGCAAGAGGGGTTGCCAAAGACTATCAGAAAACACAGTATTTTCTGCTTGTCATGGGGGTTCTGTGTGGGAAATTTTGCCCAATTCTATCGTTGGTGAGGTTCAGAATGCTCTTTGGTTGTAGGTGAACTATAAATCCCAACTACAACTCCCAAATGTCAATGTCTATTTCCCCCAAACTCCACCAGTGTCCACATTTGGCCATACTGAGTATTCGTGACAAGTTTGGTCCAGATCTATCATTGTTTGAGTCCACAGTGCTCTCTGGATGTAGGTGAACTACAACTCCAAAACGCAAAGATCAATGCCCACCAAACCCTTCCAATATTTTCTGTTGGTCATGGGAGTTCTGTGGGCCAAGTTTGGTTCAATTCCATTGTTGGTGAAGTTCAGAATGCTCTTTGATTGTAGCTGAACTATAAATCCCAGCAACTACAACTCCCAAATGTCAAGGTCTATTTTCCCCAAACTCCACCAGTCTTCACATTTGGACATATTGAGTTTTACTGCCAAGTTTGGTCTAGATCCATCGTTGTTTGAGTCCACATTGCTCCCTGGATGCAGGTGAACTACAATTCCAAAACTCAAAGGTCAATGCCCACCAAACCCTTCCAATATTTTCTGTTGGTCGTGGACATTCTGTGTGCCGAGTTTGGTTCAATTCCATTGTTGGTGGAGTTCAGAATGCTCTTTGATTGTAGGTGAATTATAAATCCCAGGAACTACGACTCCCATATGTCAAGGTCTATTTTCCCCAAACTCCACCAGTCTTCACATTTGGGCGTATTGAGTATTCGTGTCAAGTTTGGTCTAGATCCATCATTGTTTGAGTCCACGGTGCTCCCTGGTTGTAGGTGAACTACAACTCCAAAACTCAAAGGTCAATGCCCACCAAACCCTTCCCGTATTTTCTGTTGGTCATGTGAGTTCTGTGGGCCAAGTTTGGTTCAATTCCATTGTTGGTAGAGTTCAGAATGCTTTTTGGTTGTAGATGAACTATACATCCCAGCAACTACAACTCCCAAATCACAAAATCAACCCCAACCCCACCAGTAGTCAAATTTGGGCGTATCGGGAATTTGTGCCAAATTTGGTCCAGTAAATGAAAATACAACCTGCATATCAAACATTTACATTAGGATTCATAAATAGCAAAATGACAGTTAAGAAGTAGCAACGAAAATAATGTTATGTTTGGGGGTCACCACAACATGAGGAACTGTATTAAGTGGTTGTAGCATTAGGAAACGCTAATCTAGACACTATCCTCCTATAGACACAGCCTAGAATCACATTAGCCTTTTTAGCCACTGTATGACACTGGATTAGGAAGGTTGACTACCACTGACCTAGAGCCTTTCTGTTCATTCTGCACCCTTTCCTGCCCTTAGGATGCCTACGACCTCAACCAGCTCCGCAACCCGGATCTCTTTCCGCCTCCATCGCCTTTGGGGAAGCCCTTGCGCAGGAGGGATGCCCCTTACGCCTTCGCCGTGCCTCCGTTTCCCCGTCGGATGCCCTCCTGCCCTTCCGATATCGAGGACTTTATCAACGAGGTACCCAAAAGATCAGGGATTTCTTTGGGGAAGAAGGAAAAAATGAGAGTGCTCAGTGATGGGGCCTCTTCCCACTCTAGGGGTCTATTTTAATGATAGAATTCCAGAATTGGAAGGCAGGACAACATAATCACATTGGCAACATAATCAGACCCTTGGCTTATGTAAACATAAGAGACCCCAAAGGCCATCCAGTCCAACCCTATACCATCAGGCAGGAAAAGATAATCACATTAGCTTTTTAAGCTGCTGCATCACACTATTGCCTCATGTTTGGTTGGTGGAAGAGACCCCGAAAGGCCATCCAGCCCAACAATATTCCGTCAGGCAGGAAAACACAATCACGTTGGCTTTTTAAAGCTGCCAATTCAGACCCTTGGCTTATGTTTATTTATTTAATTATTTATTTGCGACATTTATATGCCGCCCTTCTCACCCCAAAGGGGACTTGGAGCAGCTCACTCTGTATACATACATATATATATATATATATATATATACACACACACACACACACACACACACTATATTATGTTATTAGCACAGTACAATATCAGTATTAAATATTATTATATTGTACTAGACCATTATATTGTAATATTAGTAATAATATAAATATAATATTATAATATTATAATATCATATTATTATTATTATTAGTATTATATTGCATTACATTATAATATTATAAATATTATATGTATATACAATATATTACATTACATTACATTACATTACATTACATTACATTACATTACACTACACTCTTGGCTCATGTTTAGCTGGTGGAAGAGGCCCCCAAAGGCCATCCAGTCCAACCCTACGTCACCAGGCAGGAAAACATAATCTTACTAACTTTTAAAGCAGCTGCATTACATCACTGGCTCATGTTCAGCTGGCAGAAGAGGCCCCCAAAGGCCATCCAGTTCAACCCTATTCCATCAGGCAAGAAAACATAATCACATTGGCTTTTTAAGCTGCTGTATGACAACATTGGCTCATGTTTAGCTGGCAGAAGAGACCTCCAAAGGTCATCCAGTCTAACCCTACTTCACCAGGCAGGAAAACATAATCACACTGGCTTTTAAAGCGGCTGCATCACATCATGGGCTCATGTTTAGCTGGTGGAAGAGGCCCCCAAAGGCCATCCAGTCCAATGCTATTCTGTCAGGCAGGAAAATATAATCACATTCTGTTTTTAAGCAGCTGCATGACATCATTGGCTCATGTTTCGCTGGAGGAAGGAATCCCCAAAGGCCATCCAGTCTATCCTGCTTTCACCACACAGATACCCGAAAAATAGATGACCTCTGGGTTGCCTTCCACACTTCGATGACAGTGAGAGGATATTCAAAATAGGCCTGATGGGCAGCCACCAGAACAGCCTTTACGAGTGTTTCTTGTGTCTCTTTGTCCAATCTCAGGGCCTGGAGGCGGCCGACTCAGACCCCAGCATCCCCCCTTACGACACGGCACTCATCTACGACTTCGAAGGGGACGGATCGGCTGGAGGCTCCCTCAGCTCCATCCTCTCGAGCTTGGCCGATGAGGACCAGGACTACGACTACCTCAACGACTGGGGGCCTCGCTTCCGGCGCCTGGCGGAGCTCTATGGCAATTAGGGGGGCCCAAAGGGCTGGAAGGGGGTGGGGGGCAAGGGAGAGGAGGCTGACCAAGAAAGGTTCTGCACTCTCACAACTGGACATTTGGCACCTGGCTCCCTTTTTGGTTTCCAGCCCAAATTGGTACCTTTCCCCACTGCAGCAGACATTACAGGCAGGTGAGCCTTCCGTCAGTTCCTACCGAAACAAGTCTATCAAGACCTCCCCGAAATGGGTCACAACACTGACATATGGACTAGAAAGACTGAGAAACCTGACCCATTTCCTGGAAGACAGATGACCCGGACCCTTGGAGGGCAAGGGAAGGTGATGTCAAGCCAGTGTGCTTTGCACCACAGGATTTGCTGGGAGGAAAAAAGATTTGCTTTGCTTTCTGCTGAGGCTGAGAGAGTGTGACTCAAACAAGGCCACACCCTCTCAGGCATCTATGGGACTTTACAGGTACACAAGCAAGGAGACCATTGACATCTATGGGGCTTCATAGGACTATTGGTGTCTATGGGGATTCATAGACATAATGTTAAGGAGGTCATTGGCATCTATGGGTGTTCATAGGACCTTTGATGTCTATGGGGGTTCATAGGCATGTTGGAAAGGCGACTATTGGTGTCTGTGGGTGCTCATCAGCCCATTGTTCCTGAGGCCATTGATGTCTATGGTGGTTCATAGAACCATTGGCACCTATGGGGATTCCCTGGGTGCACTGCCAAGGATGCCATTGGCGTCTATGGATGTTCATAGGACCATTGCCATCTATGGGGGTTTAGGCATGTTGGAAAGGAGGCCATTGGTGTCTATGGTTGCTCATGAGTCCATTGGTCATGAGGTCATTGATGTCTATGGCAGTTCATAGGACCATTGGCGCCTATGGGGATTCCTGGGTACACTACCAAGGCCATTGGTGTCTATAGGGGTTCACAGGCATGTTGGAAAGGAGGCCATTGGTGTCTATGGGTGCCCCTCAGCCCATTGGTCATGAGGCCATTGATATCTATGGTGGTTCATAGGACCATTGGCGCCTATGGGGATTCCTGGGTGCACTGCCAAGGAGACCATTGGTGTCTATGGGTGTTCATAGGATCATTGGTATCTATGTGGGTTCATAGTCATGTTGGAAAGGAGACCATTGGCGTCTATGGTTGCTCATCAGCCCATTGTTCATGAGGCCATTGGCATCTATGTCATTGGCATCTATGGGTGTCCAAAGGACCATTGATATCTATGGTGGTTCATAGGACCATAGGCACCTATGGGGATTCCTGGGTGCATTGCCAAGGCGGCCATTGGCATCTATGTGTGTTCACCGGCCCATTGGTCATGAGGGCACTGGCGTTTTTGGCCGTTCATAGGACCATTAGTGTCTATGGGTGGTCACTGGCACATTGGGTAGGAATTTATTGGCATCTATGGGTGTCCAAAGGACCATTGGCATCTATAGGTATTTACAGAACCATTAGAATTACCAAGGAGGCCATTGGCATCCATGGGAGTCCATTGGGAGCCATTGGAGTCTATGAGGGTTCGTAGGGTCACCTGGAGAGAGGCAGAACTAAAATCGGTGAAAGAAAGAGCCACTGAATTACAAAGGTGGCCCACAGTTTTATTCAGAGGCTACTATACAAATGGCACCAGGGTCCAAAAGATACAGAATCCGACTACTTTTTCCCTGTAAAAGGCAAAAGAAATGGAAGCTGAACAAGGGGGAAGTGCGGGTCTGTGGCTCCTGTGGACACCTCTTGGGATCAGTGACCCCCAAATTCCCCTTCCCTTGCCCCTGCTTGTAGGGCTTTCTTTCCTTTCTGAGTGCCCCGTGGTCCCATCAGGTCCGCTGGCTTCTACAATTCCTGCTTGGGGACCGGCTCTGAGGTCACGGCTGGCCGAGCGCTTCCGAGCTGCATTTTTTGTGTGGCCGTGACCAGCCGGGCATAGCTCTCAGGGCCGTAGGGGTGGTGGTGCTCCCCGGAGCGGGCTGAGAGCAAAGGCAAGTGGTCCTGCCGCCCGGAGCGGCGCCGGGGCCGGAAGAGCGGTGGCCGCCGTTGTTCCTCTCCGTCCCGCAAGGAGTCCGGCAGGGGCTTCAAGGTGGTCTCCGGCAGGAGCATAATGCTGAGGACAGAGAGGATGGCGAAGGAGGCGAAGACCACGTGGTGCAGGAAGAAGCCCCGGCTGTCGTGGATGTCCAGCAGTGGAGTGGACAGCGAGCCCACCGCTCCAGCCGCCAGAATCAGGCCCAGCCCGGCCCCCCTGTGAAAAACGGGAAAAGGAAGGGGTAAGATTCGAACTCAGGACAATCAAGAGGTGGCTGTTTGGGGGTCAAACCCTGCAGGCTAGGCAAAGCAGGGAAGGACACCCCTTTTCTTCTTAAAAGACTCTACAACTCTTCCAAACTTTTTTGTAGGGGGAAACTACAACTCCCACAAAATAGGGAAACCATAAAGGCCCTTCCAAAGCTGGCAATGTCCCTTTTGTTTGTATGCTTCATCCAACTTCAGTGCCTTAGACTTTCCAATCCACTAACCTATCAAAGGAAGAAATGTGTCTCTCTTTGTTGTGATCTGGAGTTTTCTAGAGAAGAAATTACCTCACAGACAGATGGGAAGGGCTTTATTTCTTAAAGCATACAGTACGGTTACAAGCAAAGTTCCATCTGACAGTTGGCTTCCATCTCACTTTGGCCCTCCCCTTCACAGCCCCGTTTCCATGGAAACCCTCTCAATTGAGCTACAGGCCAAGGCATGGCCTACTTTCATGGTTCCCCACAACACCAGGAAAGGAGGTCATGACTTATCTCCCCACAAAAAAAAAACAAAAACCAGTGAAATCGCAAAACAAAAAGAAAATTAACAACGTATTATCGAAGGCTTTCATGGCTGGAATCACTAGGTTCTTGTGGGTTTTTTCGGGCTATAGAGCCATGTTCTAGAGGCATTTCTCCTGACGTTTCGCCTGCATCTATGGCAAGCATCCTCAGAGGTATGATGCTTGCCATAGATGCAGGCGAAATGTCAGGAGAAATGCCTCTAGAACATGGCTCTATAGCCCCCAAAAAACCCACAAAAATTAACAACACAAACTGAAATCCAAGTCATTGTACATATACTTTCACAGGTTCCTCACCATGGTTTAACTAGGTAATTTTGATGGAATGCCATCTGCACTCATTCTGGTTGAGCAAAATGTTTCCATCTAAACAAATACCGAGTCCTAGAGTCCAGAATTTCTTTCACCTCAAAATGATTTTGCCCATCCACTAGAATAGGATTGGAGATAGGTACTTCCCTCTCCCACTGCCATTCCTTGCAGGCTGGTTTGATAAGACTGCAATGAAAGACTGGATGTATTTGTTTTAAGCTATGAGAAGGTTTGAGCCATACTGTGACTGGGTTAATTATCTCTAATATGGGGAAAGGCCCAACAAACTTAGGGGCCAGTTGTTTTTTAAGATGGCTGTACAGTTTTTAGAAATTTGGTGAATAAGTACACCCCACCTAGAAATTAGAGTGCTTTGTAGGCATTGTTAGGTACCGTCGGAATCTTTGTAATTCAGAATAAAGTCAGGAAAATTACCTTTTTGAAGCAATTTCGAAGTTTTTTAAAAAACTGGAAGTCCTTTTTCTCTTATGATGCTTTTTCCGCCATTTTTGTTCCAACTCATGAAGTGAGTCGGAAATGATTAAGCTTTTCCCCGCTTCTGATACCTGACCTCTGCTCAAGCCAGAGAAGCCAGTTTTAAAGCCAGAGAAGTTGGTTTTAAATCAGAGAAGGAAGGAATTTCCTGGCCTTGGGTCAAGACAGAGAAGCCAATTTTAAACCAGAGAAGGAAGGAATTTCCTCCGCTTGCTATTCCCCACTTCTGGTCCTTGGCCTCAGCTCAAGCCAGAGAAGCCAGTTTTAAACCAGAGAAGGAAGGAATTGCCTCTGCTTGCTTTTCCCTGCTTCTGATCCCTGGTCTGCCTCAAGCCAGAGAAGCCAGTCTTAAAGCCAGAGAAACCAATTTTGAACCAGAGAAGGAAGGAATTTCCTCCTTTTGCTTTTCCCTGCTTCTGATCCCTGGCCTGCCTCAAGCCAGAGAAGCCAGTCTTAAAGCCAGAGAAGCCAAAGGAATTTCCTCTGCTTGCTTTTCCCCGCTTCTGGTCCCTGGCCTTGCCTCAAGCCAGAGAAGCCAGTTTTAAAGCCAGAGAAGAAAGAAATTTCCTCATAGAATCATAGAATCAAAGAGTTGGAAGAGACCTCATGGGCCAGCCAGTCCAACCCCAATCTGCCAAGAAGCAGGAATATTGCATTCAAATCACCCCTGACAGATCAAATCACCCCATCCAGCCTCTGTTTAAAAGCTTCCAAAGAAGGAGCTTCCACCACACTCCAGGGCAGAGAGTTCCACTGCTGAACGGCTCTCACAGTCAGGAAGTTCTTCCTCGTGTTCAGATGGAATCTCCTTTCTTGTAGTTTGAAGCCATTGTTCTGCATCCTAGTCTCCAAGGAAGCAGAAAACAAGCTTGCTCCTCTGCTTGCTTTCCCCCGCTTCTGGTCCCTGGCCTTGCCTCAAGCCAGAAAAGCCAGTTTTAAAGCCAGAGAAGAAAGGAATTTCCTCTGCTTGCTTTTCCCCGCTTCTGGAGTAAAACAACTACTTTCAAAGTAAAGGCCACCCAATGAAAGAGGAAATAACACTTTCAAACCATTAACAAAAGGATTTGGAAGTCTCCGAAGTTTCAAAAAGTTTTGAACACTTTTTCTGGGAAAATCGGAATTGACTTTAGAATCGAACCACCATCCGAAACGAGTTTTGAACCATTTTTTTGTGGATCAACCAAGCCTAGTGCTTAGCCTTTTTCCTGTCTGCAAACTGTTTCTACCCTTCCATAGTAGCCTGTAGTTAAAAAAAAAAAAAGGCAACGACACTCTTTAAATGCCTCGAGTCTTAAGGCCTTCCAATCTTTCCAAGGAAGTCTCTTTTGGGGGAAAACTACAACTCCCACAACCCAGAGCAACCCCAAATGGCCTTCCAAAACATGTACAATTCCTTGTATGCTGTGTATCAGCCAACCTCAGTGCCTTAGACTTTCTGATCCGCAGACTTGTCAAAGAAAGACACGCGTCGTTCCTTTAACATCAGGACTCTTCAGACCCTCCAATCTTTCCAAGGAAGTTTCTTTGCAGGGGGAAACTACAACTCCCACAATATAGGACAACCATAAAGACCATTTGATGCAAAATGCCCTTCCAAAACTTGTAAAATTCCTTGTATTTGTATGTTTTCAGCAACATCAATGCCTTAGACGTTCTGCTCCACAGACTTGTCAAAAGAAGGAATGTGTGCCTGGACTCTTAAGTTTCTCCAATTGTTCTTTTTGAGAGAAAACTACAACTCCCATCATCCAGAGCAAGCAGAAAGATCATGCCATGGTTGCTTCGAATGCCTCTCTACCAAAGCCTGTATAAATCCTATTGTTTTTATGTTTCCGTGCCTTAGACTTTTGCTTTCCTGAGAGCTTTTATTTCGTCCCTTTTTTTGATGTGATTGGGAAGTTTTGGTACATTATCATTAAAAGTAAAGAATTAAATGAACTGAATTAAATTAAATGAACTGACAGCCATAAAGAGAGGTACGGCTGCACACCCTCTCTTATCATTTTATGTGATTTGTTTGAACACTTCCAGGTTGGGTTCTATTTATAATGTAGGTTTTTAATTGTATGGGTTCTAATGTTGTGACTTGCGGAGAATCTGGTTTAAGCAGGCATGGGCAAACTTGGGCCCTCCATGTGTTTTGGACTTCAACTCCCACAATTCCTAACAGCCTCAGGACCTTTCTTTTTCCCCTTCAGCCGCTAAGCGGCTGAAGGGGAAAAAGAAAGGTCCTGAGGCTGTTAGGAATTGTGGGAGTTGAAGTCCAAAACACATGGAGGGCCCAAGTTTGCCAATGTCTGGGTTTTAGAGAGGAAAGTGGGGTATATTATATTTATTTAATATCATGCTAATGCTACTACTAGTAGTAGTAATAACATAATGATTTAAATCAATAATAATAAAAATAATAATTGAAAAGTGATTATAATAAATAATTCATCAGAATAAGAATAAAATAAGAAATGAAAGAAGAAATAAAATAAAATAATAAAATAAAAAATGTGAGCTAAAAGAAGAATTAAAACTAAATAATACGACAAAATGAGAAATGCAAATTAAAATATTGTGAACATAACAAATAAAATTAGAAATGGAAACAAATGAAATAATAAAATGAGAAATAAAATAAGTAAATAAACGATAAAATAAAATAAATGAAAATAATGTTAAAATAACCAAAAATGAAAATAAATGAAACAATAAAACAAATAAAATAGATAATAAAATAACAAATTAAAATAACGTTAATGAATAAAATGAGAAATGAAAATAAAACAATAACATAAAATGAGAAAATGAAAAATAAAGTAGATTATAAAATAAAATAACATAAGAAAATTAAAATAAGAATAAAAGAATTGAAGAAGAAATTAAATTAAATTAAATAAAAAATGTGAGCTGAAAGAAGAAATAAAAATAAATAAGAAATGAAAATTAAAATAATGTGAACATAACAAATAAAGTTAGAAATGAAAACAAATGAAATAATAAAATGAAAAGTAAAATAAGTAAATAAATGATAAAATAAAATAAATGAAAATTAAAACAATGTTATAATAACCAAAAATGGGAAATGAAAATAAATAATACAGTGAAATGGAAAATAAAATAGATAATAAAATAAAATGACAAGTGAAAATTAAAATAACGTTAAAATAATGAATAAAATGATGGAAATGAGAAATGAAAATAAATAAAATAACATAAAATGAGAAAATAAGAAATTAAAATAAAATAAAATAATGAATTAAAATAATATTGGAATAAATACAATAAATTAAAATAAAGTAATAAGAGGAAAAATGAGAATCATGTTAAAATCACAAATAAAAAATTAACAAATTAAAATAATAATATTAAATTTACAAATCATAGAGCAAATAAAAATAAATAAAATAAGACCACAAATATTAATTAAAATAATACTCAAATAACAAATATAATAAGTAGCAAAAATAAATAAAAATAAATTGCAAATAAAATAGCAAATAAATAAAATAATGAAATGAAATAAATAATAATATTAAACTAACAAAATAAAAGTAATACTAAATAAAAAAACAAACTGAAATAAAAACAATGTTAAAGTCGCAAATAAAAATGACAAAATTATTATGAAATTAATTTTTTTTTTTTGGTAATGTCAGGAGCGACTTGAGAAACTGCAAGTCGCTTCTGGTGTGAGAGAATTAGCCGTCTGCAAGGACGTTGCCCAGGGGACGCCTGGATGATTTTTTGATGTTTTATCATCCTTGTGGGAGGCTTCTCTCATGTCCCCGCATGAGGAGCTGGAGCTGATAGAGGGAGCTCATCCGCCTCTCCCCGGACTCGAACCTGCGACCTGTCAGTCTTCAGTCCTGCCGGCACGGGGGTTTAACCCACTGCGCCACCGGGGCTCCATGAAATTAAATAAAAGTAAAACATAAACATTGAAATAACATAAAAATGTAAAATAGAATTAATAATAATAATAATAATAATACCTGACCACGGTGGGCAGAACCTCACCGGCGAAGAGAACGCTGAGGGCAGAGACGGCTTGAGAAGCCAGAAGTCCCAAGACGGAGAAGGAGAGCACCAGCCAGGACTTCAGATCTGGAAAAGGGGGAGCGGAAGGAAGAGAGAGTTGGGACGAAAAACAGGTCAACTGCCCCCCAAATAGTGTGTCACAGGAGCATGGCCTCGGCTTCTCCCCCTGAGAAGCCCAACCTCTGTCTTATATGGCCTTACACTGGGTCAGGGCCAGCAGCAGCAGCGAGGAGACCCCGGTCAGGATGGTGCCGAAGAGCAGGGCAGCCCTGCGGCCAAAGCGGTCAACGGCCAGGCAGAGGAAGAGCAGGGCCAGGGCCTCACTCACGGCCGGCAGGAAGTAGGGGAAGTAGAAGCGGGGGCCAAAAGGGGCCAGGTTGCGAGTGAAGGAGTGCCGGATCCCGCTCCCAATGAACCTGCAGAAGGGATATAGGGGTCAGCGTTGAAGCCTTGAAGAGGTCACAATGGCCAACATCTATCATCTTACATTGGTGAATGCGACCCCCCCCCCCCCCCACAAATATATCATCTTGCACTGGTAAATGTCCTTCTTAACATAAGGAATGTTGCAAACATTTCTGTTATCACTGTCCCACTTTTCATTTCTCATTAGCAACTTTTAATTATAGTCCGGCAAGAAGCTTTAGTCTGTCTTTAACATAAAGAATGTTGCAAACGTTTCTGCTATAACAGTCCCAGTTCTTATCAGAGTTTACTTTTCATTTCTCATTAGCAACTTTTAATTATACTCCAGCAAGAAGCTTTAGTCATTGCGGGCCTTAATATTATACTGGTGTTTCCAAAATTATTAACTCCACACATACAACTTCCTACATTCATTCCCACACATCATTATTAAATCCACATTTATCAAATCTGCATATTAAATTTTTGTGACAAATCCGCCCGTATTCACAGTTGGGCATGTTGGGTCTGTGTGCCAAGTTTGGTCCAGATCCGTCATTGATGGGGTTCAGAGTGCTCTGAATGGAGGTTGAACTACAACTTCCATGCAGGTGGGTTGGTCCCCCCACAAACACTTCCAGTATGTTCTGTTGGTCATGGGGATTTGTGTTTCAAGTTTGGTCTAGGCCCATCATTGATGAGGTTCAGAGTGCACTGGATGCAGGGTGAACTACAACTCCCACGTAGGTGGGTCATTCCCACCCCAGCCCCTCCAGTCTGTTCTGTTGGCCACCAGGGTTCTGTGTGCCATGTGAGTTCCAGAACTGCCATTGGGAGCTTCAGAATACTCTCTGAGTGCAGGGTGAACTACAACTCTCACTTGGGTGGGTTAGCCCTCCCTCAAACTCTTCCAGTATGTTGTATGGTCAGCAGGGTTCTGTGTGCCATGTTTGGTCCAGATCCATCATTGATGGGGTTCAGAGTGCTCTGAATGCAGGTTGAACTACAACTCCCATGCAGGTGGGTTGGTCCCCCCACAAACACCTCCAGTTTGTTCTGTTGGTCATGGGGATTTGTGTTCCAAGTTTGGTCCAGAGCCGTCATTTGTGGGGGTCTCAGTGGTCTGCGGAAGTGGGTGAAAGTACTGCAAATCCTATCATCTGTGGTCTATCCTCCTCCAACCCTCACCAGGACATAAAATGCTTCATAGGGAGTCAGTGTGTCAATAAATGCATCATTTATTTGGGTCACATGGATTTCTGGAAGTGAGTGAAGATACTGAAATTCCCATTATCCCTGGTCCATCCTCTACCAAAACTCAACACAACCTGAGCTCTGCGAGTGCAGCTTTTTTCTGAATGAAGCAGAGAGTGTTTGAGTACCGGGACATCAGTAGGGAGACCAAGGGGCTTGCCTATAAAGCTATTGTCCTCCCAACCCTGCTACACGCCTATGAGACATGGACTATCTACAGACATCACATGCAACTCCTGGAATGATTCCGTCAGCACTGCCTCCAGAAAATCCTGCAAATCTCTTGGGAAGACAGGTGGACAAATGTCCGTGTGCTGGGAGAAGCAAAGACCACCAGGATTGAAGTGATGGTCCTCTGCCATCAACTCCGCTGGACCGGCCATGTTGTCTGGATGCCCGACCACGATCTCCCAAAGCAGTTGCTCTACTCCGAACTCAAGAATGGAAAACGGAATGTTGGAGGACAGGAAAAGAGATTGAAAGATGGGCTCAAAGCCAACCTTAAAAACTCTGGCATAGACACCGAGAACTGGGAAGCCCTGGCTCTTGAGTGCTCCAGCTAGAGGTCAGCTGTGACCAGCAGTGTTGTAGAATTTGAAGAGGCACGAATGGCAGGCAAAAGAGAGAAATGTGCCAAGAGGAAGGTGCATCAAGCCAACCCCGACCAGGACCGCCTTCCACCTGGAAACCAATGCCCTCACTGCGGGAGAAGATGCAGGTCAAGAAGAGGTCTCCACAGTCACCTACGGACCCACTGACAGTACACTGATCCTGGAAGACTATCCTACTTGGCCAACGAGGGATCGCGTAAGTAAGTCACTGTAACCTGAAATGTCCTTGGAGGGAGGCTTTAGGTGGTTCCTCATCACTGTTTGTGGAGGCAGGAGACTGTCTGTGTAAGGGAACACCTCTACTACATACACACATACAGATTACTACTACCACCACCACCACTACTACTACTAGAGAACAGCAAAGGGTTTCCCGCCCTTCCTGGGGTCTTTCTTACGTTGTGAATCCCAGGATGAGGCTGTTCTTCCACACGACCCGAGTGCAAAACACCTTCCAGACGCTGCTGTACTTGGGTTCCCCTTCAGACAGGTTGTCCAGTTCTAAGGAGAGAACAAAACGGACGTCACTTTGGCACAAAACACACAGGTGCTTTGGCTCAACCGAGACGGAGATTGCATCACAGCAGAGATTGCATCAAGGCATCTTTCCTTACGAAAGGGTCGAAGGGATGCCAAAAGGAAGCATTGTTGACAGGACATGGCACAAACTATCCATGGGGAGAAACCTCACAATCACAAATATCTCCAAAGAGACACTATGACGAAGAGTGGCTTGCAGCAAACAGAAGCGTATCTACATTACCATGGCTCAATGCTATGGGATTTTGGGTGCTGTCGTTTTGCAAGGTCTTGAGCCTTCTCTAAGTGCATGTACACTGGAGAACGGGTGCAGTTTGGCACCACTTGAACTGCAACGGCTCAATGCTGAATGTATTGGTTCTGGATATACAGTAATTGGAAATGGAGGAGAGAAGAGATCGTCACAAAGCAAGGGATGCCAAAGGGTCATGTTGCAATGCCAGGGTCATCCCTTTGACCTTTGAGAGCCCACCTGCAAAGAGTTGCTCCTCTTCTATTTGGACCCCATTGCTCTCGGCTAAGCTGCGCAGGGCTGCCTTGCCTTTCTCCGTTTGGTGGGTGGCCAGCAGCCAGCGGGCCGACTCCGGGAACAGTGATGGGCACCTGCACCAATAATGATCAGACAACAACAATAATGGTACCTTGAACAAAGAAAATGTGTCTCCTTCCCACCCAGCCCTTTCCTTGCATTTGCGCCAAGAGGAAGCCATGGGAAGAGGCCTGTTTGCCAGGGCTGGGTTGGGCATGGCCCTTCCTCCTCCCCAAGTCCTTGAGCATCAAGGTGGTGGTGCTCCAGCAAAGAGGGTTTGTTTGCTCAGCGCCACTTGAGCGCCACTTTAGCCAAGGCCTCCCTCCCAAAGGGCTGAGGAAGGGACTGGTTAGCCAAGCGGATCCTTCGTAATTGTAGTGTTGTTGCTGGGAAAACTGGCAGAGCAGCCTTGCAAGTTCCTTTTCTTTCTTCCTTTCTTCTCTCCATCCTTCCCACTCTCCCTTCTTTGCCTTCCTTCTTCCTGCACTCCTTCCACTCCTTTCCTTCTTTCTTTCTCTCCTTCCTTCCTTCCTTCCTTTGCCCCTTCCTTCCCTCCTAGCCTTCTTTGCTCCTTCCTTTCTTTCCCTCCTTCCTTCCTTTCTCTCCTTTCCTTTGTTCTCTCCTTCTTCCTTCTTTTCTTCCTTCTTTCTATCCTTCCATTCCACCCTCTCTTCCTTACCTCCCCCCTCCCTCCCTCCTTCCTTCCTTCCTTCCTTCCTTCCTTCCTTCCTTCCTTCCTTCCTTCCTTCCTTCCCTCCCTCCCTCCCTCTCTTTCTTTCCCTCCCTCAATGGCTCCTTCCTTTCATCCCATCTTCTTTCCTCCTTCCTTCTTTCACTCCTTCTTTCATCCCTCCCTCACATCCTTCCTTCCTTTGCCCTTCCCTCCTTCTTTCTTTCTCTCCTTCCCTTCTTCCCTCCTTCTTCCTCCTTTTCTTCCTTTCTTTCTCGCCTTCCTTCCCACCCTTTCTTCCCTCTTTCTTTCTTTCCCTCCCTCCCTCCCTCCCTTGCTCATTCTTTTCTTCCCACCTTCTTTCCATTTTTCTTCCTTCTTTCTCTCCTCCCTCCATCTATCCCTTCCTTCCTTCCTTTTCCTCTTCTTCCATCTTTCCTTCCTTCACCCCTTCCTTCGCTCCTTCTTTGCTCCTTCCTTTCTTTTCTCCTTCCTTCCTTCCCACCCTCCTTTCCTTCCCTCCCTCCTTCCTTTCTTCTCTCCTTCTTTCCCTCCCTTCCTCCTTTGCTTCTTCCTTTCTTCCCACCTCCTTCCTTCCTTCCTTCTTTCCTTCCTTCCTTCTTTCCTTCCTTCCTTCTTTCCTTCATTCCTTCTCTCCTTTCTTCCATCCTTCCTTCTCCAATATGAAGGCTCTTACAGCTGGGGCATTCCCCTGCCAAGTGTATGGTAACAATTCCAAGACAACATGGCTGGGGGTTTCTGCTTGAGGCCAAGATGGCATAGCACATTGATTTTGCCAATGCTGCTTGCCATGCTTCCCATCCATGGTGTCCTAGGGCCCAAGAGTGAGAAGAGACTCCAAGAGTCATCCAATCCAACTCCTTCTGCTAGGCAGGGAAGGCACAACCCAAGCCCTCCTGGCAGATGCCCATCCAGCCTGTGCTTAAAAGGACTCTTGGACAATGTGCTTTCAAAGCCTGGGGTCTCTTCCATCTCTACCCATTGGGATCCCCAGGGTTTTGGGGGCCAAACTCACCACCAGCAGAGTGCCATCAGGGCCAGGGTCAGTGTGATTGCCGCTTGCAGGAGGCGCCATTCCTTGCAGGCCACAGCCAGACCGGGCAGGAGCAGCTCTCCGGCCACCCAGAAGAAGCTGGACAACATGGTGACCGTCAGCCGGTGCGGAGGCCCACACAGCTCCAGCCCTGAGCGAGAAGCAGAGGGGAAGCCTCAAAGCCTCCGGGCAAAGGCACCCAAAGCTATTACACTTTCCCCCCATGTTTTACAAATGGAAACAACAGAGGTGCAACAACTCTGCAAATAGCACTCAGGGATAGAATCCTAGAGTTAGAAGGGACCCCCAAAAGTCATCTAGTCCAACCCTATTCTTTCAGGCAGATAGGCACAATCTGATCCCTCCTGATAGATGGCCATCCAGAGTCATAGACATCCAAAGCTTCATAGAGAATAAGGCTATAGCATTATAGAATCCTAGAGTGGGAAGGGATCCCTAAAGGCCATCCAATCCAACCCCTTTCTGCCAGACAAGAAGACACTATCTGATTCCTCCCAACATCCAGCCTCTTGTTAAAAGACTTCCATAGAATCCTAGAGTTGGAAGAGACCCCCAAATGTCATCCAGTCCAACCCTATTCTATCAGGCAGAAAGACACAATCTGATCCCCCTCAACAGACAGCCATTCAGCCTCATAGACATTTGAAGCTTCATGGCACAATGAAGCTATAGAACAGGCCTGGACAAACTTTCTAACTTAAGGGCCGCATGCTAGCACTCCCTGCTAGGAGGACTGGCTGCCTCGTGATGGATGGAAGGAAGGGAGTGAAGGAGGAAGGAAAGATAGAAGGAAGGATGGAAGGAATGAATGAAGGAAGGGAAGGATAAAGAAAAGAGAGAAGGAAGGAAAGCCAAAAGGGAAGGAAGGAAGGAAGGAAGGAAGGAAGGAAGGAAGGAAGGAAGGAAGGAAGGAAGGAAGGAAGGGGAAAGGAAAGAAGGACAAAAGGGTGGGCGGGAAGGAGGGAGAAAAGAGGGAAGGAAGGAAAGACAAAAGGAAAGGAAGGAAGAAAAAGAGAAGGAAAGAAAGAAGGGAGGGAGGGAGGGAAGGGAAAAGATAAAGAAGTGGGGAAGAGAAGGATGGAAGGAAGGATAAAGGAAAGACAGAAGGAAGGAAAGACAAAAGGGAAGGAATGAAAAAGAAGGAGAGAGGGAGGAAAGAGGGAAGGAAGGAAGGTCGATGGAAGAGGAAAGAGGGAGGAAGGAGAGAAGGAAGAAAAGACAAAAGAGAGGGAAGGAGGAAGGAGTAAGAGAGGAGGAAGGAAAGAGAGAAGGAAGGGAGGATAGGACAGTGAGAGAGAGGAAGGCCTGAAAAAAGAGCCCAAGGGACCACATTTGGCCCCTGGGCCTGGGTTTGCCCATACCTGCTACAGAATCATAGATTCCTAAAGTTGGAAGGGACCCCAAGGGTCATCCAGCCCACTCTCTTTCTGCCGAGCAGGCTGCATCACGCTCTTGGCTCATGTTCAATCATATATCTTTACTACTGTCAAGCCATAGCTCTTATTTGTTTCCTCCACCCAGACATTAGACTCCTTTGGATGCAGCCTAGAATCGCATTGGCCATTTTAGCTGCTGCATCACACTCTTGGGGTGGTACTCACTGGCAACGTAGAGGGAGAGGAAGGCGCCGGCCAAGGTTGCCCCAAAGAGCAGGTGAGTGAGAGCAAACATGGCGTAACTTGTGGCCAAAGAGACTGCGAAGCCCAGCGGGACAGAGAGAATGAAGGAGGTGACGAAGGCGGTCCGGCGTCCGAACCTAATGGATCGGGAGGGAGGAAAAATCAGAAATGGCATTCTGGCCCTTTAAGAGTCAAATTGCATTTAATCTACAGGCATAGGTCAACTTTGACCCTCCCTCCAGGTGTTTTGGACTTCAACTCCCACAATTCCTAACAGCCTATCGGCTGTTAGGAATTGTGGGAGTTGAAGTCCAAAACACCTGGAGGGAGGGCCAAAGTTGGCCCATGCCTGGCATAGACACATCCATCAAAGCATTTCCTACCTGTCGCAAGTCGAACCAAAGCTCAGGTAGCCAAGGATCCACCCCAGGAGGAAGGTGGCTTGTTCCAAGGGGACCTTCCAGTGGTCGGAGCAGACCAAGCCCCACTGCAAAATGGGGGAGAGAAGGAAAAAATGGTGAGGGTCCAGAAGGGATAGCACACTATCAGGTGCTAGTTGGTTATTTCGTCTCTGAGGATTCCCAAATCCAAGGTGGAAATTTCCAGGTGTGATTGCACTGCAACTCCCAGCAGCCTTTAGGCAGTATAGGCAACAGTAGGAGGTGCAGAGAATTGTAGTCCTCTTAAAATGATTTGTCGATCTCTCAATTTCCCCCCAGTACTGGGACTTGAGAGGTACTTAATTAAAAGTATATATGTGTCTTATTTATTTACTTACTTACTTACTTACAGCTTTTATATTCCGCCTTTCTCACCCTGCAGGGGACTCAGGGCGGATTACAGTGTACACATATATGGCAAACATTCAATGCCAATTTTTGACATACAAACATATACAGACATACACAGAGGCTATTTAACTTTTTTTTTCTGGCCGCCAGGGGAGCTGTCGCTTTCATCGTCCATCTGCGACGCTGATGAAGCACTTCCGCATTCCCCGCATGCTTCCCCGCTGGAATGCTTTGCTGGGGTCTTCTTTTATGGCCTCATAAATCAGTTAATTTAGCCTCCCCACACTTTAAGGTGGTACCTTATTTTCCTACTTGACAGCTGTCTTTCGGTTTGCAAAGGTCGACAACAGGCTACACACAATTGGTTGGAAACCCACTCCAACCCGGACTGGCTTCGAACTCATGATCTTTTGGTCAGAGTGATCTTAATGCAGCTGACACTCAACCGGCTACGCACCCCCCCCCCCTGGTGGTGGAGTGGGTTAACCTGCTGAGCTGCTGACCGAAAGGTCGCAGGTTTGAATACGGGGAGTGGGGTGAGCTCCCACTGTTAGCCCCAGCTTCTGCCACCCTAGCTGTTCAAAAACATACAAATGTAAGTAACTCAATAGGTACCGCCTCAGCGGAAAGGTAACGGTGCTCCATGCAGTCATGCTGGCCACATGACCTTGGAGGTGTCTATGCACAACGCCTGCTCACCCCTCTCTTCTCAGATTTGAACCAGTGACCTTTCAATCAGCAAGTACAGCAGCTCAGTGGTTTAGCCCACTGTGCCACCAGGGGCTCTCTCTCTCTCTCTGTATACACACACATTATTATATATATTTAATGCATATATATATATATATAAACACACACACACTCACACACACACACACATATATAATTAGTATTATTATTAATGTTACTACTAATATATTATTACTAATAATAATAACAATCTTTTTCTCTCTTCAAAGAGACTCAAAGCAGCTAACAGCACAACAAACATGTTCTCCTGATGACAACTCCCAGCATCCCCAGTTCCACTTCTCCTTCTATTGATTTAAACCTGCATTGTTATTATTGTGATCATTTTCACCATCAAATGTTTTTATTTATATCATTCTTCTCTTAAACGTGACTCAATGCAGCTCCCAACACTCACTGATATTATTTGTATTGCACTTCTCTTATGGGAGACAAATGATTGATTGATTGACTGATTGATAGTATTTGTATTCTGTTTCTCTTCTCTTAAAGGAGACTAAAAGTGGTTCCTCATTCATTCATTGATGGATAGATAGAATTGTATTCTTCCCTTTTTGTCATGGAAGGAGTCTTGATTGATTGATTGATTGATTGTATTGGTATCCTGTTTCTCTTCTCTTAAAGGGGACACAACACAGCTCCCAACTGATTGATTGATTGATTGATTTGTATCCTGCTTCTCTTCTCTTAAAGGGGACTCAAAGTGGCTTCCAAGACATTGATAGCATTTGCATTGCACTTCTGTCCTCTTAAAGGAGAATCAAAGTGGTTTCTAATGTATTGATTGATTGATAGTATTGGTATTCTGCTTCTCTTCTCTTAAAGGAGACTCAAAGAGGCTCTTAATTGATTGACTGACTGATTGACTGATAGCATTTGTATTGTGATTCTCTTTCCCTGGGGTGGCACAGCAGATTACACCGCTGAGCTGCTGAACTTGCTAACCGAAAGGTCAGCAATTTGAATCCTGGGAGTTGAGTGAGCTCCCACTGTTAGCCCCAGCTTCTGCTAAGTTTGAAAACATGCAAATGTGAGTAGATCAATCAGTACCACTGGGGTGGGGAGGCAACAGTGTCCAATAATAATAATAATAATAATAATAATAATAATAATAATACATCTCACAGTCCTAGACGCTTGGGAAATGTTTGATTTGTGATTTTGTGATATGAAATCCAGGATATAGATATCGTTTGCTGTAACATACTGTGCTTTTGTGTCAATAATAATAATAATAATAATAAACTTTATTTATACCCCGCCACCATCCCCCCCCCCCCCCCAAAGGGGACTTGGAGTGGCTTATATGAGGCCAAGCCCAGCGATACATTACGGCAACATAAACGAAATAACATTACAATAAATTAAATAAACCAATCAAGTAAAATAAACAATTCAAAATAACATAACAGAAAGGAAAGGCTGGTATGACGCCATGCAGTCATGCTGGCCACATGGCCTTGGAGGTGTCTGCGGACAATGCCGGCTCCTTGGCTTAGAAAGTGAGCACCAGAGTTCCAAAGTTGACTTGTCTCAATGTCAAGGGGAAACGTTTCCCTTTCCCTAATCCTTAATGGCTTTCCCTAAGGTAAAACTAACCCTGCTCTAAGGAGACTGGCGGGGGCTCCCTGCACTCGCTCCAGGTTGCTTTGGAGGCGCTCTGCACATGCTCAGGGGCCCGGGACTCACCTGGGTGACGACGGAGGTGCGGAGGGGCAGGGTGGGGTCCCCTGTTGGGGGGCAGGGGGGATCCCGGCTGGCGTTGGAAGGGCCCCCTCCTCCTCCACCTCTTCCACCTTCATCACCACCTGCCTGGAAGGGGCAGGAGGGGTGGCGGGAGGCGTTGTGGGCGCCTTGGGGGCGGCAGGCGAGGGGCGGGGGGGCCAGGAGGGCGAGCAGGAGGAGCCCCCCGGCGAAGAAGGCGGCGGAGAGGGGCGCCAGGGGCAGCCCAGTGGACAGGGCCAGGCGGAGGGGGGCCCGCCCCGAGACCCCTCCCCAGGGGGAAAGCAAGAGGGCCTCCAGGGGCATCGCCGGGGGGAAAGGAGGGAAGGAAAGGGAAGGAGGAAAAGTTGGGGAAGGAAGAAAAGTCAGAAAAGGAGGGGAATAGGAGCCGCTTCAGACGCCGCTGCCGCCTCCTCCTCCTCTTCTCTGTGAGGGAGGAAGGAAGGAAGGAAGGAACGCCCTGCAAAGAAGAAAGGAAGGAAGGAAGGAAGGAAGGAAGGAAGGAAGGAAGGAAGGAAGGAAGGAAGGAAGGAAGGAAGGAAGGAAGAAAGGGCGCCCAGGTGGAGAAGGGAGGAAGGTAGAAGTGAAAGGAGGAAGGGAAGGGAAGGAAAGGAGAAAAGGAAGGAAGGAAAAGAAAAAGGGAAGGGATGGGAAGGGAAGGAAGTGCGCCAGGTGGAGAAGGGAGGAAGGTAGAAGGGGAAGGAGGAAGGGAAGGGACGCCCTGCAAAGAAGGGAGGGAGGGAGGAAAGAAGGGAAGAAAGGGAGGGAGGGAAGAAGGAAAGAGAAGGAAGGAAAGGGAAGGAGAAAGGGAAGGAAGTGAGGGAAGGAAGGAAAGAAAGGGAAGGGAAGGAAAGTGAAGGAAAGGAGGAAGGGTAGGAAGGAAAAGAAAAAGGGAAGGAAGGGAAGGGAAGGAAGAGAAGAAAGGAAAGAAAAGGAAGGAAAGGGGAGGAGAACGGAAAGAAAGGGAAAAGGGGAAAAAGAAGGAAAGGAAAAATGAGAAGGGAGGGAGGCAAGAGAAGAAAAAGGGGAGAGAAGGAAGGAAATGAGATGGACAGAAGGAAGAAAAGGGAAAACGGGAGGAAAGGAAAGGGGAAAAGTGAATTAAGAAAGAAGGGAAGGGAAGAAAAAATTAGAAAGAAGGAAAGGAAAAAGGGAAGGAACAGAGAATGGAAGGACAGGAAAGGGAAAAGGGAGGGAAGAAAGGAAAGGAAAAGAGGAAAAGAAAAAAAGGGAAGGCAGGAAGGAAGGAAGGGAAGAAGAAGGAAAGGGAAGGAAGGAAGGAAGGGAAGGAAAAAGAATTGAAGGGAAGAAGAAAAGGGAAGAAAGGAAAGAAAAGAGGGAAAGAAAAAAGAAGGGAAGGGAAGCAAAAAAGGAAAAGAAGGAAGGAAGGAAAGAAGAAAGGAAAGGAGGAAAAGGAAAAGAGGAAGGGAGGAGAAGGGAAGGAAGGGAAGTAAAAAAGAATGGAAGGGAAGAGAAAAGGAAAGAAAAGAGGGAAAGAAAAAAGAAGAGAAGGGAAGCAAAAAGGGAAAGAAGGAAGGAAGGAAAAGAAAATGAGAAGCAAGGAAGGAAAGAGAAGGGAATGAGAGGCAGGGAAGGGAAAAGAGAAATAGAAGGGAAGGAAGGAAATATATATGTACAATGCATAATATATGTGTCTCATAAACTTTCACAGAGGGGTACAGCAAGCCTGGGAAAACTTCAGCCCTTCAGGTGTTTTGGACTTCAACTCCCTCGGAAAAGGAAAGGGCCTGAGGCTGTTAGGAATGGTGGGAGTTGAAGGCCTGATTCAGGTGGAGATGAAGAAAGCGGCTGGACCAGAACAACTTTCTTTTTCCTCCTCCGCTTTGCTTCCCATCACCCCAAAGGAGCCCTGCCCAGGTGAGGCAACACACCTATTGCATGGCAAGAGAGGCCAAGCTCTGGAGTGGCTCACCTTTGCCCCATTTCAACTGCTTTGTCCCTCTGGAGCTCCTAAAACAGGGCCCAAAAACAAGATATTTCAATGTCCCTTCTAAGCAAAAGCAGGGAGAACACAGAAGGTAAAAAAAGGGGGAAGTTTGGTACAACTCCTTCTTTTCTTTTTCTTTTGTTTTGTTTTGGCTTTTGGATATGAAACCGGATCCGGCAGTTTTGCAAAAGTGGCCTTCAGGTTGTGCTCCAGTGGCTTGCCTCTCTTGCAAAACTACTTTCTGCACCAGGAGCCTCCTTCCTCCCTCCAGTTTCCTCATTGCGAAGAAGGCACACTTTCACAATCTGGGCCTCCCAAGCCAGAGGGAACAAACCTTCCCATCTACACTGTAGGACAGAGCTTCTCAACAGGAATTGCATTGTTATTGGAAGGCAACTTGGTTATGCCACATTATTATTATTATTATTATTATTATTATTATTATTAGAAACACCACAAGATGAGTCCACAGCAGACACTCTGCTGGCTGTTGTATTGGATCACATGTTGGACACTTTCCAAGTGTCTAGGACTGTGTGATGTATTGGCGAATAATGCGTGCAGATCCCAGTAAGGTGGCCTTCTGCAGCTGGCAGGTGGTAATTCTGTCAGTGCTGATTGTGTTTAAGTGCAGGCCAAGGTCTTCAGGCACTGCACCCAGTGTGCCAATCACCACCGGGACCACCATTACTGGTTTGTGCCAGAGTTGTCTTCTTCTTCTTCTTCTTCTTCTTCTTCTTCTTCTTCTTCTTCTTCTTCTTCTTCTTCCTCCTCCTCCTCCTCCTCCTCCTCCTCCTCTTCTTTTTCTTTTTCTTCCTCTTCCTCCTCTTCTTCTTCCTCCTCCTCCTCCTGCTTCTTCTTCCCCTTCTTCTTCTTCTTTTTCTTTTTCTTCTTCTTCTTCCTCCCCCTGCTCCTTCTTCTTCTTCTTCTTCTTCTTCTTCTTCCTCCTCCTCCTCCTCCTCCTCCTCTTCTTTTTCTTTTTCTTCCTCTTCCTCCTCTTCTTCTTCCTCCTCCTCCTCCTGCTTCTTCTTCCCCTTCTTCTTCTTCTTTTTCTTTTTCTTCTTCTTCTTCCTCCCCCTGCTCCTCCTTCTTCTTCTTCTTCTTCTTCTTCTTCTTCCTCCTCCTCCTCTTCTTGTTCTTCTTCTTCATCATCTTCTTCCTCCTCCTCCTCTTCTTTTTCTTTCTCCTCCTCCTCCTCTTCTTCTTCTTCTTCCTCCTCCTCCTTCTCCTCCTGCTTCTTCTTCCCCTTCCTCCTCCTTCTTCTTCTTCCTCCCCCTCCCCCTCCTTCTTCCCCTTCTTTTTCTTCTTCTTCCTCCCCCTCCCCCTCCCCCTTCTTTTTCTTCTTCCTCCTCCCCCCTCCTCCTTCTTCCCCCCTCCTTTTTCTCCTTCTTCCTCCCTCCTCTCCTCCTCCTCTTGCTTCTTCCCTGAAGTTGAATACTCAACCTTGGGAAACCCATTGTCCAACCTTGGGCAAGTCACACTCTCAAAGCCTCAGAGAAGAGCAAAAATATTAAAAACAACCCCCTTCTGAATAAATCTTGTAGGATTTCTTGCTTTAAGTGAAAGTTGCATTGAAGGAATATAATAGAATATACGATTTGAATCTCAGTTGGAGAGATACCGCAAGGAGAGGTGGGTAATAAAATTATATTATTATTAATAATAATATTTATTTATTTACGACATTTATATGCCGCCCTTCTTATCCCGAAGGGGACTCAGAGTGGCTTACAAGATATATATATAGCCCCCGGTGGCGCAGTGGGTTAAAGCACTGAGCTGCTGAGCTTGTTGATCGAAAGGTTGCAGGTTCGATTCCGGGGAGCGGCGTGAGCTTCTGCTGTCAGCCCTAGCTTCTGCCAACCTAGCTTCTGCCAAACATGCAAATGTGAGTAGATCAATAGGTACCACTCCAGCGGGAAGGTAACGGCGCTCCATGCAGTCATGCCGGCCACATGACCTTGAGGGTGTCTACGGAAAATGCTGGCTCTTTGGCTTAGAAATGGAGATGAGCACCACACCCCAGAGTCAGACATGACTGGACTTAATGTCAGGGGAATACCTTTACCTTACATACAATATATTATATTATTAGCATAGCACAATATCAGTATTATATATTACTATAGTGTACTATACCATTATATTGTAATATTACTAGTAATATTACATGTAATATAAAATATATAATTATAATACCATATTATTATTATTATATTGCATTATATTATAATATTATAAATATGATATGTATATACAATATATTATATTACATATTATATTATTAGCATAGTACAATATCAGTATTATATATTACTATAGTGTACTATACCATTATATTGTAATATTATTAGTAATATTACATATAACATATATAATTTTAATATCATATTATTATATTGTATTACATTATAATATTATAAATATGATATGTATATACAATATATTACATTATATTATATTATTAGCATAGTACAATATCAGTATTATATATTACTATAGTGTACTATACCATTATATTGTAATATTATTAGCATAGTACAATATCAGTATTATATATGACTATTATTAGTAATATTACATATAAAATATATAATTATAATACCATATTATTATTATATTGTATTATATTATAATATTATAAATATTACATGTATATACAATATATTATATTATATTATTGGCATAGTACAATATCAGTATTATATATTACTATAGTGTACTATACAATTTTATTGTAATATTATTAGTAGTATTATAAATATTATATGTATATACAATATATTAAACTACATTATATTATATTATTAGCATAATACAAAATCAGTATTATATCTTATTATAGTGTACTATACCATATATTGTAATATTATTAGTAATATTATAAATATTATATGTATATACAATATATTAAATTACATTATATTATATTATTAGCATTGCATAATAATAATAATACTATTACTATTAAATTGGTATTTTCTTTTCCATCATCATCATCATCAACATCATCATCATCATCATCATTTTGTCCTATCTCTCCAACTAGTGAATTTTGCAAAAGGACCAAAAGCTCTTCCTTGCTGGATCTATCTTTTGCATCCCAGAGGTGACCCTTTCCAGGCCTTGAACTTGTAGCTATCTAGCACCATCTAGTGGCACAAAGCTAGAAGTTCATCCGCCAAAAAAAGCACCTTCCTGTGTTGCAGGTTAAACCAGCTTCACTTCCATTTGTGTGTGTGTGCAGAGTTAATGGAGCAGATCTGGAGAGCTCTTATCTCCCCTTTGAGCATACACTGGAAAAAAAGTTTTAAAAAAAGCACCAAAGCATCTACAATTCCTTGTTGACAAGACTCAATAGAGACCTGAGTTTGAATCCCCATTGGTCAGCCATGGAAATGACTGGTTGTCTTTGAGTAAGTCACACTCTCTCAGCCTCAGGGGAAGGCAAACCTCCTCTGACTAAATCTGGCCAGGAAAGTCCTAGGATTGGGTTGTTTTGCATCAAAAGTCAAATATGATTTCAGCTGTTTTGCTTTAACCGTTCGAGGTTTAATTCTGTTTTTATATTTATTACTAGCTGTACCTGCCATGTGTTGCTGTGGCTAATCCCTCCCTCTTTCTCTCCTCCCCCCCTCCCTTCCCGCTTTTTTTCTCTTTCTCTTTCCCTTCTTCTTTCTTCCTTTATTCTTTCTTTTCTTTCTTTCTTTCCTTTGCTCTTTGGTTCCATCCTTCCTTGTCTCTTTCCTTCCTCCCTCCCCTCCCTCTTAATCTCTTTCATTCCTTCTCTCCTTCTTTCCCTCTCTCTTTCCTTCCTTCACTTTTTATTTCCTTCTCTACTTCCCTCCCTCTTTCTCTCCTTCCTTCCTTCCTTCATTCCTTCCTTCCTTCCCTCTTTTTCCCCTTTTCTCTTTCCCTTCTTCTTTCTTCCTTCACTAACTGTTTCTTTCTTTCTTTTCTTCCTTTGCTCTTTGGTTCCATCCTTCCTTGTCTCTTTCCTTCCTTCCTCCCCTCCCTCTTTCATTCCTTCTCTCCTTCCTTCCTTCACTTTTTATTTACTTCTCTACTTCCCTCCTTCTTTCCCTCTTTCTCTCCTTCCTTCCTTCCCTCTTTCCTTCCTTCCCGCTTTTTTCCCTTTTCCCTTTCATTTTTTCTTCCTTCCTTCACTGTTTCTTTCTTTCTTTCTTTCCTTTGCTCTTTGGTTCCATCCTTCCTTGTCTCTTTCCTTCCCTCCTCCCCTCCCTCTTTCTCTCTTTCATTCCTTCTCTCCTTCTTTCCCTCTCTCTTTCCTTCCTTCACTTTTTATTTCCTCCTCTACTTCCCTCCCTCTTTCTCTCCTTCCTTCCTTCCTTCCTTCCTTCCTTCCTTCCATCCATCCTACCTTCCTTCCCTCTTTCCTTCCTTCCCGCTTTTTCCCCTTTTCTCTTTCCCTTCTTCTTCCTTCCTTCACTAACTGTTTCTTTCTTTCTTTTCTTCCTTTGTTCTTTGGTTCCATCCTTCCTTGTCTCTTTCCTTCCTTCCTCCCCTCCCTCTTTCATTCCTTCTCTCCTTCCTTCCTTCCCTCTCTCTTTCCTTCCTTCACTTTTTATTTACTTCTCTACTTCCCTCCTTCTTTCTCTCCTTCCTTCCTTCCCTCTTTCCTTCCTTGCCGCTTTTTTCCTTTTCTCTTTCCCTTCTTCTTCCTTCCTTCACTAACTGTTTCTTTCTTTCCTTCCTTCCTTTGCTCTTTGGTTCCATCCTTCCTTCTCTTTCCTCCCTCCCTCCCTCCCTCTTTCATTCCTTCTCTCTTTCCTTCCCTCACTTTATTTCCTTCTCTACTTCCCTCCTTCTTTCCCTCTTTCTCTCCTTCCTTCCTTCCTTTCCCCTTTCTGTGTATATGTGTGTATATATATATATATGCATATATGTGTGTATATATTTGTGTATATGTGTATATATGTGTGTTTGCATGTATATGTGGTTTTGTGCATGTGTTGTAACTTGTTTTTTTTTTTTTGGCTTTTTAAGTGCATTCTGTTGTGTTTTTCAGTGTTTCTATGAGTGATGGTCACTTGTTTAAAAAGTTTAAAAACTTGGCATTATTATACTAAATGTCCTTTGAACCAGAAGCTGGCCACTTGGAGTGCCTCTGTGTTGCTGTGAGAAGGTCCTCCATTATGCATGTGGCAGGGATTAGACCACATTGTAGTAGGTGGTCAGTGGTATGCTCTTCACCGCACTCGCATGTTGTGGATTCCACTTTGTAGCTCAATTTCTTAAGATTGGCTCTGCATCTCGTGGTGCCAGAGCACAGTCTGTTCAGCACCTTCCAATTTGCCCAGCCTTCTGTGTGCCCAGGAAGGAGTCTCTCATTTGGTATCAGCCATGGATTGAGGTTCCAGGTTTGAGCCTGCCACTTTTGGACTCTTGCTTGCTGAGGTGTTCCAGCGAGTGTCTCTGTAGATCTTAGAAAACTATTTCTTGATTTAAGGCATTGGTGTGCTGGCTGATATCCGAACAGGGGATAGGCTGGAGATGTCACTGCCTTGGTCCTTTCATTGCTGGCTGCTACTTCCTAGCGGATGTCAGGTGGTGCAATACTGGCTAAACAGTATAATTTCTCAAGTAGTTTTGGGTGTAGACATCCTGTGATAATGCAGCATGTCTCATTAAGAGCCACATCTACTGTTTTAACGTAGTGAGATGCGTTCCACACTGAGCATGCATACTAAGCAGCAGAGGAGCAAAGCACAAGGGCAGATGTCTTCACTGTGTCTGGTTGTGATCCCCAGGTTGTGCCAGTTAGCACAACAAATTGAGAACTTTGGCCCAAAAGCAAGGTGCTGGCTGCTGAAGCTGATGAACTCCCATTTGCAAAGCAGTGGAAATCAAGAGACACAAAGTTGTTTAAGAAAAAAAAACCCTTTATTTACTAACATTATCTCTCCAGGGACAGAGCATCTGTGTGCTCCTTTATGTACATGCAACGGTAGAAAATAACATCTCTATTCTCCTTTTTATTTCGCCTCTTTCTGCAGCTAAAAGGGCCATCGATGTGGCGGCAGAGCAAGCGGGCAGCACCAGCGCTGCCAAGGACATATATATACAGAAACTACATTGGTAGAAAAAAGAAGGAAGGAAGGAAGGAAGGAAGGAAGGAAGGAAGGAAGGAAGGAAGGAAGGAAGGAAGGGGAAAATGACATTGTGAACTTACAGACAAAACACCCTGCCGCTGCTTTAATCCCATATTGTTTGCCAAGTCATACAAGATACAAAGGGAGCAAATTGACTGGTGAAAGTGTCTTTATTTACATGTATATATTTATATATGTATATATTTACATACACACATTAAGAAGTCGGGTAGAAGTATTTCAACAAAGGGATATATATATATATTTATCTGTCTGCCTATCATCTACCTATCTATGTCCCAATCATGATGCAAGAAAGGAGTTCTGTTCCTGACATTATCCTAAATCGAGGCTGATATTTGGAAAGACTATTATTAAATTCTTTAATAAGGTAAGGCTATTTAGGACCATTCAAGGTCTGCATCTCCTGTGCCCCCAAATTGAGAACAGGTTCAACTAGTTAAATAGCTCACAACCACCGAAGATGCCTGCCACAGATGCAGGTGAAACGTCAGGAGAGAATGCTTCTGCAACATGGCCATATAGCCCGGAAAACTCACAGCAACCCAGTAACTAAATACGCCTGGATTTGAGAATGGCAGTGATCATTTTGTGTGAGCTTAAACACTTATGTGGGGTGTTGTGAGTTTTCCGGTGGCCATGTTCCCGAAGCATTCTCTCCTGACGTTTCACCTGCATCTACGGCAGGCATCCTCAGAGGTTGTGAGGTCTGTTGGAAACGAAGCAAGGGAGGTTTATATATCTGTGGAACGGTGTCCAGGGCGGGACATGGCGGAGTATAAAAATAAAATTATTATATTATTATCTCTTCTCTATATGAGGTAGGTATGAATGTTTCAATTAGCAACACTGATTAGTATTTAAAGCCAGGCTTTGAAGCTGCAAGACTATTCAGTGCAATTGGCCACTTTGATTAGCATTTAATGGACTTGCAGCTTCAAGGACTGGCTTCTTACTGCCTGGGGGAATTCTTTGTTGGGAGGTGATTAGTTGGCCCATTAAATTGGCTAAGCAAGGTGGCCAATTGCAACATTCACACTTGTCTCCAGCAGACAAGAGTTCTTTCTCCCACCCTGAACATTATTCAATAGATAAACCCCACTTGCCTAGTTTCCAATAGAACTCACAACCTCTGAGGATGCCTGCCATAGATGCAGGTGAAACATCAGGAGAGAATGCTTCTGGAATATTGTCATACAGCATGGAAAACTCACAACCATCAAGTGATTCCGGCCATGAAAGCCTTTGACAATACATTAAACTGGGTTGTTGTGAGTTTTCCAGGCTGTCTGGCCATGTTCTGGAAGCATTTTCTCCTGACGTTTCGCCTCCATCTATGGCAGGCATCTTCAGAGGTTGTGAGGTCATGAGAGAATGCTACTGGAACATGGCCATACAACTTGGAAAACTCACAACAACCCAGTGTTTCTGGCCATGAAAGCCTTTGACAATACATTAAACACTTCTCTTCTGAAAACTCTGTGTAATGGACAGTGAAATGTTTCCTTCGGAATGATGGGAACTGCAGTACTTACAGGGAAAGCCTCTTACGTATGCTTCCTTGCCTTTTCCTTTGCAAGAAACTTACTGATTTTCCAAGGAAGTTTGGACCAGCTTCACACCAAAACTGTTTCCTCTGCTGCTTCTCCAAATTGAACGAAGATGTAATCCTGTGGCTCCTGGATTTAGTCACATTTAAAACAGGCCCTTAATTGTGATTTAAGTCAAGGTCTCTCTACTCTCAGTGAGTCTTGAGATTTTGCTTTCAAATGGCATCAATTTGCAATGACAATGGAGGGCTCTCTTGCCTGCCACATATCGAAAATAGAAGCAGTTCCCATCCCTTTCATTACAAAACTGCCCTTGGAGCGTCTTGGGAATGGCTCCGGATTGCCACGTCTCATAGACAACGTGCCCAGAGTATTATTGAAGGCTTTCATGGCCAGAATCACTAGGTAGTTGTGAGTTTTCTGGGCTGTCTGGCGATGTTCCAGAAGCATTTCCTCCTGACATTTCGCTCACATCTATGGCAGACATCCTCAGAGGTTATGAGGTGTGTTGGAAACTAGGCAAGGGTGGAAGAAAGAACTCTTATCTGCTTGAGGAAAGTGTGAATGTTGCAATTGGTCACCTTGATTGGCAGGAACCCCCGGTGGCGCAATGAGTTAAACCCCTGTGCTGGCAGGACTGAAGACCAACAGGTTGCAGGTTCGAATCAGGGGAGAGCACGGATGAGCTCCCTCTATCAGCTCCAGCTCCGCATGCAGGGACATGAAAGCCTCCTACAAGGATGATAAAACATCAGATCATCCGGGCGTCCCCTGGGCAACGTCCTTGCAGATGGCTAATTCTCTCACACCAGAAGCTTCTTGCAGTTTCTCAAGTCACTCCTGACACGACCAAAAAAAATCAAAAACATCCTTGATTGGCATCAAATGGCCTAGCAGTTTCAAGGTCTGGGTTCTTACTGCCTGGGGGAATCCTTTGTTGGGAGATGATTAGCTGGTTCATTAAATGCTAATCAAGGTGACCAATTGCAACATTCACACCTACCTCCAACAGACAAGAGTTCTTTCTACCACCCTGGACATCGTTCCAGAGACATATAAACTCGACTTTCCTAGTTTCCAACAGACCTCACAACCTCTGAGGATGCCTGCCATAGAGGCAGGCAAAACGTCAGGAGAGAATGCTTCTGGAACATGGCCACACAGCCTGGAAAACTAATAACAACCCAATGTGTCCTGAATAAGTGCCCAGGTCTGGGTATTATCAAGCAGCACTCCCACTAAGCCATTCTGCTATGGCAGGAAACCTTGGAGAGGTGGTGCACAATGTGGCAATACCAAAAGTGATGGCCAAATGATGCAAAGCACCAGGAGCCTTCTGGGGGACGTAACGGACAGCAAGAGAGGCAGGCCGCAGAGTTCAACTCAAGAGAATCCTAGAGTTGGAAGGGGCCCCAAAGGCCATCCAGTCCAACCCACTCCTGCCAGGAAGGAAGACATTCTCTGAGCCCTCCTGACAGGTGGCCATGTAGCCTCTGTTAAAAACTTTGGGAGACTTCACTAGACTAGACTCCCAAGGCAGCATCTTTTTCACTGTCAAACAACTCTTACTGTCAGGAAGCTCTTCCTAATGTTTAGATGGAATCTCTATTTTCCTACTATTTGAATCGATGCCTGACCTAGTCACCTTCCAAGGTCGTTTTGGAGCACAAGCTTGCTTTTTGCTGGAGGAATCCGGCAAAGGATTAGGCCATTGCTGCAGAAAGCAGAATTTCGTTTTGGAGATGCGAGACTTCACCCTGCAGCAAAGTTACCCAAAGTTGGGTTACTGTGAATTTTCATGTTCCGGTAGCATTCTTCCCCACATTTTGCCTGCATCTGTGGCTAATGGCATCTTCAGAGGTTCTGTTGAAGATGAGGCAAGTGGAGTGTACATATGGGATAATGTTCTGTGGAATAATGCTTTCAACACCTTTGTGTGTTTAAAGCAAGTGGCAATGTTGCAATTAACATGCTTGATTAGCATTGAGTAGCCATGAAGCTGTAAAGTCGAATTAGTGAGGGTATCTTCATAGAGGTAGCCTGCCCTCTGATGCCTGGAGGCATCCTTTGTTTAACTGGCACTTCATTATTAGCAATCTGGAATTCCCATTTCTGTGTGGTGTTCATTGTTTACTGTCTTGATTCTGGTGCTTTTTATACTGGTTACCAGATTTTTAGGTGCAGCGGATTAAACCACTGAGTTGCTGAATTTGCAGATTGAAAGGTTGGTGGTTCAAATCCAGGGAGCAGGGTGAGCTCCGGATGTTAGGCCCAGCTTCGGCCAACCTAGCAGTTTGAAAACTTGCAAATGTGAGTAGATGAATAGGTACCGCTCCAGCGGTACACCATTCAGCCATTCTGGCCACATGACCTTGGAGGTGTCTACGAACAACGCCAGCTCTTTGGTTTTGAAATGGAGATCAGCACCAGTCAGACACGACTAGACTTTATGTCAGGGGAAACCTTTACCTTTACCAGATTTTGTTCAGTTTCAAGCTTCCTTTCTGTTGAAATTGTCCACATGCTTGTGGATGTCAATGGCTTCTCTGTGTTGTCTCTGTGCAATTCGAATTGCAACATTCACACTTGCTTTAAACAGACAAGGGTTCTTTCCCCTACCCTGGATCCCACAGGTATATATTACTTTACTTACTTAGGCGAACCCTCGTAGCCCGAAGATGATGGTCCTCCAAGTCTTGGTGGTGGGTTCGTAGGTGGCTGTGGAGCCCTATTCTTGATCCACATGTTCTCCCACAGTGAGGACATCAGTTTCCAGGTGGAAAGCGGTCCTGTTCAGAGTTGGCTTGGCGTGCCTTCCTCTTATCTTGTTTCTCCCTTTCGCCCTCCATTTGCGCCTCTTCAAATTCTGCATCACTGCTGGTCACAGCTGACCTCCAGTTAAGAACACTCAAGGTCCAGGGCTTCCCAGTTCTCTATCCCAGTTTTTAAGGTTGGCTTTGAGGCCATCTTTAAATCGCTTTTTCTGTCCACCATTACGTTTCCCGTTCTTGAGTTGGGAGTATAGTAACTGCTTTGGGAGATGGTTCAGACAACGTGGCCAGTGCGGTGGAGTTGAAGGAACAGGAGCATTGCTTCAATGCTGGCGCTCTTTGCTTCTTCCAGCATACTCTCTTTCCAAGAGATTATACAAGTATATATACACTCCACTTGCTTCACTGTCAACAGAACCTCTGAAGATGCTGTTAGCCAGAGATGCAGATGAAACGTCAGAAGAGAATGCTGCTGGAGCATGGCCATACAGCCTGAAAAACTCACAGCAATTCAGTGATTCCAGCCATGAAAGCATTCGACAACATATTAACCCAAAGTTCTCCATCTTTTCAAATATTCAAACATGGCAGAGGAAAGGAAGACAAAGTGCCGGGCTGGCAATTGGGCCACCTGCCATGTTCTGAAGATGTCAATGGCGCTGGTTCTGCTGGGCCAGAATCACTACGACCCAATAGAAGTCAGGAGAAAGCAGGGAGAGGGAGAAAGAAAAAAAGAAAGATAGGCAGGGGGGGGGGGGAGAGTGCTGCCTTGCGCGCGGACTCGATCCATACCCAGGCTCATTTTTAATTAATTTATTTATTTCTTTACACATGACTGAAAGTGATGTTACAGTACATAAGTTATTTACAACTGTGCAGTAATGTGTTGCAAAATAAATTATCTAGAAGGCAGCAAAAAAGTACATTGTTAATGTATATAAAACTGTACATATTTTCTTTTTCTTTTTTTTCAATTAACGGGATACAATTTCATTTTTTTTCTCATTTTTTTTAATAATAACGAGTATTGGCTCTTTGTAGTGTTTCCTCTTTTCTTACTTTTCTTAATTTTTTAAAATTTTTCAAGTTAACGTCCTCCGAAAGAGAAACCAACAAACAAACAAAAACAAAAAAAAGAAAAAAAGAAAAAAAAAGAAATGCCCAAGATTAAAGGAAAATATATATATATTTATATATATATTTATATATATATATTTATATATATATATATAAACCGTATACGGAGACTCCCGCTTTTATTTAAAAACAGAATTTGCAAAGTCCTCGCTCTGCCTGCCACTTACTTGGGTGGGGGTGCCGGGTGCTGCCTCCTGCGTAAGGTGTGGTTCGGAGGGGCGGGACCTCGGGCGCCGTGGCAACGATGGCAGCCATCTTGCAGACGACGCGAAGCTCAAAACTCCCCTTCCCGCCCCTTGCTTTACCTGCCAATCCCCCCCTCAACTCCCCCAGGAAGCCCTTTCCTCGCCCCTCCGGCAAACGGAAAGATCGAAGCGCTGGAAACGGCCGTGATTGCGAGGGCGCCTATAGGGCCGGCGGCTGACGCCCCGCAGGGAGAGATTGTCCTAGCAGTATTCCTCCTCCTGCCACTGCTCCCTGCTTCCCATCAGTCTCTTCCCGGCTGCCTTTGAGTCCTCGCGCTACTTTTGCCGGCCTTCCGGGAGTCCTCTCCTTTTGTCCCCGTTGCAATAGAAAGTGCCGTTTGTGTGACTTGTGTCTGTTCTGTTTAGGTGTTCCCATTTTGATTTGTGTTGTTTCTCCTGCCTCCTCCTCGTCCGGCTAGGGATTCATCAGCAAGCGGCCAGAGGGCCCCGTGGTTCGCAGGGCAACGGAGGTCTCGGTGATGGGTGGGGAACGGGCGCCCGCCCTCCTCCTCCCCCTTTCCCCGCCGTTGTCACGTGCCGGTTTGCAGCACAGCAGCAGCAGCAGCCAGAGCGGTCTCCTCCCGGCCCCCGAGGGCCCTGTCACGCCGGCAAGAGCACAAAGTCGTCGTTGACGTCCACCATTGGCACGTAGAAAGAGGGCACCTCGTTCACGCAGAGGGACTTGTGCCCGGCAGGGTCCAGCTCCTGCACTTTCAGCTGCCACTCCATGCGCTGCACTGCGTTCAAGGCGGCCGCTTCGTGCTGCTGCCGCATCAAGAGGCACGTCTGGACCCAGAGAAGGAGACAGAAAGCAGAGCCGAGTGAGAGGCAGGAAAAAACATCCCAATGTTGGGTTTTTTTACATTTGAATGTAATGTGCTACTGCAGGCCTTCCCAACCTGACGCCCTCCAGACATTTTGGACTTCAGCTCCCAGAATTCCTGACTAGGTCCTCAAACTAAGGGCCAGGGGCTGAATGCGGCCCTCCAAGGTCATTTACCCGGCCCTCGCTCAGGGTCAAACTAAGTCTGAAATGACTTGAAAGCACACAACAACAACAACAACAACAACTATCCTATCTCATCAGCCAAAAGTAGGCCACACTTCCCATTGAAATGCTAATAATTTTATATTTGTTGAAATTGTTCTTCATTTTAATTATTGTATTGTTTTTAAGTGTTTTTGGCACTACAAATATGATATGTACAGTGTGCATAGGAATTCATTCATTTTTTTTCAAATTATAATCCAGCCCTCCAACAGTTTGAGGGTCTGTGACCTCTGTTTGAAAAGTTGGAGGACTCCTGACTTAGAGGGCCTATTACAGTGCCTCTTGAGCCAAAGCCTTAGAGCAAGAATGGGCAAACCTCAGCTCTACGGGTGTTTTGGACTTCAACTCCCACCATTCCTAACAGCCTCAGGCCCCTTCCTTTTCCCCCTCAGTCGCTTAACCCTGCTTGTGGCACTCTGCTCGTCACTTCCTTCCAGGATGAAGAGGAATAATTGGAGATCACCCTCTAGGTTCATTTGCTTAACCAATTACAGATCCATCTAGCCATAGTTTTGCCCAGCCCACATTTGACTAGTTTCCTTGCCAGAAGGTCATGGGGAACCTTGTCGAAGGCCTTACTGAAATCCAGGCACACTACATCCACGGCATTCCCTGCATCTATCCAGCTTGTAACTCTATCTAAAAAAGAGATCATGTCAGATAAGTGAGACTCTACTGTATATATATTTGCTAATCTGTATTCTATGTGTATGTTGATTTGCCAGTCTGAGTGTACCTCTTTGGTGTGGGAGGGTGTATAGACATGTGATTGTACTGAGCATGTTCAGACTCAGCACTCCATTTTGTTTTCAGTGTTTGCTTCAGACCTCAGTGGAGGTGGAGGCATGTCTGTATATGTTTGGACTTCAGTGAGTACAACTATACCTAAAGACTATGGACTATAGATTAAGAATTATACCCACAGTAAACTACATCCTATTTTTAACTAACTTCCAGAAGAAATGTGCCTGTATGGTGAATTAATACAAGATATTTATGAGTAAACAATGTATGTTATTGTTCAAAGAAGACTTTGTTCTTTTCTCTGAGTACATATTTTAATTAAGAGGTTTCAAGGGAGTGTATATCTTTTTGGGCAATTACAACTGCACGTTTCAACTTCAAAGAAACAACCGTCCTCTGCTAACCAAATATATTTTTGTAGTGGCATGTCTTTATCCCTGGCAGTTTAGAGACATGGTTCTTCAGTTTAACAGCTGAGTTGCCTGTGAGCCATTACATGAATGCTTGTTAATATCATTTGTTCAAAAGGTTGACTTCTAACAAGGTGATGCTTTTCTTGACTAGTGGTTTTCAAAAGGTGGTCTCCACATGTTCAGTGACATTCACATTTGCCAAACGGATGTGACATCATTTTTATCTTTTCAATAAGGTTATGGTGTAGTTATTTCCAATAGGTTATGGAATTTCCAATAGGTAGGAATTGTGGGAGTTGAAGTCCAAAACACCTGGAGGACCAAAGTTTGCCCATGCCTGCCTCAGAGTCACGCTTTTCAACCTGGCACTCAGAGCTTAGTAAGACCAATATCACTGCTCCCAAGTGTTCTTCTTGGCTATGGAGTAATAGCCTTAGAATGCAGCTTTCAAAATGGCATTCAGAGTATATTAGGAGAAATATCATTGCTGATGCAACGATCTTCTCCACTTTGAAGTCATTGCCTTAGAGCTGCAGTTTTTCAAAATGGCGCTCAGAGTTTATCGTGACAGATCTATTGCTACCACAACATTATTCTCTGCTCTGGAGTCTTTACCAGGACTCCTTTTGCACCTTCCATTTCAATTTACTGTTTTAACTGTGCTTTTCAGGTCAGTAGCTTGCTTCCATCCATTTCCAGCTCCTTTCTTTTCCCCTTTCTTTGTCTTACTAAATTGTCTTTTTCTAAAACAAACTGTTCTTGTTATTTACCCTTACTAACACCCTTACCTTAGACATTTCTCCAAAAAAGGGCAAATATGACCAGTTGATTGTCAGAAATATAAAAAATTAACTAAGTATTTTTAATCACAAAAATGCAAGTCAAGCACTGAAAGGGTTAAATGGAAGCAATGACTCAGCAAAAGCTGCCTTTCAGAATAAGTGGGTGTGCCTGTAGCTTAGTACACCTCAGTGTTAGTTGCCCACAGTATGAAGAGGCTTCAGTCTGAGAGAGACTTCAGTGCGAAGTAAGTCTCAGTGTTAGTAGGCCTCAGTGTGAGGTGGGCCTCAGTGTGTGAGATACCTGGTGTGAGAAACTTTGGTGAGAGAAGCTCCAGGTTGAAGATCTTGTTTATGAAGCTCCAGCGTGAAGGCTGTTGTGTGTAAAAAGCTACTGTGTGAAGCTCCTGTGTAAATTCAGGGTGAGAGGAAGCTCAATGAGAGAGAAGCTGTTTATCCGCATGAGAAAGAAGCCCAGCATGGAAGCAAAGAAGGAAGTGTAAAGAACTTTATTTGTGTTGTGGAAACCTTGTTCTTGTAAACAGTGCAACCATATAATTCAGAGAACTACAAAGAAAAGTCTCCTATGGAGAGGTAACATTGGTCTATGTGTTTTTGTTATTTTTATCACCCACCTACTGGTGCTGGCTCACGCTGCTACTGATAAGTTACTTTGCTGTACATTTATGGGGAGGGTCTTTGGTTAATAAGACCACTCACCCTACTTCTGGTTAAGTAGGATATTAAAACCTGCTGGAGAGGGAAAGGGGCTTAGGGGCTCAAGTGAAAAAGGGAGATGGCTCCTCCATGCCATCCTCAGCACTGCCACCTCTTTTCTGTGGCTTGTTTCTTCTGGAAAGCCATCATTCCACCTTTTACCCTCCCAACCGTCTTTCTTAAAACACAACAATTCCATCCAGGACAGGAGTCTCTCAGTACCCACTGCTCACCTTCATTCGATCGTATTTATCGTCCACGTCCTGTAACCAGGAAATGAACTGGCGGGCGTTGAAACGGTCTCTGACAGATTTGTTTTCGTCTCCCTGAGAAAAAAAGGCAAAGAAACATTAGAGAAGGCAAATGCCTGCATTCCTCAGTTAATAAAGCAAGGATGTTTCCTGGGCTCAGGTTCTGTTAAGAGGACACTTGGTAGAACTGGTACCAGAGTTAACCTGGTACCAGCTTGTCAACATCTCCCTTCTAAAGACTTGGCTTTTCTGATGTGCCTTTGGAGAGCGGCCATATATTCCAGTCCTGTTGTTTCACCTACACTGTTTCCCTCATATTGCACTTTCCCCCACCTTATTGAAAGTCTAATTCCACTGTTCAATCCCCTATGAGCTCCTCCCCCACAAATGTACCTTTTCATTGCTATCTCATCCAGTGTTTTATCATTTTATGTCGTGCATTTGGCCTGCCCACTGTGTTTTATTTTCCATTATGTTATTTTGTACTGTTTATTTTACTTGATTGGTTTATTTATTTTAATTGTGATGTTATTTTGTTTATATTTTATGTTGCTGTAATCTATTGTTTGGCTTGGCCTCATGTAAGCTGCTCCGAGTCCCCTTTGAGGAGATGGTGGCGGGATATAAATAAAGATTATTATTATTATTACTAACATGTTCTGATGTTTGCACAGGTTCTGGATTTTGCAGGGAGGTGCTGGAATCCCACTCTTTCCCAACTCTAGTTTTATCATACTGTTTAATGAAGAGATGTTGCCACAACTTGGTTCTGAAAGCCTAAAAGTGTTTCTCCAGCCCTTCTTTGCCATCTTTTCAATGTTGAAGTTGCTTTAAGATGTATCTAAACAGACGGCAACGAAGGAAAGGAGAGCTGGGCCATAAGGAAAGGACTGGGCTGTGGCGCTGCTAGTTAGTAGCCAGCTACATTAAATCACTACTAACCGAAGTCATGAGTTCAAAGCCAGCCCGGGTCGGAGTAAGCTCCCAACCATTAACAGTCTAGCTTAACTAATTTACAACACAATAAAGCCTTCCAGCAGTGTGCACACGAATGAGGAAGTACTCCATGAAAGGACCCGGTGTCACAAGTGGACGGTGAAGCGGCAGCTTCCCCTGTGGCTGGAACCGAGCCTTAGGAAGCCAGAAAAAACTCCCACAATTCCTGGCCTCAGGCCTTTTATTTTTCCCTTTTATTTTTATTTTTTATTTTTTCAGGGGGAAAAAATAAAAGGCCTGAGGCCAGGAATTGTGGGAGTTGAAGTCCAAAACACCCAGAGGGTCAAAGTTTGCTCTTGTCTGGGCTATGCTCATAGAAGAACCTCAGATATTCAGGTAAAGGAGATACTATTTGTGCAACTTCCATTTTTAGCAACTCTGGAGCATGGGTAAATAGCACCGAGGATCTCATTCTGCCTTTCCTTTGCCAGTGTTGTTGTTTTCCTTGCCCTTCCTCAAGCACTGACTATGAGGCGAAACTTTCTTTCATCCTTTCTTTTTTCACTGTTTGCTCTAAATCAGATGCAAAAGATCAATAAAATGGATAGCTAATAAATTCATCCCCCCCCCTCCCCCCGAGGCCTACCGAGTGCATGGGGGACCAATGCCTGCAATGCAGCAGTCTGCTTCCCATGAAATAGCAAGCCCTCTATATGGGAGGCAAGCAGAGCAGCTGCGAGAGACGTAGCCAGCAGGAGGCGCTGGAGGGATAGAAGGTTGGACTGCGGCCACTCCGGCATTCCAACCCTCCTCTTAATGTAAGGAAAACAGGGCAGATCTTCAAACTATTTTGGTTGTTTGCAGGTGAGGGGAAGAAACCACCAGTCTCAGGCACAAAGCTTCCATTGTAGGATTTATGCCCCACTGTAACCACAAGAATGACCAAAGGCCAGGCCCATAGCCAGGATTTTGATTTGGCGGGGGGGGGGGGGGGGGGGAGTTTGATTTGGGGGGACGGGACGGGACGGGCTGAGTTTGAATCGGGGGGGGGGGGGGGAGGATCTACCCTAGCAAACCTTTTGTATCATTATCCTAATACCCCCATGCATATGGGATATATTGAGCATGGTGATCAGAACATGATATGAATAAACATAACAGTTTAAATAATGTACCAGTAAGGCCTTTTCGCGAACCACCATGAGAATTTCGGGGGGGGCTGAAGCCCCTCAAGCCCCCCCCCCCCAATTCTCAGGGTGTACGCCCCCCCCCCCCGCCCCCCCAGCTACGGGCCTGCCATAGGCTTTGGCATCAGATCACCCACTCCATCAGTCACTTAAACTGGGAAATATCTTTCTGTGTCTTTGTCAATCCAGATCCAAACTCTGGCGCCTACATAGTAAGATGGCTAACGCATTTAGGAGCACCTGTTCTTCATCTCTGCAAGGAAGGAAGGACCCAAAGAGACATATGGCCGCCAGAACACTGGGCCCTGACCTGATTTTCCAAAGGCATGTTGTACACCTCTGAGTCCAGAAGCATGGTGCAGGCGCTGAAGGGTACGGCTTGGTTGGCTATTGTCCTGGCCGCCCGGCAGTGAACCCTCAGGATCTCCTGTTCGCAGGAAACAATCAGCTTCTCCTGCAAGGCGGATGGAAGGGAGGGAGTTAGCAGGAAGCCAATGGGTACCTTAAAGGTGTGTGTGTGTGTGTGGGGGGGGGGGTGTGTGCCTGCAACAGCCCCCAAACCCTGCAAGCGCTTGCCCTTACCCGCTCAATACTGTGCTGGAGCCGCAACTTGCCACGGACGGCTTCCTGCTGCTTGAAGAGCTCTTTGAGGGGCTCAGCCAAGGACGGAGGGGGCGCAATCTGAAATACAGGCAGCAGAGCAGGACACCATCACAAACACTGGTTCCTTTCCACAGGGAAGGGTTCTGCACATGCTCAAGAGTGAACCCTCACTGTTTCCCAGCTTTTTAAGATCCTCTTGAGACAGACTAAGCTTTTGCTTTACATCAAGAGAGAAGGGGATGGTTCCTTTTTTGGTCCCGTGCTTACATTGACCTATGGATAAGGTTCAGTATATAACAGAGGTTCCCAAAGTATTACTGTGTTAGCTGCAGTGTGTAGGTATGTCACACAAACATACTTCTAAATGACAAAGAGCTTGGAAATGGATGTTATTATCTTTACAAGTCATATATTTTAAGAATATAAATAAAAGGTTTTTATGAGATATGTTGTGCCCCATACATTTCATTATTACAATTTATTTATGTGTTTCTTATAAATAAGAGATACTTATATTTATAATTATCTCTCATAATGGGTTGGTTTTGTTAGGAAAAACTACCTAAATAAAGCAGAGCATCCAAAGTTCAAACAGGATACTAAAAGTTGAGCACTCGGCTCATTAGCAAGCAAAAAGTGAAGTGCCGTGTGATATGGCTCTAAATAATTCAGAGCGCAGGCAGGCAAACAATCTTAAGTCCAATCTTAAAAATCGCAAAAGGTTTTTAACAATAATAAAGAACTACATTTCTTTTGAGTAAAGAAGTGGGTCTGAGCTACTCTAATACCCATCTCTTCTGAGGTTTCAAAGAGAGAGAAAAACACCAATCATGACCTCTCTCCTGACACACAAGCAGAGAGAGATCTCAAAGCACACAGCACATACTCTCCATACTAAAGTGTAAAAAAGGCAGAAGTCAGATTCAAAAAGGCTTGCTGTAGAAAAGTATATATTTTAAACAACTAATCAGAATGAGAGCAGGAAGAGAGAAGAGAAAGATCAAGATATACTAAAATTGAATTACAGTATCACAAAATGATGCCTGTCTAAAACCTGTGCTTCTGACATGAAATGTTTTGAAAGCTCTAGTACAGTGGTTCCCAAACTGTGGTCCATGGAACACCAGTGGTCCGCAAGAACAAAAATATGGCCCGCCGCCACACCATTACTATACTGTTGCCTCAAAACCATGTGGCAATGAGAGTGACTATATATCCACCAAAGATCACTCCGACCACATCAGCTCTAGATTATTAAATATGGTTTTCTGTGGGTGAGCAGATGGCAATTACTGGGTGGTATATATTCTGTATCAGAAACTAGAGCTGATATGGTCTATCCAATGCAATCTTCTGAATAAGCACCCCAAATAACCAAAAGTTGACCAAAAAGTGATTTGTAACTTTTTGGTACTAATGTTGGAGAGCGGTCCCTGGTTTAAAAAAAAAAAGTTGGGAACTACTACTCTAGTGTATAGGGTACATCCAAAAACCACACATGCATATGTTAGTTACTGGTGTTCTCCTGTGTTTTTAATCCGGATTGGATTTCATGTTCTGTAAGATACCTTCCAAGAAGGCAGGCTCTGTTGGTGGCTTCCCATTTTGGCAAAGCAGTCACTACTCACCACCGGAATGTGCAGCTTGCTCAGTGGCTTGCCATCTAGCAGGTAGGACCCTGTGTAGGTGACGTAATCAGCATAACACTGGGGTGCCTGGGGAGTAATGTAGCAGAGGATTTTCCGCTTCTCCTCGATCTTCTTCCGGATCTGCAGGTACTCAAAGTAGGGGTTGGACCGATCGCTGTGGTAGGGCTCGATGTCATCCAGCTTGATGGTGTCCACGATGGCAGCCAGTGTCTGCTGGATCATCTCTCGTGTCTGCTGGTTGGAGGTGTTGATGTGCTGCTGCAGCTGTTGGTTGGAGCGCTGGAAGCGGCGCTTGCGGGGGTGCTGGGCCTGGGGGTCCTCCTCCTCCGTCATGCGCCCCTTTGCCCGTGTGGTAGGGGCTGAGGCTGGAGGTGGGGCAGGAGCAGGGTACTCCTTCTCAGAGGCGGCAGCGTTCTGCTTGTTTTGGTTGGCAAGCATCTGGGCCCGGTTCCTGGTGATGCGTTGTGGGATCTCTTCTATTTTGGGGGGCTTTGGGCTCTCGAGCACTGGCTTGGGGGCTGGTGGTTCTGTGGTTTCTAAGTGGACACTCCCTTGCAGTACCTCCACCTGGGAAGTAGGGGTCTTGGCCGGAGGCACCTCTTGGGCATCAGGACTCTCTGTCTTGATGGTTTCGCTCAAACTAGCTTGGGAGTCACTTTCCGGCACAAGGGCAGCTAGGGGTGTCTCTTCACAACTCGCTTCTGCCTTCTTGATCTCCAACGGAGCAAGATCTGCTGAAGGTGTTTCCTGAATAATCCCGGGAGCTTCTGCCACTTCTACGTTCTTCTGTTCAGGAGCAACAGGTGCTTCTGACCCAACGTCTATCGAATCCGCCTCTGGCTCCAGCTCATCAGTGTGTGCTTCTGGCTCTGGAGCCTGGTTTGGCGTCAGCTCCTCTTGATGGTTTGCAGACTCCAAAGACACCCCGGCATCTGTAAGAGAAGCATCACCAATTTCAGATGTGGCCACAAGGCCTCCTTCCACTGCCTCTGCTGCTTCAGCCTCCGGGATGTCTTTTGTCTGAAGTGGCAATTCCGGCAGAGAGAAAGGACCCAGGTCCAAATCGTCTTCTGAGTTTGTGAATGGATCCGACCATGTGACCGGCTCCTCTGGATTTTCTGGAGCGATGGTGCTGCTCTCCAAATAATGCTCCTTTTCCAGAGTATTCACTGCCTCCACCTGGGATTCTGCTGGCATGCTCGCCAGCTGCAATGGCGTGTCAGATGCTTCTTCAGGGACAGACTTGTTGTTACTAAAGAAAGTGTCCAGCCTTGCAGGGGACTCTGCGTAAGGAGCCTGCTGTTCTGCAGTTGGGACTTCTGCTGGAGCGGCTCCTTCAGCATTTTCCTTCGCTTTCTCTGGCCCCGATTCAATCACTGAGATGGGATATGATACAGGGGAGCTGGGGTAGAGGGGATCTGCAGCAATAAAAGGCGCTGGTGTCAGATGCGTGACCTCTGTAGAAGTAAAGGGTTTTGGGGAGTCAGGGACCAGTTGGGGAGACATCATGAGCAACTCAGATCCCACCGACCAGCTGACAGGAGGCTCAGAGAGGTTGCCTAGCAAGCTTGGAGGCCCAGGAGGGTCCAGAGTCTGTTTTGAAGTGTTCTCCCACTCCGTGCCATCCTGTCCTGGAATGACTGAGTCAAACTCGTTCTCCTCGATCGGTGGCAAAAAGCTGGACTCGGAGGGCATGATGGAAGCGGTGGCCTGTTGCTCCTCTGTGGCATCCAAAGGCAGGCCAAGATCAGGTGGGAGAGCACTTTCAACAGATGGGGCAAGCAGCTCATCCCTATGAGAAGGGGAGGATTTGGCTTGGAGTCCAGAAAATACACTTTCAGGGGAGTGGACCACGCTGCCCACAGTCCCTGGTGTGCAATGCAATGCCTCAACTTTAGGAGATGGGATTCCATATTCTGGTGAGTAATATTCTGGAGACAAACAGGGGAACTTTTCTATGGGAATGGAGGGGAGAGGGACTTTCTCTTCCATCAAGTGCTGAACTGGGGAGTCATAATTCGATGTGGCCGGGACGCTCTGTTGCCTGAAAAATTTGTCCCCGACACTGAACTCCTCTTCCGGTGCTCTCCTAATATCCACAGACATTGAACGGTGGAGATTTGTGGAGGGAATGGTTCGAGTTGGGGTCTGGCTTGGGTTCTCAGAGAATCCACTGGGAGGATTGGAGTATCTGTCAAAAAAGGAGGGAGAACAAGCATTCATTGACATGGTGGAGATGGGCAGCGAGTGCTGGGAGTCGGCACAGTCAAACATGAGGTCGGTGTAGTCTTCGTTGCTGCAGGAGGGAGTCCGGGGTGTCTGCATCACTTCCTCGTAACTCGGGCAAGAAACGACGGAGGCTGGGGTTGGGACGCCGGTCGGCCGGTTCTGATCTGGCCTTGGAGAAGCCGGTAAGATCTCCTTCAATTGGGGGCCGGTGATCCAGTCCTTGGAATCCAACCCGATGGCTGGCTGGGGCTTGATCTCTGGAGTCACGATGGGTGTCAAGGGACCTACATCTTTAACTTTCTTGTCCTTCAACTGAGTGTCGAGTGTAAGAGGCTTTTTTGTCATCGAATCCAGGCTCCTCTTGCGGATGTCCTCGTTGGCCTTGGCTTTGTCTTTCAGTTTGGGGTCCCCTGATCGATGGCGCATCTTCTCCATCTGCTTCATCCGCTCTTTGTGCCTCTTGTGACGCTCTTCGATCTCAAGGTCTTTCTGGCTCAGCATCCTCTCAAAGCTGGTCATCATGAGGTCCCCGTCACCTAGAAGCTTCTCCCTGGGCCTGTCTTTCTTGCTGCTGTCTTTGGATAAGGTGATCTTATCATTCCCGTTGCTCATTTTAACACAGTCAGTTTTGTCCTTGTCTTGGTTTTCCTTGAGCCGGTCCTTCGCTTTAAGATCATTGAATTTGGGCGGCTCCTCTTTAAACTTGTCTTTCGCAGAGATCACTTGAGAGGCGTCTTTGTCTTTGCTAGACTTCTGCTCTTCCTTGTGGTGCCTGAAGAAGCCATCGGCATGTTTGTCCTTGTGCTTCTCCCGATCTTCTTTCCACTTCTCTTTGTGCCTCTCCCTCTTTTTCTTCTCTTTGGTTGTGCTGGCTGCGTTGGAGCTGTAGCTTCTCTCCTTCTCTGCCTTCTTTGGGAGTTCTCTTTCAGAGTCATTCTTGTCCTTTTTCTCAGAGAACAAGTACTCTGCATTTTTTTCCAGTTCTTCTTCGACCTCGGCCTTTGTGCCATAGGAGGTGACAAAGCCTTCTCCATCGGCAGCAAAGTCCTTCTCATACTGAGTGGAATCTTTCCTGCTGCTGGAGTCTTTAAACTCGTCTGCTTTCTCTTTTTTATCTGCTTTCTCTTTCTTTGCCTTCTCCTTTTCATGGCTTTTCTTTGAGGAGGATGAAGAATGCCTGTGCCGCTCCTTTTCCTTGAGCTTATCCGGCAGGCATGGCAAAGAAGGCAGGGACTCCTTGAATTTCTCCTCGGAAGCATCTGCCAGGGAAAGGTTGGAAGACTCAAAGAGACCCATGAGCACTGGCTCCTGCCCTCGGTCTGTGAAGCTGTCAGAGGAAATCTCGCTGATCTTATCATTGGAATCATCTCTGCACTCGTTGAGGGCCTCCTCCTCCAGTTTCTCCAGCATGCTCTTCTCAGACTCTCCCCCTTTTGAAGACCGCTTTTCCCTGGTATACTCCTTCTCCAGCTTGTCCTTATGCCTGCTCTTAACCTTCTCTTCCCCTGAGTGCTTCTTCTCTACTTTTTCAGGAAGCTTCTGCTTTGTCTTCCGCTCTTGGGCAGAGTCCACCGAGGCTCGCTCTTTCCTGTCTTTGTACTTCTCTGCCGAATCTTTCTCCTTCTTCTCTTTGTGTTTTTCCAAGGAGTTTTTCTCTTTCTTCTCCTTCCCACTCTCAGACAGCCCCTTGTCCTTCCTCTTCTCTTTGGTGTCTTTGTCCTTCTGTTTCTCGGCAGAATGTGGCCTATCTGAAGAGTGCTTCCGGTGCTTGTCGGGGACATAAAGGTCTCTCTCGGCTACCAGGCCATCCTCCCTGTCTTGCGTTTCGCCCCCAATGCCCTCTCCAAATTTGAACCCGCTCAGGCTTTCGTCTTCCTCGCTTTCGTCAGTGAAGATATCCAGGATGTTATACCAAGTCCTCTCGCGGGTCTTCTTCTCCTCCCTCCTTTCATGGAAGTCATCTCTATCGCCAGAAAAATTCTTCTCCTTCTTCTCTTTCGTTTGGTCAGAGGAAGCCTTCCGCTCTTTATGAGGCTCTTTGTATTTCTCCTTTGTATCTTTCTTCTCCTTGAAACTTTTGTCTGATTCTTTGTCCTTCTGGTTTTTTTCGGACACAGCCTTCTCATTCCTCTCTTTGTCCTCGGCTTTGGATTTCTCCTTGTATTTTTCAGTTTTTAATTTTTCTTTCTTTTCCTTCTCTGATGTCTCCTTCTTCTCTTTTCCTGAATGATGCCTTTCCCAGGTCTCTACATTTTTCCCACAAAATTCAGGATCGGGTTTTTCTTTGAAGAACGTTTCACAGCCGTAGTCTTTAAATTCATCCCGGTAGGACTCCTCTTGCTTAATTTTAATGTCTTTTCTGTCTTTGGAACTATCAGACGTGTCTCTCCTCTCCCTGGAAATTTCGTTGGATTCCTTTTCCTTCCTCTCTTTAAAGTTTTCGGCTGAATCTTTCCTTTTCTTTTCAGGCAAATAACTGGAAATATTTTTATGCTTCTCAGTTTGGTCCTTTTTCTTGTCAGAGTTCCGTTCTGCGTATTCTCTGTCTTTTTTCTTAAGGAAAGCATCTTTTTCGCCACGCTTCTCGTTGTACTCTCGCTTGTCTTTTGCTTTGCTTTCCCGCTTCTTGTCTTTTATCTCCTCCTTCACTGTTTCGATGATAAGTTTTGCCACAGTGTCATTTTTCATTTCTCTGTAATCCGTCACTGGCGAATCCCAGCTATCTTCCCCTTTGAAATCAAAGGAAGAATCTGATGACAAATCGGAGAACCACCGATCTTGCTGGTCATCCGAGAGGCTGAATTTGGTGTCTTCGTTCTCCAAAAATTGATTTTTACTACTGAACTCTTCAAAGCTGGACTCTTCTCTAAAACCTTTGTCTTTTTTGCATTTCTCCTTCTCCTCTTTTGAGGCCCTCTCCTTCTCTGGTTTGGCTGTTTTCTCCTCCTTTGCTTCATTTTTCTTTTCGGTCTTAAATTGCTTGTCCTTGGATTTTTTCTTCCGCTCCTCTTTATGTATTCGAGGCTTCTCCTCTTTAGGAGACTTCTCCTTGACGGGTTTCTCTTTTTCCAATCTGCTGGCCTTTTCTTCTCGGAAAGATTTACTGCCATCTTTACTCGCCTCCTTGGCTTTCTTCAAGGACTTCTCCTCTTTGGAGTTTTTCCCGGCATCCTCTTTGAAAAGCCATTCCTTCTCCTCTGATTTAGTCTTCAGAAATTTGTCTTCCTTCTTGAAGTGCTCTCTCTCGTGCTTGAGCACTTTGAGCTTGTTCTCAACGATGGGGTTTTCGGTTTCGACAATCAAAGCCTTCTCGGGCTTCAGCTTAGAGTCCTCATAATCAAAAGAAAAGGCTTTGATGATTTTAATGTCTTGAGCGGCAGGACACTGCCCTCGCTCCTTGTTTTTGTGTTTGTGTTTCGTTTTATGCTTTTTTACAACCTTCCCCTCCTTGTCCAGCTTTGGGATGGCTCCCTCGACATTGGCGTGGAAGGAATTCTTCTTCTCCACCACCACAACAGCCGCCGCAGCTCCGTGCGGCGTCCGTTTCTTGGGCTCCTGCTTCTTCCGCACAGGCTTTAAGGACTCCAAACTTGAGTCCTCGGAGGTGTAGTCCGACTCGCTGGTCAGCCTCGTCCTTGTTGAGTCAGACAAGGAGCTGACATCTGACCAGGCCGGGGAGGAGACCGTTTTCCAATTGTCCGTCCTCCAGTGCTTGGAGTGCTGGTCAGCCAGGGCCGCCGCTGCGTTATGCTTCTGCGACCCCAGGCTCCCATGGGAAGAGGCCGAGGAGGCCGAAAGGGAATTAAACAAAGAGGAGGACTCTTTCAAAACTATCCTCGAGTCCTTTACACAGGCAGCACTTTGTACAGAGTCTCTGTCCTCCTCCTCACTTTCCAGGTTCTCGCTCTCCGACTCGGAGGTGCAGAACTTGTCATTTTTTTTGCCAAACCGAACCTCTTTGCCCTTGGCTTCCTTCTTGCGCTTCTTCTTCACTTTGTTTTTCTCCTTCTGCTGCTTGGCGTTGGATGGTTCTCGGGCCTTGTTGGGGGCTGGGACGGAATGGGCGGTCAGGCGCAGCTTTTCCCCGCCCCCAACAGTGACGTTGCTATCCTCCTCGTCCGATGTGTCCGAAAGGATCCGATGGGCCGCTTTCTTTGGTGTGATTGTGCTGTTTTTAGTATAGGTTTTTACCTCCATCTTGGGGATGGAAATAAAACTGTTGGCTTTAGTCTCTTTCCTGTAGTCCTTTTTCAGCAGGTGTTTGTCGTCGACCGGTGGGACCCTGTCCTGCTCATCATCCTCGTCGAACTCATATTCGTCCTTGACTGGCGTCGTGATGGCTTTGGGGGGCTCCTGATTCTTGGCCTTGTGTTTCAGGCCTTTCTCAAACTCAGAGTCTGTATTATTGCCATCAATTGAGCTGGAGGGTGCAAACGACGGTGCATCTTCCTCTTCAGAGCTCTCTGGGGAAACAAGAGCAGAAAGGAAAGGTGAGCTATGAAGGCAGCTTTCACTGAGCTAGCTTTTATTCTGCACAGAAACCTGCTCACAATACCTGAGTGGATAATCTATCTTCCATGTGCAAGCATAGCTGTGGCTGCGCTACCTACACGGCACTCTGAGAGGTCCTCTGGGGCAAAAGGCCAAAGCTGTGCTGGCAGCCAGTGGTGAGGATCCGTTGGGAGTATCTGGGCAGAAAGGGTGCAAATCCAATAAGAGCGGTTGCTGTACGAAATGTCTGCTTGCCTCAAAGGGGACTGGGTCCAGACATTGCAGCACAGACAGGTATCTGCAGCAGTGCCAATCTATTATTAGACAAACAGCGTATCCATTCCCCTTGTGTTAAGTGGGTAGAGAGAGACAGCCTACGCAAGCAGGCAAGGCTCCAGCCTTTGTGCAACGTGAGAGCACCGCTGGAAGACATGCTTCACAATACCATTACTTGGAAATCTATGGGTTGTTTGAAAGGGCTTCATTGTGCACTATCTCAGAAAACTGCTATAATATTCCCGGGGTTCACTGTGGATCCATCTATTACACCTTAAGGCAGCGTTTCTGAACCTTAGGGTTGGGACTTCGAGGGGGGGGGGCAAGGGGGCGTCAGTGGGGTCGCCAAAGACTATCAGAAAACACAGTATTTTCTGTTGGTCATGGGGATTCTGTGTGGGAAGTTTGGCCAATTCTATCGTTGGTGGGGTCCAGAATGCTCTTTGATTGTAGGTGAACTATAAATCCCAGCAACTACAACTCCTAAATGTCAAGGTCGATTTTCCCCAAACTCCACCAGTGTTCACATTTGGGCATATTGAGTATTCGTGCCAAGTTTGGTTCAGATCTATCATTGTTTGAATCCACAGTGTTCTCTGGATATAGGTGAACTGTGAGAAGGGTGGAATATAAATGCTGCAAATAAATAAATACATAATGCCCACCAAACCGTTCCAGTATTTTCTGTTGGTCATGGGAGTGTTGTGTGACAAGTTTGGTTCAATTCCATTGTTTGTGGAGTTCAAAATGTTCTTCAGTTGTAGGCGTACTATAAATCCCAGAAACTACAACATCTAACCGACAAAATCAATTCCCTCTCCTCCAACCCCACCAGTATTCAAATTTGGGTGTAATGGGTGTTGTGTCAAATTTGATGCAGTGAATTAAAATACATCCTGCAAATTGGATATTTACATTACGATTCATAACAGTAGCAAATTCACAGTTATGAAGGTAAGTAAAGGTAAAGGTTTCCCCCTGACATTAAGTCTAGTTGTGTCTGACTCGGGGGGGGGGGGGGAGTGCTCATCTCCATTTCTAAGCTGAAGAGCTGGCGTTGTCCGTAGACACTTCCAAGGTCATGTGGCCTCCATTACTGCATGGGGTACCGTTAGCTTCCCGCAGAAGCGATACCCATTGATCGATTCACATTTGCATGTTTTCGAACTGCTAGGTTGGTAGAAGCTGTGCCTAACAGCAGGAGCTTATCCCGCTCCTCGGATTCAAACCAACCTTTTGGTCAGCAAGTTCAGCAGCTCAGCAGTTTAACACACTGCACACCAGGGTGTAGACTGTTAAAGTAGCAACAAAATAATTTTATGGTTGGGGAGGGAGGGTATCACAACATGAGGAACTGTATTAAGGAGTCGCAGCATTCGGAAGGTTGAGAACCACTGCCTTAAGGGCTAAAATTAGGAGAATAATCATTTGTGCAAGGGCATACTCGTGCAAGCATTGCACACTTGAAAAGTAGATGCGCCTGGCTTTCCAGAGTTACCTTTCTCTCCAAGGGAGATCCAGAGTCACTTCATTGTTCATTTGCTACTCTACAGCAGCCTCGAGATTTCTCCCTCAGTTTCTTTCTTTTCTACGATCATTATTCAATTCCTGGGCAGTATGAGACTACTCATTTACAAGCAGCATGGGGATGGAAGTGGCAGAGATATCTACACAGTGGCACCAGATACAAATCAGTTTTCAAACTTTCCTGCTGCGTTTGTTGCAGACTGGCATAAGAGATGCTGACTTTGAAAATGACTTGGATAGGAAGCAGAGAAATTACCGTATATACTCTAGTATAAGCCGACCCAAATATAAGCCGAGGCACCTAATTTTATCACAAAAAACTGGGAAAACTTATTGACTTGAGTATAAGCCAAGGGTGGGAAATGCAGCAGCTACAGGTCAATTTCAAAATAAAAATAGAAACCAATAAAATTACATTTATTGAGGCATCAGTAGGTTAAATGCTTTTGAATATTTACATAAAACTATAATTTAAGATAAGACTGCACAAGTTTGATTAAACCATTATTCTAACCTTCTTCATTGTAAATGTGCTTACGTAACCTTCCAATAATAATAAAGAAAATAAAATATTAAATGTAATAATAAGAGTAAATAAATCTAATAACAACAATAATAAAGGCAAATAATAAATGCAATAATAATAATTGCGTAAAATGATAAATGTTATAATAATAGAGTAAAATAATAAGTGTAATAATAATACTAATGATAATGATAATAATGATAATAACATAGTAAAATAATAAATAATCTTGACTCGAGTATAAGCCGAGGGGGACTTTTTCAGCCTAAAAAAGGTCTGAAAAACTAGGCTTATACTCGAGTATATACAGTACTTCCTGACTGGCATTTTATGGGCAGAGAACAATGTAACAGTGCAGTAGAGATATACTAAATGCAGTACATCTTGATGTTATAGGTCCTCCCAACATCTCATATGAAACCAATGTTACCCCTGAACAGTCCGCAGTTTAGGAAGAGACACAGGAAGCCCAAAATATGAAATATGTCCTGGTATCAAAGGGACCGTATTTCTAGCAGGAGGGAAAGAGCGGTGACAGCTCAGCACCACAGATAAATTCTGGCAAAAGCATACAGCAGACATTAGGGCCTTCTCAGGAGACAGGCCAAGTGAATTAAAAGTGGAGAGCTTTCTATTAATCTAGAATGCTTCTTGTAGCCTTCAAAGCTGTGCTGAAAGGCCTCTTGCGCTCATGCAGTGGCAAGGCAAAACTGCAAGCCTCATCAGGGACCAGGTCATTAGTTTAGACTTCCATTGATTTGCTGTGACTTGCTGGATTCATACCAGTAGCAAGCCTTTGTACATTGTGGAATGTCTGTTTGTACTGCTAGCCCTCCACGGCATCTCCTTTCGCCCCTCCCTGCCTCTCACCTGTGGAGCTCTCCTCGCTGGAGGGATACGTGGCCTTCCCCAGGAGCAGGTTCACCATTGTGGGAGAATTGGCGACTTTGAGCGGTGTCTCTCCCCTCCTGTTGAGCTGGTGAGGATTTCCTCCATAATGTAACAACAGTTTCACCACCTAGGCAAAAATGACAGGACTTGGTAAGCAGCATCAATCAGGTGCTTTCCCCAGTACTAGACAGGGAAGCAAAATGATCTGGAAGATTCAAGAAAGTTGTGAAACCAGCTCACCATCAGCTGGCGGTAGCTCAAAGCCTGGCCCAACCAACATTGAATTGCTACCGGGCCCAATTCAAGGTGCTGGTGTTGGCCTACAAAGCCCTAAACGGTTCCGGCCCAAAATACCTGTCCGACCGCATCTCGGCCTATGAGCCCACGATGACTTTGAGATCGTCCGGGGAGGCCCTTCTCTCGATCCCGCCTGCCTCACAGGCACGCCTGGCGGGGAAGAGGGATAGGGCCTTCTCGGTGGTGGCCCCCCGGCTGTGGAACACCCTCCCTGTGGACATCAGACTGGCACCCTCCCTTATGTCATTCCGCAAGAGACTAAAGACGTGGTTGTTTGAGAAGGCGTTTGAGTAAGTGCTGCAATAACTGGCAATGACTATTGGAACGGAACATGGATAACGAGATTTGGATTGTGATTCAACAATGAGACGTCGCGAATGATTTAGTGTAATTGTATTATCGATAGTGATGTTGTTTAATGTTGTTGTGTTATTGCTTATGGTGTAAATTGTACCTGTTTTTACATGTTGTACACCGCCGTGAGTCGCCCTAGGGCTGAGAACGGCGGTCTACAAGTGCTGTAAATAAATAAATAAATAAATAAATAAATAAATAAATGGTTCATTACTTATAAAAAAGGACCACAACCTTCAGGTGTAAGGCACTTGCGTGAAGTTGCAAAGGAAATCACTTCCTGTGGACCACTGCCACTTCCTTTAGGCAAAGTAGGCCAGATACACCACTGGTCTAACCCTTAAATGCATTGTCACCTTACTCACTTTGTCTGTCTTGTTCTCCAAAACTTAGCAGGGTACCTACACATCAGACACCTAACACAAGGACACCGTGACACATCAGAAAGGCAACAAGAGATGTGCGTTATTTATTTATTTATTTATTTACTCTATTTGTACCCTGTCTTTCTCTGCCCTGAAGGGGACTCAAGGCAGCTTTACATTTGGCAACTATTCAATGCCTTTGGACAACAAGCAGTTAGAATACACTTAAGTTAAAATTTAAATTAAAATTAAAAGCACATTAAAACATACAAAATTGCATTTACTATTAAAAGATGCCATCCTCAATCATAATCCAGGGCTGTTCCAAAGATCAACTACACATATTATTGCACTATAGATTAATCTCTAAAGGCTTGATCCCACAGCCAGGTTTTCACTACTGGGAGACATTTGAGTTCTGTTAGCCTCCCCTGTAAGTTTCCATCACTAGGAGGGCAGCAGAAGCAGAATTGTCAACAGCTGAAGAACAGTCACTGGGAGGGTTGGAAAGGGACTGTTGATGATAACTCAAGGGTTTAAAAAACAGGAAGACAATTTGGGCCCACTCTTCAAAATCAAGCCAGAACTGACCTTGTAGTGGCCATTGCTGGCCGCATCGTGCAGCGGAGTGTCGTCGTCCAAGCCCTTGGTGTTGACCTCAGCGCCAGCAGCAAGCAACTGTTTTGCAACATCATAGTAACCCCGGTTGCATGCTTCATGTAAAGCTGTCCAGCCTGCAAAGGCATAATTTTTTTGTGTCAGGAGCAAACAGAAAAACTGAAAGTTGCTCCTGGTGTGAGAGAATTGGCCGTCTGCAAGGATGTTGTCTAGGGGACACCTGGATGTTTTACCATCCTGTAGGAGACTTCTTTGATGTCCCCGCATGAGAAGCTGGAGCTGACAGACAGGAGCACACCCTGCTCCCCGATTTCGAACAGCTGACTTTTTGGTCAGCAATCCTGCCAGCCCAAGGGTTTAACCCACTGTGTCACTGAAGGCTCCTAAAGGTATACATGAAACACAGAGATGACACAGATGCGTACTTCGTATCCATAAGCACACCAAGATTCCAGTAGATGTTAGCTTCGGACCTCAGAGGTTTGTCTCTAGTCTGATGAGATTACTGATGCAGACTCCTTGACTCCCCGAATCAAGGCAATAGTTGGGCTATTAAATCTTCTAATGACAACATCCACTTAACAGAAAGGTGATAATGCAGGACTAACTAGCTGTCAAAAATTTTCCTGAGCTGGATCATTGCTTACCAAATGGCCTAACTATGAGCTGCCTGTGTGCTCCCCTGAAGCATCTAATCTGGATCAAGCTGACAAACTTAATCAGGTGGGCTCTAATGCTATTTCTGTGAATGCCAAGCCAAGCAGCAACACTGACCCCTTTGTCTCCAGCTTGGTTACCTGCAAAGTCCTTCACATTGACATCCGCACCCTCGATAATGAGTTCCTTGATGCGCCGGGCATCCCCGCGGATGGCTGCCCGGTGCAGCCGGGTTTCCCCACGCTCATTCCGCTTGTTCACTTTATCTTTGGTTTTGGAGGCAGAGTTAGGAGTTCCCTTCTGACACACGGTAGACTGAGAGGGATGCTTTGGTGTTGTATCTACTGCTAGGAAGAAGGAAGGAAGGAAGGAAGGAAGGATAGAAACACATTATTATGAAGGAGGAGTTCTGTTCAAACCCCAAGTCCCAAAGCCTTTAGAGGGAGCTGTTGCAACGTGGTTTCAATCCAGCCTCCAAAATGAGGCAATGGCTTCGGGGAGCACAGGGGGTGGGGAGGGAGTTAATCTTCTGAGGCAGAGGAATGCCTTTGCACGCACAATGGAGACATTAATGGAAGGCTGCGATTAAGCAAAGGCTGCAGAAAGCAGCTGGGGCTGCTCTCTAGAAAGGAGGCGCCTCAGATCCAAGGGGAGGGAGTCGAGTCTCCATTCAAAGCCACAAACCTGGGAGGGCCTGCGGCACACCCGGCTGGCCTTTGCAGTGGTAAAGCTCTACATTAAATGCCACGCACCTGGACTGTTTGCCGACTCCTCCGCTGTCATCTGCATAAGGAGGGCAACCTGCTGGCGCTCAGACAGTGGGTAACCGGCCCGGATCCCTGACAGCCCCATGCCAAAGAGCAGGCTGGGCTTCCGCGTGGCAGGCTCTTTTTTGATCCTTTTCCGTTCAGGACCCTGCTTTTCTGTGGGGACCAAGAGATAGAACAACATGGATTCACCTCTGCTGCTGAAAAGCACTCTTTTTCAGCATCTTTAGTAACACAGGCTTCTCCACAGGGTTCGTTCGACCTTGCCTTTCAGTCTATTGGAAAACAGCTTTTGAACTATACCTTACTTCTGCAGAATAAAACTTTCAGCACCCTGTGCAGTAAGTTTTGGGACTTAGAAATACATATTTCATTCCTTTTCCACTGTTAGAAACATTGTCCAAGACATCTCACAAGCACATAAACACAATGTACATTTTAACCAAACCTGAACACGAATAAAATATCAAAACTCGCAAATGAGAAATGCTTTTATCAGGACCAGGCAGAATACCATGGAAACACGCCTGATTTGTGATCAGATGAAGAGGTAGGGCACAACAAAAGACAAGAAAAAGCCCCAACATAAAGGCTGGGCAGTGAGGCCTTGGCCTCTACTGTTAGACCCAGTGCCTTCTGCAGATTATTTGAGCAAAAGCCAGGAAAAGCCTGTAAGCAAGTTCCCTTCTCCAACGCTTTGGGAAAATATGGGTCGACTGTGTACAATGAGACGGTGTTGTTCCAAAACTGGGAAGTGTGTGTGTCTCCATCCCAGTTGCAAGGGATGTCTCCATCTCCTCTCATGGTCTATCTCCAGGAAGTTAATAAACCAGGAAGGTATACGGTCCAGTTAGTTCAGACGCTCTTGAGATAAAGAAACTGGAATAGTTATACATTGGCTCCTTGGCACACAGAGCCACAAGGCTGAACCAACAAAGGCCAACCGTTGCCCAGCTTCTCCTTCAAGAGCAAAGGGGAAGTGCTGAGTGATTCACTTTATTCTGGGGGAAAGGGCTCCCAGCACCAAAGAGCTTCTACCTTGGCCATTCAGGCCCCAAGAGAGGTATTCCCTGAGAAATATGGCTGCCCCTCTTTGGGTCTCAGAAGGCCTGTCATCCATTTCCTTCTTCTGTGGAATTAATATAGTTTGACACCACTTGAACTGCCATAGCTCAGTGCTATGGAATCCTAAGAGTTGTAGCTTTACCTGATCTTGAGCCAAATTACAACTCCTTTCCAAGCCCCTTCCTCCCTCCACTCCATGCCTTTTCCAAAGTGAGAAGTTGGAATACATTTCACAGCTTTCTCATTTCCTCCTCTCCAGAACGGTTATCTTTTTTCACTACCCTCTGAAAATTAATATGTAGCCGTTTCAGGTTTTACTCCCTTGTTCAGGTGCTAACTTGTTATAACAGATGCTCAAAATGCAAGTTAATACACGGCTGAGCTTTCTGTAGGCTTTAGTCTGTAGCGCCAACATCCAAAAAGCCTGCCAGACCAGCCAAGGACTGACACTTACTGCTTTACAGGTTTGAAAATGAACTAGAATTGTAGAATGCACAGAAGCCTTTCCAGCTGAATTTCTTTGTGTGTATTTATTTTTTTAATTTACACCCTACTTTTCTCCTAAAAGGGGACTCAAAGCAACTCATGGGAACAAAATAACCAAAACAATGTTTGTTTATACATAAATAATTACAAAACTTTCAAAGATTAAAAATACATGAAGGATACATTTGAGAAAACTGTGGCCTAACATCCTAAAAAGGCTCTAAAACTTGGTCCACTGTTATTTGCTAAAGACAAGAAGACAAACCCTGAGAGCTCCTGTTCCTATATGGAAGAACTGATGAATTAACCATTAATTCTGGAGACCAAATTATATATTGTACCATACATTGTATTACTGCTTTGCAATAGCATTAATTTAGTTGTTGATTTTGTTTGTTTTATAGATTGTATTTTATGTTAATGACTCATTCTTGATCAGATGTAGTTAAATTTTTAAAAAAGGTAAAGGTTTCCCCTTGACATTAAGTCTAGTCGTGTCCGATTCTGGGAGGTGGTGGGGTGGTGGGGTAGTGGTGTTGCTCATCTTCATTTCTAAGCTGAAGAGCCGGCATTGTCCGTAAACACCTCCAAGGTCATGTGGCCGGAATGACTGCATGGAGTGCTGATACCTTCCTGTCGAAGCAGTACCTATTGATCTATTCACATTTGCATGTTTTTGATCTGCTAGGTTGACAAAAGCTGCGGTTAACAGCAGTAGCTCACCCTGCTCCCCAAATTCAAACTGTCGACCTTTCGGTCAGCAAGTTCAGCAGCTCAGCAGTTTAGCCCACTGCACCACAACCTCTCAATCTCATTTATTAACCTACAGTAGGACAAACAACATGGATGAGGAGATAGGCACACACTGTTTTGTGTCTTGTTTTAAGAGAGGAATGCAGAATACAAATAAATATAACAACAACAACCACCACCACCCCAATACAAATCCAGATGCCAATTCTGCCCACAAATCTACTTGGGGAGCATCAGCACAGGACAGAATTACATCAGCCAAAATATTACAGGTGCTTTCTCTTGCTTATCCTCTAATGTGTATATATGCCACTCTCTGTCAACAATGCCTTTCAGCACTCTAGGCAAGGCAAACAGGTCATTCTCAGAAATTGACAAAAATCAGACATTAGAAATGGAAACACACAAAAATCAGTTGCAGGACACTTCCATCTTGGACCCCAGAACAACAGAATAAAAATATCAGAAAAAAACCACAGCAAAACTGGGATGTATCTGCATCTACAGTGGGTTGCACAGAGACAACTGTTTTCTGGTGCATTACACATGTCATAACCCCATTCAACACCCCTCCCTCTTCATGAGGGCTCTCTTGGCATTTTATCACAACACCCTTCTGGTTCCCATCCAGCATCAACTCCAGCTCAAGAAGGCTATCTTTCCTATGGCTGCCTATGACTCCTCTTTGCTTGAGGCAATCCTTTTCCTCCCACTTGTGTTTCCCAATGACCATTGCTGAAACTGAACTTGTCAACTCACTGCCATACCCACAGGTTTTGCATTTCTATAATTATTTACATACTCATTCAAGAATATATTTGTGCTCCATACATTTGATAAAGCATGCTCAGCCTATGAAATATGAAATCCTATCCTCTGTCCTTCAAACGTGATACAACATCCCTCAGCAACTTAAAAGAGCTTGACTCTGGATGGACAGAATAAGCCATAGAAATCACATATCTTGGTAGATCTTTGACAACATTCGTGATTTTATTCTCAACCATGCCAATATGTGTACAGTGTGACTCATAAATAAAAAATGATGTGTGTTTCTCTTCTGCACATCACATAAAAAGTGGCACATCATTGTTACGCAGATCCCATGGCCCACTGTTTTTCCACGGAGCTTGTCTTCTTCATACTTTATTTTTTCATTCCAAGCGGAACACAAACCTAGTCCTGACAAGCCTAAATGTGCTTTAGAAACACCAGAATATGTGAGAAGAGCCTTAGGGAGTGAAGCAGAGAAGAGGAGTCAGAGAAGCCCTCTGAGGCTGCCCCGAATGCAGTCAGATTTAACACAAACCATGATTTAAGAGTCCATGGGAGGAGGGGAAGAAAGCGCCATGCAACCACATCAAACGCCGCACTGCTCTGACGCCAGACACATTGGTGCCAACTAGTTTGGAGTGGCTTAGGAGGTGAGTGACATAAGCATTAGCTAAAGCAACTACACTCCATGCCAGAAAAGGTTTTGTCCGGCAAAAGCACTGGCCGGCTTCAGTTTTGGAAGTCACTTGGAGGAAAAGCAGACAGGCGCTCGCGCCATGGCTCCAAGAAGACGAAACGAAGGGCACATGGATACAGGCACTCAAATATGGCATTTCAGAAGTGGAGGCAACCAACAGTCTGCTCTTTTTTGAACAGAAAAAAATACAACACTCTAGCATAGGAAAGACACTCTGCAAGTTAGGAAATGCAATTATTTCAGCGACCGTGCTGACTCAACAGAAAGCCTTCTCATCTTCTGAGATTTAAGAATATACTGCTTCCATCAACCAAGGAGGCTTCCTTGTCTCCAAGGGTTTGCTAGCTTAACAAGTCTATTATCAGCCAGCAGGAGGGAACCATTTAGGATTTTTACTGAATGAGAAGACGCCAGAGCACAGCAGAAAGCCCATGGCTCCAATGAACAGGGAAACCCCTTGAACATATTTGACCAGAAGGCCAAGCAAAACACATCTAGAAAGTGGGTTGCTGTGAGTCTACTAGGCTGTATGGCTATGTTCCAGAAGCATTCTCTCCTGACGTTTCATCTGCATCTATAGTAGGCATCTTCAGAGGTTGTGAGGTCCATTGTAAACTAGGACCTCACAACCTCTGGGGAATATAGTTTCCAACAGACCTCACAACCTCTGAGGATGCCTGACATAGATACAGGCAAAATGTCAGGAGAGAATGCTTCTGGAACATGGCCATACAGCCCAGAAAACCCACAACATTCTGGCCATGAAAGTCTTCGACAATACATCTAGAATCCTGATATAACACGCTGCCTTTTAACACTTCTGCAAATTAATGAAAGAAGCCCTTTCCCATAAATTCTAATTTAGCTTCAAACTCAAGGAAAGTGAGATTCAGTATTTCCTATGGTTCCATGGTCCACAGGTATCAATGAGCTGAGATAAAGGGATGGCTTCACACTTAAGTGAAAGGATGCTATTGAATAGGCAACATTAAAAACACTTGAGTTTAATGCTATATTAAAACCTGAAATCCCAGTTGAAAAGGAACCCCAGGCACTTTTTGAAAAGTCAGTTTCAAAACAACTATAGGGTCAAAAGCTGAATGATGTAAGCAGAGTTTTAACACAAATCCCTGGGTCAAATGTTATGCTCCACCCATGCATCTCCAGTTGCCTAGTCATGGAAACAATATTCCTATCAAGCACAACATCTCTCAATATTAAAAAATCAGTGCAATCTAAAAAAAAAATGAGCCTGGGGTGGTGGTCTGTTGCTATTTATGGAAGTTTTGGGAACAGACAATAATTCACAGCCTATTAAGAAGCATATGCAGATTCTAAGGGCTATTTATAATGAAGAGTGCTCCATTATTTCAAAAACAAGAGGTCCTGTGGCACATTAAGCCTATGCTTTCATGAACCAGGCAACAGTTTTAAAGGGTCACAGAATATTTTTGTGTGCATGTGTCAGGAACGACTTGAGAAACTGCAAGTTGCTTCTGGTGTGAGAGAACTGGCCCTCTGCAAGGATGTTGTCCAGGGGACACCTGGATGTTTTACTATCCGTGGGAGGCTGCTCTCATGTTCCCGTATGAGAACCTGGAGCTGACAGATGGGAGCTCAACCTGCTCCCCGGATTCGAACTGTTGACCTTTCGGTCAGCAGTCCTGCTGACACAAGGGTTCAATCCATTGCGCCACCGGGGGCGGCGGGGGGGTCCACAGAATTGAAGGACAAGAGGGAAACTTTGGTTACTCGATGCCATATGAGTTGTCCACAATCCTGCAACAATCCCTAAAGAAGCGTTTCTCAAGCTGGGGGTCGGGACCCCTGGGGGGGGGGGAGTTGCGAGAGGGTGTCAGAGGGGTCGCCAAATAACACCAGAAAACACAGTATTTTCTGTTGGTCATGGGGATTCTGTGTGGGAAGTTTGGCCCAAGTCTATTGTTGGTGGGATTCAGAAGGCTCTTTGATTATAGGTCAACTATAATCAGCAACTACAACTCCCAAATGTAAAGGTCTATTTTCCCTAAACTCGTTTTGGGTATTTGTGCCAAATTTGGTCCAATGAATGAAAATACATCTTGTATATCAGATATTTACATGACGAGTCGTAACAATAGTAAAATGACAGTTGTGAAGTAGCAACGAAAATAATTTTATGATTGGGGGTCACCACAACATGAGGGACTGTATTAAGGGGTCCTGGCATTAGGAAGGTTGAGAAACACTAAAGTATTCAGAGAGCCTTCTTTTCATCAACCAAGGAGCCTTCCTTTGCCTTTCCCTGGCTGCACAGCATTATCATCTCAGCTCTAGAAGCACGTGATTTCCCCACAATGGAATGCCATCCAGATCACTGCCAACAAGCAAATAACCACACATTTGCCAGGCAAAAAGAACCACATAAAACACACACACATGTCCCAGCTTCAACTGTGTTGCTTAAGAACTACAGGAAGAGGGGAAAGAAGTAACATTCTCTAACCAGACTTACCAAGTAATTTCTCCTCATTCATCTTAACCATAATCCTCTAACCAAAGCTCTTTCACTGACAATGACGTGGAGCTGATTACCAAAAATCTATTTACAGTAGACTCCCAGTTAGCCCATAGATTATATATATATACCTCCTCTATCCTGTGTTCCTATTTATCTGACATTACCCAATTCTGTCATATACTTAAAGCCTCGCAGGCTCTAAAATGTGTCAGTCAGCTATGTGTTGCTTCCTTACCTTGCAACTCCTTTCCTGAGACTGTACATAGTCACTCTTTACGGGACATGTTTCTTGTATTTCGGGACAGGCAAAGATTTCTGCTTTAGCAAAGCAAGGGTTCCTTTTCTTAATGCCCCCTTCCTTTTTGCATATATGGCTGCAACAATAGCTGAGAGAATCAGGTAACAACTTCCTGTTTATATCCGTTTGCTTTGATGTCCTAAAAACGCACTGCTCTTTGCATCAAAAGCCCTCCAGTTCCAGACAAGCACCTTTTCCAGTTGGGGCTTTGCACACAGCAGGCCATTTAATGACCATTTACAGGCATAACAACATTCAGCCAAAGTCAAAAGGACCACCTCGGCGCAAGCAGTTGCTGAAGGCCAAAATGACTGGAGGCTTCATTTGGGCTGGTATTTATTAGGGTGTCCCACGCCTGCATTTAGCACAAGGGCTATCTCTGAAGTCATGGAGGAAATAATGGATGCCATCTTGTAAGCATTGCTGGACTTGTCACAGTGTGCCACAAAGGGTTCCTGAACATCTAATGCAGGCATCCTCAAACTGCAGCCCTCCAGCTGTTTGGGCCTTCAACTCCCAGAAGCCCTAGCCAGATGGTTCAATGGTCAGGATTTCTGCAAGTTGGATGTCCAAACACCTGGAGCATTTTAGTTGCTACTTCATAACTGTAATTTTGCTACTGTTATGAATCTAAATGTAAATATCTGATCTGCAGGATGTATTTTCATTCACTGGACCAAATTTGGCACAAATACCCAAAACGGTCAAATTTGAATACTAGTGGGGTTGGAGGTTGATTTTGTCATTTGGGAGGTTGCTAGGATTTATAGTTCACCTACAATCAAAGAGCATTCTGAACTCCACCAATGATGGAATTGAACCAGACTTGGCACACAAAACTCCCATGACCAACAGAAAATACTGCAAGGGTTTGGTGGGCAATGACCTTGAGTTTTGGAGTTGTAGTTCACCTACATCCAGAGAGCACTGTGGACTGAAACAATGATGGATCTGGACCAAACTTGGCATGAATAATCAATATGCCCAAATGTGAACAATGGTGGAGTTTGGGGAAAATAGAGTTTGATGTTTGAGAGTTGTAGTTGCTGGGATTTATAGTTTCTGAACCCCACCAACAATAGACTGGGCCAAACTTCCCACAGAGAATCCCCATGACCAACAGAAAATATTGTGTTTTCTGCTGGTCTTTGGCGACCCCTCTGGCACCCATTCGCGACTCCCCCCCAGGGATCCCGATTCCCAGGTTGAGAAACGCTGGGCTAGATAGACCACCTCTCAAATGACACAAAACCTCAGACCCTCTGATTCAAGAAGTGAGGCATCTTCCACACAACGAACCAGAAGGTTAATAAGCGCTGAAGGGCTGTTCTCTGTGTATTCTTGCAAAAATGAGCCTATAATTAGAACAGGAATGCTTTCATTAGCATTACCCAAATGCTACAGGGTTGACAGGAGGAGGAGCCAGAGAAGTTTGATGGAGGATGCTACATTTTTAATCTCACCAACTCCAGAACAGCAGAAAATTCCTCCTCCACGGAACACTTAGCATTTGAAGCCTGCAATCGATGGAGATAAAAATAAACTGGAAGAGATTTCCGCACTCTCCCCTTTCTATGCTGGAATTAGACAGATGGGCTTTGACTAGGAGAGGCTAGATTCATATCCTTTGCAGGAAGGAATCTGGTGGCGACAATTGCCATTTGCTGGCTCTGAGATTGGGGACATCGCTCGTCTCCTCCGGCACTTCATCCTCCTTGCCTTCAATAAAACAAAAAGGGGGAAACTGAAGGAAAGGTCTCTGTCATTTGTGGAAGGGAAATGTCACCCATTCCCCAGGCCTTGGGAGGCAAGGAAACAACCAGAATAGTCACCTTGCTTTGACTGGAGGACTTCACACAGGAGCAGAAAAAGATGAAGCACCACTTTGGGAATTCTGATTTAAGGAGCCTCCTACGTCTTCAGAGCTGGGAAGAGGTGGGATTTGTAGTTTAGAGAAATATATGAGGGACAAATCCTTCTTGAATTAAGACTTGAGGCAGCAAATGTAGGGCAATAAAAGGGATTTTTAAAACACGTGAATGCTAGAGCATTTCCCAGTTGATTGAAATTGCTTCTTGCCTCTCTGTGACCAGACAGAGATTGCATCTCTACGGTCTGTTTTTTTCTCCTTAGTCTTTCATCTGGGCCCTGACTCCTCAAGCTCTCTTCCCCCATTGAAATAAACTATCTAGAGGAAGTAAACTGGACCAGTTGTTGAGTTGTGTCGCCAATGGCCAAACCCAGATGCGACTTCTAGATGAGGATCATTTTCAGGCAAGGGGGGGGGGGGGGCATGCTTTGGACTGTACCTCTGAAGTCTGGAAAACAGCTGCTAGGAACTATTTTGGGAGTGCTTTCTGTTGTCCAGAAGAGCAAGCATTAAATGACCCCTAAATGCATACCCTTGACAAAAGAAATCATTAAAGATTTCCCCTGACCCACTTCTATTTATCACAGGACACTGAAACTGCACATGTGTAATGATATAAGTCTGTATTAGGTTACGTGCCAGTGTACAACTCAGAACTGATAACAGTCTTGATTTGACAGGCGCTGAAGTGGTGTAAGGTTTGAGAATGGACCCATAGGAATACAGATTGTTCATCAAGTTCCTTTACTTAAAAGAACCAAGGGAGACGTTCAATGAGATGAAAGAGGTTTCTGGTTATGATTCCCCATCATATGATGGAGTCAAGAACTGGCATCGTAGATTCCAATGTGATTGGACTTTTGTGCAAACAGCTCCAATTCCAGGGTGGCCCCACTCTGCTATTGATAAACATACCATCCAGCAAGTGGAAGTCGCCATTGTAGAAAATCACCACATAACCATTCGCCACCTAGCCCAAAATGTCAGGGAAAAAAATCACCCAAGACCCTCTTCACATGCATAAGGTATCTGGTTACTGGGTCCCCCGGTTGCTCACATCTTTCCAGAAGCTCTCAGGTTCTATTGACAATAATGTGCCAAAGAAACCAGGAGGACTTTTTCAACGGACTAATCAAACAGGATGAAAGCTGGGTCCATCACGATGATCCTGAGACTAAAGTCCACTCAATGCAATATAAGCATTCTGACTCACCACCTCCAAAGAAGGCACGTGCCCAACTCTCGACAGGCAAGGTCATGCTCACAGTATTCTGGGACCAGCACAGAGTAGGATTGATGGATTTCCTAGCAAAGGGTCCCATGATCCCTAGGTGTCCGCTTTCTGCAAGACAATGCAGCAGTTCACAACTCACCAGTTGCCCAAATGGAAGACGCATGCTCTTCTGGCTTTGAAATTCGACTGCATCCCCCTGATTCACCTGACCTTGCACCATCAGACTTCCACCTCTTTCCAACAATGAAGTTAATTTTGAAGGGCAAGCATTTTTCAGAGGATAAGACTCTGATTTCTGAAGTCACAACATGACTTTTGGAGCAACCTGTCAACTTCTACAAGCGAGGTGTTTACAGTTGCTTAAAAAGATGGGGAAAGTGTGTGTCCCTAGGTGGCATCTATGCAGAGAACGTCAAATAACTGCACCAAGTTTCATTGCTCTCAGTCCACAGAAAGTGGGTAAGGGAAAATCTTTAACAAATACTCCTTGTATATGGAGGATACGCCTTCTGCCTTTCTTCTTCCAAGTTGTTGCCAACTTATCCCAACCCTACCTTTTTCTGATCTGATAATAACCAAAGAATATATGGAGAGCATTGTACCAATCTATATCCATGTTTCAATCCAAGAGGCTCTGTGTTCTGGATCTACTCAACAAAATTTGTCATTTTCTCAAATAAAAATATTGGAGATTTAGCCACGTGCCAGCCATTTATCTGCATCTGCTCCTACATTTTAAAAATCTATTCCAACCTGCATTCATTCTTGCTGATGCTCAAAGCAAGCGAAGCCTCTGAGAAAAGAAGCAACAGCCGCATTCAGCCAACTTCAAAGGCCTGTCTCCCAAAGACTCACTCGAACGAGAGACTCCTTGTCAAAAAGACAAGGCAGAAGAAGAAAAGGACTGCAAGCTCAAGGATTTTAAAACTAGCGTCCTGGGGTTGCTCATCTGAAATGCAAATTCCTAAAGGTTTAAATATACTAACATCTTGGCATAAATGAGTAAAGTCTTCCTCGAAAAGACTGGCTTCAGCTGACAGTCACATGAACCAGCCATCATGAAACAAACAAGGAAGGCCTTCAGATACAGTTGCAAGAAAGACTGATTTACATCAAGGCAATTTCAAATCGGCAACTTATAATTAGACCCTCTGTTTTGAAATCCAACTTTTGCCTGAAGGAGACCCACGTATGAGGTAGGTTCCTGTAGGTTTGGGCTTTTTCATTGTAATTATATGACTTACCCTACTGAGGAACATAACCCAAAACCTTAAGTAATCACATGACTTCTTCCATTGTCTCCAAGACCAAAAGCCAATTTCCTTTTGGCTATCTCTTCAAGCCACTATGTTCAAAAGATAGCCATGGTTTAGACAGGAGATGAGATTATGTCTGCAAATAGATAGATATTTCCTTTTAAACTAGATCACTTTTTTTTATTAACTTACAGTAGTTGGAGAACAAAGAATGCAAGATAAAATATTATCTAAATGGGCAAGGGAGGGGAGAGAGGACCACAGCCAAATAATATTCTTGTTGATTCGGATCCCCTCTGGATGAGAAAGCCCTTGAAAATATGAGCCTTGGTCTTTTTGACCCTGTCCTGCCTGGAATCAAAGAGTTAAAAGCCCATGGCTCTTTTGGCAAAGTCAACCAAGTGTAACAGTTAAGGCCCATCGCTGGCCTGGAAGCAAGTATGTATGTAAACAGGAAGGACAGAGGAGCGAGTGGGAAAAGCCAACACAAAAAGCAGAGGAGATGCTGTCATCCTCCAGAGTTTGGTTTCAGAAACCGAGGCAGAAAGAGTCACTGAAACCATTTCTTATGCTTCTAGAAGATGCCCTGCAAAACCCAAAGAAGATTCAAGTGGGATACCCTCCCCATTATTTTTTCTCTTTTAAAAAGATGTATGGCATACAAGATTTAAATTCCTCATATGGTTATCTGGTTGGTTTATTTTTCCCCCTACCTTTTGCAGCAAGAATGGTTCCAAGCCTTCTTAGGGGGTCTAAGTTATAACTTAATTTCTTGCCACATTTTGAGTTTATCTTCATGAACAGGAAGCAAGGCCAATGCAGGGTGAATCTCCACTGTAGAATGAATGTGGTTTGATACCACTTTAACAGCTCAATGGTGTAGAATTATGTGATTGTAGTTTGACAAGAGCTTAGGCTTTCTGTGATAAAGAGAAAAGTGCCTCACCAAACTAAAAATCCCATCGAGCCATGGCAATTCAAAGTGGCATCAAACTGCAATATAGTAGAGTCTCGCTTATCCAACCTTCACTTATCCGTCATTCCATCTTATCCGATGCATCCCTTTTCCTCCAGCATTTCCTCTTCAATTAAAGGAGCGCTCCCCAACTCTCTTTATTCCCAATAACTGAAAAAGGCAAGAAAAGGGAGAGGAAGAGGAAGAAGGAGGAGAGGGGGAAAAGAGGCAGGACCAGAAGCGGAAGCCTCCTTCCTCCTTCCCTCTGTGATTTCCATGCTCCTCTACCATATCCGGGCACTTCCTGCTGGGCCGCTCTAGCAACGAGGTGTTCCCTTGCCTTAACCCTTTGAGTCCCTTAACCCTTTGAGTCCCTCTTGTTAGAAAGGCGTCTAGTGCTGCATCGGATGGCTAACAAGGAGACTATGCATTTATCTAACTTTCTGCCAGCCCATTTTTGTCAGATAAGCATGACTCTACTGTAATTTTAGATGCAGGTTGAGATGCAATCTAGATGTGTATTATTATTATTATTATTATTATTATTATTATTATTATTATTATTATACTTTGCTTTATTTCTCCCGAAGGGGACTCAAAGCAGCTTGACATAAAAGCATTAGTATACAATTTCACATATACAAATATACAACATTAAAATAGAATTAAACACAAACATCAATAAAAAAAATTCACAGTTAAAACTCCTAAGCCAAATAAGGCAGTAAGGATCCAGCCTTTTTGGTTGCTTCAAATACTTTCCTGAACATTTAGGCAGCCAGAAATCCACAAGGCCCTCAAGCCCACTTTCCATGTGCAAAGGAAGTAAAAAACAGATACAGAGCAGGAGGAACAAGGCCAAGGACGTGGGACTAAGTTTTAGCGGTTGCTGGATTTCTAAGCCATCAAGAAACATCAGCAAAATCGTCTCTTTGCATGAAACAGACACCAAAGCAGGGTTGCCAATGCTCCTGGTCCAAGTCAAGCGAAGCATATTTCTTAACATTCCCTCCAAGCAAAGATAATTGTGATTTTCTGCCAGTTGTATTTAAGGCACCTATGTAAGGTTATTGATTTGATACAGGAAAGCAGCTACTGAGAGGACTGCAGTGGTCTGAGCTGATTCCGCCATCATTGTCTCTTCTTGTAACACAGATGGGACAGTCCTGATTTATTCTGAATTGAGCCTTTCATGCATACCCTGCTGGAAATGCATTTCCAATTCGAAGGCACCAGCCCTCAGTTTGGGGGAATGAGGCCCCAGGATCAAGTTTCTGGGAATGGGGCAACCAGGCCCTTAGGGGTTTTGAATGCTCTTTATTATGTTAAGCTGAGTTACTCCCTCCCACCCCTCGCCCAATCCCCTCAAACCCACTCATTTCCATCACCACCGCTAGCATGAAACATGTAGAGAGGCAAAGAATTTGGGACATTTAAAACCCGCAAATATGGAGGCCAACTATATACAAACACATCGATCCATTGATATCACTGTGTCTTTACTTCCTTCCGCCAACCCTATACGTAAAGTAATACATTGAGTTCAGTGGATTTGATTCCTTTGCTGAAAGCAAAAATCCTGCTTGGGCTGAAAAGCATCTGATGCCAAAGCGACCCATGTGACAACTTTCACCGACTCTCCATTAAACTAAATCTGTGAATAATCAAATCTGCAAAAGTCAAAATTGTAAATGTGAAGGGAAGAAGGGACGACTGTGTTTCACTCATTGCAAAAGATGGGACGCTTCTGAAATGGAACATTTCAGTGCACAGAGATGGAAGGATGACAAAAAGTACCATATAGGAGCTATGAGGACTTCAGGTGTCCCTTCCTAGCCCTTCATTTTCAGGAGAAACTCCTCATGTCCACAGCCAAACAAAGGATCAATAGGAATAAATTAGAACTGCACAGACGGCGCAGGAGGACGGATGGTGCCCCTGGGAGGAAGCCAAAGACAGGTCCTGCTTTTCTTGTGATTCTCAGCCTCACGTGCCGAGAGTGACTCATTCCTACCGTGGGCACTGCGGCCCAGAAGAGAAAACGCTGGCGCTTGAGCAAATGTCAGTTTGGGTGGAAGAAAGCGGTTTTAAAAAAAATGTTTCAGAGAGGAATTGCAGCAGCTAGGAACCTGGCATTTTTGCAGGAAGCCCTGCATGTTGCAAGGCATCCAGAAAGAGAAAGGAAGGGAGAACGGAAGTGTTGGCTAATACAGAAGATGCAAAATGTATGGCCAAAAGAGAGGAGGAGGCCACACACACACAACAAATGAGGAGGACTCTCTGTATGTGATCCTGGACTCATCGCTGAGCCTGGAACCCCAGGTTTCAGCGGTGGCTGAGAGAGCTTTTGCACAATTAAAACTTGTGCGCCAGCTGCGCCCGTACCTTGGGAAGTCGGATCTGGCCACAGTGGTCCACGCTCTTGTTACATCCCGAATAGATTATTGCAACGCGCTCTACGTGGGGTTGCCTTTGAAGACTGTTCGGAAACTTCAATTAGTCCAACGGGCAGCGGCTAGATTACTCACCGGAACATCATACAGGGAGCATACCACCCCTGCTATGTCAGCTCCACTGGCTGCCGATCCAGTTCCAAGCACAATTCAAAGTGCTGGTTTTGACCTACAAAACCCTTTACGGCTCCGGCCCAGCGTACCTGTCCAAACGTATCTCCTTCTATATCCCACCTCGGAGTTTAAGATCTGCTGGGGAGGCCCTGCTCTCAGCCCCACCTTTATCACAAGTGAGACTGGTGGGGACGAGGGACAGGTCCTTCTTGGTGGTGGCCCCTCGCCTGTGGAATGCACTCCCCGGGGAGATTAGGTTATCAACATCCCTCCTCACTTTCAGGAGGAAGCTAAAAACCTGGATGTGGGACCAGGCCTTCGGGTAAGCTGGCAGATGGACAAAGACAACCAATGACGACCAGAGTAGGAAAGGACAATGATGATGCTAGATGGATTACGGATTATGAATTGGCGAATATTGACCACAAGATTATTTTATTGCTGCTATTGTACTGTTTTGTTTTAACTAGTTATAACTGTTGATAGTATATGGTAAATTTGTGTATTGTATTTTGTGAATTGTTAGGCATCGAATTGTGCCTTTTGTAAGCCGCCCTGAGTCCCCCCTAGGGGATTGAGAAGGGTGGGGTAGAAGCACTCCAAATAAATTTATATATATATATATATATATATATATATATATATATATATATATATATATAGAGAGAGAGAGAGAGAGAGAGAGAGAGAGTCGTGTCAGGAGCGACCGCTGAATACGTTTCTCTGAATGAAAACGGGAAGAATGGCAACTTCTTCTAATGGAATGTTTCTCAACCTTCCTAATGCTGTGATCCCTTAATACAGTTCTTCATGTTGTGCTGATCCCCAACCATAAAATTATTTTCCTTGCTACTTCATAACTGTCATTTTGCTACTGTTATGAATTTGGTCCAGTGAAGGATGTATTTTCATTCACTGGACCAAATTTGGCACAAATACTCAATACATCAAAATCTGAATACTGGTAGGGTTGGGGGAGGGATTGATTTTGTCATTTGGGAGTTTTAGTTGCTGGGATTTATAGTTCACCTACAATCAAGGAGCATTCTGAAGTCAAACGATAGAATTGAACCAAACTTGGCAGACAGAACTCCCATGACCAACAGAAAATACTGGAAGGGTTTAGTGGGTATTGACCTTGAGTTTGGGAGTTGTAGTTCACCGATATCCAGAGAGCACTGTGGACTCAAACAATGAGGGGTCAGGACCAAACTTGGCACGGATACTCTATATGCCCAAATGTGAATACTGGTGGAGTTATAGGGAAAACAGACCTTGAGAGTTGGGAGTTGTAGTTGTTGGGATTTATAGTCACCTACAATCAAAGAGCATTTTGAAGCCAACCAACAATAGATTTGGGCCAAATTTCCAACACAGAACCCCCATGCCTTGAAGGGACTTGCTGGCGTGAGCCTCCCTCCAGCCTCGCACGCTCTCCCTCACCCGCCCATGTGCACTATGCTGCCATGTGCCAAGCACGCCTGATATCCCCTCCCCGCTTGGAGTCTCAGAAACAGCCCTCCTCTCGGCTGAGAGGCCAGCCAATCATAGCAGAGGACAACCTTTGGTAGGAGGATTCGCCCATTGTTTCCAAAAAAAGAAAAGAGGGACAGGCAGAGAGATCTTCAGCCTTCTCTACCAAAGGGGTTCCTAAGACCACCAGAAACATGTCTTTTCTAATTGTCTTTGGTGACCCCCCCATTGCCCCCCCCCACCTTGAGAAACGCTGTTCTAATGCAATGAACAGCACGGCTTTGAGTGAGCCACATATAGGGACAGATACGGGAAAAACAAAGCACATGTGCCTCAGATTTGAAACTGAGTACTAGAAACCGGGTTTGTTCTGAAATACATTTTAACTGCTCTGACTGGAAAGGAAGCTCATCTAAGCTGAAGCACTTCTGACAAAAGATATAGAAGACACCCACCTTTCCTAGCCTAAATAACCACCCTCCCTCTAAAAAGTCAATACTTTCTCCTCCTTTGTGCAATCCTAAAAGCCCCATAGCAATAGGAAAGGCTGAGGCATTCCAAATAAGATGCTCTCCAGTGACTGCTGGGGAAAGCGTTTGGATATAATAAAAATATTCCTATGATCATGGCAGTTTTAAAAACGCTTCTCTGTGATTATGGAAATTACTGCCAGGAAGCGGTGGCTAAGTCCACGATTGTCTGAATCATACAGTATGTTTTACACACAAAAATGCACCTCCTTGGGGACAGGAAGGCAAATCCGAATGCACCTATAAAAGACCAGAAAGTCTGAACTGGATGCCATTGCTGCGAAAATGCCAAACACCTGGCCACACAAGAATCCTGACATAGTTCCCTGTCTGACCTAACTCTGAAATATTATCCTGGTTGCCAAGGAATTTGAAATATTCTTTTAGACCTCTTATTGCCCATCGGAAAATGAAATGAAGACCCCTCCAGGCCCCAGGCCCATTCAGAAAGAGAGGCTGGGAGGTACAGGATGCACACTCAAAAATGCAACTGTCAACACGGAAAGGCCCTGTATTGATGGGTGTCTTATTTTTTAAATTAAGACTTTTCACAGAAAGGAAGCTTTCCCAGCCAGGAAGGGAAGGCAGACCCCTTCCTATTCTCCAATAGTCCTCAATGCCAGAATTTCACAGATGGCAGAATAATCTCTGCTGCAGTTTCTAAGAACGATGTGTTGTGAGAATCTCGGTACACTATACGAGCATTTATAGGGTGCGGTTCCAGAGAAAAGCGGTCCTGATATCCATTTAATTTGCTCTACGGTTGCTAGGTGAGGACGGACCCTTGGCTTTTCCCCCTTCCTTCCTTCCTTCCTCCCTCCCTGACACTAAATGAAGAAAAGGCCCATGCAAAAGGGCCCATTGGAGCCCACAGCTGCGCGGATGGCGCTGGAGCCAGCGACGGAAAACCCAGACAAGTGGCAGCTTCATCCACAGAGGCATTTCTCAGCGCAGCCAGCGACTCGCTTCTTCTCACGGATCCTGCAGCCAATCCGGCAGCCGGTGATTCAGAGGCCTGTTCCCATGGAAGCGGGTCGAACATACATACAGCCGCCGTGTTTAAGCAACCAAGCAATGTTCATATTTGGAAGCAGGGAAGGGGAGGGGTGGTGGAAGGCAGGGAAGACGAGCTGGGAGTTCATCTGATTCACCCAACCATCAGGAACCCACTAATTTAGTCTGAAATATATTTGAGCAAGGCAAGGCAGAGTGCCCCTTTTCCATGCCACCAGGGCAGGGTTCAGGTGAACAGGGAAAGTTAGATCACAACAAAACCCTTGCCTTTCAGATAATGTTTGGATGTGAGGCCACCACTTTGCGAGATCTGAGCTCAGGCAGTTCTGAACAGATGTTGGCAAGGCAGTGGGGAAGGGGAACAGTGGCTGCTTTAAGCGAGGAAGAGTAGATTGAAACTAGTTCTTCAGCTATTTCCCATGCAATTTATTGTGTGTGTGATAAAAATCCTAGCAACCAAAAGATGATAGTGGCACTGAAGCAACCGAAATGGATTTCCAGACCCAGAATGTCCTCCTGGTTTAATCATTTTACATTGTTTACAATTTTTTAACCTGGTTAAACTAATTTGATCCATATCTTTTCTTGAGATGTCATGATAAAGGGCAGGATATAACTACTGTGACAGCCACCACCATAACCAAAACAATGTACTGATGTAACTCCTGGAAGTCTCCACAGACTTTCACAAAGTTCTGGTCTTCAGAAATCTCACCAAAGGTTTAGAGGAAGAGAAAGGACACCTTCGGAATGTGGTTATCGAGGACATGTCTATGGCTATTGTGAGCAGCACAAAAACCATATTTATTTTATTTTATTTTATTTTATTTACAGTATTTATATACCACTTCTCTCACCCCTGGGGGGACTCAAAGCGATTTATACAGAGATAATGGCAAAATTCAATGCCTTACATACATAAACCAACTAACAAATCAACACCATATAACTAGGAATAAAATCAATAGGGCAATTCACTAAGATAAGAAAAAAGACATTTAAAACATGAAATACAAGAATTAAAACACCTAATAAAAACTTTAAAATCTCATGATCCAAGCATGTAGACTGGGCCATTCCAAATGTCAATTGCACATATTCCATATTTGCGTCTTGTACTGTGTTACTTTACTAATCAAAAGCTTGGTTCCATAACCATGCCTTTGTTCTCTTTCTAAAGGCCAGGAGGGAGGGCGCTGATGTAATCTCACTGGGGAGAGAGTTCAGAGTCGAGGAGCCACCACAGAGAAGGAAATGAACAAAGTCTCCACTTGCTGAAGCTATCCTATGTTGGCCATATCAATGGATAATATGGCACCCTGCGAAAGAGGACAGAACTTGTCATAGGGCTACACTGCAGACAGATTATTTTTTTTACCAAGGAAACTACAATTACCTTAAGTATGTAATACAGAGGGATAGGGTAACCTAAAGGGCTCTCTTTGGTAGACCTGCCGCAGTTTGAAACCACTCTGATGACAAATAACAGCAGCAAAAGCCCTATGCCAACAATGGGAGCAAACTATTCACCAGAAGATGTTCTTGGCAACACAATTGGAGCAGCTCTGTTCTCACTCAGACTCCAAACCCTGGCTGAAGCACCTTCAGGAAGGAGTGCAGAGGAAGGGAAGAGAGGCCAGAATATCAGCGAGAACGATCTCACCTGGCGTGCTACAATGTTATATTCTTCTATATTTTTTTAAATGGAGGAATTTGGTCCTTCTGCATGACAGTTCCCACAAGCATTCTGATTCCTGACTACACACTTGTCAGGCAATTGTGACTAGTATGCCCTCTCTCCCCTCCACAAAGCAAGGATTGTGTATCTCTGACAAACTCTCAGTTTGAATACGGAAACGTCAACCACTCTCTGGCTTCTGCCTCAAAGAGGAATGGCAGAATATAGGCTCACAGTGAAACGGGGTGTGTGCGTGCCTCTGTGTACGTGAGTGTTGCACAACCCAGGCAGCGTAAAAGACAGGCGCTTAATGACAGGGCAAAATGTGCAGCTGCTAGAATGACAGGCAAAAAGGCAGGTTAATGATCAATCTTCCCCTGATGGATCTCAGAGCAGCAGTTTTCAGATTATCACACACTGTGCCTAAATTGCGTTCTGCCTTCTTCCGAAGATTTTCCTCTGCAGCTTCCATCGAACGAACATGGGATTCTCCCTTCCTTCCTACCGTAACCAACTGTGAAAGCTTAGGCTCCTTCGCTGGTAAACAACTGCTGCATTCCTCCCAGCTCCAAAGATAGCCAAGCCTGACCGACCTCTCATAACGTTTCAAAGAAGGCACTCAAATCAGTTAATATCTGAATACTTTTTCCTGAAAGAGGCCAAAAGCAGAACCTTGTCAGGTTTCTTTGGAGTTCTTGGGAAAATAACTTTCAGGAGACTCGACTGCACCATCTTCCTTTCCCTCTCAAAACTAGAAGATAAATGACCAACAGAAGCAATGTTGAATCTGGACCTTAACTAAATGATCATCCATGGGATACCCTGCACAGCTATCAAATGGAAAGGCTGACAGGTCCACCAATGCACGGATTTGTGAAGAAACCTAAATATTGCAACACATTCTGATTTCTGAACACACAAGAGGAAAACCCAAAATCCAAGGCACAAGGCCACAAAGCTTACTTCAGAGTGACCTAAACCTAACTAGGTTTTGTGAAACTACTCTTTATTTAACCTCTGCTTACAAGTTGCTAAACAAAACAGTATTCAGGTTTGTGCGTGAAAGGAGACACCATGGTAAGGAATACATATATTCCTGCAATGTTCTGGTAGGTGAAACCCTTTATTCTTACACCTGGGCACTCTTTGGCCCTGGAGAACTGACCTACCCCTCTTTGCTGGCAAAGGGATCTCCAAAACAATGCTTCTTCTAATCACCCAGGAAACACAACAGGAAGTAAGCACCATCTGCCTTACTATTTCTCACTCTCCTCCCCTCAACTAGCTCTCACTGTTCTCAGAAGCAATGAAAAGAATGCAATGAGATAGCCACACATTCCCCAAAGAAGTTAGACATTATCATTTCCGCTTGCAGCTGCCAAGGTTAGAACACACTGGCATCCTTTTGCCCGCCATGAGATCACAAAAGGCTGCAATGAAGTCAACACTTCCGGATTCCAACCAGAGCCTGGATCAGAGAGGCTTCTGGGATGCCTACCAAGTCTGCATTTGTGTGGGTGAGGCCAGTGTGCCAGCTGCCCTGTTCCTGGGGATGTTTGATCCAGCCATAATGACACGTGTCTTAGTAACATCCCCTTTGGATTACTTTAACATGCTCTGTATGCATTGTCTTTGAAAGGCAGCAATGCTACCTTGGCCAATGAGCTCCAGCTAGGCTGATCACTGGCAATAGTTATGAGGAGCATAGATCTCCATTGCAGGAAAACCTCTGCTTCTGTGCTCAATACAAAGAACTAACTATGCTCACAGTCATGGTGGGACGCAGGGCCTTATTGTCTGGTAGTCTGGTGGGACACAGGGCCTTATTGGTAACTTCCCCTAGATTTTGGAACTCTCTTCTCTGAGGTCCCTTCAACACGGCTGTATAAAATCCACATTGAACTGGATTCTATAGCAGTGTGGACTCAGATAACCAGTTCAAAGCAGATATCGTGGATTATCTGCCTTGATATTCTGGTTTATATGGCTGTGTGGAAGGGCCCTGAGAAGATAGTGCTTCTCTCCTTGCTGCTTTCCCTTAGTTGTGTGAACACTTGTGACACAAGATGCTGTTTAAAAGGGAAAGGTTTTACAACCTGCTGTTGTAAACACTTTTTGTCTTCTTAATGGATATGATTTATATTCTTTCTATCTTCTATCAGACAAGACCCAATGTTGGCAATCTTTAGGAAGAGCCTGAAGACCTGGCTATTCCAGTGTGCCTTTCCAGATTAGGAAACTCCTGACATCACGTCCCAAATGCACTTTGTTAGAAACCAGGATTGTCTGCACATTGCACCTACCTCCAAAAAACCTCTACATACCTCCTGTCAAGTTCGGCACTTTTAAATTCTGTCCATTACATTTGGTCCGGCCTTTAGGTTTTAAATGCATCGTGGTGTCATTGTTTTTAGTGTTTTATTGTTTTTGCTTGATGTTTTATTATTTGCTTATGAGTTTTACTGTTATATTTGTATGTTGTTGTTGTTGGCGGCCTTGGCCTTTGTAAGCCGCATCGAGTCCTTCAGGAGATTTTGCGGAGTATAAATAAAGTTAATAATAATAATCATCATCATCTTATTTTTTAAAAAACTACCAATATGTTTTTAATCTATATGCTTTTTTTTTTTTTTGTAAGCTGCTCCTGAGTCTTGGTTTAGGGGGAAAACCCAACGGATAGATAGACAAACAGATCTGAATATGAACCATATGCAGGAGAGAGTCAGGGCTGGCATTTTTCACTTTTGCAACATGAAACGTGCCAATTCTTGTTCAGGCACTACTCCCATCTACGTAGCTGTACGTATGTGGAGGAAAAGCTCGCTTTTATGAAGAAGGCAGGCTCTCCTCATTGCTCTTCTTTCCCAAAGAGATAGGTGAGTTTCTGAAAGCAGAAGTCAGACTTTCCAGCTGGGGGAGGCTAAAAGGAGCTTGGGTTTTGGGTTTAGGGAGGCTGTCAAGCCTTTGCAAGCAAAGAGAAAGAGAGAAGAAAAACAAGTCGGCCACATGACACAGCAGCAGAGCAAGGAGGAGCAGCAGTAAGTCTGGCTCTGGGAGGAGGAGCCTGGCACCCACCGGTCCATTGCATGACTCAGCCGCAGAGCTCAGGAAAACCAGGCGGGAGAGGCGGCCAAGAGAAGACCCAGAGAAGAGACACTTCTCTTGCTGACCAATGGCAGCTCCTCCACCAACATTTGGTTTGCTTCAAAACCCTCCCACAATGGTTGCCTCTCTCCCGCAACCCCTATGCTCCCCTCACTACTGGATTTAGGGAGGAGGAGGAGGAGGAGGAGGAGGAGGAGGAGGAGGAAAGGCTTGACCTGGAAGAGCTCCAAGCCCTTGTCTCAACAAAACACCAAAGATCTGCCCCAGGCTGCATCAGGGAGAGAGAATTTCTAAAATATGTTCTTGGCCTCCGCTTCCTTGTTCCATTCTCTCTTTGGAAGCAGCAGGCATAATTATGTGCAGAATAGATCTGTACTAAACAGGGCGGGGAAGGAGGATGAGGCCAATGTCTCTAGCACGTTTTGGGCAAAGGAATAGTACCACGTGGGCATTAACAGTGTCTCTGTGTTAGTCAGGGGTGGATAATTTATGCTGCTTCCTCTCAATGCGGTCATAAATGCCCCAAACAGCTCGGGTGACTTGTTATATAGACCCAGGCAGGAAACCATGCACTAGGCCCCAATAAAAGAGCACAGTTTGCCTCATTCTGGACAACACCTGCCTCTCTTTTATGCAAACAAATGCATAAACTCCTGAGTTTGCAAGACCCTTTCAGATGCTTGAAGAAACTAAGGAACCAGAAAGGGCCTTGGTTTTCTCCAAGAAGTCCTGCAAGCAAGATTTGTAGCCTGCAATCCATGCAGAGATATTGGCTGGGGGGTTAAAGGCATGCATGACCTGGTTTTCTTTTTCTTCTAGGGATCCCTTCTCTGAATCGAGGGAACATCTCTGCTTAGCACTTCAAGGCCCACAACAAAGAGGAAAGTTGCAGCCATTTCTCAACACACCTATGCCCCTCCTGAGCTCCTTCAATTTAAGGCACTTGTTCTCAACCTTCCTAATGCCGTGACCCCTTAATACAGTTTCTCATGTTGTGGTGACCCCCAACCATAACATTATTTTCATTGCTACGTCATAACTGTAATTTTGCTACTTTTATGAATCGCAATGCAAATGTCTGATAGGCAGGATGTATTTTCGTTCGCTGGACCAAATTTGGCACAAATGCCCAATATGCCCAAATTTGAATATTGGTGGGGCTGGGGGATTGTTATTTGGGAATTGTAGTTGCTGTCATTTATAGTTAACCTACAGTCAAAGAGCATTCTGAATACCACCAACAATGGAACTGAACCAAACTTGGAACACTGGAAGGGTTTCATGGGTACTGACCTTCAGTTTAGGAGTTGTAATTCACCTACATATTGAGAGCATATTGTGGACTCTTAAAAAATCATGGATCTGGACCAAACTTGGCACGAATATTCAATATGCCCAAATGTGAACACTGGTGGAGTTTGGGGAAAATAGACTTGATATTTGGCAGTTGTGGCTTCTGGGATTTATAGTTCACCTACAATCAGAGAGCATTATGAAACCCACCAGCGATAGAATAGCACCAAACTTTCCATAGGAAAACCCCATGACCAATAGAAAATACTGTGTTTTCTGGTGGTCTTTGGCGACCTCTCTGACACTCCTTGCAACCCCTCACCCAGGGGTCCCGACCCCCAGGCTGATTTAAGGAGTATTTTCCAGGAAGAAAAGAAAAGACTAGCATTCTTTGGCAGAGAAAGTTCAAGACCTTGTAAAACTACAGCCCCTATGACTCCATAGCATTGAGCCAAGGCAATTAAAGTGGATTCATTCAACAGCATAGATGTACCTCAAGATTTTCTTTTCCATTCATTGCTGGAGGTTTGATGTTCTAACCCATTTTTTTAAAAAAGAAGAAATTCCAAGCAGGCAGAAACTGTTATGCAGACCTTTTTTGACCAAATTACAAAGAGTGCACTTTTTGCTGCTGTGCACTACATTTGGCAGCAAATACTTTTTTTTTGGTTTCAAGGTTTTGAAAATTGAGGTGCACATACGATTCCATGGTACATTACTCGAAGAAATAAAAGAGCTTAAAGCCATATATGCCTGCATTCCTGGCTTCCAGAACACTCCATATACTACTACACCGTGGGTTTATCCAGCGCATCTATTATTATGGAGAGAGAGAGCCGACTGACATCAAGTGAGACATTCCAGTTCCCACTTCTGATATATTTAGAAGTGTGTTTTTACACTGGGGATGGGAATGAGTCCTCCTCAGAGACAACGAACCCCACAAGACGCATTCCAACAACGTGCAATGCATTATGGGAACAATCTTTACTTGCCGACTGTGGGACAGGCTTAACTCCTCTGGCAGCTATAGTCAATGGAGCCAGGGGGCAATTGTGGCTTCTCAGGGAAAGACGGGAGGCTGTAACATCTGACCATCCACAAAAACACACTAACGCTTCATGGATATTTCCACCCTCCATGCCTTTCATACCGCTTATGTAAGTACACTCTACATATGAGGGCAAAGGGAAAGGTGGCAAAGGTGATCAAAGAACAGAATAGCTAACACAGTTTTTATGACTGTAAAGCTTAATTGTTCAGCAAACTGACAGATAACAGAAAAGGTTCACTTCCAAGCTGCATCAAACACTAACATTTGGTCCAAAGTGCTCTGCCAGCAGTGGGTGTCTTTTCTGGGAGTCATTAAGAGGTTTCAGGGCTCCAGTATCAAGAAAAGGCAACTATCCTCCTAACTTTGAGGATAAGGAGCCCAGACAAAGGCAGCTGCCCTGTACCAAACTTAAGAGGAAAATGCTGTAAATCAGTAATTTCATTCTCAGTCATCTTCCTCTGCTAAAAACTCTTAAGTAACAATCAGCAAAAAAAATATTAAAATGTGACTCGCAAAAGCCCAACCTTTGACTTGTGTCACGACAAAATATACCAAATGCAAAATGTGCACCGCTTCCCTCCTCGTGTAAACTTCCAGCCACAGCCCACAAAACAAACAGTCATCACCTTTGCAGCTACATTGAATGTTCAACAGCTACTGAGCGGATATCTCTGGAACACAACAGCCAGTTACATATCGAGTATAAATAGCAACCAACAGTTGCTTTTGGGAGCAGCACGTTTTCTGAAAGACTTCTAACTCATTTCAGAAGATATTCGACCCGAGACAGGTAGCCCAGTGTCCTCCAAGTACACAATAAGAGGCCCAAAAAATACAGAAAACACTATTCCGATTTTAGGCAATGAGACAAGAACAGAAAAGAATAGATGCAATAAATCTGCTATTAAAATGTATTGAACGCCAACACTATAACATACCAACCTATTATACTGCCCATTCAGTCCAAAAGCAATGCAAATAGAACTGAGAGAAGAAACCTAAAATTAGCAGACAGAGTGCTTCACTTGCTAATAGGTCACTCTTCATATACAGTTAGTTAAACAACAAATGATATTGATGGCACCAAAAACCTTAGGCTGACCTTACGATGATTTCGTTCCAAAATCAATGCCGCCCTTCGATATAAATATTCTAAGGGCATATCACACAACAGAAGAACGAGCTTAACGATACAAAGAAGCATGAAACAGCTGATGAAAACAGGCAATAATAAAATAACCAGAGCCACCATTAAAAACATGTGCAAAATGAAACAGTCTTTGCCCAGCAGCAAAACGAAATCAAAATAGGCACTGGACAACCTGAAGGCATGGCACAAACATAATGCTACCACCAAGAACCAACCATTAATTACTTCAGGCCATGGCCTTTCCTTCATTCCTTTCCTTCCTTCCTTCAGTCCCATCAAGCAGGAAATGGCTTCCATATGATATCTCTCTGTTCCTTTACCTGTATCCGAATCTTTCTGATCTCCATTTGTTCCAACAGTGAAAGGCAACTTCCTCTTTGTGGCTCGCTCCTTCACCTCTTTGCCCCCATCACTCCGGTCCAATTTTGGAGTCTTGGTTAGAGAAACTTTATCTTTATCCTAGAAAGTAGACAGAAAAACATGGATTATTCAAAAAAGGTATAACATCTGCAACTGGCATGGCTGAATTTACTGTCTAAATATTTAACACTTCTAGTTGGAACACTTCTAGAAAACAAAATGGCACCTCTAAGATTTTTCTGTTTAGGGATTGTTCAGACTAAGATTTCAGAGAGAAAATTTTGAAAGTAGATGGCTGTGGAACACCCAATCCCTGAGCTAATAGCTGGCAAATGGGAGTCAAACTGTCTGAACCATTAGTGAGTTCTGTTACAGGGATGTTCTGTAGTGTTTTTTTCAAGTCTTAAACGTATATTGTATCTTTTGCTCTATCCTCTGAAACTGTATTTGGAGTTTGCAGGGAGCAAACATGCCTTCCATTTAATAAATGTGAAATATCTCCTCCAAAATGGAAGAAAGATTTTCCTTGTGACACATAATACTGTCAGCAAAAGCTGTTAGAAGAGTCTGCCTGGCAACTGACCAACCTGTTGCAAGTTGTTTATAGGATCACTACTCCAGCCAGGGAAGAAACAAATGTACTAAGGCTTTTTCTATCCTCTTCAGGATCTAATCGTTGTGAATCGAAGGGTGGAGAATGGCCAGCTCTACAATCATGGAGGGAAATACAACAACCATCTGCTTTGGGACCCATGCTTTAATGTGCCTCTGGATACTTAGAATAATAGAATCATCGCGATGGAAGAGACCTCGTGGGCTATCCAATCCAACCCCCTGCCAAGAAGCAGGAAAATCGCATTCAGAATCACATACTAGCTCACTGTAGGATCCCAGTAAACAACAGCAAAGCCCATCTACATCTGGGTGCAGAGAAGAAAGGGGCTGCTATTTTGGAAGGCCCCAGAGAAGGAGATCATCTCCAAAACCCCATCTGCTTGAAGCATCCACTGTGCTCTTAGGCAGCTCCATGGCAGAATCCAGTAACTTGGAGCCTTTTATGGAAAACCTCTGACATAAAGAGAGGAGGAATATACTTCTTCCTGAGACACATAGTGAATGCTTTGAGATTAAGCGGCACCACAGATCTCTGCCCAGAATGGATTTCATTTGCAAAAGGAGCCAAGACTGTGGAGTGATTGCCTGTATCTTTCCCCCAGCTCTGTGTACCTTTGTAGACACCAAGGTTTAAGGAAATCAAGCATTCCAGCATCCCATCAATCAAAGTACTTAACTTATTGTAAAGTTTCTACTAGAACCACACTGTGTTTTGTATGGAGTGGGCTTGTCTTGCTAACCACAAATCTGATCAGCCAGGGACAAGCGAAACCCCTGAAGTGACCCTGCTTTGAGACTGAGCTAATTTGTTGTTGTGAACCGCTGTGAGTCGCCTTCGGGCTGAGAACAGCGGTATATAAGCAAGGTAAATAAACAAATAAATGTACAGGGTCCTTGGCTGATCAGAACTATCTAAATGGAGTCAACTCCACAGACGAGCCAATCTAACTCAGCTACTTTTTTCAGCTAACAACATATGGTTTACTCTACAAATTAATCTACTATCATACATACTTTATTTATGTTGTTCTCTCTCACTCTCACTCTCACTCTGTGTGTGCCTCTATTTCTCTCTTCATCCACCCAGATGTACATATTTTGGCCCTGGGTTAAATGTCTCCTTCCAAGATAGCAGAGCATAACCTGTTCCTGTTCATGGAGTTGTGAGGGACTCCCACTCCATGTTCAACATGAGCCCTAAACCCTTGTATATTTCTGTACAGACACCACAGTGAGCCTGTGCGCCTTCAGACTCTTTTTGCTCTTGGTTGGCTTGCTTGCTTGCTTATTCATCTTGCCAAGCAAAAGGGCTGCCGTTTAGATTTCCTTTTAAGTAAACACATCCAGTGGTGTTAACACATTAGCCAACCTAATCCCTTCCTTGCCCAGGATGTAGATAGAAAAGTAATTATTGTGCCACATGCAAAACTACTCTTGGATGAGGAAAACTCATGCAGCTCCTATGGAACAAAAAATCTCTGGGGGGGGGGGGGGAATCCCAAAGAAATACCAGTTGCCTCGCTCATAAGAGGGTGGCACATGGCTCAGAGCACCAGCACAGTCATAAAACTATGGCATCACTTTGCGTGTGCAACCTTCCTTCCTCTTTCTCAGTTTGTCTGTTGCAAACTGAGAAGTGTTTACTTCTAGTGGACCACTTATGTTTTGCTACTGGTTCCACAGTCCTACAGCAATGCATCAAGAAATACACCTTTGCTAAATAGGTTCAAAGGTTTGAGTTTACCTCAATGTGTTTCAATTGTGTTTCCAACATTTAGTACCAGAGGCAGAAAGATCATGGAAGAATAAGGGATACATTCTTAAGACATACAAAAAGAAAAGCACACCATGATTTTTGTGTTAGCAAGAACATAATTTCATCTCATCTTCTGGTCTGGAAAGATTTGTGTGTAAGGTATATCAATGTCAAGGAACTGATGGAGAAACCTATGCACTGCACACACTTCCATGTTTGAAGTTAATTCTGTCTCCACGTTTTAAAATAATTTGAACAGAAAGAGCTTTGTAAAGCTCTGATGAGCTTTCTCAGACCACCTCCAGATTTATCAGTGACTGACTCACAGGACAAATCTCTAAGCAACAAATGGGCCAGAAATGCCATGGCCAACATCCACTGCCTAGCTCCAGATTGGTTGCTTTATGATGGGAAAACAATGCCTTGTCCTTTCCTGGTTAAGAAGGCAGGGAAAAGGTAACAAAAGTATGCTAGGATAGGAAATTCTTTCTCCAGCCTAGCTGAATACAGGCACTCCAGTTACAATTTACTCAGTCACACCAATACGATGCTGTTTTCGCCCCTAACATTGCTGTAAACGTCTTTTCCCACACGTTTATGAAGGGCAATCTTGAGATCTGCACATCAGTCAATTGCCTTTGAAAAGTCATTTGTCTGCTTCCCAAAATAATATCATCACTCACCAAGACAAGACTGTGCATCTTTCAGAAACAACATACACACACACACACACACACACACACACATCCCATTTCTATCGCACAGAATTAATATCAAGCTCATAATACAATCCCAGGGATAGTTCTTGCTGTATCTCAAACTTCCAGAGGATCACATGAGAACACAGACAACGTATCAAAGCACATAATAAGCATGGGCAAGTCTTCCAAGATGAGAGCCAGAGCTCCTGCTAAATCCTCGAAACTTGGATTTCCCAAACAATAACAGACTTATGCAGACACATTCACTCTGAGCATCTCAGAAGGCTGTGAACAAGGGGTCAATTGTGCCAAAAATACACACTGAAACCCACAATTCTTACATTGTTTGCTGGTTTTTTTTTGTTTTGTTTTTTTTTTTTCAATTAAAAAACCCCCCATATTCCAGTGGGTTAAAATTCCTGGTGCTCGTGAAGGCAATTCCAACAAATCCCTTCTGAAGCCCAAAACTGGCTACATCCCCCGCTTTCCATTTTTACAGGCCAAGTTTTAAAGATCAACAGTTACAAGTTGTCAGAACAACTTTCCTAAGGTCCATTTCAAAAGGATGCACCAGCAAGGAAACCTCCTCATTTTATATCCTGACAAATTAAGATTTATTACATCTGGTCTCCCTTTTAATGTCTTTAACTGCTGTGTTTCGTTGACGGTTACTCTGTATTTATTGTGTATAGCTTTTTTTATTACTGTAAGCCACCTTGCAGAAAAGCACAGGCAAAAACTGTTGCAATAAATAGATAACTATCAAGATATGACTCAACAATCAACCATTTCTCAGAACTGCGTAGAGGACAGATTCTTCTCAATGGGTCTGCATTTGAAAGCATTAACTTATAAGTTAAACAGAATTACATAACTCAAAGATTTCAGAACTGTCTTGATAACAACAGATAGGGGGGTAAAGTCTGTATACCAGCATTTCTCAACCTAGGAGTCAGGGGGGTTGTAAGGGGGTTCACCCAAGACCATCAGAAAACATATATTTCTGATGGTCTTAGGAACCCCTTTGGCAGAGAAGGCTGAAGATCTCTCCAACTGTCCTTCTCTTCCTTTTTGGAAACAGAGAGCGAATCCTCCCACCAAAAGCCCTCCTCCGCTGTGATTGCCCGGCCTCTCAGCCAAGGGGAGGGCTGTTTCTGAGACTCCAAGTGGGGAGAACAGCCGTGCACAGCGTATGAAAGCGTGGTGCACATGTGCGGGACAAGGGAGAGAGTGCGAAGCTGGAAGGAGGCTCACACCAGCGAGTTCCTTCAAGGCACGGAGGTTCTGTGTTGGAAGTTTGGCCCAATTCTATCGTTGGTGGGATGCAGAATGCTTTTTGATTGTAGGTAAACTATAAATCCCAGCAACTACAACTCCTAAATGTCAATGTCTATTTTCTCCAAACTCTGCTAGTGTTCACATTTGGGTATATTGAGGATTCGTGCCATGTTTGGTCCAGCTCCATCATTGTTTGAGTCCACAGTGCTCTCTGGATGTAGGTGAACTACTACTCCAATACTCAAGGTCAATGCCCACCAAACCCTTCCAGTATTTTCTGTTGGTCATGGGAGTTCTGTGTGGCAAATTTGGTTCAATTCCATCATTGGTGAAGTTCAGAATGCTCTTTGCTTGTAGGTAAACTATAAATTCCAGCAACTACACCTCCCAAATGACAAAATCAATCTCTCCCCAGAACCCCACCAGTATTCAAATGTGGGCGTATCGGGTATTTGTGCCAAATTTATACAGTACCAACTCTGAGCTCCTTGGAGAAAAGGCAGCATTAGAATGGAATTAATGCATGAATTTGTTTGGGTACTATCGAACGTAGAGGGCTAGTCCAGACAGACCCTGTAGTTGATCTCACTGGACATTTATGATCACCAACAGCACAGATGAAGTCATGAACGTAGGCAGCATAATCCTCTGCAATGTAAAAGTTTCATTTTCAAGATGGAAATGTAGGGGTGGGAGAAAGAGAATTATGATTTTTTAAAATTTTATACAAAACTTTACATAGCAAAGTGAAGGCAATCCAGATTTTCAGCATTATGAAAATGGCAACTTCTGGGGATTAAAGGGGACAAGGAAAGGAATACAAAAAACAAAGAGACATCCAGCATAGAAACATATGCCGTGAGTTCTACACCACCAAAATTCAGAGACATTGGGAAACCTTCCAAAAGAGCAGCAGTTGGGGCTACTGCTTAAGAAAATCCTAAACCAACACTGGCTGGAAGAACCAAATTAGAGTTTCTTGCAGGTTGATACGCATCCTATAGAAGTGTTTACAGCCCCTGACAGCAGCACTATATGCTGTGTGCATGTAGTGACTAGCCTTGATGAGTGGTTTCATACACAAGAGTGGATTAACTCCTACGGCTTGGAGACATTGGAATAGTCCTTCCCTGCAATGCAGCGAAGTGGTGCAACCATTTGGAAGTGCACCTATACCGAAGAATTCATGCATCACTTTAACCACCATGGCTCAGTGCTATGGCATCATGGAAGCTAGCATTGTACAAGGTCTTTACCCTTCTCTGCTCAAAAGGGATGGAGTTCTACCAAACCACAACTCCAAGGATTCCACACCACTGAACCCTAACAGTTAGGGTGGTGTCAAAAATTGCATTACTTCTACAGTCTAGATCAGGAATAGGTAAACCCAGGCCCGGGGGCCAGGTGTGGCCCCTTGGGCTCTTTTCTCAGGCCCACTACTCTCTCACCATCATATCCTTCCTTTCTTCTCTTCCTCCCTCCATCCCTTCCCTCCTCCTTTCTTCTTACATCCTTCCTTCCCTTCCACCCTTTCATCCTTCTTTTCTTTCCTACCTCCTTCCCTCTCTCCCTCTTTCTCCTTCCTCCCTTCGCTTTTGCCTTTCCTTCCTTCTCTCTTTCCTTCCTTCTTCCCTTCCCCCTCTTTCTCCCTCTCTCCATTGCGTTCCACTCTTTCAGCCTTTCTTCTCTTTTTCCTTCTTCCTTCTCTTCCTTCCATCCTTCCCTCTTTCCTCTCTCCTTCTTTCTCTCCCTCTTTTTCCTTCCTTCCTTCCCTTTTGTCTTTCCTTCCTTCTCTTTCCTCCCTCCCCCTTCCATTTTCCTCTTGCTCTCTTCCTCCCTTCCTTCTTTCCTTCTCTTTTTCCGTCCTCCTTTCCTCCTGGGGATATTTAGGTGGGAGAAGAGAAGTAGAGAGGGACCATGAGAACCATGTTTCAAGATCTGAAAGGGTGTCCCATTGAGGAGGACGAGGAGGAGAGGGAAAACTAGCGTTCTGTTGCTCTAGAGACCAGGGCATAAGGGAGCAATGATTCCAAATGGCAGGGAAAGGGATCTGTCTGAAAAGATTAGGAAGAACTTCCTGGAGAGTGGCATAGGAGGCTTGGAGTGTGGTGGAGTCTCCTTCTCTGGAGGCTTTTCTGCAGAGGCTGTCTATCAGGGAGTGCTTTGATTATGCCTTCTTGCATGGCAGGGGGTTGGACTGGATGGCCCTTGGGGTTCTCTTCCAGCTCTAGGATTCTATATCAGGAGTAGGCAATACGGGGTCTCATGGATACATTTTCTCTCCCGACCAGCATGTCATCCTGAAGAAGGCTAACCCTTTTGGGATCTAAATGTTTCCTGCCTTTCCTTCACATTCTGCCTTCAAAAGAGAAAAGGAAGGGGATGAAAGGGCAGCGAGGGAGCTTAGGAAGAACCCCCTTCCACCCGGCCTCCCCAAGTTAGAAAGACCATCCATGCCTGGTCTAGATGCACGCCCAGACTCTGAGGGTCACAAAAGTAATGAAACCCATGGTCTTTATTTATTTTTATACTAATTGCTCATTTTTCTCCCAATGCTGGGACTCAAGAATGGTCCCAACATCATTAGGAGACAGAAACAGCTAAAACCAGAGTAAACTACAATACACGATTAGAGAGCTTATCGCACTAAAAATGTGATCAAATTAAACAAAGTACAAAAGTACTTCCAAACAAATTCAGTTACAGCATACCATCATTAAAAAGCCTTTTCCTCAACAAGCAATTCCTTGCAGAAAGCCTGCACATACCAAACCCATGTAAACATGTGGAGAAATAGGACGCATTGTCAAACATCTACACCATGCACTCGGAGCCTGAAGGCCCTCATTATCTCTGCCTCTCTGAAATGTGAGCTTTTAGTGTTATTCTATAAAAGGCTATACATTACCTGGGGCTGAGTGCTAGCGTTATCGCCCCTCTCTCTGCCCCCTTTAACACCATAATACAGCTGTGCAGGAAAAGACCTGTTCCCTTTCCTGGCTTAATGCAGTTGCCAATGAAGAACAAGACAAACGGTGTGAATTACAAACCAAAACTTGCATGGCCATAGTAGCATTTTACTGCCAGGGCACCAGATTGAGGAGAAAGGAGATTGAGGTAGGGGTTGTGACAGTGCTTCTGCCAATAGGTCATGTGGCTCGGGCCTCCTAATCCATTTCTATTAGCGTCCGCGTCCTCCAATGAAGCCAGGGTCACCCAAGTCCCAGCAAAAGGACAAAACACACAACACCCACTTGGAAATTACAGCCCTGTCACTGGTTTTAGACCATGGCCGGAAATAGATTCCACTCCAAAGGCCCCTCCCAAGTTGATGAACCTGAGCCCGTGGAAGGAGGCATGCTGGCAAGAAAAGGCCTTTGGGGAGTGTTGACAAACACAAGATAGATTAGAACCAGTAGAAGTGCACACAGGCAGCAATGCCCAGACGTCGAGGTCTAATGGCCAACTGCCTTTCGCCTTAGTCACTGTTTCTGCAATGTTATGTTGGTGTAGGCTCCTTCAGCCAGTTCAATAGATCTAGATCTTTGTGAATAAGAAACTGCACCTTCTTATACACAACAGGCAGATCTGAAATGAGCAAGGAGGGATACCTTCAAAGTCTCTGAGAAGCATCATAGGGAGCTGGGGATGTTTAGCTTGGAAAAGAGAAGACTGGGAGAAGGGGACATGAGAGCTATGTTAGGATGTCACGCTGAGAAAGAGGCAAACTTGATTTCTGCAGCTCCAGAGACTGGGACGAAATGGAACAATGGATGCAAAGTGCAAGAAAAGAGATTTCACCTATACAGTAAGCACAATTCAAAAGTGGTCTGTGCTGCCTGGAAAAAAAAAAGGTAGAGTCTCCTTCTCTGCCTGGGAGGGCTTTGATTGTGCCTTCCTGACTGGCAGAAGGGGATTCAACTGGGTACCCCTTGGGGGTCTCTCCTAACTCTATGATTCAATACTTCTTGTTATTGTGCCTTCAAGTTGTTTCCAACTTATGGTAACTCTTTCATGAGGTTTTCTAGGCAAATATCTATTCCAAGAGGGCTTGGCATTGCAGTGAGAGTGTGATTTGCCCAAGGCGGACCCAGTGTGTGCTCAACGTCTGAGTGAGGATTCGAACCCTGATCATACGCTCCAAATAATCCATCGTAATGGGCAGAGATAAGCAAAAAGACACACCTACTCTGCTTTGCTAAACCCAGCTTGGTCTGCACAGCTGTATCTGGTGGAGAGGCAGCTGCAATCAGATCCCACTCATTTGGTGATAAAGGGAGCCTTGTTCCCAATACAGCTACTCACTTTAAAGCTTCATCTCAGAGCTCTTTCACACAGGACATTTGATTAACATAGGCAGAGGAGGGGAAAGGAACTCCCACAAAGACCTCACATATGTCTTTCTTTTTACTACACTTCAAAATTATGGCTGAAAACCTGGTTTTTGCTCAATGCATGCAAGTCTCCTGCATGATCAGTTATCTAAAGTGTGCATAGAGGTCGCTCCCCACAGAGGGCAGAGGAGTGGGATGGGAAGTGGCCAAGGCCCTTGAGAACATGACATTGAGAGTAGGTGTAATGCTCACCCTTACAATTAAATTATCCAGAGGTGAGATGGGGCTACTAGTCACATACAGATGCAACTATGGATTTGCCAGTGGTGCAATCTGACATAAGATAGCCATAAAGTCACAAAACAACTCTGCTTACGAATGGGTTGCAGAAGGACCTATTAAAGAGTGCCTCTTCCACCTCTCTCTTGTTGCATTCTTACTGCCAGATATTCGATGGACCATGATAGAAGGTGTTGCAGGGGGATCAATCAGCTTAGAGAAAAGACTACCAAATTCACAGAAGAGGAAGCGGGGAACCTGCAAGAGAACTATTGGCTCCAAGGAAGGCGCACACAGCTCTTCCCGACAGTAGAAAGAGCTTATGCCAGCAGCTGCTCTGTGGCAAGAAAAATTGCAGTCGGTTAAAATCTAATTTGCAGACATCTGATTGGCAAAGTATACCTTTTAAAACAGTATAAATGAGAAACAGAGAACAGCCTGTGAGAAATGAAGTTAAGGAAACATCCCGTTTTAATAAACGGCACAAGGTATATGTTCTAACAATGGCCCATGCTGTAATAAATGGTACCAAGTAATTGCCTGGCCCAGCAAACACAGCAGTCTGAGAACAAAGATTCCCACATGTCTCCTCTTGCTACAAAATAGGAGTCGTTAGGACAAAGACGGGAGTAAGGGAAAGACAGTACCTTTTTCCCAGTTTGTTTCTCCACCATGTCGTTGCTGAGAGAAAAATCTTCCGATTGTGGTGTTTTAGAACACCCACCCTTGGGCATCGTTCTGCCTTCCTTACTTGGCCTTCATTTATGCTGCCATCGCTTCATCATCAACCGTCTGCAAGGAGAAAGAAGACACACAGAGGTTCAGCTGTGACCTGACCAAACATAGGAGAAGTTAAGTATAACTGAGATACTAAACAAGGAGAGCCACTTTAAATCTCTCCCAAGGCACAAAAATGGGATATAAATACTAATAACAGAAAAAAACAGAGATGTAAATTCCCTTGGGTAGATTAAATGAAACCTTGGTTTAGGATGCCAGATGTAGAGAGTCAAGGAGTGAAAAACCTTTCCTTTTGTGCATAATTTCATATCTGAGAAATGCATTCTCTTCTGAATAGCAACCCCCAAAAGGAACCCTTAGGTCTCCCTTCAGTGGTCCAAGCTTTTAGTGATCCAATATGGTCTCCTCTCTGTACTTGTGAGTATTGAAACGTGTGTATACATAAACATGTACAAACAAGTACACAAACTTTGATACCTTATGCTATAAATGGTGGATGCAATGAAACTGAATACTTTTGACACTCAAGACAATATCACATGAAGCAATGTATTGTTGAAGGCTGGAATCACTGGGTTGTGTGTGTTTTCCGGGCTGTATGGACATGTTCCAGAAGCATTCGCTCCCGTTGTTTCACTTGCATCTATGACAGGCATACTCAGAAGTTATAAGGTCTGACCGGAAAACACAAAACAACCCAGTCACATGAAGCAGTTTGCGCCTAAGAATTATGTCACTTAGACAGAAATATTTCCAAGCGTGTGCACAGATGGTAAATGAGGAAGGCAATCTCTCATTTTCTCAGTACAGTTTATACAGCGGTCCCCACCATTCCAGCTCAGCAATGGCTTTGTACGTGGGTCTAAGGAAAGGCGCAATTCAGAACCACAGCAACGAAGCTCTACGTTGCCCATGCCTTGAGTTGCCTGGTTACAGGGCTGAAAAGGGAACTGACATCTGCAAGGCAAAAACAGAAGCAGTGTGCCTTGTGACATCCCTGCAGCATAGTATCAGCCATCCCTTATCGGTCTGAGCTAGGAGACCCCTGTTACTCTACCAAAGTTACTCCACAGGAAAACAGAAAGCAAGGTGGCCATAATAGGAACTATCTGGCAGGAAGGAGCTGAAAAGGAAGAGCTACCGGAAATTCTTCCCCCTGCGAATCTGCCTCTTGATGAGACAGACATCAGGCTCAAAACACACACAAAAAGCAGGCCTCTACAAGCAACAATTGGAGGAAGCCATCCTGGAACAGGGAAACTCCTGATTTCACAGTCAGTTAGGGGTGGGTAAGTGGGTAAGAGGAAGGAGGCAGATCATTTATATAAAGTCCAGAACCTTTGCCTTTCCCCCAAAAAAGTTGGACAGGAGTTTTGCAAAGTAATACAAACCTAAAAGGCACCGGATGCTCATTAATAATAATAATAATAACAATTATTATTATTTATTTATTTATTTATTTATTTATTTGGACCCTGCTACCATCTCCCCAAGGGACTCGGTTCAGCTTACATGAGACCAAGCCCACAATACATCAATAAACAGTCAATAGTTTCTACTGTTCCTAGACATTGGTACATGAGAGGCACACAGGCTGTTAGCAATCCCATGGAAAATTCATCTCATGAGGGATATCAGAAAGTCTTTTGTTTTCAACCTGTCCTAATGGTTGCACTTGCCTATATGTTATGCATTTGGAAATACTTCATGCTCTCTAATGTGTGAGAGAGCATGAGAAATCACCAAACAAAAAGGCTACCTTCATGAACAAGCTTTTCTGGTCAGGAGAGAAGGACAGAAAGAGCATGCATGCACCCATGTCAGGGACACAACAACAATCTTGGTCTCACTTCCTCTTCTCACAGAAAAGGCGATGCCACTATGTTCACACTGGAAAATGTATCTGTATTACCAAATAGTAAAAACAACAACAACACAACAACAACACTGGTGAACTGGAGAAACTCAGCTTTCAATGACAGATTGCAGGAGCATGTCTGCAGTAAACACTGCAGTAGAGCACCGGCTCAAAGACTGTGTTTATGATCTTGCCAATCCTACTATAACCTTGTCTGTCTGCCTGCAACAAGTAAAGTAAATGGCGGTTGCGTCCTGAATCACTTCCTGAGCAGATGGGGACAGCAAAACACACACAAAGAAAAGTCTGCATCGCCAACTATCCCCCAGTATGTTAAAAGAGCACAGATCTATAGAACAAAATTGAAATCATAAGAAAAATAGAGGTTGGTGAAAGAAAAAAACATCCCTGGCCAAGTGGCCTCTAAAAGGCTCGAAATCGTTGTGTCCTAGCGTATGTTACCTAGCTGTTTTATTTCATATGTGCATACCATTAGTTTTGAGTAAAATGTTTATTGAAGCACGTTGAATTGCTCTTTTCAACACAGGAACATATCCGTATTCTTCCGATTGCATATTTTATCTTTTACTGCCTAGGAGTACATTTACTTTCTTAAATGTAGTGTTGTCAGACAAAAAGTCAGGACATATATATATATATATATATATATATATATATATATATATGCGGTGTGTGCATGAGTATTTCCAATGTATTCATTCCCAGCTACCCGAAGTCAAGTGAACCACAAACACATTACAATGATTACAGAAGCCATTCAGACAACCGAGTGCCCTGCTTTCCATGGGTCTGAAGTATCTGTTGCCCCTCAAAATTTTCATCAAATAATCAACAACAACTGTACGGGGAATCTCATTCTCAATAAATTCCAAGTAAGACCCTCCCAAAGAAGATGATGCCTACAAATAAGTATGGCATACAGATCTATTCAAACCCCCCAATGCTTATAACCATAACCATTTATTTGATATAACACTGAAGTGATAACTTCAGGCCTCATAAGGTGTGTTTCCAAAACGTTCTTCAAACATTACTGCTGCTATCTTGTCATCTAGGCTAATTTCCGGAACATCTGCCAAAAACAAGTAGAACCAATTGACAAAGGTCCAGGAAATCAGGCTGGTATCAAAGTAGAATAAGAACAAAAGAATCAGCAAGAACTGGAGAAATGGAAGGAATTGGGGAGAAGTCACTGTGTGCTGCACCAGAAAAATCACTGAAAGGTCAGGTATAGACTGTCACCAAAACATAACTAGTTGCTTGATGCCTGTCATCAGGTTAAGTTAAATTTAGGGCTCCCTTTGCTATATCATCTCTCTGTCTCCTCTTCAAACTGCTGAGCTGCCTGTCTTCACAACCAAATCATATCCTGACATTAACCTAAAGAGGAGGCTTCACCAAGTTCCCTGGGGCAGGGAGATGAAGCTAAATTCTACACCAGCCCATAATCTCAGCTATAATCAAGGATTTATAGTAAATGAACAAACATTTGTGGGGGGGGGGGGGGGAGGTTGCTGGCAGGCTGGTGGCAGCAGTAAATGTGGGGAAGAAGTTGCACCATTCTCATAACACATAAGAAACACTCCAAATTGTGCTGTCAGAACCTGCACCAATATAGCTGCTCTCTATGGAAGATATTCGTATACCTACAAAGTTCCTTTGGCCACACAGTTAAGGTGACATTTTGAAGAAGAAAAAAAACATGTGGGGTGAAATGGGAGCCAGGATATCCAATCCAGGTCCCACTGGTAACTGGTTTAGACTGAACTGAAATTCATGGATTTATTCCTGGAACATTCTGTTTGCTCTGGAGAACGACAACACAGCCACCATTTGTAACCCGGGTCCACACCTATTTTACACCAAACTCTGCGAGAAAGCCAGACGGATGCCAGATTAATTCCGCACCCCTTCTGTTCGTGTCGCTGACTCATTACACTTGGAAAGCTGGCTGCCTCTCCATGTAAACAGAGCCCTGGCCTATTTAGCGGCTTGGAGGGAGCATTGTATTTGCACAACAATTACCAGCCGTGCCTGCAAGCCCCATTTTGTTTCACAGGACATTGTTCAGGAGCTTGGGAAGGAGAGCATGAGGGACACAAACACACACTTTGTATGAACTGCCCTCCGGCTCATAAAGGAGGAGAGGGGCTCCATGTGATGCAAAATCTGATCCAAATCCCACCTGATTTGAAGAACGGATAGGTCTACTGTGACTGGCTGTCTCAAAGTTTCATGTCCCTCAACACTCCTGTTTGGTAAATAGCTACCTAGACAACCCTATGCCCACTTCACAATAAGGAAGCGGGAGAGCAAGGCGACTGAGGAACATAATATAATTCCCCGGACACGTCTCTGCAAGGACAAAAGAAAACTGTTTACATGGGGCAGGCAGCCAGGCATGTTGCAACGGCGCTCCACCAAAGCCACGCACAAATACACACTCCTAGCCCACTCAAGCTGAAAGGGCAGCCATTTCCCTCTGTGAATCATTTTTTAACACACTGATTGCAATGAGGGCACTAAGACTTATGAGTCACAGATCACTTGTTAACCTATGGCCAGGGTGATAGGCACAGAGAAAGAAGGGACTTGCATCTTACTTAGGGTACCCAAGCCAATTCTTTTCCTCCTCTTTCTTGAGCTCCCTCTGTTAGCCGCAACTCCTGCCAACCTAGCAGTTTGAAAACATGCAAATATGAATAGATCAATAGGTACTGCTTCTATGGGAAGGTAACCGAGTTCCATGCAGTCATGCTAGCCACATGACCTTGAAGGTGTGTATGGAAAATGCCGACTCTTCGGCTTAGAAATGGAGATGAGCACCAAGCCCAAGAGTCGGACATGACTATACTTACAGTCAGGGGAAACCTTTACCTTTACTATATTATCAAAAGACAGCAATGAGCAATCTAAGGACCCATTTACTAAGTTTGGTTTACTAAGATTTATTTGAGATTTCAATCCAAATCCTTAGGGAGCCCCCGGTAGTGCAGTGGGTTAAACCCTTGTGACAATAGGACCAAAGACCGACAGATTAGAGCAGGGGTCCTCAAACTAAGGCCCGGGGGTCAGATGCGGCCCTCCAAGGTCATTTACCCGGCCCTCGCACAAGGTCAACCTAAGTCTGAAACGACTTGAAAGCACACAACAACAACGCTATATCATCAGCCAAAAGCAGGTCCACACTTCCCATTGAAATACTAATAACTTTATATTTGTCAAAATTGTTCATTTTAATTATTGTATTGTTTAAAGTGTTTATTGCACTACAAATAAGATATGTGCAGTGTGCATAGGAATTCATTCATGTTTTTTTCAAATTATAATCCGGCCCTCCAACAGTTTGAAAGACTGTGACTTGGCCCTCTGTTTAAAAAGTTTAAGGACCCCTGGGTTAGAGGTTCAAATCTGGGGAGAGAGCGGATGAGCTCCAGCTCCCCATGCGGGGGACATGAGAGAAGCCTCCCATAAGGATGCTAAAACATCAACACATCCAGGTATCACTTGGGCAATGTCCTTGCAAACGGCCAATTCTTTCACGTCAGAAGCAACCTGCAACGTCAAAAGTTGCTCTTGATGCGGAAAAAATCTACATCCTCAGCTGCACTGATGGAATAGCTAAAACATGTTTACAATCTTTAAGTATCTTTCACAAGTGGTCTTCATTATCTCCCATTTGAACGATGCCATGTTTTCAGTGGAGAGTCAATGTTACCAGAGTTCGAATCCCCTGGAAACCACTGGGACAATTCAGGAAAGGAACATTCTCTCAGCCTCAGAGGAAGGCAAAGGAAAGCTCCCTCTGAACAAATTGTGCCAAGAAAACCCCATGACAGTGTCACCACAAATTGAAACAACTTGAAGGCAAACAGCAGCAGCAATTTTATTTGTTATAATGCCACCAGGGGTGTGTTTAAATGCCTTCTATATAACTAAGTTACAAAAACAGCTCCAACAAGTAGTAAGTAATAAGATGTGCCTGCAAAAGGTAGTTCCTCTTTGTGATCTACAAGCATTTATGCTGTATGCCTTGCGTATTAGTTTGGCCTTCCATAGAACAGTATTTTCATTACCATTTCAGACATGGATCTGATTATTCTCAAATTACAAAGCAAGTGTCTTAAACATGATGTGACTTTTACAGGAAGTTTGGTAATTGAGGCTGTCGGCTTCATCTCCATAAAGGCATGAGGAAAAGCTGGTTTCAAAATACTTACAGAGAGGCAACTCTTTAAAAAAAAGTATCTGGAGAGAGTCAGGAATCGAAAGAAAGAAATCAAAGGAAAAGTCACTTTGGGCAGCTCCCTGAGCATTTTGGATGTAAAGAAGAGAAAACTTCAGCAAACTGTACATAGGGTTTTATCCTGCTTCAGAGCTACACATTTACGTTTAGAGGTTCTGCTGACACCAGGCAGAGAAAGTGCAGCTCCAGCAGTTTAGGAGCAGAGCACGGCCAATGAACTCAGAGCCCTACATTCATTTCATTGCTGCCAACTCATGCCACTGTGGGCTGCCTGCTGAAGAGACTCAAAGTGCCTCTTTTTGCCTGGTCTTTATGAGTAAAAGGGCAGAGCAGGGCAGAACAGACTCCTTCCACTATAATCCAACATGTCTATGAAAATAAAAAAAGGGGGGGGGGAGAGAAAAGATACGGGGGAAACAATAATTCTGTGCCAAACACAATAGCGCTAAAACTGCAAAGAGATTGGCCCACATTTAGCACAAAATGAGTCATGCTGAATTTTAGAGTGCATTTCGTATTCCTGATTTTAGCAAGCTGGAAACTCAAGGTATCTGCCTTTTCCTTCTTTTTGCTCAAGTTTAAGTATTCAGTACTTACAGGCTGGAAACCCATTGGGGAAGACAATGAATTATCCATACATTAATGGTTCTATAAATGTACCAAACAGTCCCTCATACTTTGCCCAGAATGAATTCTTAAACCAGTTGCTTGTAACACATACTGTATATACTTGAGGATAAGCCTAGTTTTTCAGCCCCAGTTTTAGGCTCCCCTCAGCTAATAATTGTGTCAAGGTTATTTATAACTTTACTCTGTTATTAGTATTATTTTACTCTATTATTATTGTTATTACTACATTTCCATTATTTTATTCTATTATTATTATTATTATTATTATTATTATTATTATTATTTGAAACACAACAAGATGAGTCCACAGCAGATACTCTGCTGGCTGTTGAATTGGATCACACGTCAGACACTTCCCAAGTGTCTAGGACTGTGTGATGTATCTGCGAATAATGCGTGCAGATCCCAGTAAGGTGGCCTTTTGCAGCTGGCAGATGGTAATTTTGTCAGCGCCGATTGTGTTTAAGTGCAGGCCAAGGTCTTTAGGCACTGCACCCAGTGTGCCGATCACCACTGGGACCACTTTTACTGGCTTGTGCCAGAGTCTTTTCAGTTCGATCTTTAAATCCTCATATCGTGTCAGCTTTTCCAGTAGTTTATTATTTTTATTATATCTAGCACTGGCTATGCTGCTCTCTGCTCTGCCATAGATGCCTAATGTTCCTATATTATTTAGGTCTGATCACAGTCGCATCTATCGCTCTTCCTCCCAAAACTTGTATGAGTTTCAACCCAATTTGGAGAATAATAATTCTTACATGTAGAACACTCTCAAAACCCTCTCCTGGGCAGAACATGTAGAACACTCTCAAAACCCTCTCCTGGGCATCTTTAAATCCTCATATCATGTCAGCTTTTCCAGTTTCTCTGCAATCCTGCTGTTACCTGGGATTGCGACAACGATGATCCATACCTTGTTTTTTAACATGATTGTGAGGTCAGGAGTATTATGCTCCAAAACTCTGTCTCTCTGAATCCGAAAGTCCCAGAGGAGTTTGGCGTGTTCATTCTCTGTAACTTTTTCCGGCTTGTGATCCCACCAGTTAGTTGTCACGCACAGATGGTATTTGTGGCACAAGTTCCAATGAATCATTTGAGTAATGGTGTTATGTCTCTGCTTGTAGTCTGTCTGCACGATCTTCTTGCATCAGCTTAGGATGTGATCTATTTATTATTATTATTATTATTATTATTATTACATTTATTATTTTACTCTATTATTATTGGAAGGATACACAAGCACATTGACATTGAAGAAGGTTAGAATAATGGTTTGATCACAGTTGGGTAGTTCTATCTTAAATTACATTCATGTAAATATTCAAAAACATAGAACCTACTGATGCCTCAATTAATGTGATTTTATTGGTATCTATTTTTATTTTGAAATTTACCAATAGTCTGCATTTCCCACCCACAGCTTATACTCGAGTCAATAAGTTTTCCCAGTTTTTTGTGGTAAAATTAGGTGCCCCAGCTTATATTTGGGTGGCTTATACCTGAGTTATTCAGTAATTGTGTTTAATATACCAAGTGATGAAATATGATGAATCCTAGTGTGGTAACTGAACAAGCTTAAGAAAAGGAGTCAAATAGATCCCTGTCAACTGTGAAGAGACAGGCATGATCCCTTGAGTCAGCAATGCCACACTGTCGTCATCATCTGGCTTTCCAAGATAAAAGTCAAGGAAGTCTGGGAAAAGCACACCTCAAAAATGTGAATCCTGTAAATATGTAAGAAACTTCCCTTTGGTAGAACAATGAAGATCCTGTGGCACTCAAAAAGCTAGCCATCTTTATGCAACTCATCCCATGAAGTTCACAAAAGTTTACGCAAAATAAAATGTGCTGACTATGAAATGATGTAGCGCTCATTTTGGCTTGTATTGTCTTTTTAAAAATGAAATTGTGCCACAAAAGGCCTGATTCTGGAATCTAAGCAGAGCTAGCTCTGGTTAGGACCTGAACAGAACACCACCAATGCTTAGCAGGGACTGCAGGCTCTATTTCAGAGGAAGGGACTCTTAAAAACCAGCTTTGAGTATACATTGCCAAAGAAGATCCAATGAAAATTCAAGGGGTTGCTATTGTTGACATGCAACTTGAAGGCACATACCCACATCTGGGAGAATGGTTGGTGAGGTTCATATACATTTTTCCACTCATGTTTAGTATAAGTATGCAGAAAAATGCCACTACTAGAAGCCTGTTATGCAGATTTCAGATAATGCAGACATAACACACACACACACACACACAACTGCTCTGTATATACATAGGGTTTGTACTGTCCTATTCTGATACTCTTCTTGCACCTAAAAAGCTGCCTCTCATATTACTTGCAGAGATAAGGAGGATCACATGTCGTCTGAAATGGACTGAAAGGCAGCTTGGAATCTCAATGAGCCTGTTTCATCCCTGAGAAGAGATAGGGATCTCTGTGGAGCAGCAGCCTTGCAAGAGAGAGATCCCTCCCCTCAATGTGAAACCAGGCAATGAGACAGCAAAAGAGCCCTCTGCGACAGCAGGATTTTGGCAAAGAGGCGGCACATTTCTGAGCACTATGCTGTGGAAACACCGCCCCATATTTCATCACCCTCTCTTTCCACCAATTCTCCTAAAAAGGTAGCCGTCTTAATGTAGTTTATGAGCCCCCGCGGTAGCTTTTGCAACAGAAAGCCCAAATGTTCTACTTCCGGTACTGGGACAACTGCCCGTGCTCACATTCTGAAGAATTTGAATGATAACGATAGAATGAAACAGATTTTACATCATACTTCTTCCTTCAAGTATTTGAGGGAGCTTCCAGACAATCATTTCAAAGCATTATTATTACCAAAGCTAAAATACAATTCTTTGGTCTGGGCTTTGTACATCAGATCAATGCATATTAATATCACCACCACTTAGTGTGGCATTCCTTTTTGTCTATTCAATATTGATAGACTCTTCCGAAATCTAGTGGTGGAGTGCTTGATTTTTCTAATCTCTTGAGTCCATTCCTTCATTTGTACACAATTCAAAGCAAGAAACATTTCATCTTCCTTCAAAATCCCCAACAGACTGAAAGGGGGGGAGAACATCAGGGTGCATATTCTGTGCATTCACAGTGTTACGCTCTCAAAAATGCTTACAATCCCAAGAGTGGATTTCTGAACTCCTTTGGTTTCTTGTCTGGAAGAATTGTGCAATCCCTGCCCAGGAGAGGGTTTTGAGAGTGTTCTACATGTAAGAATTATTATTCTCCAAATTGGGTTGAAACTCATACAAGTTTTGGGAGGAAGAGCGATAGATGCGACTGTGATCAGACCTAAATAATATAGGAACATTAGGCACCTATGGCAGAGCAGAGAGCAGCATAGCCAGTGCTAGATATAATAAAAATAATAAACTACTGGAAAAGCTGACACGATATGAGGATTTAAAGATCGAACTGAAAAGACTCTGGCACAAGCCAGTAAAAGTGGTCCCAGTGGTGATCGGCACACTGGGTGCAGTGCCTAAAGACCTTGGCCTGCACTTAAACACAATCGGCGCTGACAAAATTACCATCTGCCAGCTGCAAAAGGCCACCTTACTGGGATCTGCACGCATTATTCGCAGATACATCACACAGTCCTAGACACTTGGGAAGTGTCCAACGTGTGATCCAATTCAACAGGCAGCAGAGTGTCTGCTGTGGACTCATCTTGTTGTGTTTCAAATAACAACAACAACAACAACAACAACAACAACAATAAACAACCTTATTTGTACTCCACGTTATCTCCCCAAGGGGACACAGCGTGGATTCCAACATAGAATGGCAAACATTCAATGCCTCCATAAAAACACATAAATACTGACCTAAAATCCTGATAATGAAAGTAACATTAAGACCTAACATCATATTGAAACCTAACATAAGTAAATTAAACCTAACATCAATAAATTAAGCTACATGTAGACAGCAAAATTATATAATGACATGAAATCTGAATATATAAGCTTATGGTAGTAAACAGCAGAGAAAATACTCTAGTTTTCAAAAAAGGCAAAAACCTACTTTTATTTTTGCAGGTAATATATCTCGGCTAAAAGGGTAGATAGACAAAAGAAAGTTGTCTGACTTTGGTAGAAGAGCCCCTAATGCTGTGTTAGCCTTCTTGAGACAGAAAGGCTTCATGATGGTTGCTTCTCAAACAAAGGATCATCACACACTTCTTTATTTCCAACACATCATTCTAGGCAAGGTATGGGCAAACCCAGCCCAGGGTCAAGATGCAGCCCCTTGGGTTCTGTTCTCAGGTCCTCCTCTTTCACCATTCTATCCTTCCTTCCTTCTCTCTTTTCTTCCTTCTTCCCTCCCTCCCTTCTTTACCTCTCTCTTTCTCCCTCCTTCCTTCCCTTCCATCCTTTCGTTCTTCCTTCCTTCACTCTTTCCCCTCTCCCACTTTCTCCTTCCTTCTCTTCTTTTCTTTCTTTCTTTCCTTCCTTCCCTGCCGCCCTCCAACCCTTCCCTCCATCCATTTCTTTCCACCTTTCTCTTCCTCCCTCCCTCCTTTTTCTTTTTCCTTCCTCCTTTCCTTCTGGGGGATATTTATCTGGGAGAAGTAAATGTAGAGGGAACATGAGAACCATGTTTCAAGATTTTAAAGGGTGTCCCATTTGGGGGTGGGGGGCGACTGACTTTCTGCTTACTCTAGAGACCAGGGCACAAGGAAACAATTGTTTCAAATGGCAGGGAAAGAGATTCAACTGAAAAAAGTAGGGAGAATTTCCTGAAGAGTACCCTAGGGCTGCTTGGGAGTGCGGTGGAGTCTCCTTCTCTGGAGCCTTTTATGCACAGGCTGTCTATTGGGAGTGCTTTGATTGTGTCTTCTTGCATGGCAGGGGGCTGCACTGGTTAGCCCTGGGGGGGGGGGGTTCTCTTCCAGCTCTAGGATTCTAAGATTATATATTAGGAGTAGGCAATACGGAGTCTAATTGGTACACTTTTCTCTCTCATCCAATAGCTCATCCTGACCATGGCCAACCTTTTTGGGATCCAAAAGGGAGGAAATAGCAGACCACCCATCCCACTCCAGCCCATCATGTGGCCCCCAAGTTAGAAAGTTTGCCCATACCTGATCTAGACAGTATTATCATGGGCAGCCTTTGGTCAAATCCACTGGCAATGAGGTTACTTCAGAGTACTTTCCAAATGCACTGGATGAGAGGTAGCTACAGAGATGACTATGATGCTACCTATTACCTCCCAGTTGAAGCCACTTTGGGGAAATTTTTAATTTGAAAACTGGACTAGAATTGTGAACAATAAAAACCTAGAAGTGTTAGTCACAAATTAGAAATGAATACTGTGTTTAGTGGCTAGAGAAGATGTGTTTAAACTGCCAGGTAAACGTATTAACCTACAGTTTCCTGGTAACGCGGCCAAAGCCTACTTCATGCCTCTCTGAAGTGAGCAAACCGATTACGTTATCTCCTTTTGCACCTCGTGAGAAAGGCCAACAAAGACCTGGCAAAAAGGTACAGTCCAGCAATGATTAACCAAAAAGGGAGGTTAAATGCATGGAAATAGCAGTCCCAGCAAAGAGGTACAGGCACAAGTCCTGCGCCAAAGCCATGTCAGCCACGTAGGCCCTTTGCCTATCTTCCTTCTCAGGTTTGCTGTTTACTTATCCAAGAATTACTGCAGAACATTTACACTTATCAGATATTGCTAAATATTCTTCAAATTAAAAACAATCCTTTAAACATTATGAAATAATATTATTTCTTCTTCTCATTACAGATAGACCTGTTTCATCAATGAGTACAAACACATGGATGATTTGCATTACTCTAAGAGAGTGGTTCTCAACCTTTCTAATGCCACGACCCCTTAATACAGTTCCTCATGTTGTAGTGACCCCAAACCATTAAATTATTTTTGTTGTTACTTCATAACTGTAATTTTGCTACTGTTATGAATAGTAATGCAAATATCTGATATGCAGAATGTATTTTCGTTCACTGGACCCAATTTAGCACAAATACGCCCAAGTTTGAATCCTGGTGGAGTTGGGGGGGTTGATTTTGTCATTTGGGAGTTGGAGTTGCTGGGATTTATAGTTCACCTACAATCAAAGACTATTTTGAACTCCACCAACAATGGACTTGAACCAAACTTGGCACACAGGACTCCCATATTGGAAGGGTTTGGTGGGCATTCACCATGAGTTTGGGAGTTGTAGTTCACCTACATCCAGAGAGCACTGTAGACTCAAGCAATGATGGATCTGTACCAAACTTGGCATGAATACGCAACATGCCCAAATGTGAACACCAGTGTAGTTTGGGGATACAGACCTTGACATTTGGGAGTTGTAGTTGTTGGGCTTTATAGTTCACCTACAATCAAAGAGATTCTGAACAGAACCAAGGACAGAATTGGGCCAAACTTCCCACACTTCCCATGACCAAAAAACCCCCGGTGTTTTCTGATGGTTTTTGGCAACCCCTCTGACACCGCCTCGCGACCCCCACAGAGGTCCTGACCCCCAGGTTGAGAAATGCTGCACTAAGACAATGTTTTTCAACCTCCCAAATGCTGCGACCCCTTAATATAGTTCCTCTTCTTGTGGTGACCCCCATCCATAACATTATTTTTGTTGCTACTTCATAACTGTCATTTTGCTACTGTTATGAATCTCAAAGTAAATATCTGATATACAGGATGTATTTTCATTCACTGGACCAAATTTGGCACAAATACCCGATACACCCAAATCTGAATACTGGTGGGGTTGGAGGGAAGATAGATTTTGTCATTTGGGAGTTTTAGTTGTTGGGATTTATAGTTCACTTACAGTCAAAGAGCATTCTGAACTCCACCAACGATGGAATTGAACTAAACTTGGCACAACTCTCAAGGCAGAACTCCCATGACCAAGAGAAAATACTGGAAAGGTTTGGTGGGCATTGACTTTGAGTTTTGGAATTGCAGTTCACCTACATCCAGAGAGAACTGTGGACTCAAACAATGATGGATCTGGACCAAACTTGACACAGATACTCAATATGCCTGAATGTGAACACTGGAAGACTTTGGGGGAAATTGACATTGACATTTAGGAGTTGTGGTTACTGGGATTTATAGTTCACCTAGAATCAAAGAGCATTCTGAACCCCACCAACGATAGAATTGGGCCAAACTTCCTACTCCCATGACCAACAGAAAATACTGTGTTTTCTGATGGTCTTTGGAGACCCCTCTGACACCTCCTCACGACCTCTCCCAGGGGCCCCGACCTCCAGGTTCAGAAATGCTGCTCTAAGAGAATGAACAACTTTTCTTAGAGAGGCATGACCCTTCCCTACCAAGAATAAAAGAATCAAATGCAAATATGGCGGGGCTACAGCAGGCTGTCATTCAACCAGACTCTCTCTCTGAAGGAAAGAAAATAAGAAAAAAGCGAGTGTACCCCCCCCCCCCCCCCAAAGGAGACTACCAAGCTGCATGGATTTTGCATCACAAAAGTGGTAACTATTTAAGCTGGCCGCTATATCTAGCCTGTATCAAAATAAGGCTGCTGGCAGTGCATTTTCTCTTCTTTTTCATTAACTGCAAAGCCCACTTCTAGCCCATGAGTTCTGTTTCTGCTGCTTACAGCCTTAACACACCCACGCAAGGAAGGGGAAAAATAAAATGTATTACTGCTTGCTGCAGAGTGCTCTTATCTACTCGCTGGAACTCTAATAATTCTGAACAAAACACACTGGTGACCAGGCTCGCTGAAAGGCTGGTGTAACCAGTTATGGTATTTCATTTTTACTAATCTAAGAAGGGAATGCAATCACATTTCCATTGGATGTTGAATGAAGTAATTTCATGTATGGATTCAGTATTCAGTACTACACCGTGACTATTTCGGCATCACTAGATGCTGTTTTTGGCAGGAAGGGACTTTGGGGAAACATTAAAATGAGTCTCATCAGTAAGATTATGCAGAATCAGCCCTGGTTACTACTTGGATAAGAGACTGCCAATGAATTCCAGGTACAGTAGGTGATATTTCAGACGGAGCTGGCAGAACACCTCTGAGGATTCCCTGCCTAAGAAAACCCTCTGAAATTCTTAAGCTGACAGACATCTTGAAGACACGCGCAAGAAATGAAATGAAAATGCCCCTGCTTCCTAGTCCGTCTTCCCCAAGCTGACATGATCCAGACTGAGAGTGATGGGAAGCACAGTCCAAAATACCGAGAAGATGCCATGTTGGGGACAGCAGAACTAAGCAGCATGTTTTCGGATTTCAAGGCTAGGACATTCCTCCAGAGAGGTGAAGACTCCAATATTATTCATCTTATTTAAAACATTTATGCCCTGCCTCAGTATGAGGCAGACGAAGCAGCTCACAGTAAGACAAGAAAAAAGGGCACCAATCAATAAAATATGCAAGATGAAACTCCAAAGAATGAGGCCACAGATAACATGCACCAAATAACTGCAATGAAAACAGGGCTTTGCAAAGAGCATGGCAACAGAGAAGACACTACTACTGTCCTACCTCTAGCCTATGAGAGTAGGCAGGGCTCTGATTTTGGGAAGCTGCACAGTAGGTACATGACCCTTAAAAGATATCTATATGGCTTGAAAGGAAATGATCAGGTCTTGAATAGTACCCCAAACAGAAGTCCAGGATTATAAGACAACACATAATCTTGGGTTTCAATTAACTGGCTCTGGTCTTTTTTTTTTAACCGGGGAGGCCATTTTTCAAACAAAAGAGCTTTTAAAAGACATCTATATGGCTTGAAAGGAAATGACCAGGTCTTGAACAGCGCCCCAAACAGAAGACTAGGATTATAAGACAACACATAATCTTTGGTTTCAAATAACTGGCTCTGGTCATTTTTTTGAACTGGGGAAACCATTTTTCAAACAAAAGAGCAAAAGCCAAGATATAAACAAACAGATCTCCCATTGAAGTCTCACTTGCGAAACAAATGTGGTGGTGTTTTGTCTGGAAGTGTGATGGGATGGAGGAGAAACAATGCCATGAAGCTCCCTGGGTGGCCCTGGACCAGTCCCAGTCTGAAAATACTTATGGGGTTATGAGAGGATATGCTGGGATCGCATCATGCATGTTGCCCCAACACGTACAGCTACAAAACATGTTGAGATCTGTTGGGAGATAAGGAAGGGCTCCACTTCTTTGTGTTTATTTCTCCCCAATGCTCCAGTGACGAACATCTGCATGTCAATTATCTCCGATCCTTTCACCCTTCCACCGAGAGGCCACCATTTTTGTTTTGTTCCTTGCCTTCAGAGAGAACAAAGCCCTGCTGCTGCTTCGCACCCTCTATTCATGCTCCCTAAGCCATGAGAACATCTTTGTAGTGTGTGACAGGAGAAGTGAGGAAGGGGGCAGGGAGGCAGGCAGAGAGAGAATAGAGAAAGGAGAAGAAGAAGAGCTGGGAGAAAAAGTGCGAGGGAGGTTCAGCATCAGCCTGGCAAGGAAGGGATGACACAGTGCACTGACCTATTTTTCTGCCTTCGCTCCTGTCTCTAAGGTGATCTCTGCTGATCAACAACAGGCATTTAAACAATGGAGGATACCAGGTAGGCACCGTGATCTAATCTGAAACACTGCCAGCTCTGTCCTGAAGAAACACCATTTTCCTTTTGCAACAGTAAGTGCTGGAAAATAACTATTTTTCTGAGCTCATAACAGACAACTATGAAGCCAATGAAGTGTAATTATCAAAGGAAACTGGTCCATCCCAAGACTGTCTCAAAAGCTCATGGTGGCTGCTGTCCCATCCTTTAACAAGTTTAGCCTCCTTGGTTCTAAAAGGAGCAAATTCACATTTTTAGTGAAGGGTCTTGGAATAAAAATCATTGCCAACATTGTCCTGAACTCTGCTTAGCTGACACTGGCCTCTGAACATACCTAAAACCAAACACAATCAGCCGCTTTGTTGGAACCTCCCTCCCTTTAGAAAATCAGTTTTCTAAGAGAAGAAAGCCAATTTTCAATGCAGTCCTGATCTTGCCCTCTTTAGGTAGGTTCTGACACCTGATACTGCTCCATCTGCTTTTGCTTCTTGCAAATGACATCAGCTTCTTCCCTGCTAAAATATCAGGGTCTAGACACACAGTATGGACTCTCTAGAGACCCTAGTCGTGTCCATTAGAAACCTCAGCAGATGCTTAATAGCCCAACAGACTCTAAATCACACTTTATGCGGAAGTAAGCACATGTCCTTTCCACCTGCAAATAAATGTGGCTCTGTTTAGAGAAATCCTATGGAGACTTTTAAGTAAAGGCCAAGAGTTGGGGTGGGTTCAAAGAGCAGGGGGTGCCACTGCCCTGGATGTTTATCATGATGAAAAGGATTCAATGAGCTCCTTTTACATATAAGACACACAACCACATGGGTCTTCTATAACATGGACTGTAATGCAGGAAAAACAATGCCTAGTACAGGAAGGCACCTGTTACATCACCAGCAGAGCCTATGAATTTAATCCTGTTCAATTAAACCTTGAATGGACTCTTGACTGGATGAATTCAGTGAATGCTGAAGCAGCACGTAATCTGGAGGATCCCATTTTCTCCTCTAGCTAATCTCACTTGCATCAATCATTGGGGTGCAGAAGTAGAGCTCTGCTTTGGGGGAGTTAGAGGAAGATGAAAGAGGACAGTTGGCCTTCAACCCAATTAACTCTCTTGATTTGCAGAGTCTGCTGAATCAGCCAAAAGAACCCATTTGCTCTCAGGAACCAACATACAGTCCTGAAGCAAATGGGCAAATGGCTTCATTACTTCTCTGTAGGAGAGAAACTGGGATTCCTCTCTTGGTTTCATTCCTCCTTTTCATGTCACTTTAGCACTTTTTGTCAACCTCTCCTCCCAAAATGCTCATTTGCCCTTTCCCCACTCACATATCTCCCTTTTGTCCTCTTAATTTGGAGTTTCTTCCCACTCCTGTATTCTCATTTTCCTTTCTTCAATTTAAGATTCTTTTACAGATCACTCTCCCCTTTCCATTCCTTTCATTATATTCACCTTGACATTGTTTTGATGATTTCTGTTGTCAGTGTGAGACAAACCTGATGGAAGAAGTCAAAACCACCTAAGTCTGGCTCATACAGGTGAAGATATCTTGGGGACATCCTCAACCCAACCTGTACACTGCCCATTGCTATTGGAGTCATGAGAAGAAATGCTCAACTCTACCTTTCTAGTTATGGAAGAGATTCAACTGACGAGAGAAGGGGACATAATGACTGATGGAGTTCTGTGCAGTAATATGGATTTTACTTGGAGTAGGACTGGACCCAGAGAAGATCACAAAGGAGGAAAGAAAACAGTTCAGCCGTGTCCAGAAAGTCTAATTGGATGCTAAACCTAGTCTTACCACATGGGACATTGATAACAAACCTGCTTCAGCTTTATCTGATTATGAATGAAGGCGGAGGTTGCCAAACAGGCCACTGCCATCCTCAAATGTAGTAACTTAACACATATATGTTTGTGAAAACAAAATCCCTTGTGTTGTATGGAGAGGGAAAGAGTCTCTTCTTAAATGAAGCTAATGATTACCCAGGTCTTGAAGGAAATCTTGTTGTAGTTTGCTTACCTCAAGAGGGAGGCCTGCCTATGGTGCTGTCAAAGAGTAATTTGTTTGCCAAAGCTCAGTGGAGGCTGTGGGTTGGGTTTATTGTATTTCACGGCTTCCTTGTTATGAATAAAAGCCATTCTCTTCCTTTACTAAAAAGTCTGGAGGGTGCACGTTAATAGAATCTCAGCTGCGGTGTAAAAAAGCAATTGGATACAGCTCCATATTTTAAAAGGGAGGGTGGTGAAAGATAAATGGCTTTCGTTCCTGCCAGAAAGGAGCAGGCTTGCAGAACACAGACCAGGATTTCTTTTAACAGAACAAGACACGCCAGAATCCGCAAGCCCAAGCGGCAAAACGACTATGATTGGGCAGGCAACCATCCGGGGGAGGCTGGCTTTCAGCTCAGCGCTGAGAAACCCTGGTATATAGTAGTGTCCAAATAAAAGCAATATAATAAGCCATAGAACATGCTGTCTTGAGGTCAAGCCCTGTGCTTCATTGCCAACGTTTCACTTACTTCAACAATCCGTCTCTGATACAGGAACAATAGCAACACTATGCTTTTGAATCCCCAGAGCACTACACTGATATTTAATAGCTAAGGGACACCATTTGGCGCAATGCTTTTAGCCAATGGTTTCAAAACTTTAGTCCTCCAGGTGTTTTGGACTTCAACTCCCAGAAGGCTGGCCAACTAGCCAACTGTCAGGGATTCTGGAAGCATTCTGAAGAACCGAAGTTTGGGAAACACTGCTTTCAGCTCAAAACATGCAGAGATGTTGACAGCAGGCAGAAATGCAAAAGAAAGCTTGCAATTGTGAAACAGGGAGCAACTAGAGCCACTTCCACTGAAAGATATGGGGCCTAACAAAAAGGGGGGTTTGCTTTCTCTCTTCTTTCCTTCCTTCCTTAGTTATTATATGGTCTGAGAGGCCCACTGGTGTGGGAACCGTTGCTGCCGCCACGCCAAATAGGGCCTTCTCCCCTCCACCTGCCTTTTCAGAGGCTGCGTAGGTGATGCGTTCTGCAACAAATCACCTTAGCAACCGCTCCAACCATCTGCGCAGCCGAGGAGGCATCAGCTGATTCCCAAAGAACGCTGTAAACAGAGGAGAATGGCATGGAGGTGGAGCCCAGAGTCTGGCCAAGACCACAAACCCACGCGGTGAAGATGCACCCAGCAATTCAACGCTGCGCTTGAGTGCCCCTCTTCCCCCAACCCATCCAGCACCCTTTGGTGTATAATAACAGAATAAAGCAGCTTGGGCTCAGAAGATTCTTGTGCAAATTACATGCAGCTTTAAAAATAGCAAGCTCGCCTCAGGCAGACCAAGAGTTTCAAGCAAACAAACAAAGCAGAACACAAGGAAAACCAGTAAGAGAGATCACTGCACATCATCCCACGCTCCAGAACCTAAAGATTCTGGCCAAGATTTCAAAGTAATTCAATACTTCAGAAGATTATTATTATTATTATTATTATTATTATTATTATCATCTAGCTTGGGGACCTGGTGGTGCCTGGGTTATTTGAAAAAGGCATTGTTTGTTTTGGGATGTTTGGTAATACCGTTTGGTAAAGTGTAACATCATCATCATCATCATCATCAATTATCTTTCTTCTGACATAAAACCAAGCTTACAAAGGCTAAAAACAAGACTAGCTTTTTATAAAATGTTAAAACACAATTAAGCATTACTTTAAAATATAGGCTAGACATTTGGCCTCATCATTTTAGCCATAAAGCTCAAATGCAGACATCTCTCTGAATCTACTGGTCCTGCATCCACAGATTCAACTAACCAACTCAATGCTCACATTCAATACTATTTGTATTTTTGGAAATTTAGAAATAAATACATGGAATTTCTCTGATCTGAGAAGACATAGGCCAGACCCACCCCTTTCCATTTTCACACACCTTTTCCTATAATGAAGCTTCTGCTAGTAATAAATACATCTGCTAAGTTTTAATACGCTGGTTAATACCTATGGATGACTATACTGAGGGAAGAAAGAGTTGTTGCCAATCTTCATTGACAGAGACATGTAGGCAAGAAGGTCAGCGGGAACATACAGGAAAACAGCCTAAAAAGACTTATGCCAACTTGACATCATGGATCTTATGCCCATTTAGAGAGCTTCCTAGCCAGCATCACCCACCAGAACACAACAGAACAATCGTACACTTCCTTTTGTTTTGTTTATTTAATTCCATTTCATTCTGACCTACATTTTCCTGAGTTTTTTCCCTCCCTTTAAGTTATGCCACTGTTGGTCGAATAAGCTTCTGCTTTGCTTCATGTTTCTCTATACCAAATGTCTGAGGGGGTGAGGAAAGGAAAAAAGAAGGGGAATTCCTTAATAGGATTTTCAAGTGCTTAAAAACATATTTTAAGCAGCACCATACACCCAGAGTCTTGGCACTCAGTGGACTTGAAAGCTAAATCTGCTCTGCAAAGATGACAGTTTGCATACCAAAGAGATGTTGAAGGCAGTGTCGTTTTGCTGGAAGACATCCTTCACATACGTCCTTTCATTTATATCATATTAACCCCTAAAGAGTGTTTCAGGGCCTCATTTTTGCCCCATGATCTGAGAGAATACCAAGAAAGCTGCATTTTGACTCATGGAAAATAATCCATTGCAGAAACAGTAGCACATCATAATTTTCTGGTGCATCATGATAATGACTACACTGGAAAGTATAATAAGACTTTGTATGCTTGCAAGTATATGATTCTTGGATATATTTGAGGGAAGGGAAAGTATCTGCTGCATAATCCCAGAACAGTAAGAACAGGAGCGCTTTTGACATTCACCATCTCCTGCTCAAAGATCAAAAGATTTCTAATGCTTTAACTGAGCATGGATATGTGTTTCATACATGTCAACTTCAAGAAAATGTGTTTTTGGAAATGCGCCCTGGCTTATATTCTGACACAGGCCTCACTTTCTTCTGGGCTCATTCTAAGATGGGATCTTGGGTTCAGGCACTACCTTGGAGCTTTTTTCTACAGGTAAGAAATGAAAGATAAACAAAACAGACCCTAAAACCAAGTCGCGGCTTGAATATTAAACCAGGACTTGGAAAAAAGCCAAACCTCACCCAGTGAGTGATCTTATGGAAGTCACACTCTCTCAGTCACTGCCTCAGAGAAATGGCAAACCTCATCTGATTTTCCTGTCTGGCAGACCCTGGGATATGGTAAGCACAAGTTGGAATAAAGAACAAATATAGGTCGCAAAAACTGCCAGTCTTCACAAACACAAACCAGTTTTGTGTACAAAATATCCTACATCAAAGATGACTCATTGGGGCTTTAAACAGAAGATAGTATGGAACAAGGCTATTCATTCTAAGACACTTCCAATTGGAAGATGCACACGGATGTCAGTAACACCCACAGGAAAAAAATACTGCATGTGTGTGTGTGTGTGTGTACACACACACACACATACAAATATATATGCATCCGTGATTCTAAGACACATCCAATTTTTAGAGATGTTAAATGGGGGGAAAGTGTATCTAATAACAACCACAGCAGCAGCAGCAACAACAACAACAACAACTTTATTTTTGTATCCCGCCACCATCTCCCCAAAGGGCCTCGGGGCAGCTTACTGGGGACAAGCCCAGTCAAACAGATTAAAATATAACACAGTAAAAATTCACAAATACAAACATCATAAAAACATAACTATCAACAACAACCAGCAGCCTAACATAGTGGCAGTATACTGAGATATTCCTTTGCTTATACAGTATTTGTATACCGCTCTTCTCAACCCCAAAGGGGACCCAGGGCGGTTCACAGTGTTGGCAGTAATTCAATTCCATTGATAAAAGACCAGTATAAAACATCAAAATTGTCCCTCCCCTGATAAAACGTTAAACATTATTAAACACAGCACATAAAATCACATCTCACACAAAGCTACGGGGCGAGGCAGGGGCTCGTGCAATACAGTCACGAGGATGGGCTAGTGGGAAAGTGCAAAAGCCTGGTGATAAGTTTAGGCTAGAAGGGTCAAGTCAATTTGAGCAGTACAGCTCTGGGACAGGGACAATGGTAAAATGCAAGAACCAGATACTGAATTATGACTAGAGGGGCCAGAATTATCTCGTGTACTAATGTAGTCAAAAGCATAATAGAACATCCACGTTTTTAGTTCTTTACAGAAAGTGGACAGGATGGGTGCCAATCTGATCTCTTTGAGGAGAGCGTTCCAGAGCGGGGGGGGGGGGGCACCAAGAAGGCTCTCTCCCTCATCCCCACCAACCGTGCTTGTGATGAAGGCTGGAGCGAAAGAAGGGCTCCCCGGCAGATCTTAGAACTCACACAGGTTCATAGAGGAAGATGCGATCATAAAGATAGGCAGGACCTGAACTGTTTAGGGCTTTGTACGTAACACCCTGCACCTTGAATTGAGACCAGAAGCTTATCAGCAGCCAGTGGAACTGTTTTAGAATAGAAAAGTATAGCAATAACAGAAACCTGTTTTCTGCTGCACAAACCCATCAAATCATTTTGGGCAGAAGTCACACCACAAACAAAACTTCTCTAGTTTAAGCTCTTAATAGTCAAAGCCACAATTGCACTGTTCAGCAAGAAGGATGAGCATAACAACACTGAATCTGAGCAGGGTAACATATATTCCTTTCTGCCTCTGGATCCGGAGGATGCAGGGCTGCCTGGCTGGTGCTCTCTGCTGCTCTCCATCCCTCCAGAAACTTAGCATGCATATCCACTGCCCTGCATCTGATACTCAGTTAGCATAACAGTGAACCTCAGCAGTGCAGCTGCCTCCTTCTCTGGCCTTTCACTGAGGCATACTTAAATATGCAGACGCAAAACAAAAGACAAACTGCAGGTTTCAGCAACCCCTGATCAGAAATTTTGGTGAAGCTTGCTGCAAACAAAGCTGACAAAAATATATGTAGAGTATTGCCCCCCGGAATGAGATTAAAAATTATGAGTCTTTGACCATTAAGTGATGGACAACACTTCACAGAAGCCTTGCTTCCTTTTACATCACTCTCAAAGTGTATTAAATTAGGGAGCCGAGTGACAGCTGGGCAGGAGGCTGGGAACAATGAAGATAAAGTTAGCTTTCAGCGCTGTGACCCTCTCTAGGCCGAGTGCCAGAAGACTATAAATAATTGATCGGAGCAACCACCCTCTCGCCAACCCACTAATGTACAGAGAGGCTCTCACAGTCACCGGAGTGCGGACGCCCATTACATCATTGCTCCTCTCTACTTTGTGCTCTCCTTATCTGCAATGTAATTTCACTGCCTTTAAATAATAAATTGCATTGGGACTTCAAATACCCTGATGCCCACTCAGTGTCTAGCAGGGCGTGCAACTACACAAATGCATTTTACATATGGTAAAATACATTTTGCATTGAGATTTTTAAAAGGTCCTTGCTGCAATAGAAGCTGGATCTATACAGACTTTGAAAAAATGTATTAATAATCATTTTGTCAACACAGGCCTTTTCAAACAAAACCTTCTTCTCACATTCTATCTCTCAGCAACTTGTTTTATATATGATCTATTAATGCTGGTGCAGATTCACTGGAGTGTTGGAGGAAATGGTTAAAACCTAGTCTGTAGTAGTTTGAGGCCAGGAGGATAATCTCTGTGAACAGATTATGTGTTGCTACATACATAATCTTTCATTTATGTGGGAGAAAAGATGCCAGTGTGACTCTAAATGTTATGGTACCTTCCTGAATCCTCAGGCAGAAGAAGGCTTAACCATGAGCCTCCATCTTTCGGTAAAAGCTGACAAGGTGGTCAACAAGAAAGATTAATTCCTGCAATCTTAGGGGACCATTTGAGAAAGAACACATTAATACAATGCTTTCTTGAACAAAGTATTCAACAAGCTCACACACAGAAAGGTTTTCTTTTGTGATACTGGAAAGTCCAAAATCAAAAGGAATAACCCAAAGTAGCCTTATTAGCTGAATCAAGAAGAAAAAGACAAAGAGGAACAGTCAATGAAGACAAAATGCAAGAGCTGAGATGGGCAGTTATGTCAAAAGGACAGACAGAAGACATTTAGACAAGACACTTTCTAATCACTCCAGATCAATTCAAAGAGAGAACACAGGAAAGGCATTTGCACAGGGAATGTTTGCAAATTCACAGCTGATGCTGCAGAAAGGAACCTCTGGCCCTCTCGACTTGAAAACCACATTTACATTTTAGCCACTTAAAATAGTCAGTTTTAATCCAAAACACAAGCCCTACCCCTTTAGTGCATTCATACCTCAATATATGTGAGAAAGCATTCTCGGCCACTCTTAAATAAATGACCTCTGAATGAAATTTAACTGTTTGTTTCTGGATGAAAGATCATTTCATTCCTCGAAAAGAGTCTGAATTTGAATTCAGAACATGGGTAACTGCTTCTACCAAGTTGATCCATTTGTTTGCAGAGCTCAATACTACTGCCAGCAACTGGTGGTAATCCACCATTAGGACTCCTTCCTAACATGGATCTGGAGATAAAGAACAGACCATTTACAATCCTCTTAATCATTTGTTGTTGTTATCTGCCTTCAAGTTGACTTCGACTTATAGCAATCCCATGAAGGAGAGACCTCCCAGTCCCTCTCTCCTCAATTGCCCTGCTCAGGTTTTGTAGCTCATGGCAGCCATAGTTTCCTTGGCTGAGTCTAGATATCTATAATACAGTCTTCCTCTTTTGCTACTGCCTTCCACCTTTCAAAGTATGATCTTTTCTAATGAGTTCTGTCTTCTCATGATAAATCCAAATCTCAGTTCAATCATGTTGGCTTCTAGGGAAAGTTTAGACTTGATTTGCTTTAGGACCCATTCATTTGTCTTTTTAGGAAGCCACAATATCTGCAGAACTTTTCTCCATCATTGGTTACATCCAATAGAGCGATGTTTGTTCTGCTACAGTTTCACATCACTATGCAACAACTTCACAAATGATCATTTGTGTGTGCGTGTGTGTATAAAAACATGGCAACAAGTTACCAGCGCCCTTTCCTCCATCAGTGCATTACCATACAAGCGTGCTGTAGAAATAAACAGCAGAATGGCCTCCCTCATTCCCCAGGCAGCAGTCTGGAAAGAGGTAACCAAACGTTGAAGGAAACGACACTGTGCTTAGCGGAATCTTAATTAGTCATTTATAAAGCATTTTCAGCACAACAATCCTCCAAGAAAAGTCATATAATTCCCCTTCTGCAAACAACCAGTCAATTGTGCCTATGATTAAGCAAGGACCTGATGCAGCACCAAGTCCATTGGAGGTCTCAACGATCTCACTAACAGGAAAAATTAACATTCAGAACCATAATGTGTTTGAAGCAGCTCCACAGCTCCACTTCTTTTGGCAGTTTATTATGCTTAACTCGCTGTTTTCTCTTGCAGGGATGAGTCACGCTACTCATGCAAGGAGAACCCATTCTGATGCATCCCATACGCAGGGATCCAGATCTGGATTCACTTGCACCAAGGAAAGGGAGTGTCATGACAAGCCTCTTGCAGGGTTCATTGGAAATCGCACCCTTTTGCTGCTCACACCCCATGGCTCCAAAGCAATGCAGGAGCCGGGCTCAGAGAAGGCAAATTAAACTGCTATGTCAATGTTTACATTAATGGGAATCAAGCAAATGAAATAAACAGCCTAGTAATTAACCTTCCATTAATGGGGAAAGACAACATCTGACGTCAACAAAATATTAACCATGAAGGACCACCCTTTGGCCAAAAGCAAAAGGCTAGAGCTGAACAAGTGGAGAAAACGAAGGAACAGATATAACAGACCCCAAAGCAAAAGCCTATATTGGACAAGAAAGGAAGGAAGGTAGCCTAGAAATAAAGGATGGACATTCACACTCTTTCCAAATGCAGCACATTTTAATCTTAACAAAACTTTTGTCCAGGGACACAAAGTCAGCCTCTTAGAACAATACAGATATTGCACTGGGGCAGCCATGATGACCCATTTTGTGATATACATTTGGGGTTCAGTGAAGATGGCAGGTGCAGATATGCTTTTTACATCCTGAAAAGGAATGTTGCTGCTGTGGTTATGAGCCTTCAAATCATTTCTGGTTTTCGACCAGCTATCATAGGGCTTTCTTGGCAAGACTGGCTCAGAAGAGCCATAGCCTTCCTCTGAGTTTGAGAGGGTGTGACTTGCCCACAGCACCAGTGGTTTCCATGGTCAAAGGGGAATGTGAAGTCTGGAGTCCAAGAGGCTCCCCACTCCCTGCCCTCCACCCCACATTGTCTCTCTTTAAAAGGTGGGTAGATGAGGAAAAATAAGCCCTTCCTTTGGTCCAGACAATTCCCAGCATAGACTGAAGGATTTGACTCTTCACCTTAAATTCAGGATCCCCTCCCAGATTTACACAAACATACAAACAAGGGAAATGCTCTGGTTTTCTCCCCCTCATACAGCTTGCTCTTCAGCTGCCAAACAACTCTGAATCTTCCTCCCAAATCTGGAGTCAATAGTAACTGCTGGGCAACATAGGCAAACCCTCGCCTACTTTTATGGTTTTGATGTTCATTGATTGTTTCACTGTAACACTGAGTGCATGCCATGTTTACTCAATTGATGGCTTTCCGTCTTTTGAGTTTGTTGTGTTTCATAACCATTTTTTTTCCAAACGCAATACAGCCTTTTGACAAGCCCATGTTTAATGTGAGCCACACTGGCTATGGTTCACTCCAGGAAAGAAAGCTGCATGTCAATAAAGGGAGTACAAGTCAAGAGGGAGGCTAGCTGTCCACCCCATTGCCAGAGTGCAGCAGGAGGAGTGGAGTTTCTGAAGTCTGCTATTTTAAAAACCCACATCCCTTGCTTCTTTTTTCCTGGACCAACCTCCACTGTACAAAACTTGGGCTTTCATTTCTGAGTTACTCCATTACCAACCAAGGAATTAAACCATATGCTTTTACAAATGCTCTCTCCAGCGCTGCACTTTGGCAGCCTTTTAGAAACATTTCAGCTTTGTTTGTGAATGTTAGGTTTAAAAATACCAACCTAGAAATGCAGGCTACTTAAGTTCTTCAGCTGCAAGCTTTGGCTTTTCACAATATTATCATGTGCCTCCAAGTCCATTTAGACTTGTGGTGGCCCTAAGGCGACCCTTTTGCTGGGTTTCCTAGGCAGGATTTATTCAGAGGGGGCTTGGGGGCTTTCCTTCGCCTTCCTCTGAGGTTGACAGTATTACTTTATGACTAACCACCAGCTCTTATTTTTGACAAAGAAAGATCTTCTGGAAGCAATAGCTGCGGCCTTTCCTAAATACAAGCCTGAAGAGCTGTATCTTTTATTCCAAGCAGCACCTTTCTCTATTCCTATGAAATAGCTAATCTTCCAGATCAGCATTTCTCAACCTGCGTTTCGGGAACCTTGGGGGGGGGGGGGGGGAGTTCGCGAGGGAGAGTCAGAGGGGTCACCAAAGAACATCAGAAAACACAGTATTTTCTGTTGGCCATGGAGGTTCTATGTGGGAAGTTTGGCCCAATTCTATAATTGGTAAGGTTCAGAATGCTAATTGATTGTCGGTGAACTATAAATCCCAGCAACTACAACTCCCAAATGTCAAGGACTATTTTTCCCAAACTCCACCAGTATTCACATTTGGGCATATTGAGTATTCATGCATGGTTTGGTACAGATCCATCACTATTTGAGTCCACAGTGTTCTCTGGATGTAGGTGAACACTCCAAAAACTCAAGGACAATGCCCACCAAATCCTTCCAGTATTTTCTGTTGGTCATGGGAGTTCTGTGTACCAAGTTTGGTTCAATTCCATCATTGGTGAAGTTCAGAATGCTCTGATTGTACGTGAACTATAAATCCCAGCAACTACAACTTCCAAATGACAAAATCAATCCCGCAAAACCCCACCAGTATTCAAATTTGGGTGTATCGGGTATTTGTACCAAATTTAATCCAGATAATGAAAATCCATCCTGCATATCAGATATTTACATTACAATTCATGACAGTAGCAAAATGACAGTTATGAAGTAGCAACGAAAATAATTTTATGGTTGGGGGTCACCGCAACATGAAGAACTGTATTAAGGGGTAGCAGCATTAGGAAGGTTGAGAACTAATGCTCCAGATTTACCTGCTAGTTGCAGATTATAATACTTCCTAATCATCAACAGGCTTTGGACTTCATTTTCCTCAATAGCCTGGAAGAATTTCAACCAAGCAAGCTGCCTGCATTTTCTATTTTCACACGACCATAATAACTATAATATGTGCCCATTCAGTCTCAAAGCACAGGTGAGTAGCAAGTTCTGTAACTATTCTCTTCTCTCTCTGCTTCTCTGCACATCTCTATCACATATTCAACAATCTGAAGATTTAAACGCTGATCACATGAAACTTCTCTGTAAGGTTTACCCCCTTCCTTTCTGGCCCCAACACAATTTTAGCATCAAAAAGCCTGATTTCTGTTTCACAGTCATTATGAATGAGGACAGAACGCTTGCCACTGCTTCGAAAATAAAAAGGAGGCCAACCATAACTGGTGTAGCAGAGGTTACCAATTTACAAACTGGGGCAGGCCTGCCATTCTGTAATTAACATTTTCCTGACCCTTGGGTACTTGCAAACCTTTCTATGGCAAGAGTAATCACTGGGAAATTTGCATTTCAAAGGTTAATAAGTACAGGCAAGGAGCACTGTATAAGCGAAAGAGATGCAAACTTCAGATATTCCTCCCCCAACTTTGGCATGAATACTGCCATATTCACTGTAGCACAGTGGTTCTCAATTTCCTACTTAATACAGTTCCTCATGTTGAGGTGACGGGCATTCTGAACCCCACCAATGATAGAATTGGGCCAAACCTCCCACACAAAACCCCCATGACCAACAGAAAATACTGTGTTTTCTGATGGTCTTTGGTGACCCCTCTGACACCCCCTTGTGTTCCTTCCAGGGCTCCCGACCCCCAGGTTGAGAAACACTGCTGTAGGAAACGAATCTTCCAGTACACATTCTAGCAAACCACCTCTAAGTATCCCTTGTCTTAAAAAAAGCCTATGAAATTCAGGGGGTGGCCATAATGCAATAGGCGACTTAAAGGCACACACAGGGAGACACAATTCCAGGAAAAACTTTGTGGTAACGACATCAGCAAAGAAATATTCCTTCAACCACACAAAATTACAAACCAGAAGAAATTACAGCAGACTACCTCCTGGCAGTTTACAGTGTTATCTGAGCAATGGAAATCGGAAAACCAAAGCCTGAGTAAACAAATAGTTTATTTTACACAGACTTAAAGAGACTCAGAGCAGACTGACTGAAATCAAGAGACATGAAGGTGAATTTAAATGTTAACTTTGGCCTCTATAACTTCAGAGTGATCACTCTTAATGAGAGAATCCAATTCTGAGGAAATGCAAATTCTCTCACCTCCAGAGATTTTGCATTTCTGGAAATGCACAAGCTAGTTCTATTAGAGAATGGAACTTTTTGAAGAAAAAAACCCAGGGAAAATGTAATCGTAGCACCTTTTACAATAACAAGAAATCATGCAATTTTGGGAACATAGAATTTGTTATGTATAATTTGGCCTGGCATGGGATTATATCTGGAACAATAAAAACACTGATTATTCAAATTGAAAGTACTCTTTTAAATATTTTTCATTGAAAATGGAGATATAAAATTCTGAACTGTAAGTAATGTCTTGAGTTTTGCCAGTTTATTAGGAGCTAGCTAAATGCAATAATAACAGAGGACACCATCAATATTAGTAAAACGGGGAACATTAGTTTGCCTCCGTTAATTCTCCATGGTGTCAAGCAGATATAATGTACTTATTCTCATTAGGAGAAGTGGGAAAGGAAAATTGAGGCCCAGAATTACCATGATCAGATATTGCACAGTCAGATAGAGAAGTCTTCCTGATACAAAGCTTGGAGAAATGTTTTGGGGGAAGTAAACACAAAAATAGGTGTTTAGAAACATTTCATTAATCAATCTAACAGAAAAGATTTGTTGCTGCGGAGCAAGATGGGGAGGCATGGCTAAGCGATGGAAACTTGACAGTCACACCTTCTCAGCCTCAAAAAAGGCAAATGCAACCCCACCCTGAATAAATATTGCCAAGAAAACCCCTAGTAAGTTTTCCTTAAGTTGTCGTAAGTCAGAAACAACTTGAAGAAACACAACAGCAATATTTCTTGATGCAGATCTGATCAGCAAAGGGCATTTTCCAACTCTACAGAGTGGTTTTCCACATCTAAGAGGTATCAACTTGCATTTTTTCAAAATTATCTTTCTGCTATTAATGTATGACACAACATTAATTAATAATTTCCTACATCGTGGATGTTTTATCAGGTTATTAGGGATAATAAGGAGGAAACCAGTTGTACGTAAGATATATCACTCCTTAGGAGAAATTAACTGGATCACACCAACCACAGTAGACCACTGAATCAATGGGATCAAGATCTAAGGGTACCTGAATCCAAGGACTAGTCAAAATTGGACTAACATATACATTTGGGGGCACAATTTATAACACTAGGTCTTAAACATTACACAAATGTTTTAAAAACAGACATGCATACTTATTTAGCCATCACTCACACCTCTGTGAGCATCATTGGTATGCTTTGCATAACACTTGCAGCTATCCAACAGGAAAAAATTCTTCTTTAAACTTTTTGATGTCAATTTTAAACAAATATTCATTATCCTTTTTCAAGTAGACATAGATTTCAATTTTTCTCCATCATTTTTATTCATACATTTGAGTTCCAAGTGGCGTAAACCCCATAACTCGATTGTTAAAATGCTGTATCAACCGAACAACAAAGCCCACTGATTTAATGGGTCAAAATAAGTTGGGACTAACAACATATTTCAGGCCTTGAATGTAAAAAATGTAGTATATTTTGATATTTATTTATCTACCCAGTTAGACGCAGAATTCAGTATAGTTTCTAAATGAAGTATTCAAGAGCAATGTAGATATTGGCTCAGTCGGTCCAGCCCCCTCTCAGTTGTTAGGCAGCTTACTCTCACATTTAAAATGGAAAATATTTTCCAGTTACCTCACTGAGAGATTTCACAAATCTGGCACGAACTGCCTGAGTGAGCCACTGACCTGAAAGTATGGAAAATTTTAGACCCAAGGGAAAGTATTTCAGAGCCGCAGCAAAGAGACCAAATGCAGCATTGCATGTTACTGCGAAGGTCTATGTTGCTGATATGAAAATTCAGCAGTTTCAGCATCCAAAGGGGAAGTACTGTAGGACAGTGCTATTCTTTTAAAGGAAGTATTTAAACCGTCCCCTTAAAACACATCAAAATTTTCTAAGCACAGTTATAAATCAAAATGGAGACTGCAGTCTAGAAATTACAAAAAGATCAAGGAAGTGCAAGGTGCTTTGGAGGCCTTCTCATTCATAGCGTCTTCATAAGTCAAAGCTAATTTGCTGGCAATTACCTATGAACAACTATTTAAAATCACGTGCATCACTCACTACTCCAGGCCCCACTAGTTCTGAATCCAAAGCAGCTGTCTGGATCGAAATCTCTCCCTTTGCCATGGAAAAGGCCTGCTCTTAAACAAGATAAATAATCAGTAGCAGTTACGTTCTCTGACTTTTTAAATCTGAATTGACTTCCCCAGTCCTTACTGTTTTGTTGTCCCAACATCTCTAATAAGTTATGCAAGAATTTCGTTTCCAGAAGAGTTTTGGCTAACCTGCCTATCAGTACAGTAACTATATATTTTCCCCTGATGTGACAGAAGCCTAAGCATTCCATTGGTTAGAAGCTTGAGTGGCAGTGAAACAGTAAGAAAATCACAGTGGTGTTTCAAGTTACGAAATTCCGGCTCCGTCTTCACCAGCCAGCTCTTTCAGCACCAAAGGCAACCCACCTAATAACAAGCCACAACAAAGTCCCAGGGGGTGGCAGTGGGGAGTCTCTTGCAGAAAGCAGACCTTTCCACGAACTGCAGGCCAAAGCAAGCAAGGAATCCCAAAGGGCCATGCTGAAGACAATCTCACAACCAGGCGAGGCCCATGGAAAACGTGTGTTTCTTGGGTGCAGCAGGTGGGGTGGGGTGGTACAGGGTAGAGTTGACTTCATAAGCCTAAAGCCAAGTCAAATCTAGTGTTTTGTCCTGTTCCGGATAAAACGTGCAGCTACAAGAATGGGCAACCTTCGCAACATTTGCAGCTCTGATGCATCCCCTTGACTGGTCCCCGAGGAGAGGCACAGAGGTTCCCCAGGCAGTGTGTATAAAGGCATGAGCAGCACTTCTTTGGACAGGACCGTATCATTATGCACTAGCTATCTCGCTACATAAAAGTGAAAATATGTTTGCTCGTATGTCTCTATCTACGTACATATTTTCCAAGACAACTCCCACTTTTAGAGAGCCTTGCAACTTCCGCAAACAACTAATTGGAATTTGGATCAACCTCAGCACATAGAGCCCCCATGACAACAGAAAATACTGGAGAAGTTGGGGGGGGGGGGGATGACCCTGGATGATGATGATGATTATCATCATCGTCGTCATCATCATCTATATCCCACCACCATCTTCCCGAAGGGACTCAGGCGACTTACAAGGCACTCCAGGGTGCACATATGACATACAACAGGTAAAAACGGTACAAAAGTATAAAACAAGTCACATAAAAATTATAACAACAACCCCTCTGTTAACACATGTAGCATAACATTAAAATAATGCAATTTTAAGACAACAGTAGATAAAACGAACTGCTGTCAATTCACAAGGTGCCAAGTGTCATATGGGCCCATTCAGCTTACTCAATGACCTGTCTGAACATCCATGTTTTCAGGTTGGAACAGAAGGATTGAAGGATGGGGGGTAATCTAATCTCTTTTGGGAGGGTATTACAGAGCCGGGGGGGGGGGGCATCACCGAGGAGGCCCTCTCTCATCCCCACCAACCATGCTTGAGACGGTGGTGGGACCAAGAAATGGGCCTCCCCTGTCGATCTGAGAGCCCATGCCGGTTCTTAGAAAGAGATGCAGTCTCAAAGATAGGTTGGACTTGCAGTTCACCATGCATCCAGGGAGAACTTTCAAAGAACACTGTCCAAACTTGACATACATACCCTTTATTACCAACTGTAACTACTGGTGTGATTTGGGAGCAATGAGAGATGATAATGGGAGTTGTAATTCACCCACAACCTTATGCATTTTCTAATGGGACCATTCATAAAATCCAAAAACAAACAATGAATATTTCTAATATTTATCATTACAAAATACCAAACCTAAGCATTGCTGGGTAGCTAAGCAAGATTTTAATGTGTTGTAATTTTAAATCTATGTGTTTGATTGTTGATTCTATGCGTTTGATTGTTGATTCTATATACTTTAACTATGTTGTATCCTACCAAATACAAGTTTGTTGTTGTGGTGGTGGTGATGAAGCTGTTGTCCCTGGACAACTAAAAAGTGTCAGTAGCATTTTCCTTTCTTCAGATCAGTAGATGGCTATCACAAATCGGGATCAACTTCTCTAATACAGAAGAGTGGTGTTGTAGATACTGAAAAGCTTTCCTCTTAGGTCTTTCCTCTCTCCCTAAGGGCCTAGGACAAGGCTTCAGCACAAAGTTGTAATGAAACTATTCTAGGAACGTTATCCAACTGCTTTTTGGCCAGCAAACAAAGCTGCAGAGAACCCAGCGTCTGAAATGAACCCAGCAACACAGCCAGCTGCTCCTCACGGCCCCTCTGCTACAGCAGACAAAGGGAGATCCAGTTCCTCTGAATGAATGTGCAGCACAACGAGAACACAGTCAAACAATACTGGAGGGACACCATACCCCCTCCAATCTGCTCATTCCCATCCCCTTCCAGCCAGACAGTGGAAGGTTAAAATAAAAACAAGCAAGGCCTTGGGACGGCTGCTGAAAGGGCAGAATTACTCTCTCTGCTGCTGCTCCAACGCTGCAGTACTGAGTTGGCTGCTATGCAGAGTGATGTCTCTGTGCGTGGGGGCAGGGAAAAAGAAGGATTTTAGTAACAGAGCGCACACAGCGGGTGTGTGATAGAGCTCGCTTCGCTGCACTTATCCCAGAAACCTGAAAAAAATTCTGCTTGTTTTGCTCTCACTGCCAAACAGATATAAAACACCTCTTGCTTAGAAGAGGGATCATGGAAACTTAAAACTGGGGTATCTGAAAAGGTGGTGAAATAAAAGCATTACAGAGGCTCCTATAGTATTTCTTCATCTGTGAAAAACCAAGGTTGGTTTACCAGCCAGGAAAGTGCTAAAAAGAGGGAATGGTGGCTGTGTTTGCTGCAGTTTCACCAGAAAAGATGTTTTCAAGGGGCTTTCCATAGTGGCCCAGTGTGCTACTTCAAAGCAGAAATATGGGGGCAAAAAACTTTGCTTTCCTTTCAATCTGGAAAAGCAACATGGCACTTAAAATAAGAGTCGCGTCCAAAATATATTATTAATAACTAAACACTTCTCATTGTTTCCAAGGTACACACCTGAAGTTTGACATAATGCTGCCACTTTGCAAAAGTATTTCCTGAGAACACACTTGACCAAAACGCAGATATTCAGTGGCTCACATGATGTTATATTACACCTCTGCCAACTTGTCTGTCCAACAAACATGCTTGCAATATTGAGGTACATCATGGATTTGGGGCAGTTGCTCATGAAGCCCCTAAAAGGTAATGTTCGTTAGAGCTAGTGTAAATTTAGTCAGCAGGCTTCAGGGACAGGGTAATAGACTGCCCTCGGGGTGGCAAGCCTCAGATTCTCCTAGTGGCAAGCTTTCCGCCAACACTCCAGTGAGAGGCTGATTGCCAAGAACCACTGTATCTTGAAACTCACTTGGTCCCTCATCGGTCTCAAATCTTCTGAGGTCAAGCAACTATGGCAAGGATTCATGCACGCCATGGAAATCCCTTTATGGCTTTGCAGAGCTTGTTATACCACTCAGGGTAAACAGGAAGTGCAAGCTTTGTTTGTTTCAGTCACTGCTACACACACAAAACTGGCTCCTTCAAGAGGGATCTGCTGCAAACAACAGCTTCCTTGAAGCACATGCCAGAATAACACCCAAACAGAAGTACTTTTAAAATCCAAGACATACAAACATATAGCCGGGAAAAAATCCCAACAGTCTCAGTCCCAATGTGGTGCAAACATAAGATTCCTCAATATAAGAAAGTACATTTAAATATCTAACTTGTACCAATAAAATGTATTCCTCCTCCATGTACTAAACAGGTGTCTACAAAGAAATAGGGATGTAAAGAAAATTAAATAAGATGAAGCAGAATAATGTAATTTTAAAATTTAAAGAGCAATATAGATTAACAGCTATATACAAATCCCATAAATGCACTTCAGAACAAAACAAAAACACAAACTACAGATCGTAGTCATCAGAATCTTGAAAAATTCTTATCATTAGACAATTTCAAACAGTTATTAGCATTTTGGTCTACATGAGGTTTCATATTCCCATTGTTTATGAGATGGCAGCACTTCAACTATACTAGGAAGGCAAACCCACAAAAGCACACATTATTATCTTCATTATCCTGCAGCCCCCTGAAAAAGCATTGTAAAATGTGTCAGATATTTTTAGGTGTCTCTTGCAAGGAACAAATAAAGAATTAATAGAAAACGTCTTAGCAAGTAAGTAAGTAAAGTGTGGTGGTGCTGCAAACTGAGGCAGTCTTGTTTCCCTTCTTTGTCGTTTACAATGGAGTCCATCAATTCAACAAAGGCACGTTGCCATCCACCCCACTTCAATTAGGGCATTCAAAAGCAGTCAGACAAAAGAATGCTGGAGAGTAAACTGCACTAGACAGGAATATTTTTAGCAAAAAGAGAGAGACTCGGACATGGGATTTCGGACCCCATATTTATAACTGCGGTGCACTGTTTGAAGATGATTATTTTTTGAAGTCCAGAGGTACATGATACAATGCAAATCATTTGATGTACTTTGTCAATGAATATTGGGGGGTGGGGATGACAATGATCTATGCCCATCTGCTCCAGAGAATGTGTGCCTAGGAGGAACTTCAGAACAGGAAACTCAATTGAAACAGCTTCTAGATGTGCTCCATTCCCTTGATCCCTTCCCATAATCAGTTGGGCATATTTCCTTAGGACTCTAAATACTATTCTTGATTATTCTGTTCAAAACCCAGTCATGAGAGATATGATATACCTTCTTCTCTTTCAAAGCAATACCTTCAAAATTCAATTATGAGAAATATGCTATCACCTGGAATATCACAATTCAAGAAAGATATTGACAAGCTGGAACGTGTCCAGAGGACAACTAAAATGATCAAAGGTCTGGAGACCATGAATCACTCTCAGGAGCAACTTAAAGATCTGGGGATGTTTAGCCTGCAGAAGAGAAAGTTGGGAGGAGACTGAGAGCCAAGTTTAAATATCCAAAAGAATGTCATTAGGAAGAGTCTCCAGAAGAGAAGACTGAGAGAAGAAATGATAACCATGTATAAATATGTGAGGGGAAGTCATAAGGAGGACGGAGCAAGCTTGTTTTCTGCTGCCCTGGAGACGAGGACTTGGAATAATGGGTTTAAATTACAGGAAAGGAGATTCCACTTGAACATGAGGAAGAACTTCCTGACTGTAAGAACTGTTCAACAGTGAAACTCCCTGCCTCAGAGTATGGTGGAAGCTCCTTCTTTAGAGTCTTTTAAACAGAGGTTGGATGGCCATCTATCAGGGATATTTGTTCTTTTCTGGCATAGCAGGGACTAGATGGCCGATGTGGTCTCTTCCAACTCTATGATTCTCTTTCAAAATAACAACCTCAAAATCTAGACATGAGAGATATGCTATACCTTCTTTTCTTTCAAAACAATTCTTTCAAAATCCAGTCATGAGAGACATGCTATACCTTCTTCTCTTTCAAAATAATTCCCTCAAAAACCAGTCCTCAGCAGTGTGTTATACTTCTTCCTTTTTCCTAAAGACAAACACATGTAGAACACAAATGCCACTCAGGGCAGGGCCAACAATCTTTGTTGTTGCAAACAAAACACTGAAAGACAGGAGTGTGTGAGCTTTGGTGATATACGTAATCGTCTTTAAAAGGCTAAACGTTGGACTATTGGCAGCTTTCCTTGGGCACTTTTCCCTTTGCAGGAACATTTTGGAGGTCTGTGAGGAGACGCAGGAAGAAGTTGGAACCCTGAGAGAAATCTGGTCTTTCTCTCTCACAAACAGAGGTGTGCCTGTGCCCTTTCTACATACATTGTGCGCACGCACACACACACACACACGATATATACATGAGAAGAGAGAGCTGGGTTGCTTTGCAAGGCTGCAGCATGTTCCCTGCCCCCATAGTTTTCCGTCCTTTCCCTCCCTCCCTCCTTCCCAGCACTGCGGCAGCAGCAACGCAGATGGCAGCGGTGTGACCTCGCTGTTCCTGCCTCCTTGTTTTGATCCTGCAGTCTTGATTGTTCAGGCTAATCCCACACTCGGAGTCCTGGCGGCCAGCCAAAACGGTTATTAATGGCACAAAAGCTTCTCATTCCAGCTCCTTCGACATCCGCTAATGCTCTGGCCGCCTGTCCTCCCCCTCCCTCTACACACACACTGGACGCCACCACTGACACCACCCTCCACATGGAGCTGGGAATCCAACCACTGACACCAACAACACCACCATCAAGTTGGAGCTGGGATTCCTTTTATAGACTGCATTCGTTATACAGTATAGATGTTCCCTAAAATGATAAACAGAGCAACCAAAAAATAATAAATAGTTTCACACTTAAATATGAATTTCTGTGCAACTTCAAGTACCAGCAACTATGAAGAGGGAAGCTCCATAAAGCAAATAAAAGTCAACAACTTCAACCAGTGCTAAAATATCCACAGTTCTGCTTGGTCACCAGATAAAACATTATGCAGTACACTCAGGTCAGGACTGTGGCACTTCTGATATATGGATATCTCTGATAGAAAAAAACAGGCCTGAAGGTTGAGCGACTGGCTATTTTTAGCCAATGTCCTCATGCCGGGCACCCACTGCCCAGCAACTCCTCAAGCAATAAACGGGAAAACATCCAAGTGTGGCTTTGCACACACTTCCTGCTTCACCCTTGCAAGCAAAGACTGAGTACAGAGCAGCATTTCCATGCCATTCAGAATACAGCAAAGCATTACAGTCAAGCTTGTTTTTTCAATAATAATAACAAAGACTTGATTTCCCCCTTCATTTTTAAATGCCACACACAAAAACACAACCTAAGCTGCTTTTAGAAATGTTTTGAGCATCAGAGGGATCTTATCAATGGAGCATTATGGAAACAGAAAAAAAACTTTCAAATCTCTAAACATGATGAGAGAGAAGCGTGCATCATTTGACAACTCAGATTAAGGTTTTTCTTTAAATAATTCCTCTTCAGCCATCTTTCCAACCCTAAGAAAGGAAAGGAAGTTCATGACTAACACCATCTTCTTCTACTCTAAAAGCATCAATGTTGAGGCTGCTGTATAGAACAGTACATGAATTCATTGCAATGAGAGACGGAAACCAGGGACTGGCCTCAATATGAAAATAACAAGGTCATACACAAAGTATATGTCCACCCAAATCAGGAACGTAGCACTGAGATTTCTCCATAAAAGAGACTCGCCATTACTGTCAAGACACTCCTTCCTATGTCCAGTCAAAATATTTAAATCATTAGATCTGGTCATACTATCTGAGAAAGCAAACAAGTTAGCCTGCTTCTTTCCCTTTAAGTATTTAAAGAGGACCATTGTACCACTCTTCAGATTTATCGTCACCAAAATGAATATTTTCAATTTTTCCTCATACACTTTGTTCTCACATGCTTGCTGCCCTTTCCTCAATTTGCCCCATATTGCCCACATCATTCTTCAAATGGGACATCCAGAACTGAATGCAACACTCCAGTTAAGGCCTAAAGAGGAAACCAGAGCAGCAAGCAACAACCTCCATCCAATCTACCTACATCTCCTAGTAGGAAGAGAAACACACCTTTGCCAGGTGCATCATTAAAGGACACAGTAATATGTGTTGCAAATTGAGAGCCTGCTCTCCCCTAATTTTGAAGACCATGGCGATTTTAATGTCAACTTTTTGGAACCATTGTCCAAACCATCAAAGGTATTGGCTCCAAACAGCAAAAAGGCTACACTATTGATAGAGGTTACTTAAGGAACAGGACTCACCCAGTACCAGCTACAGAAGTTACAGTCTGAATGTAATGCTTTAGCAGAAGTCAAAGATTTATCAAACACCAATTTAAAAAAAATCTCTGGAAAGATCCCCAAATAATTCATGTAAGTCATTCTGTTGGCTTCTCAGGTCTGTAGGCCATGGAGATTTTATATCAACAGTCTGCCATTTCTGCTCATTTTGCACTGACACACTTTGTAGACTTCTGCAAAACAACAGATTGGTGAATATTTGGCAGCATTCTTTGCACAAGCACATGAACTTTCTGCTAATCCAATGCACCACTGCTGGTGCACAGATGTCTGTTTTGTACTCTGAGAAACAGGAACTGCCTGACCTAGATATCTCTTCCCATGAAATAACAGCATGTAGACAAACGTCTATGGTTTACATCTCTAAAAAACAAAAACCAATTCTCTTTATGGCAATTCAGAACCACTTTTGTGGTGGTGGATTGGGAAAGGGCTTTCGAACAGATACAATGGGAGAGGTCGCATCTGCAGAGCGCAGGTAAATCATTGGGGAGGAGAGAGGAGGACTAATTTGCCATGGAAACAGCAGGCTCTAAGTGGCTTGAGCTACTCAGGGCTGCTCTTCTGAATGAAATGTATGTCAAAAGAAAAGCCAGGCTGGCTCAGACCAGAGGTCCATCTAGCCCAGCATTGAGTTTGCACAGCAGCCAATCACTTCCCTATGGAGAGCCCACAAATAGGACAGGAGTGTGTCTGCACCTCCTCATGTTTCACAGAAAAGAGGCTCACTGCTTCTGGGACCGAAGGGAATACATATATACATAGGCATCATGAGCAGTCTCCACGAGTCTCTCTCCAATAGCCTTTTCAATACATTCACTACAAATCCCAAGCTTTAATTATGTGATGTGAGAAGAAGGGCTTCCTTTCACTGGCCCTGAACCCCCCGCCACTCAGTTACAAAGGATGGACTCTCCTTCTGAGAGGAGCAAGGAAGAAAGGCTGCTCTGTGGCCTCCTTTTTCTCCCTAATCTCAATGGCTGCAGTATTTCCTGACAAGGGACACATGCTCCAGCCCCTTGACCATTCCACTTGCCTTGTTCCCAGGATGAGATTATTTATCATCCTGCTCTTTATACTATCAATGGATGAACTCAGTTTGTGTGAGTATCATGAGTCACAGGTTGATCTGTAAGCCAAATCTACTGCCAACAAACGGGTCCAGATAATTGTAGGGCTTTCAAAAGTTTTGAAATAACCTGTATTTCTAGTATAACACTGGGCCATTTCCATACTACTATTCTTACTATGTTAGTTCGTTAAGGTTTTACCTAGTCGCTCCTGGTATTTTTTGTGACATTACTCTGTATGTGCTATATAGAGCATTCAAAATCCATTTGATCCTGATCTGAGACCCATCCCAGACAAAAATCTTTCTAAATGCGAACAGACTTTAAATAAGGATGAATCACGAGGTATACATCTTAATGGAATAATAATGTCTTTTTCATATCTAGTCTTCATTTACAATACACTACAAGCATTTCAATCATTCAAAGCTCACATCGCAACCACCAGCTCCAGAAACTAGTGCTTTTTCCTTCTATAAAGAAGAATAAGATTTTCCTTTTTGGAACAGTAAGTTACACAAGACTATATTGGAATCTGTCGGTTTTGTTTTGCACTCTGACAGTCAGAACACCCATCTGCCATTGAAGAGGCAGCTTCCTGTTATATCTAGAAAGCTTTGCCCCACCATTTCCATTTGTGTTTGAAGCAATTCACGGCTGTGGGCTTTTGCTGGATACATCGCTAAGGCAGGCTGTGCATCAGTGCTGAGCACCTGGGAAGAAGCGGGTGCCTTTTCGCCTCGGCACAGGCCTCATTAGCATCAATTCATGCTTTCATTTCACAAGAGATACAAAAATAAATTCTGGATAATCCCCTCGCCTCTCTCTAGTGCTTTCTGAGAGGGGTCTGAAAGTGCTCTGCAAGTGATGGCTTAAGCTTCTGTAGACCTTGGGCTGGAAAGATAGGAAAAGGAGTCAGGTTGGGAAAGAGGACTTCTTAGTGTCCAGAAGAGTCTCACTTAAAGCACAGAGGCATTACCTCTCTCCAGAACTCTACTGGTACACTTTTCCCAGGAAGGGGAAGCAGGACGGGTGAAGGAAGGCAGGCACAATCTCTTGGCACTGCATAGTCTAGTTTTCCTTCCTTCCTTCCGTTACCAATGTAGTAATGCTGACATAGCGCACTAAACTGCAGCCACAAATGCCAGAGATCATTTTGGAGCCTTTCATAATTCTTTCAGGGCATTTATCATCCTCAGCCATGTAGTATACCTCCAAAAATGCTAGCCACTCCACTGTCAGTCTCTAACGCCTACACATTAATAAAAATGCTAAATAGTAGCTCCCTCAATACTGTTCCTTGACAGGCCTCGCCTGTTAAGTCCCTTGATTGCAAAAATCACGCTTCTCTCTACCTCTTCCCCAATCACTATTTTTCCCAAGAGTATTTCCCAAAGGACTATGTCAAAAAAAAATAAATAAATTGAAAATCCATCACATGATGGATGCCAGATCACAGCTTCCTTCTAAGAGAGATTAACCTTTTCTGCCAAATAATCTAGTCAAATGTTAGGTTAACTGGCTGGTAACTTCCTAGGTTACAGTTGTATTCCTTTTTAAACACTAGCATTACAATAGCCACTCTACAATCCCGAAGTGCAAAGCATGCTCTCTAGGACAACTTTTGTTCAAGGATAAGCAAAATCACATTTGAGTTATTTAGGAATGGTGAGAATGATAATATTTGGATCCAGAGAGACATTATTGCTCTTTTCTGACAAAGACTTTTCTATTGTAACCTCTAACTGACCTACACTGAAGAGACAATACATTCACTCAGCTTCTCTGCATTCCCCTTATCCCTCTTAATCCTATGTAATTCATATGTAATTCAGTCAACTCCCTGCCAGAGTCATCACACTTCTTCTGGACTTGTGAAAGAAGCTGCAACTGACAGAATGCATAACTATTTCACCAGAAAATTCCCAGCCACCAGATTTCACAACCCTATATGTCCCTGGGCCATAATCTCCACCCTTCCCCCTTCCTCTCACAAGCCTTCTTTTCCCATTGCAGGATTTCCAAATCGAGTTCTACTGAGCTGCATTGTGGTGTATTCAATGGTGGGCCCATTACTTGACACATTTGCATTCCAGATTGTTTTTATTTTTACTTGCAACTACATGCCATCTTGCCATGCTTGCACCTGGGTTGCCTACAAGCTATATACTACAGCCACAGGTCTCCTGGGCCCTTTCAGAAGAATCACTGGCACTGAGTAGAACTCACACAGAAAAAATGGCTCCCAAATACCTGGAAAGGCTACATGATAATGTCTGCATTCAGACACAGTGCGTGTGCCAGGATAATAAGTTAGTATATCTCTTTATATTGGAAGGGAGGTATCCTTGAGAGTCTGACTGAAAAAGAGAGTTAAGAATCACCCCATTACCTTCTGTGCTACTGCCGCCTTGTCTTTGGCTTCATTTTGCCCATTACATTCACGTGTGTGAAGCTCACTCAGTCAGCAGACTGATAAGGACCGAAACACTGACAGGTTGCTCCTAACAGCTCTTTGTGTATTGCATGCTGAGCACTACATGTTTCTGCATGCTCCATATCAATAAGTTGGAGGGAGGGAGGGAGGAGGAGCCCTTCTGGAATAAAAAACAGGCCCTGGCATTTACAAGGGAAAGAGTGAGCGAACTGTGAGGTTCCCTGCAAGGGAGATGCTCACATCTCTGCCCTTTCAGATTGCCCCAGCTTCCTTTTTAATTCATCTTTCCCTGCCTGCAGAAAAGCCTCCTCCTCCTCTTCCTCCTCCTTGCACTGCCTCTATGTCTTCTACACGAGTTGCATTCTGAGCAGGCCTTGATGAGGCCGAAGGAGAAGAAGCGCCTTGTGCTCCTCCGCTGCAAAGGAGACAGGTGGCAAGTGGCTGGAAGGCGAGGAGGGGAAAATAAACAGAGCCGGAGGAGGAGGGGATTGCACAGTCCTAAATGAGACTGCGGTGGACTGAAGCGCCGCTTCCCTTCCCTCCATTCTGAAGAGAAGAACAGTTGGGCTGTTTGAAGCACGTGGTGCAGAGACTGTGGGTGTGCTGTTCTTTGCAGATGCCCTTTGTGTGAACTAAAAATCTGCTGGAATTAATAAATCATGGGGCAGGAGAATCCACTTTAGCCAAATGTGTGTGTATGTGTGCTTTGAAGAGCACCACAGACTGCCTGGCCAGCAGAAAAAGAGAGGCATGGAGGGTTTTTTTAAAAAATATATCTTTCACCCCTGAGCAAATGAAACTATTGGCCTGGGCCTTCGCCACAACCTGATAAGCACACAACCTGAACTACCAAAGTGTTCCTTCTGTGTAATAAAAGGCCGCTAAAAAACAAATACTTTCTGGATCCCAGCCCTCTGCTGAGAATTAGAATGACACAGGCCCAGCAATTCGCTGTTCAAACCACATTATCTGAAGTACTGCTTTTCTCCTGCCATGACATTAAATTATCGACCAGCAGTGTATCTTGTTTCTGGGGAACATGTTGGACTGCAAAAGCCAGAATTCTTGAACAATGGATAGACAAACCAAAATTGATGGGATTGCCAATACAGGGGGGTCACACAATTCCCAATGGCAAGAAATCCTCTTTTCAAAGGATCTATCTTGGTTCTTTTAATTCTGTCAACGATACCCTATACAATTGCATTCCTTGCTATTCTCGTGCAAACACTTTAATATAAGATTTGACTCCTGGAAGGATCTACTCATAATCCTATTGTATTACTCATCCAGTACGAGAATGGTATAAATAAATACACTTTCAAATCACTTTGCCTATCAGAACTGTCTTTTAACACATTTCATATGGATTATGCTGTAACTCTAGTCACCCCGGTTCAAGTCACTCTTAGGGAATTAAGCATTTACAATTTCCAAGATGGCGGGTTGACCTTTTACTACAAAATGTCACCAAGCCATTTGCCAGGAGTCAATACACTAGTGAAGTTTCTGGGAATTAAGATGGCGAGGTATTTGGATTAATAAGGTGTTTCTCAATTGGGGGGGGGGGGGGGATGCAAAATTCCCTATTCGATTCCTAAATCTCATACACCATGATTTGACTGTCATCTTAGAAAATGGCTGCAATTTCCCAGAAGCTGTTTTTATTAAGACTCGTTGCCATAAAATCTCCCCTCGAATAAGGATCCCCAAACTTTCTCCCAGGCTTCTAAGGCATCCATAAAAACACAAGGCAGCTATTTCCTCCCAACAGGCACTCCCTGATGTGTGAGGCCAGGTCTAAAATAAACTCAAGCTATTTTGTCAGACAACAAGAAAAGGGGATTTCCGAAAAAGCCATACAAGGCAGAAACAGAGCAATCTGCACACTTAAAAACTAGTGTGGCACACAGAAATCATGCTGACTACTAGTGCTGGGATAGTGAAATGTAAAAGCAAACACTACTTTTCCATTATCCTCTATCAGCGGCCCTCTCCCAATCCCATCGATATTTTAAATTGGACCATGAAGGATAAACACACAAAGTTTAGTCCAGATTCATCATGGGTGGGAATCACATGGATCTCCAGATCTGGCTGTACTACAACTTCCACAATTCTCTATCAGCCCCTCCCCAAAACTCTGGCAGTATATTTTGTTAGATCATGAAGGATATGTGTTCCAAGTCTGATCCAAACATACAATATAAAGATGCATACTTTAACTTTTAGATAGATAAGATAGATAGATAGATAGATAGATAGATAGATAGATAGATAGATAGATAGATAGATACTGCGTCTCTCATTCAAAAAGGATCTCACTACTACTAACAAATCATTCACAACCTGACAATTCAGGCTTATGAACTAAAAAAACACAACAAATAAGGGGAAAGGGGGGTAGCAATGGGGAGAGAGAGAGATATGAAATCCTTATTCCCACTCCACTCTTTGCTTGAGAACGCTATCAGGGCTTCTCCTCTGGTCTATGGCATGCAAAAGAGAATTTCAAAGGACTCCAAATGCAGCCTCTTAGGATAAACTCAGATTATAACATGCTGAATGATTTTCCCTTTCTTTTAATCTCAAACGGGTTGCTAATTTTTGATACAAAGCAACTTCTCAGGAAGAAGAGAGGCCTTGTCCTGGATGAAGCTGGTGCCTACAGACTGTACTCCTGGACAGCTGCACATAGCAAGGAAATCGTAAATGTAGGAAATGCCCCGCTGAGCTCATTTCTCTGGCCTGCGGGGGCCGCAGTTTTTGCTCCAACTTGCTCACAGAGAGATTCTATCCAGTCAGATGCGTGACACTATTTCTGAGCTGAGAATCCTCCTCCCCAACACTTGAGCAATAAACAAAAGAGAGAAGTCAGAACCTGAATTCAAGCCCAAGCCCAACATACACACACACGGTCTCTATTTTTTTCAAATCCGTTCAGAAAAGGTTTGAAAGGCATCTCAAGGAAAGAATTTTGAAGAGAAAACAATTAAATGGTCTGGAAACTATTATACATTAAAAGTCACTGAAGCACTAAAAAAACTACCGACTGGCAGCTCCAGTGGAAGATCTTTCAAAGTTGCCATGGCAGCTCACGCTGCAATTTGCCCACTCAGTCTTCAATAAGAGCTTTTCTCTCTCTTAGAGCAATACAAGCACCAACAAGTAAATGTCACTGGTGGGGAGAAATAAGAATTCTTCTCACTACAAAAATGTGTCCTAAAATTCCATTAAAGAAGAGATGTCAGGTAAGACAAAAACAAGCTGAACATGTGGCAGTAAGAGCAGGACGTTTAAGGAGCAGGTTAAACATTTAGCTTCTCATATTTATTGCCACTTGGCAGAAGAATAATTACAGATTTGACATCTTCCTTAGCAAACCTCAAACGTGCATTTAACCTCAAAATAGTTGGCAAACTTTAAAAAATTATTATTATCCACAGGGATAGTATGATCTTATATAAAAGCATATACTACACTTAATAAAATAGGTACACTCCTTGGCATTGCTTCTTGAACGGAAAAAATAGAGACCTGTTCCTACAAGTTCAACGTGTTTCAGCAAACTTTTCATTTAAAATTAACAATATGCGCATGTGAAATGAAATGAAGCCTTACAGAAGTAAACAAAACCATTTTAAACCTGCCAGCGATTGCCTGAAAGCTTCTTCTAAAATTATTTTTCTCTAACAATTTTCCACTTTTCTTACGATCTCCAGTCTGGTGGCTAAACTTAAAGCTTTTTAATATGGAGAACCAGGGAAGCGAGTTTATTTGTTTTTGTTTTTCCTCTTGATCCTGTTGTTCATGTAAGCTCAGTAAGAGATTCTAAACATAAGAAATTGACCTTATTTGTTGTAGGGAGAAGGTGGGAAAGGCTTTATAAAAAGGAGCTTCTTCTTCCAAGCTTTGTAAATTGAGGTAGGCCCTATATTTAGTAACATGGGTTTCCTTATCCAAGAGAAATGACAAACTAGAGAACAGCAAACACTGGGACAAGGTACTTTGACCTTCTGAAGTGACATGCTTGGCCACTTGGCTAGAAGAAGAAACATTACTAAGAAGACATTTCAGTCCTTTCTTGAAGAAGAATTTCTTCGAGGAATTTATAGGGTTTTCACCACGATTCTATGCTCAACTTCTTCATAAAGCTGAACACAGAATTACACTGGAGGCCTATGAGATTCCTAGAGACATGTCTTCATGCACACAGCCATGGCAGATGGCTAGCCACTAGGCCTTTCTCACTGGAAAGGTTTGCAAGGACTGTGGCTGACAGCAAACAGAGCCTTACCCCAAAACCAGAATGCTCAGCAGAATTGTGTTTGCTTCCCTGTCAAGATAGCATTGAAAGATTAGAAAGAAGGGGGCAGGGAGAGGAAGAGGTAGCATTGTGAGTCATCTGAAGGCTACTGATGACTGACAAGGAGGCCATGAGGAAAGGCCAGGGGTCTCGGTCTGGTCTCCCCCCCCCCCCCCCACTCAACAAGTCACAAGAAAATAGGTCCCCACTTTTGATTTAGATATCTAAGACACCTTCCTACATGCCTGATTTTGTAACTATAAGCACATAACATTCCTTTTCAATATGTTTGTTTGTGAGTCTCATTTCTTTCTGGTTTATCTGAAAAGGCAACTGAAGGATTTTATACAGAGGAGATCGCATGACACAACAAGCAACACAAATATAGCACAGCCTTTCCTTCCTGACTCGGACCTCTGCTCAACCAGTCAAACTCCACATACTGCACTGTTCAGGTTGTTTCGAAGATTATCTGCATTGCTATTACCAGAAGCCACGTGAGAAGCCGACATGTCGGGATTGGTCCATTCAGAATTTAATAACACAAATGCTTATATGGAGATTACAAACCTGTTTTTCTCCATATACGCATGCTGGCCATTATCCAATTGTGTTGTAGCTACGCATTTAATGGGATCCAAGGAAAGGATTCCTGGAAGAAATTGGGAGGAAAACCCAGCTGGAAGGTAACAAAGGTATTTTAAAATACGTAAACACATATCACAGCACCGTTTTTTAAAAACTTTCTCATGTGGTCTGTGAAAGTATTTTCAATGAAAAATAAATAAAATATTATTGCATTCTTTTGTTTCATCTGTAGATTGGAGAAACCTTAGTAAATAATGCAATTCAGCTTCAAAGCTTTCCACCCTGAGCTCATTGTTCAGCCTCAGAGCTGTTCTACCTCTTACCCCTAATAAAAGTGGAAATAAAGAGGGACAGCAGAAAATACAAGCGGGGTGGGGTGGGGGTGGAGATCAAAAGGACAAGCAGAAAGCACTCCAAGAGAAGCACAGAGCATGTCAGCTGAGCACCCAAAAGTACAGGGACCAGAAAACAGCTATTAAAAAAGCAGTGAAAGAACAGGGATGCGAGCAGCCCTCTCCTTTAAAACTCTTTCACATATATCTAACTAGGTAGCATTACTACAGTGAAAGGGCTCCCAAACAGTCCCAAGGGCTGCTCCAGAGAGCAAGACCAAGCTTCAAGGTTTGAAGTTACAGCAGGACAGATTTCGACTGAACATCAGAAGGAACTTCTGGACAGTAAGAGAGGGATGGCAATGGAACTAACTATCTAGAGAGATGGTGGGGGGTCTCCTTTATTGGACAGTTCTCTACTGGTGATGCTCAGTGTTGACCACACGCTGGTCTTCCAGGTGTTTTGGACTTCAACTCCCAGTATCTCTTTATCATTTGGTAGGACAACTGAGGTTTCTGGGAGTTGAATTTCAAAAGATATGGAAGATTACAGTTTGGGAATCACTGTATTAGCTAGAGATCCTGCATTGAGCCAGGGGAATGGATTAGATAGCTTCTGGGAGGCCATTTCTACTCTCTAACTTAGGCCCATGGTCAGTTCTCAAAGAGATTTGCTTCTAGCCAGGGCACAAGCCAGCCTGCATCGTCACTGTAAAATTACTGTAGTTTGAAACTAATGATTTAACTGCCATGGCTTAATGCTATTGAATCACGGGAGTTGTCATTTCACTGGGTGTTTAAGCCCTCTGTCAAAGACTGCTGGTGACTCGCCAAACTACCAATCCTAGGATCCCATAGCACTGAGCCATTGCAGATAAGTAATGTCAAACTGCACTAATTCTAAAGTGAGATACACCCAAAGCTGGTTTGTGCCCTGGTTAGAGGCAAACCACTTTGAGAAGGATGCAAAGACCCACATTGTAGAGTTGGAAGGCTCTGTCAGAGGTCTACTATTCCATATGCTGTCGTGCCTTGTTTTAAAAACTCTCTTCAGAACTAACTCTAACCAGTTAGACCAACATATACAGTGGCATCTCCCTCCTACATCTTCAACTGGAAGTTAGTGCATTGCATGAGAAGCTTCCATCTGCCTCCTGAATCGACTGCTGTGCTGCTCAAAAGATGAGAGAGAAGTGGGGGAACACAAGGGCTCCATTCAGTAAAGGCAACCCGGCTCTTCAATCAGCTGCCAGAGAGGCTCTGGAGCACATCCTCTGCGAGAGGCACATATGCACTGCAGCTTCCTGTTTCCAAAGCTTTATCTCTGTATTCTTCTCAAACAAGTCTGAAAATTCTCTGGGAGCTAATTAATATGAGGCATGAGTAGCCAGTATGGCCTAAGAATAAGAATTAAAAAAACAAGCATACATTAATGAAGATTTCTCCACTCCAGCTATAAGGCAGCTGCCACAGCACTGCATAAGCTGATTTGTGGAGCACAGAGATCTCACTGCTTCCCACATTAAAAGAGAAGGGTCTGAAAGGGTAATATTCAGCTATATCTTGAAGACCATTTCAAGATACTCTGCTAATAACCTTGACGTGGCTGTGATTCAGAAAAAAGCAGAGGGATTCTGAGTGAAATCACCAACTTGCCATTTATCAAGACATTCAGTGTCATTAGCAATGGCCTGAACCAACTTGATGGGATTGTACCCCCAAGATCTAGGTTAATCTACTGAGCAATATCTGGATGGCTGTCGTGCTAAGAATGCCTTCACTGTCCACCTCTGCTGTTTTGTATATTAGAGGCTTTTATCATCATAGCCACAAATTCTATTTTTTAAATTGTTTTCCAATGCAGCCAATTCCTCACTACTGCACTAACAAAAACAAACATATGCCTACTAACAGACATTAGAATCTTATGCATGGCTGGACTCTGGTCCATGAAAGATCTTGTTACGACAAATGTGATGTTCTGAAAAATATGAAGATTTTTCATATTTTTCCTATATACCTGATGTGACTTCAATGAATCCACAGTAGAATGAAGGGAACTATTTTCATTAGATCATCTAATATGAATGAGGAAAAGTCATAAAGGAATCCAGTGGCACCTTTGAGGTTAAGTTGAAATAATAATTTTCTAACTTAAGTTGTTGTTGGTCTCCAGATTACTTTACAATTATTTTCCATCCATGTCCATGAATGGAATTTCTCCAGATAATCTCAAAGGTGCTACTGGATTATACTGGTGTATGCTAAAACAAAGTACACAAAATAATCTCTTTGAAGAGTCATGTGAAGGAGGTTTGCAGACTTTCAGACTTTTAACAGTCTAACCCAGAATCTTGACAGATAAGGTTTGGAATTATACACAGCTTCCCTCATGACAGATGATTTACAGCTAGAGGTTAAATGTAAATACAGAACTTACTCCTATCACTTGCATGTCTCCATAAAAAAACTAGTTTTCCCCAGCCAATGGCTAGAAAGAGAAATGCAGAACTATGGCTAACAATCACAGGCCTAGGGTGATTTCCCTCCCAATATTATAGTTGTTTCTAATGTATATGTAGAATGGAAATCTGTCTATATAGACTCATGCAAGAGATACACTCAAATGTCATTGATGAAGGTCACGATTTTAAGCAGAAAATTCCAAATTTCGGGTTTAGTGCAAGTTTATATTCTGCAGCATCTCTCTGGAGATGCAGAGAAATCGCTGCATAGTTGCTAAACCACCGCTTCCGAAAGAACACCTTCAAAGTCTCACAAACAAGGGCTTGTATGGACCAGCATCTACTCCAAACATGCAGACGGTATGATGCAAACTGTCCTTCAAAGCACCTATAAATATCCCCTGAAAGCAATTAGTTCATGGATGCTTAAGAAAACAAGGCATAGTTTATGCACACTGAACAGTTCAAAGACTGCATCCAATCTCTGCCTTGCATGTGAAACTACCTTCATCACATTTAACACACATACATCCATACAAACAGCCCATGATGTCTACCTGTTTAAGAATATTGTTTAGTACAGCAATATATATCTAACAGGAAGTCATATTACAACCTCAAGAATAGCTTTTAGGTATAATGGATTTGTGATTTGTCCAGCATAGGTCATGGATGGGCTGGTTTCTAAGCATGTTTGGAACAAAAGAAAAAGCTTGTTCCAACTTGACCTAAATTCATTGCATGCAGAAACTCTTTTTATTTATTTCACTTCCAAGATACTGCATCAATCCTTTGTTATTAACCATTTCATTCGATCAACAGCCACCTTCCTTTCCTACATTGATTTTATTTTCTTGTTTAGGATTAATAACAAGAAGTCAAAATATTTGCACGAAAAGCTGATATTTTAATCTATTTAATTATATCATACTTTAGGTATGAAAAATGATCTCTGCCTTGACAACATACGAGGAGCCCCCGGTGGCGCAATGGGTTAAACCCTTGTGCTGGCAGGACTGAAGACAGACAGGTCTGAGCGTGGATGAGCTCCTTCTGTCAGCTCCAGCTCCCCATGCAGGGACATGAGAGAAACCTCCCACAAGGATGGCAAAACATCAAAAACATCCAGGCGTCCCCTAGACAATGTCCTGGCAGACGGCCAATTCTCTCACACCAGAAGTGACTTGCAGTTTCTCAAGTCGCTCCTGACACGGGGGGAAAAAAACCCCACATACAATGGCTGGCATGAAAAGTGAATTTTAAGTGCTCTTTTGTGGTGAGCACTAGATACTGGTATTCAACTATTCATCAAGAGTACTAAGAGTCAGGCTTCATATTTCTGGAAGCAATGTATGATCTTAGAGAGTACTGGTCCTTTCACCCACAGTTTGGGTGTTCTCTTAATTTGTTCATCTGAATGAAACCCAGGTCACTCAAGAAATCTGCCTTGACGGTGCTAACCCACGTGAAGGGACTCCTTTGAGTAAGGAGGGCTGTGCTTCAGCGCAGAGGCTCAGGAGAGAGAGGCAGCCAGAGGAGAGAGGATGACACTGACATCATAAATGGAGCTATTTTTACCAACCAACGAGATCTAATCCCTGGCTGAGCAGGAGGTTTGTTTCTCCCGACTGGAAGAGCCTCCTCTGTCCTGGAGCAGGAAACTAGGTTACATAGATTAACTGTCCTCTTCTCTGTTCCCTGGGCCCTTTATTTCTCCCTCTCCTAGCCCATGCCACCTAAAGGTCAGCCTTCAGCATGAAGAGACCCAGAGTCCACCAGTGTGGACCCATGGGAAAATAAATGCAGCAGGGAGAATAAAAGCAAACAAAGAGGAGCCTTTCCCTTGCGCCTCTCAGCTCCATTTCCTAGCACAACTGAACCAGCTTTTGGGAAACCAACTCTTTCAGACAGGCTTCAAGTTCTGTGGTCCTGTTCCTGCAATAGTTCAATATGGGAAAGGAACATATATGTATAATAACCACACCTAGCCCATTCTTTTTTGTGTAGTGTGTGAATGTTGGACTAGGATACTGGGGAGATCAGGATCCCAATCTTCATGCAGCCACAAAAAGTCACTGGGTGACCTTGGACAAGACCCTTTCTCTCCACCTAAGAGTAAAGCCATGGCAAACATCTGCTATATATAAACCTTGACAAGACAGCTATGTAAGGTGGAATGAAAGTGAAGGCACACAATAGCAACACAAGCCTACTCTGCCCCTTGTCAAGACTCATGCATTCTCCAAGTACCTTCTCAACACATCCTTTTCCAAAACAATCAAAGTGAAATCCAGGTTCTTCCTCTTGACCCTTCTTCTCACCTTCTATCTTGCAAAACGACAGGCAACAGAAATCCTAGACTAGTTGAATTTTTTAAACAAATGTCATGTTGCCTTTGCAGGGCAGGAGAATTCATCTCAGGTGTTGGTGGGAACCTGCTCTTGACAACTTGAGGCTCCTTTGTTTTGGAGAAGCATCAGCAGCTGTCAAGCTATTGCTGGGCCCAATCCAAACCCCTGGCTTTGGACCAAGACACCATGAAGTACCACTGTGTTTTGTCCAATACAGGCCCATCCACTAATTAAGAACTCTTCTTCCCCACGAAATGGAGGTGGAAGCTGGTCCAAGTGTGGGGTTTTCGAATTCCCTCCCCAACTTCCCATCACACTTCAGGTCTTCCCTACTTCATCACTGTCCTCCACAAAGGGAAGTGGTTCAACTATTTCTAAAAAATGTTTCGTTGTAAGCCACTTGGCAAGGTCTGCGAAACTAGAGGTACACGGTGCTTTTATTGAACCATTTGTACAAACTACATGATATGAAGTGTCACCAAACAGAATTTTACAACAAGGAAAAACCAAGCTTACTTAGACATGCAAGTCTGCCCTTTTAACTAGCATTTTTCAAATTCCTTACCCTTAGAACCATTTCCAAAGGGATATTTATTCTGATCCAGCAAAACAAACAAAAGATAAACAGGAGTGATTTGAATGTTGGCACACTGGGAGTCTAGAATGTGAATCCCTGGCTCAGTCATAGAAACCCACCGGATAACCTTGGGTAAGTCACACTCTCTCAGGCTCAGAGGGAGGCAAGGGAAAGCCCCTTTAAACCCATTGTGTCAAGAAAACTCCCAATAGGTGTGCATTAGGGTGACCATAAGTCACCTACATTTTGTACTACATATAAAAATGTTTAGATAACTGACCTAATAGCATGTCTTCATACATTTGACAATGTGAAGCATATAATACAGCTGCTAATACGTAAAGAGGACACAAGGAACTACTTTCTTATTTTTTTTTAAATATATTTAGAACATTTTACTTATGAAAATGCGTAACAGGAAAATAGCATGTAGATTTCTCAGCAAGCAGGTATCTTATTATACAAGGCTATATGACCCCCCCCCCCCCCCCAGTGATATTATTAAAGGTGGTGAACCACCTCGCAGAGTAGAAATAAGTTATAATCTCATTTTTCAAAGTCTGAGCATTTTAACCAAAATGCAGGACAATCTGAATACACGCATTACAAATATCTATCTACAACATGATCTGAATAAATGTGACTTTAAAGAACTGAAGTGTGAAAGAATTCAAAGCCACGCCTCCCATTCACATAGAGGATAAAAAAAAATCAAGATCTTCCACTATAAAGTCTGTCAAGATAGATGCATATATTCCCAGCAATGACCCAGTACCACCTTGGTTGCTTTTGGCACATAATTTTCTGCCATGCAATGAGACACAAATAATTTTGTAATGTCTAAGAAAATTGTATTTTGCAAACGGGGGAATAGGAAGCAAGCTTTAAAGCTCTTAAGCTAATAAATCAAAATATTGCATGTGTCACTAATATCTTAAGGCCAAGACATGAAGGCCAAAATATCCCAAACATAACCTTCCCCCTCAGGGACCTGCCTATAACAGACATGTCTCTTGGTGGAACACTATCAGAGGGATCTGCCACTGAAGTCTAGGTGCTATAGACCATATTTCAGAGATAGCAAAAACACCTGAGTATTCCTCAGCTAAGAAAACACCATGAAATTCATGGAATCACCATAAACCAAGAGTAAACTTGAAAGCACATACTCTACATCAGCGTTTCTCAACCTAGGGGTTGGGACATCTGGGGAGGGTCGTGACGGGTATAAGAGGGGTCGCCAAACACCATTAGAAAACACCCTATTTTCTGTTGGTCATAGGAGTTTTGTGTGGGAAGTTTGGCCGAATTCTATCGTTGGTGGGGTTCAGAATGCTCTTTGACTGTAGGTGAACTATAAATCCCAGCAACTCCAACTTCCAAATGTCAATACTATTTTCATTACCACCTTTGGGCACAATGAGTATTCATGCCAAGTTTGGTCCAGATCCATTACTATTTGAGTCCTCAGTGCTCTCTGGATGTAGGTGAACTACAACTCCAAAATCAAGATCAATGCCCACCAAACCCTTCCAATATTTTCTGTTGGTCATGGGAGTTCTGTGTACCAAGTTTGGTTCAATTCCATTGCTGGTGGAGTTCAGAATGCTCTTTGACTATAGGTTAACTATAAATCCCAGCAACTGCAAGTCCCAAGTGACAAAAACAATCCTCCCCAACCCCACTAATATTCAAATTTGGGCATATCAGGTATTTGTGCCAAATGTGGTCCAGTGAATGAAAATACATCCTGCACATCAGATATTAATATTATGATTTATAACAGTGGCAAAATTACAGTTTTGAAGTAGCAACAAAAATAATGTTATGATTGGGGATCACCACAACATGAGGAATGATATTAAGGGGTTGCGACATTCAGAAGGTTGAGAACCACTGCTCTACATACATAATGCTCTCTACAACATAAAGAGATCTGTTTAGAAGTACAGCAGTCAGAGTCTTTTCTGCAGCAACATTCCAGCAACTCCATCCCCATGAGGCAGCATCATCACTATCTCTATGGCTGGTGAAAGGGGAACACATAGCTTCATTATGATCTGACTGCATTCAAATATTCATAGTATTTTATTCTGTCTCTGGCTGACTATTCCTATTTATGTGTGTTTTATTTAATGTGTATGTACGTTGTTAAAATAAGAATTGTCTGAAACAGGAAAGCACAATGGTGATGTCAGAAAAACGTAGGAATCAGCCTTGGTTTGGAAACAATCCCACTCCCATCAAAATAAATGTTTCAATATATAAAGGGGGGGGGGGCGACAACAACACTGACATAAAATAATAATAAAATTAAAAGAAAGCTTTCAAGTTGAGGCCTACAAAATGGGTTTTGCCCAAATTAAAAATCCTTGTTTTCTGCAAAACAGGCAAAGCAAATAAAAAGATAAATCTCTACTTAGGCTGACAGCTCTAGATTTATTTTCTGAAGCCTCCAACCTTTGACATACAGCAACATTAACTTGAATTACAGCCCTGAAAGGGGGGCCTTCCACTTTTTCAGACCCATTTTAATTAAATTTTGCTATTTAAACAGGTATACAGGAGTGCACAATTTATTATAGGGATCCTAGCAATTTATGAGCGTCAGCCACATGCAATTTCTAATCACACAGCCCTCCCCTCCCCCAAGGTTTTGTCCTTACCTCTAACCTTCAAAGGAATCTCCCTCAGTTGCCAGACAATGATGCAATCCCCTCTCCCTTGTTATGGCAGGGGAAGGATGGTCCCTAGTCACCAGGCACATCAGCCACCCGCCCCCACCGTAAAAAGCACAAAGCTAAAGATTCTCAAAACAGAACCAAATAGAGCAAAGGCTCGCAGGAAAAGTCAGGAGTCTGGATGGAGCAAAGGCAGCCATGCTCAATACAATCTGGCTCTCTAATAACACTATGGTCCCTCATAGAAAGGAGATGGGCTAACTTGCTACAAGAAATGCCCTCTGCTTATTATACATGATATAGAGATATACACTCAGTCCTCTGTATCCACAAATGCAAACATCCACAGGTTGAAAATATCCTTCCTGTTTCCGTAACAAAATCCAAAAAGCAAACTTTCATTTTGCCATTTGACATAAGGAACACAATTTTATTACACCATGAAAATAATGGAACTTGAGCACCCATGGATTTTGGCATCCATGGGGCATCCTAGAAACAAATCCCACAGGCCCACTATCAGTGCTTTATTCCAGGCAGAAGGTAAGAGTATAGCACTATTCCTTTCGCTGGAAACCTATTTTAATGAGATTTAAATGTACTACTAAGACACAATCATAAAAAACGTATCAGTGTTCCCAACCATGAATACTCCCTACATGTGTTTCTGGAGAGAGCAGAAAGACCCTATAAAAACAGCAAAGATTCCAAGCCAGAAGAGACTGGATAGCATAATGAATACCTATGACCTGAACACTAATAATTGTTTGCACAGAGTCGCATAGTTCGCTCAGCTTGAAGAACTGAAACTACCTAGCAATGATCTCACCACTCCCCCTGCTTCCGATCTGTGGCATTTGAGCATGCCCGTGGACTCCTATGCCCAATTAAGCATTGCCCTAAACAGCCAATGAAACAGGGTCCACTTCCAACATGAAGGCATTCTCCTATATTAGTACAATACAATACAATAATAACAATAATAATACATTTTATTTTTCACCTGCCCCTCTCCTGATGTCTCGAGGTAGGATACAACAGCCAAAAACATATGAACATAAAATACATGCAATAAATTACAAAAATTAACTATGGGATCTCTTCTGGCAGGTCATTCCGCCATTGTGGGGGAAGCAATGGAAAGGGGAGAGGGGGTCAGTGAGGATCACCAGTCAGATTCTGAATGGAGTAGGTACCCCCCAGAGGACCTCAGTGTCCTAAAAGATGAATTATGCAGCAGAAGGCCATCCTGTAGGGAACCTGGACCCAAGGCATGGAGTGCATCAAAGGTCAAAACCAACACTTTGGACTTTGCCTGGAAACTAGTTGGCAGCCAGTGGAGTGACTTTGATATGGGGATAATAGACTCACTTCTAAATGTTCCTGGGGCTGCAATGTTTTGAACCAATTGGTGTTTCCAAACTTGATAGAGGTAACCCAATGTATAGTGCATTGCAAAATTCAACCTGCAGAAGAAAGGAACCACAAAGCTACTGACTTCTACTTTCATCCAGAATAGCATACTCACTTGCGGCCTGGGAAAAGCAAAATCATAATTTTAAACTGAAATTGAAATGTTTTCGAACTGTGGAGACAGCCGGTGTCAAGGAATCAGTGGTACTCCCCTCCGCACAACTAAAAACAACACACATGAGACGGGGAAATCCAATATTCTACAACACAAATTTGTTTCAGTCACTGAAAAGTACCCTGCCAATATACTGCATCATCATAGAAAAGTATCACTATATCCTACAACCTGTACTAAACTCTTCTGGGAGTTTTCCTAGAGAAGGCCCATTTTGTTCTCAACTTTCATTCCATGGGTATCTGAATCACCACAAAAGCGACCGTCTGCACAAATCAAATAATTTTATTGTACATCTGTTTCTACCATCACAATACATTGCAACATGAAGAGCAAATGCTGTTGCCCTTGAGCGGCCAAGGCTGGAGCCTGCACACACTAACAGTAAGGATTATATCTATTTTGCTGATGCTGTGAGGGAAGCACTTTCCCCGTATCCACAACTGACATTTTAAGGCAGGTTGGCAAGTCGATTAGCTCTACCAATAAATGCTTTTCAGGAAACAAAAATGTTCCAGCTCTATCTGTAATAGGTTTTTAGTCAGGTAATCAACAGAAAGCTCTGCAAAGCTTCTCAAATATTTCATTTTATTTTAAAGGAATGATGTGTTGCTTCCCAACCCGCTAGGGGCCCCAAGGCAGTATTGTTTATAGCAACAAAATAGATTTAATTCCACTAAATGAAAACAGTCCTGAGAATAATTATTTCTTTAATTATTTGGGTGGTTTACCACATTCTCCCATCAAGAAAAGAAAAGGCATCAGGAACATCTTGTAAAAATCAGCAATACGTCTGTTTCTGCCCTCAGGTTTACAATCTAAAAGACACAACAACACAAAAGGAAACGGGGACGGGGGGGGAGAAAAGGCAAAGTGAGGATATATTTCTAACTAAAACAACTGCTTGGAACACATACAGTTGAACAAATGTTCCAACCCTGCTTTCTATGCGCTGCCTGAATACATACACCACAGATATTCAGCAAATACAATAATCCCAACCTGTGTAGAGTGTTGTATTAAATTGAAATACATTTACATTTACTATTGTGGCCCTGCATGCTTCCTTCTGGTTCCTCAAACTCTGCAAAAATATTTCATTGCCCAGATTCCATTTTGTTGTTGTTTTACTATGACACATGATGCAGAATGATGATATAATATTAAGAATACCAACAACAATAATGGAACTATTTACCCTGCAACCAATTCAAAAGCCCTCCAAATGAATGAAAATCATCACAGACTCCTGTATTACATGCTTGTTTTCTTTTCCATGGACTCTCACAATGATGACAGGAAGAGGCACAGTATCACTTCCTGTTCCTACAGCTAGGATAGCAAAAGAAAACAGAGGGTTTATGGGGTTGTAGCAGCACACAAAGGAGAGCAGTGGGAGCATTGGTCCCTGAATTCCACACAGATAACCCCACCCCAGTTTACAGAAAAGACATTAACATACTAATAAGGAAAGTCTAATTTCCAGCAGTTGTATGTTGGAAGCCTGAAGTGAACATTAAATTATCATCTGATTCCATTATCTTCACATTTTGTTGTTGTTCAATAGTTCAGTCATTTCCGACTCTTCGTGACCTCATGGACTAGCCCATGCCAGAGCTCCCTGTTGGCCGTCACCACCCCCAGCTTCTTCAAAGTCAATCCAGTCACTTCAAGGATCCCATCCATCCATCTTGCCCTTGGTCGGCCTCTCTTCCTTTTTCCTTCCATTTTCCACAGCATCATTGTCTTCTCTAAGCTTTCCTTTCTTCTCATGATGTGGCCGAAGTACTTCATCTTGGCCTCTACTATTCTTCCCTCCAATGAGCAGTCAGGCTTTATTTCCTGAAGTATGGACTGGTTGGATCTTCTCGCTGTCCAAGGAACTCTCAGAACTTTCCTCCAACACCACAGTTCAAAAGCATCTATCTTCCTTCGCTCAGTCTTCCCAATGGTCCAGCTCTCACATCCATAGGTGACTACGGGGAATACGACTGCTTTGACTATGCGGATCTTCGTTGCCAGTGTGATGTCTCTACTCTTCACTATTTTATCGAGATTGGACATTGCTCTCCTCTCAAGAAGTAAGCGTCTCCTGATTTCCTGTCTGCAGTCTGCGTCTGCAGTAATCTTTGCACCTAGAAATACAAAATCTGTCACTGCCTCCATATTTTCTCCCTCTATTTCCCAGTTGTCAATCATTCTTGTTGCCATAATCTTGGTTTTTTTTATGTTTAACTGCAACCCAGCTTTTGTGCTTTCTTCTTTCACCTTGATTAGAAGGCTCCTCAGCTCCTCCTCTTCACATTACCCTACTACAAAATAAATTTAGGATATCTATTCGTTATCAGCAAATATATATTAAATAAAGGAGACCATGTGACATTATTTCCCCCGTGTGAAGCCACATCCTGTTTCATACCATTTGCTGCCTTCCCACATGAAACCACCTAAGCAACATTTCTGCTTTAGCCAGTTGCTAAACTCTCCTCTTCTATCTTCTTGCAGCTCAAGTCCACTAAACAGGACAACATTGTGCTATCTCCATGACAGGCCACTCTGTTACTGTTCTGGCTGAAAAGCAGATGAGACAGGTGCAGGGAAGCTTACCAAATGTGCTCTTATTCAATTGCTGTGGAAATTGAATTCCAGAGAAGTATGCATACTGGAATCGGCACATGTTTGCTAAATGCTTCGACATCTCTTAAAGCAGAGAATTGGGCAAAAGGATAATGAACAGAGTCCCTGACCAAGGAAAAATGTAAAGTTAAATGATAAATACACACATCCTACTCATTCACTATTACAGACATTCAAACCTGGGAAAGGGTGCTCTTTCTAAACTTCCGTGCACATGCACAGCCTCGAGTAAAACCCATAAGGCAGCAACAGTCACTTTCATTTAGCCTACAAGAGGTTTTTTTTTTTAAAAAATCTGATGAAGAATCTGATTAAACCCCATGGGGTTTTCTGGAATGTATTTAGGAAAAGAACACTCCATCTATTCATAAGAAGGTAGCCAGCACCTGCAACCGAAAAGGCTTCTCAATCAATTTCCACAGCATGTTGGCTATGCTGTTCATCCTCTGCAATGAATCAAACTACAGTGTGAAGAATGGGATGGGTAACTTTTGGGTGGGTTTTGCTCCTTCTGGGACAAAAGGTTCAAAGGTTCAAACTATCATGGGAATTCACCTACATAACGAGGTGACAACTGTAGTCATGAAGAGATGGTATTTATTTCTTTATTCATTTATTGCATTTGTATACCGCCTTTCTCAGCCAGAAGCGACTCAAGGCAGTCCACAGTTGGCAGCGATTCGATGCCATAACAAATATCAAAATACAGTTAAAACAGTTATAAAAACAATTCAACATTTAAAATGTAATATAAAAAGCAAATATATGTGTAAAAACAAGATCCTCAGTATCTCCTTACTAAAATTGTTGTCCAGTTGCATCATCAATCATTCCATATATTCATTTATGTCTAATTATGGTAAAAGCAATGGCAATCCGCCCCATGGAAGCTCTCCAGCTGGTTCCTCCACAGAGTTGGTTATCCATAAAGTTGTACTACTACTCCCAATATGATCAGGAAAATTCCACATTGGCCTGTCTTACAATCGCCATAAGTTGGAAATGGCTTATAGGCACAAAGTAACAAGCAACAGAGGTCAGGGTTAATGACCAGAAATAATGCAGAAGGAGGAAGGACAATTTCAATGAAGTATTTTATCCTGTGAGCGAATGCAAAACTGAACTGTGCTCAAAGCCTGAAACTTGGCTTGAATTCCAAATGGGATATGTCCTTTGAGTTATGCCACAGCAGGTAGCGCTGACTGTTCTTGTTGACTTTAGAGAATTCAAAGTCTGCTCAGCTTTTTTTTTTTTTCAAAAAGCTTGTATCACCAAGCCAGATGTGGAAAAAATTCCCCAACTCAGGCTTCCTGAGCAGAACAGGAAAGGAGGCCATGGTTACCTTAACCCTTACGCATGAAAAGCCCAATCTTCTCAGCAACAAGACCAATCTAATCTATTCTAGCATTGAAAGCTGTCCGCCTGAAGAAGAAAATAATCAGTTACTTGCTGGTTCACTGGAGGAATATGCCTCAATATGACAGTTCAGATGCTAGAGCAGCAATAATAAAAAAAAACAACAACAAGGCTAATAAGGCTCTGCAAGGTTTTAGGAGCTTAAAAACAAACAAGAGTGATTCTTCTGACTGCCTCACTCAAGCCATTTACAGGAACAGGAATGAGCAGAGCTTGGGCTGGCAAGCTGCCACCGCATATGCCTTTCCTTCGACCTCCTCCAACTTGTCCTCAAGGGAGTCTGGACAGATAAATGCCTACTAAGAACTGAAATATACCACCAACCTGATACCCTTGGATAATTTCTGAAGCCTCACATTGAAAAATCAGAATACATGATGTCATTTGCAGCTCAGTTAATCTAATACCTTTGCAAACATCCCTTCGTCCACATAAAATATAATATAGTGCAATGACTATGGAATGACCTCAGACTATGATTTTTGGATGGCATGATTTTAATACTGAATGGAATTTTAAATTTTTTAATATGTATTAATTTCAATTCAATGGATTTTAAGCTTAATGTTGTATGTGTTTAAGGCATTGAGTAACTGCCATATGTAAGCCGCCTTGAGCTCCCCTTGGAGTAGAGAAAGATGAGGTATAAATAGAGTAAATAAATATATAATAAAATTAAGTAACCAAGATTCAGAAAACCAGTGTCTTCAGATCACAATCAATCTTCAAGACTTTTGTACCTCACTTCCTCAACACTATCCTCCCATAGTGCGAGAAATTATGTACCAAATAAAACTACTAGAGATTGTTGATGTCACTGAAAACTCAATTTGCCTTCAATATTATTTTCTGAACAAGATAGTCATCACTTTTACTCTAAAGATAAAGAATGGTAGCATAATGTATGAACCAAAAATCTGTACTGCCATCATTTTTATGCCACAAATACAAGAAATCAACTTTCTTAAACTTACATTTTATTGGCTTTTTATATCTTCTCTTATCTACACATAGAAACTATGGGGGAATTGTATAGATTGCTTCTGATCAATTGGGTGGCAACCTGTGCTCGACGGGGTTACACTCCCCCTGAGGTCACAGGTCCACAGTCTGGACGTCCTCCTGAACTCAGCACCAACACTTGATGCTCAAGTGTCAGTGGTGGACAGGAGGACATTTGCACAGTTAAAACTTGTGCACCAACTGCAACCGTACCTCGAGAAACCTGACTTGGCCACAGTGATCCACACCTAGATTAGATTACTGCAGTGCACTGTAAGTGGGGCAGCCTTTGAAGATGGCCCGGAAATTGCAACTTGTAGAAAGGTTGGCAGCTAGGTTGCTAACTGGAGCTGGTTACAGGGAGCAGACGACGCCTCTACTGAAGCAGCTCCATTGGCTGCCGATAAGTTTCCGGGCTCAATTCAAAGTGCAGGTTATTGCCTATTAAGCCCTAAATGGTTCAGGTCCTGCTTACCTTCATGACCATATTTTCCTATATGAACTGGCACAAGCACGAAGATCTAAAGGGAGGCCCTTCTCTCACTCCCACCTCTGTTGCAAGCACAGTTGGTGGCGACGAGAGAGGGGGCCTTCTCGATGGTGGCCCTCCGGCTCTGGTACTTTCTTCCCCAGGGAGATTAGATTAGCCCCCACCCTGTCCACCTTTTGGAAAGACCATGTTCCAATGTGCCTTTGAAAGATAGTTCAGTTATTAATCAAGTTCTGCCTAGCCCCCTTCTTTTAGTAGGCTCTCCAGCACTTTATCCCCAACTCCCGTCCCAACAGCCTGCATTTGCATTAGCCCTTGTCCTGCCCTGTTAGCCCCAAATCTGCACATGCCCACTTTTCCCGAATATTGGTTGGTTGTTGCTTGATTTATGTTTAATGGTGCTTTATATTTATTGCTTTTATTGTTTTATTTAGCTGTTATATGTTTTTAACCATGTATTTTGTAACCTTGTTTATGTTGGGCTTGGTCCCCATATAAGCCGTCCTGAGTCCCTTCAGGGAGATAGAGGTGGGATATAAGAATAAAGTTGTTATTATTATTCCCCTCATTTATTAGTAACAGTCTGTTTCTGAAAATGAAGAAAAGGCTGTGCTATTGTGTGCAAAGACAACCTCAGTCTACACCATTTCCGAAGTGGAAGTAAATATTTCAATTTTTAATCCAACTCAGTGAAATCCTAAAACTGAGACAGTAATTTTTCACTGATGAATGCCACTTATATCTTATGAGCCACAGAATACTGCATTCAGATAAACCAATTAGTTGAAGAAAACTCTCAAGCAGAGACCTTTTTGTTCTAACTGAAGAGCAAATATTTTATTTTACTTGCTGAGAAAACATGTTTCTTCAAAGTTAGCTTGTTTTAATGTTTTGTCAAAACTGATTATTCTACAAAACAAACAAAAAGACAAGAACAAGTCTGACACGGTGCACCAGTTGTTCCTAAATGGTCAATTACATTGATAAATACCTTTCTAAACTCCAAGCACAAATGCGACCAGTTTCCAGCACTGTTCATTCAATAATTTAAGAGGAGAGGAACAATGGTTTCATAACAGCTTCTCAGTGAAATTCAGGGCAGATTTTTTTTCAGGTTTGGTATGCTTACTAAGCTAAGCCACCAACCTCTGGACACTGAATCACACTGGTTTCTCATATAAATTGGGAATTTTCACGGAACTAGAACAAGAAAAATATTCTAAAAAATAACACAGACTAGCTTGGGGACCCAGGGTGTCCGGGTTATTTGAGAAAGGCATTTTTTGTTTTTTGGAAATATCAGTTTGGTTATGGCTAACACTATTTATTAGGGAAAAAACCTGAGTGTGCTAGTCTTTTGTTTTTTTATTATTATTAATGCTTCCAATAGAAAATGCATGTGAGTGAACTACAATTCCCAGAATCGTGAGTAATTCCTTCCCAAACCCTGCCATTATTCAAAGTTGGCCAAGCTGGGTCTGTGTGCCAAATGTGGTCCAGATCCAGTATCAGCTGGGTTCAATGATATCTAGATAAGGGTTAACTACAACTCTCAGATTCCCAGGGCAATCACGCTCAAACCCTGACAGTATACACAATTGGCCATGCTGGATCTATGTGCAAAGTTTGGTCCAGATCCGTTGTAGGCTGGGTTGACAGTGCTCTCTGGATATAGGTGTACTACAACTCCTATAAATCAAGGCCATTTCCCCCAAGCCTGGTCATGGGGGTTCTGCATGCCAAATGGGGTCCAGGTCCATTACTGAAGGGGGTCACAGTACTCTGCCTTGATGCAGGGTGAACTACAACTTCCACCCTGTCCCCCAAAGCCCTCTGTTCAATTGATGATCAATTCCTTTATGTTTGCTGTGTGCCATAGGAAAGGGTAGGAAAGGGTTAAGGGAGAGGCAGTGGGCAGGGTCATAAAAATGCCACACAAGGAACCCTGAGATGCCCGCCTGCTGTGAAGGAAGCATGTCATATCTAGGATGAAACTGTCTCAGAATGAAAGCATTCCTTGGGTGTTTGTATTTGGGCGACACACGTTCAGTTGAGGGGTGCCTTTAGAGGCTTCTCAGCACTTGGGACTATAGCCTGTTTGTGGAGGCAGGAGGCCATCTGTGTGTGCGGACACCTCCGCCACATACATACACACACACACTTTTCACTTTTATTATGTGTATAGATAGATAAAAGAAATATTCACAATTGATATACAATAAAGCAAAGAAGGTATTGTTTTTCAAGATAATCCCAGGCTGTAAAACCATCTGGAGCAATGAGTTAACCAAAGCAACGTGTCCGTACACATGCACATGTACACCCACAGTCCAAATACCAAAACACCATCAAGGATTACTGGTTTCCTGGAGAATAATGTAGTAAGATTATAGAAATCTGACAGCTGAGGCACAGCACAACTTTTGCCATGAAGCCTGTATCTGATGAAACCTCTCTAAGAGTCACAACAGGAAGAGGTAAACCATTTACATTTTCCCCAGTGAAAACATGTCACAAACAAGGCAGCTATTTTCTCATGTGCTACTTTATGAGTGTGCTACTCTATGTGTGTGTATGTGTGTGTGTGAATTGGGCCCTGCCACATTGACATTACATAACAATATGGAACAATGCATTCTGTGCTCACCATCCCTTCTTCACAACTCTTCCCATCTAATACTGCCTTCCTAAAAGGTTGCTTCAAGTTTTTAAAAATGTTATTCTATCTATAAGTCGTATTTAGAGACTATTTAGTTGCCACGTAATACACTGTGGTTGCTATAGAAACCAGTGCGAATGTCTGCTTGTTCACAGGCTTGTATGAATTATAACACAGAATATTAGTTTTAAAAGAAGCCCACTCTACTTTTTTCATCATTTTTGCAAAGTAGGAAAAATAGAGGCGGTAGAACTGCAACTCTTTAGTAATGAAAGTAAGGCTCTTACTTGAAGAATCAACTCTAAAGAAAGTCTGGGCAAATTTACCAAGTTTCTAGTTTGCCATTATTTCCCTCCAAACCCTGCAAGTTAATTTAAATATAAGCAAATTTTCAGGATACACAGTATGAATAAATCAATTTTATTGCAATGGTCACAGACAAAGAGTAGGATAAACAGCATAGTTTTTCAGCCATTTTCAAATTATGCCTGGATGTTGTTTGGAAGCATACTAAACATGCCTAACATGTGAGTTCAACAACAATAGAGAAGCTTTCTGAATATGCCTGCCTTGACCCATCTTCTCCTGCAATCTGCAAAAGGGGGGAATGTAATACCACAATTTATATTCCACAAACACAAGAAATGAACTTTCTAAAACTTATGCTCTATTGGCTTTTCCTATTGTCATGGATCTACATGTAGCAAACAGCCAGATGAACAAGTATATCTGGCTCCCAGATATTTAGGGCAATTTTTCACCTAAATGAGGCAACTGTGAGTGGATTCTTAAGATAAAAGGGCTGTAGAGTGTTCAGTTGTGGTTGCTGCTGTTGTGTGCCTTCAAGTACCATATACACTCAAGTATAAGCCAACCGAATATAAACAGAGGCACCTAATTTTACCGCAAAACACTGGGAAAAGCCGAGGGTGGGAAATGCAGCAGCTACTGGTAAAATTCAAAGTAAAAATAGATACCAATAAAATCACATTAATTGAGGCATCAGGAGGTTTGATGTCTTTGAATATTTACATAAAATTGTAATTTAAGATAAGACTGTCCAACTCTGGTTAAACCCTTATTCTAACCTTCTTCAATGTAAATGTGCTTACATATACGGTCTGAGTCCCTCTACGGAGGTTGAGAAGATCAGGATATAAAAGTTTTAAATAAATAAATATCCTTCCAATAATAATAATAGAGTAAAATAATAAATGTAATAAAAATAATAATAGAGTATAATGGAAATATAGTAACATTAATAATAGTGAATACATGTAATAATCATAATCATAATCATAATCATAGAGTAAAAATAATAAATGTAATAATAACAATAGAGTAGCATAATAAATGTAATAACAAAAATAGAATAAAATAATACACGTAATAATAACAATAGAGTAAAATAATAAAAAGCTTTGACTCAAGTACAAGCCAAGGGGGGTTTTTTCAGTCTAAAAAAGGGGCTAAAAACTTATAATCGAGATTATATGGTAATTTCCAACTTATGGTGGCCCTTAGACAAACCATCTTGGGAAGGTTTGTTCAGAAGGAATTTGTCTTTGCCTTCCTCTGGGGTTGAAAGAGTGCTCAAAGCCACCCAAGGGGTTTCCATGGCTTTATGAGGAGCCAAACCTTGGTCTCCAGAGTGTAGTCCAATGCTCAAACCAGATTACCAGTGTGGTATGCTGAAAACAAATTCCCAGGTGCAACACATGCTCAAAGGAGCCCACCTCCCTTTTTATCTATCGATCTACCTACTTATCTATCAGCCTGACTAGCAGATCTTGAGATCCTAATACAAATAAACCAAAGTATTTCCACCAATCCTAAATCCTCTTTACACACATTCAACTGCTGAAAGATGACAGCATTGCTCAAGAGGTCTGAACAGAGCCCCTCCCCCACAAACGAATAAAGAGCATGCCTCACAACCTTCTTGCACTATGCAGAGATCCAAGGTAAAGGATGAACAGGCACATCCACATGGAAAAAAATCCTGAAGGCATAAAAAGTGTACAATTTTTTTTTTAAAAAAAACCACCATTTTTGTGTCTCATCTGGCTTTAACTCTTCAGCAACTGTCACTGCCAAATAAACATTCCTAGGTTAGAGATATTCCAAGTAGGCAAAACCATCAAGTCTAAAGGGAACAGAAGCCTCTTTTAAGACCCTGACACAAAGAACATTTGTCACACAGGGACTTGCGTTACATTCCTGTGCTCCGAAACAAGAATCCCAAGCAATCGGAGAAGGCAGAATTGTTTCAAACAACTTGCAGAACCATGTTAAGCAGATGAGGTCATGAAGTCTGAACTCCTTTCCCTTACAAGTGGCAAACAAGGCACCCAACCTGTGTTACCAACTCCATGGTTAAAGCAGCAATTTATCCCAAGTATACAGATGCAAATACACACAAAAAAAAACCCCAATCATTTATACCATGCTATAAGTTATGAAATGTTTAAGGAAACTAAAATGGACCCAAAGTCTTCCGTTCAGAGAATTTCCATCCGAATGTTACTGTTTTCCAAGTAGATAAAATGTACTAAGTTCACACTGACTAAGCAAACTGACTGTGCCTTAAAAGTGTCTCAACGAGATTAGGAGATAATGAATATGCTTGAAATGGTAAAATATGTAGGCTGATGCTACAGTCAAGTCGCATATACAGATGTCAATGACAGCTGGGCAAGTTAGCACAGCTTACATTTCATCGATGGAATGATCTCATTTGCACCTTCGGCTAAAAGCAACATTATGGCTGCTATATGTGGAGAAAATCAGGCAGACATCCATGCATTCGCAAAAGAGGGAATTACAGTACAATTAAAGTTTATAGATGCTGGTAAATTTTGGTTATGTTTCCAACACTACGCTGGGTTTTTCAACACCTGGAAGTTTTATAAAATGCTTGGTGGAAGACATATTTTACAGCTGTGTGCTTGAAAGGAAAGAACATAATTACAATTCTGAGCATGAAACAAGCTACCACCATACAAGCCTAGACCAAATCTGTTTTCTCCAGCTGTAGTGAATCAAAGTAGTCTGAATTAAACAACAAAAAGGCCTCGAAGCAGCCATTCTTGGTGCCTTTAACCTAATAATTGGGCAGCACCTGGATCCGGAAGGGCTGCAGAGGATTGTAAGGGCCTCAGATGTTCGGTGGATGTGGTCCAGTGGTTCTTTGATCTCGCCGGAAAGCAGGACCTCAAATAATGCATCTGTGTCCTGGCTGGCTCACAGATCCGGGTGTGGACCTGAGGGGATTTATAAGAGCTAGTGTTACACTGCAGCTGGAAAGGAAAAGGATGGAGCCTGTTTAAACGGCAGGCACACAAATGTAAGGGGAAACGTGGTGCGATCCGTTCCCCATCCCCAGTCACCCCCCCCCCCAAAATGCCCCCAAAGCAATTTCCAAGGAGGTTGTAGTATGGCCCAATTCTAGGCAGATCTAGAATTTCCATGGTAACCAGAGAACTAAACATATTGTCGAAAACTATTATCAGTCCAGAATCTGTTATGTTTTCCACAACCATACATACTACAATGAATCCTATCTATCTATTTATCCATTGATCTTTCAGGCTTATAGTGCACTCTCATCTCAAAAGACAGCCAGAGCAGCTTACATAATATTAATAAGAAGGCAGTTCCTGCCAGTGGGTTTACACCTTGAGATGCAACATGAAGGAAAAGAGAGTGTGAAGGCAACCCTTCTTAAAGTTAGAACATCTTAAGGGTAAGATGAAGTGAGACAGCTGTCCACTTAACAGAGCCAATTAAGTGGCTCTAATTCTCATTTTTGCCCCCTATTTGTCCAGGAAAATGGGAGGGTAGGAAGAATAAAAACTGCTTTCTTTTCCTAACCTTTCCCCCTGTTTCTTCCTGGGTCTTTCCATGTCTAATCTAAGGGCAGCAGGCCAGAGGAAGGTGTTTATCCCATAACTTTGTATGAACATATACTTTGCCTGGCTCAGCTTCAGCCACCCCAAGATCCAAATAAACTTCCTAACAACATGCCCTCTTCATCCCCTGGTGGCGTAATGGGTTAAACCCTTGTGCTGGCAGAACTTCTGACCAAAAGGTCAGCAGTTCAAATCTAGGGAGCAGGGTGAGTTCCCATCTATCAGCTCCAGCTTTTCATGCAGGGATGTGAGAGAAGCCTCCCACAGGATAGTAAAACATCTGGGCGTCCCGTGAGCAATGCCCTTACAGACGGCTAAGTCTCTCATACCAGAAGCAACTTGTAGTTTCTCAAGTTGCTCCTGACACACAAAAAGAATCAATGAAAAGCAACTTTATGGGTTTTATGGACTGGCATAAGCAAGACAACTTGGAAGTTCTCAATGAAAGCCACAACCTTCAGCATGTTTTCTCAAACCTCATGGCACAACTGTATGAAAAGACCAGGAATTTAGAAGTCTAAAGCAAGGGACCCAGGACATGAGGTGTGGATCTTATTTTTTCAACCAGACAGGGACCAAAAGGCCCTGTAAAGCACCCATTCCAATAGCTTTGGTGCTGCATTTTGCACTATGTGTAGTTTTCTGCTCGTTTGTCAAGGGCAGTCCTCCTACAAAGAATGCACTACTGTAAATCTACTTGGGAAAATTAAGGTAAGAACCACTGTGCTCAAATCTGCTCTTCCTTGGAAAAGAGGCAATAGATGCATTCACCGATGGTGGGCAAAGGCATTCCTTGTTGGGGAAAGCAACCTTCTCAAGCCTTCTCTATAGCCTAAGGGCTGATAACAGTGGTATACAAATAAAGTAAGTAAATAAATAAATAATGTTTGTTTGTTTTGCAACGTGTCGTTTCATAACCTGAAGTATATGTCTTATTTGATTTGCAGTTTCCTTATCTCTATATACTTAAAGAAGTGGGAGGGGCTGCAGGTTATGTGACTGGCTCAGTGCCGGTTGAAAATGTTCAGGTTTAAACAGGATGACAGTTAGAGAAGTGTGTTGAATCTTGAATGAGCTCGGGTATAGGTGTGTCAGAGTGCAAAAGCTAATGTTAGGAAGTTAGAAACTTTTGAGGCTTGTGTTTTCTTTTGAAAGTAAACTCTTATTAAAGAAAGCTGTATAAAGTAACATAGTTTATGAAGAAACCATAAATGATTATAAGTTCAAGATACAAACTCTCTGAAACGTTACTGAAGTTTTTTAACCCTTGACAAGGAATGTGCCTGTATCTTTAAATACATGAAGTTATTAGTAAACACAATGAAGACATCTGCTCTTGCACTTTGCTACTCTGCTGCTGAATATGCATGCCCATCTCACCACGTTAAAACGGTGGATGTGGCTCTTAATGAGACATGCTGCATTATCACAGGATGTCTATGCCCTACATCACTGGAGAAATTATACAGCTTAGCCAGTATTTCACCACCTGACATCTGCCAGGAAGTAGCAGCCAACAATGAAAGGATCAAGGCAGTGACATCTCCTGCCCATCCTCTGTTCGGATATCAGCCAGCATGCCAATGCCTTAAATCAGGAAATCGTTTTTTAAGATCTACAGAGATACTCATAGGAACACCTCAGCAAGTGAGAGTCCAAAGGTGGCAGGCTAAAACCCAGACCCTCAAGCCATGGCTGATACTGGGGACACAGAAGACTTGGCGACTTGGAAGGCACTGAACAGACTTCACTCTGGCGCCATGAGATGTAGAGTCAACGTTAAGAAATGGGGCCACAAAGTGGAGTCCACAACATGCAAGTGTGGAGAGGAGTAACACACAGACCACCTTTTACAATGCAGTCTGAGCCCTGCCGAATGCACAATGGAGGACCTTCTTATAGCAACACCAGAAGCACTCCAAGTAGCCAGCTACTGGTCAAAGGACATTCAACATAATTCCAAGGTTTTAACTTTGTTTTTGTTTTTAAATACAGTACATTACAGTACATTACAACTGTACCCTTGGTTTGCTTATGACACAATAAATAAATATCAGTAAATAAAACTTATCTTTAAAGGGTCTGCTTGCATCATTGTCTGCTGAAAGCATCAAACACGAACCAAAGAAACTCTGCTACCCTGATTAAGTTGTGATTCTAACAGTTCATGATCTATACCCCGATGTGGTCAGCGATCCTAACAAGTCATAATCCATTATCCCCAATATTTATATTTACGACATTTATATGCCACCCTTCTCACCCCAAAGGGGACCCAGAGCGGCTTATAAGATATAGATGCATGCAATATATTATGTTATTAGCATAGTACAATATCAGTATTAAATATTACTATATTGTACTATACTATAACATTGTAATATTATTAGTAATATTACATGTAACATAAATATAATATAATATTACATGTACTATAAATATAAATATAATATTCCTGGCACAGTAATCATCTGGCCTTCTCAGAGCAGTCCTGAAGGAATACCAGTTTGATTGAATATGAAATATGAACCAAAACAATTTAAACTGGTGGCTACCAAACTGTGATTCAGGAACTCCAAGATCTCCTCAGAGGCCCCCAATGGTTATTCTCACAAGAAGTCAGTGTGCCAGGCAAGCCTCGCTGCAGTTGCTGATCTTATTCCCATAAAACAAAATATTGGCAGAGTTGTAATGCATTCTAGAATGTGCTCTTGCTTTGTGCTGAGCAATGAAGCCCAGCAGAACCGGTGATCTGGTTCAGAAATAGAGAACAATTCCTCAAGATGAAAAATTGGTAAAAAACTTTCAGAATTGGCTTGTCTAATGTTACAAATACACAACATTAAAACACAATAACAACTCAACTTTACATTAAGGAAAACTTAAAAGCTTTCCTGTGAAAAACAACTACAGGATATTGGCAAGACTGCAAGTATTTGGGGGGGGGGGGGAGGGGGCTAAGTACAACAAATGGATTTTATTTTGTTTGTGCAACAGAAAGAGGAAGTCTATTTCTTGCAAGACTGCAGTATTAAGTATAGCACTGCCAGGAGAATAGCCAAAACTATAAAAGAACTTTGAGCAGTTATGATGTTAACCGCACCACCCAGGACCAAACATGCTGAAAATGAACATAGCTGATGGTTTAGAGCACTAGAAGTGCGCTTCTCTTCCCACTTTCTATTTTTACAAGAGGTAGACCTTTCAGAAGATGGCCTAAATATAAAAACTCATCAGATCCCATCTGATCTTTGAGTCTAAAAAGCATCAACACTGGTAAACACGTGGATGGGAGATCATAAATGAATACTAAGTACCATAGACTACACTTTCCTACAACTTCAGGTAATTCCTTGCCTGAGAAAACTCGAAGAAATCCATCCATAAGACAATAAGAGACCTGAAGAAACATTGCAAAATGAAATGACCTAAATATGACAAGGAGAAAGAATTAAGGAGGAACTGCACCCAAGCAAACCATCAAGAGCATCTCTGAATCTCCCTCTGTTTTTCTCTGCATGAGAACGGGCATTGAAAGCATCTCATCATGCTTTGAACAGAGCTAGCAAATAGAGTAGAGAAGCTTCTCATCTTCTCATCTTGTACTCAAAAGAAGGGGACAAAAAAGAGCCCAAGCCCCAGGTCTGTGTTTTGCTCCTGCATAAGAATATCGCTCATCTGTTTGATAAAGGGCCACTCATTCCACTTTAACAGACCATCCAGTGTTCACATTCAATTCTAGCAATCCTACGCTGAAAGGAGAAACATAAGCAGCAGCAAAACAATAATGCAGAAGCAAGAAACCTCTACAACTCCCTAGGCTCATCTCCACACTGAGCTTTGGAGAGATGGAGGAATAGTCACCTCCGTAATTTTGCCATTTGAAAGGGCACAATAAGAATTCCTAATGGGGTGAAAGGCAATCTGCCCAGGTACCTAGAATTGGGAATAGTGGCCCCAAATGACTCTTCCACTTCCTAGCTCTGCCTCTGGAGGGAAGAACTAAAATTAGCTCATCCACTCCCAAGATCCATAGCAGCATTAGTCATTAAAATGTTAACTTGTCACATACGATTTTAATCAAGTCACCCTCTGTGGTGTGCTCAGCTTCGAAAGCACAGTACGTGAGGTTTACCCCTTTTCATCATCATCGAAAGATGAAATGCAAGAGATGAGCCTGCAGCAGTATGCAAAGGGCCATATTCCGATTTTTAAAAATCTAGTTCTTTTATAAATTTGCTTCTTCCCTAAACATTAACAAACAGAGTGTCTCTAACAGTGAAGGTTTAAAAGGAATCAAAACTATGGCTGTCACCCGACTCATTTCAGAACTGGCAGTTTTAGGTTAGGTCTGCCCTTTAACATCAAATTTCAGTTACAAAAATTACTTTATATGCCAAGCCTGTACTGAACAAGGAACAACAGCACATAGTATATCTCAATTAGCACATGCATGTAACTGGAATGGAAATGACTTCAATTTAGGTAATTGGATTTCCACAAACAAAATTACAAGAGCAGTTCTCACTGCATTGTAGTATCACCTTGTTGCATCTGGAATTCTGTGATAATGACTGACAATGATGTTTTAACATATCATAACCCCACCCCCCACCCCCCAATACAATCTCAATCTACCTTCTGCCTGCTCCTGACCAGGAGTGCTCTTTGCACCAGATAAATAGTAAAATATCCCACAGCAGTGAATGTCCATGTCCCCAGATTTGGTTACTAAGCACTCGAGGCCAATGGAGATTATAGATCAATGTGATTGGATGTTTTTAACGAGGATACCTAATGATACATGTTTTTATTGATTTTATTGATTCTGCTATGGTTTATTATTTGATTGTTTTATTATATTGAAATTGTATCTTATGGTCTTGGTACCAACAGCAAACAGTCCTTAGTCGCCTGTAGGGATGGTATATAAATGCAGTAAATAAATAAATAAATGTTATTGATTGCCAAAGAGAATTTGAAGGAAATAAACAGTTGTAGGAAAGGAGAACAAATATAGTACAGGTTCCTGGCATTTCCTGGAAGGAAAAATCACGGACCTTCCACACCAGAGGGTTGCAATTCAAGGTGCAGGTCGGTTCAGGACCTGCCTATCTTCGAGACTGCATCTTCTCCTATGAACCCTCATGCTCTTTAAGATCTTTTGGGGAGGCTCTTCTCTCGCTACCACCTCCGTCAGTTGAAGGGGATGAGAGAAAGGGCCTTCTCAGTCATGGCCCCCCGGCTCTGGAACTCCCCCGGCTCTGGAACTCTCCCAAGGAGATCAGATTAGCACCCTCCCTGGCCACCTTCCTCAAAGACTTAAAGACCTGGGTGTTCTGTTGTGCTTTTGACTAAGCAATTCCCTGGATAGCTGGACCCAGTTGGGACCCAAAAACCTTGTCCTCAAGCACTCTGTAATTGTTATGCCAAAAACCTTAATGGTTAAATTGCTCTTATCATCAAAGCCACTATATGATATTTGCACTTTACGCATTAGCTCTATCCTTTAATATTCTGGCATCAGTAAGCCCATCCTCAACAAGACACTAAATTTTGTTATATGTTTTTGGTTTTAATGTGCATTTTACACTCTGTTTAATACTGTTGTTTCATTTCATTATATTGCTTTTGTTGATATGTATTTTACTGTATTATGTTTTAACTGTTCTGTTGGGCTTGGCCCCATATAAGTTGCCCCAAGTCCCTTCGGGAAGATGGAGGCGGAGTATAAAATAAAACTATTATTATTATTATTATTAACACAAAAACACAGTATATCACAGCAAACGAAATATATATGCTGGATTTCGTATCACAAAATCACAAGTCGAACACTTCCCAAGCGCATTTTCGAATGATGCACGCAGATCCAGGTGGCCTTTTGCAGCAGACAGATCATGATTTTGTCAATGTTTATTGTTTCCAAATGCTGGCTGAGATCTTTTGGCATGGCACCCAGCGTGCCCATTACCACTGCGACCACCTGGACTGGTTTATGCCAGAACCTTTGCAGTTCAATGATGATGATGATGATGATTATTATTCAAGAAGCTTTGTTCTGGATAAATCATTTCCCAGCAATTGCTTTTAGTCCCAATCCTCAATGCTTCACACAGATGATTTGAAGGCACTCCCAACAGAGTTTCTGGCCCAAAATATCTTACAGAAACCCTCCTCCTGCCCAGACCAGGTCTGTCCAAAAAAAATGAAAAAGCCCACAAAGAGAAGGGAATGTAGAGGCCAGAAGAGATTCAACACCAGTAACATTCCCCCATCTCACAAATCTTCCTATTGCAATCATGTAGTCATCCAAGAGAGAACATCACTTTATTTATAGTACTGCCACAAATTTACAAGTTAGGTTTTCTGAGCTCAAGCCCGTTGATTATATAAGCCAGCAGTCATGATTAGGCTGTAAAGGTTTATTCCATGTGGAAAACGGTAGCCTGGATTAACTAGATTCCATTATTATCTTAAACTACATCAGAAAATGTATGAAAGGAAAGCTGGGGGAAATGCAACTCAAGTCTTTGCCAGAATCTTGACCTTACAAATATTTTCCTTGCACAATAACAATACCACCACTCTATCCATTCAAGAATCTGTAAATATTTAAAGGCCACTTCTCCCAAGCTAAAAAGTTGCTAATGCAAAAGGCCTGTGCTAAATGGAAGCCAAGCTCTGGCCCAATTTTGTCGAAGCAATTCTATCTGTATTGTAACACGTGGGTTTTTCAAAACACAATTTAATCCTTGAAGCGTGGGTTGAAAATGCTTTTCACTATCCTCCTCAGATTCACAATTGTACTCTTCTTGGGAGGTCAAAACAAGGCAAGATTCGGGCTTGGAGAAGCAATTCTCGTTAGCAGCATCACCATATTCATCCTTTTAATCTTACACCTACACGTTCATTAGGAGCTCTCTGAAAATGCTGTTGCCAAAATCTCCATCTCATTTCTGCTCAGAGGTAGCCTTGACCTGCCAGCTTCTCTACTGAAAATTGACCAGCTGTCATTTTGCACTAAAACTCTCCGTTAAAAGAAAGCCACCAAATCCAGAATATTAGCCCTGGATGTTGATAATCAAAAGGGGGACTTTGTCAAGCAAGTCAAGGACCTGTTAATTGTGCAACCAAATGCCAAAACATGCTCATTAGTGTGGCATAAGCAACATAAGGTTATTTCAAAACTCCAAAAACCGACATTTTTTTTATTTTGCTTTCCACTAATTTAAGGGGTGAAGAACTTTTATTACAACAGAGCGGTAAACCAGATATTGTATATAGTTCAGAGAATAATACAGCTTAGAATAAGGAATGAGACAGAATGTAAAACTATCGCAATGCTAAACTTAAGAAATGTTAAACATTTGCTTCAAAAATGGAATTCTTGTTTCAAAATACTCAAGAGACTAGAACTGAGACCAAACTAGTGATTTAACAATCATCAATACAATCATAACATCAGTCTACAAGTCCAAGCATGTAGACCTACTCGAAAAGCTACATTTCTCACTCTAGTATGTTACATTTAACCCTAAGCCACAACGACTAAGACTTTCTTTCAAATATAGATGACTCAAATAAAAGCTCTTGAGAGAGAATATTCTTCAATATAAATTCAGGAAACACTCCTGATGTAGCTGCAGTGCAGACATATTCTCATTTTCCAGTTGAAAATAAAGAAGGGCGATGGTATAGCAAGTACTATTACTTCCCAGCCCCAGAATTCACAGACTAGAAGTAATCAGTGGTAAGGGAACTGGCAGAGCCACTTCTAAAGGAGAAGAAAAGCAATTCTTACTTTCTTCCAGCATCACAAAGAAGAAAGACAACCTCATCCCTTCCTTAACAAGAAACTCACCTCTCTCTAATGCCTCATTCAGCACTAAAAGGCTGGTTAGTGTTTTGAGAGGATCCTCTTGAATAAAGAGAAAAGATTTCATGTGCACCTAGCATAGAGTCCAATTTTCCAGTGTTATCGCTATATCACAGAATCGAAAGAATATTTTTTCACATTTGATCACTGTACCATGATTTTTTTTAAGAAATGTTACCTCTAAAAATACTTTCAAGTGTGAGACCAACTGTTTCCTTGAAAGGTGGTAATCCCACAGCAGCAACTGACAGAAATACAACCAACATGGATTTCTGCTGTTTAAAATGTTCATTTTACTGTCTCCAAAACACACAATACAGCAATTCACATCTCAGTGAAACCCCCAGGTTCAGACTATGGCATTCTTCTCCACAAAGGCTGTTGGATCAGCAGCCAAGGACTTGAACTTGTCAGAAAACCTGTTTTGCTATTGGATACTCGACTGGAGCACATAACAACTGCAAACCGACACAATTACCGCACATACACACATGTATAAGTTTCCTGTAGGCAAAGCGACAATGATGTGCAGTTCTATATGATAACGGACAGGAGGAGGAGAAGGGCAACTGCATTCTCAAGCTTTTATTTACTAAGCTGTTATATATTACACTGTAATTAAAACAGAAACTGGCTAAGAGAAGGAATTGATGGCAACTTGCACCAAAAAACACCACTTTCTTAATAAGCAGAAAACAGCTTCTCCACAACAACCAAGACAACTTGAACTGAGGTTTCTACCAAAACCTGTTACGATATTTACCTTTAAGGTTAAATATTACCGCAAGATTTCATATTTAGATTCTGCAATAACTTTTATGTAAGTCACAGGAAAGAGTTTAGGAAAAAGAGTAAGGTATTTACCGATTCCATAGTTGAAAGCAGCAACTAGTACGGCAGGGATAAAATCCAACAAAGAAGTGATCCCAAAGAAACTCGGTCTTCTGAAAGACAAAAATGAGCTTGCGTAAATATTCATAATGCAGCTTCAGACAAAACATTTGCAATGTAGCCTTCTGACAAAAAAGACATGTTCAAATTACACCTGATAAGCCATCTTTTGAATTTTATTCCCATGCTGCTTTGATGCTACAACACTCCATTACGTGGACTGGTTCAAACACAAACAGGCTTTGAAAGGAGGGCAGTATTGAAATTTCAGAAATATACATGCATGTGTTCATTTCTTTAGGCCTATCTCTCTATTCTTCCACCCAACATTTATAACAGTCTCTGAAGATCACGCACAACAAATAATATTGCCTTCAATAAAATGTGAGAAATCCTGTTGGAAAACCAAAGTGAGGCAAGTGATCTCATTATCTCTCTCATATACACATTCACAGAAAACAAGTAAGACTTTAAAGCTATTTATTAAAGGAATTTCTTTATTGTCCAGCTTTAAATACAGAAAGCCAAAAGCATTAACAGTATTTCACGAATACAGAGGTCCTCATAGATATTGTTCCCTTGTCATTCTTCCATGCTAGCAATTGTGTGAACACTAAGAGAAACTAATATTTCCAGATAAAAATACCCTCTCCCTTTTAAAGCACTGCTCTTGTTGATTTTACAGCCAATACAGCTATAAGAATATCTGGTGCTTCCTATTAGCATTCTAGAACAAGAAAGTTGTGACTCATAATTGCAGAGAAGCCAGCTGTTCTTAAGTCAACCAAGTCAAGGCTAACCTATAAAAAGGGGGGGGGGAACAACACAGTCAGCCCTGGGCAGCCACATAGACAACAGTGCCTAGCAGAAAAAACAAAACAGCATAGAAGAAATTAAATGTCAGCCAGGCAGAGCATAACCCTCAACGAGAACAGTATATATCCAGAATTTCACTAATGGCCTTTAGGAATTTAGTTTCAGCCGAGTATTCAACAACCATAACTGGCATAAGAATATTAACATTAAAGCACTACACATAACAATCATCACATAAATATGCCACCAACTCATTCATGAAATGAGAACCCTATCCTGCCAACAAAATCGGATTTGTTTATTTACAGACACAAAAAGCTCTGAAACAGCAGTCTGACACTTTACATTTAAAATTATTTTGCTCTCTTAGCTTTTGAATTATTTTCAGTATTATTTAATTTTTACAGCTTTTAAAGATTTCCTTTCTCATTTTTAATATAGATTTCATTTCTTTTTATAAGTTTTTACATTGCAATCCATGTCAGATGGCCTTATTTTGCCCTGAAAGGCACCTCATAAATGATTTTATACACAAAGAGGGGAGATATACCACTGTACTTCAATGCCTCTGTATCCCTGCTTAGTCAAAACAACATCACAAATGTGAATATAATACTAAAAGCCATTTTTGAACTGGAAAAAGGAACAAATGTGCTACAATGCATAACAAACCATTCCAGACAGCAGGAGGCCAAGCCAAGTGGAGAATATTCCTTTTGGAGAGAACCTCTGACATGCTTAAAATGTCGAAACAGATGGCGAGCAGTCCTTACTACTTGTATCCCATTTTATTACGCCATTAATATTGGCTGAAATTAATGCCTATAAGAGTTTCAGTGGCTGAAGGAAAGAATGAAATGCAGACATTATTTGAAACATTAAGCCACAAAGAAATATGGACTGTTCATTGAATCATGAAAGCAAGCTGATATGTCTTTACTGGAAATTATCTCTCTCCACACATAAGCTAGCTTTCTTTCAGATACTATCAAGCAGACTAGAACTAAGAGAAATGAAAACATTTATTGCTCTGTTAATAGTGATTACAAACAACAGAAAATAATCAGATATTATAGAAACTTAAACATTCTTTTTTCATTTGAATGGAAATAACCTGGAGAAACAATTAAATATTTAAGTGCAATCAGACTCTATATTTCAGCCTTTTGAAGCTTTGGGGTTTTATCTGGCTTAAATTATTTAAATTGGGAATTGTTGAAAATTATTATTTCATTTGTTTACCACCCTGACATCTCATGATAAAAGGCCAGCATAAAATATTTTTAAATAAATAAACACACTGATGGCCATTGAGGAACATTAACCAATAAAAGCAAGAAAGAATATGATGGTTTAAAATAAAAAATAGACTTCAGGAAAATGAGGCGCATTTCTGGACAGGTGGTGGACGGACTTCCAGGGTAATGGATAAAGTCATGAACAGATGGGGAGGAGTGCCGAAGGAGAAGCAAAGAGGGGGCGATTAATTTTCAGGAAGGCACTTTTTGAAAAAAGACAAAGCAAAATGCCTTTCTCATGTTACACTTCTATTTTTGTTGGTTGCCACAGGCCTCTTTTGCAATTCTAAACAGAAGACAGGCCACATGAGAGACCGAGAAGAAACAAAGCCTGTCAAGTGATACATTTTATTGGCCTTATTTTTTATGGCCAAGGCTGGACAAGCTGGCAAACTTCACAGGGCTCTTGAGATGGAAAAAAACACAAGTCTCCTTCATCCTTCATTAGCATATATCTCGCCCTTCCTCCAAGAGGTTCAAGGGGTTATTTCCATTTTATCTTCACAACAATCAGATGAAGCAAGTCAGAGGGAGATACTGCCTAAAGCAATCTAGCAAGCTTCATGGCTGAGTGAGAATTGCAATCCTGGTGTCCATGTTCAACATTTTAATCACAACAGCATAGCGATTCCAGGCAAGAGTGTCATTTAACTGGAAACCAAAACTCAGGAGGTCTATCTGACCGGTTAAAGAAAAGGGAACTCCAATTTACCTTTCAAAGGTGCAATCAGAAATAGATGCCATAATGTACCAGTCATTGAAAAAAACACTAAGCTTTTATAAAAAATTGAAAGAGGAATTCTTTTAAGTTGTCTCAGCAAACTGAGCATGTAACCATCACTATTGCTGCAACGGGTCATAAAGGTTTCGAAATGTAAGCATCCATGTGCCAGGTGCAGTTAGACAAGACATTAGCCCAGGAAAACATGCCACCAGGCCAGGTTCTTGGAGCCAACTGCTGAGGAGAAATGCCAACCATCTCTTTTAAAAGTCACAACTCAAGACGCTTAACTTTATTCACAATTCTGTGTGTAATCGCTGTCATTCATCCATCAGAGAAGGACTAAACAAATGCATTTATATGTATTTTCCATGCCTGGCCTGCTCAGCGGGCAGTCAAACAGGTTCCAGGATAATGCTTAGCAAGAAAACTAACTAAACCACAAAATGTCTTAAGGCTAGGGTCAACTTTTAACTTCAAATAAATTGACAACTTTTCCTGAACATATACACCCCTTTATATTCTAGTATGGCTAAATGATATGGGAATCCTCTGAAATTGCATTAATGCTGTTATTAAAATTCATATCCCAATCCTTATGCCAAGTTGTACTTTAATGCAACACGGAGAGAAAGCAGAACATCGCCTCCTTCATCCAACTGATAGGTTAATTCCTCTTCCAGCCATATCTGCGCAACTAATCTATACCTTGGATTGACAAGCACATTGCAATAGAAACCTCTGCTCACATTTTATCCAAGAGCCTTCTATATAAGATTAAATGCAAGAAAATAAAAAGTTTGCATACAAGGGCAAAATAACCCCCTAATTCTATGCAGACACTGAACACACCAGAGCTGGAAGGGACTGGTCAAGAAAGGCAACTGTTATGGTTCTGATATTTGGAAAGGTAACTGAAAATAAAATTATCAGTTTGAAAGGAATGGAAAATAAAAACCAATATACTATGGCTCTTACACAAATTCACTGGGGTAAGAATATCTAGCATATTGCATTCAGCTGTCATGGCAAACTTTAGAAAAAATATTCTGGAATTAAAGAAGATGAAGAAAGCATCCAAAATGATCCATAAGACTGAGGCACCCTCCTTGTTTCACATACTTTCAATGTTACCTTAGAGAGAGCTTCACCGCCAAAGTCAGACAACCCTTTTCCCCATGCCTCTTTCAGGCAATTACCATTAAGTCTTCAGAGCTAAACAGTACATCCCTTTTGGATGAAAATTAAGTTCAACCCAATGTGAGGAAACAGAAATTGGGACCAGTACATCACTAGTTATCATGGCAGACCTTACTCCTTTTCTCTCGTGCATGCACTGACTCTCCCCCCCCCCCCCACAAGTGAAAAACAAATCCCTTTGCCTGCAACATACTGAAGAATTTATGTATCTGAAGTAAACAGAGTCTGCCTCTTTTAAAACACAACTTTAAGAGCTTATTTTCACATTATACATGTTTAATTTTCACTTTGGAAAACAGTGGAGAAACCCATTTATTTCCACTTTTTGTCAGCTGAGTTATGGCAAGCGACCCCGTGATTCTTCATAGGGTTTTCTTAGGCCAGGACTCCTCAGAGGTGGTTTTGCCATTTCCTTCCTCTGAAATATTGCCCACGGCACCTGGTATTCGTTGGCGGTCTTCCTGCTGAGTTTCCAAGATCAGAGGGAATCTAGTGCCTGGAGGGCATTTGGGCCTCCCACTCATTTTACAGGTCTGGAAATTGTACAGGGATGCCTCTGTAGCCTAAGCAATAGGGCCCAGTTTGCTATTCTCTTTTTTTCACTCATATTAACAAAAAAAGAACGACCTCTCAATCAGAAGAACTGCAAGAAAATAAAATGTTGAGTTGTTAAGAATATGCAAAGACCTGATGAGTGTTTGCATCAAAACTTAAAGATGTTTTTCTCAAATTAAAACTAAATATATCAGGAAAATTATTCTGGTTTTAGAAGTTCTAGAGATTTTTGTTGAAAAAAATGTATTGTCAACCTCATTCCCTCACATGCTTGTATGCCTATTAGGCAAACTGTTCTCCACAGCCCAAGGGCACAGAAAAAGAAGCACAAAGGTTTTCCCAGCTGCATGGGAATTTCCATCCACTTCTAGACAGTTGAAGGCTCTTAGCCTTTCCATTGCAGCTGAGGAGGGATCAATATGATTATTTGAGCACTTGTATCATGTCTGCCTAAGTATAAATGCATTTGTGTTTTGTTTTGTTTTGTTTTAGTTTAGGGTTATTCCCCTTTAATCTAATTCTTGGCAGTAAGGCAACATTATAATAAATTTAATTAATAAATCTTGAACAGTTTGAGAGCATGAATTTAATTTGTTTCCTATATAAGATTTATTTTCCATTATTGTCCTAGGCCAACAAAAAGTTGAAGCAGTCCCTAAACAATTGAAAACAACCACAGCTTCACTTCATTTGGTGGGCTAAGGTCTTTTACTTCTCTAAATTATTATGGTACAGATTGCTTTTGTTCTTTACTAAAACATTGCACAACACTTGGCTATTGTGAAAAACAGGGAACGGACAAATCTTGTTATATGCCTTCAAACGTATGGCAATACTATCCTAGGGGGTTTTAGTCACCCAGGGGTTTCCACGACTAAATAGATATCAAGCCTTACTCTAATACTGAAATTACAATTTAATGCTGTCTGTCTACGGGCCACTCTCACCTTGATCTGAGAAAGCATTGAGACTAAATGCATTTAGCATAGTGGACTAAAAGAGTGTTTCTCAACTTGGGGGTCAGGGCTCATGGGGGGAGGGTCGCAGGGTGGTGTCAGAGAGTGGTTTATTTATTTATTTATTTATTTATTTATTATTACACTTGTATACCGCTAATATCTCAGCCTAAGTCGGCGACTCATTGCGGTTTACAACATCTAAAAACAACAATATTCAATTTAAAAACATAAAAACACATATAAAATACAGAATTATTGGGCCACCAATAACAATCCAAATGCATCTCGTAACTGGAATCACAATCCAAAATTCGTCGTCTGTAATTACCAATCCTTAATCGTCAAGATTCATTTCGTCGGATTATCCGAATGCTTGTTCAAACATCCATGTCTTTAGTTTTTTCCGAAACGCCATCAGCGAGGGGGCTGACCTTATCTCAATAGGGAGGGTGTTCCAAAGCCGAGGGGCCACCACAGAAAAGGCCCTGTCTCTCGTTCCCGCCAACCGAACCTGTGAAGCCGGCGGGATAGAGAGTAGGGCCTCCCCAGATGATCTTAGGGACCTGGCAGGCTGATAGGCTGAGATACGTTCGGATAGATAAGTTGGGCCAGAACCAAACACAGTATTTTTTACTGGTTGCCAAACACAGTATTTTTTACTGGTCACGGGGGTTCTGTGTGGGAGGTTTGGCCCAATTCTATCGTTGGTGAGGTTCAGAATGCTCTTTGATTGTAGGTAAACTATAAATCCCAGCCACTATAACTCTCAAATGACAAAATCAACCCCCCCCCCCCAACAACCCTACCGGTATTCAAATTTGGGCATTTGTGCCAAATTTGGTCCAGTGAATGAAAACATATCCTGCATATCAGATATTGACAACATTACAATTCATAACAGTTCTGAAGTAGTAATGAAAATAATGTTGTGGTTGGGATTCATCTCAACATGAGGAACTGTATTAAGGGAACGCAGTGTTAGGAAGGTTGAGAAATACTGGCCTAAAATATTTAGGACACTGCTGATATATTTGTACATTTCATTGTTTACAACATAAAAACAAATTTAGAAAAACTGCATATGCAGTTGACTCATCCTAGGTCACGTTTAAGGTTGCTAGAAAATATTGCATTAAAATTAGGTTGTGCCAGTAGAGAGACTCAAAAGCCACATGCTCCGATGTGTGCAGTCCGCAGTTTCATGAAAAACCCTTGGCATCTCAGCTGCTCATTCCTGCTCACAAAGCTGCGGTGACAGGACCTGAATACAGGAGAGACATCCTTTATGTCAATGACTTTTCTCAGCCCATCTATTACTATAAAAAATAAAGACTGCAATCTCAAGTACAGAGGGAAACGGTCACAAGGCCTCCTCATCACTTTGCACCAGCTGTAAGAAGCAAAAGTTAGGGACAAGACTGGTCCATTCATTATCTGAGGCCCAGGGCCGACACATCACTGTCATCACGTTACATCATGCCAACAAAATATTCCCAATGTGAAGCTGTCCACAGCCAAATTCATCTCCCCAAGAGTACTGTGGTGCAGAATGATTTCGTTGCCTGTGCTGAATAATTTCCTTCAGCAAAATGTATACGATAGGCCACAATTTGCCCTTCTGTGCTCACTAGCAGAGACAAGATCTGTTCTGTCAGTCTAGGGGAGCACACAGTCTTCATTTTGATTTATTTTGCATAAGAACTCTGCTGCTTAAAAAAGACCCAACAGCCTTATGGTTAAATATATTCCGAGTTTGACAGGGCTTTATTTTTTAGAAGGGGAACTAAGAAAATCTGCATGAAGATGAACCCAAGGAGGAATTATATTTCCCTCTAAGAGCAATACCTAACCACCGAGAGGCAGGGCTTTTGCCAGAGATCAAAAATGTAATGCTTCTAAGCACAAAACAAATGATCTCATAGAGCACAAAACATTCTTATTTTACAATCAATGATAACTGTTTTCAAAAGGTTTCTTTCTTTCACACATCAATGTGACTCCTCTCCTGTACGTCTAAGCAGTAAAATCTTGCAACAGAGTTCCATGATCCAGGAAGGAAATGCAATAAAGATACTTCATTACATCAAAATAAAATAAACAAGATTTCAAACCCTGATTTCAACAGATGCTGTGCAGATTTCAACAACCAGTTGAGACACCCGCTTCTTGAAATAAAAGGAAGCACTTGGGAAACATTTGATATTCACATTTTTGAAATGTTCAAAGGATTTTTGGAAGCCCACATGCAAACAGCCAGGGTTCCTCTGCTGAAAAAAAAAACCTGCAGCATGACTAACGGAGCTCCAATATAAAAGGCAATGTAACCTAGCACTTGTTAGCCGTCAGTGCTACAGTGGACTGAGTTTCCATGACAACCAGGGGGAAAATAGATAAAGCAAACTACAGTTAAGCGAAAATTATATTCCATGACAATACATGCAAAACGCAGGAACATTTGCAATATGGCCGGTGATAAAATGCCTCAATATACAGCTTGCACATTCAGAAAAATGAGGGGGGAAATGACTAATCACAACCATTTTCTTGAGGTATTTACAACTGTTGTTCATTCCCCATTTTGTGTACACACCACTAAAGCTGCAAAAAGCCAAGTTAACAAAAATACTTAACCTGCAGCACAACCAGGTATTGCTACCTTTTTTTTCAATCTCACTTTAAATGATGGTCACTGACAGTATTCAGAGGCTACAGTTTTCACTGCTATAGATCATGAGCAGTGAGTGTGTTTTGCATCTAGAAGTGCATATGGCTCTGAATTAGATATTATGATTGATTTCTGAAATAATGTTAAGTGGAACTGAAAGACATAGGTTTCACGGTACTTTGAGCAGTTCCTCCTTATACAATGGTAGCTATTTCTACAAAGGAAAAATAACCAGATGCCTTGAGTTTCAATTTGGGAAGAAAAGATGGAAAATAAAGTTCTTTGCATTTGCTATCGCCACCAGGATGGAAAACCAGTCTTGCCATTTATACTACTATACTAGCAAGATGAGAAACACAGACAATGTCACACAAACTAAAGACCCACCAATTTTCTCAGATCAACAGATCAATGGTGAACAATTATTTATTTTATCCCTTTTCCCATTGCTTCTACATACAAACATGAATCCCTATGAGTCACAGAAATAATTAAACTAAACAATGCAAGAATTCATAAGAACGCTGATAAGCTGCAAAACAGAACAGATATTAAAAAAGAAGAAAACTTGAGCTAATACAGAATGAATAGCACCTACTCCCTGGTCAGAGCAAGATGCAGCTCATTACTGGTCCCAGATGGGAGCTTCAGCACTTCCAGCTTTAAATTGGGCATAAAGACATGTAATTTGGGTGATCTAAATCACCAATGGGATTCTTCATATGCATTAATTTGGGTAAAATTAAGCTGCTGTTGCATGTCAACATAAATGGCAAGCTTACAGATAGGTAATTTACGCAACTCTCTCTAAACAATGTATTATCAGTAATATGTACTGATATTGTACTATGCTAATAATATAATATATTGTATGAAAATATATATTGTAAGCCACTCTGAGTCCCCTTCGGGGTGAGAAGAGCGGCATATAAATGCCGTAAATAAATAATAATAAATAAATATTGGTTTTTTTCTTCTTCCAAAGCATGCAATTGCTCACAAACATTTGTTATGCCACTGAGGTATTCCTCAGTCACAATTCAGGGCTATGCCCTCGCAAAAGTGTATCTACGACACCAAAGAACACAAATGGTCAGACAAAATCTGCAATTACAAGTATTTTACAACACGGCTCTGAGTCACAAGGAACAATGACCATTCTACCAGAAGAATTCAAAGTTTCACACGGCCAGCTACGAGCAGTTCAACCATTTTGAGGAGCGCTGTAAGGAGGAGGGCAAAGTCGTTCCAGTCAAACGAGTCCAGGAAAGCAGCAGCACCTTGAACCCACATGGCATCCACCCTGCTGTTTCCCTTCTTCGCTCTGCATGAGTCACAGAACTGTAAACATCTATTACGGAGGAAGCACTCCATCGCCTCGCCAAATCCTCTCCATCCCATCTGTAAAGCTGCTTGCAGGACAGCACGGAGACCATATTATCTTCCACGCAGCTTAATGTTTAAATACAGTTAACTTCAGAATACCCCACTGGGGAACAGAAGATAGGAGTCTGTTTCATTATTTCAGTAATCTAAAGATAGAGGACAGGCGTGGATACAAAAAAAGAGGAAAAACATGAAGTGATAGTACATAAGCTAAGGAGTTGTAGCTCTGCAGCACAGTTCACTCTGGAAAATTAGCCTTACATAATAAAATGTGTATTAAGGCTTACTGCATTGAGTTTATCCCAAGCACTGTTACCTACAGGCTCAATGGGAGCAATGTTTAAGATTCCCCCACCCCCATTTCTGCAAGTGCAAAACATAAAGTGGGTCGCAATATGATTCACAAGAAAATACAACTGAAACCCAGCAAGTTCCAATGTTAGAGTAGTACTGAAAGGCAGAAAGGTTTAAAGTACATAGCTAGAAGGCAGAGTATAATACATATCTCCACACTAAAAGTCTAAATAATAAGGCCTTTGCCTGCTTACAGAAAGAGAAACAATCCAGCCTGCTTAGGAGGGATTTACACAGTGTGAGAGCAACCACAGAGAGGGTCCTCGGTCATGTTATTTTCAACATGTAACCCTGAGGGTGGCGAGACTGAGCAAAAGCCTACTCCAAAGGGACACACAGCCACCTTTCAGGGCATCTGTATAAAACATAAACAGCACTGTAAACTGTTAAGTAGCAGAAAACACCCCTACGCTCTATCTAATATTATATTTCACACTCTAATAAGCACAACTCATACACACATGCATTCAACACTGCCAACACTACCATGCCAGTATCGTATCTCCTTAGGCACTTTCTTCTGGAACAGTCATAGGTTGAACTGATTGTGTCTTGACAATCAAAATAAAAAGCACTTTGTTTTCTCCTCGCATTGAGTAATGTTCTCAGTGTAATCTCCTCTATACATTTACATTTACTCCCCTTTTCCCTTCTCAATGCAAACAGTTCCCTTTCTAATGTAGGTCAGCAAGGAGAGATGGCTTCACATGGCAACAGAATATTCCTTTTCAGATGTGTTAAAGACTGCTAGACTACTGCTCGCACATACCCATACACAGACACACAACAATACTTTTAAGACCATGCCCATGTGGTACAGTGCTCCACCGCCAGAGTGTTTAGGGTTCCCAAGATTGGAAGCAAGTGTGCTTAAACCCAACCACAAGTACTTGCTCATATCAGAATACCCAACCCAGGTGTCAGAAGGCCTAAACCAGCAAACACCTCTCCTATACTGCAACTGAATATTCACAGAACAAACCACTAGGGAAGAATGACTATTCCCACAGTGATCTCCACTCTACAAATCATGAACTAACCAGTTTTCTATTTTTCCTTCAAAGCTATTTTTACATTCGCATACAAGTCACTGCCAAGACATGCCTAACATGGATTGTTAAAACTATGGGAAACTAGTTGTGAATATATTCAAACACTTAATATTGGGATCTTTCAAGATATGAGTATATCCATCATGTAAAACATGTATTTCAGTAAAGCCAAATGCCAAGCAATGCAGTGATTTTTCTTCCATTCTTTCTGCATGCATTATCAGTCTTTTCAAAATGGTGTTCAATATTCACAACTAGATTTTGGCACATATCCAATTGTCAAACAGGAACTAAGAATATCCACCAGTTCTCTACAGCCACATCTATGAACTCGAATACACAGTGTGCCTAGCAACTGGATTTTAACCGCTGCACTTTGGTCTGAATGAAAAATAATTTCATTCTATTTCCTAGATACAGGCTAGCTGTACAGAGGAGGAAAGGCAATAACCCTCGTAACGATGTATGGGAAATAATCAGCCATTCCAATTTATAGTTCAGGGTTCCTTCAACTGGCTCACAATTATATGGAAATGTTGCATCATGGTTTCTATATTCTAATATAACAATTTTCCAAAAATGGTGAACACAAAACTCACCTATAGTGCTTGATAGTGGTAAGAAAAACTCAGAAATGTCAAATCTCCATTACTTTTTTCACTTCCCTAATAGGGGAAAATACATTCCTTTTTCTAAGGTTGGGTAGTGGTCATTAAAAACCTGTTATCAACAAATATAAAAACTTTCTCTTAACAGGAAGTAGAGATCAAAAGCATCAATTTTATAGCCCTTTGAAGAAATCAACAGCCTGGTTGCTTAATAAAATCCAGCACGATAAAGCTATTGAGAAATATCTGCATTTAAAACTAGAACACAGTCTGTTCTATATAAAAAATGTTTTTGCTTCTTGACTTTCTTCCAAGCAGCAAAGGCACTGCCAACAGATTCCTTGAGGATAAATAATTCAGAGCATAAATGCCAAGGGCAGTGCAGCAAAGTGATGGCAGATGGCAGGGACAACATACACAACAGTGTGCTCCTCACAACTCTACCTGAAAGCAACTGCAAGCCTGACCTGGGAGGAGGAAGAATGAGAAAATACCAAGCTAAAAATGCTCAATTTTAGCTCATTCTGCATTAATAAAGACTACTGGGATTTTGTTTCAAGGTCCATGGGTGATTGCTATGAGCCTTCAAGTCATTTCTGACGTAAAAGTGACCCCAAGGTGAACCTATCATCGAGTTTCCTTGGCAGAATTTGCCTTTTTCTGAGGGTGCTATTCCTGGTGTGCCTCTCTAGTGAGGTATTGAAAAGATAGAGGAGAAATCTATCCATGCGTATTCCTGATGGTAAACAATGTCAGTTACATGTGATTTTCCTATTTATTATTCAAAATACTTTAGTATTCTAATTGCTCTGCTAGTTTTGCCTATTGTTTTTATTATGTCTATTCCCTTCATAAACTACTTTGAGGTGGTTTTTCTCATTAGAAGCAATATGGAAAAATTAGTAAAAATATTTTGCAACACTGTAATGCAACTTCAATACAATTAAGGTGTTGGCAATGATATGCAATGGGAGCATTCTCGTCATTAGATTTGTTCAAAGGTCATAACAAAACCTTTGGTGCTATAAATTCAGAAAGCGAATAAATGGTCAGTTTTCATCTTCTCTTTGAATGTCAATAGTTATGATCACAAGCTCTATTTACATATTTAGCCAAGGGTTTGGTTTGTTTTTTTCAATTTTTAAAAGTACATCCATAAAGCATATAGTTACACAATCCTAGATAAGCTACTGGAACACCTTTTCTATACTTAGAGCATTATTCTTCACCATCTAAAATGGTGTCACGGGGTGTCTGCGCCCTACACCACTGAAGAAATTACACTGTTTAGCCGGTATTGCACCACCTAACATCCGCCAGGAAGCAGCAGCCAATTGTGAAAGGACTAATACCAAATGAGAGACTCCCCCCTGGGCACACACGAAACTGGGCGACTTGGAAGGCGCTGAACAGACTGTGCTCTGGCACCACGAGATGCAGAGCCAACCTTAAAAAATGGGGCTACAAAGTGGAATCCATGACATGCAAGTGTGGAGAAGAGCAAACGACAGACCATCTGCTGCAATGCAGCCTGAGCCCTGCCACATGCACAATGGAGGACCTTCTTGCAGCAACACCAGAGGCACTCCAAGTGGCCAGCTACTGGTCAAAGGACATTTGAAAGGACATCAACTACCAAGCTTGCAAACTTTGTGTTTTGTTTCTTTGTTAAAAAAATGCAACGCAACTGTTTGGTCTGCTCCTGACACGATAAATAAAACCATCTAAATTTTTTGAAGAGAATTAAAATTGAAAGACTTTAACTATAAAATATCTGTATTACTGATTATAAATGGACTGCTATTACCTGTGATATCTCCCCTTTCGCTTTAAAATCCTTTGAAGATAAAGCAAGCACACAAGACAACGAAGAAAGCCACTATACTGAATGAAAACCTGCCAGATATCTCTTCAATTACCTCACTGTGAGGTACACCAAAACAAGTGATCTATATATATATTTAGTAATCTGTATATAGAGCAGTTGCACCCAACCTTTGGTCCTCCAGTTGTTTTGGACTTCAACTCCCAGAAATTCCATCCAGCTTACCGGCTATTAGGAATTATGGGAGCTAAAGTACAAAATACCTGGAGGACCAAAGGTTAAGAAGCACTGATATAGAGTCTCTGAGCACTGGCTATGCTAAGTGTGGTTTATGGGCCATAGATTATTATTACCAATCATCTTTTCCTAATAATAATTCCCCAGTTCTCAATATCAAACATATGTGTAATAACTTAGAATCTCCTGATCCAGAAGCGCTCTCTCTCTCTATATATATATATATAATTTATTTAGGGGTATTTCTATTCCGCCTTTCTCCGCAAGGCAGACCCAAGGCGGTTTACAAAGAGAATATAAACATTAAAATCCTTCCATCAGGAGTACAGAATAGATAAAACCATGATAAAACGACTATCAATAAAAGCTCCTTTGGCGCTCCTTTAGCTTGCCAATTGCAGAAAACTTGATTTTTGGCATGAGACTTTTATTCAACTCAGCCATAAGTCTGCAAATGATTCTCTGAAGCCTTAACTGATGTCCACTTTGAGAACTGAGGCATGGTGTGATATCACCTCACCTCCATCTAGTCAATCAAGTGGTGTCTCTTAACATCAAAGCCCATATTATCCACACCCCTTTCACATCTAGGTTGACAACTAGGGAGAACCTCTTAAGAGGGCAGATTCCATGAATGACACTAGAGTTGATGGTAATTAACATTCACACTTCAGGGTTTCCTGTCACCCTAGCAAACTCTTACTACTTCTATCAGACCAAAGTGCACCTGTCCTGCCAGCCCTACCTTCCTCTGTTCTTATACTATAATCTGCCAGGACCAGATTTCTGATTCTATCTTAACATAAAATAAAAACCTGTCCTGAGAACTTTCAGGTACTTCTGGAATGCAATTCCCAGCAGCCACAGCCAACTGAACCAATGCTGAGGACTGCAGTTGAGTAACTGGAGGGTCACATGACTGTACACTAAGCACAATAAGAAAAACAATGCAATTCGGTTATTAGAATTGTTTTAACTGTTCTCACAAGGCTCAAGCTGTTCTCAGTGGCTTATCCTCAATAAAACACACATTTTAAAAAATCAAACTCAAATGTTCTGGTTCAAATACGTCTTACCTCTGGACTTATACATCTATTCTGTACTCAGTGCTCAGAAGTATTAGAGAAAAACAGCAATAGCATACTTCCTGAAAAAGTTATTGTAATCTTGAAGGAAACTGAAAAACCACAAAGCAGGGTAGGAAATAAAACATTTAGAAACAGAATTATTTGGGGGAAAGATTCCTGGTGCCTTGGGTCCTGTTCCAAATACAGGCTTAATACAATCAATAAGGCACTCTTTTCAACTGAAGTACAGCCTATCATTTTTGTCTTGTCTTTAACAAAAAAAGAGACAAAGATTTTCAACAAAATAGTGCAGATGCCAAGTTTATCTCAGAGAGCATTTCAGGCTTTCCATTCCACTCCCAGTTCAGTATCCATAAACATCCATATCTTATTTGTCCCTGTAGATCAGTAGTTCTCAACCTGTGGGTCCCCAGACGTTTTGGCCTTCAACTTCCAGAAATCCTGACAGCTGATAAACTGGCTGGGATTTCAGCAAGTTGTAGGCCAAAACAACTGAGGACCCACAGGTTGAGAACTACTGCTGTAGATCGTCATAACATATGCAATGGTTTTCTTTGCGGAGTGTGTGCTTGATCTCTTTAACATAGATACATGGCTAAAAATAGTACTTTCACATAAAGCAGAACACATACACAAAACACCTCATTTTTTAAATCTATGTTAGCAAAAGGCATTTGGAGCAGAATTACAGAAAATACGCAAAATAATATCCAAACTAGACATGCTTACAGCCTATTTACAAATACATTCTAATTACATGTTCCAAACAAATACAACTAGTTATATAAACTTGGTTTACTGAAAAAAAAGACTGCTGGTACAGTATGATTAACTCAGCTCAACTATGTATATCCTCAACTAAAGGAATACTTTTCTCAACTAAACAGAAATCTATCCCCAATATCAAAGATATTCCTTTTTAGAATTGGGTTTTATTCATTTTGTGTTCCAAGCAGGAAACAGAAAGAAAATGTCCACGTATATTACTCAAAACAATATTAAAAGCAAAGATCTGACTGGCTCATTTTGGTCTGTCCTTCCTTAACCAAAAAAAAAAAAAGGAAGGAAGGAAGGAAGGCAAGAGATATTGAATTTGGGTTTGCAAGATTTAAAGTAAAACAATACAAAAAATTGAACCAGCAATCTTTGAAATTTTTATGATTTCAAGAACAAACAGATATATTATACCCCAGCTGAACCAAATCTAAAAGCCTCAATCCTGATCAAATTATAGGACTGCAATTTTGCATCTGCCCAAAATAGATCACCTTTATGTGTCTTTCTACACAGCTATCTAATTCTCTCTCCTAGTTTTAAAGAGCAAAGAGCAACTCTCGAGCTTGCCTGAATCAGAAACTTGCTATAAAATGCTGTAACAACCTAGTCTCAAGAGAAAGTTCACAGTGGCACATTCTGGCCTTCACAATTTTCTAAATTTAATACACAAACAAATATGCAGTTAATATAATTAGTTTAGCAACTATATATGCAGTTAATATAATTAGTTTAGCAACTATATAAATGAAATAAATGAATATATGTGTACGAGGAATACACCCAAAAGATTCTACAATACAATAATCAGCATGATTTGTGTACATTTTATTGTTGATGAGTGTTTCCAAATGTTTTCCAGTCTATGACAATCCTAAGGTAAACCTACCACAGAGTATACTTGGCAAGGTTTATCCGGGGGGGGGGGGGGGGGGGGGGAGGTTGCCATTCTCTTTCTCTGGGGTGAAATAACGTGACTTGCCCATGGCTGCCCAGTGGGATTCCATAACTAAGCAGAGAATTGAAACCTGGTCTCTTGAAATACTAGGTCAATACTCCAAACTCTACACCACCCTGGCTACCCAGTCTTCACATTAAATCAGTTTAGTTAATTGAAACATTCATACCTAGCTCCAACAGACAAGAATTCTTTCTCCCATCCTGAACCTTCCACAGATATATAAACTAATTTTCCTAGTTTCCACAGACTTCACAACTTCTGAGGACGCCTGCCGTAGATGCAGGTGAAACGTCAGGAGAGAATGCTTCTAGAACCTACAACAACCCAATTTAGTTAATGGCAAGTCTTTCCCGACGTGGTGCTCTCTAGACGCTTAGGACTACAAATTCCAAAATTACTGGTCATTGATTATGTTACTCACTTTCATTTAAAAACTAATATAACTAAAGGCCACTGTATAGAAAGAAATACTTTAAGGACAAAGGGAAGTATGCCTCCACTCTGTGATAAGTAAATACTGGGTTGCAGAACAAAAATGCCTAGTAAACTATAATGTAAGACTTCTTGCAATATTCACAATACGTAGTGTATCTGCAGTGGCAGGAGCCCAAGGTCAGTGGTGTTGTTGTGCTCAGGAGGGGAAAGACCCTGTTCTTTTTCTCTCTGCCATGCAATAAAGCACAAAGGAACACAAAGTTTCCTCATTTCCTCAAAGAATGAACCTGATTTTTCAACAACTTTTACTAGTTAAAAGCACACAAAAGAACTCTGGTTAAATTATTTCTTTTTATTACAACAATTGAATCTATATTTCTCCTCAAAGTTTTCAGATTTTAAAGCTACATAGTTTTTCTTGTAAAAACTTACAATATATTAAAAGCCAACATCGACATTTTCAGAAGGGTTTTTTTTTCCTTCAGGAAATGGAACAACTGACAACGTAAGGGGGATGGGGCAATGACTTAACAACAGAAGCACTGTCGAGCTAGGAAAAACTAAAATGAAAAACACCATCTTTTGTTACAGCGGAACTACTTCTAGGAATAACAACTACGAAAATTTCCAAGCACCAATGTGCTAATTTTATGGGCTGGCCTTCCTATACCAACTCTGCCTGACTAGGCTATTCTGCCCCTCTTCCTTTTCGAGAACAATCCCCAGAGATGCCTTGAGCTGCAGAGGAGGCAGCAAGAGCAATGGGCTCAGCTTCAGCGCTGCAAGGCCAGCTTCCTTGTGACAAGGGAGATCTGTGTACAAAACCGGAGGAGGGCGGGGGAAGGGAGAGCAGTTCCTTCCTGCAACCGAATATCAAAACAGAGGCACAACTTTCAAGGAGGAGAGGCTGCTCTGAACACACCAGTCCTTGTGCCTCCATGAAGAGGCCGGTTTTCACTCCGAGTGCACACATCCCGCACAAGACAGCTGCTTTCTCTGGGAAAAGGGCAGAGGGCATTAGAGGGCTCAGCTCCTCCAGGCTTCTTTGGGGGTGGGGGGAGGAGAGAGAAACGATTTGCCTTTCTAAACATGTAATCAATCCTCTTTCTCGAGAAGTGGGGGGTAGGGAAGAGGTTTTAAATTCTGTTCAGAGACATACAGCTGCTTTTTATTTCTTGTTTGAGAAGAAAGAAAGGAGGGCAGCCCAAGGAGGAGGCCAAGCAGTGTAGAGATTAAATAAGGAGGAGAAATGCAGCTTGGCCAGCCTTGTAGGCAGATCAGCTCTTCTCTACACATATACAAACAGGGATAATGGCGACCTAGAGATGATGAAATAGGTAGTACCAGGAAAATACAACTTCCATCGCAACAAATTCCCTGCCCGCTCCTTCTATTAGGGAGGAACAACCACTGCTTTTACCCTGCTCCCAGCCCCCCTCCAACTTCTCACTCTTTCTGCAGTGACTTACACCAGACTATAGCCCATCCATCAATCCTGCACCATCGTGACACTGCAGCTCTTCCATTCCACATCCACCTGAATTTCATCAGCTGCCTTTCAGCTATAAAACTTGCTCTCATATTTCGGTTGCATTATCGCGTCTTCTTTCCTTTCAAAAAACTCTTATCTGCTTCATCCTTTTATGAACAAAAACAACATGACACTGGTTTCATCACAACTTTACATTATGCAGGACACTAGAAATAGAAAGCCTGCTGCTTCATGCCACCCCTGCCACACAATAGTACCTTCCCAGATATCCACTCTTTCTCAGGTGATATGGCACAAAAATGTCATGTTTACTGTTTGTGAACCGCTGTGAGTCGCCTTCGGGCTTGAGATACAGCGGTATATAAGCAAAGTAAATAAATAAATGGATTAACTGGTTATTGGGAACCCATCCAACTCTCCAGCCTAAAGTTTCTACTAAAAAACATTAATCTCACTTTTAACTTTCCTTGTGACACCCCTAAGGCAGACTATTACATGCCCTTCACATGCCTATCCAGGTAAACACAATACAGAGAAATGGGCTACTTTGTGATGTGTTTGGGTTGGAGAATATTATCATCAGAACGCCATCACCTCCTCTTGCTTGTTACAAATGCGTACCTTCAAAAATGTGGGGGGGGGGGGGGGCTCCCTTACAAACACCTCTCCTCACCATCAACAAAAGAGAAGGGAACAAAAAATAAACCAGCTCCCAAAACCTGACTCTAATTCTCAATTTAACAGTCTTTCTGCATATCAACCAATGTACCCACATTGTCCTATTTTCTTCCTACCACATCACTTTTTAACTCACATCCAGCCTCCAAAAGACACTTGGTTTTCTGTTTCAATTTTTTAAAAGCTTCCTGATGTTCCTCTTACACACCCTCCCAAACCAACTCATGTTTGATCCCTCCTCTCCAAGTAGATCTCAACCCCTTTCTCTTTAATAACAGCAATGTCACTCCAAAGAGTGTGGCACCCCAGAAGTCTCATATATATAGATAGAAACATAAATATACAGCTCACCAGGGAAGACGACGCCTTCAAAATTTCTCACACCGACACCCCGAAGAGGGGGATTCCCAGAAATTGTCTATCTAAGTGAAATGTTAATGTATGTATTCATGTATGTATCCTCCAAGATGGCTCCCACTTCCAGAGAGCCCTGTGACAAACAGTTCTGGATCGAATTTTGCACACAGCCTCACCATGACTAAGAAATAAAACTGGAGGCTTTGGGGGAGAATTGACCCTTGATGATGGGAAATGCAGTTCAGGGAGAATTTCCAGAGAGCATTGTGATTCCCACCAACAATGGATCTCAACCAAACATGGCACACTTACCCTTTACAATCAACTTTAAGTAAGGCTGGGGTTTTTGGGGATGGGGGCTGACCCTGGACAATAGTAGAAGCAGTTCACCCACATCCAGAGACCAGTGCAAACACCACTGACAATTGGGTCACTTCAACTGTTGGTCATGATGTGACCCAACTGACGCGGGGGATAGACATGGGATGATCGATGTTGTTCAACCATATCCTTATGCATTTTCTAATAGGACCATTCCTAAAATCCAAAAACAAACAATGCTTTCTATCTAATAACTAACTTCACAAGTTAACTAGCCCGGGCATCGTTGGATACCTAAGCTAGTAATAATGATGATAAATTGTATTTGTTACCTACCTGTTCTCATAGCATTTATGCATATCTCTTGTGGATGCAAGGGGGTACCCAAAATATCTTCTGGGGATTCCGGATAGCCCATTTATCTCTTTCACTTACACCCAAAATGAACAGGGGGCTCCCCCAAGCCACACGCACACCGTCTTCTCAGGAAGGGGGAACCCCCCCCCCAAATACTCAACACTTTGTGGAGGGGCAGCCTAATAATCAACACACCAGTAAACCCCTTCCATACAAAATTAAGCACACACACACACAAAGGCGCACTTCTTGGAAACGCATCCCCTCCATAATAAATTTGAAAGCACACACCTCAAAGACACAGTTAAGCCTGGCAGAGCGCTCACCCCCCCACCCCACCCCAATGCACAATATTGGGGAGGAATCTGTCACAAAAATATAGAATCCTCATCTTCCAAAGTGATACACAGAAGTTCCTTTGTCAGGTATGGTGCCATTTCGCCCCAAAAATCACACGATTGGTAAAATAGATAAGAAAAAGTTTATCCTACACAAAGGAACATTCCTCTGGAAAGGCTTCCCTAAAATAGAAAACATAGGATCTAAGACAGTTTCACAGCCAACCCTGGCAGACACTTTTTGACACACAATTCACCCATGATCCCAATTCTCCTTCCTATGACGCCTACGTTAGAAACAATGCCCCACAAAAATTGAAACAAATGAATAAGTAAATACATAGTAAAGGCCCCCATTCAAGCTTCCTTCCCCAAAGGTCTCTCACACAGAGAGGCATATTTTCAGCTTCCCCCAAAATAAAAGTAAACAAACACGGGCTCTAATTTGTCCTCCAGGTTAACCCTGGAAGACCAGCACTTTCCAAAAATGCACCAGTATCTGAAATCCATCAACGACCCACAGAGGCACCTATGTTAGGAAAAGCGATATCCACCCACAAATAAAGAATAAACATTTTATTTAATTAGGGTCCCACCCATCCCCCAAATCCAATGAAGAATTGCATAGATCATTAGAGTCCCCTCCCCCACGTTAGGAATGGCAGGGACACTCCAACAAATAATTACAATAAAATGTAATCATTTTGTCCTGTGCAATTAATATGTATTTTATAGAAATGCTTTGATAAATATATTTTATGATACTGCATTTTAATATGTGCATCTGTAGAATTTTTATATTTGTGTGTTTTGACTATTTTTATTATCCGCCTCTCTTTTTAGCTCCAGGCGGGGTTTAACAAGGCAACAAAGTAAAAAACATATTGTCGAGACAATATGAACATAAGATATATACAATAACATACATCTAAGATACATAGATAAAAAGATAGAAATATTTTTATAAAATATAACTTGTACCAAAGAGATACAGAATGGACATAGGATAGCAATAGAATGTCAATATTATGTTTTGTCTTATTTAACATTTTGTCTACTAACTCATCTTTTAATTAAAAGAAAAATTACTTTTAAATATATAAAATTATTAGATATTTCAGAATACCTTTTTAGCACTAAATAACAGTTTAATTCATTTTTAAAGGTTTTGTAAAAAAAAAGATAAAGGTGTTTAAGATCTAGTCAGGGGTGCTGTGGTTTTTAACTCTCAATATGTTGATGGATTTTAATTGAAATTTTGATTGCTATTGTGTTTAGATTCTATTTTAATGTTTGCATAATTTTGAATTGGTTACAAATGCTTTTATGTCGAGCTGCTTTAATTCCCTTTGGGAGAGATAAACCCGGGTATAAATAAATAATATAATAATAAATGGTGCATTTGTGAAGTTTTTGAGTGCAGTTTGTGTTTAACTTCTATTTTAACACTTATATATTTGTATAATTTTAAATGGTATACTAATGCTTTTGTTTTGATGGACTTTAATTGTGAATTTTTGAGTGCTGTTTGTGTTTAAGTTCTATTTTAATATTTGTATATTTATAGTTTCAAATGGTATACTAATAGCTTTTATGTCCGATCCACTTTGGGTCCCTGTTGCGAGAGATAAAGGGGAGTATAAATAAATATAATAATGACGTATTTGTTCTGATGCACTTGTTTTCATGGGTTTCCACTATGAATTTTGAGTGCTGTGTTTAAATTCTATTTTAACATTTGTATATTTGTGTAATTTCAAATGGTATATTAGTAACTTTTACATCAATCCTCTTTGGGTCCCCTTCAGGAGAGATAAAGTGGGGTATAAATAAATACTAAAATAATTACGTATTTGTTTTGATGGATTTTAAGGGTGAGTTTTGAGTGCTGTTTGTGTTTAAATTCTATTTAATATTTGTATATTTGTATAATTTTAAATGGTATACAAATGCTTTTGTTTTGATGGGTTTTTAAACTGTGATTTTTTTAGTGCTGTTTGTGTTTAATTCTATTTTAACGCTTGTATGTTTGTATGATTTCAAATTCTATACTAATTTCATTTGTATTGAAGGATTTTAAAAGTGAATTTTCTTTGCGTGCTGTTTATGTACTACTCTCTGTACTGCCTTTCCAAAGGACAAGAGAGAGGAGGCAGATCTAATTTCACTGGGGAGTTCCACAGCCAAGGGGCCACCATGGAGAAGGCCCTGTCCCTTAGAATTGTAGGAGCTGCAGTCCAAAACACCTGGAGGAAGGGCCCAAGTTGGCCCAGGCCTGATTTAGATCCTGCTGTTGGGAATTTATTAATGTATTTATTTACTGTATTTTACCCCGCTCTACCTCAACCCCTAAGGGGACTCAAAGCAGCTTCCAAATTGGAAATAATTCAATGCCACATTAACATAAAAACATACGGAATTCCACTATACATTGAGCATTAAAATCATAAAATGCTAGAATATAAATACATTAAATAAGCTGTTAAAACAGTGCAGAACATAACCCGAAATCATAATCCAGAAGCTGTTCCAATCACATTGTATTTACATATTGCCCTGTACTATCTAATTTCACTGGGAAGGGAGTTCCACAGCCAAGGGGCCACTGCAGAGAAGGCCCTGTCCCCTGGAATTATGGGAGTTGCAGTCCAAAACACCTGGAGGGAGGGCTCAACTTGGGCCAGGCCTGATTTAGATCCTGCTGTTAGGAATGTATTTATTTACTGTATTTTTACCATGCTCTATTTTTACTCCAAAGGGGACTCAGAATGGCTTCCAAATTGGCAACAGTTCAATGCCATATTAACATAAAACCATATGGACTTACAATATACATTTAGCATTAAAATCATAAAATGCTAAAATATGAATATACCAATACATTAAATAAGCTATTAAAGCAGTGCACATAACCCGAAGTCAAAATCCAGAAGTCAGTCCAATCACACTGTATTCACATATTGCTGTTAAGGGAGTGCCTCAGCCAAGGGGCCACCACAAAGAAGGCCACGACCCTTAGAATTGTGGGAGTTGCAGTCCAAAACACCTGGAGGGCCAAAGTTTGCCAATGCCTTGGTTAGATGGGCATCTTTCATGAGTGCTTCAGTTGTGGAATACTGAATAGCAAAAAGTTGGCACAGGCCTGATTTAGATTTATTTACTGTATTTTATCCCGCTCTATATCACAACCCCAAAGGGCCAGCACTGAGAAGGTCCTGTCCCTTGGAATTGTGGGAGTTGCAGTTCAAAACACCTGGAGGGATGGGCCCAAGTTTTCCTAGGCCTGCTTTAGATATTTATTTACCTATTTACTATATTGATGCCGCCCTTCTCACCCCGAAGGGGGCTCAGAGCAGCTTACAAGATATATATAAAAAGGTATAGGTAGTCCCCTGACATTAAGTCCAGTGATGTCTGACTCTGGGGTGGGCTGCTCATCTCCATTTCTAAGCCGAAATGGAGATGAGCACCACATTTTTATTAGTATTTGTATCTTGCTTTGTATTGTGGATGCTATTGCTTGTATTGATGCATTGTGGGCTCGGCCTCATGTAAGCCGCACCGAGTCCCTTGGGAGATGATAGCAGGGTATAAAGTTTTATTATTATTATTTATAAGCCGAAGAGCCGGAGTTGTCTGTAGAAACCTCCAAGACAAGATGTGGACGGCATGACTGCATGGAGCGCCGTTATACATACATACACATACATACAATATATTATATTATTAGCATAGTACAATATCAGTATTAAATATTACTATATTGTACTATACCATTATATTGTAATATTATTAATAATATTACATGGTTCTGACCTGACCTATCTGTCCGAACACATCTCCTCCTATGAACCAGTTAGGACGTTAAGATCATCTGGGGAGGCCCTGCTCTCGGTCCTGCCGGCTTAACAAGCACGCCTGGTGGGGACGAGAGACAGGGCCTTCTCAGTAGTGGCCCCTCGGCTGTGGAACGCCCTTCCTACAGACATTAGATCGGCCCCCTCCTTACTGGCATTCCGTAAGAATGTGAAGACCTGGCTTTTCGAACAGGCTTTCAACTAAGCAGTACAATTGAGTGATTATTGGAATGGAATAATGGACAACGAGATCGGGTGCTGATTCTATTGATGAGACGTGATGGATTGTTATATTGCTGTACTGTTGTATTGACACTGGTGTTAATTAATTGATATTACTGTTTTAATTGATTACTGATTTTGTATTGTCTTGTTGAAACTGGTTGTTAACCGCTCTGAGTCGCCTGAGGGCTGAGAAGAGCGGTATATAAATGAAGCAAATAATAATAATAATAATGTAATAAATATATAATTATAATTTCATATTACTTATTATATTGTATTGTATTTCATTTTTATTTTATAAATATTGTATGTATATACAACGTATTATATTACAATATATTATAGACATAATACAGGAAACAAGATAGGACTCCTCCACATCATGAATCCAATGGTCCCAGTCTTACTTGAAGTTGGTGAAAGATTGTCCTTGACTGGCCCAATCTAACTCCAATGAAGTAAACCAAATTCATGTAAATGTAAGGCAAAAACAAGTAGAGAGATGGCCAGGCCGAGCAACAAACAAACAAGCCAACAAATGGGCAAGTTAAAAGAGGGGAGGGCATTGAAAGCAACCACAAAGAGGCGAATGGAGGGTGCGCGCGGCCTAGCTCACCTGCCTTGCGTGCCCAGTGCCCGCTTGGTTCCTCAGCGCCGCGGCCTAGTCCGCCTGAGGGGCGCGAGGCCTACTCCGCCTGCCCGCCCGCCGGGTTCTGGTGGCGGGGGCGGGCGGGCGGGTCGGCGAGGCAAGCGCGGGGCCTCCCCCTCTCCGCCGCCCGCCTCAGCAGTACCAGCGTCGCCTCCTCCGGCCCGCCCGCTCCATGGCGTCGCCTTCCCCACGGCCTCCCTCGGCTCCGGCTTGTCTTCTCACTTTCCTCCTCCTCCTCCTCCTTCTCCGCCTCAGCTGCTGTTTCCTCCCTCCGTCTTCGTCGCCGTCTTCTTCCGTCTGCTTCCCTCACACGCACAACGCCTCCAACAGCCCGGCTTCCCCATTGGTCCGATGAGACGCCGCGCCTGATTGGCCGCCAAGATCACTCGCCGCCACTAATTGGTCCGCCGCGCTGCTTCTCCTCCCTGCCGCAATCACACAACACCGCCAATGCCGAACACCCATTGGTCCGATGAGACGCCGCTCTTCATGGCCTAGCTATGGAAAGCACTACATCATTGGCTAATACGGCGCCGCCATGACAGTGACGCAGCTGCGCATGACGTGGACCATAACAACAACAGTAAAGGGGGAAAAAGAAGGAGGGGCCTAGGAGAAAGGCAGGTGGGAGGAGAGAGAAGGCGCTGATTGGACAACACGCGCGTGATCACGGTCACGTGATAGCAGCGCCTTAGCCCCTTCCTCAGCCTCTCCTCCCTTACTCCTCTGTTGCTATGGTAACGAATCCAAGGCCTACTCTCCACAAATTTTGTTTGTTTCTAGATTTATTTCACACACACACACACACACATATATATGTTGTTGTTCATTCGTTCAGTCGTCTCCGACTCTTCGTGACCTCGTGGACCAGCCCACGCCAGAGCTCCCTGTCGGCCGTCACCACCCCCAGCTCCTTCAAGGTCAGTCCAGTCACTTCAAGGATGCCATCCATCCATCTTGCCCTAGGTCGGCCCCTCTTCCTTTTGCCTTCCACTTTCCCCAGCATAATTGTCTTCTCTAGGCTTTGCTGTCTCCTCATGATGTGGCCAAAGTACTTCAACTTTGTCTCTAGTATCCTTCCTTCCAGTGAGCAGCCGGGCTTTATTTCCTGGAGGATGGACTGGTTGGATCTTCTCGCAGTCCAAGGCACTCTCAGCACTTTCCTCCAGCACCACAGCTCAAAAGCATCGATCTTCCTTCGCTCAGCCTTCCCTATGGTCCAGCTCTCACATCCGTAGGTTACTACAGGGAATACCATGGCTTTGACTAGGCGGATCTTTGTTGCCAGTCTGATGTCTCTACTCTTTACTATTTTATCGAGACTGGACATTGCTCTCCTCCCAAGAAGTAAGCGTCTTCTGATTTCCTGGCCACAGTCTGCATCTGCAGTAATCTTTGCGCCTAGAAATACAAAGTCTGTCACGGCCTCCACATTTTCTCCCTCTATTTTCCAGTTGTCAATCATTCTTGTTGCCATAATCTTGGTTTTTTTGACGTTCAGCTGCAACCCGGCTTTTGCACTTTCTTCTTTCACCTTGATTAGAAGGCTCCTCAGCTCCTCCTCGCTTTCGGCCATCAGAGTGGTGTCATCTGCATATCTGAGGTTGTTAATGTTTCTTCCAGCAATTTTCACCCCAGCTTTGCATTCATCCAGCCCCGCACATCGCATGATGTGTTCTGCATACAAGTTAAAAAGGTTGGGTGAGAGTATGCAGCCTTGCCGTACGCCTTTCCCAATCTTGAACCAGTCTGTTGTTCCGTGGTCAGTCCTTACTGTTGCGACTTGGTCCTTGTACAGATTCCTCAGGAGAGAGACAAGGTGGCTTGGGATGCCCATCCCACCAAGAACTTGCCACAATTTATTATGATCCACACAGTCAAAGGCTTTAGAATAGTCAATGAAGCAGAAGTAGATGTTTTTCTGAAACTCCCTGCCTTTCTCCATTATCCAGCGGATATTGGCAATCTGGTCTCTCGTTCCTCTGCCTTTTCTAAACCCAGCTTGAACATCTGGCAACTCTCGCTCCATGTATTGCTGGAGTCTTCCTTGCAGGATCTTGAGCATTACCTTACTGGCATGAGAAATAAGGGCCACTGTACGGAAGTTGGAGCAGTCTTTCGCATTTCCCTTTTTTGGTATGGGGATGTAAGTTGATTTTTTCCAGTCTGATGGCCATTCTTGTGTTTTCCATATTTGCTGGCATATGGCATGCATCACCTTGACAGCATCATCTTTTAAGATTTTAAACAGTTCAGCTGGGATCCCGTCGTCTCCTGCTGCCTTGTTGTTAGCAATGCTTCTTAAGGCCCATTCAATATATACTCATTATACACAGAGCATTTATAAGATATATATTATATTATATATTATAATATATATTATATATTATATATTATATATATATGTTATATATTATAAGTTATATAATATATATTATATATATTTATAAGTTATATATTATATATATATAAATGCTCTGTGCATAATGAGTTCCTTAAAAACAAAAGAACCAATGAACGAAATCACACCAAATTTGGCAACAAAATGTCTCACAACACAAGGAGTGACCATCACTCAAACAATTATGATTTTGTCATTTAGGAGAACACCTCAGCAAGCGAGAGTCCAAAAGTGGCAGGCCCAAACCCAGAACCTCAACCAATGGCTAATACCCAATGAGAGACTCCCCCCTGGGCACACAGAGGACTGGGCGACCTGGAAGGCATTGAACAGACTGCGCTCTGGCACCACGAGATGCAGAGCCAACCTTCAGAAATGGGGCCACAAAGTGGAATCCTCGACATGCGAGTGTGGAGAGGAGCAAACCACTGACCACCTGCTGCAATGCAACCTGAGCCCTGCCACATGCACAAGGGAGGACCTTCTTGCAGCAACACCAGAGGCACTCCAAGTGGCCAGATACTGGTCAAAGGACATTTAATCAACTCTCATACTCACAAATTCTGTAATCTGCTTGTTTGCTTTGTTTCTGTTAGAAATGTAATATAATTTGACTGGTTGTTCTGACACGACAAAAAAAAAAATTAGGAGTTGTAGTTGCTGGGATTTTTTGTTCACCTACAATCAAAGAGCATTCTGAACTCCATCAATGATGGAATTGAACCAAACTTGGCACACAAAACTCCCATGACCAACAGAAAATACTGGAAGTGTTTGGTGGGCATTGACCTTGAATTTGGGAGTTGTAGTTCCCCTACATCCAGAGAGCACTGTGGACTCAAACAATGATGGATCTGGACCAAACTTGGCACGAATACTCAACACGCCCAAATATGAACACAGATGGAGTTTGGGGAAAATAGACCTTGACATTTAGGAGTTGTAGTCACTGGGATTCACAGTTCACCTACAATCGAAGAGCATTCTGAACCCCACCAATGACAGTACTGGGGCAAACTTCCCACACAAAACCCCCATGACCAGCAGAAAATACTTAAGGCCATTCAATCTAACTCCCTTCACCAGGGCAAAAAAACGTAATCAAAGCCCTCCTGACAAAGAGCCATCCAGATAGATAGATAGATAGATAGATAGATAGATATGATTCACACACAGAGAGATATAGTATCATAGATGTGAAAGGGACCCCTAAAGAAGGACAATTATATGTTGCATGTTTCAGAGTAAGCAAACCAGACAATGTCCACATCAACACTGGCAAAGAAACAGCAAGAAATACTGTTTACCCACAAGCATAAAGACATTATATATATTAGAAACCAACACTTTCTCATTACTTTATTTTCCAGATCAACAGACTGGGCCACAGCAACGCATGGCAGGGGACAGCTAGTATGTTTTTATTTCTATTGAATTGTTTATTTAATTGTATTCTATTAAATACATTACAACTTGAAATATAGATATACAATAATAAAACAGTATATCATTATATATTATTATATATTATCACTTGTACTATACTGGTCGCTTCTGTGGCGAGAGAATCAGCCATCTATGAAGACGTTGCCCAGGGGACGCCTGGATGTCTTGCAATCCTGCAAGGAGGCTTCTCTCATGTCCCCCAAAGCAGAGACATCCCCAGCTCATCTCCTGTTTGGGTATCAGCCAGCACGTCAATGACTTGAATCTAGACATAGTTTTCTAAGATCTACAGAGACACTCGCTGGAACACCTCAGCAAGCGAGAGTCCAAAAGTGGCAGGCTCAAACCCAGAACCTCAACCAATGGCTAATACCAAATTAGAGGTTCCCCCCTGGGCACACAGAGGACTGGGTGACTTGGAAGGCGCTGAACAGACTGCGCTCTGGCACCACAAGATGCAGAGCCAACCTTCAGAAATGGGGCTACAAAGTGGAATCCTCGACATGCGAGTGTGGAGAGGAGCAAACCACTGACCACCTGCTGCAATGCACCCTGAGCCCTGCCACATGCACAATGGAGGACCTTCTTGCAGCAACACCAGAAGCACTCCAAGTGGCCAGATACTGGTCAAAGGACATTTAATCAACTACCAAACTCACAAATTTTATATTTTGTCTGTTCGTTTGCTTTGTTCTGTTAGAAATGTAATATAATCGACTGGTTGCCCTGACACGACAAATAAATACTTGTACTATAGCTGAAGCCCTTCTTCTATCTATATAAATAAAAATGTAATGTTCATTTGTGGGATTAACAGAACTCAAAAACCAATGGACGAATTGCCACCTAATTTGGATACAATACATCTAACAACCCAATGTTTGTCCTTCACTCAAAAATATTGATTTTGTAATTTGGGAGTTGTAGTTGCTGGGATTTATAGTTCACCTACAATCACAGAGCATTCTGAATCCCACCGATAGAATTGGGCCAAACCTCCCACACAGAACCCCCACGTGGGCCACAGCATGCCAGGAGACGGCTAGTATGAAATAACAAATATAAATCAACAATATAAAACAGCATAATAAAATTGGTCATCAGCTCTGCTGGACCGGCCACGCTGTTGCTCTACTCCGAACTCAAGAACGGAAAACGGAATGTTGTTGGGCAGGAAAAGAGATTTAAAGATGGGCTCAAAGCTAACCTTAAAAACTCTGGCATAGACACTGAGAACTGGGAAGTCCTGGCACTTGAGCGCTCCAGGTGGAGGTCAGCTGTGACCAGCAGTACTGCGGAATTTGAAGAGGCACTAATGGAGGGCGAAAGAGAGAAATGTGCCAAGAGGAAGGCGCGTCAAGCCAACCCGGACCGGGACCGCCTTCCAACTGGAAAACAATGCCCTCACTATGGGAGAAGATGCAGATAAGAATTGGGCTCCACAGTCTCCTACGGACCCACCGACAGAACACCAATCTTGGAGGACCATCATCCTCGGACTATGAGGGATTGCCTAAGTAAGTAAGTAAGTTCTGTGCGCCAAGCTTGGTTCAATTCCATCGTTGGTGAAGTTCGGAATGTTCTCTGATTGTAGGTCAACTATAAATTCCAGCAACTACAACTCCCAAATGATAAAATCAACCCCCCCCCCCCCCCCAACCCCATAAAATTTAGGCGTATTGGGTATTTGTGTCAAATTCGGTCAAGTGAATGAAAATACTGCATATCAGATATTTACATTACGATTCATAACAGTAGCAAAATTACAGTTATGAAGTAGCAATAAAAATAATTTTATGGTTGGGGGTCACCACAACATGAGGAACTGTATTAAGGGGTCACGGCATTAGGAAGGTTGAACACCACTGTTCCAAAGGGACTCTAGTGACCTTCTAGCCATAACCTTGTTGACAAGGCTTTATTCTTCCCTTTTAACTCAATGCCTAGAAGTATTTTCCTGATTATCCGGCCTGAGTCTGTTTTTCTCCAACTCGGCTCCCATGTGATTCCTTCTATTTGGAGGTAAAAAAATAGGTAGGCGGAGGGAAAGGCTCCAAAAAGAACCTCTGAATGGAGCTCACACCCTTTTTAATGAGGCTGGAAAGTCCCACATGCAAATGTGCAAAACATACTACACCCAGGCTAAAATATAGGTCACTTGCAAGGGACTCAGAGCGGCTTATAATTAATATGTAAATACAATATATTATAATATTACCATAGCACAATATTGCTATTATATATTATTATATTGTACTATACCACTATACTGTAATATTAGCAATATTACATGTAATATAAAATATATAATTATAATATCAAATTATTATTATGATACTGGATTACATTATTTATTTATTTATTTATTTATTTATTTATTTATTTGCTGCATTTGTTGACCGCCGTTCTCAGCCCTAGGGCGACTCACGGCAGTGTACAACATATAAAAACACATTTACAATAAACAATAATCCACTAATACACAATAATAAATTAAACTAAATAATCCGCTCCGACTTATCACAGAATCATAACCAAGCTCGTAAACCATATTCCGTTCCAGTTGTCATTACCAGTAGATGTAGCAGTTAAATGCCTTCTCAAATAGCCACGTCTTTAGGCCCTTACGGAAAGACGTAAGGGAGGGCGCCTGTCTGATGTCAACAGGGAGGGTGTTCCACAGCCGGGGGGCCACCACCGAGAAGGCCCTCTCTCTCGTCCCCGCCAGACGTGCCTGTGAAGCAGGCGGGATCGAGAGAAGGGCCTCCCCGGACGATCTCAAGGCCCTCGTGGGCTCATAGGCCGAGATGCGGTCCGCAAGGTATTTTGGGCCGGAACCGTTTAGGGCTTTGTAGGATAACACCAGCACCTTAAATTGGGCCCTTACATTACAGTATTATCAATATTATATGTATATCTACCTGTCCGAATGCATCTCCCCCAATGAACCATCACGGAGATTAAGATCCTCTGGGGAGGCCCTGCTTTCCGTCCTGCCATTGTCACAGGCACGATTCATGGGGACAAGAGACAGGGCCTTCTCGGTGATTGCTCCCCAGCTATGGAACTCCCTTCCTGGTGAAATCAGGTCGGCCCACTCTCTCCTGTCCTTTAGAAGGATGGTAAAAACTTGGCTGTGGGACCAAGCTTTCGGGACAGGGCAATAAAGCGGCAATAGGAAAAATGACCAGGCCAATTAGATTTGACACGGATGTCTAGGACGGTTTTAAATGGTGTATTTTAATATTTTGATAAATGTTTTTTTAATGTTTTTGTATTGTATATGAATTTGTGTCCCGACATTGAATGTTTGCCTTATATATGCTGTGCTCTGCCCTGAGTCCCCTTCGGGGTGAGAAAGGCAGAATATAAATGCTTAAAATAAATAAATAAATCTATATAAATAAAATGTAATGTTCGTTTGTGGGATTAACAGAACTCAAAAACCACTGGACGAATTGACACCAAATTTGGACACAAGACACCTATCAGGCCAATGTAGGGCCTTCACTAAAAAAAAATTGATTTTGTCATTTGGGAGCTGTAGTTGCTGGGATTTATAGTTCACCTACAATCAAAGAACATCGTGAACCACACCAACCATGGAATTGAACCAAACTTGGCACACAGTTCTCCCACGACCAACAGAAAATACTGAAAGGATTTGGTGGGAAGTGTCCTTTGGTTTTGGAATTATAGTTCACCTACATCCCAAGATCACTGTGGACTCAAACAATGATGGATCTGGACCAAACTCTACAAGAATATTCAATATGCCCAAATGTGAACACTGGTGGAATTTGGGGAAAATAGAATCTTGACAATTGGGAATTGTAGTTGCTGGGATTTATAGTTCACTTTCAATCACAGAGCATTCTGAACCCCATCAATGATAGAATTGGGCCAAACTTCCCACAGCAACGCGTGGCAGGGGATGGCTAGTAAATAAATAAAAATTTAATATTCGTTTGTGGGATGAACATAACTCAAAAACCACGGGACGAATTGACACCAAATTTGGACACAAAACAGATAGCAAGCCAAAGAGTGACCATCCCTCATAAAAACACTGAAAAACACATAAGAGACTTAAAAAGCCATTAAAAATTACAACACATGTGCAAAACCACATATATACCATATATACACATATCCACAAATATACACACACAAAACACATATACACAGACCAGGTCACAGCAACACATGGCAGGGGACGAATAATAATAATAATAATAATAATAATAATTTTTTAAAAAACTTTATTTATACCCCGCCACCATCTCCCCAAGGGACTCAGTGCAGCTTACATGAGGCCGAGCCCACAATACAACAATACAAGCAATAACAATACAAAGCACTTCAAATAAATCTCATACACAGAATAACACAAACATTAACAATAGCACAATACACATTTAAAATAATAATATATTATATTATTGATAATATTGTTATATCTATCTATTTAGCCATATATCTATCCCCTCTCTCTTCATCCATGTAGAAAGTCAACATGGCATAATGGGCCAACTTCGGCCCTTCAGGTGTTTTGGACTTCAACTCCCACAACTCCACAAAAAAGGAATTGTGAGAGTTGAAGTCCAAAACACCTTGAGGGCAAAGTTGGCCTATGCCTGGTGTAGTTGCATCTCATGTGTTGCCTTGATTTCTATAAGCCTCAAGCAAGCTAAGGGTATGTTATGTAATCAACTCCAGGCTGATGAAACACCATAGTTACAAGACCATATAGCTATCTTGTTATATCTTGCATACCTTTGCATTTCTGGAGACCTACGGTAAAAGCACAAGGGTGACTTGCACTAACTCTGTTTAAAGTCCACAACAGTACACCTTGAACCGGTTTCTGTGCCTTTCGTCAGCCGCCGTGTCAGGTTCTTCAAGTCACTGGGGGAAAGGCCGTTCTCCTTCTTCCGCATCTGAACTGTTTTGCAAATGGAATTGGAATAATTCTTCACCTTCCTCTCGGAACTGGGCATTTATTAATCAAGATTCAATAGCAGAACTTGGAAAGTTGCAATGTATCGAGAAAACTCCCAGAACCATCCCAAAGAGCCATGCTTTTTATAACACCATCCTGGAAAGTTTATTATAACGAGCTTTGGTTGTCATAAAAAAGGTATGACATTCAGTCCAGTCGTGCCCGACCCTGGGGGTTGGTGCGCATCTCCATTTCTAAGCCAAAGAGCGGGCGTTGTCCTTAGACACCTCCAAAGTCATGTGGCCAGCATGACTGTGTGGAGCGCCGTTACCGTCCCATCGAAGCGGTACCTATTGATCTACTCACATTTCCATGTTGTCGAACTGCTAGGTTGGCAGAAGTTGGGGCTGACAGTGGGAGCTCACCCGGCTCCCCAGATTCAAACTGCCAACTTTCAGTCAGCAAGTTCAACAGCTCAGCGGTTTAACCGGCTGCACCACAGAGGGCTTCTTGGTTGTCATAGCTCAAAGGTTTTTCAAGTAGGAAAACTCCCAACAGGAATTAGTTTGATAGTGCAAATGGGTATATTAAATTTTAACATTTCCCTATTGTGTGTTTTAATTGTCTTGTTATTTTAAGTTATGAGCTAGTTTTGAGTCTGTTTCAGGTTTTAAAAAATCAGGATATTATTATAATCCTTATTTATAATATTTATTTATACCCCACTTTATCTCCCTCGGTGGCGCAGTGGGTTAAACCACTGAGCTGCTGAACTTGCTGACCAAAAGGTCGCTGGTTCAAATCCGGGGATCAGGTGAGCTCCCGCTGCTAGCCTCAGCTTCTGCCAACCTAGCAGTTAAAAAACATGCAAATGTGAATAGATCAATAGATACAGCTCCGGCTGGAAGGTAACTGCACTCCATGCACTCATGTTGGCCACATGACCTTGGAGGTGTCTACAGACAACGCTGGCTCTTCGGCTTAGAAATGGAGACGAGCACCAACCCTCAGAGTCGAACACGACTGGACTTAATGTCAGGGGACAACCTTTACCTACCTAATACATTAAATATAATTACTACTGATAATATCATGTTTTATTACGGTATATTTGTATTTTTTTGAAATGATTTTATTGAAGATTAGTATATATTTACATACATGGAAAGTGGGGGAACATTTAAAAGATAGGAAAATGGGAAATAAAGAGAAGAGAGAAAAAAAGAAAAAAAGGGGGGGTTTGATTTCCATTCCATCTTCATGGTTTCTTCTCACTTTACTTTTTATAGTTGTTACATAATTTTCCGTTCAAATTATTATGGTATATTTGTATTTTTTAAGTCGTATTTTTTATTGTGAGTCGCTTTGGAAAGACATAAAAAATAAACAAATAAAAAAATAAAAAATAATATTAATAATATACAAACATTAAAACAGTATTAAATAGGATCAATATCAAAAACAATTCAGTTTAGATCCATAAAAATATTACGAGAATAATAATGATGATGATGATAATGATAATAAATTACTACTGGCTGCATACTACAGAGCTTGTAATGAGAATAAACAAATAAAAATAAAATAATAATATTAATAATAATATACAAACATTAAAACAGTATAAAACAGGATAAATATTAAAAACAATTCAGTTTAGATCCATAAAAATATTACGAGAATAATAATGATATATTTTTTTTGTCCTGTCATGAGTTGCTCCTGTTGTGAGAGAATTGGCCATCTGCAAGGACGTTGCCCAGGGGATGCCCGGATGATTTGATGTTTTATCAACCTTGTGGGAGGCTTCTCTCATGTCCTGGCATGAGGAGCTGGAGCTGATAGAGGGAGCTCATCCGCCTCTCCCCGGATTCGAACCTGCGACCTGTCGATCTTCAATCCTGCCGGCACAGGGCTTTAACCCACTGCGCCACCGGGAACTGCAATAATGATAATAATAATAATAATAATAATAATAAGTATGCAGCCAGTTGTAATTAATAATTATAATAATTATAATTATAATTATGATAATAATTATAATAATAATTACAACTGGCTGCATACTACAGAGCTTGTAATAAGAATAAACAAATTAAAATAATAATAATAATGATAATAATATACAAACATTAAAACAGTATTTAATAGGATCAATATTAAAAACAATTCAGTTTAGATCCATAAAAATATTACGAGAATAATAATGATATATTTTTTTGTCGTGTCAGGAGTTGCTCCTGTTGTGAGAGAATTGGCCATCTGCAAGGACGTTGCCCAGGGGACGCCCGGATGATTTGATGTTTTATCATCCTTGTGGGAGGCTTCTCTCATGTCCTCGCATGAGGAGCTGGAGCTGATAGAGGGAGCTCATCAGCCTCTCCCCAGATTCGAACCTGCGACCTGTCGATCTTCAATCCTGCCGGCACAGGGGTTTAACCCACTGCGTCACCGGGGGCTGCAATAATGATAATAATAATCATAATAAGTATGCAGCCAGTTGTAATTAATAATTATAATAATTATAATAATAATTACAACTGGCTGCATACTACAGAGCTTGTAATAAGAATAAACAAATTATAATAATAATAATAATGATAATAATATACAAACATTAAAACAGTATTTAATAGGATCAATATTAAAAACAATTCAGTTTAGAACCATAAAAATATAATAATAATGATGATGATGATGAATTACAACTGGCTGCATACTACAGAGCTTGCAATGAGAATAAACAAATAAAAATAAAATAATAATAATATACAAACATTAAAACAGTATTTAATAGGATCAATATTAAAAAACAATTCAGTTTAGATCCATAACAATATTACAATAATAATAATAATAATAATAATGAATTCCTCCTGGCTGCATACTACAGAGCTTGTAATGAGAAACCCATGTGGCAGGGCGGCCATCTTGGGAGTGGGCTGCAAGGGGCGGGGCCAAGAGGTGACCTCTGTAATGCGAGGCCGAGGGGCGGCTCTCTTGAGAGCGGGAGGAGGGGGCGGGGCCAAGAAGCAGCGTCGTGCGTGCCTCAAAGTGGCGGCCATTTTGAGAGCGGGCTGCGAGACGGGAGGGAATAGGAGGGCGGCCATCTTGAGAGCGGGCCGAGGAGAGGAAAAGAGGAGCGCAGCGTGCGAGGCGGAAAAGCGGCCATCTTGGGAGTGGGCTGCGAGGGAAGCGAGCCGCCAGCTTTTAAGATGGCGGCGCCGGCTCCTTTTCCTAGTCTCCCTTCTGTTTTCTCCTGAGGTGAAATCCTCATTTTTTCCCTCATCGAAAGGACTCATCCGAGGATGGCTTCTTTGCTGCGGCTTCTCCTCCGGGGAAGCTTCCGAAGGTTGGGACCGAGGGCTTTTCTGGTGAACGGGGTTTTTCGTGGCGTCTGCTCCGGTCCGCCTCTCAGGAAAGGCCCAGGCTGCGGCCTTCAGGTAAAGGAGGGGGGAATCCACACTTGGGCCCTTGGCTTCCTCAGGATCGAATTAATGTTGTCTCTATGATGGGGAAGTTCCTTGTAGAACTACAAGTCCTTCAGGCATTTCCAAATAGGAAATCTGTAATAATTTTAGTATGAATAGTAATGATGTATCGTCAAAGGCTTTCATGGCCGGAGTCACTGGGTTGTTGTAGGTTTTTCCGGGCTATATGGCCATGTTCTGGAGGCAGTTTTTCTCCTGACGTTTCGCCTGCATCTATGGCAAGCATCCTCAGAGGTAGTGAGGTCTGCTGGAAGTAGGAAAAATGGGTTTATATATCTGTGGAATGACCAGGGTGGAACAAAGGACTTTTGTTTGCTGGGGCTAGCTGTGGATGTTTCAGCTGATCACCTTGATTAGCATTCAATGGCTTGGAAGTGCCCGGGGGGAATCCCTTGTTGAGAGTGATTTTATGTGCCTGTTTGTTTCCCCTCTGTTGTTTTGCTGTTGTGATTTTTGAGTCCTTTCATACTAGTAGCCAGATTTTGTTCATTTTCATGGTTTCTTCCTTTCTTCCTTCCTTTCTGATGAACCAACCTGGACACAGCATATTATTTGAGAACACAGAAGTGCTGGACCACTCTCACAACCACCATGTCAGACTACACAGAGAAGCCATTGAAATCCACAAGCATGTGGACAATTTCAACATATGTCATCTCATATGTTCAAAATATAGCTGCTTCGATGTGTTGTCAAAGGCTTTCATAGCCGGAATCACTGGGTTGCTGTGAGTTTTCCCGGCTGTCTGGCCATGTTCGAGAAGCATTCTCTCCTGATGTTTCGCCTGCATCTATGGCAGGCATCCTCAGAGTTTGTGAGGTCTGTTGGAAACTAGGAACATGTGGTTTATATATCTGTGGAATGACGTCCAGGGTGGGAGAAAGAACTTGTCTGTTTGAGATAGGTGTGAATGTTGCAATTGGCCACCTTGTTTAGCAGTTAATGGCCTTGAAGCTTCAAAGTCTGGCCACTTACTGTGTGGGGGAATCTTTTGTTGGGAGGCGATTAGCTGGCTCTGATTGTTTCTTGTCTGGAATTCCTGTTGTCTGGAATTCCCCCGTTTTCTGATTGTTGTTCTTTATTCACTAGTAGCCAGATTTTGTTCATTTTCATACTTTTATCCTTCCTGTTGAAATTGTTCACATGCTTCTTGTGGATTTCAGTGGCTTCTCTGTGTAGCCTGACATGGTGGTTGTCAGAGTGGTCCAGCCTTTCTGTGTTCTCAAATAATGTTCTGTGTCCAGGTTGGATCATCAAGTGCTCTGCTGAGGCTGACTTCTCTGGTTGTATAATAATAACAGTGATAATGAGAGTAATAATAATAATAGTAATAATAGCAGTAGTGATAATAGTAGTAATAGTTATAATATTAGTAATGATGATAATGAGAATAGTGCCAATAATGATAATAGTAATAATGATAATAATAGTAATAAAAGTAATAGTGATAATAGTATTGATAGTAATAATGATAATAGTAATTATTCTAATCGTAATAATAATAGTCTCCAAGCTTGGATTCTGTAATAATAGAATAATTAATAATCTATCTATCTTCTGTACATCTTCTATCTATCTATCCACATAATAGAAGTGAAAATGTGTATGTGGCAGAGGTGTCCACTTACACACAGATTCCCATTTCTCAGAAAGAGCTAGGTTGGGGAGGGAATGACACACCCACGTGGGAGTTGTAGTTCGCCCTTCATTCAGAGCACTCTGAACCCCCTCAATTATGGATTTGGACCAAACTTGTTACAAAGACCCAACATGCCCAACCACGAATACAGGCAGAGTCTGGGGGTGATTGCTCTGGGAGCTGTAGTTCACCTGCATCCAGAGAAACGGTGGCCCTCACCGACAATGGACTGGGACCACACTTGTCACAGAAAAGCCCCAAGACCAACTCAACATACCATGCTGTTGGGGTTGGTGGGAATTGACCTTGATTTTGGGAGTTGTAGTTCACCTGCATTCAGAGAGCACTGAACCCAGCCAACTTTGGATCTGGACCAATCTTGGCACACAGATGCAATATCGCCAACTGTACATACAGACCTGGTTTGGGGAGGATTGACCCACGATTCTGGGAATTGTAGTTCACCCACATCTTTATACATTTTCCAAGAGGAGCATTCATAAACAATGAAATTGAAGACTGGCTTTTTTCTAATCAATAGTGTTACTAGTTAACTAAATGATTTTACCTAACCCCCCAAAACAAACAATGCCTTTTTTCAAATAATCGGGGCATTGCCAGGTACCCTGGCTAGTAATAGTAGCAATAATGATAATGATAATAATAATAATAATAGTAATGATAATAATAATAATAATAAGTAGTTAATGTTTTACCTACTTGTTTTTCAATAGAGCCTGGATTCTATCACAATAGAATAATTAATAACATAATAAGATACCTTGTAAATCATTAATAATAATGATAACAATAGTAGTAATGATAATAGTAGTAATATTAGTAATAATAATAGTCTGTAAGTAGTTAATGTTTTACCTACTTGTTTTTAAGTAGAGCCTGGAGTCTATAATAATAGAATAATTAATAATAATGTAATAAAATATCTTGGAAATCATTAATAATAATGATAGTAATAGTAGTCATGATAATAGTAGTAATAACAGTAATAGTAATACTCTGCAAGTTAATGTTGTATTTGCTTGTTTTTAAATAGAGCCCGGATTCTATAATAATAGAATAATAATAGTAATAATGATAATAGTAAAAATAATAGTTTCCAAGTAGTTAATGTTTTACATCCTTGTTTTTAAATAGTGCCTGATTTGTATTCTATTTTAGCGACTCTAGTCTTTAGGTTTTATATTGTAGTTTTGTTAGTCCTGTTTGTGTCCCCTTTGAGAGAGAAAAAAGTGGCTTATAAGTAAATATAATAATAATACTGTTTATATCCTTCTTTCCTCTTTAAACGAGACTCAAAGTGGCCATGTCTAGACATTAAATAGGCACATTATTCCACCAAAAGGTCATTTAGTAAAATGTTTTAAATCAGTTTTGGACATGAAGCCAAGTCACGATGACCTGAAGGCACACAAAAATGGCATATGTGTGTATGGTGAGCTAGGCCTCCTCTCCTTTTACGATGTGTACATCCCATTGAACGCAGTGCCCTCCTTTGCAAGTGCCTCTCTCTTGACTAAAAGGCCTCCCTTGTCTCTCCTCAGGGCCTTCTCTCGCAGCTGCTTTCCCCCAAATCTGGAGAACTCACCCAGTCTGTGCTGAAAAGGCAAACTACTCCCTTCTTCCTCTGGAAACTTCTCAGTGAGTAAGAAAAATCTTTTTTCTCTCCCTTGATGACAACAATGGGGTCTTTCCCCGCAGCTTCTTCTTGCCGCTCCAGAGATCAAAGTGTTGGCCATCATTCCCTTCCTTCTGCGCTTCGGTTTCCTCTCTTACTGTGGTTCCTGCACACAGATCACAGCACAAGCTCCTTCAAGGATGATTCTTAACTCAGAGGGCAATGGGCAGCTAAATCGCTTTCCCCCAAAACATGAGGACTTTTCATACTGAAACCACATTCAAGGTGCATCTGCACTGTAGACGTAATGTAGTTTGACAGTGGTTTAACTGCCATGGCTCACTGCTATGGAATCACAAGAAATGCTAAAGGGTACTAGTGCCACACTACACTCCAAATCCCAGAGTTCCATAGCCTTGAGCCATAGCAGTTAAAGTGGTGTCAAACTGCGTTCATTCTACAGTGTAGATCAGGCATGGGAAAACTTGGGCCCTCCAGGTGTTTTGGACTTCAACTTCTACAATTCCAAACAGCCTACCAGCTGGAAGGCCCGAATTTGGCCATGCCTGGTGTTGATTCACCCTCAGTGGTTAGAGATAGCTTTCTCAGGTCCTACCCTGTCCCAACACACAGAGGGATTCGGCCCTTTCTTTCCCCAGATCTTTCTTTACACATTCTCAGTTGGAGTTTTGAAAGCAACACTGCAAGACATAAATATGGTTGTAGCAAAGCATACACAAGAGATCCAGAACATTGTCTTATGGGGTTCGGCAGGGGTCAGTACTGTCTTCCATGCTATTTAACACCTACATGAAGCTGCTGAGAGAGAGAATCCGTAGTTTTGGAGTTCGATGCCACCTGTACGCAGATGCGTTCAACTCTATCACTACTTTCCACTGTAGACGTACTACTAAGGAGGCTGTTCAGGTCCTGAACTGGTGCTTGGCAGCTGTGACGGACTGGATGAGGGTGAACAGATTGAAATTGAATCCAGACAAGACAGAGTTCATAAGTCCAAACAGGGCATAGGGTTACAGCCTGTGTTGGATGGGGTTACACACCCCCTGAAGACACAGGTTCACAGCTTGAGAGTTCTCCTGGACTCATCACTGAGCCTGGACCCCCAGGTCTCAGCTGTGGCCAGGGGAGCATTTGCACAATTAAAACTAAAGTGCCAGTTGCGCCTGTACCTTGGGAAGTTTGACTTGGCCATGGTAGTCCACACTCTGGTTACATCCTGTATAGACTACTGCAATGTGCTCTACGTGGGGTTGCCTTTGAAGGCTGTTCAGAAGCTTCAAGTGGTCCAACGAGTGGCAGCCAGATTTCTCACTGTAGTGGCATTCAGGGAGCATACAACTCCTCTGTTATACCAATGCCACTGGTTGCCAGTTTGCTACCAGTTCAAAGTGCTGGCTGTAGCCTATAAAGCTCTGAACAATTCTGACCCAGCTTATCTGTCTGAATGTATCTCTCCCTATGAACCATGTAAAAGTTTAAGATTGTCTAGGGAGGCCCTGCTCCAAGTCCCACCTTCTTTGAAGGCGCAACTGGCGGGGAAGAGAGACAGGGCCTTCTCAATGGTGGCCCCTTAGTTGTGGAATGCCCTCCCCAGGGATATTAGATCATCCTCTCCCTTTTGACCTTCCTTAAGAAAGTGAAAATGTGGAAACCCTTTGGAATCTAGTAGAACAGTCAAACACAGAATTAGATGAAAGTAAACATTAGAACGGTTCAAACAACGATTTTTGGACAATGAGACCAAAATGAAGGCATTGGTTTTATATGTTTTTAAAGGTTTTATTGACTGTACTTTAAATTCTGTTAATTGTATATTGTTAGGCATTTATTTATTTATTTACTTCACTTATATACCGCTTTTCTCAGCCCTCAAGTGACTCAAAGCGGTTAACAACAGCAAAATTCTATGCAAAAACATCACAAAATAAATATGGGACAGTTACAAACAGTAGCATCATCAACTATCAACAAATTGCTGCCTGGTTGTAAGCTGCCTTGAGTCACCTTTGAGTTTGAGAAAAGTGTGCTAGAAATATCGTAAATAAATAAACTCTGACTGTATGTATGTTTGTTTGGTTTTTTTTTAATAGATGGCACTTGCTATTTTTCTACATCCGGCTCTCATCGCAATGGCGGCAGTGGCAGTGGAGGGTCCAAAGGGAAATCCCCAGAGGAAGATGAGGGTAAGTACAAGTTCAGTTTCTGCCATTACCTGCCCTGCCAGGAATGAGACTGTGAACCAAAAGAAAAAAGAAAACCAAATCCATTTTATATGCATGCAGTCCCCAAATTACAGGGTTACATACGACTCATAGTTACAAAGTGGGGACAGGCAACAGCAAGTGAGAAGGGAAGGGAAATTCACTGAAAGATGTCTCCACTGAAGGTTTCTCAGTAATCCTTGTTTCCATAAAAAGCATTTTTTTTCAAAATCCATTTGTTACAGGGACAGAAAGTGAGGTGAAATCCTGGAAACCGCTCAACACCCCATAAGTGAAATCTTCTTAACAGGGCCACAGACAGCAAAACAAACCCAGAGGTGTTAACTTTTGCTGTCCAAAACATACATGCATACACATGTGTGTGTGTGTGCATGCATCAGCTGGAGTACCTGTTCTGACTAACATACAAATTTAACTTAAAAACAAACCTACGGAACCTCTTGTCTATAATGTGGGGACTGCCTATATTCTTATTGTCCTCACTGATAACAAAGTGCTAACTAGGTATGCAGTAAGGTATGCAGTAACTTGCAAACTTCAAGGGCAAGCTGAAATATTTTGTCGGGGAAGGGGTAATAACAACATGTTTTATTTTATTTATTTTTAATTTGTATTTAATTTGGTTTTATTTTACTTCTCTATGTTTCTGACCTGGAGTGTTCAGATTGTGTCTATTGCATTTTAATCTTTATTCTGTGCATATTAATATGTGTATTTTGGAGAAATACATTTGAATATATGTATTTACTTAATATTTTATGATGATGATGTGTTTTTAACTATGTTATGCCTTGCCTCAAGCTGTGTGGAGGGTTGGGTGAGAAATAAAAAAGTGTTATTATTGTTATTAGTTTATTAATATTTCCTGATTACACATGCATTCCATTGGATATGGGGTCTGTCTCATTGGAATTCTCATTGGGATCAGAAGTTACTACCACAAAGCAGGGGTGTTCCATTTTGATCCTGATACATGGGGGATTGCTGCAAAACTGAACGAATGGAGAAGATTGTGGTGTTGGGCCTGATCTCCATAAGCAGAATAGTGAGGCAATATAACAGTCTGTTTAACAGTTCTCTGCAGATATTAACCAGGCAGTGGGCTAGCCCAGGCATGAGCAAACGTTGGGCCTCCAGGTGTTTTGGACTGCAACTCCAAAACACCAAAACCAAGTTGTAGCCCAAAACACCTTGCGGCCCAAAGTTTGCCCATGCATAGGCTAGACTAAAACCTTGTTCCTAGGACCTTCCGTTTGCAGTGAGTATTCAGACGCCATTCCTCCAATCCATGGGATACAGTGCTGTATCTTGTTCTTCCATTTCCCTATCCTGTACCTGTAGAGTGCCATCAAATGATACGAGAGGTGTTTATTAAAGATTTCCCTTGAGCCACTTCCTGTGGACTGAGAGCAATAAAACTTGGCCCAGTTCTGAGTCCTTTTCTCCATCGGTGCCACCTCGGGACACACACTTCTCCCATCTTTTGAAGCAATTGTAAACACCTCGCTTGTAGAAGTCAACAGGTTGCTCCAAAAGCCATGTTATGACTTTGGAAATCAGTATCCTCATCTGAAAAATGCTGTCCGTTCAAGAATAACTTCTTTGTTGGAAAGAGGTGAAAGTACAGTGGTGCAAGGTCGGCTGAATATTTGAAAATTCAAATTTCAAAGTCACAGGAACATGGTTCCATTTGGGCAACATGTGAGTTGTGAACTGGTGCACCATCTTGCAGAAGTGAGCATGCCACGTCTCTTGGTTTTGATGGCCTCTCGCAATTTCTGCAGCAGTGAAACCTAGTCTGCCCCAGTGATTATGGTCCCCTTTGCTAGGAAATCCATCAACACTACTCCGTGCTGTTCCCAAAATACTGTGAGCATGACCTTGCCTGTGGAGAGTTGGTCACGGGCCTTCTTTGGAGGTGGTGAGTCAGAATGCTTCCATGGCATCGCCTGGACTTTAGTCTCAGGATCAGAGTGATGGACCCAGCTTTCCTCCTGTATGATCAGCAGTTGAAAAAGTCCTCCTGGTTTCCATGGCACATCATTGTCAAGAGAGCCTGAGAGCATTGGTCTCGTTTCTACTTCTAGAAAGGTATGAGCAGACGGGAGACCCAGTGAGCGGATACCTTATGCATATGAAGAGGGTCTTGGGTGAATTTTTCCATAAACCCCACACTGGTCTTGATATTTTGGGCTAGGTGGCAAATGGTTACGTGGCCATTTTCCAAAATGGCGACCTCCACTTGCTGGGTGGTGTGTTCATCAATAACAGACTGGGGTCGCCCTGGAATTGGCGATGTTTGGACCGAAGTCTGATCACATCAACACCTGTCACATCCAGACCGTTACCAGTTCTGAGCTGTAAATTGGCACATAACCTATAGAGACTTATATCATTACACATGCGGTTTCAGCGTCTTGTGATAAATAGGTCATGGGAAATCTTTAATGAACGCCCCTTCCAATTCCAGCCAGGAGCACTTGTACTGTATCTTCCACTGAGAATATTTGGTGCTTTGCAGGCAAGCAGAAAGCAGGCTTGAGCATCCCTATGCCTGTTTGGAATCTGTTGCAAAACTGGAAAGGAAAAAAACCGCTCTGTGTGCGTGCACAACTGCATTTCCCAGTGGGATGCGGCTCCTTTAAAATGAGCTTTGCCAAACTATAAAAAGCTCACAAAGGCCTCCTACACAGATGCTTGGTTTTGAAGCGGCTTGTTGTTGTTTTTCACGCAACCTGCCTTTTTCTGAGCCTGAGCTGACCTGACAGTGGCCCCTAGTTTCACATCCCTCCCTTGGAGCTTTCAGCAAGTTCTCATGGATGATGCTAAGCAGCCCCTGTGGCAGGCTTCCCCTTCCCCCAGTTTTTCCCTTCCACTTCCCTCACTGTAATTCGACCCTGGCTTTCAAAGGAGAAGTTTGCCCTTCGCAAAAGGCGCGTGTGCCTTTATCAGAGGAGGGTTTTGGCCCAGCCACTTTGACTCTTTTTTGTAGAGGGAGGAAGTGGGGTGTAAATAAAACAATATCCATCATAATAATACCCATATTTACCCAAATTTAATGCTTTTGGGGGGCTAAATTACCTTCCCAAAATTAGGATGTGTATTAGATTTGCATATTTATTTATCGTATCAGGAGCGAACCAAGAATACAGCTGTAAAGTATTTTTTTAAAAGCACAGAGTTTGCAAATTTGGCATTCTATTAAATGTTCTTTGACCACCAGCTAGCCACTTGGAGTGCCGGCTAAGCAGTGTAATTTCTCCAGTGGTGTGGGTCGCAGACACCCTGTGATAATGCGGCATGTCTCATTAAGAGCCACATCTACTGTTTTAGTGTGGTGAGATGTGTTCCACACTGGGCATGCATACTCAGCAGCAGAGTAGCATAGTGCAAGGGCAGATGTCTTCACTGTGTCTGGTTGGGATCCCCTGGTTGTGCCAGTCAGCTTTCGTATGATGTTGTTTCTAGCGCCCACTTTTTGTTTGATGTTCAGGCAGTGCTTCTTGTAGGTCAGAGCACGGTCCAAAGTGACTCCCAGGTATTTGGGTGCGCTGCAATGCTCCAGTGGGATTCCTTCCCAGGTAATTCTCAGAGCTCGGGATGCTTGTCTGTTCGGTATTGCACCACCTGACATCCACCGGGAAGTAGCAGCCAATAGTGAAAGGACCAAGGCAGAGACATCTCCAGCTCATCCCCTGTTTGGGTATCAGCCAGCACGTCAATTACTTAAATCAAGACATAGTTTTCTTAGATCTACAGAGACACTCGCTGGAACACCCCAGCAAGCGAGAGTCCAAAAGTGGCAGGCCCAAACCCAGCACCTCAATCCATGGGTGATGCCGGATGAGAGACTCCCCCCTGGGCACTCAGAAGACTGGGCGACTTGGAAGGCGCTGAACAGATTGCGCTCTGGCACCACGAGATGCAGAGCCAATCTTAAGAAATGGGGCTACAGGGTGGAATCCTCGGCATGCGAGTGCGGAGAAGAACGAACCACTGACCACCTGCTGCAATGCACCCTGAGCCCTGCCACATGCATGATGGAGGACCTTCTTGCGGCAACCCCAGAGGCACTGCAAGTGGCCAGATACTGGTCAAAGGACATTTAACCAAATACCAAATTTGCAAGATCTGTGTGGTTTTTTTTTCTTTCTCTTTCTTTTTTCTTTTTAATCTCTGTGTTTGTTTTGCTTTGTTAGAATTGTAATACAGTGGTTGCTGATGACACGATAAATAAATACTTGGAGTGCCTCCGGTGTTGTGGTAAGAAGGTCCTCCGTTGTGCATGTGGCAGGGTTCAGACTACATTGTAATAGGTTGCCTGTGGTTTGCTCTTCTCCACACTCGCATATTGTGGACTCTACTTTGTAGCGCCATTTCTCAAGGTTGGCTCTGCATCTTGTGGTGCCAGAGCGCAGCCTATTCAATGCCTTCCAAGTCACCCAGTTTTCTGTGTGCCTAGGGGTGAGTCTCTCGTTTGGTATTATTTATTTATCTATTTACATTTATATTCCGTCCTTCTCACCCCAAAGGGGACTCAGAGCGGCTTACAAGGTATATACATACACTACACTATACTATTAGCATAGTACAATATCAGCATTAAACACTGCTATATTGTACTATATCAATTATATTGTAATATTATTAGTAATTGTAATATTATTAGTAATATTACATGTAATGATAGATATATAATTACAATATCAAATTATTATTATTAGTATTAGTATTATATTGCATTACATTATAATATCATAAATATTATATAAATAAATATCAGCCATGGATTGAGATTCCAGGTTTTAGCCTGCCTCTTTTGGACTCTTGCTTGCTGAGGTGTTTATGCAAGTATTTCTGTAAATTTTAGAAAACTATTTCTTGATTTAAGGCATTGGCGTGCTGGCTGATATCCGAACAGAGGATGGGCTGGATATGTCACTGCCTTGGTCCTTTCACTGTTGGCTGCTCCTTCCATGCGGATGTCAGATGGTGTGATACTGGCTAAACAGTGTAATTTCTCCAGTGGTCTTGGATGTAGACATCCTATGATAATGCAACATTTCTTATTAAGAGCCACATCTACTGTTTTAGCGTGGTGAGATGTGTTCCACACTGGGCATGCGTACTCAGCAGCAGAGTAGCAAAGCGCAAGGGCAGATGTCTTCACTGTGTCTGATTGTGATCCCCAAGTTGTGCTAGTCAGTTTTCATATGATATTGTTTCTAGTGCCCTCTTTTTGCTTGATATTTAAGCATAATATGGTAGTCTTAGTGCTGAGCCAAAGCAACAGCGTAAACTACTTCAGGAGCTTTTTGAGTGATGTCATCTGTAATTTAATTGCCATGGCTCAATGCTACACAGTGCTGAGATTTGTAGCTTGTTTGGGCATCAGCATTCTTTAGCGGGCCCTATGACCCCAAACGACAGCCCCCAGGACTCCATAGCTTTGAACCAAGGCAGTTAAAATGGATTCATTCTATAGTAAAGATGTACCCCAAGGTGTTTCAATCCTGAAAGCTTTGGTGTTCCCTCACTTTTGTTTTTAAAGAAGGAATTGTAAGCATGCAGCCACTGTAATGTGCACCTTTTTTGACCAAATTACATTTGGCAGCCATTTTTTTGTGGTTTCAGGGTTTTGGAAATTGTGCGTGTTAGATTTGATGGCGCATTAGACTTTAGTAACCATGGGTAATAATAATAATAATAATAATAATAATAATAATAATAATAATCTGCAAACACTTCCTGCTGCTCCTGTGACCTACTCCCCATGTGTGAGGCTTCCTGTTCCTACATGCAAAAAGGAGTTTGGGACTATTGTTGAACATGATTTCAACAATTCCTGCTTCTTGGCAGGGGGTTGGACTGGAAGGCCCATGAGGTCTCTTCCTATGATTCTATGATCTAACAGTGTGATGCTGCAGCAAGGCTATTTTGGCTCACATTCATTTAATTTCCAAGTTGAGCTGGATAATAGTCCCATTGCATTCCCTGTGGGTCAGGCCCTGTGGGTCTGGGACATTTTGTTTAGATAGAATATAGACCCGTTAGTGCAGGTTCCCAGAAGGGCAACTCGATGATGAGCTGTTTGGAGAACAAAACCTGTGAGGAAGGGTCAGAGGAACCGGGTATGTTCAGCTGGGTGAAGAGAAGACTGAGAAAAGTGAAGGACTGTAAACACCTCAAGCCCTGCCCAAAGAGCAGGAGGCAGGTGTGGTGTGTCTGCTGCCTTAGGGGGATGCGACCAGGATTTGAATTTACAGGAGGATGAGATTCGACTGAACTGTAGAAGGAGCCTCTTGACAGTAAGAGCAATTCCTCCATGGAAGCAATTGTCTAGAGAAGTGGAGCAGTGTTTTTCTCAGGGAGTCTTGTAAAAAAGGCTGGAGAGCTCCCTGCTGAGAGGGATGCTTTAGCTCAGCATTTCTCAACCTGTGGGTTGCAAGGGGGTTTCAGAGGGGTTGGCAAAGACCATCAGAAAACAGATATTTCTGATGGTCTTAGGAACCCCTTTGGCAGACAAGGCTGAAGATCTCTCCAACTGTCCTTCTCTTCCTTTTTGGAAACAGATGACAAATCCTCCCACCAAAAGCCCTCCTTTGCTGTGATTGGCCGGTCTCAGCCATGGGGAGGGCTCCAAATAGGGGAAGGGAGAGCAAGCATGCTCAGCGCATGGCAGCGTGGTACGCATGTGCAGGTTACGAAGAGCATGTGAGGCTGGAGAGAGGCTTGTGCTAGCAAATCCCTTTAAGGCATGGGGCTTTAGTTTGGAAAGTTTGACCCAATTCTATCATTGGTGGGGTTCAGAATGCTCTTTGATTATAGGCAAACTATAAATCCCAGCAACTACAACTCCCAAATGTCAAGGTCTATTTCTCCCAAACTCTACCAGTGTTCACATTTGGGAATACTGAGTATTTGTGCCAAGTTTGGTCCAGATCCATCATTGTTTGAGTCCACAGTGATCTCTAGATGTAGGTGAACTACAACTCCAAAACTCAAAGTTAATGCCCACCAATCCCTTCCAGTCTTTTCTGTTGATCATGGGAGTTCTGTGTGCCAAGTTCGGTTCAGTTCCATTGTTCGTGGAGCTTGGAATGCTCTTTGATTGTAGGTGAACTATATATCCCAGCAACTATGACTCTCAAATGACAAAATCAATTTTCCCCCAACCCCACCAGTATTCAAATTTGGGCGTATTGGGTATTTGTGCCAAATTTGATCAAGTGAATGAAAATACATCCTGCATATCAGATATTTACATGATGATTCCTAACAGTAGCAAAATTACAGTAATGAAGTAGCAACCAAAATAATTTTATGGTTGTGGGTCACCACAACTGTATTAAGGGGTCGTGGCTTTCAGAAGGTTGAGAACCACTCCTTTAGCTGGAGATCCTGTGCTGAGAAGGGGGCTGGTCTCAGTGGCCTTCAGGGGACCCTTTCCATTTCTTTGACTCTATGAAATGGACCAGACAGTGGGAGTTAGGAAAGGGAAAGCTTGGTTTTGTTACCTCTGAGCAAGTGAGCAAGAGGCATTTAAGATAACGATTCCAATCCAGATTCTAGCTTGGCATTGAACCTGGTCTGCATCCTAGTTGTAATAGACTTTGAGATATATTGTAAGTTTTGACTCACCACTTAGCAGTTCATTTAGTGGGTCTGCAATAGTATTACCAGGAAGATTCAGGCTCTGGTTAGGACCTCCACTCCTAACCAAAAGCCCTCTGAGGTGGAGGAAATTGCCCTTTGGGAAAGGAAACCCCATTGGCCAGCTGCAACGAAAACACATGGTCCTTCTCAGGAGTCCTTCTTCAGAGCTTGAAAGGTTGCACAGAGTTATCTGCATGGAGGTGATGGATGGATTCATTGACTTTGGGAGGTGGATGCCTCCCCGGTGTCTTGTGGGGCGGAATGGGGGGGAGGATACTGTCCCAGCAGTAATTATTTACAAAGAGCCCTGCCGCCTGTCACTGCAGCCCTTGCAAGCTTTTAATCACAGAGTTCAGGTTTGGGGTTAATGGCAAATCATTTCTTCCTGAAGGCTTCCCGGGGCTGGAAAGGGTCCCAGAGCTGCTGCCTGCGAGTGGCTCTTCCAGGGAGTGGATGACTTATTTATGAGATGTTTAGTGTGGCAGCTGAAGAGGCACGCTGCAGCCCCAATGGCAGAAATTGCTGCCTTCGCTGGTAGCCCAACAGAGCCTAGTGACAAGAGCTATGGGCAAAATTGGGAGCTGTGGACGGCTTCTTCTCTCTTCTTCTCCCCCACGACCTTCTGGCAAATATACTACAATGTGGGCTAGACAAATCTACTTACTTAGGCTATCCCTCATTGGCCAAATAGGATAGTCTTCCAGGATCAGTGTTCTGGTGGGTCTGTAGGTGACTGTGGAGCCCTATTCTTGACCTGCATCTTCTCCCGCAGTGAGGACATTGGTTTCCAGGTGGAAGGCCTTCTCGGTCAGGGTTGGCTTGACGCGCCTTCCTCTTGGCACGTTTCTCTATTTCGCCCTCCATTCGTGCCTCTTCAAATTCTACAGCACTGCTGGTCACAGCTGACCTCCAGCTGGAGCACTCAAGGGCCAGGGTTGCCCAGTTCTCAGTGTCTAGGCCAGAGTTTTTAAGGTTGGCTTTGAGCCCACCTTTCAATCTCTTTTCTTGTCCACCAACATTCCATTTTCCGTTCTTGAGTCCGGAGTAGAGCAACTGATTTGGGAGATGGTGGTCGGGTATCTGGACAACGTGGCCGGTCCAGTGGAGTTGATGGCGGAGGACCGTTGCCTCAATGCTGGAGGTCTTTGCTTCTTCCAGCACGTTGATGTTTGTCCACCTGTCTTCCCAAGAGATTTGCAGGATTTTCCGGAGGCAGCACTGCTGGAATCGTTCCAGGAGTTGATGTGACGTCTGTAGACAGTCCATGTCTCACATATAGGAGGGTTAGGAGGGCAATAGCTTTATAAACAAGCACCTTGGTATCCCTACAGATGTCCCGGTCTTCAAACAAACTACGGTTAGACAAATCTACGGTTAGGCGGATCTGTAATTGGTTAACGAAAGCAAACGAACCCGGGGGGGGGGGGGGGCAATTTTCACCAGTGTTTCCTCGTCATCCTGGAAAGAAGTGACGAATGGAGTGCCATCAGCATGGTTCCATCCTGGGCCTGGTTCTGTTCAGGATCTTTATTAATGACTCTTAGATGAAGGGTTAGAAGGTGTGATCATCAAGTTTGCAGATGACAGAAACCAAATTGGGAGGGAGAGCCAATCCTCCAGAAGACAGGAGCAGAATTCAAAACCATCACCACAGATTAGAGAGATGATGGGCCAAAACTAACACAATGAAGTTCAAGAGGGACAAATGCAAGAGACTCCAGTTGGGCAGAAAAAAAGGAAATGCAAAGATACAGGATGGGGGACGCCTGGCTCGACAGCAGGACGTGTGAAAAATATCTTGGTATATTTGTGGGGAACAAGTTAAACATGAACCAACAATGTCATGCTGTGGCTTAAAAAGCCAATGGAATTTTGGTCTGCATCAATAGGAGTCTAGTGCCTAGATCCAGGGAAGTCACGCTCCTCCTCTGTTCTGACTTAGTCAGACCAATTTACCTGGAATCACACTGTGTCCAATTCTGGGCACTGCAATTGAAGGGAGATGTTGACTCTAAGCTGGAATGTGTCCAAAGGAAAGTGATTAAAATGATCAAAGGTCTAGAAAACATGCCCTATGAGGAGTGACTTCAAGAGCTGGGCATGTTTAGCCTGCAGAACAGAAGGCTGATAGGAGACATGATGAGGGTCATGCATAAATATGTGAGGGAAAGTCATAGGGAGGGGGGAGCAAGCTTGTTTTCTGCTGCCCTGGAGACTGGGACGCGAAACAGTAGCTTAAAACGACAGGAAAGGAGAGTCCACCTGAACATTTGGAAGAACTTCCTGACCGTAAAGAGAGCTGTTCAGCTGTGGAACTCTCTGCTCTGGACTGTGTTAGAGGCTTTTAAGCAGAGGCTGGATGGCCATCTGTTGGGGGGTGCTTTGAATGCAATGTTCTTGCTTCTTGGCAGAATGGGGTTGGACTGGATGGCCCACCAAGTCTCTTCCAACTCTAAGATTCTATGATTCTTCGTCCTCCAGTTTTCTAAAACATACATTGCTAAGGTCAGGTCTTGTCACTAACTAGCTTTTCCATTAATATCCATGATTCAATGGCTGAGTGGATATTTGGACTCTTGAGTTGTTGTCCCAACGTGTAAACCACTGCACCATGTTGCCTCTAGAATATTGCACCATAAAAGAACTATTTGATTTGTACCTCCATTTTTTAGGATTGCTGTTTTCTTTCTGTTAAAGACTATAGCCAGCTTTGCTTGTTTCTCTGTGATGTATTTGACTATTGTTCCATCCCTGAGCCTTCCTGATAACACACAACAGTGAAAGGGTAGCAAGGGACAAAGGAGGAGAGGCACAGCTCCCAATTTGGGAAATGGTGGCTTTATCTAGAAGATCAATTCCCCCCCCTCCCCCCCAGAGGCTATTGGAGAATTAGGAGAGAGGAAGCCCTGAGTGAAATATGATACTCAGCATCTGCGTAGCAGACAGTGGCTGCAGCTGGATCTCTGCACCCCAGTGTGTGTGTATACATCAGGTTCGATTGGTGGTGCGCTCTGATAAATGCCTTTGTTAACCAAGTTGTAAATAAATCTAATCTGGACTCCAGCAGGCAGTCCTTTCCCCAACAAAACAGATGTAATTTATTTGGGAGCCCAAATGAATGGCACTGATGATGGGATGGGGTTGCTTGCAGGTTTGGCAAATCTTGGCCCAATGAGCTCCTGTCATGAAACAAGAGCTGTTATCTGAAAATACTCTGAACATTTTAATCCTTTGCACTTCCAGGGAAGCAAACTTTCGGGGGTCTTCTGGCACATGCTGGACACAAAACTAACAAAATGAAGTTCAACAGGGACAAGCGCACTACAAGCGCACTGGCTTCTTTGGGAAGTAAGATAATTTGAGGAGGTTCTTCCTTTATCATGGTCGGCCACATTAGTAGTAAAGACTGTGTCTTTCCCACAATAATGGTACAGTAGAGTCTTGCTTATCCGATCTTATCTTATTTGACATTCCGTCTTATCCAGTGCTCTTATCCGAAGCCCCCATTTTCCTCCAGCATTTCCCCTTCAATTAAAGGAGATACTCCACTTAGATACTCCACTTAGGCAGAAAAAATGAAATGCAAAGATACAGAATGGGGAATGCCTGGCTCGAGAGCAGTACATGTGGAAAAGATCTTGAAGTCCTCGTGGACAACAAGTTAAACATGAGCCAGGAATGTCATGTGGCGGCAAAAAAAGCCAATGGGATTTTGGCCTGCATCAATAGGAGCATAGTGTCTAGATCCAGGGAAGTCATGCTACCCCCTCTATTCTGCCTTGGTTAGACCACACCTGGAATATAGTGTCCAATTCTGGGCACCACAATTGAAGAGAGATATTGACAAGCTGGAATGTGTCCAGAGGAGGGCGACGAAAATGATCAAGTGTCTGTAGAACAAGCTCCAGGAGGAGTGGCTTAAAGAGCTGGGCATGTTTAGCCTGAAGAAGAGAAGGCTGAGAGGAGATGTGATAGCCATGTATATATATGTGGGAGGAAGTCACAAGGAGGAGGGAGCAAGCTTGTTTCCTGCTTCCCTGGAGACTAGGACACGGAACAATGGCTTCAAACTACAAGAAAGGAGATTTCATCTGAATATGAGGAAGAACTTCCTGACTGTGAGAGCCGTTCAGCAGTGGAACTCTCTGCCCCAGAGTGTCCTGGAGGCTCCTTCTTTGGAATCTTTTAAACAGAGGCTGGATGGCCATCTGTCAGGGGTGCTTTGAATGCAATATTCCTTCTTCTTGGCAGGGGGTTGGACCGGATGGCCCATGAGGTCTTTTCCAACTCTATGATTCTATGTACTGACTGATAGTGTTCTCCACCTCTATCAATGTACTTTCCAGGCCTGAAAACTGAGTAAGGGGCTGAGAAGACTGGAGAGAAGGACTCAAGCTGCCCAATGTGGAGGAGGGAGATAAAGACTGCAAACACTCAAGAACTGCCATTCAAAGAATTTCAGGACTCCTTTTTGTCCGTCATAATTGCTCTCCAAACGCGAATGCAAAAGTCATAGCAGAGACTTGTAGGATGAGGAGGAGATACAAAGCTGTTTGTTAACTCTGTATTCATGTTAATGATGTTACATCATGCCCTTTTCTCGCTTCTCTGGTATGCGTTTAGGATCCTTTCAGAGAAAAGAAGCATCTCTTCCTGCTGAGGAATGTGAGTTGCTTTGTCTGGCTGCCAGGCCTGGCTCGAAGCGCAAATGGGAAAAGCTGGAGTTGGGTAGAGCAAATATTTGCCGGCTAATGGAACACGCAGTTTCCCCTTTAGGCAGCTCCATGAGAGAACTCTCTCCTCCTCAGCTGTTGGCCCCATTTGCAGTCAGCCTTTCCATTCATCCCCACTGAGTGACCTTGCTCCTGGCCTCTCCTCATTCAGGAAAGAGGGGCTGCAACATGATACCAGCTGAAAACGTGCATGTGGTACCAAGCATTTGGATAATCTATCACTGCAATATGTGAATTTGGAATGGTGCAGTGATAACAGGAACAGCCTGGACTATTATATTGGATTATGTGATTTTAATCATTTTAATGTTGAAATGTTTTAAGTGGGTGTTTTGATGTATATGTTTTATTTGCTGGATATGTGTTGTATGGCATCGAATTGTGCCTTTATGTGCGCCACTCTGAGTTCCCTTCAGGGCAAGAAGGACAGGATATAAATATGGGAAATAAATAATATTAGCAATCTGAAAGCCAGGTGCCATCTCTTCTAGCCCACCTTGCTGACCCTAGAGAAGTTGAAATGTGGAATGGAATGGAAGGCAGACTGTATTGTGGGGATCTCTGGCTTGGAGTATAATCGAGCTAATCCTGATGGGCTCTTGGGTTTCTGTCCCCTCTCCAGAGGAGAAGCGGCGCCGGGAGAGGGAGGACCAGATGTACCGGGAGCGCTTGCGCACCCTCTTCCTCATCGCAGTCATCATGAGCCTGCTCAACTCCCTCAGCACTGGCGGGGGAAACATCTCCTGGAATGACTTTGTGAACGAGATGCTGGCCAAAGGGGAAGTGCAGCGGGTTCAAGTGGTGCCCGAAAGCGACATTGTGGAGATCTACTTGCATCCCGGAGCAGTGGTCTTCGGGCGGCCTGTGAGTCTCATCCATCTTTTCACCAAGATTAACCATTCACTCAAATGGCACATTTTTAAAAGGAGAGAATTGCTTATAGGTCAAGCATCAGCATCACTAAATAATCCCCAGGATGAAATTAATAATAACAAATAGCTTTACCTGAAACTACAAAGTAAAGGAGACAACATTCTTGGAGAAAACGTAATCAAAGCCCTCCTGACAAAGACCCATCCAGCCATAGACATCACACAGAGAGAGATATAGTATCATAGATCTGAAAGGGACTCCTAAAGGACAATTATATGTTTCATGTTCCAGAGTTGTAATTAGAACACTGACAAAGAAACAGCAAGAAATACTGTTTACCCACAAGCATAAAGAAATTACATATATTAGAAACCCACACTTTCTAATTACTTTATTTCCCAGATCACTACACTGGGCCACAGCAACGCATAGCAGGGGATGGCTAGTAACGAAATAAATAGTATAGAAAGACGATTTTATCTATCAACATTTAAAATACAGACAAGAAGGCCAAGAGGCAGTTCTTTAGGTAGCATGGACCCAAGTCCCTTGGACTCGTGGATATTTATACCATTCATTTTAAAATGGCAAATGATTTCCTTTTGGCCTTTCTCTTTCTTTCTGAAACAGACTCAGAAGGCATAACAGTGCAAATGTGCTGCCTGTTGATGGCTTAAGCTTCCCCTTTGACCCACAAGAAAACACACTTTGGTCTGTGCTTCAAGTCACCTGAGATCTTAACAAACTGAGATGGTTGGGAAGCCTAAGGTGCTCCCAATTCCTAACTCATTTTTCATCCTGCCCCTTGGAATTCCGCCTTCTCCACACCAGCATTTCCCCTTGTTTTTGCTATTCCATGCTGTTTTGCTTCCTACCTCTGGCTATATGATTGCCTCTCTTCCTTCCAGAGGCTTGCCTTGATGTACAGAATGCAGGTGGCCAACATTGACAAGTTTGAGGAGAAGTTGCGAGCAGCTGAAGATGAGCTGAACATTGACCTGAAGGACAGGATCCCCGTCTCCTACAAGCGCACTGGCTTCTTTGGGAAGTAAGATAATTTAAAGAGATTCTTCCTTTATCGTGGTCAGCCACATTAGTACTAAAGACAGTGTCTTTCCCACAACTTAATGGTACAGTAGAGTCTTGCTTATCCGATCTTAGCTTATTCGACATTTTGTCTTATCCGGCGCTCTTATCTGACGCCCCCCTTTTCCTCCAGCATTTCCTCTTCAATTAAAGGAGTGCTCCCCTACTCTTTTTCCATTCCCAATAAATGAAAAAGGCAAGACAAGGGGGAGGAGGAGGGAGGAAAGGGGGAAAAGACGCAGGACCGGAAGCGGAAGTGTCCTCCCTCCTTCCCTCTGTGATTTCCACGCTCCTCTTCCGCATCCAGGCACTTCCTGCAGGGCCGCTCTAGCCCCGAGGTGTTGCTTTGCCTTAAACCTTTGCATTTCTGTTGTTATTCTCTGACATTTTTGTTTATTTAACATTTATTTATTTAGTTAGTTACCGTATTTATATTCCGCCCTTATCGCCCCGCAGGGGACTCAGGCCGGATTACAATGTACATATACATGGCAAACATTCAATGCCATAGATACACAACATATATAGACAGACACAGAGGCAATTTAACATTCCAGCTTTTCTTGAGGGTATTCTGGCCACCGGGGGAGCTGTCCCTTCACCGGCCATTTGTGACACTGATGAAGTACTTCCTCATTCTTTGCATGCTTGCTGGAGATTTTATGGCCTCGTAAATTAGTTAAATTTGTCTCCCCGCATAAGCGGTACCTACATTTCCTACGTGACAGATGCAACTGTCTTTCGGGCTGCAAAGGTTGACAGAAAAGCTACACAAAATTGGTCAGAAGCTCACTCCAACCTGGCCTGGCTTCGAACTCATGACCTTTCAGTCAGTAGTGATCTTAATGCAGCTGACTCCCAGCTAGTTGCGCAACAGTCCCGGTTCTGCCAGCCCATTTCTGTCGGATGAGTGAGACTCTATTGTATAACTTCCTGAGGAGCTGTAAGACTTCTTACACATCTTGTTTTCTGTCCCCCAAAGGTAGTACAGATACTGCGGAGAGAACACATTGGAGCCTAAGCTAACCTCCCCCACAGTATTATCCTCTGGCTTTTCAAAATAACTTCTGTACTTTTCCCCCATTAAAACAAAGCCAAGGAACCAACGGCCACTGTACCTTGGTCGCACACTGACTCATAGTAGCCCCATGCTGAGCAGAAACCATTTTAATAACAAACCCCCAAATGTCACTGGAGAAGCAAGTGATCCCATTAAACACCTCAACTTTGTTATGCAGAGCCCGGCATCCTTTTGCCAGAAAGATTCCGCAAATGCTAAAGCTTTTAATGTGAATGTGAGGTCAAAGTGGGAATTGTTGGGAAGATGAGAGAAAGGCAGAAAGCAGTGCTTAAGAGACGTGGTGATGCTGCCTTAAAACTTGCTTTGTGGTTTCCACTGAGCAAGAGCCAGCTCCATTTATTTCTCCAGCCTGCCTTTCCACTTCAGCAGCATATTTGTTCCTTGGTTAAAGCTGGCGGCAAAAGTGATTTCTCCCAATATCCTACTGGTGGAACCTTATCTTTCCTGACAAGAACAAGATTGAAAAGAGGCACATAAGCCATTCCAGTGGTGACTTGGGATGTCTTAGTTTCACAGCAGGCTTTGCTCCTTATTCTCCTGATCATGTCCTATTGAGAAGCAGCAGCCGCAACAGTGACACATATCTTCCACTGGCTGCACTTGTGCTCCACAAGAACGCTGTTCCTGGAGTTAATGGGAGCAACACATTAGTGCAGAGTGTTGGGTTGCTCCCTTCAGTGCTCAAAATGAACATTGAAAAACTCCCCTAGTCCAATAGCATGCAGTATCCTCAACATTATTTATTTATTTATTATTTACCATATTTATAGGCCGCCTTTCTCAGCCATACGGCGACTCATGGCGCGTTACAGATTGACACAATTCAATACCGGGCATTCATAAAAGTGCCATTAAAAATCATCAACATTACAATATAAAACATATATAAAAACCATTAAAACATATAATCATTGGTGCCATCCTGTTAAAAACGTTATTCAGTAACATCATCTGGCCATTCCATGTTCATCATTTATAGTTCCATGTTATTTATTCCACCGCATTCTCAAAAGCTTGCTCAAAGAGCCAGGTCTTTACTTTTTCGGAAAGTCGGGAGGAAGGGGGGAGATCTAATATCCCTGGGGAGGGAATTCCATAGCTGGGGGGCCACCACTGAGAAGGCCGTCCTTCCTCTCTGCCGGTTTCACTTGCGAGCCAGGTGGGATCGAGAGCAGGGCCTCCCCAGACAATCTTAAGCTCCTAAATGATTCATAGGAGAAGATACGTTCAGACAGGTAAGCACTTTGAATTGTGCTCGGTGGCAAATTGGCAGCCAGTGGAGCTGACGCACCAGAGGAGTAGTGTGTTCCCTGAGCGCCGCTCCTGTTAGTAACCTGGCTGTCGCCTGTTGGACCATTTGAAGCTGCCGAACAGTCTTCAAAAGCAACCCCACGTAGAGCGCATTGCAATAATCTATTTGGGTTGCAACATGAGCGTGGACCACCGTGGCCAAGTCAGACTTTACCCCTATGTCCTTTGATTTAAATCAGTGGTTCCCAACCTGTGGTCCACAGCCAAGCAGTGGACTGCGAGAACGAAAATCCAGTCTGCTGTGATGGACTGGATGAGGGCTAACAGGTTGAAGCTTAATCCAGACAAGACAGAGGTCCTCCTGGTCAGTTGTGGGGCTGACCGGGATATTGGGTGGCAACTTGTGCTCGACAGGGTTATACTACCCCTGAGGGCACAGGTCTGTAGCTTGGGGGACCTCCTGGACTCAATGCTGTCACTTGAGGCTCAGGTGTCAGCAGTGGCCGAGGGGGCCTTTGCACAACTCAAGCTTATGCGCCAGCTGTGACCATACCTCATGAAGTCTAATTTGGCCAGCATGGTCCATGCTTTGGTTACATCCAGATTGGACTATTACAATGCGCTCTACGTGGGGCTGCCCTTGAAGATGGCCCGGAAGCTCCAACTGGTACAATGAGCAGCAGCCAGGCTCCTTACTGGAGCAAACTATAAGGAGCATACAATGCCCCTTTTAAAACAGCTTCACTGGCTGCCAATAAACTGCCGAGCCAAATTTAAGGTCCAGGTTATGACCTATAAAGCCCTAAAAGGTTCGGGCCCTGCCTATCTTCGTGATCGCATCTCCTTCTATGCACCGGCACGAACTTTAAGATCTTCCGGAGGGGCCCTCCTCTTGCTCCCACTACCGTCACAAGCATGGTTGGTGGGGATGAGAGAGAGGGCCTTCTTGGTGGTGGCCCCCCGCCTCTGGAACGCCCTTCCTAAGGAAATAAGACAGGTCCCATCTCTCCCCTCCTTTCGTAAGAGCTTGAAGACCTGGTGGTTTAAACAAGCCTTTGAGGACGACTAGTTCTAGCTCAGCCCGATACTGTTGAATATGGCCATATCTTCTTCTACCAGTTACCCAGGTTACTTCCTCCTATTAGGCCTTGGAAATGAACAGCCATAGAATCTACATAATTTCCCGGGCCCTCTACAAATTGCACTAGCCTCGGCTCAGCCTTTTAAATTGCCTTGAACAGGCAGGATTATTTTCAATATATATGTGCTATTGTGATTGTTTTATGCTTATATTGTTAATTTTATGTTTATGCTGTTTTCTTTGTATGTATTCATGATGTTACTTGGAAACCGCTCTGAGTTTCCTCGGGGAGATAGAGCGGTATTTAAATAAAGTTTTGTTGTTGTTGTTGCTTCCCTTCCCCTCCTCCTTGCAGTGCCCTCTATGCCTTGGGGATGGCCGCCGTGGGCATCGGCATCTTGTGGTACATCTTTCGTCTGGCCGGGATGGCAGGAAGGGAAGGAGGCTTCAGCGCCTTTGTAAGTCGCATTTGCCACCTGTGGGGATGCTTTTTGGGTGGGCCCAACCTCTTCCTTGCCCAGCAGCCGATGAGAATGAAGCTGCTCCAGCCACGAAGATTCTCCCTCCCAGTGGATGGCTCTGTGCTGCATTTGGTCTGTTTGCGTGGGGCAGCAGGTCCTCCTCTTTTCCCCTCAGCCAGGCAGCTCCTCTCTTGCTGTTTTCAAGACTCTCTAATGACTTGCAGCTGGGAATGGCATTTCTTTCCTCTTTGTCTCGCCAGCAAATCTCACATCCTTCACTTGCTTTCAGCAAAATAGCTTTTTGGGGCCTTTCCTTTAAACACCGCCTAAGCTTTTGGGCTGTGCTGTACACTGACCTCTGTACCTCCGGTCACATGCCGCCTCTCAGCGCCAGCCAAACCCCTGCCGGTCAGTCAGCTAAGGAACGAAAGGCGAATGTGGGCCTGCTTCGGAAGAGCTAGAAGACATGGAGGCCCTTCAAATGGGCTACAGCATCAGCCGGGAAGGTGGCCCAATTGGCTTAATCCCATGCTCATGACTTTTTGGAAGCGGCCATCACAGCTTACTCATCCCCTACAGACTCTCAGGGCAACCCTGACTTTTGTGCCGATGCACATTCCAAGCTTACTTACTTACTTAGGCGATCCTTTGTTGGCCGAGTAGGATAGTCTTCCAGGATCAGTATTCTTGTGGGTCCGTAGGTGGCTGTGGAGCCCTATCCTTGATCTGCATCTTCTCCAACAGTGAGGGCATTAGTTTCCAGATGGAAGGTAGTCCAGGGTTGGCTTGACGCGCCTTCCTCTTGGCATGTTTCTCTCTTTCACCCTCCATTCGTGCCTCTTCAAATTCTGCAGCACTGCTGGTCACAGCTGCCCTCCATCCAGGCAACGTGGTCGGTCCAGCGGAGTTGATGGCGGAGGACCATCGCTTCAGTGCTGGTGGTCTTTGCTTCTTCCAGCACGCTGACATTTGTCCGCTTGTCTTCCCAAGAGATTTGCAGGATTTTCCAGAGGCAGCGCTGATGGAATCGTTCCAGGAAGTTGCATGTGACGTCTGTAGACAGTCCACGTTTTGCAGGGATATAGCAGGGTTGGGAAGACAATAGCTTTATAAACAAGCACCTTGGTATCCCTACGGATGTCCCGGTCCTCAAACACACTCCGCTTCATTTGGAAAAATGCTGCACTCAGGCGGTGTCGATGTTGACTTTGGTGGAGAGGTGGCTGCCAAGGGAGTGGAAATGGTCAACATTTTCTAATGTTACACCATTAAGCTATATTTCTGGTATTGGAGAGGGATGGGCTGGTGACTCCTGGAAGAGCACTTTGGTTTTCTCAATGTTCAGTGACAGGTGAGCTTCTTATATGCTTCTGCAAAAGTGTTTAGAGTGGCTTGTAGGTCTTCTTCTGAATGCGCACAGATGACATTGTCATCAGCGTATTGGAGTTCTATATCAGATGTTGTTGTAACCTTCAGTCTGCTGAGGTTAAACAGCTTGCCATCTGTCCAATAGATGATTTCCACTCCATTCCAAGCATTCAGCCTGCTGTAAATGCAGTTGGAAAACCAACATTAGGGGCTCTTCTCAGTGAGGGATAATGAGCGGTTATGTGGAGGCCATGGAGTTAAATGCTTGCTTTATGTGTTGTCTCTGTGATTGAAGAGTAGCTGGCAGGCAGTGAGGAGGCTCCTTTTTTGCTCTTTCCCTCTTCACCCCATATTTCTCTCATTGAACAAACCTCTTGGAGTGGCTGTTCAGAAAGATTGGGATACCAGAAAACTCTGCACATGTAATTGTGTAACGGTTGGGCTGCAGCGCATGAACCATAGATGGAGGTTTCCCTCCAGCTCCCTACTCACTGATCAAACAGATAGAGACAGCTGCCAAGTCATTCAAGGCCCAGGGAGGAGAGCAGAAGTGTGAAGGAAAGGGGGACCACAGTCGAGCATTGTCATGTACCCTGCAGACTAGGGCAGCATGATTCAGCGTCTGAACCATCCTTCCTCCAAATTCACAAGAGGCTTTGGTCTTGGCCTTTTTTGACAGAATTTTGTCACCCTGACAGAACCAACTGAAAATGGCTCGCTTCACCATTGTAGATGGCAAATCTGGGAAAGGGATCAGTTTCAAGGATGTGGCGGGGATGCATGAGGCCAAACTGGAGGTCAAGGAATTTGTGGATTATCTGAAGGTAAGAACTGCACATTTAGGGGCTGAGAATAATAATAATAATAATAATAATAATAATAATAATAATAATAACAACATTTTTTTTTTTTACCCCGCCAACCATCTCCCTTAGGGGGCTCGGGGCAGCTTACAAGGGACATGCCCAAGATTACAATTAAAACACACATGTAAAACACTTTAACCAATTAAAACATCAGATAAAACAAATAACAACACAACTGAAAGCAATATAAAAACAATACAGCTGAAAGAAACATAGCTGAGGTACAGATTCAATTAGTGCAATACATTTTTACAGGAGCGCAGGAAAGTGCAGCAATACATTAAACTGGGCAGGAAATACTGTCATAACACATATTGAGATAGAGCGTATGCCAGTGTAAAGTTGAGTAACAGTTTAATGCCAGTGACTGATATTTGTCTCTTGCTTGGGGTCATTGCAGGACCTCTTGGGTAGGTTTCCAAGCTCTCAAGGAGCACTTGCGAATCTTGCTGTTCTATAGCTAAGAGAGGACAGAGGGAGCATTCTCTGTACCTTCGTACCAGTGGGATAGAGCATTGATAGAAATTGTAATGGTGCAGAGTAAGTGGGCCAGTGGGTCTTGCTTGGAGTCACTGTGGGGGCTTCTAAAAATGAAACACACATGGATTTCTGATTCCAGAGCCCAGAACGCTACTTGCAGCTTGGCGCTAAAGTGCCCAGAGGTGCCCTCTTGCTTGGACCACCAGGCTGTGGCAAGACGTTGTTGGCAAAGGCTGTGGCTACTGAGGCCCAAGTGCCGTTCCTGGCAATGGCCGGTTCTGAATTTGTGGAGGTGATTGGAGGTAAGTTCCGGGGAACAAAGTTCCTTAAAGCAATGGGGTAAAGTGGCTTCTTCACTGCCTTCATCAGCAGCTGCTTGAGGGATCCTTTTCTGCTGTATTGGAGAAGCCATTATGCAATAGGGCGGTGGTACTTCACCATCTGCATTCACCTGACCTGAGGCACTTGACCAAAAGGAAGGCAGCTTAAGCAGGATTTCTGGTATTCAGTCAGGGAGAAACACGGTAGCTGTGCCAGGGCAAAAAGATCTATGAGGAGATGTGTCCTCCCACAGTCTGTCTTGAATTGATCTGATGTCTTAGAAAATCTGTCTGTGAGAACCCTTTTTCAAAGACTTTAGGGCTTTTGCCCAATCATCTGCCAATAATAATAATAATAATAATAATAATAATCCTTTATTTGTACCCTGCTACCATCTCCCGAAGGACTTGGTGCAGCTTATAAGAGGCTGAGCCCAAATACAACAATAAAAACAGCAGCAACAACAACACAATAACTCCAAAAAAAACCCACAAAGCAATAACATTAACAACACCCAATGACGTAATTAAAAACAATGGCCGGGCCAAATGTAATAATTAAAAATAAAAGTGCTGGGCATGACAAGGTGGAGTGTTTGGAGGGGGATGGGCATGCAGATATTCTAGATCTCTGATAAAGTGCGTTGGGACGTAATGCTAGGAGTTTCCTTATTCTGGAAAGGCACACTGGAACAACCACATTTTCAAGCTCCTCCTAAAGATTGCTAGCGACGGGGCCTGCCTGATGTCCTTAAGGAGAGAGTTCCAGAGTCAAGGGGCCACCATCGAGAAAGCCCTATCCTTCGTCCCCACCAATCGCGCTTGCGATGCAGGTGGGATCGTGAGCAGGGCCTCTCCAGATGAGGTAGGCGGGTCCCAAACCATTTAGGGCTTTGTAGGTAAGCACCTGCACCTTGAATTGGGACCGGAAAATTAATGGCACATTTTCTCTGGCTAGGACAAAGTTGTGGCCCCCTAGTCAACATTGTCCATCTTTTCACAATAAGAGCAACCAGGAACAGCCATGTATAATGCAGGAACAACACACTGTCTGCACAGATGGCCCTGCAGTTTATATAACTCAGGAACGGAACTTATACCATGATTTGCATCTTTGCATCTCGAGTTTCTTTTTTTTTTTAAGGGGGGGGCATCCTGTGGTGACCATCTTGTTATTTTGTTATTGTATTCATATGTTTTTTTTCCTTGTAATTTTGATGCTGTTACTTGTTGTTTTGGTTTTATTTTTGTGCTGTAATATGTCGTCCGGGCTCAGTCAGCCCCATGTAAGTCGCTCCAAGTCCCCATTATTATTATTATTATTATTATTATTATTATTATTATTATTTATCTTGGGAACCTCTAAATCCTGAAATAAAGCGGCAAGCGTGAACGGAAGCAGAAATCCTGGGACCAACAAGTCTGTATGTGGACCTCTTCTGAAGTCCCGGAATTTTTTGCCCCTGATTAAAACCTGTGGTATGCTGCTGTCTGGACGTGCCCTGAGTCTTCTCTTCCCCTTTGCTTTCCCTTAGGCCTTGGAGCTGCTCGGGTGCGAAGTCTCTTTAAAGAAGCCCGGGCTCGGGGTCCATGCATTGTCTACATTGACGAAATCGATGCCGTGGGGAAGAAGCGCTCCACCAGCATGTCAGGCTTCTCCAACACTGAGGAAGAGCAGACCCTGAACCAGTTGCTGGTGGAAATGGACGGTCAGTTTGACTTTGCTACAAGTGGCTCAGTAATAACACTTCTTGCCCCTTTGCAAAGGCTTGGAGATCAAGAGAAGCAGCTCGTTCCTTGGTTGTTTTCTTGCTGCTTTAATTGCAAATCTTCCCCTTTCCCCCAAATCCGCTCGCCTGAGACGTGCTGCTTTGTGAGTCCTTTTATGCTGAAACTAGAAAGTGTTGCGGCGGCAGAAGAAACAGACCGGGGACCACGGGATTAGAAGGGATCAGCGGCCTTGCGCTCTCAGGGCTGGCTCCCAACAGGGTCTCCATGGTGAACGCAAGGAGGCATGTGGTGCTCAGGGGTGGATCTGCTGGGGGTTGGGTCTATTTTTGGGAGCATGGCTTCTTCCCACAAGCAAAGCAGCTAATGCTCAGCATGCGCTAATCTTGCCATAGGAGCCACTTAGCCCATGTGACAGGCCCCCAGCCCTTCTTTCGCCTTGTTTGCTTGCCTCTCTGCAAAGCGCACAGTCGGGCCTCCTCCTCCTCCTCTAAAGTTGGTCTGAGCAGCTTCCCAGGAAGAGGAAAAAGCAAGGCCCTGTATGTCTGGGATCCTGAGGGCTCAGCACAGGTTGGCTATGCTCTACCCCCAAAGTGGCCATTTCCCACAAACGGAAGTCATGTTTTGTTATTATTATTCTCTTGTCATTTCTGCCCACCTAAAGGTACTTTTGTGGATTGGACAGCATTCTTTTTTTTAAGGGATAGTCCTAAAAAAATCCTAGATTTTGCAGCTTTGACCCTTTGGGGGCTGGGAAGAGTGTCTCCTTGGACCCACCTGTCCTACCAGATGTGAACTCCAATGTGTCTCCATTGCAGGGATGGGGACCACGGATCACGTCATAGTCCTGGCCTCCACTAACCGGGCAGATATCTTGGACAATGCCCTCATGAGACCCGGGAGGCTCGATCGCCACATATTTATTGATCTACCCACTTTGCAGGTATGAACTTGGCCTGATTCTCCCTTAGTTGGATCTTTAAGTTTGGGATGTTTCTGTTTGGGAAAGCAAGGCCCATGAAAAGAGGGGGGGGGGGGGGTTCAGACGGGTCACCAAAGACCATCAGAAAACACATATTTCTCATGGTCTTAGGAACTCCTTTGGCAGAGAACGCCGAAGATCTCTCCGCCTGTCCTTCTCTTCCGTTTCTGGGAGTTGGTGAACCACAACTCCCAGAATTCAAAAACATCTCACCACAGCCACACCAGTATTCAATGTTGGCCGTGTAGGTAGTGTACCAAGTTTGCTGCAGATCCATTGTGGGCTGGATTCAGAGTGCTCTTTGATTGTAGGTGAACTATAAATCCCAGCAACTACAACTCCCAAATGTCAAGGTCTACTTTCCCCAAACTCCAGCAGTGTTCCTATTTGGGCATATTAAGCATTTGTGCCAAGTTTGATCCAAATCCATCATTGTGATTTCTGGATGGTGAACTACAACTCCAAAATCCAAGGTCAGTGCCCACCAAACCCTTCCAGTATTTTCTGTTGGTCATGAGATTTCTGTGTGCCAAGATTGGTTCAATTCAATTGTTGGTGGAGTTCAGAATGCTCCTTGATTGTAGATGAACTATAAATCCCAGCAACTACAACTCCCATGTGTCAAGGTCTGCTTTCCCCAAACTCCACCATTACTTGCATTTGGACATATTGCCTATCCGTGCCTAGTTTGGTCTGGGTCCATCATTGTCTGAGTCCATCTTGAACTATAACTTCAAAACTTAAGGTCAATGCCCATCAAACATATCTAGTATTTTCCGTTGGTCATGAGAGTTCTGTGTGCCAAATTTGGTTCAATTCCATCGTTGCTGGAGTTCGGATTGCTCTTTGATTGTAGATGAACTACCCATCCCAGCAACTACAACTCCCAAATGACAAAATCAATCCCCCCATCAACTCCACCAGTTTTCAAATTTGGGCGTATCGGGTATTTATGCCAAATTTGGTCCAGTGAGTGGAAATATATCCTGCGTATCAGATATTTACATTATGATTCATAGTGGTAGTAAAATGACAATTATGAAGGAGCAACAAAGATAATGTTATGTTTGGGGGTCACCACAACATGAGGAACTGTACTAAGGGGCCGCGGCATTAGGAAGGTTGAGAACCACTGCTCTGTTTGGTTGGCAGACCCTGGACAGAGGGTAGACTCTTCTGCCCCTGTCCTCTCTTCCTGTGTGGACTTCCCAGTCTTCCTTTGGCTGCTCCAGGTTTTTGCTTAAAATACCTGAAATGCCTGATCTGATTTGGCGACGGCAGCAGCAGAAAAGGGAACGATGCAGCTGCCCTGAAGGAGGAAGGCGAAGGAAATCCTGGCAGCGGAGCCCCTTGCTTTAATCAGGAATGCCTGAACCAGCCGCATGAGTCACTCACTGGCCCACAGCCAAGCTGAGCTAGCCCCCTCCCCCAATATGCCTCTGTCTTCCTTCAAGCTGATGGAGGGGAGGGGGAGACATATGCAAGGCCATACTCTGATGGTAGAAAGGTTAAGGAATAAATCAGGATCAATAGGAAAGGAGGATAGCAGTAGAACCGACCTTTGTGGGGAAGAAGACCCAGTGACTTCTTGCAAGACTCCTTTCCACCTGCCCTGCATCTCTGGATGGAGAATCATAGAGTTGGAAGAGACCTCATGGGCCATCCAGTCCAACCCCCTGCCAAGAATCGGGAATATTGCATTCAAAGCACCCCTGACAGATGGCCATCCAGCCTGTTTAAAAGCCTCCAAAGAAGGAGCCTCTGCCACACTCCAGGGCAGAGAATTCCACTGCTGAACGGCTCTCACAGTCAGGAAGTTCTTCCTCATGTTCAGGTGGATCTCCTTTCTTGCAGTTTGAAGCCATTGTTCCGCGTCCTAGTCTCCAGGGCAGCAGAAAACAAGCTTGCTCCCTCCTCCCTATGACTTCCTCTCACATATTTATACATGGTTATCATGTCTCCTTTCAGCCTTCTCTTCTTCAGGCTAAACATGCCCAGAATAGAGCATGGGTAGCATTACTTCCCTAGATCTAGACCAGGGGTCCTCAAACTTTTTTAAACATAGGGCCAGGTCACAGTCCCTCAAAGTGTTGGAGGGCCGGATTATAATTTGAATAAAACATGAATGAATTCCTATGCACACTGCACATATCTTATTTGTAGTGCAAAAAAATACTTAAAAACAAATTAGTAATTAAAATGAAGAACAATTCTAACAAATATAAACTTTTTAGTATTTCAATGGGATGTGTGGGCCTGCTTTTGGCTGATGAAATAGGATTGCTGTAGTTGTTGTGTGCTTTCAAGTCATTTCAGACTTAGGTTGACGCTGAGCGAGGGCTGGATAAATGACCTTGGAGGGCACTATCCGGCCCCCAGGCCTTAGTTTGAGGATTCCTGATCTAGACACTATGCTCCTGTTGATGCAGGCCAAAATTCCATTGGCTTTTTTGCCGCCGCATCACATTGTTGGCTCATGTGAACTACAACTCCAAAACTCAAGGTCAATGCCCACCAAACCTTTCCAGTATTTTCTGTTGGTCATGGGAGTTCTCTGTGCCAAGTTTGGTTTGATTCCATCATTGGTGGGGTTCAGAATGCTCTTTGAGTGTAGGTGAACTATATATTCCAGCAACTACAACTCCCAAATGACAAAATCAATTCCCCACCAACCCCACCAGTATTTAGATTTGGGTGTATCAAGTACTTGTGCCAAATTTGGTCAAGTAAATGATAATACATCCTGCAGATCAGATATTTACATGATGATTCCCAACAGTAGCAAAATGACAGTTATGAAGTAGCAATGATAATAATATTATGGTTGGGGGTCATCACAATTTGCAAATCCACTGATCTTATTTTTTCAGGAGAGGCGAGAAATCTTCGAGCAGCACCTGAAGGGCCTGAAACTCTCCCAGACTGGAAGCTTTTACTCCCAGCGCTTGGCTGAGCTCACACCAGGATTCAGTGGTATGTGTGTGTGTGTGTGTGGGGGGGGGGGGGGGGGGCTTCGCCTCGCATGTCATGCAGTGCAGTCCCTGTTGCCACTCGCTTCTGTCATGCGTGGCTTCTCAACTTCCATCCAGTGGGACACAACTGGATTCTGCCAACTGAGAGAAAGGAGAGCCAAAGCCACTCTGAGTTGTGGTTGTGCTGTGTTAAATGTGACATGCAAACAACACAATCCCAATCAGTATATATTGCAGAGTGGGTAGGGAGAGCTAATGGCACTCCATTTATGCCATCCAGATTTCAGTGGCATTACTTAGGCGGGAGAATTTAGTGGCTGGAAATCAATGTGGTGATTTAGAGCAGAGCTTCTTAAACCTTTCCACTTGGGCATCTTTTCAGCCGAAGTAATGTTTGTGTGATCTCAGATATATAGGTATAGAAAATAGGTATTAAAATCAAATATTTACTGGTAACAAGTCAGTGTTTACAAGGCTTGCTGAACAGACAGGTTTTCCTCTTTATGATGTACTAGTTTGGGTACCTAGTGATGCCTGAATTATTTGAAAAAGGCATTGTTTATTTTGGAGTGTTGCATAATATTTATTTATTTACTGTATTTGTATACCGCCTTTCTCAGCCCGTAGGCGACTCAAGGTGGTTAACAGGGCAAAATTCAATGCTTACAATGTAATAAATACAATTAAAAACATAAAATATAATAGCAACTAAACAAAACAAATAGATAAAATATGACTTTTTTGGACTTTTTTCCGGAATGTTAAAAGGGAGGTGGCCGATCTAATATCTATAGGAGGGCGTTCCACAGCCAAGGGGCCACCACCGAGAAGGCCCTGTCTCTCGTCTCCGCCAAATGTACTTGTGACAAAGGCATTAACGAGAGCAGAGCCTCCCCAGATGATCTTACGACAATAATATAATTTAGTTAATTAATAACACTATTTATTAAGTAAAAAACCAGTTTGATTTAATTTTTTATGAATGCTCCCATTAGAAAAATCATAATGATGTGGATTAACTACAATTTCTGGAATCACGGGTCAATCCTCCCCAAACCAGGCCTGTAGGCACAGCTGGCCATGTTGCATCTGTGTGCCAAGTTTGGTCCAGATCCGTCATTGGCTGGGTTCAGTACTCTCTAGATAAGGGTGAACTACAACTCCCATATGCAAAGGGCCGTCACCACCAAACCGTGCCAGTATTTACAGTTGGGTCTGTGTGCCAAGTGGTCCAGATCCATTATCAAAGGGGGTCACAATGCTCTGCCTTGATGCAGGGTAAACTACAACTTCCACCCTGTTGAGTTAGTCCCCTAAACCCCTCCAGTCTGTTCAGCTCTGATAAATTCCTCTCTGTTTGCTGTGTGCCATAGGAAAGGGTAGGGAAGGGTTAAGGGAGAGGCAGTGGGCGTGGTCATGCAAGTTCCACACAAGGAACCTTGGGATGCCTGCCTGTGGTGGAGGAAATACATCAAATCTAGGATTAAATGGTCCTGGAATGAAAGCATTCCTTGGGTGGTGGGATAGAGTTTGGGGAGGACATTGGCAGCATTTGGGTTAAATGTTCATGGCGTTCGCTATAATGTGCAATGTTAGTGGAGGGAGTGGCTTTGGAGGCTTCTCAGCACTTGGGACTATTGCCAGTTTGTGGAGGCAGGAGGCTCTCTGTGTAAGTGGACACCTCCACCACATACACACTTTTCACTTTTATTATGTAGACTAGCCGTCCCCTTCCACGCATTGCTGTGGCCCACATGGCGGTTCTGTGTGGGAGGTTTGGCCCAATTCTATCTAACTCCCAAATGTCAAGATTATATTTTCCTCAAACTCCACCAGTGTTCACATTTGAGCATATTGAGTATTCGTTCCAAGTTTGGTCCAGATCCATCATTGTTTGAGTCCACAGTGATCTTTGGATGTACTACAACTCCAAAACCAAAGGACACTGCCCACCAAACCCTTCCAGTATTTTCTGTTTGTCATGGGAGAACTGTGTGCCAAGTTTGGTTCAATTCCATCGTTGGTGGGGTTCAGAATGCTCTTTGATTGTAGGTGAACTGTAAATCCCAGCAACTACAACTCTCAAATGACAAAATCAATTTTTTGAGTGAAGGACATACATTGTATTGTTAGGTGTCTTTTGTCCAAATTTGGTGTCAATTCGTCCAGTGGTTTTTGAGTTATGTTAATCCCACAAACGAACATTACTTTTTATTTATTTATTTATTTATTTATTTATTTAGATAGATAGATAGATAGATAGATAGACTGACAGACCAATAGACCGATAACTGAAGCACTTCCTGCAGAATCCACTATAAATGCTGCACAACAAGATTCATGTAAATGTCTAAATTGGCCACTTTAGAAACCTTTTACTGTTGCCAATTTTTTCAGGACCCCAGCATTGAGCTAAGCCCTTTTGGGATCAGGGTCCACAGTTTAAGAAACACTGATTTAGAGGAAGCTTTCTTTGATAATTGCTACCCAAATAACAGATCCATATAGTTTTTCTTTGCATGAAGGGAAAGGGCCAGTCCTGCCTGCTTTCTGAGCCCCCACGTCTGTCTGGAAGCACAGAACGGAGCTGCTGGGCCCCAGGCGCTGGGCTTCCTGTTTGTGCAAAGACCTGGAGGATCCCACACACTCTTCCTTCCTTCCCTCCCTCCTTCCCTCCGTTGGGCCCCTCTTTGCCTCTTCCAGGGCTCCTTTGAGCAGCCTCCACACGCCACCCACGCACACAAATGCAAAACAGATGTGCCTTCTCCTCCCCACAAAAAAAGTGTGTAGTTGTGGTCAAAGAGACCCATGGGCCAGGCCTCATCCAGCCCAGGTGACCCTCGCCCTCCTGCTCAGCCAGGAAGTTCTGCCTGGTTAACCCATCACTCTCCTTTGCACAAATAGCAACACAAATAACATTCTTTCTAAGACCAGTACATAGCCTGCTTTATGCAGGAGGAGCTGGATAGTCCTGTTTGAAGGACTATCCAGCCCAGAGCAATCAATCTTGGGTCTGTAGTTTTCGAAAAAGCAAAGGAGACCCCTTCTGTGTCTCAAAAATACAGCTAGAAGGGAAAAAAGGGGTGCACAAGTGTGGACTTTGTATAGGCCCCCTTGTTTTTGAGTTCACAGACTCCCCCTTGTGACTTCCTAGATTTGTTGTTGACTTTAGGAAACCTCCTCAGAGTGCTTATCTATCTACCTATCTAATCTATCTAATCTATCTATCCATCCATCCACATAATCAAATTGAAAATGTGTATGTGGCAGAGGTGTCCACTTACATAGACAGCTCCCTACCTCCACCAACAGTTATAACAGTGTTGAAGAGCCACCAAAAGCCCTCCTTCCAAAGTCATTTCAGATTGCAGCAGGCACCGTGAACTTGTAGCCCAGGAAACACCAATGGCCCTCCCTCCAGTGACATTGCATATTATAGTGAGTGCTGTAAACATGTACAAGAGCCATGACAATGTCCCCCCCAAACACCATACTACCCACCATCAAAGTGAAGCCTTTCATTCATGGACAATTTCCTCCTAGATGTTCTGTTTTTCCTCCAGAAAAATAGAACATGTAGGAGGATGTCCCAGGGTTCCTTACTCTTTCCATTGCTGTGGAATTTGCATGATTTCACCCACTGCCTCTCCCTTAACCCTTTCCTATAGCACACAGAAAACAGAAACTGATCAGCAACTGAACAAGAGGTTTGGGAAGAATTCACCATGATTTATAGGAGATCAGACTTGGCACAGAGAAACCCCATGGACATACCTCTGAGGTTTGTGGGAATTGACCTTGATTTTAGGAGTTGTAGTTCACCTACATCCATAAAGCACTGAACCCAGCCAATATGGGATCTGGACCAAACTTGGCACACAGATGCAACATAGCCAACTGTGTATACAGACCTGGTTTGGGGAGGACTGACCCGTGTTTTTGGGAATCATAGTTCACCCACATCCTTATGCATTTTCTAATGAGGGCCTTCATAAAACACCAACTCAAAGACTGCCTTTTTTTCTAATAAATAATAATAATAATAATAATAATAATAATAATAATAATTAACTAAATGATATTACAATGCATTTTTCAAATTACCCAGGCAGCGCCGGGTACCTAAGATAGTTTTAATATAAAGCAAGGCAAACACACACCCCAAATAGAAACCAGGAACAGGTTTCTGGAGGTTGCTGTTGTCTTTTTGCAATAAGGAAATAATCGGAGCTTAAGATAGTGCAGGATGAAACCGATCAATTTAGGAGTCTAAGCACATTCATCCCAGGGTCCGACTAGTTGTATTTTGGGCATAAAATTTCTTCAAGCAATGTCTGTGGATAAGATGGTTTGCCTTTTCCTGGCCTAGTTGGTTTTGCTTGCCAAAGTTCACTGGAATCACTGCCTTGTCTAGAAGTCCCTCACCCCCTGAGCACAATGCAGTGTGCCAGTGAGAGTGCTCTATCTGTGGCATGCTGAAGTTGAGATTGTGTGCCTATTTTCCCATCTGTAGGAGCCGACATAGCCAACATCTGCAATGAGGCAGCCCTCCATGCTGCCAGGGAGGGTCATAAGTCCATCCATACCTTCAACTTTGAGTACGCTGTGGAGAGAGTCATTGCAGGTGAGGCTTCTTTTTCTGGTGCATTGTTGGGTTTGACTTCTTGCATCCTGACTGCATGGCAAGAGTTCTCTCATGGAAGGAAGCAACCCGAGTGTGGCCGTTGTGACCTACAAGAGCAAAGCGATTGGAGATTAGTCTGTTTAGCTACAAAATGGATAGCGATGAAATTCAATGTCCTGGCAGCATTATCTGTTGTGGAATTCTGCACCAAGGAAGCAATTTCTGTTGGGCAAGTGGGCTTACTACCGAAAAGCCCTTCTCATAAATTTACAGCAGAATAACTTAGCAGCACCAGTAGCCCAAAGTCATAAAAAGAACAAAAACACACAGGCCAATATTCGTGTTGGTGTTCAGCCTGTGACTGTGTTTAATTATCAGGGCACTCTGGATGTTGGGAATGACGATGACAATGCTGTTTCTAATGATGAGGGTGCTTTAGATGCAGAGAGTGACAATGAGATTCCTGTTCAAAGTGTCTTTGCTGATGAGAATGTTCCTGAAGAGTTGGGGGATGATGGGATGGTCTAGAAGAGGGCCTGAATTGCTACCAGAGAACTCCCAGGTCTTTGAGCCTGAGAAAAGCTCGGCACCTGGCCCAGCTGCAGAAATTAATGAGCCAGTAGATAGAAGGCATTTTTTTTCAGACAGAATAGAATAGTTCAACTATCTCTTCGGGGCTCTGCCAGGTTGAGAGAAAAATTGATAGCAGACTCTAGGCTGAATAGAAACAAGTATCTGGTGGGGACTTAAAGTAGATTAGGGGATAAAAGTGCCAAGTATAGAATCTGTGGTTAGACGAAGCAACGTTGGAACTGGATCAAGACGTAGTGGCAAACTTGCAGTCTTGCCTTGGAAAGATTCAAGTTATACCTTGTTTGATTTCATGATTTGAAGTTTACCTTGGCAGTTTCTGTGTGGATTTTTCATGTACTTTGATGGATTTATTTCCTGGATTATTTGTTCCTGTTTATCTTTCTACCTACTTGGATTTACCTATTTCTTAGGAGTGTTTTTACTGCTAATCCTTTTTTTAAAAAAATTACCTACAATAAACTGCTTGCATTTTCACTCAGCTGTGTGGTGTTTTTAAGTCAGAGGGCTTCTTCCTGGCTTGGAGTGCAACCGTTATCTCTTCCTTAGGAGGCTTTTCTTTATATAGAAAAAATAATATTTTTGCGCTTTTTACAAGAACATAAGAAAATTAAGTTCCTTACACTTCCTTCTTTGCTTCCACACGGCTTCTTTCTCATGCAGATAAATAGCTTCGCTCTCACAGAGCCTCCTCTCACACTGAACTTACACAGGAGCTTCACATAGTAACCTTTTACACACAGCGGCTTTCACAATGGAACTTCACACACAACGGCCTTCAACTTGGGGCTTCTGTCACTAAAGCTTCTTACACCGGACCTTCTCATACTGAGGCCTGCGAACACTGAAGCCTACAAACACTGAGAGCTCTCTCAGAGTGATGCCTTTCTCCCACTGAGGCAAACTAACACTGAGGCCTTCTCATACTGAGGCCTACTAATACACTGAGGCCCTTCTCCCACAGAGACCTCTCACAGACTGAGGGCTCTATCAGACTGAAGGCTACTAAGCTACAGGCACACCTCCTTATATTGAACTGCAGCTTTTGCTGAGTCGTTGCATCCATTTAACCCTTTCAGTGCCTGATTCACATTTTTGTAATTAAAACTACCTAGTTAATTTTTAATATTTGTGACAATTTCAATATCTCAATGAGAGCAGAGAGGCTCATATTTTATTTCCTCTCCTGCTTTTTCCTAGGAACTGCCAAGAAGAGCAAAATCCTGTCCCAGGAGGAGCGGAGGGTCGTGGCATTTCATGAGTCGGGTCATGCGCTGGTTGGCTGGCTCCTGGAGCACACTGAGGCTGTGATGAAGGTAAGCCGCTGAGTCTCTTTTTTAGAGAGAGAAATGGGATACAGAGGAGGAGGAGGAGGAGTCTGCTGCCTCTCCTGAGCCTGGCTGTGGCAGCCTGGTTCCATCAGGAGATGCACTGAAGTCCCTGCTCTCCTCTCTTTCCTGCCACAGGTTTCCATCGCTCCTCGCACCAACGCTGCCTTGGGCTTTGCCCAGATCCTACCAAAGGACCAGTACCTCTTCACCAAGGACCAGCTCTTTGAGCGGATGTGCATGGCCCTGGGAGGGAGAGTTTCAGAAGCCATCACTTTCAACAAAGTCACAACAGGTGAGGGAGACCCTTGGCAAGGCGTTCGCTCCTTAAACCAAGGAAGCAGGATACTTGCTTCATCTCTGCAGCATCCTCCTCTCAGCTCTGGTGTCGGTGGTGGCCAGGATGGCTTTTGCATAGTTAAAACTTGTGCGCCAGGAGGACGCCCAGACTGCGGACCTGTGTCCTCATGGGGAGTGTTGTCCCCTCGAGCATAGGTTGTCACCCTAGACCTCAATTGGCCTTGCGACTGACCAGGAGGACCTCTGTCTTGTCTGGATTAAGCTTCGATTTGTTAGCCCCCATCCAGTCCATCACAGCAGCCAAGCATAGGTCCAGGATCCAGGGAGCTTCCTTGGAATGAGGTGGAAAGGAGTAATAGAGTTGAGTGTCATCTGCATAGAGATGGCACTGGATTCAAAAACTCCGGATGACCTCACCCAGCGGTTTCATGTAGATGTTGAAAAGTATGAGAGACAGAATGGAACCTTGTGGGACCCCACAGGTCAATGGCCAGGGTGCCCCCTAGCTTCAACATCTGGGTGCAATCCTCCAGGAAGGAGTGCCCCCAAGACCCATTCTGGAGAGCTGCCCCAGAAGGATACCATGGTCGATAGTATGAAAAGCTGCAAAGTCTATAAGTTGCTTTGAATCTCTTTGAGTCTAACTGGAGACCTGTACAGGGAGAGATCCACTCCCTTGTTACAGCAGCTCTACTGACTGCTAGTCCCAGGCTAAATACAAATGCTGAACAATACTTTAAAGTCCTAAATGGCTTGGGTTCGGGCTACTTGACTGGCCGCATCTCCTCCTACAAACCAACTTGGGCACTGTGGTCAGTGGAGGAGGCCCTGCTCTTGGTCCCACCTCCATATCTAGTATGGAGGGCCTTCTCCATGGTCGCTCCTCTCCTCTGGAACTCCTTCCCTAAAGAAATAAAGCTGGCCCTCTCCCTTCTCTACTTCAAAAAAAACAACTGAACACTCACATTTGCTCACTAGCATACGGAGAAGAGGAGGATTAGACTATGAGAGATCACTACCGGACCTCTGGTTAAGAAACATTTTGTGTCCGGGCTCTGCTAATCCATGTTAGCCCAGTTATTATCACTGGCCACAGAATCACACTGGCCACAAAATCAGTTCACACAATGTTGTGAACGATAGTTGGCTTTTGTAAATCAGTATGAACTGCTTTCAGTTCAGATTTTACATCATTATATCATTTTGTTTGATTATGTTTTGCTTTAATCTATTGATGTTAGGTTATAAATGTTGTTTTTATATGTGGGGTTTTTTTTATATGTGGGGGGGGGGGGGCGTATGATGTTGTTATTTGTTTTATGGCGACATTGAATGTTTTATCACTGTGTGTTGGAATCCGCCCTGAGTCTCTCTGGGGAGATAGGGCGGAATATAAAGTATTATTGTTGTTGTTGTTGTTGTTGTTGGCGGAATATAAAGTATTATTGTTGTTGTTGTTGTTGTTGTTATTATTATTTGAAACACAACAAGATGAGTCCACAGCAGACACTCTGCTGGCTGTTGTATTGGATCACACATCGGACACTTCCCAAGTGTCTAGGACTGTGTGATGTATCGGCGAATAATGCATGCAGATCCCAGTAGGATGGCATTTTGCAGCTGGCAGATGGTAATTTTGTCAGCGCTGGTTATGTTTAAGTGCAGGCCAAGGTTTTTAGGCACTGCACCCAGTGTGCCAATCACCACTGGGACCACCTTTACTGGCTTATTATTATTATACTGACACAAAAACACAATATGTTACAGCAAATGAGATCTATATGCTGGATTTCATATCACAAAATCACAAGTTGAACACTTCCCAAGCTTCTAGGACTGTTATAATAATAATAATAATAATAAATATAATAATTATTATTATTATTATTATTATGATTATTTAGAGATAAAAAGCAGGATATAAATAAAAATAATATTATAGTCATCATAGAAATAATAAGTTTATGAGTGCCACAGAGGAGCGATGACCTTGGCACTTCATGTTTTTCTTCCCTTATATATCCCTTTCCTCCTGCTTCTCTCTTCAGGAGCCCAAGATGACCTTAGGAAGGTAACCAAGATCGCCTATTCGATGGTTAAACAATATGGAATGGTTCCCAACGTTGGGTACCTCTCCTTCCCGGATGCAGAAAGCACCCCAGGGATTGGTCGGCGCCCCTTCAGCCAGGGACTCCAGCAAATCATGGACCATGTAAGTCCCCGTTTGGGCCTCAAAAACACCACGCTTCCTCCTCTTCAGCTTGCCAGGGTTCCTCTTTGTTAACCCTCTGTGTGGCTGTAATCGTTGACTCAAAACGCATCTGCTTTTGGGTCATCGCCCCTCAGAGCAGCCTTTGTTGAACCTTGTCAGCAAGAAGCCAAGGAGATTAGAGGAGGGGGATTTTGCAAAGTGCCCAGGATTTGAGCAACTGAAAGGAGGCAAGCAGCCGATCCCTGGAGCCCAGCTGGAGACCGTCCCATGACTTCCCTGTATATTTTTATTGCTCATCTGCCGCTTGCATCTGCACTGTGTTTCTTGGACGCTTTCTGCCTGACCTCCGATGTTTCCTGGCCCAGGAATTAAAGAAATCTGATGTGTTCGCTCCATGGAGCGACTCTGTAGAAGAAACAACAACAACTGTTTTTCTATCTTGCCTTTTCCCCTAAAGTGAGGACTCAAGGCAACTTACAAGTTTAAACAAGGACAATATAGGTAAAATATCCAAAAGGGCAACAACAGTAGAATGAAATTAGACTATTAACCACTCCACAAACAGTTTTATTTTTGCTGACTTGAAGAAAACCTTCTCCTTGGCTTTCTAAGGCAAGTCAAAACTAGGCCTGGTCACTTTCTAGCCATGTGCCCAGCACAAAAAGGCAGCTACGTAGACTTAGTGCTGTCTAGCCCTTCATTAAACATAGCCATCTTCCTTTTTTAAAAGCCACCTAGCCTCCCGGTCTTTCACTAGAGAGCTGTGAGGTTGAAGCTCAGGATCTTCATTGGAAGAGTTTTCAATGTCCCTATGTTTCCCAAGGTGTTCTTTTGACTTTTGTTCCCCGCATAGGAAGCAAAGATGCTGGTGGCCCAAGCCTACAGGCGCACGGAGAAGCTTCTGCTGGACAACCGGGACAAACTCCGGATGGTGAGGTTTCTTTTCCCTTTGACATTAGATAGCAGGAAAGTTAAGGTTGGAAGGAAGAGGCTGAATGGGTGGAGAGAGTCTAGAGCAGGGGTCCTCAAACTAAGGGCTAAGGGCTGAATATGGCCCTCCAAGGTCATTTACCCCGCCCTCGCTCAGGGTCAACCTAAGTCTTAAAAGACTTGAAAGTAGACAACAACAACAACAATCTTATCAGCCAAAAGCAGGTCCACGCTTCCCATTGAAATATTAATAAGTTTATCTTAACATTAGGAGCCCCCGGTGGCGCAGTGGGTTAAAGCACTGAGCTGCTGAGCTTGTTGATCGAAAGGTCGCAGGTTCAATTCCAGGGAGCGGCGTGAGCTACCGCTGTCAGCCCTAGCTTCTGCCAACCTAGCAGTTCGAAAACATGCAAATGTGAGTTGATCAATAGGTACCGCTCCGGCGGGAAGGTAACGGCGCTCCATGCAGTCATGCCGGCCACATGACCTTGGAGGTGTCTACGGACAACGCTGGCTCTTCGGCTTAGAAATGGAGATGAGCACCACACCCCAGAGTCAGACATGACTGGACTTAATGTCAGGGGACTACCTTTACCTTTACCTTTATCTTAACATTATTCTTCATTTTAATTATTGTATTGTTTTTAAGTGTTGTTTTGTACTACAAATAAGATATGTGCAGTGTACATAGAATTCATTCATTTTTTTTCAAATTATAATCTGAACCTCTGTTTAAAAAGTTTGAGGACCCCTGTACTATACCATTATATTGTAATATTATTACAAATATTACATGTAATATAAAACATATAATTATAATATATTATTAGTATTATATTGCATTACCTTATAATATTATAAGTATTATATGTATATACAATATATTATATTATATTATTAACACAGCACAGGAGACAAGATGGAACTGTCCTCTGGCCCTCCCTCTTCCTTCAGCCAGTAGGAGCCTGGGCTGCATAGTTTCCTGTATCCCACTGCCCTTTTTTGTCCCCCCCCCCTTTTTTTTTTACATCCCCTCACTTTCTGCGACCTTTTCCTTGTCTAGCTGGCAGATGCCCTCCTGGAGAAGGAAGTCATCAACTACGAGGATATTGTGGACCTGATCGGGCCTCCTCCGCACGGCCCCAAGAAAATGATCAGCCCTCAGAGCTGGATCGAAGCAGAGAAGGATAAACAGGATGTGGGAGAGGAGGAGCCCCCCCAGCGGCCCCGGGGCCCAGAGGAAGAGGAGGAGGAACGCAATCTCAGGCCGGTCTGAAACTAGAAGGCAAGAAGAACGCCTCCTTCCTAGATAATGGCTCCTCATCAGGCCAGATCATGATGCACATGAGTTGTGGGTCCCTCCCTCTCTTTTTGTGCCATTGCCGTTTCTCTGGGCCACCAGATGAGACTCCTGCGAGAGTGCGCAGGGCCAGCCCTTGATCCATGATGGGCCTCCCACGGCCACAGGTCTCTGCTTTGCGTTGCCAGCCACAACTTGGCTGATCCTAAACATGCCTTTGTCTTTGGTACCAGGGCTCCAGCCTTTCTCTCTTTCTTTTTAATGCATCTCCTGAGGAGTAAAAGCTCTGCGAAGCCTCGGAGGTGGTATGAGCTGTCTGTACATAAACCTGACAGTCCTCCAAGACTTAACTTGGGAAGGGAAGAGCCTGCAAGCCTTTGGGGAAAAACTGCTTCGTTATAGAGGCCTTTGGACTGATCCTATGTCCAAAACAATTGTGGCCGAGTCTGAGAGGTGGGATCTGCAATGAACAGCTCTGTTTGTGTGTCTCGGAGAGAGAGTATCTGCTGCTACTACGTGCATTATCTTCCTCGATCCCTGCCCCCCCCCTTTTTTTAAGGAGGATTATTTCCAGGCGGATTATTGTCTGTATCCCTGAACGACCCTTGTCCAGATTCTCCTCCTGCCAACATGCAATTTGTAATTCTCAGGGCTTCCTCTCCCAAAGCCCTCCCTTGTGCTGGGATTGTGATTGCGTGCGCTTCCTCACTCCTCACTCACGTTCCCTCCCTCTGCCTCTGAACTCCCCGGCAGTTGTTTCGGAGAGCAGCCAGGACTCCCATGGCCCTCTGCAGCGGTTTGCGCCTACCACCTAGCGGCCTCTCAAGACACCTACAAGCAAATTGTTCATTCAATACCAAATATCTGAATTTTTGTGGATGTAATTTGCAAACCATCCCTATATTCCCAGTCCCATTGGTACTGGGTTTGTTTTAGCAAAGGAATGGCAAATGCTTCAAATGTGGCCACATCGTTTGGAAGGAAATTCAGGATTGTGGAAGTGATTGAATCGGTTCAGGTCATCTATTGGTCTTCCTTAGATGGAATTGACTTCCTGTCTGTCTTAGATGACTTGTTTGTGAAGAAAATAAAGTTAAAAAAACATGCTGGTGGTCAATTCGAATTCTGTTCAAAGGGGTATTTGCTGGGATGCTTCCATTGTTGTGCTCTTCAAAGTCCTTTCTGGGTTATGGCAACATTGTGGTGAGCCTCTCACCAGGTTTCCTTGGCAAAATGTACTCAGGAGACAGGTGTGAATGTTGCAATTAATCACCTTGATTAGCATTGCAAAGCCTTGCAGCTTCAATGTGATGTGGCAGCAAAAAAAGCCAATGGGATTTTGGCCCGCATCAATAGGAGCATAGTGTCTAGATCTAGAGAAGTCATGCTACCCCTCTATTCCACTTTGGTTAGACCACACCTGGAATATTGTGTCCAATTCTGGGCACCACAATTCAAGAGAGACATTGACAAGCTGGAATGTGTCCAGAGGAAGGTGACTAAAATGATCAAGGGTCTGGAGAACAAGCCCTATGAGGAGCAGCCTGAGGAGCTGGGCATGTTTATCCTGAAGAAGAGAATGCTGAGAGGAGATATGATAGCCATGTATAAATATGTGAGAGGAAGCCACAGGGAGGAGGGAGCAAGCTTGTTTTCTGCTTCCATGGAGACTAAGATGCGGAACAATGGCTTCAAATTACAAGAAAGGAGATTCCATCTGAACATGAGGAAAAACTTCCTGACTGAGAGCCGTTCAGCAGTGGAACTGTCTGCCCCGGGGTGTGGTGGAGGCTCCTTCTTTGGAAGCTTTTAAACAAAGGCTGGGTGGCCATCTGTCAGGGGTGATTTGAATGCAATATTCCTGCTTCTTGGCAGAGGGTTGGACTGGACGGCCCATGACGTCTCTTCCAACTCTTTGATTCTATGATTTGATTCTATGATTCTATAGAATCATAGAGTTGGAAGAGACCTCATGGGCCATCCAGTCCAACCAATAAATACAAAAAACTGCAGATTGCAAATCACAACTTCTGTATTACAGGAACATCTTTATTCAACGTAACGTGGGAACAGTAACACTATGGATTAGCAATCTATATAAATAAAAAAATAATGTTCGTTTGTGGGATTAACATAACTCAAAAACCACTGGACGAATTGCCACCAAATTTGGACACAAGACACCTAACAACCCAATGTATGTCCTTCACTCAAAAAAATTGAGTTTGTCATTTGGGAGTTGTAGTTACTGGGATTTATAGTTAACCTACAATCAAAGAGCATTCTGAACTCCAGTGATGGAAATGAACCAAACGTGGCACACAGGACTCCCATGACCAACAGAAAATACTAGAAGGTTTTGGTGGGCATTGACCTTGAGTTTTGTACACCTACATCCAGAGAGCACTGTGGACTCAAACAAAAATGGATCTGGACCAAACTTGGCACAAATATTCCAAATGCCCAACTAGGAACACATATGGAGCTTGGGGGGAAATGGTCCTTAACATTTGGGAGTTGTAGTTATTGAGATTTATAGTTCACCAAAAATCAAAGAGAATTCTGAACCCCACCAACGATAGAATTGGGGCAAACTTCCCACACAGAACCCCTATGACCGGTAGAAAATACTTAAGACCATCCAGTCCAACTCCCTTCACCAGGGCAAGAAAATGTAATCAAATACAGTTTACCCACAAGCATAAAGGAGATTCTTCATTAGTTCATGACCTCATGCGAAGTTGCTTATCAATGTTTTTAGAATATAATGAGATTTCAGTTTCCAAAGTAACAATTTGTTGTAAAAAGTTCTTCATCAATATATAACATCAGGAATAGTACATAATACAACAAGGTCTCTGTTTCCTTGTTTTGTAATATCTTCTTCTGGTGTTATTCTTATCTATGATGTTTGAATTCACCGAATAAGAAATAAAACAACATACAGAAAATAGATATATTAAAATCCCCATATTGACATAGTTTCAACCTTTTCAAAACTATGCATGAGGTCATGAACTAATGAAGAATCTCCTGGTATATAGTAATTGTCACTTTGGAAGCTTAAATTTCATTGTGTTTACAGAATATTGATAAGCAACCTTTCATTTATAAACAGTTCCCGCTGTTCCCACGTTTTGTTGAATGAAGATTTTCCTGTAATATAGAAATTGTGATTTGCAATCTGCAGGTTTTTTTTTCTGCAGTTATTATAGATATCTGTGCATGTTACACACATCCAGTCCAACCCCCTGCCAAGAAGCAGGAAAATTGCATTCAAAGCACCCCTGAGAGATGGCCATCCAGCCTCTGTTTAAAAGCCTCCAAAGAAGGCGCCCCCACCACACTCCGGGGCAGAGAGTTCCTGCCTGAGCTGATTCCTACCTGGGGGAATCCTTTGTTGGAAGGTCTTTGCTGGCCCCAATTGTTTCATATCTGGAATTCCCCTGTTTTCAGAGTGTTGTTCTTTATTTACTTTCCTAATTTTAAAGTTTTTAGAAAAAGTCAGATTTTTTTCATTTTCTGGGTTTCCTCCATGACTACACAGAAAAGCCTTTGAAATCCACAAGCATGTGGACAATTTCAACAGAAAGGACAATTTGGACAATTTCAACATGAAAATGAACACATTCTAGCTGCAAGTGTTAAAAATCTCTAAAATTAGGACAGGAAAGAAAGAACAGCACTCTGAAAACAGGGGAGTTCCGGACAAGAATCAATCAGGGCCAACTAATACCTCCCAACAAAGGATTCCCCCAGACAGTAAGAAATCAGACCTTGAAGTTGCAAGGCCATGAAATGCTAATCGAGGTGGCCAATTGCAACATTCACACCTGCCTCAAACAGACAAGAGTTCTTTATCCCACCCTGGACATTATTCCACAGATATATAAATGCCATTTCCTAGTTTCCAACAGACCACAACCTCTGAGGATACCTGTCACAGATGCAGGCAAAACATCAGGAAAAGCTTTTGGGGGTTTTTAAAGTCCCATCGGCTGTGTTTTTAAGTGTTTTTATGAGTGAAGGACATACATTGGGTTGTTAGGTGTAGTGTGTCCAAATTTTGTGTGACTTCACCTAACTGTCCTGCGAGTGTCCATCACCCATAAACACGCGCGCACACTCACACAAAACCCCAGCGGAACAGACTTAAAACCCCCAAAAATACACCATATATACATATACTCATATACATATGCACATACACACATTCATACACACACACGTATATATATGCACAAATATACATATACACACACACACATATACACACATACATGCACACATATATATACATATACACAATATGCATGTACACATATAAACACACAAATCTATTTTTTTGTTCATTCGTTCAGTCGCTTCCGACTCTTCGTGTCCTCATGGACCATCCCATGCCAAAGCGCCCTATCGGCCGTCACCACCCCCAGCTGCTTCAAAGTCAAGCCCGTCACTTCAAGGATGCCATCCATCCATCTTGCCCTTGGTCGGCCCTTCTGCCTCTTTCCTTCCATTTTCCCCAGCATCATTGTCTTCTCTAAGCTTTCCTTTCTTCTCATGATGTGGCCAAAGTACTTCATCTTGGCCTCTACTATCCTTCCCTCCAATGAGCAGTTGGGCTTTTAATCCTGAAGTATGGACTGGTTGGATCTTCTCGCAGTACACAAATATATACACACAAATATATATACACACATAAGATATATATATATATTTAGAGAGAGAGAGAGAGAGAGGTGTATATATGGGTGTGTACATATATATGTGTGGATGTATATACACAAATATATACACCCACATATATATGTATGGGAGCCCCCGGTGGCGCAGTGGGTTAAAGCACTGAGCTACTGAGCTTGTTGATCGAAAGGTCGCAGGTTCGATTCCGGGGAGCGGCGTGAGCTTCCGCTGTCAGCCCTAGCTTCTGCCAACCTAGCAGTTCGAAAACATGAAAATGTGAGTAGATCAAGAAGGTAACGGCGCTCCATGCAGTCATGCCGGCCACATGACCTTGGAGGTGTCTACGGACAACGCTGGCTCTTCGGCTTAGAAATGGAGATGAGCACCACACCCCAGAGTCAGACATGACTGGACTTAGTGTCAGGGGACTACCTTTTGTTGTTGTTCATTCGTTCAGTCGTCTCCTACTCTTTGTGACCTCATGGACCAGTCCACGCCAGAGCTCCCTGTCGGCCGTCACTACCCCCAGCTCCTTCAAGGTCAGTCCAGTCACTTCAAGGATGCCATCCATCCATCTTGCCCTTGGTCGGCCCCTCTTCCTTTTGCCTTCCACTTTCCCCAGCATAATTGTCTTCTCTAGGTTTTGCTGTCTCCTCATGATGTGGCCAAAGTACTTCAACTTTGTCTCTAGTATCCTTCCCTCCAATGAGCAGTCGGGCTTTATTTCCTGGAGGATGGACTGGTTGGATCTTCTCGCAGTCCAAGGCACTCTCAGAACTTTCCTCCAACACCACAGCTCAAAAGCATCGATCTTCCTTCGCTCAGCCTTCCCTAAGGTCCAGCTCTCACATCCGTAGGTTACTACAGGGAATACCATGGCTTTGACTAGGCGGATCTTTGTTGCCAGTCTGATGTCTCTACTCTTCACTATTTTATCGAGACTGGACATTGCTCTCCTCCCAAGAAGTAAGCGTCTTCTGATTTCCTGGCCACAGTCTGCATCTGCATTAATCCTTGCACCTAGAAATACAAAGTCTGTCACGGCCTCCACGGTTTCTCCCTCTATTTTCCAGTTGTCAGTCATTCTTGTTGCCATAATCTTGGTTTTTTTGACGTTTAGCTGCAACCCGGCTTTTGCGCTTTCTTCTTTCACCTTGATTAGAAGGCTCCTCAGCTACTCCTCGCTTTCGGCCGTCAGAGTGGTGTCATCTGCATATCTGAGGTTGTTAATGTTTCTTCCAGCAATTTTCGCCCCAGCTTTGCACTCATCAAGCCCCGCACATCGCATAATGTGTTCTGTATACAAGTTAAAAAGGTTGGGTGAGAGGATGCAGCCTTGCCGGACGCCTTTCCCAATCTTGAACCAGTCTGTTGTTCCGTGGTCAGTTCTGACTGTTGCTACTTGGTCCTTGTACAGATTCCTCAGGAGAGAGGGAAGGTGGCTTGGGATGCCCATCCCACTAAGAACTTGCCACAATTTATTATGATCCACACAGTCAAAGGCTTTAGAGTAGTCAATGAAGCAGAAATAGATGTTTTTCTGAAACTCCCTGCCTTTCTCCATACATCCATAGGCATGTATACGCAAACACAAATATGTACACACATAAATACACAAAACAAATATACACAGTCTGGGCCACAGCAACGCGTGGCAGGGGACGGCTAGTAAATAAATATAAAGAAGAAGCAGCCAGGAGCGCGCGGCTCCTTTAAAACCGTCGCCATGTTTGTTGATGGCACGGATCTGCATGTCGCTGAGCAGCTGACGCCGCCAAAGGCCCTGATTCGGAGACTTCCGTTTCTGGCCCACGCACAGCGTTACACATATCCCGGCGTCCCGTGCGGCGCTTCTTTCTTTTTCCGGCCGGCCATTTTCCCTCCCGGGAGGTGAGTTCTTGTGTCGCGGAGGGGGACGGGGCGTTATCTGCCGCCATCCTCCGCCTGAAGCGGGGTGAGTGGCTCTTCAGGCGAGCGGGGGGATTCTCGGGGGCCCCACGACTACGAAGGCAGGCTTCTTTGGGGCGGGGAGGGAAAGGCCGCCCTGGAAGTGAGCGGCCCCTCCGAGGCGCTGTCAAGGCCTGGGCCGCCATCGATTCTTGTCAATGGGAATATTTGCTTGATAGTTGGGTTCCGTAGGAAATTCACGACCCTCTTTAGTATAATTAAAGGTATATTGGTGAGTGGGGAGGGGCTTCCTTCTGGGTGTCTTTGGTTTATTCCCATTTTAATCTCCCCATTTTAATAGCCATAGGCTTCATATAGCAGTAGTTGTTGCTGCCCTTAGCCACCTTTGTTTAGGTAACTATGCATGTCTCTACACAAGGCATAGGCCAACTTGAGCCCTCCAGGTGTTTTGGACTTCAACTCCCACAATTCCTAACAGCCTACGGCTGTTAGGAATTGTGGGAGTTGAAGTCCAAAATACCTGGAGGGCCCAAGTTGGCCCATGCCTTTTCTACACTGTAGAATTAATGCAGTTTGACATCACTTTTTACTATTGGCTCATTGCTGTGGAATGTGGGCTTTGCAGTTTTACTATACCAAACATAGGCCAACTTGGACCCTCCAGGTGTTTTAATATAAATTGTATTATATGTTGCAATATAATATATTGTATGTACTACAACTTACGATACAATATATAATGCTAACATAATATACTAGTAGTGTATTATATATATCGTGGTATAATAATATCTCGATAAAATAGTAAAGAGTAGAGACATCAGGCTGGCAACAAAGATCCGCCTAGTCAAAGCCATGGTATTCCCTGTAGTCACCTACGGATATGAGAGCTGGACCTTAGGGAAGGCTGAGCGAAGGAAGAGAGATGCTTTTGAGCTGTGGTGCTGGAGGAAAGTGCTGAGAGTGCCTTGGACTGCGAGAAGATCCAACCAGTCCATCCTCCAGGAAATAAAGCCCGACTGCTCACTGGAGGGAAAGATACTAGAGACAAAGTTGAAGTACTTTGGCCACATCATGAGGAGACAGGAAAGCCTAGAGAAGACAATGATGCTGGGGAAAGTGGAAGGTAAAAGGAAGAGGGGCCGACCAAGGGCAAGATGGATGGATGGCATCCTTGAGGTGACTGGACTGACCTTGAAGGAGCTGGGGGTGGTGACGGCCGGCAGGGAGCTCTGGCGTGGGCTGGTCCATGAGGTCACGAAGAGTCGAAGACGACTGAACGAATAAACAATAATAATATAGTACTATGTAGTACCAATGATAGGATACAATCTATATAAATAAAAATGTAATGTTGCTTTGTGGGATTAACATAACTCAAAAACCACTGGACGAATTGACACCAAATTTGGACACAAGATACATATCAGGCCAACGAGTGACCATCACTCGTAAAACACTGAAAACACAGCAGAAGAGACTTTAAAAGCCAAAAAAGCAAAACATACATTGCAACGCATGCACAAAACCACATATATACACAACATGCACATGTACATAAATATATACAGAAATATATACACACACAAAACATATATACATAGACTGGGACACAGCAATGCGTGGCAGGGGACAACTAGTATTTATTTATACCGCCTTTCTCAGCCGAAATGGCGACTCAAGGCGGTTTACACAGTAAAGATTAACACAATAACATCAAAAGGCAATTAAAAACACAGTTATACAAAACATATACAAATATATATAATACTAACATTATAACGTACTGATAATGTATGTTTTGTGGCATAATATAGTACAATGTAGTACTACTGAGCTGCTGAACTAAGGGACCAAAAGGTTGGCAGTTTGGATCTGGGGAGTGGGGTGAGCTCCCACTCCCAGATTCTGCCAACATAGCAGTTTGAAAACATGCAAATGTGAGTAGATCAATAGGTACCGCATCTGCGGGAAGGTAACTGTGCTCCATGCAGTCATACCGGCCACATGATCTTGGAGGTGTCTGGACAATGCCGGCTCTTCAGCTTAGAAATGGAGATGAGCACCAACCCTCAGAGTCGGACACAACTAGACTTAATGTCAAAGGGAAACCTTTACCTATGCAATAATACACAACAATATTATTGTATATGATATATAATATTGCTAGTAATATTGCAGTATAATGTGTTCTTATTTTTGATGTAGATGTGGATTTGTTTTAGGGATTTGGGGGTTCGTTGTTTTTGTCTTTGTCCAGTTTTTCACTGCATTTAATGTTTGCCGATATCTGTTGTAAACCACCCTGAGACCCCTCAGGGAGACAAGGTGGGATATAAATAAAGTTTTGTTATTATTTTGGACTTCCAACTCTCAAAATACCTGGAGGGCCCAATTTGGCCTGTTCCTGGTCTATATTTTACAATGAATGCAGCTCAGCTCCTTGCAAAACTACAGCTCCCAGGATTCCATAGCCTTGAGCCATGGGGGGCCAAACTGTATTAATGCTACAGTGTAGATTCACTATGGACCATGTAGTTTTATCTAACATACATTAGTTTGCTATTGTGGTATGTCTTAAAGGCTAATCAATAAAATTATTATCAAAACACATTTTACATGAAGTAAATGTGTACTATGCTATTAGTGTATACTCTGTAAAATATTGCGGCTTCATATAATAATTTTATACAACAATTTCGTAATTGTTCTTATCAGTTACAGGAGACCTATAGAATTAGGGAACTTGGTTAGACTCTGCAGAGGAGTTAGTATTAATTGGATTCAGTGGTGTATTTCAGGGGTCCTCAAACTAAGGCCTGGGGGCCAGATACAGCCCTCCAAGGTCATTTACCCGGCCCTCACTCAGGGTCAACCTAAGTCTGAAACGACTTGAAAGGACACAACAACAACAATCCTATCTCATCAGCCAAAAGCAGTCCCACTCTTCCCATTGAAATACTAATAAGTTTATATTTGTTAAAATTGTTCTTCGTTTTAATTATTGTATTGTTTTTAAGTGTTTTTGCACTACAATACAATAGTGCAGTGTGCATAGAAATTCATTTGTGTTTTGTTTTGTTTTTTTCAAATTATAATCCGGCCTTTCAACAGTTTGAAGGACTATGACCTGGCCCTCTGTTTAAAAAGTTTGAAGGCTCCTGGTGTATTTATTTCTATTTATCTCATGGTCTACAGTTTGAACTGTATCTAAAACTAAGACTTTCAAGGATCAGAAATCTGATTGCAATGAAAAATTTTATGATTGTGGACAGTTAATTTGGATACAAATACTTTGTTAATTGTAACAAAATTTGAAACATTTTAATGTACCTGGTTTGAAAGTGTTATTCCTGTTTAATTGTGTGGTCCTTACTTTGAAAGTAGTTGTTCTGCTCCAAAAACTTTATTTCTGTGGCTGCCACAAATTAGGTTTAATTGGTTGAGACTATGAGATATCTATTGAAAAACTAGCGCAAAATGTGTTGCAGAATGTCTTGTAAAAACAAAGTTTTTGCAGTTTAATAAACTTCTTCCATATTTTTAGGATAGAACAAATTAGGAAATGGCATTTATAGGCCAGGGACAAAAATTGTGTTATTGATTGATAAAAGTAAAATTGTGCACCCTTTAAATAGGAATCTTCCAATTTCAAAATCCTCATTATGGATAGCTAGGCAAGCAAGCAATGTACACACTTGTTAGAATTGTTGTTGTTATCCTGTTTTATGTTGATTGGAGTAATATCACACGTAGGGGATATTAAGGAGAACTCCATTTATTGAGGAGATCCCAGATAAAATAGTACTGACATCTGATTCTATTATTATATTTTCTTCTCTCCACTGGAGAGTGGGTAAGAATCTGTCAATAAGATTAAATGAAAATGTGTACAAAGTCATATGGAGATGGGATACCACACTGGTTAAACTTCATCAAGTGGATAGTAAGCAAAGCAACCTTTGCATGCACAAAGGGGCATATTTTCATTTTTTCTTCGTGTCTTCCGTGAAATGCACACCTATGGGTTCTCCTGTGCGCATGCGCAGCAATCCGGAACTTCTAGAATTTTAATGAATTTTTAAATGATTATTTTAGAGAATAAAGACAGGCCCCGCCCACTCCCCGCCCCCCCGGTATATCAGCCCCCGCAGGCGTCTCAGAGGTAGTTCCTTTTTCCGCGCCAAACAGGCAGCATCGTCAGGACTTCTCCTTTCTTTCTCGGACTCTATTGGCTTTTGACCAGGACTCTCCTCGACCACCAGACCTCTCCTCCCCTGACTACGGACCGGCTGACGACTATTCTATCAGGCTAGATGTCTTCCCTCTGTTTTAAAAATTGTTCCTCCTGCGGGACCAATCTCCCTGAGGCAGACAAACACTCTAAATGCCTCCTATGTCTGGGTGAGACCCACAATCTCCAGACTTGTGAAATTTGCCTTAGCTTCACATCCAGAGCTCGCAAAGGCAGAGATGCCAGATTAAAAGCTCTGTTATACGAGCGGGCCCTGGCCCCGCAGGCTCCTCCCGCTCCCTCCCAATCCTCCCCTGTTCAAAATACCTCCCAGCCTCCCTCCCCACGCGTTGGGGATAGGCGGGATGGAGAACAAGCGGACTCTCCCACTGTGGAGCCGCAGAAAAAGAAAGCTAAATCAGCTAAACAGACCACGAGGTCTTCAAAAACAAAAGAAAAATCAAACAAACAAAAAAAGGGACGGCAACTCACTGGCACACAGCCCTTGAGTCCCCCTGTATTGCAGTCTGTGCCTTTTCTCCCTGGTTCCACTTTGCAGCTCCAGGAACCGCTCCCCTCCCTCCTCCACATGGAGGACCCCTCCCATCTCCCTCCTCTCGAACTCCTGGATCCAAACACGGAGCTGGAACCGCAGCTTCCCCCGAACGCTTCCCTCTCCCCCCCGCCTCTCCCACCCTCTCAAGACTCACCTCCTCCTTCACTCAGCCCTCCCCAATCCCCGGAACCAGAGGAGTCTCCTTCCTCAGTTCGGCCCAGCGCATCTGCGCGCCCCAGCGGGCGCCGCCGCCGCTCGCCTTCCCCGGATCCACGCCAAACCGCGACTCCTTCTCTTCCCCCTCCCAAAAAGGCACGCACAGTGCCTCCTTCCCACCAGCAGCCTTATGGGTACCAGGAATACCCTTACCATATGTACCCTCCCCCTCCTCCCTTCCCGGTTTATCCCTTTTACTACCCACCCCCCCCCCCTGAATCATTCAAGGGGATGTACCCTCCTCATTACTCTGACCCAAACTTCCCCCAACCCCCCCGTGAACCTCCTTCAGCTACACTCTCTCGTCCCCCAGACCCCCAGAGAGACATGGATCCTCAGGCTTTCAATTTAGAACCGGCCATGCCCCACCAAATTGAAACAGATACAATTGATTTGGAGGCCACGAGTGACACACCAATCATTCAAGACCCCCAGCCAGACCCAGACCCGTCTCCTCAACATTTGGAAGATTTTAAAAATTTCTCAGCTTTGCTAATAAGGCTTGCTAAAGCCTTAAACCTTACCACTCCTGAACCTTCGGATACTGTATCAGATCCATGCTTTACATCCACTGAACAACAAACACCTACATCCACGGTGTTACCCACACTTCCCTTTCTCTTGAAAATCCTAAAAAATACAGGAGTTGCCCCAGCCTTGGTTCCAGCAACCCCTAAAAGGGCAGAAAATTTATACCGTATTGATCTTTCCACAGCCTCATGGCTCGCTAAGATGCCTAAGGCAAACTCTGTGGTGACCGATGCTCAACCAAAACCTACCCAAACAAACCAGGCATCTCCCTCTGACAAGGAAGGGAGAAAACTAGATACTATGGCCAGAAAATTCTACTCCTCAGCGTGCCTTTTTGCACGCATGGCCCATTATGGGGTTTACATGAGTGTTTACCAGACCCTACTCTGGAACAAGATATCCCCTTACCTAGAACTCTTACCACCAGCTGAACAACCAATGGCTAAGGCCTATCAACAGGAAGCCCTTCTCTTAGCCAAACTGCAAAAAGACCTTGCAAGAAACACTGCTGATAATTCTGGAAAACTAATTGCAGGATCAGTAGCCCTTCGCCGTCATGCATGGCTTAGAGCTGCTATCCTCTCTCAATCTCAACGTTCTCTCATTGAGAATCTCCCTATGGATGAGGCAGGTCTATTTAACCCTGAGACTGACTCACAACTTAAACACTCTCACGAGATGAAGCAAACAGTGTACAAATATGACCAACAACCGTACACTTACCAACGGCAGCGCTGGGGCTCCTACTATTTTCGCCCCCATTATTACAACAAGCCCTACAACACCTCATTCTACAGAGGACGACAGCGACCATATGCGCCCACTGCAGCCACAAGACGCCCTCCACTTCCCGCAAGAGGTCAGTACCGTGGTACCAGACCCCCAAACAACAACAGAAGACGTTTTTAGTATACTCATCCCCCCTCCCCCAACCCAACACCTCAATTACCTCAATAGACTACATTCCTTCCTCCCACAGTGGCAATCCATAACCACGGACACTTGGGTCCTTGACATAATTGATAGAGGTTATGCAATTGAGTTTAAGAACTACCCACCTGTTGGGAAGGTCATCATCACACAACCCTCCCAGACCATATGGGACGAGGTTCACTCCTTGCTCATTAAGGGAGCAATCTCCTCCATACCTTCACACACATCTAACACCTGCTTTTATTCTCGATATTTTCTCATTGATAAGAAAGATGGCGGACTACGGCCCATTTTGGACCTCCGCAAACTCAACACCTTTATCACCCCACGCAAATTTCGCATGGTCACGCTTCCCAACATCCTTCCCTTCATTCCCGAAGGAGCATGGTTAGCAACGATTGACCTACGGGATGCATACTTCCACATCTCAATCAGACACTCCCACCGAAGGTTTCTTACCTTTACGGTCCAGGATTACCATTTTTCGTTTAATTCTCTACCCTTTGGTTTGTCTACCGCCCCCAGGGTGTTTACTAAATGCATGGCGGTCATCGCCGCTCATCTCCGTCAACAAGGCATAACAGTTTTTCCATACCTGGATGACTGGATGTTGGCCTCAACTTCAAAGTCTCAATTATCCACAGATATTCATTACACCTTATCTCTTTTACAGGATCTCGGCCTAGTGGTGAACCACGAAAAATCTCATCTTCAACCTACTCAACGCATCCAATTCATAGGAGCCATTATAGACTCCACACTCCAAAGAGCCTTCCTCCCGGAGGACCGCTTTCTGAAACTTCAACAGGCTATCCTTTCACTCATCCAAGCACAACAGGCCTCAGCTTGGGCTATCCAATCTATACTTGGCCATATGGCATCTACCACCAGTGTAACCCCCTTTGCCCGGCTTCGGATGAGGCCGCTGCAGAACTGGTTCATCAGAACTTTCGACCCCCTCCGCGATCCACAGTCCCGGATCCTCTACCCCCCACACACGGTGCTACACTCCCTCACATGGTGGACAAGAGTACTCAATGTTCGCCTAGGCATGCCATTCATACTACCACACCCGTCCATGTCCCTGACAACAGACGCTTCCAACTCAGGCTGGGGAGCACATCTCAAGGGATTCAAAGTCAGCGGTCACTGGCTCCCCCAGGAGCGCCGCCTTCACATAAATGCACTGGAAATGATGGCGGTGGAGAAAGCCCTTCGGGCCTTCGCCCGTATCACCTCCAACCATATAGTCCAAATAGTAACAGACAACACCGCAGTCAAATATTACATCAACAAACAAGGGGGAACTCGCTCCCAAATACTGACATCAATCTCTACTCGCATCTGGGAATGGTGCATTCAGAAAAACATCCTCCTCTCGGCCATCCACCTACCGGGCCAAGACAACACATTGGCAGATTCTCTAAGCAGAACATCAAAGAACAACCACGAATGGCACCTCCACAGATCCCAGTTCCAAGCCATCACACTAAAGTGGGGGATGCCCACAATAGATCTATTCGCATCCCCAATGAACACCCAATGCCCAACATACTGCGCAAGACTCCCCCCTCACGTATCCCCAGGTTGTCTCGGGGACGCATTTCTCTTCCGGTGGACAATGAACCTCATCTACATGTTTCCACCCCTTCCTCTCCTATCCCCTGTCATAGCCAAGATAATTCAGGACAAATCGGATTGCATTCTGATCGCCCCTTGGTGGCCACGCCAACACTGGTTTGCCACGCTCCTCCAAATTTCCAACAGGGAATACTTCCATCTCGATCCCTTCTCAGACCTCCTCACGGTGGAGAACGGGCTCGTTCTCCACCCAGACCTCCCCTCCCTCCGCTTAACGGCATGGAGGATCAGACCACAATAAATCTGTCGGAGGAAGTATCACGCATACTCCTCGCCGCTCATAAACCATCCACCACAAAATCTTATGAGTATAAGTGGTCATTATTCACTACATTCGCAAAGTCAATTGGACACAACCCTTCCACAGCCCCCGTCCCCATAGTGTTGGACTTCCTAGTCCACCTTTCCAATAAAGGCTTTTCCCTCTCCTCAGTTAAGTGCTACCTAGCTGCTATCTCATCCTTTAGAAGAAAATGTGGCTTGCCGTCCCTTTTTCAAGATCATTTGGTCCAATTGTTTTTGAAAGGATACAAAAATATCCACCCGCCTGTCGCCCCCCCTCCCCCACAGTGGAGCCTAGAGCTGGTGCTATCCCAACTATCAAAACCGCCCTTTGAGCCCATGGCCTCCAATGACATATCTCACCTCTCTTGGAAGACAGCATTCCTGGTGGCCATCACCTCGGCCAAAAGAGCCAGTGAACTCACGGCCCTCAGATCGGACCCACCGTACGTGAGGTTCCACGAGGACAAGGTTGTCCTTCGTACCGATATCACTTTCTTAACTAAAGTAGTCTCTCACTTCCACATGTCCCAAGACATCATATTACCAGCATTCTTTCCGAATCCATCGTCTCCACTAGAGGTGGCCCTCCATTCTCTAGATGTCAAGAGGGCCATTTCATTCTATTTACATAGGACATCCCCTCATAGGAAATCCCCAAGGCTCTTTTTAAAATACAGGAAAGACATGATGGGACACCCTGTCTCTTCCCAGGGTATAGCCTCTTGGATCGTTTCAACGATCAAACTAGCCTATCAATTGGCAGGAAAGCAGCCACCATCTCACGTGGTGGCACACTCAACCAGATCACTCTCCACCTCCCAAGCCTTTTTGCGTGGAGTTCCGCTGGATCAGATCTGTAGAGCAGCAACATGGTCCACACCGTCCACGTTTGCGTCACACTACAAACTGGATGTGCTGGCTAAGAAGGATGCAGCTTTCGGCAGAGCTGTACTGTTTTCCTGTGTGGCATGACCCACCTCCAGGTCAGTAGCTTGCTATTCACCCATAGGTGTGCATTTCACGGAAGACACGAAGAAAAAATAAAGGTTGCTTACCTGTAACCGTATTTCTTCGAGTGTCTATCCGTGAAATTCACACAACCCGCCCATCCTCCCCTCTGTCATGCCTCCATTAACTTCTATTTGGCGCTAGGGGAACTACCTCTGAGACGCCTGCGGGGGCTGATATACCGGGGGGGCGGGGAGTGGGCGGGGCCTGTCTTTATTCTCTAAAATAATCATTTAAAAATTCATTAAAATTCTAGAAGTTCCGGATTGCTGCGCATGCGCACAGGAGAACCCATAGGTGTGAATTTCACGGATAGACACTCGAAGAAATACGGTTACAGGTAAGCAACCTTTATTTATTGTGGGAATGCCCCCAGTTGAAGAGTTTTTGGAAGTCGCCTTCGGGCTGAGAAAGGCGGTATAGTAAATAAATAGTAAATATATTTATTGAAATAGATAATATTATAGAACTAAACATCGCCTCGGATGTGAGGTTAGCATTACTAATGGACGCCACAAAGTTGAATTTAGAAATGGAAAAGAAAGAATTGGTGATTATTTTACTCACAGTGGCAAGACTTATAATCGCAAGGAAGTAGGAAATAGTAACTAATATCGCGCTGGAAGCATGGTATGGGGAGGTATGGAACGTAGCCTTAAATGATAAAACTATCAAAGGAAATGAGGGTGTTCAGGGGGGAAAGTAACATCAGATTTTAATTCATACTGGCCGTTTATTAAATATGTTTTAGAGAGTGAAAAAGGAAAACAATACAACCTTGTTGGTCAGGAATTTTGGATTTGACATTTGGTTAATGGTTGACTCATTTATGGCAAAGGAAAGGATTTTTTTCAGGCCTTGGTGGTGGGGTTATGTGTTTGTAAAATGGTCATTGTTTCATGTTCTGTTTACATTGTAAGGTATTAATGTATGTAAATAAAAAGTATTTAAAATACTATATTATATATTTTTAGGTACCAAGCGATGCCTAGGTTAGGTTATTTATCTTGATAAAAGTTGAAATCTTGTTCCCATTGGCTGGCATGTTTTGTGGGCCTGAGAGTACAGATTTGAATCCCTGCTGCATAGCATCAAGTATACCTTTTATTTGTATTCAGGGCAATTAATAGGAGTTTTTAAATGTGCCAGAAAGTACTTTGATATCTTTAACCAGTTCCTTGTAATTTCCAGGGCAATAAGCAGCCATGGCGCCCAGCCGAAATGGCATGATATTGAAGCCCCACTTCCACAAAGACTGGCAAAGACGGGTGGCCACTTGGTTTAACCAGCCAGCCAGGAAGATCCGCAGGTGAGAGGCTTTGTATACAGGTTCTGTTTGGACAACACAAAAGGAGAGCAAGGGTGAGGCTTTGCCATTTGGGGGGGGGGGGTCCTAATTTGTGTGGATCTGCTCCAGCCAGATGATGAAAATTCTCCGGAATCTCTGTACTCCATTGATGATCCCTTGAACCCATATCTGCTGATGGCTGTGGTAGTGCTTTAAATGGCTGTGAATGGGAGGGTAATTAGTTTTTCATCCAAATGATAATGTTTTACACCACCTTGTCTTGGCATGTTCTCTGAGTCCAAGTAAGGAAGATTTTTGACATCCCCATCTTTCTCAACTTAGGAGGAAGGCACGGCAGGCAAAGGCCCGTCGAATCGCTCCCCGTCCAGTATCTGGACCAATCAGACCCGTCGTGAGGTGCCCCACCGTCCGATATCATACCAAAGTCCGGGCTGGTAGAGGATTCAGCTTGGAAGAATTGCGGGTAAGTCAAAAAGGACAGTAGGAAAAGTTAAAAAGCACACTAGTTCCTCAAGAATGCAGTTGCCCACAAGAGGTGGGATGAGATATCCTGGTACATGAAATAGCTTTGAAACTGAGGCCTTGAGGGATCATATATGCTTTTTGTAGTGGATGAACTGATGTGAAGGTTATTAGGTTTGCTAGAAAACAAATCAGCCTCCTTAAATATTAGGTATCTTGCTTTGGCACAGACATATGAAACCCTTGGACCTGTGTTTTGGTTTTCAGTGTCCAACTGGTCTTCCCAGCATAGTCCATGATAAAGGATTACAGAAAGTGAAGTCTTGGGCATCGGAAAAGCTACAGGTGTCTTTCTTCCTCTTTAATGAACAATATTGAGGAAGCTGGTAGCTTAAAGGCTAGTGGTGTTGTCTTCTTGATCCCCTTTATGTAATAAGGATGTAAGTAGCAGAAAGCCCCAGCCTTCCACCTGATCCTGTTGTATTCCCTCAGGTACCTGGTCATGCCCAGGTTAGGTTATTTGTCATGATAAATATTAGAAACAGTCATTGTTTGATGTGTTGTCAAGGCTTTCATGGCCAAAATTACTGGGTTGCTGTGAGTTTTCCAGGCTGTATGGGTGTGTTCCAGAAGCATTTTTTTCTGATGTTTCGCCCATATCTATGGCAGGTATCTTCAGTGGTTGTGAGGTTTGCCTTGTTTCCAACAAACCTTACAACCTCTGAGGAAGCCTCCCATAGATGTGGGCGAAATGTCAGGAGAGAATGGTTCTGGAACATGGCCATACAGCCTGGAAAACTCACAGCAACCTAGGCATTGTTTTATTTTGGGATTTATGAATGGCCCCATTGGAAATAGAAGTGGCTCTCTCAATGTAGGATACACATGGGTCTTTGGAGGTTGGTGAACTACATCTCCCATCATCCACTGTCAGATCACCCAAGAAACCTTCACAGTATTTTAAGTTGGTCATGATAGGTCTGTGTGCAAAGTTTGGCCCACATTTATTATTAGTGAGGTTCACAGTGCTCTTTGTATGTGGAAGCCATCTTGAAAAATACATACATGCAAACATGCTTTGACTTTTATTATATACATAGACGTAGATTTATTTTTCTCCCCATTTTATCTTCTGACTGAGTTGAAAAACTATTGAAAAACAAAGAGGTTATTTTAAACTCCTTATTTGGCAGAGTTATGTTTTAATGTATTGGATAAATATTGAGCCTCCACATATTTTAGAAAGCCATTATTCAGCATGGCAGTCAATCTGTGTTTGTGTGTATTCCAAGGTGGCTACCTGCGGGGTTAAAAGAAGATAATGTTAGTCTTAATTGTGAAGACTAAGTTTTAAAGGCTATTTTAAGTGTATTTATTATATTTTAATCAGTTTTTAATCACACTGTAATATTTACTGTATGTACTCGAGTGTAAGCCGACCCGAGTGTAAGCCGACGTACCTAATTGTACCACAAAAAACTGGGAAAACGTATTGACTTGAGTATAAGCCGAGGGTGGGAAACACAGCAGCTACACGTAAATTTCAAAGTAAAAATAGATACCAATAAAATTACATGAATTGAGGCATTCGTAGGTTAAATGTTTTTGAATATTTACATAAAACTATAAGTCTGTCCAACTCTGATTAAGCCATTATTCTGACCTCCTTCAATGTAAATGTGCTTACGTATCCTTCCAATAATAATAGAATAAAATAATTAATGTAATAATAACAATAATAATTGAGTAAAGTAATAAAAATAATAATAATAATAACAAATACAGTAAAATAATAAAAGTAATAAAATAATAATAATAGAGTAAAATAATAAATGTAATAATAACAGAGTAAAAATAATAAATGTAATAATAACACAATAAAAATAATAAATAACTTTGACTCGAGTATATGCCAAGGGGGACTTTTTCAGCCTAAAAAGGGCTGAAAACTCAACTTATTCGTTGTATTATGCCTTTTAAAGTTGACTAAAGTGTGGTATTGTTAGCCGCCATGATTCCTCACAGAGAGAAAGACAGGATATAAATAAAGTTAATAATAATTGTGCAAATACACTTCCACCCACCATTGGGTCAGGGTTGAGCCCAAGAGTTCACCCAAACCAACCCTGAGATTTCAGGGGAGTCTATCTCCATCCAGCACAACATATAATAAATTTTCTGTGCAGTCCCTGCAGTCAGATGATGATACTGTCTTTGGATCATCTGTAGTTTCCATGATGACCGTGTCTTGAACCCTTTTCCAGCTGATGACTGTTGAGGCTGCAGAGGAGGGGTTGGATGGCCATGCAAGACCATTGCATGAGGTTTTAAAGTTCTCAACTCCTTCTCCATAGATGGCCGGCATCAACAAGAAGTTTGCCCGGACGATCGGGATCGCGGTGGACCCCCGTCGCCGCAACAGGTCCACAGAGGCCCTGCAGACAAATGTCCAGCGGCTGAAGGAGTACCGCTCCAAGCTCATTCTGTTCCCCAGGAAGCCTTCTGCGCCCAAGAAAGGAGACAGTCCAGTAAGTACTGAGGGAAAATAGCAAACATTGGGTCCTCAGGCTGTTAGAAGAAACAGCAGCTCTGCTGGGCTAAAAGAAAAGTGCAGTGATAAAACAGTGCTTAGAAGCAAGGATATGAACTTGGAAGACTTGCATCTAATCTGACCTACTCCTATGAGTAAGGCCAACCAGCCTGTAATATTTAAAACAGTTTTATTTCATTTGAATTGATTTAATGCTTTTATCCGTAATTATTGTATTATGTAGTATATGGGGACATTGAATCATTGCCGGCTGTAAGCCGCACTGAATCCCCCTCCAGTGGTTGAGAAGGGCGAGGTACAAATATTTGAAATAAATTAATTAATAAATTCTGGAAGATTGGCCCAACACTTCCATGCTAGGATTTATTTTTGTGTAAAGGTGGAGTGGAATAAATGGTCCCTTACTCATCTTTGTGGCTTCTTCCTTTCTTTCCAACCCAGGCAGAAGAGCTCAAGATGGCCACCCAGCTCTCCGGACCAGTTATGCCCATCAAGAATGTAAGTGATCTCTTCTCTTCTTGCCATTTCCAGGGCTTTTCCCTGGCATTTAGCAAGGACACCCTTCCTGTTTATAGATGGAGTATCTTGATACCTGTAGAGTGAAACTCAAAAACGGACCGCTTCAGGTCTCTTTCTTTAGAGGGGAAAAGGCACAATAATAATAACAACAACCTTAATAATGATGATACAAAGATTGAGTTTATAAAGTTATGACAGTTAACATAATACCATCCTGAATAAATCCAATCTTGTCTGATTTCAGAAGCTAAGCAGGGTCAGATATGGTTTGTTTGGAGGGAATATACCAGCCATGGGCAAACTTTCCAATTTGGGGGCTGTATGAAGTACGGAGCCGGGTGGGCAGGCCAGGAGGGAGGAAGTTGTCCCCAAGCCCCTTCCCCGCCCTTTCCTTCCCTTCTCTTTTGGAGGCAGAAAGAGAAGGAAAGGCTGGAAACATTTGGATCCCAAAAGGGTTAGTCTGGGTCAGGTTGAGATGGTGGACGGGAGAGAAGAAGTTAGACCCCATATTGCCTACTCCTGATATAGAATCCTAGAGTTGGAAGAGAGCCCCAAGGGCCATCCAGTCCAACCCCCTGCCATGCAGGAAGGCACAATCAAAACACTCCCAATAGATAGCCTGTGCAGAAAAGCCTCCAGAGAAGGCAACTCCACCACACCCCGAGTCAGCCTGTACCACTCTCCAACAGCTCTTACTCTCAGGAAGTTCTTCCTAATCTTTTCAGTCAAATCTCTTTTCCTGCCATTTGAACCTATTGTTGCCTTGTTCCCTGATCTCTAGAGCAGCTGAAAGTCAGTTTTCTTCCTCCTTCCTCAATGGGACACCATTTCATATCCTGAAACATAGTTCTTATGTTCCCTCTCAACCTTCTCTTCTCCCAGCTAAACATCCCCCCAGGAGGAAAGTAGAAAGGAAAAAGAGAAGGAAGACAAGGATGGATGGGTGGAAGGGAAGGGAAGGGAAGGGAGGAAGGAAAGACCAAAAGGGAAGGAAGGAGGAAAGAGTGAAGGACAAAGGGCTGGAAGGGAATGGAGAGAGGGAGGAAGAAGGAAGGAAAGACCAAAAGGGAAGAAAGGAGGAAAGAGGAAAGGACAAAGGGCTGGAAGGGAATGGAGAGAGGGAGAAAGAGGGAAGGAAAGGAAGAAGAAAAGAGAGAAGGGAGGAAAGACCAAAAGGGAGGGAGGGAAGGAAGGAGAAACTGAGGAAAGAGGAAAAGAAGGAAAGACAAAAAGGTGGAAGAGAAGGCAGGAGGGAGGGAACGATGAAGGAAGGAAGGATAGGATGGTGTGAGAGAAGAAGACCTGGGTTTGCCTATTCCTGGAATATACTAATAGATCTCCAGGTTGGGATCAGGAAAAAAGGCTGGCGCAAGTCAGAGTTTGTAGTACAAGGTTTATGGGCTCCCAAGGAGTTTACTCTGTGTCCCTTTCTTTTATAGTTTTGTTCATAAATGAAACCCTTTTCTGACATGTGAAGCCTGTGTTGCATTTATTTATGGCTTTGCTTGCTAGGGCTTTGTAAGGTTTGTTAAGAGGCATTTTGCTGCTCTTGCCTTCCTCTGAGGCGGGAGAATGACTTTCCCAATACTGAGCATATTACACCGGGCTGGCTCTAGTGGAGCTAAAGTGTGAGTGACCCTGGGTCTCTTGCCTTTCCTTCCCAGGTCCACAAGAAAGAGAAGGCCCGGGTCATCACCGAGGAAGAGAAGAACTTCAAGGCCTTTGCCAGCCTGCGCATGGCCAGGGCCAATGCACGGCTCTTCGGCATCCGGGCCAAGCGGGCCAAAGAAGCTGCTGAGCAGGAAGTGGAGAAGAAAAAATAATAATAATAAACTCTTTGCTTGGGGCCTCTCAATAAAAGTGGATGGATCTGAAATGGCAATGTGGTGCCGTCTTGTGTCAAAACACGGGAAAGGGAGACATGAGCTGGGAATTGAACCAAGAAAAGGCAAAAATATGTCAGTCTAGGTATAGGTTTCAATGCCTATCTTTGGATGGTGTTTATATTTGAGTGGTGGCTTTGCCGCAAACGGCTCTAGTGTGAATAAGAATCTATCAGTAATTGAGGAAGAGACACGGAAGAGGTTTTCCAGTTCTAAGTAGCAAGAGGTGATGGGGATGGACTCACTTTTGCAAAACTAGGACCGCTTAGACCAGTGTTTCTCAAGCTGGGAGTTGCGAGAGGGTTTCAGAGGGGTTACCAAAGCATCAGAAAACATATTCTGGTGGTCTTAGGAATCCCTTTAGCAGAGAAGGCTGAAGATCTCTCCGCCTGTCCTCATCCTTTTTCGGAAAGGGCAAATCCTCCCACCAAAAGCCCTTTACCAAGGGGAGGGCTGTTTCTGAGACTCCGAGTGGGGAGGGGAGAGCAGGCGTGCTCAGCGCATGGCAGCATAGTGTGAGGGAGAGCACGCATGGCTGGAAGGAGGCTTAGGCTAGTGGGTCAATTCAAGGCAGGGAGAAAAGTGGCCACATGATGTGGGACTGAAGAGTGGCCCAGCAGCATCAGGAGGAGGAGGAGCAGAAGCAGTTTAGGTAATTTGTAACGCTATTTATTAGCAAAATGTTTTTTGTTTTTTATTACTGCTCCCACTAGAAAATGCGGGTGAACTACAACTCCCAAAGTCATGGATCTGTCCTCAAATCCCACCAGTATTCACAGTTTGCCATGTTTGATCTGTGTGCCAAGTTTGGTCCAGATCTGTCGTCAGCTGGGATCAGTGCTCTTTGGATGCAAGTGAACTACAGTCCCCATATGCCAAGGTCAGTGACCTCCAAACCTCGCTTTATTCAAGGTTGGCCACCTTGGGTGTTTGTGCCCAGTTTGGTTCAGATACATTGTTGTTTTGAATCCACTGGATGGAGGTGAACTACAACTCCAAAAACTCAATGCCAATGCCCAGCTAACCCTTCCAGTATTTTCTGTTGGTCATGGGAGCTCTGTGTGCCAAGTTTGGTTCAATTCTATTGTTGGTGGATTTCAGAATGCTCTTTGATTGTAGGTGAACTATAAATCCCAGTAACTACAACTCCCAAATGACAAAATCAACCCCCCAACCCCACCAGGATTCAAATTTGGGCATATTGGGTATTTGTGCCCAATTTGGGTCAGTGAATGAAAATACTTTCTGCATATCAGATATTTACATGACGATTCGTAATAGTAGCACAATTAAAGTAGCAACGAAAATAATGTTATGGTTGGGGGTCACCACAACACAAGGAACTGTATTAAGAGGTTGTGACATTAGGAAGGTTGAGAAACACTGTCCTAGAGAAATAAATGTTATTTCCTTATTCTATTGCTATTTCAAAAGTGTAACAATTGGGGTGCTTCCCCCCCCCCCCTTTAGATCAGACATGGCTCCTCAACAGACTTACTCTTAATAATAAAAGTAAGCTGTTTTTCCCCTGCATTTTGCATTCCAAGGAAGGCATGGCTTAGATTATAGGAATTCTTGTCCAGTTTGGTGTGTTTTACTGCCTTCTCACCATGCCTGCATCATAGAAAATGATATTTGGCTTAATACAGGCATGGGCAAACTTTGGGCTTCAGGATATTTTGGACTTCCAATCCCACAATTCCTAACAGCCTACCAGCTGTTAGGAATTGTGGGACTTGAAGTCCAAAATATCCAGAGAGCCAAAGTTTCTCATAACACCTCAGGTTGAGTCAGATTGTGAGATTGCCCAAACCTACATCTGTTCAGCCCTATACATCTTAGTATCTCCAAATGCTGCAGCTCATCATCACAATGATCCTGCAGGTGTTCACATACGCTTACTGTGTGTCTTAAGTTATTTCCAAACTGGTGACCCTAAGGCAGAGAATTTCTTGGCAGGTTGGGTTCAGAGTGCCTTCCTCTGAGGCTGAGAGAATGTGACTCCAGAGGTCACCCAGTAGGTATCCCGCAGAGAGCCAAGACTTCAGCCTTAGGCCCCTTCTACACTCCTATAACCCAGGTTTTCAAAGCAGATAATCCACATTATCTACTTTGAACTGGATTATATGAGTCTACACTGCCAGTAGGTGGCGTTGGGCTTACCACAGCAGGTTAAATTACCAGCTGCAGAAAATCTTGCCAATCAAAAGGTTGGCAGTTCAAGCCTGGGTTGGGGTGAGCTCCCGGCATCAGCCCCAGCTTCTCATCTAGCAGATTGAAAACAGAAATGTGAGTAGATAAATAGGTACCACTTTAAGTTAAAAGACACCCATAAGGACATGCCAGCAACTCAATTGGGGGAATGTCTACAAGCAACAAAGCTTGGCATGGAAGATGGAACAACAGCACCTCCCCATGGCTGGAGTCAAGCACAGCCTCCAGGTGTCTGGAAATGGGAAAAGAAATATTTACCTCTGTTATATATTGTCTGTCCTTGTTAATGGTATAATGGCATTGAATATTTATTTATTTACTACACTTTTATCCCGCCCTTTTCAGCCCGAAGGCGACTCAGGGCAGCGTACAGACTACCAACATTAGATGCTGAACACGCATAAATATATCATTTAAAACATTAAATCACATAATATGTCTTTGCCATATATGTGTTCTATAATTTGCCCTGAGTCCCCTCGGGGAGATGGAGCAGAATATAAATAAAGTATATTTTGTATGGCAGTGCAGAAGGGGCCTTAGTCTCCAGTAGCCCCCCAAATCTCAAAACCACGACAGCGGCTCCCTAATACATTGCAAAAATATTAATGTAATTTTCAGTGTAGAGTCAAGCCATTCTCAGTTCAGAAGCAGGTTGGCGTGCCAGGCCTGCGCTTGAGCCAGACTGAAAGGTAATTTTTGGTTTTGTTCTGCGACAATAGGAGGTTGTGCTGATAATGGCTCTGTGGGTAGAAATTTTGCGGACTCCAAATGAGAATGTTGCCGTCCGTGCCAGAACTGTCATTAAGAGGAGAGGTTAGTTGGGCCACGCATTTACCTGAAATAGACCCATGACAAGGCAAAAAAAAAAAAAAAAAGAAGAAGAAGAAGGAGAAACTTCAACCTCCTGATTTTCTTGGTCCCAACACTTTAGACGTGGATAGACATCTAATACGCGGATTGTTTCCTTGACTAAAAGGAGTAACCTTTTGGAATATGTGCAGCCTGGTGAAAAAAATCCAGTGACAAGAAACAATCAGAGCTAGCTAATCACCTCCCAACAAAGGATTCCCCCAAGCAGGAAGCAGCCAGGCTTTGAAGCTGCAAGGTCATTCAATGCTAATCAAGGTAGCCAATTGCAACATTCACATCTATCTCAAACAGACAAGAGTTCTTTCTCCCACCCTGGACATTATTCCACAGATATATAAACCCAATTTTCCTATTTTCAATAGACCCCACATCCTCTGAGGATGCCTGCCATAGATGCAAGCAAAATGTCAGGAGAGAATGCTTCTGCAACATGGCCATACAGTCCAGAAAACTCCCAGCAATCCAATCCTGAGAAAGTTTGTGCCTATTTTGCTACCTTAAGTGTTACGATACGCCCTTGGGGTCTGCTGTTTACTTCCAGGATCCCCTGTAGATCCCAAAATCCATGGCTCCTCAAGTCCTGTTGTATGCAGTTGTGTCCGTTATATCGAATGGCAAAATCAGGTTTGCTTTTGGGGGTTTTAGAAAATATTTTCAACTATGGATAGTGGAATCCATGATGAAGAGAGCCAGCTGTATTAATGATGGAAACTGAGTTGCAGGGATATGGGATTTCCACACGATGGCAGCAATACCTCAAGTTAAGATTTCCAGAAATTAACAAAGCATTGCAAGTGTAACATCCCATCCTATTTTCGAGTCTCCTGTCCCTAAAGCAGTGTTTCTCAACCTTCCTAATGCTGCAGCCCCTTAATACAGTTCCTCATGTTGTGGTGACCCCCAACCATAACATTATTTTCATTGCTATGTCATAACTGTCATTTTGCTAATGTTATGAATCGTAATGTAACTATCCGATATACAGGATGGATTTTCATTAACTGGACCAAATTGGGCACTAATACCCATACGCCTGAATTTGAATACTGGTGGGGTTGGGGGGAATGATTTTGTCATTTGGGAGTTGTAGTTGCCACCAACAATGGCATTGAACCAAACTTGGCACACAACTCCCATGACCAGCAGAGAATACTGGAAGGGTTTGCTGGGCATTGACCTTGAGTTTTGGAGTTGTAGTTCAACTCCATTCAGAGAGCACTGTGAATTCAAACAATGATGGAGCTGGACCAAACTTGGCACAAATACTCAATATGCCCAAATGTGAATACTGGTGGGGTTTGGGGAAAATAGAGCCTGACGTTTGGGAGTTGTAGTTTCTGGGATTTATAGCTCACCTAGAACAATTTGAACCCAGCCCAAAATGGATCTGCTCCAAACTTGGTATACTCCTACATGGCCAACATTGAGTACTGGTTGGGTTGGGTTGGGTGGGGCCTGTCATCGAATTTTGGAAGTTGTAGTTCACCAATACCAAAAAGTAAGAGAAGGACAGGCAGAGATATCTTCTGCCTTCTCTCCCAAAGGAGTTCCTAAGACCATCAGAAATATGTGTTTTCTGATGATCTTTTGCGACCTCTCTGAAACTTCCTCATGACCCCAGGTTGATAAAAACTGATCTATTTAGACCAAGAACTTACCTATTTTAATCAGTATAGAAGTTTACTGAAAGTGCCTTGGACTGCAAGAAGATCCAATGAGTTCATCCTCCAGGAAATAAGGCCCGACTGCTCACTGGAGGGAAGAATATTAGAGGCAAAGATTAAGTCTTTTGATCACATCATGAGAAGACAGGAAAGCTTGGAGAAGAGAATGATGCTTGGGAAAATGGAAGGAAAAAGGAAGAGGGGCCGACCAAAGGCAAGATGGATGGATGGTATCTGTTGCACTCCAGGACAGGAAAAGCCCTCTGACTGTAAACACCACACCGTTGATTGCAAAACTATCTTTTTATTGAAGGTAGTTAAAAAGCAGCAAGTAAAAAGCAGTTTAAAGAAACAGGTAAATCCAATTAGGTAAGAAGATAAGCAGGAGCAAACATACTCCAGGGTAAGGTTCAGCAAAGTCCATAAAAACAAAGTCCACACTTCTCTAATATGATTCAGAAAACCAGGAAACATTAATCCAAGGCATTAGTAGGCATTCATACAATCCAAGAATCCAAATCATGAAACATACTTAAGACAAGAATCTTCCCAGCAATGCCTCCATGAACAAGAACGAGAACTTCCCTTGATTCCAAATGATCTGACTATATTTCCCACACTTGGAACTTTTATCCCCTCGTTAAGCTATCCGAAGCACTCAGAAACTGGTTTCGCTTTAATTGAGATTCCCTTATCTTTTTCTGTTGGATTCTGAAAGACCACCGAAGCCACTGTTCGGTTTGCCTGTTTTGACTAATCTCCTGCCGCCTATCTATTTGCTCATTAAGTTTTGCAGCTGGGCCAGGTGCCCAGTTGTTTTCAAGCCCCAAATCCTTGGAACGCTTTGGTAGCAATTCAGGGAGTACCCTATCATCCCCACACCCTTCAGAGACATTCTCATGGGAAACTACACTTTGCACAGGAATCTCCTGATCCTTCTCTGCATCAGTATCATTGGCCAAACCATTGCCATCTTGAAATTCATTGACATCACTTCCCACATCCAAAGTACCCTGATCCTGAAACACAATCACAGGCTGTATCTTTGAAGGGACTGGCTTGACCTTGAAGGAGCTGGAGGTGGTCATGGCCGACAGGGAGCTCTGGCCTGGGCTGAGCTAGGAGGTCACCAAGAGTTGGAAGCGACTGAACGAATAAACAACAACAAAAGAAGCTTACTGAGGATAGACTCCTGGCACGAAAGCAATGATTAGAGCAGACATGGGCCAACTTCGGCGTTCCCTTCAGGTGTTTTGGACTTCAACTCCCACAATTCTTAACAGCCTACCGGCTGTTAGGAATTGTGGGAGTTGAAGTCCAAAATACTGGAAGGGAGGGCTGAAGTTGGCCCATGCCTGAATTAGGGTCTCCCTTTATGCCGACTCTATCTGTCTCTTTCTCTGGACCTTGGTGCCCATCTCTCCATTCCAAGTGCAATTTCCCTTCCGATGGTTTGGCAAACAGAACCGCTTTGGGAAGGCCTTTGGGAACCCGGTCTGTGTGGACGATGGATCATTGTGTCTCGTGGAGGAAACAGCAAAGGAGACGCTGCGTTCCGGCGCCTTCGTTCTCCGGGAAACCAGCCAGGGCTGCAAACTGTTCTCATTACAGGGAGGAAATGCCGCCCCTCCAAGACTCCCTCTTTCTCTTTTTCTGGATGCTGGGCTTTCGGCCTCCGAAGCAGATGGTGAGGGACCATTGGATAGTATTGACAATTCGGGGAGGAAGGGAAGGGATGCTCCAGTTAATCCTGTTAATGCATTGTGGAAACTGTCCTTCCTAACATAGAATCAAAGAATCATATTCCCAAAGCCATCTAGACCAGCGGTTCTCAACCTTCCTAATGCCGCGACACCTTAATACAGTTCCGCATGTTGTGGTGACCCCCAAACATAACATTATTTTCATTGCTACTTCATAGCCGTCATTTTGCTCGTGTCATGTAAATACCTGATATGTAGGATGTATTTTCATTCACTGGACCAAATCTGACACAAATACCCAAAATGCCCAAATCTGAATACTGATGGGATCGGGGAAGGGGGAGTCATTTTGTCATTTGGGAGTTGTAGTTCACCTACATCCAGAGAGCATTGTCGACTTGAACAATGATGGATGTGGACCAACTTGGCATGAATACTCAATATGCCCAAATGTGAATACTGCTTGGGAAAAATATACCTTGACATTTGGGAGTTGTAGTTACTGGGACGTATAGTTCACCTACAATCAAAGAGCAATCTGAACTCCACTAATGATGGAGTTGATCCAAACTTGGCACACAGAACTCCCATGGCCAACAAAAAATACTGAAAGGGTGGGCATTGACCTTGAGCTTGGGAGTTGTAGTTCACCTATCTCCAGAGAGCACTGTGGACTCAAACAATGATGGATCTGGACCAAACTTGACACGAGTACTCAATATGCCGAAATGTGAACACTGGTAGAGCTTGGGAAAAATAGACCTTGACATTTGGGAGTTATAGTTGTTGTAATTTATAGTTCACCTACAATCAAAGAGCCTTCTGAACCCCACCAACGATATAATTGGGCCAAACTTCCCACACAGAATCCCCATAACCAACAGAAAATACTGGAGGGATTTGGGATGAATTGACAGTGATTTAGGGAAGCCGTTCACCTACATTCGGATAGCACTGTGAACCCAAACAACTATGCCAAAGGGGTTCCTAAGACCATCAGAAATATGTGTTTTCTAATGGTCTTCAGTGACCCCTCTGAACCCCCCTTGCATCCCCCCCAGGGGTCCCAACCTCCAGGTTGAGAAACACTGATCTAGACTGACCCCCTTCTGCCATGTCGGAAGACACTGCCAAAGCACTCCTGACAGATGGCCATCCATCCTCTGTGTAAAGACTTCCTCCAAAGATGGAAACTCTACCATACTTTGAGGCAGTCCAACTCACTCTTGAGCACTTCTTGCAATTGGAAATGTTGCTGTTCATTCGTTTAGTCGTTTCCGACTCTTCGTGACCTCATGGACCAGCCCACACCAGAGCTCCCTGTCGGCCATCACCACCCCCAGCTCCTTCAAGGTCAGTCCAGTCATTTCAAGGAAACCATCCTTGAATTGCAATTGGAAATGTCTTCCTAATATTCAGGTTGAATCTTTATTTTCCGGCAATTCAAAACTATGGCTCCATTTTGTCTTCATTCAGTGTTTCTCAACCCATGGGGTGGTGTAGGGGGGTGTCATGTAGGGGAGTGTCATTTGTCAGGGGGGTCACCAAAGACCAGAGGCGGCCCTAGGTAATTTTCAATGGTAAGCAAACAGTATTTTGGCGCCCCCCCCCCCCCCCCCAACCAATCATTGACATATATATTTTCTGTTCGTCGTGGGAGTTCTGTGTGCCATATTTGGTTCAATTCCATCATTGGTGGAGTTCAGAATGCTCTTTGATTGTAAGTGAACTATACATCCCAGTAACTACACTTGCCACATTTGCTCCCTTGCCTGCCCTGCTTTGGGTCCGGAGGCGTGCCTGAAGACCCCGGCGTGTGCACCAAAAGTCACCTCCTCTCCTGACTTTCTCCTCAGCCATTGGGAAAGAGAGAGAGAGAGAGAGAGAGGTGGAGATGCCCACCTTTCCTGAAGGTAGGCGCAAAAACAAAGGAGGGAGCGGAGGTGGGAGATACCTCCAGCCGGAGGGGTTCTCTCTCTCTCTCTTGGTCCCAATGGCTGAAGAGAAAGTCAGGAGAAGAGGCAACTTTTGGTGCACACGCTGAGGTCTTCAGACACGCCTCCGGACCCGAAGCGGGCCAGGTGCGGCGGCTCCGCCCCTTGGCCCACCCGTGGATTGGGGAGAGGAGAGGAGGTGGGTGGAGCACCGGGGGATCGGGAAAGGGAGCTGGTCATGGGGAAGGGATCTAAAGCGGAGAACGATTGAGCGCTGGCTCTGCTCACGCACCCGGTGTCCAGGTGGAGCAGGAATGAGAGGGGCTAGGCAAGGCTCAAGGGCCCGGCCCCTTTGGAAAAAGGATTGCCCGGCAGCAAGACAAGAAAGCCGAGGCTCCCCCCGGACTGCTAGGGCTGTTGTGAGCTGAGGGGGTGCTCCTCAAGTGGTGGTCAAGGGACATTTACAGAGGCACCTCTGCGCCCCTGGCAAAAAAAAAGTGTTCTGCGACCGCTTACTTCGCATAATGGACGAGCCGCCCCTGCCAAAGACCCATCAGAAAACACATATTTCTAATGATCTTAGGAACCCTTTTGGCTGAATATCCGCCTGTCCTTCTCTTCCTTGTTGGTGTTGGTGAACTACAACTCCCAGAATTTGAAAACAGCCCCCTCAAGCCTACCAGTATTCAATGTTGGCCAATTGGTAGTGTGCCAACTTTGGTGCACATCCATTGTGGAGTGGTTTCAAAGTGCTCTTTGATTAACTACAAATCCCAGCAACTACAACTCCCAAATGTCAATTTTCCCCAAACTCCACCAGTGTTCACATTTGGGCATATTGAGTATTCGTGCCAAGTTTGGTCCAGATCCATCATTGTTTGAGTCCACAGTGCTCTCTGGATGAAGGTGAACTACAACTCCAAAATTCAAGGTCAGTGCCCACTAAATTCTTCCAGTATTTTCCATTGGTCATGGAGTTCTATGTGTCAAGTTTGGTTCAGTTCCATTGATGGTGGGGTTCAGAATGCTCTTTGATTGTAGGTGAACTATAAATCCCAGCAACTACAACTCCCGATTGATGAGCGGTTGACAAGGAAAAGGAAGGGACCAGGGACTGTTAAGAATTGTGAGAGTTGAAGTCCAAAATAGCCTTGCAGTTTCAAAGGTTTTAAATGCTAATCAAGGTGGCCAATTGAAACATTCACACCTACCTCCAACAGACAAGAGTTCTTTCTCCCACCCTGGACATCATTCCACAGATATTTAAACCCAATTTTCCTAGTTTCCAACAGACCTCTGAGGATGCCTGCAGCAGATGCAGGCAAAACATCAGGAGAGAATGCTTCTGGAACATGGCCATACAGCTCGAAAAACCTACAACAAGCCACCTTGATTAGCATTGAATGGCCTTGCAGCTTCAAAGCCTGGCTGCTTCCTATCTAGGGGAATCCTTTGTTAGGAGATGTAAATTTTGCAATTGGCCAGGAGGACTTTGATGGTGTCTTCCTGGATGGCAGAAGGGGGTTGGACTGGATGGCCTTGGGGATCCCTTCCAACACTAGAATTCTCCTGGAGGATTCTGTGATCAAAGATATTGGTGTCTAAACACCGATATTTCCACCGCCTTGAGTACTGTTTTTGATTAAGCCCAATGTTTTCCTCTCCCTTTGGCTCCCAGGCCCTTGTCGAAACGCTCATTTAATTAACCCAACGCCTGTCTTTTGACTCCACGGATTAATTAGCGTGACTCTCTGACTTGGCTCCGAGGCACCGCTCCGCGGAGATGGAGCTGCAAAGCAGAGCAAATGGGGGGCTTCCTCCTCCTCCTCCTCCTCCTGCATTGACCCCCTTGACCTCCATTATCCCTGAGCACAACTCGGAGGGAAAACAGGACTTGAAGCCATTGATTTCTGCAAAACGAGCTGCAAATACACTGCCGTTTTTGCTTTCCAGGGAATTTTTTTGGGCAGCATGAGACTGCAAATGTTGTGTGCGCCCGGACAGTGGTTTGGACATGGTTGCTTTCCTGTGCACAAAATGAGGGTTATAATAACATTAATACTCATTTTATTACCTGCTTCTCATTTGAAGCTGACTGTAGAGGAGGCATGGACAAACTTGGGCCCTTGGTGTGTTTTGGACTGCAACTCCCACCATTCCTAACAGCCTCAGACCTTTTTCTTTTCCCCCTCAGCCGCTTAAGCTCTCTGGATGTAGGTGAACTACATCTCCCCTAAATCACTGTCAATTCCTCCCAATTCCCTCCAGTATTTTCTGTTGATCATGAGGGTTCTGTGTGGGAAGTTTGGTCTAATTCTATCATTGGTGGGGTTCAAGGGGATCTTTGATTGTGGGTGAACTATAAATCCCAGCAACTACAAGTCCCAAATGTCCAGGTCTATTTTCCCCAAACTCCTCCAGTGTTCATTTGGGCATATTGAGTATTTGTGCCAAGTTTGGTCCAGATCCATCATTGTTTGAGTAGACGGTGCTTTCTGGATGTAGATGAACTACAACTTCAAAACTCAAGGTCAATGCCCACCAAACCCTTCCAGTATTTTCTGTTGGTCATGGGTGTTCTGTCAAGTTTCATTTGATTCCATCCTTGGTGGAGTTCAGATTGATTTTGATTGTAGGTGAACTATAAATCCCAGAAACTACAATTCCCAAATGACAAAATCAAATCCCTCCTCCTCGAACCTCACCAGTATTCAAATGTGGGCGTATCGGGTATTTGTGCCAAATATGGTCCAGTGAATTAAAATCCATCTTGCATATCAGATTTTTACATTAAGATTCATAACAGTAGCAACATTATATTTATGAAATATGAATTTTTTGAGTGATGGTTACTCCTGGCGCGACTCCTTGGGTTAGTAGGTGTCTTGTGGCCAAATTTGGTAGCATTTAGTCCAATGTTTTTTGTGTTTTGATGTCACTCAAAACGAACAGAGTATACACACACACACACACACAAGCTGACTAGCTGTACCTGCCACACATTGCTGTAGCCAACCTTCCCTCCCCTTTCTCTCCTCCTTTCTTTCTTTCTTTCTTTTCTTTCTTTCTTTCTTTCTTTCTCTCCCTCCCTCTTTCCTTCCTTCCTTCCTTCCTTCCTTCCTTCCTTCCCTTTTTCTTTCATTCTCTCCTTCCTTCTCTTACTCTTCCCTTCCTTCACCCCCTTTTTCTTTCCCTTCCCCTTTCTCCCCTTTCTTCCTTCTCTACCTATTCTTGGACTGCAACTCCCAGCCGTCCTCCTCGATACTGCACCAGGATGTAGAGTCGCTCATGGGGGCTCTGTGTACCAAGTTTGGTCTTGATCAGTCATTGGATGAGAGTTGCAGCGGTCTCGGAAAGTGAGTGGAGGTACTTCAAGTCCCATCATCCGTGGTGCATCCTCCTCGGAACCACACCAGGATGTAGAGTGGGTCATGGGGGCTCTGTGTGCCAAGTTTGATCTTGATCAGTCTGGATGCAGGTTGCAGCGGTCTCAGGAAGTGAGTGGAGGTACTTCAAATCCCATCATTCATGGTGCATTCTCCTCAAAACTGCACCAGGATATAGAGTGGGTCATGGGGGCTCTATGTGCCAAGTTTGGTCTTCATCAGTCATTCGATGAGGGTTGCAGCGGTCTCGGGAAGTGAGTGGAGGTACTTCAAATCCCATCATTCATGGTGCATTCTCTTCAAAACCGCACCAGGATATAGAGTGGGTCATGGGGGCTCTATGTGCCAAGTTTGGTCTTCATCAGTCATTTGATGAGGGTTGCAGTGGTCTCAGGAAGTGAGTGGAGTTACTTCAAGTCCCATCATATGTGGTACATCCTCCTCGGAACCACACCAGGATGTAGAGTGGGTCATGGGGGCTCTGTGTGCCAAGTTTGATTTTGATCTTGATCAGTCTGGATGAGGGCTGCAGCGGTCTCGGGAAGTGAGTGGAAGTACTTCAAATCCCATCATCCGTGGTGCATCCTCCTTGAAACTACACCAGGATGTAGAGTGGATCAGGGGGCTCTGTGTGCCAAGTTTGGTCTTGATCAGTCATTGGATGAGGGTTGCAGCGGTCTCGGGAAGTGAGTGGAGGTACTTCAAATCCCATCATCCGTGGTGCATCCTCCTCCTAACTGTATATATATAGATTCAGCCCTATCGTAGTATTCAGAGGCAAGCCATGGAGAGGAGATGGGTTCACTTGGGGCCCTTTGGAGGCCACATGATGCATTCACAAACAGTCTTGAGATCTTGGAAACAACAACAACAACAGGCAGGAAACTGTCGCAGACTGACAACCTTCCCACCCGCCTCTTCTTTTATTATTTCCCCCTTTTTAAAAAAAGGAAGGAAAGAAAGAACTTTGCCTTTTTGTACAATCAATGCAAAGTGGAGGGGAATTAGTGAGGCAAGCAAGCGGCGGAGTGAGTCATCCGCTCGGCAGATAAATAATACTCAGCGATGAGCGGCTGGAATTTGTCAGTGGTGGGTTCGGACTGTCAATTTGAAACAACGCTTCCAAAAATTAACAGAATTTGATGTCTTGTATTTTTTTTTTAAAAAAAAATTCAATCTGCCCACTGTTCTCACTGCCAAAGTCAAAAGCAAGCATTTGGTGACATGGAGGGAGTTAACTCTTCGCCACCAAGCAGGAACCTTTGCTGCAAATAGTTGCCTTAGCTGCATATTATCATTATTATGATTACTATTATTTTACTGACACAGCAAACGAGATATATATGCTGGATTTTGTATTGCAAAATCACAAGTTGAACACTTCATGACCGGGCTGTGGCGCAGCTAACTGATAGCCAGCTGCATTAAATCACAACTGACCGAGAGCCAGCCCAGGTCAGAGTGAGCTAGTTTAGCTTGCTGTCGACCTTTGCAGCCCAAAAGACAGTTGCATCTGTCAAGTAGGAAATCAGGTACCGCTTTATGCGGAGAGAATAATTTAACTAATTTACAATGCCATAAAACCTTCCAGCAGCGTGCAGAAGAATGAAGAATGAGGAAGTACTCCATCAAAGGACTTGGTGTCACAAATGGATAGTGAAGCAGCAGCTCCCTCTGTGGCCAGAATCGAGCCGGAATCAAGCATACCCTCATGAAGCCGGAAAGCTGAAATGTTTTATTAGTAGTAGTAGTATTTAGTTATTACTAAATTAATATTGATTATTAATTATTATAATTTTATAATTTTGTGATATTATTATATTATTGTTGATGACATCAAGATGACATCTTTATTATGTTTATCCATTAAAATTCCAGATTTGCCATCTATCAGTCAATAGTCAGAATGGAAACTTCAGAAGAAGAATAGTGTTTGGATGGACAGCTATGAAGGGACTAGACCAGTGTTTCTCAACCTGGGGGTCGGGACCCCTGGGGGGGTCACGAGGGGGTTTCATAGGGGTCACCAAAGAGCATCAGAAAACAAATTTCTGATGGTCTTAGAAATTTGGCATAGTCATTTGGGTTTACAGAGCTCTGTGGATGTAGGTGAACTACATCTCCCCTAAATCACTGTCAATTCATCCCATATCTCTCCAGAATTATCTGTTGGTCATGGAGGTCCCTGTGTGGGAAGTTTGGCCCAATTCTATCATTGGTGGGGTTCAGAATGCTCTTTGATTGTAGGTGAACTATAAAGCCCAAATGTCAAGGTCTATTTCCTCAAAACTCCACCAGTGTTCACAATTGGGTATATTGAGTATGCATGCCAAGTTTGGTCCAGATCTATCATTGTTTGAGTCCACAGTGCTCTCTGGATGTAAGTGAGCTACAACTTCCAAGCTCAAGGTCAATGCCCACCAAACCCTTCCAGTATTTTCTGTTGGTCATGGGAGTTCAGTAGGTCAAGTTTGGTTGAATTCCATTGTTGGTGGAGTTCAGAATGCTCTTTGATTGCAGGTGAACTATACATCCCAGCAACTACAACTAGCAAATGACAAAATCATTTTTGCCCCACCCCCACCCCACCAGTATTCAAATTTGGGTGTATCGGGTATTTGTGCCAAATTTGGTCCAGTGAATGAAAATACATCCTTCATATCAGATATTTACATAACGATTCATAATGGGAGCAAAATTACAATTATGAAGTAGCAACGAAAATAATTTTATGTTTGGGGGTCGCCACAACATAAGAAACTGTATTAAGGGGTTGTGGCATTAGAACGTTTGAGAACAACTGGAAGTTAGGATAATCCAAGCCATTGTATTTATAATTTCCTATGTAGGCTTTTGAAAGCTAGGCGGAGAAGAAAGCAGATAGGAAGTCGTGGAGCTTCCTTCTTTGGAGGCTTTGAAACAGAGGCTGGATGGCTATCTGTCAGGGGTGCTTTGAATGCAATTTTCCTGCCTCTTGGCAGAATGGGGTTGGACTGGATGGCCCACCAGGTCTCTTCCAACTCCATGATATTTTTCCCAGAAATCCCTGTGAGAGGTTCGCCTTTGAGTTGCCAATGACGCAAAGATATGCAGCAAGAGAGGAAAAAGAAGGATTGTTTTGTTTCCAAGCATAGCCCCTTTGTTCCCCCCCCCTCCCACCACCACCATCCCCCCCCCCCCCATGCACCTTAGAGGCCTGCGCACTTTGCACCCACCACTGGATTTGGAATGCCAGGGTTTGTTTTCCTTTAGTACAGAGACCAAGGCAGTCCCTCCAACCTTTTGTCCCCGGAGAGCCATCAAGCAGGTTAATTGTAACAAATGGCTGCAATTAGCAGAAAGGAAATCAATGCGGGATTGATTGTCCGCCCTCCCAGAAGCTTATTTTTCAAGCAGGGGCACAACTCAGCACTTTGGAGAAGAGGCTCAAGATGCTGTTGCGTTGGCTGTATAAGCTTTCAAGTCATTTCTGAACTATGGAGACCCTATTGGCAAGATTTGTTCAAAGGGGTTTTTTTTAACCACTGGGCTCCTGTGGGGCTGAGAGAGTGTGACTTGCGCAAGGTTACCTATTGCAGCATTTCTCAAACTGGGGGTCAGGACTCCTGCAGGGGTTTGTGAGGGAGTGTCAGAGGGGTCGCCAAAGATCATCAGAAAACATTGTATTTTCTGTTGGTCATGGGGGTTCTGTGTAGGAAGTTTGCCCCAATTCTATTGTTGGTGGGGTTCAGAATGCGCTTTGATTGCAGATGAACTATACATCCCAGTAACCACGACTTTCAAATGTCAAGGTCTATTTTCCCCAAACTCCACCAGTGTTGACATTTGGGCACGTTGAGTATTTGTATATGTGTGTACTCTGACATTTCTACATCCTGTCACTTGCACCTTTTCAATGCTGGTCATTGACCATAATAAATGTTTTATTATTTCAAGTTTGGTCCAGAAACATCCTTGTTTGAGTCCACAGTGATTGACAGTTTCAGGGCAGCAGTTAGTGCCTGATTGTTCCCTGTTCTTTGAAGCTCTCTGGGAGTGAGTGTTTGCTTCCTTTTTAACCTATATAAGCCAGGGTCTGAGCTCAAGTGGCAGTTCAGTTCCCACAGAAGTTGAGGAAGCAAGAAGCCATCTTTGCTGCCTTTGCTTCAGGTAAGCCTTGTCTTAGAGTGCACTGGAATTCTGAGTGGGTGTTTAAGACTAGCTGCTCTGAGTGTTTGTTTTGTTTGGGAGGTGAGGATAAATTCTTTAGCCAGCAGTGATTGACAATTTCAGGGCAGCAATAGTGACTAATTGTTCCCTGTTCTTTGAAGCTCTCTGGAAGTGAGTGTTTGCTTCCTGTTTAACCTATATAAGCCAGGGTCTGAGTTCAAGTGGCAGTTGAGTTCCCACAGAAGTGGAGGAAGCAAGAAGCCATCTTTGCTGCCTTTGCTTCAGGTAAGCCTTGTCTTAGAGTGCACTGGAATTCTGAGTGGGTGTTTAAAACTAGTTGCTCTGAGTGTTTGTTTTGTTTAGGAGCATAAACTCACACCGTCACTAACCTATTTCTTTACCCCTGCATACAGAAGACAACATAAAACAAACACACAAAGGGGGGGGGGGGGGTTATTAGCAGTCTGCAGATGGAAAATAACTCTTCTTGTCACATGCACAAACTGTGGCATGTTCAGCTTCTTCATGCAACAACTACTCAATTACATTTGCACCAAGTGTAAACAGATGACTCACATGGAACAGAGGATCCAAAACTTGAGGACCACATTAAGATATTCAAGAATTTGAGCTGTTCTTGGACACCACACAGCACACTATCCTAGACACGCAACCCACATCACACCAACATTATGGGGAGGCTTTTGAGGAGATAACTTCAGATATGGACAACCCTCAGGATTCTAGGAATGTGACTCTTAGAAAGAGACATAGAATCAGAAAGCTTCCTCAGAATACTTCTGCTCAGCTGCAGTTACACAACAGATTCCAAATTCTTACACAACTAACACCTGACCAGGAAATGCAACATTTTGGGGAAGACCACAATGACTTAGATACTGCTCAGTGGAGCATCCTTGATCAGTGTGCAGGGGATAGCCCTGACTGGGACAATACTTCACAACATTCACACTTACGCAATCATGCAGATGTTCCATCCCCAATCATAGACCAGGTGCAACAGGAACACACTCAGGAGAATGATAGGCTCTTGGATGAATCTCAATGGATTGTCCTTGATGAATGCACCGGGATGTCAAGGAGGAGAACAACACTTTACACCTACACAATCCACTTCAACAGGATCACTTTTCTGTGGACACAGTCTGATTCCAGGTGTGGTCTGACCAAGGCAGAATAGAATAGAGCATGGGGAACATGATTTTCCTAGATCTAGGCACTAGGCTCCTCTTGATGCAGGCCAAAATCCCATTGGCTTTTTTTGCCACCGCATGACATTGTTGTCTCCAAGACCCTTTCCACACGTCTTGCTGTCAAGTCAGGCATTGTCCCCCATTCTGTCTCTTTGCATTTCATTTTTTCTGGAATCTCTTGAATTTGTCCCTAACTCCATTGTGTTAATTTTGACCAATCATCTCTCTAATCTCCTGTCTTCTGGGGTGTTAGCTATCCCTCCCAATTTGGTCCCGTCTGCAAACTTGATGATCATGCCTTCTGACCCTTCATCTAAGTCAGTGGTTCTCAACCTTCCTAATGCTGCAACCCCTTAATACAGTTCCTCATGTTGTGGTGACACCCAACCATACCATTATTTTCATTGCTACTTCATAACTGTCATTTTGCTACTGTTATGAATCGTCATGCGAAATATCTGATCTGCAGGATGTATTTTCATTAACTCGACCAAATTTGGCACAAATACCCAATATGCCCAAATTTGAATACTGGTGGGGTTGGAGGGTTATTGATTTTGTCATTTGGGAGTTGCAGTTGTTGGGATTTATAGTTCACTTACAATGAAAGAGCATTCCGAACTCCACCAATTGATGGAATTGAACCAAACTTGGCACACAGAACTCCTATGATCAACAGAAAACACTGGAACGGTCTGGTGGGCATTGACCTTCAGTTTTGGAGTTGTAGTTCACCTATATCCAGAGAGCACTGTGGACTCAAACAATGATGGATCTGGCCCAAACTTGGCACAAATACTCAATATACCCAAATGTTAACATTGGTGGAGTTTGGGGAAAATAGACTTGACATTTGGGAGTTGTAGTTGCTGGGATTTATAGTTCACCTACAATCAAAGAGCATTCTGAATCCCACCAACAATAGAATTGGGCCAAACATCCCCCATGACCAACAAAAAGTACTGTTTTCTGATTATCTTAGTCAGTCCTGCTTAGTGGATCGGCGTAAACTCAATGGTAATGTAGAGTCACCATGGTTGCCTTCCTTTGGGGCTGAGAGAGTGTGACTCACCCAAGGGCACATTATCATTGGGTTTATGGATATCCTCTATGCAGGGCTGACTAAGGCAATTCAAGCTTATGCTTGGGTCAGTTCAGGAGAGGTTTGCCACTGGCTTCCTTTGAGGCCGAGAGAGTGTGACTCACCCAAGAGCAGCCTATAATACTACATTACCATTAAGTTTATGGTGATCCACTAAGCAGGACTGACTAAGGCCATTCAGGCTCAAAAGTGCCGTAGACTTCCTTTGAGGCCGAGAGAGTGTGACTCACCCAAAGTATTCATCTAAAATGGAACATTCCAAAGCTTGGCCTTGAACACTGAAAGCAAAAGCTAAGCAAGTGCAAACGCAGTTGGTGATTATTATTATTTTTTTCCTTTTAGAAGTGGCCTTGACTCAATCTGCCGAGATTATGTTTTGTAACACAAAATAAATGCACAGCTCGGCATTGAAAGGAGTCAATCAATCAAGAGATAGAAGTGGGATAATAACAACAACGGGTTGCTGTGAGTTTTCCGGGCTGTATGGCCATGTTCCAGAAGCATTCCCTCCTGTCATTTCATCTGCATCTATGGCAGGCATCCTCAGAGGCTGTAGGTCTGTTGAAAACTAGAAAAATGGGGATAGTATATCTGTGGAATGTCCAGGGTGGGAGAAAGAACTCTTGTCTGTTTCTGGCAGGTGTAAATGTTGCAATTGGCCGCCTTGATTAGCATTGAATGGCCTTGCAGTTTCAAGGTCTGGCTGTTACTGCCTGAAGGGAATCCTTTGTTGGGAGGTGATTAGCTGGCCAGGCAGTAAGCAGCTAGATCTTGAAACTGAAAGGCCATTAAATGCTAATCAAGGTGGCCAATTGCAACATGCACACCTCTGAGGACCCCTCAACCTCTGAGGATGCCTGCCATATATGTGGCTGAAACGTCAGGAGGGAATGCTTTTGGAAGATGCCATACAGCCCGGAAAACTCACAGCAACACATACAACAGTTCTTCCACCCACATTGGACAATCCACAGGGATATAAACCCCATTTTCCTAGTTTCCAACAGACCTCACAACCACTGAGGATGCCTGCCATAGATGCAGGCGAAACGTAAGGAGAGAATGCTTTTGGAAGATGGCCATACAGCCTGGAAAACTCACAGCAACACATACAACAGTTCTTCCACCCACATTGGTCAATCCACAGGGATATAAACCCCATTTTCCTAGTTTTCAGCAGACCTCACAACCACTGAGGATGCCTGCCATAGATGCAGGCAAAACGTCAGGAGAGAATGCTTCTGGAACATGGCCAGACAGCCTGGAAAACTCACCGCAACACATACAAGAGTTCTTTCTTCCACCATGGACATTGTACAGGGATATAAACCCATTTTCCTAGTTTCCAACAGACCTCACAACCTCTGAGGATGTCTGCCATAGATGCAGGCAAAATGTCAGGAGAGAATGCTTCTGAAACATGTCCAGACAGCCTGGAAAACTCACAGCAAGCCAGTGAATCCAGCCATGAAAGCCTTCAACAACATACCTCTTGTCTGTTTGAGGCAGGTGTGAATGCTGCAATTGGTTACCTTGATTAGCATTTCATGGCCTTGCGTTTTCAAGGTCTGGTTGTTTACTGCATGGCCAGCAAATCACCTTCCTACAAAGGATTTCCCCAGGCAGGAAGCAGCCAGACCTTGAAACTGCAAGGTCATTCAATTCTAATTAAGGTGGCCAATTGCAACATTCACACCTGCCTCAAATAGACAAGAGTTCTTTCTCCAAACCTGAACATTCAACAGATATATAAACCCCACTTGCCTAATTTCCAACAGACCTCACAACCTCTGAGATTACCTGCCATAGATGCAGGTGAAACATCAGGAGCGAATGCTTCTGGAACATGGCTATAAAGCCTGGAAAACTCACAGCAACCCAGTGATTCTGACCATAAAAGCTTTCAACAATACAACAGTAATCATAACTAAGCCCTGAATGGATGGAGCAAGAAACTGTTTCTCCCTATTTGGTGAGGAGGGTTGTCTTCTCATCCATTGTGGCACCACCTATATGTAGAACTCTAAGTTGCAGGATTTGAACTGTTGTTATCACGCCTGATTTTGCCTTTTTACCCTGTAAATGTATAGTTGGATTGATTGGTTATTTATAGCTGTCAATCAATGTTGTTTGCACCAGTTGAATTGCTCCTCCTGCTCAATTGTTTGACCCCACCTCTTCCTAGAGAGCAGGACAGTGTTTCCTTTTCCATTTCACCATCAAACTTTCTATCAGATGGACGTGAGAGAGAGACTTGGCTCTGAAGCCCTTGATTAAGTTACCTCTCAGCACCAGTTCTGAGGTTCTTACCCTTGAGACTTATGCTTCATGTTCAGATCAACCTGGATGACATTGAGAAGTCTCAAGCGCCTTCAAACCAGTTCTTTGGTACCAGAGGAAGGCTTTGTGCCTTCAAAATATAGGCCATTCGAATGGGGGTTGTGATTATTCCGATATTCACAGCCATTGAGAAAGAGGAACCTGGAAAAGCTTCTCAGCTGCAAAACTCCTTGGACCCAAGACAACCAGAGACTGTAATGTATATTTTCCTTTACCCCCTTTGAAACTTCCAGCTTATTGCCTTAAAGGGATAACTCTTTGTGAGCAATAAAACCTATTTTGAGTTATCTACAGTGTTTTTGGTCCTTGGGAGTTCCAGTTTTCCTAAAGGAGGGCAAAAAGCAATCCCCTGGGGGAAAGATGTCTTGTCCATGCCTCTTTCACTAAGAGTTATAGCCCTGGCACAACGGCACATCCGTTTCTATTGACTTCCCACATTTGGACCCTAAAAATGCTAGTAACTCCCTTCTTTTCTCCGAAAATGTAGCTTCATGGCAAGTTTTGATATGCAAGGAATCAATGGACATGCAAAGATAGTGCCTGCCTGCACTGAAAGCCATGGCAAATGCATGCCCCTTCCTCAGTTATGGAGATCCTATGCCAATTCTTGGAAAATGTACAATACCTAGTAGTGGAGTAGTGCAAACAGATTCCAAAGTAAGTCGTGGTGCATGTTATATTATTGCAATTACATTATTGAACAAGTCTCATTCTGCAAACATCCAGGCAAAGCGGGAAAGAGTGACCCTTGCGGCCCTTTTGGTTTTGCAGGAAGATTTTTCTCGGCTCCAGGCAGATGGTGCGGCAATGGAGCTGATTCTAAAGAATGTGGGGTTCGGAGAGGAGGGGAGCCTCCCGCCTTGGGCCTCATTGTACATCGAACATCAACACAGATGCGCAAAGATAAAAGGATGAGCCCAGGCCGAGCTGACTAATCCTGCAATTGGAAGAGAGAAAGTATTTGTGCCGAGATGCGAAGGCACATATGCAAAGACACAAATGGGGTTTTCAAGCTGGAAAGGGTTCAGGGATGAGACGGTTTCGTCGGGAAGCGGAAGAGTTCAAGGATCAAGGAGAATGGAGTCAGGGAAAGGCAATGATATCTCCACGGGGAAATGTATTTTGCAGGAGAAGGATGCCAGGCTCAAATAGCAGGATCAAAACAAAACTCTCATCTTGGTTCCTCCTGAAGATCCCAAACTTTTGTTCTCAAGCAAAAACAAAATGCCTTTTGGAAAAGCCACTCTTGACATCTGAACATGCAAGACAGGTTGATGCAGCTAGACTTGTGGGTTCAAATCCCCACTACGTTGTGCTGCATTTATCTTATGAATTTCTAGATTTTGGGATAGGACTCAAGACAATGATGGTCCAAAAACCCACTAGATTGTGGGTGCATCTACACCATGCAGTTAATGCAGTTTGACACCACTTTAGTTGCCATGGCTCAATGCTATGGAATCATGAGATATGAGTTTTGGTGCCTCACCAAACTGAAAATCCTACAGTCAGTTGTTGAAGGCTTTCATGGCCGGAATCACTGGGTTGCTGTGAGTTTTCCAGGCTCTCTGGCCCTGTTACAGAAATCTGTGGCAGGCATCCCCAAAGGTTGTGAGGTCTGTTGGAAACTAGGCAAGGGAGGTTTATATATATGTAGAATAATGTCCAGAGTGGGAGAAAGAACTCTTGTTTGCTGGAGGCAGATGTGAATGATGCAATTGGCCACCTTGATTAGCACCGAATGGCCTTGCAGCTTCAAAGCATGGCTGCGTCCTGCCTGGGGGAATCCTTTGTTGAGAGTGAGGTGTTAGCTAACCCTAATTGCTTCCTAATTATTCAGACAAGAAATTAATCTGTTGTTGAAGGCTTTCATGGCCGGAATCACTGGGTTGCTGTGAATTTTCCAGACTGTATGGCCGTGTTCCAGAAGCATTCTCTCCTGATGTTTCACCCACAACTATGGAAGGCATCCTCAGAGGTTGTGAGGTCTGTTGGAAACCAGGCAAGGGAGGTTTATATATCAGTGAAATAATGTTCAGGGTGGGAGAAAGAACTCTTGTCTGCTGGAGGCAAGTGTGAATGATGCAATTGGCCGCCTTGATTAGCATTGAATAGCCTTGCAGCTTCAAAGCCTGGCTGCTTCCTGCCTGGGGTGTCCTTTGTTGGGAGGTGTTAGCTGGCTCTGATTGATTGTCTGGAATTCACCAGCTTTATGACCTCATAACCTCTGGGGATGCTTGCCATAGATGAGGGTGAAACGTCAGGAGAGAATGCTTCTGGAACATGGCCAGACAGCCCGGAAAACCCACAGCAACACAATCCTATAATTACATTGAGTCGTTAGAGCTAAAATGGTGTCAAAGTGCATTAATTCAATGCACCCTGTGAAACCAATACATCACAGTAACAACAACTGGGATTTTTAGAGCAAAGGGGAGCTTTAGGTTGCTTTTCCTTTGGAAATGTTGTTTTCTCTACTTTGGGGCAATTGGGAGATTAAAGCTTCCTCTGTCCTTTTTAAAGGCCTGGCTTCACATAACACCTTTAAGACATAATTGTAATTTAAACTTCGAGGAGCCTCAGCTGATGATAAACACACTTCTGGCACCACTAGAGGTTTTTAAATGGAGTTTGGACTCCATTTACATGTTGGGGTAAATAGCCATTCTAATGTTATGATGTTACAAGAGGCTCTGCTGTTTACAGCCAACATTGCTGAGAGTCTCCATCCATCAGAGATACCCCAGTCTCACCAGCGTTGCCCAGCGAAAGATGGATAGAGGAAATAATAGAGGAAGGAGGCTAATGAAAAGCATTTATCTGCAGGCAGGGGCCTATGTGGTTGGCTGGGGATCCAGAGTATTGCTAGCCATTGGTTAGTGTGGCTGGAGGCAGAGTGCAGAGCAACTGGACTGGTGCAAAAGTGACTTTTACCTCTTTGAAAGCAGCAGTGGGGAGAGAAGGGCCCAGAGCTTGGGTCTTCCCAGTGCATCTCTTCACCCAGTTCAAGGTCCTGCTTGGCTACCAGTATCAACTAGGATTGACCTGTTGGTAAGATGGAGAGGAAACAGGCTGTGAGAGCGCAACTGATCAATTCCTCCTTTCAAATCATATACAGCAGTGTTTCTCAACCTTCCCAATGCCGCGACCCCTTAATACAGTTTCCCATGTTGTGGTGACCCCCAATCATAACATTACTTTCGTTGCTACTTCATAACTGTCATTTTGCTACAGTTATGAATCGTAATTTAAATATCTGACATACAGAAAGTATTTTCATTAACTGGACCAAATTGGGCACAAACACCCAATACACCCACATTTGAATACTGGTGGGGTGGGGTGGGGGGATGACAGATTTTGTCATTTGGGAGTTGTAATTGCTGAGATTTATAGTTAACCAACAATCAAAGAGCATTCTGGACTCCACCAACAATGGAACTGAACCAAATTTGGGACACAGAACTCCCATGACCAACAGAAAATACTGGAAGGGATTGGTGGGCATTGATCTTGAGTTTTGGAGTTGTAGCTCACCTACATCCAGAAAGCATATGTGATAGTTTTTGGTGACCCTTGTGAAACCCTCTCGTGACATCCCCCCCCCCCACAAGGGGTCCTGACTTGAGGTTGAGAAATGCTGGTCTACCAGCTGTTAAGAATTGTGAGAGTTGACGTCCAAAACACCTGGAGGGCCCAAGTTGGCCCATGCCTGATCCAATGCTCTTTTATATAGCTACTAGCCATCCCCTGCCAGGCATTGCTGTGGCTCAATCTGGTGACTGGGAAAATAAATTAATGAGAAAGTGTTGGTTTCTAATATGTGTAATGTCTTGATGCTTGTGGGTAAACAGTATTTCTTTTCTTGTTGATAGATCTGGACAAAACTTGGCACGAATACTCAATATGCCCAAATGTGAACACTGGTGGAGTTTGGGGAAAATAGACCTTGACATTTGGGAGTTGTAGTTGCTGGGATTTATAGTTCACCCACAATCAAAGAGCATTCTGAGCCCCATCAATGATAGAATTGGGCCAAAATTCCCACACAGAACCCCCATGAGCAACAGAAAATACTGAAGGGATTTGGGATGAATTGACAGTGATTTAGGGGAGATGTAGTTCACCTATGTCCGGCAAGCACCGTGAAGCCAAATAACGATGCAAAGGAATTCCTAACACCATCAAAATATGTGTTTTCTGATGGTCTTTGGCGACCCCTGTGAGAAATGGATTTTGAAACATTTGGCTTGCTGTAGAAACAAGGATTGGGGATAAAGCTTCAGTGCAGACCTCTTTTCCCCATGGTAATAACTCTTTCAGGAGTGAATTTTCTTTCCTAGGTTTAGATTTTTCTCTCACTGCCTGTTTTCTCAGTTTTGTTCTTAACTATGAGTTGTTTATAACTTGAGGACTGCCTGTAATCTCTTGGCTCCCTGCTGTTTGCCAGCAGAGCAACCCATTAAGGAACCCCACAATGCCAATGGGGCCTTTCTCGCAAAGCCATGTCATCCTTAAGGGGCCACATGCGCCTCAACAGAGAAGACACGAAGGCAATACCGCTGTCCTATTTCTGCCAGCAGCTTGGAGGGATTAGCTCCCACAGTGCCCTACATTAAACATGCTCATCCTGTACATTTGCATTGCAAAATACCTTGGGAAAATTGGCTAATTCCGTCCTTTTCACAGATCCAACAAATCGTTTTGTGCTCTTCTTGGAACCAGGGCGGATTATGAGACATGTCAAGAGATGTGTGTGTGCGCGCGCAAATGCAGGGTTGGAATTGTGCACAGAGATGCAGCAGGTGGCTACAATGCATCTCTTCATTGGGAGGTTTGTACCAAGATTTTAGTGGCATTAGGAAAATTATATTATTATTTTACTGACACAAAAGCACAGTATGTCACAGCAAACGAGATATATATGCTGGATATCGTATCACAAAACCATGAGTTGAACACTTCCCAAGTGTTTAGGACTGTGTGATGTATTTTCAAATGATGCGCACAGATCCAAGTCAGGTGGCCTTTTGCAGTTGACAAATCGTGATTTTGTCAATGTTTATTGTTTCCAAATGCCGGCTGAGATTTTTTGGCAGAGCACCCAGTGTGCCGATTATCACTGGGACCACCTGTACTGGTTTGTTGTTGTTGTTTGATACACAACAAGATTGGTACACAGCAAACAAGATCACTCTTCTGGCCTTTGTATCCAATCCCACACTGGACACTTCCCAAGTGTCTAGGACTGTGTGATGTATTGGTCAATAATGTTTGCAGATCCGAGCAGGGTGGCCTTTTGCAGCTGGCAGATGGTAATTTTGTCAGCACCGATTGTTTTCAAGTGTAGTCCAAGGTCTTGAGGCACTGCACCCAGTGTGCCGATCACCACTGGGACCACCTTGACTGGCTTGTACCAGAGTCTTTGCAGTTCAATCTTTACATCCTCATATTATGTAAGCTCTTCCAGTGTCAATCCTGCTGTCACCTGGGATTGTAACTTCTACAATCCACACTTTCTTTTTTTTCCCACGATCGTGAGTCAGGAGTATTATGCTCCAACTCTGTCAGTCTGAATTCAGAAGTCCCAGAGTAGTTCGTTTTGTGTAACTTTTTTCAGGCTTGTGATCTCACCAGTTTTTTGTCGCAGGCAGATGGTATTTGTGGCACAAGTTCCTGTGGATCATCTGAGCAATGGTGTTGTGCCTCTGCTTGTAGAGCATCGAAGTTTGCCCAGGTCTGGGTTAGAGGATCCTTCTTATCCTTTGCTTCATAAAATAATAGAATTGGAAGAGACCTGGTGGGCCATCCAGTTCAATCCCTTTCTGCCAAGAAGCAGGAAAATCGTGTCCAAAGCATCCCCGACAGATGGCCATGCAGCCTCTGCTTAAAAGCCTCCAAAGAAGAAGCCTCCACCACACTCCTTCTTTCCTTACTAGAGGTCTACTCTTTCAAGATGAGGAAAGGGATGCTCTGTTTTAGGAGAGCTTGTAAAAGCAACTTTAGGAAGGCCTCAACTCTCTGAATTTCCAGTCAGTGGGGCAGTGGAAGCCAACTATGTGGAGTCGGGGGGGGGGGGGGCAAATGCCAAAAAGAACATGACTCCAAAACACACTCCTTCCTCTTCCCTTGAGAAAAGAAGCCCAAAGTGTACAGGATCTGACACTCTCCATGGTACACTATCTCTCTCTCCTTACCAATGGAGCAGAGCATAGTGGGCGAGCCAGACTCTTCTGGTCTGTCACAAATGAGAATTATTAAATTGAGTCTTTTTTAGGAATATTTCTTCTGATGTAGTAAATAATTGTCCTGTTTGAAATTATCTTGAGTCTTGATCTCCTGACAGATTTTATATGGTAGACTCCATGCAGCTGTGGACAAGTCTCCATGGGGACCACCAAAAGCAGCGTGGCCCAAACACGAATCAAGGAACATGAAAGGCACTGCCGACTGATTCAACCAGAGAAGTCAGCCATAGCAGAGCACCTGATGAATCAACCTGGACACAGCATATTATCTGAGAACACAGAAATGCTGGAGCACTCTGACAACCACCACAGAGAAGCCATTGAAAGCCACAAGCAAGTGGACAATTTCAACAGAAAGGAGGAAACCATGAAAAGGAACAAAATCTGGCTGCCAGTATTAAAAAACACCAGAATCAAGACAGTAAATAATGAAGACCACTTAGAAACAGGGAAACTCCAGACAGCAAGTAATTAAGTGTCAGTTATCACCTCCCAAACAGAGGGTGCCTCCAGGCAACAGTGGCTAGGCTACCTCTATGCAGATACGCTCACTGATTGACTTTGCAGCTGCAAGGCAACTCAGTGCTATTCAAGCTTGCTAATTGCAACATTCCACAGATACATAAACCCCACTTGCCTAGTTTCCAACAGACCTCACAGCCTCTGAGGATGCTGGACATAGATGTGGCTGAAACATCAGGAGAGAATGCTTCCGGAACATGATCATACAGCCCGGAAAACTCATAGCAACCCAATTCTGCTCTCAATTTCCCTTCCCTTAAAGAGGGGCAGAGCAGGGAAAGGAAAAACTGGGACCCAATATGGTGAAAGGACAGGGGGAGTGATTATTTTGTGGTGTGGGCTCAGGACAAGCCTGCTTCTTCTCTCCAATCCCAAATGCCCTGTTTGCAAGCTGCACGGCTGGGCTGAGGGTTTCCAGGGGGAAATCTGGGCCCACCCTTTCTTCCCTGCCCACTGAAGAGGGTGGGGGCAAGGGAGCCCCTCCTCTACTCGATCGCACCTTCGAGCAAGCTTCTGGAGCCTCAGCTTCATCAGATAAACCTGAATTGGAAAACCTAGGAATGGCTAAGATGATGGAATGGATGAGGACTGAATATGACGACATAGTTTTAAAAAAAATATTGTTCACTGGTTTGATGTTTTTAGATATAGTGCAATGTGATGTTTTATTTTTATTGATGTATGTATTTTATATATGGCATCGAATTGTGCCAATTGTTCGCCACCCTGAGTCACCTTTGGGCTGATATGGGTGGGATAAAAATGATATAAATAAAGTCATGCTACCCATGCTCTATTCTGCCTTGGTTAGACCACTTTACCTGGAATATTGTGTCCAATTCTGGGCACCACATTTGAAGAGAGATATTGACAAGCTGGAATGTGTTCAGAGGAGGGCGACTCAAATGATCAAGGGTCTGGAGAACAAGCCCTATGAGGAGCGGCTTAAAGAGCTGGGCATATTTACCCTGAAGAAGAGAAGGCTGAGAGGAGACATGATAACCATGTATAAATATGTGAGAGGAAGCCACAGGGAGGAGGGAGCGAACTTGTTTTCTGCTGCCCTGGAGACTAGGACGCAGAACAATGGCTTCAAACTACAAGAGAGGAGATTCCATCTGAACTTGAGGAAGAACTTCCTGACTGTGAGAGCCATTCAGCAGTGGAACTCTCTGCCCCGGAGTGTGATGGAGGCTCCTTCTTTGGAAGCTTTTAAACAGCAAAACAGCAGAGAGGAAACAACCAGGCAAATCTTAACACCTCTCAACAAAGGATTTTCCCAGGCTCAGCCAGGCCTTCAAATACTAATGAAGGTGGTCAGTTGAAACATTCACACCTAGCTCCAGCAGAGAAGAGCTCTTTGCCCCACCCCAGCCATTCCACAGATATATAAACCCATTGTCCTAATTCCAACAGACCTCACTACCTCTGAGGATGCTTGCCATAGATGCAGGCGAAACGTCAGGAGAAATGCCTCTGGAACATGGCCCTATAGCCCGATAAAACCCACAAGAACCTAGTGATTCCAGCCATGAAAGACTTCGACAATACAGAGGCTGGATGGCCATCTGTCAGGGGTGATTGGAATGCAATATTCCTGCTTCTTGGGAGAGGGTTGGACTGGATGGCCCATGAGGTCTCTTCCAACTCTTTGATTCTTTGATTCTATGAGGAAGCAAACTTGTTTTCTGCTGCCCTGGAGACTAGGACACAGAGGAATGGCTTCAAACTACAAGAAAGGAAATTCCATCTGAACATGAGGAAGAACTTCCTGACTGTGAGAGCTGTTCAGCAGTGGAACTCTCTGCCCCAGAGTGTGGTGGAGGCTCCTTCCTTGGAAGCTTTTAAACAGAGGCTGAATGGCCATCTGTCAGGGATGATTGGAATACAATATTCCTGTTTCTTGGCAGAATGGGGTTGGACTGGATGGCCCATTAGGTCTCTTCCAACTCTAGGATTCTATGATTCTATGAGGGGGCGAACTTGTTTTCTGCTGCCCTGGAGACTAGGACACAGAGGAATGGCTTCAAACTACAAGAAAGGAGATTCCATCTGAACATGAGGAAAAACTTCCTGACTGTGAGAGCTGTTCAGCAGTGGAACTCTCTGCCCCGGAGTGTGGTGGAGGCTCCTTCTTTGGAAGCTTTTAAACAGAGGTTGGATGGCCGTCTGTCGGGGGTGCTTTGAATGAATTTTCCTGCTTTTTGGTAGAATGGGGTTGGACTGGATGGCCCATGAGGTCTCTTCTAACTCTAGGATTCTATGATTTTGGGGTATGGGCGCAGGACAAGCCTGTATCTTTTCTCCAGTCTCCAAGCCGTGTGTAAATGCTTCAGGGGCTGGGCTGGGGGGTCTCCAGGGGAAATCCTGGGCCCAGCTTCCCTCCCTTCTCCACTGAAGAGGGGCAGGGGAGCCCCTCTGATCCCTTTGGATGCTCCACGCGCTTTTCGGGCTGGCACCGAAGCAGTTAAGCCCTGCGCCTCCGCCGAGCCTGTCTCTCTTTCTCTCTCCTCCTCGCCTTCTTGCCTTGGCTTCTTTGGAGGCAGCAGCAGCAGTAGAGGAAGAGCTGCTCTGTCGATCCCGGCTCGGGCGGCAGAGCAAAGGGGGACGGCAAAAAGGTGAGTCTTGGGGGCACCGAGCCATAGAAGGGGCGAGGAAATCCCTTAGCACTAAGCACAGGTAAGGCGCTAGAGATGAGGGATCTCTCTACCTAGAAGAGGTGCCCTATAGCCGCACCATACCCTAGTGAACCCCCTCCTCAAACCCTCAGCCCTTTGGAATCCACGCGTCTTGAGTCCCAGGTTGAATTTGCACGTGGGAACTGAAGTTCTGCAGGGCTCCAAGTAGGAAAGATTCCCCCTTGATGCCAGAGTGCCTCCTCCAACCTAAAGGCACCGAATCCTATTGGTGTTAGGTGCTCAGCAGGGTCAGTCCTGGTTAGGAATGGGAAGGGAGGTCACCAAGGTCATGTTGCAGAGGAAACCTCTGTGCCAATCCATGTGGGAAAAGGGTGCCTTTGCCAGGCATGTTGCCTTCCTGAGCCTGTGAGTGAGCAAACCCTCCTCTGGAAGCTGCTTTCCTTGTCACATCTCCTCAAATACCAAATGAGAGACTCCCTCCTGGGCACACAAGGCGCTTTGGCACCACGAGATGCAGAGCCAGCCTTAAGAAATGGGGCCACAAAGTGGAGTCCATGACATGCGAGTGCGGAGGAGAGCAAACCACAGACCACTGACAACGATACAGCCCGAGCCTTGCCACATGCACAATGGGGAACCTTCTTATAGCAACACCAGAGGCACTCTTAAGTGGCCACAGCAAACCACAGACCACCTATTACAGTGCGTCTCAATCTTCCTGTTTCCACAACACCTGAATACGGTTCCTCATGTTGTGATGACCCCCCAACCATAACATTATTTTCATTGCTACATCGTAACTGCAGTTTTGCTCCTGTTATGAATCGTCATGTAAATATCTGATCTGCAGGATGTATTTTCATTCACTGGACCCAATTTGGCACCCGATACGCCCAAATTTGAATTTGGGGTATTGATTTTGTCATTTGGGAGTTGTAGTTACTGGGATTTATAGTTAACCTACAATCAAAGAGCATTCCGAACCCCACCAACGATGGAATTGAATCAAACTTGGCACACAGAATAGAAAATAGTGTAAAAATTTGGTGGGCACTCACCTTGAGTTTTGGAGTTGTAGTTCATCTACATTAGTTCACCTCTGTTTTGCCTTGGTCAGACCACACCTGGAATAACACTATGTTCAATTCTGGGCACCGCAATTGAAGGGAGATGTTGACTCTTAAGCTGGAATGTGTCCAGAGGAGGGCAACTCAAAGGATCAAGGGTTTGGAGAACAAGACCTATGAGGAGTGGCTTAAAGAGCTGGGCATATTGAGCTTGCAGAAGAATTTGGGGTATTGATTTTGTCATTTGGGAGTTGTAGTTGCTGGGATTTATAGTTCATCTACAATCAAAGAGCATTCTGAACTCCACCAATGATGGAATTGAATCAAACTTGGCACACAGAATAGAAAATAGTGTAAGAATTCGGTGGGCGCTCACCTTGAGTTTTGGAGTTGTAGTTCACCTACATTAGTTCACCTCTATTCTGCCTTGGTCAGACCACACCTGGAATCACACTGTGTCCAATTCTGGGCACCGCAATTGAAGGGAGATGTTGACTCTTATGCTGGAATGTGTCCAGAGGAGGACGACTCAAAGGATCAAGGGTTTGGAGAACAAGCCCTATGAGGAGCGGCTTAAAGAGCTGGGCATATTGAGCTTGCAGAAGAGAAGGCAGAGAAGAGACATGATGAGGGCCATGGATAAATATGTGAGGGGAAGTCATAGGGAGGAGGGAGCAGGCTTGTTTTCTGCTGCCCTGGAGACTAGGATGCAATGGAGCAATGGCTTCAAACTACAGGAAAGAAAGGAGATTCCATCTAAAATTCAGGAAGAACTTCCTGTGAGAGCTGTTCAGCAGTGGAACCCTCTGCCCTGAAGTGTGGTGTAGGTTCTTTCTTTGAGGGCTTTTAAACAGAGGGTGGATGACCATCTATTATGGGTGCTTTGAATGCAATTTTCCTGCATCTTAGCAGAATTGGGTTGGATTGGATGGTCAATGAGGTCTCTTCCAATTCTATGATTGTACATCCAGAGAGCACGGTGGGCTCAAACAATGATGAATCTGAACCAAACTTGGCACAGATCCTCAATATGCCCAAATTGTGAATTCTGGCGGAATTTGGGGAAAATAGATCTTGACATTTGGGAGTTATAGTTGCTGGGGTTGATAGTTTGAGTATATACAGTATATACTGATGATGCAGATGATCATTTCTATGCACTTGCACCACTGACTTACTCCTATGCATGCAGGCATCAAGGTTTCTTTTTCGGTGTGCATTTGGCATCTCTCTGATCCGTACCAATCGATGACAGGGAGTGTTTTTGCCTTTCTGTGCCAGTGAGTGAGTAGCTGTCTCTTCAGGAGAGTGTGTCACCAAGGAGGTTCCGTGTGCGAATGAATGACAGTTGCCAGGAAAGCATGTGCCACCGCCTCCCATTCGCTTCCTGAAGTGCTCTTATGGAGAAAAAGAAAACGCACGGCGGTTGGCACATCACTCTGGATGAAGATGCATCCGGACAAAACAGCCAGAAATGCGTGAAGATATGTTTACAATGCACCATCGCCTATCAGTTTCCTTCCCCGCAGTGTCACACAATTCATCACCTTGGAAATGCTTCTTTGGCATTGCTTTTGATGCTCCTATGGCAGGCATGGGCAAACTTGGGCCCTCGGGGTGTTTTGGACGTAAGCGGCTGAGAGAGAAAAGGAAAGGGCCCGAGGCTGTGAGGAATGGTGGGAGTTGAAGTCCAAAACACCTCAAGGGCCCAGTTTGACCATGCCTGTCCTATAGCATGTTGTTTTCTTCTTATTGTGAGCACCCCAAACCCATAGCAAACTCAGATATTAAACCAATGAGCCATGTTGGGGACATTGGCCCTTCTGCACATGTATGTCCAAGGATGACATGTTTGCACAGGTGCTCTATGCATGTGCAGAAATGCATCTGAATGCACATCGCTGTATACAAGTCAGTTTGGTTGGTAGGATGCTAGCTGCAAGTCGCTTCTGGTGTGAGAGAACCAGCTGTTGCCCAGGAGATGCCCAGATGTGTTACGATCCTGCGGTGTTACAATCTCTCATGTCCCCTGACATCCGCTGGGAAGTAGTAGCCAGCAATGCAAGGACCAAGGGGCATCTTTGACCCAACCTCTATTTGGATAGCATCCAGCGTCCAGCATCACCTGGGAAGGAATCCCACTGGAGCATTGCAGCACACCCAAATACCTGGGAGTCACTCTGGACTGTGCTCTGACCTACAAGAAGCACTGCCTGAACAGCAAGCAAAAAGTGGGCACTAGAAACAATATCATACAAAAGCTAGCTGGCACAACCTTGGGATCACAACCAGACACAGTGAAGACATCTACCCTGGCGCTATGCTACTCTGTTGCTGAGTATGCATGCCCGGTGTGGAACACATCACACCATGCTAAAACAGTGGATGTGGCTCTTAATGAGACATGCCGCATTATCACGGGATGTCTGCACCCGACACCACTGGAGAAATTACACTGTCTAGCCTGTATTGCACCACCTGACATCCGCCGGGAAGTAGCAGCCAATAGTGACAGGACCAAGCCTGAGACATCTCTAGCTCATCCCTTGTTTGAGTATCAGCCAGCATGTCAATGACTTAAATCAAGAAATAGTTTTCTAAGATTTACAGAGACAATCGCTGGAACACCCCAGCAAGCGAGAGTCCAAAAGTGGCAGGCTAAAACCTGGAACCTCAATCAGTGGCTGAGAGCAGATGAGGGACTCCCTCCTGGACACAGAGAAGAGTGGACAACCTGGAAGGCACTGAACAGATTGTGCTCTGGCACCAGGAGATGCAGAGCTAACCTTAAGAAATGGGGCCACAAAGTGGAGTCTACGACATGTGAGTGCAGAGAAGAGCAAACCACAGACCACCTCCTACAATGCAGCCAGAGCCCTGCCACGTGCACCACCTCACAGAGACACTAGAGCACTCCAAGTGGCCAGCTTCTGGTCAAAGGACATTTAGCATCATGCCAAGTTTTCTAAACGTTTGTATTTTTAAATTATAATTGTACTCTGAACTCGCTTCTGACATGATAAATAAATACTGTATGCAAGTGTGCCTCTTTGTCTCTCTTGCATGTGAGGAGGCGAGACTTTGGAAGTGCCAAGATTCCTTATCTATTGTGTTGCACTGGCAAAGGTAAAGGTAAAAGTTTTCCCTGACATGAAGTCTAGTTGTGTCTGACTCTGGAGGGTGATGCTCATCTCAATTTCTAAGCCAAAAAGCCAGCGTTGTCCGTAGACTTCTCCAAGGTCATGTGGCCAGCATGACTACATGGAGTGCTGTTACCATCCAGCCGAAGTGGTACTTATTGATCTACTCACATTTGCATGGTTTTGAACTGCTAGGTTGGCAGAAGCTGGGGCTAACAGTGGGAGCTCATCCCACTCCCCTGATTCAAACTGCCAACCTTTTGGTCAGCAAGTTCAGCAGCTCAGCAGCTCAGTAGTTTAACTCGCTGCGCCACCAGGGGGCAGTGACAAAACCAAGTACCAAAACCAGATCAGTACGAGACTTCCTTGTGCTTTTGGACTCTGCTTCATATTGGGGAGGGAGTGATGTGAGGCCCTTTCTCATCACTTTTGTTTTCTTTTAATTTGGGAATGAGGTTCTTGAAACTTCCTTCCCTTCTCCCTCTCTTTCTTCCACTCATAGAATCAGAGTTGGAAGAGATCTGGTGGGCCATCCATACCTGTCCTATAGCATGGAAATGCTTGGAAATGCTTCTTTGGCATTGCTTTCTGGCAAGAAGGAAAATCACATTCTAAGCACCTCTGACAGATGGTCATCCAGCCTCTGCTTAAAAGCCTCCAAAGGAGCCTCCACCACAATCTGGGGCAGAGAGTTCCACTGCTGAACAGCTCTCACAGTCAGGAAGTTCAGGTGGAATCTCCTTTCTTTCCTGTAGTTTGAAGCCATTGTTCCATTGCGTCTTAGACTCTAGGCAGCAGAAAACAAGCTTTCACCCTCCTCCCTATGACTTCCCCTCATATATTTATCCATGGCTCTCATCATGTCTCCTCTCAGCCTTCTCTTCTTTAGGCTAAGCATGCCCAGCTCTTTAAGCCACTCCTCATAGGGCTTGTTTTCTAAACCCTTGATCATTTGAGTTGCCCTTCTCTGGACACATTCCAGCTTAGAGTCAACATCTCCCTTCAATTGTGGTGCCCAAAATTGGACACAGTGTGATTCCAGGTGTGGTCTGACCAAGGCACTCCTCCATTTCTCATTCCTCCATTTTGCCATTCCACACTTTTCTCTCTCCCCCTCCTTCCTCTCTTGCTATGCTTTTTCTTTCTTTCTTTCTTTCTTTCTTTCTTTCTTTCTTTCTTTTCTCCTGTCTCTCCCGTATTACTTTTTTTTCTGTTTCAATCTTCCCTTCTCTCTTATTTCCTTCTTCTTTTCCCTCTTGCCCTTTTGTGATGCATCATTCTTCCATTCTATTTAACCATCCTTCTCTTCTTCCCTTCTTTTCCTTTTCCCTTACTTCTTTCATCCATCCTGCTCTCCCTTGCTCTCAATTCATTCTTTACTTCCTTTCACTCTCTCCTTTTCTCTTTTGGCTCATTTCCTTCCCTTCCTTTCTCCTTCTTTCCTTCTTTCCACCTTCTCTTCTTTTCCTCCTTTTCCCTCCCTTCTCTCCCTACCCTGCCACATTGCTTCCTTTTCTTCTCTTTCATCCTTCCTTCCTTCATTCCTTTAAGTCTTCAGAGAATAATTTCAATAAAGGATCAACCCCAGAATCTTCATTTCTCCCTTTGTTAAACATGTTTGCCCCAGACTCTAATTTATGAACTTAAGACACCAGGGCTGGAGTCACATCAACACATCAACACCCAAAGCATCAGTGAAGTTTGGAAAAGTTCCTTTTTTGGCTACCAAGATTCCCAATTAGGAGACATGCTGGTGCAGGGAATTTAGGCTTATCCTTTTTTAAAGGATTTTCCCCCTGTCCCTGAGCATTTGATCAACAGATATATAAACCCACCAAAAACAGATCAGTGTTTAGGGGGCTTCCCTTTGCGTCCTAAAAGAGCTAGGTCCAGACTCAGCTTCAGCAGCCTGATAACTGCAATGAATCACAACATTCACATGTGTCGCTTCACCATCTTTGACGCAACCTCAGCTCTTACTCACAAAACCCGAACTTGGAAAAGTTCCCTTTTTGGACTCTCAAAATCCCCAGGTGGTCGGCTCTAAAGAGAACATAGCCGTAAAATATTAAACCTGGAAAAAATGGAGTGAGCTTGTTTTCTGCTGCTCCAAAGATGAAGACATCAGCTGGAGGGTCCAAATTGGAAAGAGGGTCCATTAAACCATTAGGAAGAACGTCTTGACTGTAAGAACATTCCGCCTTAGAGAGTAGTGGGCTCTTCTTTTTTTGGATCAGGCATGAGCAAACTTGAGCCCTCCAGGTGTTTTGGACTTCAACTCCCACAATTCCTAACAGCCTACTGGCTGGGTTGCTATGACTTTTCCGGGCTGTGTGGCCATGCTCCAGAAGCATTCTCACCTGACGTATTGCTTGCATTTATAGCAGGCATCCTCAAAGGTTGTGAAGTGTATGTAGGGTAAGAAAGAGAGAGACAGGTGTATGTGGTGAAGAATGGGAGAAAAGAAGGAAGAAAAGGAAGAAAGGAAGGAAGAAAAGAAAGGGAGGGAGGGATGAAAAGGAAAATGGGGAAGGTGTATGAGAAAGAAAGGGAAGGAACAAAGGAAGGAAGATGGGGGAAGGTATATGTGGGAAAGAAAGAAAGGAGGAGAAAGGTGTATGAGGGGAAGAAAGGAAGGCAGGCAGGCAGAAAGGAAGGGAAGGGGAAAGTGTATGTGGGGAAGAAAGAAAGAAAAAAGGAAGGAAGGAAGACGGGGGAGGTATATGAGGGGAAAGGAAGGAAGGAAGGAAGGAAGGAAGGAAGGAAGGAAGATGGGGAAGGTGTATGTGGGAAGAACGGAAGGTTGTGAGGTCTATTGGAAACCAAGAAAGTGGGGTTTTATATGTCTGTGGCATGTCCAGGGTGGGAGAAAGAACTCTTGTCTGTTTTAGGCAGGTGTGAATGTTGCAATTGGCCACCTTGATTAGCATGTAATGGCCTAGCAGTTTCAAGGTCTGGCTGGTTGCTGCCTGGGGAAATCCAGCTGTTAGGAATTGTGGAAGTCCAAAACACCTGAAGGGCCCAAGTTTGCTCATGCCTGGGGTAGATGGACATCTTTCAGGAATGCTTTAGTTGTGGATTCCTGCATAGCAAAAAGGGTTTGGAACAGATGACCTTCAGGGTACTTTCCAACTCTGTTATTTTATGATTTAAACTTACACATCCCTTAAATGCTCTTTCCTTAGACTGAGAAATGACAGTCATCTTTAAATGTCAGAAAGAAAGGGGTGTGTTTTCCGCTGTTCCACAGCCTAGAACAATGGCCAATGAACCTAAGTGACCAGAGAAAAGGTTCTTCGTAAACATTAGGAAGAACTTCCTGATGGTAAGAGCAGTTTGGTGGTGAAATGGACTTCCTTCGAGGGTTATGGACTCTCTTTCTTTCAATATCCATCAATTAGGAGTGAATGCAGCTTCCACAGGCCAGGAGGCTAAATTGGATGGTGTTTGGGGTCATCCTTGAGCAAAGTCCTCCAGTCCTTTTCCATTTCAAGCTTGTAGGATATTTTGATTTGTGAGGATGCAACACTCTCCATTCACCTGGTCTATGTTTCTTTTTTCTTCCTCACAGGACCTTCTCCACGGCAAGATAGCCCTCGTTCCTAATCCTTGCACCAAGAGACCAGTTGATGCCCAACTGCCGGGATTGGTGTCTCTCCTTCCGTCAGAGGTATCCTTGGCTAGACCTGGCACCGTTTGAAACCTAGCTCCCATCTCTTCCAACCTAGATTTGTTCAGAAAAGGACCTGCATTCTTTGGCAGAGAGATCTGGAGAAGCCGGGAGCATCCTTTCCTCCAAGAGATCCAGGAGACATCTGCACCCGGGATCGGTCTGTGCCAAGGAGGAGGAGGAGGAGGAGGAAGACAACGACCACAGGCTGCTGCCTCTCTTTAATTTGCAAGGAGACAAGCGCCTCTTAATTAGCTCGCTTTGGCAGCTGTCCGGAGGAACCAAGGAAACAAGTGGCAGCGTTCTCTTAACAAGGGAAGAAAGGAGAAGCCATCGCGGCGGCTGAAGCCGAACCAGACTCTTCCTCTCCATCAGACGGTCAACCGATGCCCTGTGATCCTCGGACATCTCTCCAGTGACCGTTTCCAAGCCTTCCTTTGTGAACTCTGACTCTTCTCCTTGCTGGCGAGGATGAGCGACATGTCGGACCCGGCCAACCTGGGGGTGGTCTCGGCCACCTGTGTCTCCAAAGTGGAGCTGAGGGTCAGCTGCAAGCACCTCCTAGACCGCGACACCCTCAACAAGTCGGACCCCTGCGTGGTGCTCCTCATGCAGTCCCAAGGGCAGTGGATGGAGGTAGGAAGGGGTGGTCAAGCAGTCAAGCGGTCATCTCGTTTGGTGGGAGGGGATTGGGTGAAGGGAGGATGTGGCTTGATGTTGTGGTCAGTGGGCATAGCATGGCTGCACAATGCCACTGTACGGTGGACTGGGAATTGGTTAACTGTCCGAACCCAGAGGGTGCCTCTGTCCAACGCAGTGTTTCTCAACCTTCCTAATGCAGCGACCCCTTGATATAGTTCCTCATGATGTGGTGACCTCCAACCATAACATTATTTCGTTGCTACTCGATTACTGTAATTTTGCTACTGTTATGAATCGTCATGTAAATGTCTGATATACAGGATGTGTTTTCATTCACTGGACCAAATTGGGCATAAATACCCAATACGCTCAAATTTGAATACTGGTGGGGTGGGGGGATTGATTTGTCATTTGGGAGTTGTAGTTGCTGGGATTTATAGTTCAACTACAATCAAAGAGCATTCCAATCTCCATCAACAATGGAATTGAACCAAACTTGGTACACAAAACTCCCATAACCAAGAGAAAATACTGGAAAGGTTTGGTGGGCATTGACCTTGGGTTTGGGAGTTGTAGATCGCCTATCTCCAGAGAACACTGTGAGCTCTAACAATAATGAGTCTGGACCAAACTTGGCGCGGATGCTTAATATGCCCAAATGTGAACACTGGTGGAGTCTGAGGAAAGTAGACCTCGACATTTGGGAGTTGTAGGAGAATTTGAGTGTTAAAAAGAGTGAGAGAATGTACCCTGGAAGACTCTAAATCAGTGTTTCTCAACCTGGGGGTGTCAGAGGGAGTTATTAAGGGGTTGCGACATAAGGAAGGTTGAGCAACACTGCCTAAGATGTTCCTCACAGGGATTCATAGTTTCCAGACCTTTTACCATTCAGGTGGCCTTTCTCTGGACACTTGTCCATCTTGTCCATAGCCTTAATTGTTTTGCCCAGAATTGAATGCAGCATTATTCGAAGTTGGCTCTGACCGAAGCAGAAGAGAGTGCGGAAGTTGACTTCCCTCAGTTTCTTCTGGGATATCAGTTAACCTAGGTATGGGTAAACTTGGTCCCTCCAGGTTTGGCCCACTACTCCTACAAGCTTCGGCCTACTCACTGTTCTCAAGACACTAGCTTAGGTCCACTGATGCAAATAGACTTCAGCCTACTTACTCTCCTCAGGATGACACTAGCTTTGGCCCACTGACTCCCAACAGGCTCCGGCCTACTCACTCTCCTTAGGACGACACTAGCTTAGGCCCACTGACTCCAACAGGCTTCAGCCTACTCACTCTCATCAGGACGACACTAGATTTGGCCCACTGACGCTAACAGGCTTCGGCCTACTCATCCTCCTCAGGACAACACTAGCTTTGGCCCACTAACTCCAACAGGCTTCGGCCTACTCACTCTCCTCAGGACAACACTAGCTTTGGCCCACTAACTCCAACAGGCTTCGGCCTACTCACTCTCCTCAGGACAACACTATCTTTGGCCCACTAACTCCAACAGGCTTCGGCCTACTCACTCTCCTCAGGATGACACTAGCTTTGGTTCATTGACTTTAACAGGCTTCGGCCTACTCATCCTCCTCAGGACAACACTAGCTTTGGCCCACTAATTCCAACAGGCTTCGGCCTACTCATCCTCCTCAGGACAACACTAGCTTTGGCCCACTAACTCCAACAGGCTTTGGCCTACTCACTCTCCTGAGAACGACACTAGCTTTGGCCCACTGACTACAACAGGCTTTGGCCTACTCACTCTCCTCAGGATGACACTAGATTTGGCCCACTGATGCTAATAGGCTTTGGCCTACTCACCCTCCTCAGGACAACACTAGCTTTGGCCCACTAACTCCAACAAGCTTTGACTTACTCTCCTCAGGACGACACTAGCTTTGGCCCACTGACTCTAACAGGCTTCGGCCTACTCATTCTCTTCAGGACGACACTAGCTTTGCTTCGTTTACTTTAACAGGCTTCGGCCTACTCACTCTCCTCAGGACGACACTAGCTTTGGCTCACTGACTCCAACAGGCTTCGGCCTACTCACTCTCCTCAGGACAACGCTAGCTTTGGCCCACTGACTCCAACAGGCTTCGGCCTACTCTCTCCTCAGGACGACACTAGCTTCGCCTCACTGACTCTCACAGGCTTTGGCCTACTCACTCTCCTCAGGACAACACTAGCTTTGGCCCATTAACTCCAACAAGCTTCGGCCTACTCACTCTCCTCAGGATGACACTAGCTTTGGCCTATTGACTCCAATAGGCTTTGGCCTACTCACTCTCTTCAGGACGGCACTAGCTTTGGTTCGTTTACTTAAACAAGCTTCGGCCTACTCACTCTCCTCAGGACAACACTAGCTTTGGCCCACTGTCTCCAACAGGCTTTGGAACCATAAATCTTTTTGGTGGTACACCTTTATTAACCCTTTCTGCTCTACTAGGGATTTCAATTATTTCCCTTACTTCCTCCAACTTTTCATTTTCGTTGTTGTTATTATTTTAATTCTCTGCTTTTACACTAGGGCTACTTGTACATGGAATTTCTAGTTTCTCTTCTTTTGCCTGTGCTATTTCTGTCTTAGTATTAATGTCTTCATTTCTAGATCTTTTGCTTGTAGTTTCCATTTCCTGAGGCTTAGAAATTGTAGAAATACTTCATTGTTTTGGGCTATATTTTTCCAGTTCTGATTACCATCAAAACAATGCTTTATTGATAATAACCATTCTCCCTTGTCCGATCTAACCAAATACTAAACTAAATGGTGATTTAGAGGAGTGATTCTCACCCTTTCTAATGCCGCGACCCCTTAATACACTTCCTAATGTTGTGGTGACCCACAACCATTACATTATTTTCGTTGCTACTTCATAACTGTAATTTTGCTACTGTTATGAATCATCATGTAAATATCTGATCTGCAGGATGTCTTTCCATTCACTGGACTAAATTTGGCACAAATACTTGATACGCCCAAATTTGAATACTGGTGGGGTTGGGAAGGGGATTGATTTTGTCATTTGGAGTTGTAGTTGCTGGGATTTAGAGTTCACCTACAATCAAAGAGCATTCTGAACTCTACCAATGATGGAATTGTACCAAACTTGGCACACAGAACTCTCATGACCAACAGAAAATACTGGAAGGGTTTGGTGGGCATTGACCTTGAGTTTGGGAGTTGTAGTTCACCTACCTCCAGAGACCACTGTGGATTCAAATATGGATAGATCTGGACCAAACTTGGCATGGATACTCAATATACCCAAATGTGAGCACTGGTGGAGTTTGGGGAAAATAGTCCTTGACATTTGGGAGTTGTAGTTGCTGAGATTTGTAGTTCACCTACAATCAGAGAGCATACTGAACACCACCAATGATGGAATTGGGCCAAACTTCTCACACAGAACCTCCATGCCTTAAAGGATTTTCTGGTGTGAGCCTCCCTCCAGCCTTACACGCTTGCCCGCACATGCACACTATACTGCCATGCGCCAAGCACACCTGCTCTCCCCAAATTTGAGCACTGGTGGAATTTGGGAAAATAGACCTTGACATTTGGGAGTTGTAGTTGCTGGGATTTGTAGTTCACCTACAATCAAAGAGCATACTGAACACCACCAATGATGGAATTGGGCCAAACTTCCCACACAGAATCTCCATGCCTTAAAGGATTTTCTGGTGTGAGCCTCCCTCCAGCCTTACACGCTTGCCCGCACATGCACACTACACTGCCATGCGCTGAGCACACCTGCTCTCCCCAAATTTGAGCACTGGTTGAATTTGGGAAAATAGACCTTGACATTTGGAAGTTGTAGTTGCTGGGATGTGTAGTTCACCTATAATGAAAGAGCATTCTGAACCCCACCAACAATAGAATTGGGCAAACTTCCCACACAGAACCCCCATGACCAACAAAATTTATTTATTTATGTATTTATGTACTTATGTATTTATTTCAAACATTTGTACCCCGCCCTTCTCAACTTTCGGGGGGGGGGGGGGGTACTCAGGGCAGCTTACATCCGGCACAATTCAATGCCATTACATATAAATAATACATATAAAACATAGTAAATTAGTTTTAAAATAAAAAGAACATTAATAAAAAGTGCAATAATACTGGCTGTCTAGCCTTATGTAGAAATGTATTCAGTGAGCACAAGACAATCGAAAGCCTGTCCATAGTCCATTTTCCATAACATTATCATTATTACCACTGTAAATTATCTGCCATTTTCAATTTCCTCCTGAAGGTGAGGAGGGATGCTGTTGACCTGATTTTCTGGGGAGTAAGTTCCACAGGTGGGGGGCCACCATCGAGAAGGCCCTGTCCCTTGTCCCCACCAAGCCGAGAGCAAGGCCTTCACAGAATATCTTAAACTTTGAGGTGGAACTTAGAAAACTGTGTTTTCTGATGGTCTTTGGCGACCCCTCTGACACCTCCTCGCACCCCCCCCCCCCCGGGGTCCCCAGCTCTAAATTAAGAAACTCTAGTCCAGAGAAAAGCTCTGGAAACTATGAATCCCTGTGAGAAGCATCTTAGGGAACTGGGGATGGTTTAGCTTGGGGAAGTGAAGGCTGGGCTATGTTTATATATTTGGAAGGATGTCACATTGAGGAGAAGAGGGGAGGAGGGCTTGTTTTCTACTGCTCTGGAGAGTATGACGCAAGGGAGCCATGGATTCAAACTGCAGGAAAAGAGATTCAAAGAGCATCGTGGAAGTTAGAGCTGTTTGTCTGTGGAGTTTGTGTAGTGGAGTCTCTTTCTCTGGAGGTTTAGAAGCAGAGGCTGATTGGCCATCTGTCAGGAGGGCTTGGATTGTGCCAGAAGGGGGTTGGACTGCATGGTCCTTGGGGTCTCTTCCAGCTCTTTCTATCATTCTGATTCTCCCACGGCATTCAAATCCACATCTGGGTGTCTGAAGATAAGCTTCCTGCTTTAAAGTCGGAGTTAAAAGCAGGAGCGGATTGAGTGGCCCCACTGACATGAGACTCATCATCCAACTGACAAAGGCTCTAACCATTAGGCAGAGTGGGCGAAGCGGTTGCCTCAGGGAACAGATTGCGAGTGTCAGGAAAAGCCAGCAACCTGTTAGTTGTTTACTCGGTTGTCAGTTGTATTTTTAACTGCCAGGGATGGGGAAGAAAGGCGGGCGAGATTTCCTATGTCACTTCCTTGGCTTTGGGTCATATCGCTGCTTTGCTGACTCCAGGGATGCTCTTCTCTTTAGGAAATCCTCCAAAGCCCAAAGCATTTTCTTGTGGGGAGCGAATGTAATTAGTCTGAACGAAAGAAAGGACCTTTGAAAATGGGGATTTTTAGCGTTAGCATTGTGTTTGCAAGGAGGGAGAGGCGTGCAGAAGTCAATAAAACAGACGAGCGAGCGGATGAAGCATCAATGTATTGTCAGAGGTTTTCATGGCCGGAATCACTGGATTGCTGTGAGTTTTCTGGGCTATGTGGCCATGTTCCAGAAGCATTATCTCCTGACGCTTGCCCATTCTCAGAGGTTGTGAGTTCTGTTGGAAACTAGGCAAGTGAGGTTTATATATCTGTGGAATAATGTCCAGGGTGGGAGAAAGAACTCTTGTCTGTTTGAGGTAGGTGTGAATGCTGCAATTAGCCATCTTGATTAGCATTGAATGTCTTTGCAACTTCAAAGCCTATTTTATTTATCGTGTCATCAGCAACCATACCATTGTATTACATTTCTAACAGAACAAAACAAACAAACAGATAAAAAACCCACAAATTTTGCAAACTTGGTAGCTGATTAAATGTCCTTTGACCAGTATCTGGCCACTTGGAGTGCCTCTGGTGTTGCCGCAAGGAGGTCCTCCATTGTGCATGTGGCAGGGCTCAGGTTGCATTGCAGCAGGTGGTCTGTGGTTTGCTCTTCTCCGCACTCGCATGTCGTGGATTCCACTTTGTAGCCCCATTTTATAAGATTGGCTCTGCATCTTGTGGTGCCAGAGCGGAGTCTGTTCAGTGCCTTCCATGTCGCCCAGTCTTCTGTGTGCCCAGGAGGGAGTCTCTCATCTGGTATCACCCACGGATTGAGGTGCTGGGTTTGAGCCTGCCACTTCTGGACTCTGGCTTGCTGAGGTGTTCCAGCGAGTGTCTCTGTAGATCTAAGAAAACTATTTCTTGATTTAAGTCGTTGACGTACTGGCTGATACCCAAACAAGGGATGAGCTGGAGATGTCTCTGCCTTGGTCCTTTCACTATTGGCTGCTACTTCCCGGCGGATGTCAGGTGGTGCAATACCGGCTAGGCAGTGTAATTTCTCCAGTAGTGTAGGGCGCAGACACCCTGTGATAATGCGGCATGTCTCATTAAGAGCCTCATCCACTGTTTTAGTGTGGGGAGATGTGCTCCACACTGGGCATGCGTACTCAGCAGCAGAGTAGCATAGTGCAAAGGCAGATGTCTTCACTGTGTCTGGTTGTGATCCCCAGGTTGTGCCAGTCAGCTTTCGTATGATATTGTTTCTAGTGCCTACTTTTTGCTTGCTGTTCAGGCAGTGCTTCTTGTAGGTCAGAGCACGGTCCAGAGTGACTCCCAGGTATTTGGGTGCGCTGCAATGCTCCAGTGGGATTCCTTCCCAGGTAACCCTCAGAGCTCGCGATGCTTGTCTGTTCTTAAGGTGAAAGGCACATGTCTGTGGTTTAGATGGATTAGGGATCAGATGGTTTTCCTTGTAATAGGCACCTAGAGCTTCAGAGAGCTTCTGTTCAACCATCTCAAAGCTCCCTGCTTGAGCGGTAATGGCACGATCATCAGCATAGATGAAGCTCACTGTCCCTTCTGGCAGTGGCTGGTCATTTGTGTAAATGTTGAACATTGATGGAGCGAGCACGCTCCCCTGAGGTAGGGCGTTCTTCTGTTTCCGCCATCTGCTTCTCTGGCCCTGGAACTCAACAAAAAAGCTCCTGTTTTGTAGCAGGCTTCAAAGCCTGACTACTTGCTGCCTGGGGGGATCCTTTCTTGGGAGGTGTTAGCTGACCCTGATTGTTTCTTGTCTGAAAATCCCCTGTTTTAAAGTGTTGCTCTTTATTTATTGTCCTGATTTTAGAGGTTTTTCATACTGGGAGCCAGATTTTGTTCATTTACATTGTTTCCTCCTTTCTGTTGAGATTGTTCTCCTGCTTGTGGATTTTAATGGCTTCTCTGTGTAACTGATATGAGTGGTTCAGCTTCTCAAATAATATGTTCTGTCCAGGTTGGTTAATCGGGTGCACTGCTATGGCTGACTTCTCAGGTTGAATCAGTCTGCAGTGCCTTTCATATTCCTGATCACCTCCCAACAAAGGATTCCCCCAGGCAGTAAGCAGTCAACCCTTGAAGCTGCAAGGCCATTAATGCTAATCATGCTGGCCAATTGCAACATTCACACCTGCCTCAAGGAGACAAGAATTATTTCTTCCACCCCAGACATTCACAGATCTATAAATCCCACTTGCCTAGTTTCCAACAGACCTCACAGCGTATTATTGAAGGCTTTCATGGCTGGAATCACTGGGTTGTTGTGAGTTTTCTGGGCTGTATTTATTTATTTATTTACAATATTTATAGCCCACCTTTCTCAGCCAGACAGCGGACTCAAGGCGGGTTACCGATTGGCACAATTTGATGCCAGACATTCCTGAAAGTGCAATTGAAACAATCAACATGACAATATAAAAACATATATAAAAACCATTAAAACATATGAGGAGGAGAAAATGCTTCTGGAACATGGCCACACAGCCCAGAAAACTCACAACAATCCAGATCTCGCAACCTCTGAGGATGCCTGCCATAGATGGAGGCGAAACATCAGGAGGGAATGCTTCTGGAACATGGCCATACAGCCCGGAAAACTCACAGCAACTGAATGAAGCATCATTCTCCAAGCTCATGTTGTGGTCATATTAGACTCTGGCAACAAAGGATTCGTTCATACTTTTGAAATGGTCCTCTTTCTTTCATCAGAAGAGATATTTCAAAATCCAGTAGGTGGGAAATTATAGGAGAAAGGATAGGAGAGACTTAAAGGCATCACTTGCGATGATGAATCCGCTCCTGGTTTTAGTCCGAACTTGAAATATGCAACACGAGGCCATAACCTTAACTGTGCCTTAAGGATGTTCAATGAGATCCATTTTAATCATGAACATTTCAGCATCAAGGATAGCTACTTTGACATTCAGTGCTGTGTTTTCACTACTCTTGTACCCTAAACCAGTGTTTTCACCATTGCCATGCCTTTGGGGACAGGCTCTTATATGGATTTGACTGAGTCGGGTGGCTAATTTCTGTTTCCTCCTTTTGCCCAAAGTCAAATTGCTGAGTAACTGTCGCCCCATTAAAGAAATCTCAGCCAATTAATCATACGTTGGAGTTAATTAATCAATTAGCCTAGCAATTCAAAACTGCATACATTTGCCTTTGGGGTTGTGGTTTTTTTTTAAAACCATATATCTCTGGCAAATTAGAGAGCATGTGCACAATCGTGTGCCAATGGAAAAGTTACCTTTTTTGACTCAAAGTCCCCTCCACATGAGTCAATAACAAGATCATTCCTCCCTCCTTTCTTCCTTCTCTCTTTCTTTCCCATAATTCCTCCTCTCTTTTCTTTCAACCTTCCTCCCTTCCTCTTTCCTCCCTCCATCTTTCTTTCTCTCCTTTCTTCTTTCGTTATCTCTATTCTGAGTTCCTTCCTTCCTTCTTTCCCTCCCATAATTCCTTCCCTTCCCTTCCCTTCCTCTCCTTTCCTCCTTCCTTTCCATTCTCCCTCTTTTTTTCTCTTCTCCTTGCTTTCCTTCCTTTCCATAATTCCCTCTCTTCTTATTCCCTTTCCTTCTTTCTTTCTCTTCCTATCTTCTTGCTTCAATCCCCCCATTTCTTCCTTCTTTTCTCTTTCTTTTCTTCCTTCCACCCATCCTTCCTTCCCCTATCTTCTTATTCCCTCCCTCCATTTCTTCCTTCTTTCCTTCTTCTCTCCCTCTTTCCTTCCTTCCTTCTCTTCCTATCTTCTTGCTTCCCTCTTTCTGTTTCTTCCTTCTCTCCTTATTCTCTTCCTTCTTTCTTTCTTTCTTTCTTTCTTTCCTTCCTTCTCTTTCTATTTTCTTGTTTCCCTCTTTCTGTTTCTTCCTTCTGTCCTTATTCTCTTCTCTTCTTTCTTTCTTTCCTTCCTTCCTTCTCTTTCTATTTTCTTGTTTCCATCTCTCCCTTTCTTCCATCTTTCCTTCCTTCTCTTCCTCTCTTCTGGTTTCCATCTCTCCATTTCTTCCTTCTCTCCTTCCTTCCTTCCTTCCTTCCTTCCTTCCTTCCTTCCTTCCTTCTCTTCCTATCTTCTTGTTTCCAACTCTCAATTCCTTCTCTCCTTCTTCTTTCCTTCCATCCTTCCCTTCCACCCTTTTGTCCTTCTTTCCCTTCCTTCCCTCCCTCCCTCTGTCTCGCTCCTTTCTTCCCTTCCTTTCCTTCCTTCCCCCTTTCCTCCCTCCTTCCCCCCTCTCTCTTTTTATCCATCCATCCTTCCTTCTCTTCCTATCTTCTTGCTTCCCTCCCTCTGTCTCCTCCTTCTCTCCTTCTTTCCTTCTCTTCCTATCTTCTTGTTTCCATCTCTCCATTTCTTCCTTCCCTCCTTCTTTCCTTCCTTCCTTCCTTCCTTCCTTCCTTCCTTCCTTCCTTCCTTCCTTCTTTCCTTCTTTCTTCCTTTCCTCTCAGATACCTGCAAGCCCTTCTCAGCATCCTTTTATCTTTGCAAAGGGAGTGAAGAAGAGCGAGAGTGATTGCCAGGCCTGTCTCTGTTGTTCTCCTTCTTTCCTTATTTTCCCCTCCAGCTGATTTCCTCCTCATTTTCGTACTCGACTCTTTGGTAACTGCTTCAGGGTTAATTGCCTGTAGCTTCAGTTGCTCCTTAGATGTTGGCAAGGAAGACGTCCCTCCTTTGGTACCAAGCTGTAGATGACAACAAGGAGGGAAGCCCCTGGTTTGGGAGGCAGCCAAACAAGGGGCCATTGAACCAACACAAGCCTTTGAACCTTTGCTTTCACCACTTTAATTGCCCTGGCTCAGTGCTGTGGAATCCCGGGAGTTATAATCCTACAAGGCCTTTGCTCTTGTCGATAAAAGTGTTGGTGGCTTTGCAAACTGCAGCACTAGGGATCCCACAGGCAGCTAAAGTGATGCCACACGGCATTAAATCTGCAGTGTAGATGCTTCGCAAGCCAAGTTGGAATTTGGAATGTTAAAAGAGGACATTTTCTAAGCCGGATGAATCTTGATCTTGCATGAAATGGGAGGAAGAGTTGTGTTTGCGCGTGCCGCCGCCAAGTGATCCAGAAAGCTCTCACAATCCTCATTCATCATGCAAATTGCAAAGGGAGACGGCATTAGAGGGAAGAATGCTATCACCCTGAAACACACACTCGGAGGCTCAAAGCCCTCCAGTCCCCAAGGTTGGGAGAGGAAGCTTTGGTCCCCAGGCCTTTCTTCTATCTCCGCCGTCCATTGGCAATAACGCGGGTCCCATTGGAACCATTCACTTATGTGTTCTTGTCCTTCTTGGCTGCTCTCCCCTCCTCCTCCGTCTAGCGTCTAGACCAGGCTTTGTCAGGCCTCACCTGGAATAACCCCGTGTCCATTTCTGGGCAAAGCAATTACAGAATCCAATGCACAGGTACTTAGGCAATCCCTCGTAGTCCGAGGATGATGGTCCTCCAAGTTCGGTGTCCTGGGGGTGGGTTCATAGGTGGCTGTGGAGCCCTATTCTTGACCTTCATCTTCTCCCACAGTGAGGGCATTGGTTTCCAGGTGGGAGGCGGTCTCGGTTGGGGTTGACGCGCCTTCCTCTTGGCACGTTTCTCTCTTTCACCCTCCATTCATGCCTCTTCAAATTCTGCAGCACTGCTGGTCACAGCTGACCTCCAGCTGGAGCGCTCAAGGGCCAGGGCTTCCCAGTTCCCAGTGTCTATGCCAGAGTTTTTAAGGTTGGCTTTGAGCCCATCTTTAAATCTCTTTTCCTGCCCACCAACATTCCGTTTTCTGTTCTTGAGTTCGGAGTAGAGCAACTGCTTTGGGAGACAGTGGTCTAGCATCTGGACAACATGGCCGGTCCAGCGGAGTTGATGGCGGAGGACCATCGCTTCAGTGCTGGTTGTCTTTGCTTCTTCTAGCACGTTGACGTTTGTCTGCCTGTCTTCCCATGAGATTTGCAAGATTTTCTGGAAGCAGCGCTGATGGAATCGTTCCAGGAGTTGCAAGTGACGTCTGTAGACAGTCCACGTTTCGCAGGCATATAGCAGGGTTGGGAGGACAATAGCTTTATAGACAAGCACCTTGGTATCCCTACGGATGTCCCAGTCCTCAAACACTCTCTGCTTCATTCGGAAAAATGCTTCACTCACAGAGCTCAGGCGGTGTTGTATTTCGGTGTTGATGTTGACTTTGGTGGAGAGGTGGCTGCCAAGGGAGCGGAGATGATCAACATTTTCTAATGTTACACCATTAAGCTGTATCGGTGGCATTGGAGAGGGGTTGGCTGGTGACTGCTGGAACAGCACTTTGGTTTTCTCGATGTTCAATGACAGGCCGAGCTTCTCGTATGCTTCTGTGAAGGTGTTTAGAGTGGCTTGTAGATCTTCTTCTGAATGCGCACAGACGACGTTACACAGGTATAGGATAGTAAATATCTGGCTTGGAAACAGTCCATGCAAAAGGGGTCTAGGCCCTCTTCTGCGTTGATGCAAGTTTAGATCAGTAGATAACCCTAAGAGCAGGAAGAAGATACACCTTCTTGATGTTGTTTTTCATCAGGAGATAAACAAAGATTCCATCCTTTTGATGAAAAAGGTGTTTTCACCAGATAATGACAACTGGCCACAAAAGGTGATGGTTACTTGGAAATAGATATAACCACTTGTTTGCTCAGCTTATGTAACCAATACTTCGCAAAAGCAGGCTGCAAGTTGAACATGAGCCAGCAGTGTGATGCTGTGATGCAGCAACAAAAGGTCAATGTGATTGTAGGCCGCACCAAAAGGAGTATTTGGATTGAATTGAGGGAAATTCATGTGAAAAGGATCTAGGAGTCTTAAGCACATTCTACACTGCCGTGTAATCCAGATTATCAAATCAGATACTCCACATTATGAAATATGAACTCCAATAATTAAAGGCTGTTAGGTGATCCCTCATAACCTGAGGATGATGGTCCTCCAAGTGTAGTGTCTTGGCAGTCAGTCCATAGGTGACTGTGGAGCCTTGTTCTTGATTCACATGTTCTCCTGCAGTGAGGACATTGGTTTCCAGGTGGAAGGCGGTCTGGTCAAGGTTGGCATGATGCGCCTTCCTTCTTGCACGTTTATCCCTTTCACCCTTCATTTGTGCCTCTTCAAATTCTGCAGCACTGCTGGTCACAGCTGACCTCCACTTAGAGCACTCAAGGGCCAGGGCTTCCCAGTTCTTGGTGCCAATGCCACAGTTTTAAAGATTGGCTTTAAGCCCATCTTTTAATCTCTTTTTCTGTCTATCAACATTCTGTTTCCTGTTCTTGAGTTGGGAGTATAGTAACTGCTTTGGGAGATGGTGATCAGGCATTCAGACAACGGGACCAGTCCAGTGGAGCCGATGGCATAGGAGCATCACTTCAGTGCTGGTGGTCTTTGCTTCTTCCAGCATACTGAAATTTGTCTGCCTGTCTTCCCAAGAGACTTGCAGCATTTTTCAGAGACAACACTAATGGAATCGTTCCAGGGGTTGAGTGTGATGTCTGTAGACAGTCCACGTTTTGCAGGCATATAACAGGGTTGGGAAGACAATGAGTAAACAAGCACCTTGGTCTCTCTTACTTACTTACTTACTTACTTAGGTCATCCCTCATAGTCTCCCTACAGATGTCCTGATCCTCAAACACTCTCTGCTTCATTCAGAAAAATGCTGCACTTGCAGAGCTCAAGTGGTGCTGTATTTCAGTGTCAGTTTTGACTTTTGTGGAGAGGTAGTTGCCAGGGTAGCAGGAAATGGCCAACATTTTCTAATGTTACACCATTAAGATGTCTTTCTGGCATTGCAGAGGGTTTGGCTGGTGACTGCTGGAAGAGCACTTTGGTTTTCTCGATGTTCAATGAAAGGACCAAGGCAGTGACATCTTCGGCATATCTTCTGTTCAGATATCAGCCAGCATACCAACGTCTTAAATCAAGAAACAGCTTCAAAGATCTGCAGAGATACTCACAGGAACACTTTAGCAAGCGAGAGTCCAAAAGTGGCAGGCTAAAACCCGGAACCTTAGTCAGTGACTGAGACCAGATGAGAGACTCCCTCTTGGGCACACAGAAGAGTGGGTGACCTGGAAGGTGCTGAACAGGCTGCACTCTGGCACCATGAGATGCAGAGCTAACCTTAAGAAATTGGTCCACAAAGTGGAGTCCACGACATGCGAGTGTGGAGAAGAGGAAACCACAGACCACTTACAACCTGCAACCTGAGCCCTACCACATGCACAATGGAGGACCTTCTCACAGCCACACTAGAGACACTCCAACTGGTCAAAGGAGATATAGTATAATACCATTTTTTATAGCCCCTGGTGGGTTAAACCCCTGTGCCGGCAGGACTGAAGACCAACAGGTCGTAGGTTCGAATCTGGGGAGAGGCGGATGAGCTCCCTCTATCAGCTCCAGCTCCTCATGCGGGGACATGAGAGAAGCCTCCCACAAGGATGATAAAACATCAAATCATCCGGGCGTCCCCTGGGCAACGTCCTTGCAGGCGGCCAATTCTCTCACACCAGAAGCGACTTGCAGTTTCTCAAGTCACTCCTGACACGACAAAAAAAAATTACATTATGAGGTAACAACTAAAATAATGTTATGGTTGGGGGTCACATGAGGAACTGTATTAAGGGGTCGCACCCTCAACAAACCATTTTTTAAAACTTTGTTGTTTTGCTATACATTATAACTGTATTCTCAATTCGCTTCTTACATGACAAATAAATAGGAGGTCTTTGATGGTGTCCACCTGCATGACAGAATAGGGTTAGACTGGATGGCCTTTGAGGTCTCTTTTCCAACTCTCGGATGTCACGACTCCATGGCTTCACATTAAGCTCCCTATGTTTTGATATAGAATCTTTATCTTTTAAGGGTTGAATTGCCTTTGCAAAACAGGCGCAGTGCGATGAAAGAAAAGAGATTTAAGCTCGTCTGCTCTAGGAATAACAACCAGGATTATACAATACCGCTATTAGGACGTCTAAAATGTCACCGACGCAGTGAGCTTTTTGCCTTGTCTTGATCTCTTCATCAGACTGGGATGACACAGAATTAAAAGAATGGTGGGAGAAAACAGAAAAAAAGAATTTGCAGACAGAGCGAAATAAGCCCAAAGCTATCCAAAAAAGGTACAGTATGGATCTATATAATAGGGAGCAAAATCCTTTCTCAAGCCTTGAGCAAAACCGAAGCCCACCCACTTGGTCCTTTCTGGATAAATGTAATTGGCGTACAAAAAAAAAAAAACCTCAGCCAGTTCTTCTGCTTTGATCTTGAAAGCTCGGTTCTGAAAAGCTGCCTTTAATTGCTGACCATGTTGTTCACGAAGCAGGATCAGAACGAACAAAAGACCTGTTGGCGAAGCAGATTTCGTGACTAAAAAGCAAGGAGCCCCTCCGAAAGGATCGAGCAGAACCACAGTCAGCCTCCAAAACTCAATTGCACTTTGGGTGCATCCACACTGTCGAATTAATGTGATTTTGCCTGCCCTGGCTCAACGCTATGGAATAATGGGAGTTGTAGTTTGACAAGCTTTCTCTGCCAAAAAGGGCTGGTCTGAGGTACAAAATCCCATTATTCCATAGCAACCAATCATCGCAGGTAAAGTAGTCTCAAACTGCATTAAGTCGTTAATAATGAATTATTACATCTATTAATTCTATAGTTTAACTAATTCTATAAGCTTATAATTCCATAAGACGCCTGTCCTGAGTCTAGTGTCTTTGCAAAGATGGGCCTGTTTAGCCATAACGGGAGGAAGTATAAGATCTTTTGGATTTTGTTGGACTGCAGGTCCCATCAACCACAGTATTACGGTCACTAGGGGATTATGGGAGATGTAGTCAAAAAACCAACTGGAAGGCTGCCTGGATATTTCTACCTTTGGTTTACAAGTAATGGATCTTGTTGGACTGTGGGTCCCATCACTAGAATAGCCACTGATGAGGATGATGGGTGAGGTTGTCCAAACACCAGCTGGAGGGCTACTTGGATATTTCCAGCTTTGATTTACAAGTAATGGATCTTGTTAGACTGTTGATCCCATCACCTAAAGTAGAATGGCCACTTGTGAAGAGTGATGGGAGCTGTAGTCAGAAACCAATTGGATGACCACTTGGATGTTTCCAGCTTTGGTTTACAAGTAATTGATCTTGTTAGGCTATCGATCCCATCAGCCACAGTAGAAGTCACTGATTGGAATGATGGGTGATGTAGTCCAAACACCAACCGGAGGGCTACTTGGATATTTCCAGCTTTGGTTTACAAATAATGGATCTTGCTGTATTGTCAGTCCTATCAGCTACAGTAGAATGGCCACTGCTGGGGGGTGATGGGAGCTGTAGTCCAAAACCAATTGGAGGACCACTTGGATATTTATAGCTTTGGCTTACAAGCTGTGGATCTTATTGGACTATAGGTCCCAGCAGCAAAGCCCAAGTAGTGAGCAATGATGGGAGCTGTAGTCCAAAACCAGTTGGAGGACCACTTGTATGCTTCCACTTTTGGTTTACAAGCGGTGGGTCTCATTGGACTATAGCTCCTAGCGACCCCAGCAGTTAAGAATGATAGGAGCTGTAGTCCAAAACCAACAAGAAGACCATATATTTCCACCTTTAGTTTACAAGCCTTGGCTTCTGGTGGCTGCCTTTTCGAGGAGATTGGACCTGACAGTTATTGCATCTAATTAATAAATCCCTGCTCATTAAGAAGGAAGCGGGGATATTTGGTGATGTTTCATGAGATAAAGGAGCTTTAGGGGATGGCTGACATGTGTGTCTGTGAGAAAGAGAGAAAGAGAGAGAGAGCGCATACATCCCTCCAGCTGGGCTCATTGAAACGCAAATGGCACCAAGATTTCGGCAGAAAAGCAAAGGGAGCGCAATCAATATGGAAAGCAAAGCGATCAGACTGCGGAATTAATGCAGTTTGGCACCACTTTAACTCCCACAGCTCAATGTTATGGAGTCTTGGAAGCTTCAATTTGGCAGAGAAGGCTGTTGGAGTTAAAGTGGCATCGAACTGCATTAACTCCGCAGTGCAGATGCACGCCACAACAAGCAACTTGTCCCTTCGATACCGTAGACCACGATATCCTTCTGGAGATGGGTCTTGGGGGTACTCTTCTGCAGTGTCTCCAGCCCTTCCTGGAGGGTTGTACCCAAAAGGTGTGGTTGGGGGACTCCTGCTCGGCCCCACAGCCATTGTCCTGTGGTGTCCCGCACGGCTTGATATTGTCCCCATGTTGTTTAACATTTACATGAAGCCGTTGGGTGATATCATCCAGAGTTTTGGAGTCCAATGCCATCTGTAAGCAGATGACGTCCAACTCTATTACTCCTTTCCACCAGATACTAAGGAGGCTGCCCAAGTCTTGAACTGGAACGTTCTGGATGAGGGCAAGCAAATTGAAGTTGAATCCAGACAAGACAGAGGTCCTCCTGGTCAGTCACAACGCCGAACAGGGTATAGCCCAACTTACCTGTCCGAACGCATCTCCTCCTATGAACCAGCTAGGACGTTAAGATCGTCTAGGGAGGCCCTGCTCTCGGTTCCGCCTGCATCACAAGTACGGTTGGCGGGGACGAGAGACAGGGCCTTCTCAGTGGTGGCCCCTCGGCTGTGGAACGCCCTTCCCACAGAAATTAGATCAGCCCCCTCCCTGTTAGCATTTTGGAGGAAATTGAAGACCTGGTTGTTCGAGCAGGCATTTGAATAGGCAGTGTAACGAATATAGGAATATGGAACATTTGGATGATGAGACTGGATCTTGATTTTAACTATGAGACGAGATGAGATGTTATGATGTTTATCGATTGTTATAATGTTATTCTTTTAAATTGTTCTTAACTGTTTTATCATGTTTAAGTATTGTATTTGCTATTGTTAACCGCTCTGAGTTGCCCTGAGGTCTGAGAAGAGTGGTATACAAATATAGTAAATAAATAATATTTATTTATTTATTTACAGCATTTATATTCCGCCCTTCTCACCCCGCAGGGGACTCAGGGCGGATTACAATGTACACATATATGGCAAACATTCAATGCCAATATTTGACATACAAATATATACAGACATACACAGAGGCTGTTTAACTTTTTTCTGGCCGCCAGAGGAGCTGTTGCTTTCATCGTCCATCTGCGACGCTGATGAAGCACTTCTGCATTCCCCGCATGCTTCCCCGCTGGAATGCTTTGCTGGAGTCTTCTTTATGGCCTCATAAATCAGTTAATTTAGCCTCCCCACACTTTAAGGTGGTACCTTATTTTCCTACTTGACTGATGCAACTGTCTTTCGGGTTGCAAAGGTCGACAACAGGCTACACACAATTGGTTGGAAACCCACTCCAACCCGGGCTGGCTTCGAACTCATGACCTTTTGGTCAGAGTGATCTTAATGCAGCTGACACTCAGCCAGCTGCGCCACAATCCCAGTGAATAAATATAGGGTTAGAGTCTGTGCTGGATGGGGTTACACTCCCCTTGAAGGTGCAAGTTCGCAGCTTGGGAGTCCTCCTGGACTCATCGCTGATCCAGGAATCCTAGGTTACAGTGGTGGCCAAGGGAGCTTTCGCACAATTAAAACTTGTGCGCCAGTTGCGCCCGTACCTTGGGAAGTCAGACTTGGCCATGGTGGTCCATGCTCTTGTTACGTCTAGGATAGACTACTGCAACACACTCTGCATGGGGTTGATTGTTTGGAAGCTTCAAATACTCCAACGAGAGGCAGCCATATTAATAACTGGGGTGGCATACAGGGAGCACACAACTCCCATGTTGCGTCTGCTCCACTGGTTGCCAGTTCGCTACTGAGCACAATTCAAAGTGCTGACTTTGGCCTAGAAAGCCCTAAACGGCCCCAGCCCAAGTTTACCTGTCCGAATGCATAGAATCATAGAGTTGGAAGAGACCTCATGGGCCATTCAGTCCAACCACCTGCCAAGAAGCAGGAAAATTGCATTCAAAGCACCCCCAACAGATGTCCATCCAGCTCCATCCAGCCTCTGTTTAAAAGCTTCCAAAGAAGGAGTCTCTAACACATTCCCGGGGCAGAGAGTTCCACTGCTGAACAGCTCTCACAGTTCTTCCTAATGTTCAGATGGAATCTCCTTTCTTGTGGTTTGAAGCCATTATTCCGCGTCCTAGTCTCCAGGGAAGCAGAAAACAAGTTTGCTCCCTTCTCCCTATGACTTCCTCTCACGTATTTATACATGGCTATCATGTCTCCTCTCAGCCTTCTCTTCTTCAAGCTAAACATGCACAGCTCTTTAAGCCGCTCCTCATAGGGCTTGTTCTCCAAACCCTTAATCATTTTAGTCGTTCTCCTCTGGACACAGTCCAGCTTGTCAATTTCTCTCCTCATCTCCCTCTATGAATCACCATGGAGATTAAGATTCTCCAGGGAGGCCCTGCTCTCCATCCTGCCACTGTCACAGACGCGATTGGTGGGAACGAGAGTAAGAGCCTTCTCAGTGATTGCCCCTCAGATATGGAACTTCCTTCCTGGTGGGATTAGATCAGCTCCCTCCCTCCTATCCTTCAGAAGCATGGTAAAAACTTGGTTGTGGGACCAAGCCTTTGGGACAGTGCAATAAGGCTACAATAGGAAACCTTACCATGCCAACAAGATTAGATGTGGATGATTGAGACGGTTTTAAACAGTGGATTTTAATGTCGAGATAAATTATTTTAATCATTAAGGCAAAGGTAAAGGTTTCCCCTGACATTAAATCCAGTCGTTTCTGATTCTGGGGGTTGGTGCTCATCTTCATATCTAAGCCGAAGAGCCAGCATTGTCCATAGACACCTCCAAGGTCATGTGGCCAGCATGACTGCATGGAGTGCCTCTACCTTTCCGCCGGTGCGGTACATATTGATCTACTCACATGTGCATATTTTTGAACTGCTAGATTGGCAGAAGCTGGGGCTAACAACGGGAGCTCATCCCACTCCTCAGATTTGAACCGACGACCTTTCAGTCACCAAGTTCAGCAGCTCAGCGGTTTAACCCACTGTGCCACTGGCGGCACCCATTTTAATGATTATGTATGTGTATAATCTATTTGTGTCCTGGCATTGAATGTTTGCCATTTGTATATTGTGCTCCGCCTTGAATCCCCTTTGAGGTGACAAGGGCGGAATATAGTATATAGTAAATAGTAAAGCACTGTAACTTTTTTCTTGTTGGAATATTTCTATTTTCTATTGATTTCTTTCTTTATTAATTTTTATTCGAAACTAAAGCAAAGGAAGCATTGTGCCTTCTCCCAGGCGTTCTCGCAAACTAAGATGTATAGTGCAAAAGCAGACGAAGGAAGGAAGGAAGCAGGGAGGACAGGGAAAGAGGCAAATTAGCTACTAATTCTTCATAAAGTTACATAATAAGCACAATATGAGGTGTTTGTTATTTTTGTTGAATTCAGTGCAGATGGATGAACGTTCTAGGGAGTTAATATAAATGGTAAACACAGCTACTCAAAGGGAAAAACAACTTTGAGAGGCAATGAGTGGTTTCTGCATCAGGAAGGCTGTGGATCCGTTCTGGATTTTGGCCCAGACTTTAAAAGAAATATCCAAGGATGGGTCTACACTGCAGAGTTAATGCAGTTTGGCGCCACTTTAACTTCCCTGGCTCAATACAGTGAAATTTGCAATTTTGCAAAATCTGTCAATAATGCTGGTCCCTCAACAAACTACAACTCCCAGGATGCCATAGCCTTGAGCTGGGGCAGTTAAAGTGGCATCAAACTGCATTATTTCCATAATATAGATTCAAACCATGGATATTAAGGATCTTTGTTTAATGTTCAAAGCACAATATGGTGACCGAGTGGTAATATCTCTATCCCAGGCATGGGCAAACTTCTGCCCTCCAGGTGTTTTGGATGGTACCTCCCACAATTCTTAACAGCCGGTAGGTTGTTAAGAATTGTGGGAGTTGAAGTCCAAAACACCTGAAGGGCAGAAGTTTGTCCATGCCTACTCTATTTGAAAAATTAACTTTTTCAACCAACCTTTCGTCCTCCACATGTTTTGGACTCCATTCCCCAGAAGTCCCAGCCAGTATGCAGGAGGATTCTGGGAGTTGTAGTACAAAAACACTCGGAGGGTTGCCAATGTTCTGCCTCTGTTTCTTGCAGGTGGACCGGTCGGAGGTCATCAAAAGCAACCTGAACCCAGTCTTCGCCAAGGTCTTCATGGTGGACTATTACTTTGAGGAGGTGCAGAAGCTGCGCTTCGAGGTCTACGACATCCACGGCCACGGAGGGATCGGGACCCATGACGATGACTTTCTGGGCGGGATGGAGTGTACTGTGGGGCAGGTAAGGAATGGAAACACGTCCCTTTGGACAACAACTCCCAGCATCCCCAACGGCTGCCACATCTTGGCTGTTGAAGTCTCCAAAAAAGCCACTTTTTTCAAAGCTGTACATCTCCTGCCAAGTTTAGGGAACTGTGGGCCACAAAGCCATGTTCCTAAGCCCTGGGTCTATTAACTATGCAGACAGAGGGGTGCTGGAAGTTGTAGTCCATAATCAGCATGCTTCAACACTGCAGATCCTGGGAGTTGTAGTCCCCAAAAGTCACATTTGTCAAAGTTGTTTGTCAACTGGCCAGGAGGGCTATAGGTTACCCAAAGACATGTTTCCAAGCTCTAACTCTATCAGATATGTGGACAGGGGGATGCTGGGAGTTGTAATCCATAAGCAGTATGCTTCAATGCTTCAGATCCCAGGAGCTGTCGTCTTTGAAAGCCATATTTTTCAAAGCTATATGACTATAGGCTATAGGTGTCAGGAAACTTCATGCCCAAAAGACATGTTTCAAAGCCGTAGGTCAAGCATGGGCACACTTTGGCCCTCCAGGTGTTTTGGACTTCAACTCCCACAATTCTTAACAGCCTTTTTCCTTTTTCCCCTCAGTTGCTTAGGTGGCTCAGGGGGAAAAGGAAGGGGCCTGAGGCTGTCAGGGATTGTGGGAGTTGAAATCCAAAACACTTGGAGGGCCAGAGTTTGCCCAGGCCTTCTCTAGATCTACCCAAAATGCCAATTCTGGCATTGTCAAAAAGGCCATGAGTCCAAACTTTATAAGCTTGGTTACCTTGAAGATTCTGGGAATGGCAGTCCTGAAAGCATATTTTCTAAGGTCTAAGGAATCTAGAAACTCTCTTTTTCTTCGAGGGAAGGAGAAGCTGAAGGGGAGACAGAGGAAGCCAAATCAATGCAGCTCTGCACGGAGCAATTTGGGAGCCATTAGGAAGGCGGCCGTTCCCCCGCCAAGCCTTCTGCGGCTTCTTGCTCCTCCGCAGCAATTTCCCTCCCAATCTGCGCTGATGCTCCTTGCTCTCTCTTCCAGTGGGCAAGTAATTGCCCAGTGATTGCTGGCCTCCCGTGGAGCTGCTTTCAAATGCAGGGAAAAATGGGGATAAGCGAGTCTCCCAGGAAGGAATGTCTGCCAAATCTGGCATGCCACTGCATCCCCTTTCTGTTGAATAGAGATCTATGGTGACCCTTTTGTGATCTAGTCCTGGTTACATTTTTGACAGCAACTTCCAGAATCCCCCAATTTTAACATTGTAAAGTTTGTGAGATAGTGAGAGAAAAGCAGGACACGAAGCACCACCACCACCACCATCATCATCATCGTCATTCTCACACCACCTCTTCCATCAGAAGGCCAACCCAGACAACTGTCAATCTGTGTTTACATTCTATTGCTACTATATGTCAATTCGGTATTTGTGTTTGGTACAGGTTTTTATATTTTTCTGTTTTTATCTATGTCATTTAGTGTATATATTTTATGCTAATATGTTTTCGATTTTGTTGTATACTGCCCTGAGCCAACAGGATTGGCACGGGATAAATATTGTTTGTTGTTGATGTTGTTGTTGTTATTATGGCAGAGGAAGCAAAATAGATGCTAGTAGAAAAGACCAGAACTTTAGGGAAAGTTTGGCTGTTCAAGCTGCTTTGAGTCTCCTTGTGGGGAGAAAAAGCAGGGTATAATAATAATAATAATAATAATAATAATAATAATAATAATACCATCTGCCAGCTGCAGAAGGCCACCTTACTGGGATCTGCACGCATTATTCGCCGATACATCACACAGTCCTAGACACTTGGGAAGTGTCCGACGTGTGATCCAATACAACAACCAGCAGAGTGTCTGCTGTGGACTCATCTTGTTGTGTTTCCAATAATAATAATAATAATAATAATAATAATAATAATAATTTTATTCAATTATTATTCCAATAATAATAGGAGTCCCCAGTGGCACTGTGGGTTAAACAGCTGCTGAACTTGCTGATCGAAAAGTCAGTTGTTTGAATCTGGAGGGCGGAGTGAGCTCCCACTGTTAGCCACAGCTTCTGCCAACCTACCAGTTCGAAAACATGCAAATGTGAGTAGATAAGTAGGTACCACTCCAGCAGGAAGGTAACGGTGCTCCATGCAGTCATGCTGGCCACATGAACTAGGAGGTGTCTACAGACAACATTGGCTCTTCGGCTTAGAAATGGAGATGAGCACCAACTTCCAGAGTCAGACATGACTTAACTTAATGTCAGGGAAAACCTTTACCTTTACCTAATAATAATAATAATAATAATAATAATAATAATAATAATAGACTTTTGGACTATAAGTCCTGCACACAGGCACATCCAATTTCCTTGACTGTCCACTCCATACCCAAAACAGTGGAAGCCAATGTTCACTTCAGCTTTTATTCATGACCTGAAAGGAGCTCTCCAAGGCAGAATTTCAGGACCTTGGGAAGCTATTTTCAAGGCATTCAATGTCTTCTCCTTCTTTGCCTCATAGATTGTGGCCCAGAAGCGGGTGAGCAAACCTCTGTGCCTGAAGTACGGAAAGTTCGCTGGGAAGTCCACCATCACAGTAAGTGTGTTGCCCCTTCTCCTCTAGAACACAGAAGTGGCCATGGCCAGAGACCTTCCTGATGGCCCCTGACCCTCTCCTCTGCTCCAAACAGGTCACCTCAGAAGAGATTTCTGGAGACAACGGCTTTGTGGAACTCTTCCTCCGGGCCAAGAAGTTGGACGACAAGGTGACCCCAGGGCAAGCAAATTGGGGCAGAGGCCAAAGGTGGCTGGTGCCCATGGGGGTTTGATGGCCAGTGGAAGGGAATACAACACTAACACATGGAGCTACTTCTATAGTCTTGGTCCCTATAGTCTTGACCATCAACCCAACATGGACCTAATTCTGTAGTCTTGACTTCTATACCCTTGACCATCAACCCAACATGAACCTAATGTTGTAGTTTTGAATTCTATAGTTTTGACCATCAATCTGACATGGGCTGATTCTATAGTTTTGACTTTTCATTGGGTGGCCAATGAAAAGGAAGCCAACATCAACCATACATGACTTCTATAGTCTTGACCTTCTGTTGAGTGGCCAACTGAAAGGAAGCCAACATCAACCTAATAGGAAGCAAACTCTTTAGTCTTGACTTCTATAGTCTTGCCCATCAACCTGACATAGTCTTGGCCTCTATAGTCTTGGCATCTATAGTCTTGACCATCAACCCGCCATGAAGCTAATTCCTTCCATTGGGTGGCCAATGGAAAGGAAGCTAATATCAACCCTACATGAAGCTAGTTCTATAGTCTTGACTACCAACCAAGCAAGGGGCAAATTCTTTAGTCTTAACCTTATAGTCCTGATCATCAACCCGACATAAGTCATGGCCTCTGTTGTCTTGACCTCCATAGTCTTGACCATCAACCTGACATGGGCTAATTCTATAGTCTTGACCTTCTGTTGGGTGGCCAATGAAAAGGAAGTCAACATCAACCCTACATGAAACTAATTGTATAGTCTTGACCATCAACCTGGCAAGAAACTAATTCTGTAGTCTTGACCTCTATACCCTTGACCATCCACCTGATATGAAGCTAATTCTTTATAGGCCTGATCATCAACATGATATGAAGCAAATTTTTAGTCTATAATCTTGACCATCACCCTGACATAGGCTAATTCTATAGTCCTGCCCTTCTGTTGGGTGAGCAACCTACCCGATATGAAACTAATTATATAGCCCTGACCATCAACCCAGCAAGAAACTAATTCTGTAGTCTTGACTTCTATAGTCTTGACCATCAATCTGGCAAGAAACTAATTCTATAGTCATGACTTCTATAGTCTTGACCATCAACCCGATATGAAGATATTTAGTTAGTCTTGACCTCTATAGTCCTTACCATCAACCCAACCTGAAGCTAGTTCTATAGTCTTCAACTCTATCCTTGACCATCAACCCTACATGGGACAACTTCTGTAGTCATGACCTCTCCTTTCTTCTTTCTGTCCCCCAATTGCCCATTCCAGGCAGCCTCTGATTGCCCAAAAAATGGTTGCCATGTTTGTTTGTGTATGTTCTGGGTTTTAGTCTGAACTTTTAAGGAGCCTTCCACAAGGAATATCCATGGCTCTCTTCAAATGTGGGGATACTGTTCAACAACTTGGATAGAGCTTGTGTAGAGTTCAAGACTTGAACCCAGATCGGATAACTACTGCATTGGCATGGGGATGAGAAGTTTCAACCTTACGTTTTGGTCTCTTCCAACTCTGTGATTCCCCACAGGATCTCTTCAGCAAGTCAGATCCCTTTCTAGAGATCTACCGGATCAATGACGATGGGAGCGAGCAGTTGGTCCACCGCACAGAGGTGAGTGTCTCTTCGAATGGTTCAAAAGGAGGAGGAATTCTCCAAGTAAAATAAGAAAGAAGCATTACTGCAAATTCTTTCTGGTTATGGCATGTTTCTACTCCTCATGGGGGCCCTGATTAAGGCAGCAGTTCTCAAGCTTCCTAATGCTGTGACCCTTAATACAGTTCCTCATGTTGGGGTGACCCCCCAACCATAACAATATTTTCGTTGCTACTTCATAACTGGAATTTTGCTACTGTTGTGAATTGTAATGTAAATATCTGATATGCAGGATGTATTTTCATTCACAGGATCAAATTTGGCACAAGTACCCAACACGCCCAAATCTGAATACTGTTGGGGTGTGGGGGAAAATAGACATTGACATTCAGGAGTTGTAGTTGATGGGATTTATAGTTCACTTATAATCAAAGATCATTCTGAACTCTACTAGCAATAAAATTGAACCAAACTTGGCACACAGAACTCACATGACCAAGAGAAAATGCTGGAAGGGTTTGGTGGGCATTGACCTTGAGTTTTGGAGTTGTAGTTCAGCTACATCCAGAGAGCACTGTGGACTCAAATAATGATGGATATGAACCAAACTTGGCGCAAATATTCAATATGCCCAATTGTGAACACTGGTGGAGTTTGGGGGAAAATAGACATTGACATTCAGGAGTTGTAGTTGATGGGATTTATAGTTCACTTATAATCAAAGAGCATTCTGAACCGCAGCAACTATAGAATTGGGCCAAACTTCCCACACAGAGACCCCCATGACCAACAGAAAATACTGTGTTTTCTGATGGTTTTTGGCGAGCCCTCCGACACCCCCCTCATGAGGGATCCCAACCCCCAGGTTAAGAAATTCTGCTCTAGATCCTTGGAAATTTTAAAATGAGGTACTTGCAGACCCCTTATTTAACCATTTATTGCAAAATGACATTTGGGAGGGTGATGCCATTAACACATTTCATATTAAGAGGGTCAAGAATATGTGGGGAAATATCTCACCCACTCAAATGAGGAAAAAAGGGTTAACAACCTTGATGATAGTAAAGGAGAGAGGAAAGAAAAGGATATACATGTGTGTATGTGTGTGCACAAAAAGGCTGCAATTGGAAGCCAATTTGAATAGATTCAGGAGCTGCAATCCGAAGAGGAGGAAGGCAATCAAAGTTATTATGAAAAATGATCATGCCGTTTCTCCTGGAAGAGTCTGGCTTATTGTTGTTGTTGTTTTAATACCTTTAGAAACACTTTGAGACCGTTAGCAATAAGAAAAAGAACACAAAGCAGTCGTGCGCAAATAGAAATATAATAAAAACAGCAACAGGTAGGCCAAGAAAGCAATAACATGGGGAAAACACCAAGAGTTCTTTCATAATGGGAAATGCTCTGTCTCTGGAGGAAGGGAGAGAGAAAGATATAGAACAAGAGAGAAAGGAAGAAACGAAGGAAGGACGAAAGAAAGGAAGGAAGGAAAGACAAAAGGAAAAACAAAAGTAAGGATGGAAGGATGGATGGATGGAAGGAAGGACAAAAGGAAGGAAGAAAAAGGAAGGAAAGAAGGAAGGAAGGAAGGAAAGAAGGAAGGAAGGAAGGAAGGAAGAAGGAACAAAAGGAAGGAAGGAAGGAAGGAAGGAAGGAAGGAAGGACAAAAGCAAGGAAGAAAAAGGAAGAAAGGAAGGAAAGAAGGAAGAAAGGAAGAAAGGAAGAATGAAAGGAAGGACAAAAGCAAGGAAGAAAAAGGAAGAAAGGAAGGAAAGAAGAAAGAAAGGAAGAATGAAAGGAAGGAAAAACAAAAGAAAGGAAGATCAAAAGGAAGGAAGAATTAAAGGAAGGAAGGAAGGAAGGAAGGAAGGAAGGAAGGAAGGACAAAAGGAAGGGAGGGAGGGAAGAAGGGAGGAAGAAAGGAGGGAAGGAGGGAAGGAAGAACAAAAGAAAGGAAGGAAGGAAAAACAAAAGAAAGGAAGGAAGATCAAAAGGAAGGAAAAATGAAAGGAAGGAAGGAAGAACAAAAGGAAGGGAGGGAGGAATGAAGGAAGATAGGAAGGAAGGAAGGAGGGAAGTAAGAAAAGAAAAGAAGGAAGGAAAGACGAAAGGAAGAACGAAAGGAAGGAAGAATGGAAGGAAGGAAGAACAAAAGGAAGGGAGGGAGGGAGGGAGGGAGGGAGGAAGGAAGGAAGGAAGGAAGGAAGGAAGGAAGAAAAAGGAAGAAGGGAAGGAAAGAAGGAAGAAAAGAAGAACTCAGTTTGACCAGACACTCAAATGCATGCATGATGATGATGCATTTTATTTCTTACCTGCCTCTCCTCAAGTGAGGGTACAATATCATTATTAAGATACATAACATAAAACCATTAAAGCACATCTCTTAAAAGACATAGACAGAAGGTTTTGAAGCACATTAGAATAATTCTGACCAGTAAAATGGCAATATAAATTCATAGTGATAAAGTGACTGGGTTTATATGACTTTGCTTCAAGTCGGGGGGAGAATAAATGAGTTGGCAGTTAAAGTGGTATCATACTGCATCAATTCTGCAGTGTAGTCACAACCCAATATACCCCCCCCCCCTTTTCCATGCCTGTTTTCTACAGTTTGTCAAGAACAACCTGAGCCCAGTTTGGGAGCCCTTCAAAGTCTCTCTGAACTCCCTTTGTAGCTGCGAAGACAAGCGGAAGCTGAGGGTAAGGGTGCTGGGGTTCAAGCAGGTTCAAGGAAGGAAGCCCTTTGTGAATGTTTAGGTTTCCTAATGTGTGAAATGGATTGGAAGTAAGGCACCTCGCAATTTTTAGGAAAGTCTTTTTCTTGGCTTCCACTTTGATGGATTTATGAACTCACTCTGGGTTTTAGTCCGAACTTTAGAAGGCACAGACTCTATTTAAGGTGTAATAAATTAGATAGATCATATTGTGGGGTGTACCTTTAGGGTCCCTTTCAACTCTATAGTTCTATGATTTTTTAAAGTTCTTTGTGGGTCCATTCTGGGTTTTGGTCTGAACTTTGGAAGCATTGAAAGCATTTATTATCCTTATGTTTCACTAAGTTGTATAGGTCAGTTTGTAGGGTTGGACTGGATGACCCTTTAGACCCCTTCCATCTTGCGTTCCATAATTTGATGGCCTTAAAGCTCTTTGTGAATCTGCTCTGAATTATAGTCTGAAATTTAGTCAACCTTTTCAAGACATTGGATTTATTTGGCATCCTTAATGTGCAATAAATAGCATCAGTCAGATTGCAGGGTTGGACTAGATGACCCTTGGGGGTCTCTTCCAATTCCATGACTCTATGGTCTTTTAAAGCTCTTGATGTGGGTTTGGCATAGAATTCTCTTGTTGCCCTGGATCAAAACTCCCAAAAGGTCTGGGTGGGGGGATTTGGGGAGTTCTAGTCCACTGCAAAAGCCCCGTTTCTCAGTTCTCAGCCATTCTTCTCTCTGCGTTGCAGTGCATTGTCTTCGACTACGACTCACGCGGCAAACACGACTTCATTGGCGAGTTTTACACCACTTTTGAGGAGATGCAGAAAGCCATGGGGGGAAACAAGGTGGGTGCTGGCGTTATATTTAAATCCCTAAGTTTGCATAGCTCGGCTGGGGAAACCCATTGGGTCACCTTGGGTAAGTCACACTTTCTCAGCCTTGGAGGAAAACAATGGCAAATCCTACTCTCAAGCAACCTTATCAAGACAATTACAAGACAGGGTCACCATATATCATTCCAGATCTGTCTTATCTTTCGGAATTTGGGTTAGATATTTAACCAGTCCGAACAAGGTATTAGCCAAGTATTAACCAGCTTTGGCCCTGCTTAGCTTTTGATATTGGGTCAGGTTAGGCCTTTGGTGGGCACTTTCAATATTTTAAGGCCAAGGGTTATCCTATGCAAAAGATGGAGACCCACCAGAAATAAAAGCAATGGGGAAGAAACAATTGGACATCGTGGTATTTGTCCATTTCTCACCTTCCTTTTTCTCCAACCAACAGATCCAATGGGACTGTATAAACCCAAAGTACAAGATCAAGAAGCGGAACTACAAGAACTCAGGCGTGGTCATCCTTCTGGACCTGAAGGTGAGCTGAAGGGACATAAACTTCAGAGGTCCATCTGTGATGGCAATGATAACGGAGGGGCACAGCTTAGTAAGCTGGTCATCTTTGCAAGATGGTCAGGAGGGAGTCCAGCCAAGTCACTGATTCACTCACTCTTTCTTTGGAAGATCCACAGGGTCTACTCCTTCCTGGATTACATCATGGGCGGATGCCAGATCCACTTCACGGTGAGTCTTGCTCTGCCAACAAAGTCTCATCATTTCAGATCAGTTTCATGGAGAATAGCTCAATTGAGACAATGGCCCCATCTCAGATCTATTTCCAGGTGCATTTCTGGATCCATTTCATGGAGATGAGCTCCACCAATGAAACAACCCCATTTCAGATCCATCTCCAGATCCATTTCATGGAGAATAGTTTACTCAACATAATGGTCCCATTTCAGATCCATTTCCAGATCCATTCCATGGAGAGTAGCTCAACCAACAAGATATGCTCATTTCAGATCCATTTCCAGATCCATTCCCAGATCCATTCCATGGAGAGTAGCTCAACCAACAAAATAAGACTCATTCCAGATCCATTTCCAGATCCATCTCCAGATCCATTTCATGGAGAATAATTTACTCAACATAATGGTCTCATTTCAGATCCATTTCAGATCCATTTCCAGATCCATTTCATGGAGAGCAGCTCAACCAACAAAACAGACTCATTCCAGATCTATTTCCAGATCCATCTCCAGATCCATTTCATGGAGAATAGTTTACTCAACATAATGGTCCCATTTCAGATCCATTTCCAGATCCATACCATGGAGAGTAGCTCAACCAACAAAATAGACTCATTTTCAGATCCATTTCCAGATCCATGTTTATATCCATTTCAAGAAGGGTAGCTCAACCAACAAAACAGACTCATTTCAGACCATTTCCAGCTCAATTTCGTGGAGAGTTGCTCAAGCAACAAAACAGACTAATTTGAGATCCATTTCCAGAACCATGTTTAGATCCAGTTCAAGAAGGGTAGCTCAACCAACAAAATAAACCCATTTCAGATCCATTTCTAGATGTATTTAATGGAGAGTAGCTCAACCAACAAAACAGACTCATTTCCAGATCCATTTCATGGAGAGAGTAGCTCAAGCAACAAAATACACTCATTTCAGACCCATTTCCAGATCTGTTTCATGGAGAGTAGCTCAACCAACAAAACAGAAGCAACATAATGGCCCCATACCAGACTCATTTCCAGATCCATTTCAATGAGAGTAACTAAAAAAAAAAACCCAAAATAGACCTATTCTAGATCCATCTCCAGATCTAATTCATGGAGAGAACGACCCATTTCAGGCCCATTTTGGATCCCATGGCCTGGCCTACGCCTCCCCTTTCCATGGTCCATCTGTCTCCCGTTGGGGACCAGGCCCTCAAGTTTGGGGAGGATGCTCTCCAAGCAAGAGGAAAGGACTAGCCAAGCTCAGCCCCCTCTTTCCTGTCACCGCAATTTTGCAGAGAAAGAGAGATGGATATATTTTTCTCTCCAGATCGCCTTCGAAAACAACTAGCACCCGGTTCTTGTATTTGGAAAGAGCGCTGCTCCTTCCGGGAGTGAGTCAGATCCCAAGGAACATTTGAAGGAACAGATTGTGGCGATGCAAACTGGGAACGGCCCCAGGAATTATTTGAGAGCTGCCATATTTTGGGGAAGGAAGGGGGGGGGAAGGAAGGGGGGGGGGAGGAGAAAGGCCTGTTGCTTAGTTTAAGGAGAGGGTGAAATTCCCCAAATAGTGTGATGAGATGCAAAGACTATAGCCCCCCAAAAGCCATTGAGTTCAGCTATACCTAGAACAGTGTTTCTCAACCTCCTGAAAGCCGCGACCCCTTAATAGAGTTACTCATGTTGTGCTGACCTCCAACCATAACATTATTTTTGTTGCTACTTCATAACGGTAATTCTGCTACTGTTATGAATTGTAATGTAAATATCTGATATACAAGATATATTTTCTTTCACTGGACCAAATTACACAAATGCCCAATAGGTCCAAATATGAATACTGGTGGGGGTGGGAGATTGATTTTGTCATTTGGGAGTTGTAGTTGCTGGGATTTATAGTTCACCTACAATCAAAGAGCATTCTGAATTCCACCAACTATGGCAGTGGTTCTCAACCTGTGGGTCCCCAGGTGTTTTGGCCTACAACTCCCAGAAATCCCAGTCAGTTTACCAGCTATTAGGATTTCTGGGAGTTGAAGGCCAAAACATCTGGGGACCCACAGGTTGAGAACCACTGAACTATGGAATTGAACTAAACTTGGCGCACAGAACTCCAATGACCAACAGAAAATACTGGAAGAGTTTGGTGGGCATTGACCTTGAGTTTTGGAGTTGTAGCTCACCTCCATCCGGA